>NC_087439.1:71928673-73143673 GCF_036321535.1 Camelus dromedarius | reverse complement strand
CTTATACACAGAGGTAAAACTATTATTTAAACATTTTTAGGTAGCTGTTAATTGACCTAACAGAATTATTTTAAAATAATTTACTTCACTTTTGTAACTTCCTTAAAATATTGTTTAGTAAATAGTAATATACTAATCATTTAGAATCTTAATAATTGACTATTAAAAGCCTCAAATTAATATTCATTAGGAAGTAATAACTAAACTCATCATTATATATATTATATATATTGAATTATTTAATCCCACAACCATATGAGGCAAGAACTATTATTATTCCCATTTTATAGGTGAGAAACTGAGGCTCTCAGAGGCTAAGTAATTTGCCCAAGGTCACATATATAATGAGTAATAGAACCAAGATTTTAACCTAAGCAGCTTGCCTCCAGAATCAATCATCTTAATTACTGCATTAACCTATAACCTGTAATCGCAAACTCTGGAGGAGGCAAAGTTGTAGAGAGAGAGAGAGAGAAAATAAATTCTTCACTTAATGAGCAAGAAAAAGGCAGATTTTCTGTATAATGTCTAATGAGTCTAATTGTTACTAGATATTAATCCATTCCTCAAAGAATATGGGACATTAATATCTTGACATAAGGCAATTTCATTCTGTATTTAAAACAATCAAATGCAGTTTGGTTCTCAAAGAAACTTACTAGGAAAGACCATCTTGCATTGCTATTTACAAAGCTACTAGAGCTTCAGTCTCTAACTCTTCCCTCAACCTAGTCTAACACATGCCTGCCTACACACATATGCACACACACATTTCTGAAATGCAAGATCCATCTAGGTAGTTCGATGTTTCTGGAGAGAGAAGGCAGCTGAGGGGAGCATTATCCCTACTGTAGAGTGTGCTCTCCAGTTCTGTGTTTTCCTTATAAAGACCAATAGCAGGAGATGTAATCTTTAGTAACTGACTGACTGGCGTGGCTTTGTCATCTTGGGAGGCAAAAAGACCAGATCAGGAAGTGAGCTCTTCCACTGGGCTACCTCAAGCAACTTATTTAATTCCTCTGTGCTTTAGATCACTTGTCCAAAAGATGAAAATGACAGTATCTACCTCATAAAGTTATTGTTTGTAGGTCCACCCAGGACAAGAACACAAATAGAGGCCCACATACCGTATGTCTAAATATTTAAAAGTTATAAATCAAGCCAACAAACTGTTAAATAAAATATCTTCCATCCTCTTACCTTGACAAATAAACCTTCATAATGACAAAATCCAAAACAGTATGTGTAAAGCTATGATTTTTATAGGTTCGAAAGTAGGCAAATATCAAAGACCAGGCCTTCTGTGGATGGGCTAGCAGTTTTGGGATGAGTAATGAAATAAAAACTTATATAATGCAAATTATGACCCATTTATTCCATAACACTTTTTTGCCTTCATTTCAGCAACATGATTATGTTGTTTAAAATGTTCAGTATCACTAATTATCAGAGAAATGCAAATCAAAACTACAATGAGGTATCACCTCACCCCAGTCAGAATGGCCATCATTCAAAAGTCCACAAATGACAAATGCTGGAGAGGCTGTGGAGAAAAGGGAACCCTCCTACACTGCTGGTAGGAATGCAGTTTGGTGTAGCCACTGTGGAAAACAGTATGGAGATTCCTCAAAAGACTAGGAATAGACTTACCATATGACCCAGGAATCCCACTCCTGGGGATATACCCAGAAGGAACCCTACTTCAAAATGACACCTGCACCCCAATGTTCATAGCAGCACTATTTACAATAGCCAAGATGTGGAAACAGCCTAAGTGTCCATCAACAGATGACTGGATAAAGAAGATGTGGTATATTTATACAGTGGAATACTATTCAGCCATAAAAACCAACAACATAATGCCATTTGCAGCAACATGGATGTTACTGGAGAATGTCATTCTAAGTGAAGTAAGCCAGAAAGAGAAAGAAAAATACCATATGAGATCGCCCATATGCAGAATCTAAAAAAAACCCCAAAAAATAGAAACAGATTCATAGACATAGAATACAAACTTGTGGTTGCCAGGGGGGTAGGGGATGGGAAGAGATAGACTGGGATTTCAAAATTGTAGAATAGATAAACAAGATTATACTGTATAGCACAGGGAAATATATACAATATCTTACAGTGGCTCAGAGAAAAAAATGTGACAATGAACATATATATGTTCATGTATAACTGAAAAATTGTGCTCTACACTGGAATTTGATACAACATTGTAAAATAACTATAACTCAATAAAAAAAAGTTTAAAAAATAAATTTAAAAAATCAAGGTTTTTACACACTTTCTGTTGACTAGAAAATGATGATCAAAAGACTTTAAAATTACATATAATTAAACTCAAAACATGTACAAATTTAAATATATTTTATTAGACTGTATAAGTTAAAATAAATATAAAAATCAAAATAAATATTTTTTGTATTTTCAAGTCATTTCCTTCTAACATTTGCTTATCAAAATTATTTAATAGATACCTTTGTTTTAAAAATATTATGAAATCATATTAAATATTTTAATAAACATTCATAAATTCTCTTATTCAGTTCATATAATACAAAAATGAATATAATATTTCACATCATATGTTACATACACACACAAACTTAAGAATAATATAGATTGTTTTTATGGCAAAATGTTTCTGTGTACAAGTGCTACAAAATCTGTACTAATTAATGAGTTCTGCTGTAACCAGCTGTAACCACTAATCAGAACACACAGAGGAGAAGAAAATAAAGCTTCATACTTCCAGCAAACAATGTCTGTCATGCAAGAATCTTTGCACTCATGATATGAGAGGAAGAGTTTCACTAATTAGTCAGTTGGTCCTTTCTCTTACCAGAATCTTTTCATTGCTCAAATCCTCATCATACTCCAAAGCAGTGCTCATGTCTAAGGTCAATAATAGCACAATTCACACAGCATTTGGAAGGACTATCCTTCATTTCAGAGACACAGAGCAAGAGATGTGGAAAAGCATTGCTCTGAGGTCATAGAGCAGACATTTAAGGCTAAGGGCCATAGTTTGTCCCTGCTGGGTGTTGGTTCTTAAGGAGCCCACTGTCCAATGTTGAAAGTGCCAAAGAATCTAACAGATTATGTTTTGTTCTTGTTGTTGCTATTTTACTTGTGATATGAGGGCTCTCTAAGTCACAGGACTCAAAGCTGGGGCCCCTCTTGCCCAGGTCAAAGGGAAGTCTGGGTCACATGGATTAAATATGCAGATGGTAAAGCATAGCAGGTATGTAGTAAGTGTTCAGTAGATGGTATTCACTGTGATGATGAGTTTTGTCAAGTTTTAAAGTGTTTACTCAAACTCAATACTGTGTATGTGCAATATTTTATGAAACTTAATAAGACTGTATCCTAAATATCCCTTGTAGAATTAGGAGAAGCTTCTATTTCTGTAATGATAATGATTAATTTTGAGATTTCTAGTCATTCTTTCTTTCATTAAACTAAAATTTACTAGGTACCTACTATACGTACGGAACTGTTAGGGATTCTCGTATTACAAAGATGAGGCCTGACCTAAACAAGTTCACAATCTAGACTAGCTGTTTTCAAACAGAGGCAGCATGAGCCTCCAGGGGACATCTAGCAATGTCTGAAGACAATGTTGGTTGTCATAACTAGGGAGGGATTAGAGGATGTTACTGGCATCCAGAGGGTAGAGGCCAGGGATGCTGCTAGTTTCCTATAATACACAGGACAGCTCCCAATGCTGACAACAAGGAACTATCTGGCTCAAAATGTCAATAGTGTGAAGAATGAGAAACACTAGTCCAGTGAGAGAAATAAACTACGTGGTAAGATCTGATAGATGTGCATACAAGGTGCATCTAAAATAAAGTAAAGGTAGCTCCCGGTTTGTCAATGAAAAAATACTCAGTCTTTAACTCACTGAGTCTTCTTGGGCCTATGTCTGAAGCATGAAAGTGTCAGAGTACCATTCAGTCCATTTGGATAATAGCATCTGTAGGTGTGCTGGCAGAATAATGGCCCTCCAAAGATGTCCATGTCCTAAATTCCAAAACCTGTGATAATATATTATTTAACATGGAATCGGGGAATTAAGATTATCTATGGAATTAAGGTTGCCAATCAGCTGCCCAGGAAGATTACCCTGGACTATCTGCACGTCACAATGTAATCATAAAGGTCTTTAAACATGGAGGGGGAGGCAGAAGAGTCAGTGTCAGAGTGATGTTATGTGAGAAATACTAGACAGCCATTATTGCTTTTGAAGATGGATAGAGGCTACAAGCCAAAGAATGCAGGCAACCTCAAGAAAGTGGAAAAGGCAAGAAAAAGGATTCTCTTCTATAGCCTCCAACAAAAAACACAGCCCAACTGACAACTTAATTTTATCATAGTAAGACCCATTTCAGATTTTTGACCTCCAGAGCAGTAAGATAATAAATTTGTATTCTTTTAAGTCACTTCGTTTGTGGTAATTTGTTAGTAGTCAAAAAAAAAAAAAATCTAATACAGAAGGATATCTAAATATCAATAGAATTTGAGAGGGTAGAACACCAGTTAGCAATACTATCAAGGGAACATTACTCATTCCTTTGGTCATTCATTACATTGAAATTTGTGGACCATACTCCTAGTTCCACCAACCTGGGTAATGTAGAAACTCTACTGACTGGTACCATTTGGTGCAGTGTGGCTAATTGCATATTCCTAATTTACAGAGGTCTATGAAAAAAGAGAATGAGCCTATGTGCTTCTTCTATCTCCCTAAACTGAGGAGACTTGTGTTAGAGTCCTTGCCACTCTGTAAATCATTTTTATCACCTTGAACGAGTCTCAGCACCTATCTGGACATTGGTTTTTCTCAACTGTACATCAGAAGGTTGGACTGGACAGAGAGCTTCTCAAGGAAAAGACCCATATCCTGACCATCTCAGTGTCACAGTAGCCAGCACAAAGAAAGTATGTAATATTTGTTGAAAAAAATGAACCATCTTTGTGTTTCTATAGCCATCAGGTTATTTCAACAATATCTCAGTGAGATGAAGACTTGATATTTCTGAAAGAGTTAGTTTTAGAAATTTTAATTCCATGGTTCTCAACCAATCACCCACAAATACCTACTCTTTCAGTGACTATCACAAGGAGTCAAATAAAATCACACGATTTTAGAAAGGTAAATGGAATTCTGATACCCATTTTAATGACTCATAAGAAACAGCAGTTTTGCCGATATGTAAAAGGTAAGCTCATTATGACGTGGATCCAAACCCTGGCATACTGTTTTAATAGAGAAAGAGAGTATCAACTAAATCCTAATAGAGAAAAAGCAGTGGGAAAACAAAACAAAATAGAAGCACTAAATTGTGGAGAGTCATTACAAATATTAATTCTTATTTTTTTCTCTTTTTGTCCTTCAATCAAATCCTAAATTACAATGGCATAATTAAAATCCCTCCTAAAGCCTTCTTTGCTATTCAAACTGCAATTGAGCTTCTCTTTGAATATTCTATATTAAAATCTGAGGTTGAAGTACTACGTATTTTGGCCAATAATTATACCGTGTTTTCAAACTGCTCCAAATGGTCTAGATAAAAATTTTTAACTTCCTGATGTAGTTCTCTTGTCTTACATTTTTTCCAAATTTCCTGCAAAACTTTTCATGATGTTAAGCAAATGAAAAATACATTTTGGTTTAAAGTGAATATTAGCTTAACTGAACACAGAGGACTTTCAATATTTTTACCAAATAGGCTTGGAGATTTGATTCCAATTCAGGTGAAACAGTCACAAATACGACAATACAGAGAAAAACAAAGTGTCTATAAATCCATTAGTCACATTAAAGCAACCAAAACAAGTATCAGTGCAAACAAGATTTAAAAAAGAAAGAAAGAAAGAAGGAAGAGGGGCCAAAAAAGTCTGTGTAAAGAGGAAAATCCTGCTAAAAGGCATCCCCTGTAAGTGAATGTGTCAGATTTGGTGTCACTGTATAAGTCCCACTGCTCTGGGTCTACACAAATGTCATAGATTTAAGAGCTGATGGATAACCCTTTAAACAACAAAGAAAGGGCATTCAGAAGCACATGCTTTATGTGTTAGGCATTATACGATTGAACGCTGCTCTTAAGAGATCCCTGAAACTCAAAAATAAACATGACCTAGCATGTATACTGAAACAGATTTGATTATAAAACAGCCTATGTTCATCCACTCTAACTGCCTTTTCTCCATAACACGTGCCCACATGCATATGGTATTGTTCTCAGGAATTTCAGCTTGAGTCCAGCACGAATGGTCACTCTTTGTAATGTTAATCCAAATACCACCCAGAGACTGCACAGGCATCAGCACTCCTGGTCTCTGGGCCATGCTAACTTGTTTTTGAGAAGCAAAGATGATCTCAATTTATATCATCTCATTTTGGGATAGTAAATGGGAAATCAAATATACTAAATCTTTTTAAAATCTTTATTTCTTAAAGTAACCACACGTAAACTTTGAAGAATTTTCAAATCCAATAAATATATTTTAACCCATGGTTTCCAAACACTGTCCTAAGTCTTTAATTTCTGTCTAAAATAAGGAGAAGAATACAATTTATCTCCTCCAAATTTCATTAAAAAATGACACTGTGCCTTCCCCCTTTATTTCAATTCATTCCTAAAAGTCTTCAAAGTACATTTTGTACTCTAGTTGATCTGGTACACATTTAATGTTTTTACAAAAATTACTTTGCAAAATTTTTAAGTGGTTCAATTGTATAAAATTCTTCCAAGTTCATAAAACAATGGCAAATTAAGTACAATGTTGCAATGTGACCAAACTCCATAAAAATAAGTGAGCCACTAAATATCTAGTATTTACTCAGTAATAATTAAGTTTTTGGAAATACTTATTATTGCCTTATATTCTTACCTGGGTTTAACATTGTTAATACACCTGCAACTGACTGTTCTCCAAACATATTATAAAGCATAATCTGCTAAAACATTAATTGTTGTCTTGGTCTATTTATTATAAGTAATTCAGAACACTAAAAACAATTTTTCCCTTACTCTCCATCTTGGAAGAATAGCCGAGCTTTCATTTCCCATATTCCTAAATTGTCCTAGTCCCAAGGGAATTCGTTTTCTAAAGCATAGGCTCGTGGACCAGAGGTCCAAAATGTCTCAAAGGGTGAGCAATTCAAGGTTTGAGGGAGGAAGCATTTGCCTGAAAATAGGGACTAGGAATGTGATTTTTTTTTTCATTTCAAGATATCACAGAGCAAATTCATTTCTTTACAATAAGATATTCACTTCCACCTCAATTCACATTTACAACTCTCACTCTATTTCTGGAAAACAGTCCACCATTTTCTCTAAAAAAAAAAAATTAAGTGATTAGGGCTATCCAAATACCCAGCTCACTGTGTCCAAAGTTTCTCTGCTCTTAGTCCTGATGGCATTTAATAGCTCATGTTATGCCTTCTAAAATAAGTTCACTAACTTCAGTATTATTTCACAAGGAGAAACTATCTTCTGATAAATTGCACTCTCCTTTTTGTTAGTTAACTTTTAAATAGGATATACTGAGGTAGTAGTTTTCTCATGACCTCTATCCACAATATAAACACCTGATTTTTTCACCTGGGATGAATATTCAAAAACAAAGAATAGAAATGAAACACATTCAGGCTTTTGGAAATCTCTTACATGGGTAAGATTACTTACATGAAAGACAGCTCTTTCAATGGGTGTATTTCCTAGCATAAGACAATAGCCCATGAAGCAAAATGGTACCTGAGAGCCCATAAGGAAGAAGAAAATTTACTTAAAAAGCCACACATTAGTATTAATCATCTACCTCCTAGGTAAAGCACATTATTCAGGAAGAATTTAATGGGGACTAACCTGGGATGCGGAGAAATGCTCTTTTACAAGTATGTACATGACAAATGTCTTTTGTGCTGTCCTAGTTTTTCCCCCTAACTTTTCCTTATTTCCAAATAATGACCAATAATTGGCCTTGTTTGCCAGGGTTGAAACTGGATTTGTTTAATAGTCAACTGAATCAATTTTTACAAATAACTATATTTTTATTGTCTTCATTATTTCAAGAGTGAAGTCCAAACTTCTCTTCTATTATTCAATTATCTAAACTGCGTCAGTAAAGGCTGGCCTTTGCTAAATGTAAATAGACCCAGATATAGAGTTAAGGAATTTTGTTAAACAAAGGCTGTTTATTTTTTAGATTTGAGGCAGCTTCTAGTTAAAAGCTAAAGACCATATCAGCAAAACCAAAGTAATATGGCATTACTTTCCTTCCCAAATGGATCTAATTTATAAATTTATATGACTTTCCTCATAGCTCGCAAACTTTTTAGACAAAATCTGTACCACAAAATCTCTCTTGAAATAAAGGACACCACATGATGATTTATCATATCTCCTCAGGCTACACTGTGTGGGTTTTACATGTTATGTTTTTAGCTTAAGTAAAATATATATACATTGATTGAATGTGGTATCTGAACTCCTCATGTAACCTTATCAATTCACCACAAGTTATTCATTTTTAAATACTTATTCTTTTTAGTGTAGGAATTTTAAAATTAAGAGTGTCAAAGACAAAGTTAAATATTCATTTAAACCATACTTTTTCCATGTTTCCACTCGACTCCAAAGTGCATTCTTGGAGTACCCATTTTAAGAATTGCACAGTGCTAAGTGCTTAGAGGTTTTCAATAATTCCAGGAAAACAAGTCCCTAACCTCACTGGTATGCAATTTTAAATTGCCACATTATGTGTTAATTTAGTGCATTAAATTCACACAAGAGGGATGCATGATGTGAGGTGAAATCTAGA
The DNA here is from genome assembly GCF_036321535.1 of Camelus dromedarius. NCBI lineage: Eukaryota > Metazoa > Chordata > Mammalia > Artiodactyla > Camelidae > Camelus > Camelus dromedarius. The sequence continues at coordinate 73,134,835 of NC_087439.1, read as the reverse complement.
ATTTAAAATTTAAAAGTTCCTCATTGGCGCACATAAAATCACAAGCAATACTGAATAAACAAAGGAGACTTCATGTACTTAATTAAATTGACAGTCAAAAGCTTTACATATTATGAAGTTGTCATTGTATCTTTATTTTAGAAGATATTCTTCCAGCAATGAACTCTAGTATTCTTGAATACTACTTCACCCTTTACAATAAGTGAAGGCTATAAAGAAATCTGAAGGATCTATTTGTTATATTACACAGAGACATTCTATTTAGCAAAATATCCATTATATTCATGTTTTGTATCCAAGGCTTCTTACTTGAATCCTCTCTGCATTAAGAAGTGAACAGCACTTATTATCTCTTAGTCTATAATGGATGTTTAAACAGTAGGAGTTCATCAATACCCAGTTGTGTTAGCCTTTACTCACTCTCTTCTCCAGGTACTGATGTCATTAGCAGAAAGTGGTGGGTGGTGGAGAGAAGGGAAATCAGGCTTTCAATGACATTTATCCTCTAAAAAGAAAAATATTAATAAGAAAAACAGCCTGTACATATCTTTAGGAAATTGTTCAATGTCTACTTGGTGAGGGGCTTTCTTCCTGCCTTCAAGAAGAGGACGAGAGACAAGTTTACTATGTGATTCAACATCACAAACAGAGAAAGAAATAGAAGCTAGAAACAAATAATTTTGAATATATCCTAATAGCCAAATCTTCCAACACTAAAGAGATAAAAAATAAAAACAAAACTAACACTTAATCAAATCAGTGTCGACAAATATCAAGATTCCAAAACCATTCAGCTTTATATATAGGATATGAAATATATAAACATGAGAAACTATAATAATAATTTCATCTTTTATCTTTTAAAACATATTTCATTTAGAAGCATTTAGATTAACCTTTACTAAATAAAGCTATCTTAAAGTTTTAATCTTTAATCTCTTAAGCAGATTTTAAGAGAAGTATCTTATAATCTCATTGTGAAGTTGAAGACCCTAAGTCACATTAGTCATAGTGAGAATTGATAAAAATGGAAAATATTTTTTTCCTGGATCCATGTCTATAATACTGTTACCACATTCATTTTTGTTATATTAATTTACACTAGGCTACAAAGGTTCTTAGACTGGATTTCCACTTATTATATTAGGACTTGGGAGTGGAAGAGTAGAGGTTATGGTCAAACAGATGCCAGATTTTGAGGACCCAGGAGATAGAAAAATGTACAGGTTAGAGAGGACAAACGGAAAAAAAAAAGAGATCAGTAACCAAACAGGATTTCAAAATATACATGATTAGAAGAAGGTGCAAGGAATACAACCAAGGAGGATAATATTTGAAAAGAAGTTTCTAAAAGTCATTGAATATATGTATACCCATGTTTGACTGAAGCAATGTGCTGTACAACAGAAATTAACACAACACTGTAAACGGACTACACTTCAATAATAAATAAATAAATAAATAAATAAATAAATAAATAAATAAATAAATAAATATCAAAGTATGTAGCATCAATAGAATGGATAAATAAATAGCATGATAAGGCTCATGCAACTGAACTAAAATCAAAGTTGTAGTTGACAGCAGGGTCATTGTCCATGTCTCCTCTTTCCATGTTGCAGCTATACTGTTTTCCACACCTTAGACAATGTCTCCACTTTAACCAAACAGAAGGGGAAAAGAACATGTAGGATTGTGCACAGTAGTTTAAAATGGTGCACATTACTTTCATCCACTTTCCACCGGCGAGAACTTAGTCACATGGTCACATCTAGCTGCAAGGGAGCTGGGGAAATGTTGTCTGGTTCTATGCCCAAAATGAAGGGCATACAGGTTTCGATAAATGCAGAGCAGCTTCTTCCACATATATTAAGAACATCTATATTAAGAACAGCTAAGACAGTCATACCACTCCCTTACATTTTACCACTTTGAATGTTTTTACTTTAAGATATAATACAATAAATACCTTATAAATATAAACAATTTGCCTAAGAAGAAATAATGTTCTAATGATATAAGGGCAAATGGAGGTAAATACATGAGATATTAATGGGGAAAGACAGAGAGGAAAACTAGCTTTGCCAATAAAAGAAATACTCCAAATGGAGTTGAGCTCATCTTATCAGGATGCAATTAGTGAAGGAGGGCAGGGGGTAGCTTGGTGCCTGCTTCTCTCTCCCAAATGTATCCTCAAGTCAAACTCGTCCAGGAACACATTCTTTTCACATAACTTGAGAAAAACACTTACTGATTTGAGACAAGAAAAGAAAGAAAAGAAAGAAAAGAAAGAAAAGAAAGAAAAGAAAGAAAAAGAAAGAAAGAAAGAAAGAAAGAAAGGAAGGAAGGAAGGAAGGAAGGAAGGAAGGAAGGAAGGAAGGAAGAGAAAGAAAGAAAGAGAAAGAAAGGGAGGAAAGGAGGAAGGAAGGGAGGGAGGAAGGGAGGAAGGAAGGGAGGGAGGAAGGGAGGAAGGGAGGGAGGAGTGAGGAAAAAAGGAAAGAAAGGAAGAAACAAACAACTTGGGGAGAATACCCTGTATCTAAATTCTTCAAATAGCTTTGGAGATTTTCTTCTTATGAGTCTAGGTAGAAGTCAAAATTTGAAGATGAAAATTTATTTATAATGCAATCTTTCAGTCTCTTTATACCTATGAAATAGTTGCAAGATGGCCAGATTCCCAGGCAGAATGGCAGTGGTGAGAATAGCAGTATCCAGCATCTTGTGGCAGAAGTATTCTAAGTGATTGAGTTCTGCTGAGTGATTGTGTTTTCCCTGAATGTGATGTCTCTAATTTTCCTGCTCTTCTAGTACTTAAATGAGCTACCTAACTCCTTTTAATAAATTTCATTTTAGCATATATCAGCCAGAATAAATTTCTGTCTTGTATCCAGGAACAACAATATTAAAATTGCTTGTAGATGTAGTTCCAAGTACAAACACTAAGATACTATTTGGGGTGGAAAGAACAATGTGTGGTTGGTAGATGGAAACCTAGAATTGGTTATCTAGCCAAATTGGGACAGAAGACAGAAAAAAAAATGGCCAATATTAAGAGATGAGACTCTATAACAGATGGCATGAAGTGGTAAACATGTTTATTAAATTGTCTTCTGTGCAAACCTTTGGAGGAAGCAAGTCCCACTACCACAGAATAGCATATATATCCTAGAAAATCCAATGACTATGGAATAGGGTGGTTGCTAATGGTACTGATATTATAACATTTAACATGAGAGTGATAATACTGAAGTTTTAAATTATTAGCTTAAGGTACAGGGTAAAACTAGGGACTCTATGTTTTAAAAGAATTTCTCATTTGCTGCAGTTGAAAGTTGAAATGGATGAAGATAAACATAAAATGTGGTCAAACTGATTGCTTAACTAAAAGCCCTGAATAATCTCTTACATGAAAGTAAGGACATCAATCAAGAAAAAGTGGAATGTTAAAAATTAAAACGGGGATATACTGAAGGGTTCACAAGACTCAGACTAAACTTACATATCCAACATCAAGTATGCCCCCTTAGCCAGTTGAAGTAGCTCCTCATCCCCTGCCTTAGAAGCTTTTTCTGCCTTATTTAAGACCACATATTAACTTCAGTTTGGGAGAGCTGTTTTGCACAGGGATGTCATTTCTGTTAATATCTATTTCCACTATTTTAAAAAATATTTTCATATTCCTTGAGGCCTTAAAATCTTTAGAGTCATATCTCAGTATACATAGTGGTCAAATACAAAGGCAGGCAAAAAGGGCTTGCACAGCAAAATAATTGTAAGATTTTGCTAACTCGTATCGATAATATAATGAATTTGGGGGCTGGGGCAAAGGAGAAAATATAATTTTAGACAGTGCTGAAAATGTCAATATACTGTATATAAATATCAATGTATATTTATATCTATATAAATGTAGAAAGAGAAATGTATAAACTATTAATATTAAAGATTCTGATTTCAGCGTGCTAGCTGAAGTAGCTGTTAGTGGTTATAACTGTCTACTTGTTTAGTTGACTGAAATATGGACTCAATAGTGGCCCACACTACAAGAAGTTGAAATGATGAAATTTCTTCCTATAATATAGTTAAATCAATCCAAACACATAGAAAACAAAAATTTTGAAGTTTATTTATCATGTGTGTTCCTCTTACACATCTCTTAACCAAGATCCTAAGGACCTATCAATGGTTTGAGAAAACATTAGTTGAGGGAGTGCCAATATCTCTATGAAAACTCAGATGGGTGTACTCTGCATGCCAGTAAAAGAAAATGCAGTAAACATGGTTTTCCATTTTTTCAATGGTATACCAGAATCCCAGTTTGGCAAGATCAATTAGCAATGCATAACTACCTGAAGCAAAATGGATATGATTGTTATCCATAATGTACAAGACCACAAGGACAGTGTGGTGGTCAGAACAGTGTGAATCTCCAGGACCTGAACCAAGAGGTATTTGGTTATAGAGTGACCTAAGAGAGATGGGCAACTCACTAATGACTTACTTTGTGCGCACAACTGAGTAAATTTTATTTCAGATAAGTGACATGGGGTGCCACAAAGCAAAGTCATATTTAATCTCTATAATTCCCATATATAAGTGAATTCATAAATTCAAAGGCTCTTAAATAAAAAGAAAGCCAAGAATTCTTCAGGAAGTATCTTCTTACTTTTTCCAAGAATACTTGTAGCCATTTACAAGGTTAATTATACTTTTAAAGGGTAAATATCCAAATATTTAGGGATTATTAGCTATAAGCTAACAATAATTTCTGAATGTACAAAACACAAACAAGTCCATGGATCAGAGGGAAGTTCATGGGAGTAGTTGTGAAATGGTCCCATTTTATAATTAGGATACTCATAGTGGCATCCCATAATCATACTATGGTTATTTATCGAGATCCTAATTAGCCAGGCGAAATATTTGTGTCCCAACAACTAGAAGAATCTCCACAGTGGATCCCTGACCCATGAACAAAGCAATATGACCTATGACAGAAAGATATGACATTAAGAGTTTAGTACCCTGGAGTTCCTTCTATCAAAATAGTAAACAACAAAAACAAAACAAAAAACATTGTATCCCTAGGAAAATCATAAAGAATAGTGCCATAATAAAGACAAATAAATTATATATCTAAATGAACTAGAAAAAGAAGCATAAAAAAGTCTAGAATAAGTAGAAGAAAGGAAACAATGAAATTCAGAGCAGAAATAAATAAAATAGAGACTAAAAAGACAACAGCAAAGATCAATTAACCTAAGAACTGATTCTCTGAAAACATAAACAAAATTGACAAACCTTTAGCTAGACTCACAAAGGGGCAGGAGGTGAAGGCTCAAATAAATAAAATCAGAAATAAAATGAAAGAGGAGGAATTACAAGTGATACAAAAGAAATGAAAATGATCATAAGAAACTACAAGAAACAATTATATACCAATAAACTAGACAACCTAGAAGAAATGAATAAATTCCTAGAAACAGTCTACCAAGACTGAATCATTAAGAAATAGAAACTATGAATAGACCAATTACTAGTAAGGTGATTTAATCAGTAATCAAAAAATCTCCCAATAAAAAAAGTTCAGGACCAGACAGCTTCACTGGTGAATTTTACCAAAGATACAAAGAAGATTTAATACCAACCTTCTAAAATTATTTCAAAAAATTGAAAGAATGCACCCAAACTCATTTTTTCAAGGCTAACATTGCCCTAATAGAAAAACCAGAAAAGGACACCACAAAAAAGAAAATTACAGGCCAAAATCCCCAACAAACATAGATGCAAAAATTCTCAACAAAATTTTAGCAACAACACACCATGATCAAGGAGGATTCCAGGAGTGCAAGGATGGTCCAATACCCACAAGTCAATCAACATGATACACCACATTAACAAAATGTAGGATAAAAATCATAGTCATCTCAATAGGTGCTGAAAAAGCACTTGACAAAATTCAACACATATTTACGATAAAAACTCTCAACATAGTTAGCATAGATAGAACATACCTCAGAATAATAAAGGCCATATATGACAAGCTCACAGCTAATATCATATTCAATTGCAAAAAGCTGAAAGCTTTTCTTTTAAGATCAAGAACAAGACAAGAATGTTCACTCTTTCCACTTTTATTCAACATAGATTTGGAAGTCCTAGACAAAGCAATTAGGCAGTAAAAATAGATAAAACACATCCAAATTAGAAAGGAGGAACTAAAACTATCACTATTTACAGATAACATGATTTTATATATATATATATATATATATAAAAAATATATTTTATATATATATATATATTTTATATATATATATATGTGTATATATATATACACACATACACATACACACATACACACACACACACATATGATCTTAAAAAGAAACTATTAGAATAAAGGAATTCAATAAAGTTTCAGAGTACAAAATTAATATACAAAAATCTGTTGCATTTTTATACACTAATGATGAACTATCAGAAAGAGAAATTAAGAAAATAATCCCTTGTACAACTGCATCAAAAAGAATAAAATATCTAGGAGTAAGTTTAATCAAGGAAGTGAAAGACTTGAGCACTGAAAACTATAAGACACTGACAAAAAAAGATTGACACAAACAAATGAAAAGATATTCATGCTCATAGATGAGAAAAATTTATATTGTAAAAATGTCCATATTCCTACAGCAATCTATAGATTCAATGTGATCCCTATCAAAATAACAAAGCCATTTTTCCTAGAAATATAAAAAATAATCCTAAAATTTGTTTGGAATCACAAAGGACCCTGAATAGCCAAAGGAATCCTAAGAAAGAAAAACAAAACTGGAAGCATCATGCTCCCTTATTTCAAAACTATAAAACAGAGCTATAGTAATCAAAACAGTATGATCACCCATCTCCCTGCCCTGAGTTCCAGGAGGTGGATTTGAGATTTGTTCTATCTCCTCACTTTCCTGCTTCATGAATAAACCCTTTCTCTCCCGTAAACCTTGGCATTTCATCTTTTGCTGCAGGTAGGGCAAACAAACCTGGTTGAGGAATATCACCATTTCTCCTGACTTAAAATGGCTCTTCAACCACAGAGAAACCTCATTAACCCAAACACTGATAATTCAGAATTTTCAGTAACTCAGATACTTTACACTCTGTTAGAGAGGAGAGTAGGTTACATTAAAATGGATAAAGAGCCAGTGAGAATAGGTAAAGAACAGTACCTGAATTTTATGTCTTGGAATTTTAACTCTTTTTCCCATTGACCAAAACCCACTGGCTAGATTTTAAAGAAAAATATAAGGCTTCATTATCAATAATTAAAGTGCTAAATAGATCTAACTCATATTTCCTGTAATACACCAGCAAGGAAAGAAAAGTAGAGGGATGAAGGCAGTATACAGAGTCCCTTAGAATCAAGGAATATAATTATCTTTCCTCTGAACCTGTAAGTGAAATCCCTGTAAGCCACCAGCCCCCAAACTCCTCCTTTTCTTATCTCTAGAATTCAGAGGCAGTTAAGATCTGAGCCTGGCATAGGATACCATATTAGAGCATTCAAGTCCTTTCAATTTACACAGCCTCCCTAAGACTTAAGTATCTTATCTGCCAAATAATCATTGTTTTGAGGATTAAAAGAAATAGTACATGTGACCTAGTACATACACAGCACCTGGTATATAAATTCTCTCAGTTTCTGCACTCTGTTATCCCTTCTCTCACTCCAGTTCTCACTTCCCTGTATTCCTGTCAGGTGTGGTTGCATTGCTATCACTCTTCCTGATTGCAGTTGTTGTACCAGGGGCTTCCTGAGGGTCCATATGTGGTAAAATGGTGGCATCAGGGTCTTAGTTGCTGCTACTATTTTTATAACAAATGGATCCTGATTATAAAGCCAATGTAAGAGGATTTAGGCTTAGGAGGAAAGTCCAAATGTTGGATTCCTGGGAGTCTCAGAAAATCTCCTTGTATCTCGTTGGTACAAGTTTGGGTCAGTAATGCCTATATTTCTAATCAGTTGCTGTGACCAGGAGACTGAAAGTATTAATTGGCTCAGATCTAAATAATACGTTGCACCCTTGGAGAAAGTGGGGATATTCTACCAAACCACGTGGACCAAGTAAGGAAAGAAGTAGATACCCAATGATGGTTGCCAGAAGTAGGACGAATGGATGCAAAGAAGATACATCCTCATATCTTACATCGCCCCACACTTCTCTTTAGTGGCTATGTAATGCTGTTGCTTGAAGTCTTTCAAAAATTCTGTAATACAAGTATTTACGTAGATAATCCAAAGTGTCTGCTGCCTGGATACTCTCAAGTCTTTTAGTTTTGGGGGAACTCATTGCTTTCATAATTAAATAAAAAGGATTAAATTCCCATCCCATGTCCTCAGGAAAGTCCAGAACTCTCCCAAAATATGTGACACATTCTCACGGGTAGATGGAGTCCCCTCATCATCTCACTTGGGCAATGCTCAATCCTTATCTTACCACTTTCTGCAGCTGTAATCTTCTTTCCATACCATTTGAGCTCTTGTCTTTAACTCCTCAAAATAGAATGTGGTTTGTAAATTTTATCAAAATTTTAGGTGGAATAGGAAAGGATCACAAAAAAGGGTAGATCAGGGAATAATCTAAAACTCAATTGGAGAAATACTATTCTTAGAAGTTTCTTGGCCACATGCCAATGTTACTTTCTTGCTTTGCTGACCACCTTCTTTGTTTTTTTCCCCCCTCAGATCTCAATCTCCTTGCAGGCTGCTAACTCTCTGGATATTTCCCCCTACTCCACATTTTAAGACTCACAAAATCCTACCTCCCCAAACCATCAGGAAAAAATTTAAATATTCCCTCGCATTGTATGCAGACAGTTTAGCACCACATCCCCATTCAAAGGCATATGTCTTTAAGTCATTTGATAATATAAACCGGGTGTGAAGTAATGGCAAATTTTTCAATATTTAATTTCCTTATGATGAATTTAATTTCTTAGGTCTAATACTCAACTAAAGCAGGAAATGAAGATATATTAAAACACATTTTATTGGCACTTTGCAATTTCAAATTTTAAAATTAAAAGAAACAATACAAAACAGCTGGTACACAGTCCCATGATTCTGCAGTCCCAGAAGTTGTTGGTGGGTTTTTCCCATTGATTTAATATATAAATTGTGTCTGCCAGCAAAGATTAATTCTCCATCTCAAGGCTTCCGTAACTTCAAGTGTTAGTGTATATCCTTTGGCAATTCTGTTCCCATTAATCTCATAGCTGTTGTTCCATTCCTCTTCTTCTGAGCCACAAAATATTATCATCATGTCCATGAAAGTTAGAATATTCTCTAAGAGGACACCTAGTCCAGTGTCTTGCTTCTACATAGGTAAGCTGTTAAAAGTAATACACTACTACCATTCACAAATATAGTAACTAAGATTCAGACATATAATTGGCTTATAGTGAGTTGCAGAAGAAAGAGAAGAACTTTATCTCCTGATTCCTGGCACCATGCTTTGACTTAGTAGACTCAGTAGATTTTAGCAAGCATGCCAATAGATGCAAGCTACATCTTGGTGTTACTGCTTCTCTCCCAGGTTTTGGCAGTCCATGAATCGCAGATGTTTCTTTCCAGTACTTTCCCTCCACTGTACTTTCTGAAAGTTACAGTCTTTTTTTCTTTTGTCTCTGCACCCATAGGCTGTGCAAAGGCTGGCATCATGAGCTTCAAAATAAATTTCAAGCCACTTGCCAGGTGTCTTTCCTAAAAATTATAAGCCAATAGGAAAAGATAGTCAAGGCCTGATCCAGAGAAAGCTTGACTGGCTATTAACCAAAAAAACCATATTTTGCTGATAAATATTATTGCTTCATATTTAAGGCTCGTTCAAGAGTCCAGCAAATGCATTTTTTTCTCTCTACACTGATATTGGGTTTGTGTGTCATAGTTTGTATGTAATGGTTCTTGTATATGTCTTATACTTTGAAGTAAAAAATAAAAACAAAAACCTAGAGGTTCTGAGCTGTACTAGGTGCCAAGCAGTAGCTTACACAGTAAGAAAGCATGACTTACATGCTAAGATGCCCTTCTGATGGAGACAGCACAGTGACGAGGCAACTGATTTTCTGATAGAATTGCCTAAGTTCAAATTCCATTTCTACCACTTAGGAACTGCACTACCCAGGGAACTCAGTATATTTACTGGATATTAACAGTGAAAGGAAAGGGGAAGGGAGAGGGGAAGGGAAAGGGAAAAGAAGAGGAAGAAATTTTACACTTTCATTCCCTAAAAAGCTAAGAAAATCACTGCTTGAAAAAAAAAAGAGTAGAAAAGTCTTAGTATTCATTAAAATACTATAAAGTTCTTATAAACCAGACATACAACTGTCGCCTAGTTTATAAAAAAAAAGATAAAAGAATAAAATATTAACAGCAAAAGTCTTGAAGACTATTTTATTCTGAAGCTCTTGAGCTTTAAGCAGGCATTCCTTCGAGCTGTACTTGTCTAGCTCACTGTGTGGGTGTGTACCGAAGACCCCTGCCCATCAGGGCTAGACTTTTACCAATAAACTGCTTTGAATTATAGTGCTTGCATAAAGTCCTAGTTAACTGACATACAGATAAAAAAAAGTTTTTTGTTAATCCTGAAATGTATGTCAATTCATAAGAGAATTTTATTGAATTATAATTGATATAACATATTACATCAGTTTTCATGTATACAACATAGTGATTTAACATTTTCCTACATTATGAAGTGATCACCACGATAGGTCTAGATACCATCTGTCACTATATAGTTATACAATATTATTGACTATATTCCTCGTGCCATACATTACATCCCTATGAGTTATTTATTTTATGGCTGGAAGTTTTTACCTCTTAATCGCACTTAACTACTTCACCCATCCCACCCAATCTCTTCCCCTCTGAGAACCACTGGTTTGTTCTCTGTATCCAAGAGTCTGTTTGTTTTGTTTTGTTTAGATTCCACATATATAAGAGATCAAATGGTATTTGTCTGTCTCTGAGTTCTTTCACTTAGCATAACACCCTCTAGATCCACTCATCTGTTGCAAATGTTAGAATTTCATTTTTATGGCTGAGTAATACTCCATTATATACGTGTGTGTGTGTGTGTGTGTGTGTGTGTGTGTGTGTGTGTGTGTGTGTGTGTACCACAACTTCCTGATCCACTCATCTATTGATGTTCCTCAGATCAGTTTAATAGCTCCAAATGAATTTATTCAAAGATGTATATTCTCAAATAAAATGGCTACTTCAGGAAGTTTATATTGTGATATTAAAACATTTTCATTATTGAAACATTTGCTATGTCCCCTCTTTTTCACCTATCAGCTTTATGATGGCTAAAGATTACCATGCACTAATCATGCTTAAGTAACATCAAGTAATCAAGTATTCATAGCATACCGCTATCATACAAATGTATTAGAAGCAAAAGAAGACTATAGGTGTTTTTTATTTTTTATTTTTTTGGAATTCACTCATTTATTAAATATTTATTCAGTTATTTCTGGATAATGGAATTTGAAAATGACTTCTCTTTTTTGTTTGTTTTTTTCCTCTAGTTTTCTATAATAAGGAGGTAAGCTTTTATAACCACAAAGTAAAGGTAATTTTTAAATTTAAGATTCACTTATTTAACTTCTATGGATTCTGCTCTAGCCATACAAAGATGAAGAAGACAAGAACCCTATCTCAAGCTGGTCAGGCTTTTTAGAGAGCCAGGTAAATAAACAAGGTCCTTCCAAAATAATTACTATCCCTTTGCTATAAAAAGGCTATGTAAAGGGCAGCAGTACTATACAAGGAATGGCACACAGCAGACAAAGGGAAGCAGTATTAATATAATGCATGGTGTGCAGCAGTAAGCCATGGCTTTGAAGTCTGAGATAGTGGCTCTGCCATGTGATGTTGAGTACATTTTTAGCCATCCTAAGCTTCTCCACAGTGAATCAGGAATGGTAATTCCTACCTCACAGAATTAAGTGAAATAACGTATGTAGAGCTTTAGTACAGTGCCTGGCACATACTAACTGTTCAGAAACTGGTATGTTTTGACAATAGAGTATCAGAGAAGCATGGAGTCTAAGAACACAGGTACCTACTGATAAACATATGATGGACAAAGGAGGGTAGCTCTTCAGTGTACCAAAGGTCATCCATTTTAAATGTTGAACACGTTAGAATTTTAGAGTTGCACTGATATATAGATATGGATAGATATAGATATGGATACAGATATAGATACAGATACAGATATAGACAGATAAAACCTGCAAGAAGCATAACTGCTTTATAGCATAGAATCTATTTTGAAGCTCTGTAACCAGTAGGATCATAGAACTCTCTCAGGAGGAATGAGTTGGCCAAGTTCTGCCAAGGAAGTTCTCACAAGAAGGCATTATGAAATGTCCTTATTCCTCAGAACTTAACTTTAAAATGTTCCCACTGGAGTCCAATGGAAGTTTTACGAGAGTAAAGGATAGAATTAGGTCTTGTATATTTTTAAAGGGTCATTCAAAAAGGCAAAGTCTAAATTTTTTACAGATGGCAGACTAAAGACTGATGCAGTTGGCCAAAACTGACCTTTTATGATTTTCAAAAGCAAATGTTTACTGAAAGAGAACCCTACTATACTACCAATGGGGAAAAAAAATTCCTGGATGCTTACATTGGACAACTCAGTACACATTCACTGCCAAATACATTTACTAAAAAATCAATAATAATATTTTCCATGGTACCTGTTTTCAACCTCCTCTCAAAAATTTTGCCCCGTAGTTGCTTTCTCTCAAACACAGATATGACTGAGGAAAAATAACATTTTAAATGAGAACAGGCTATGAAAGCACATGCATTTTAGGAACCTTACTGTTAGCTTCACAGTCTCTACCACAATGGTGCTCAGGAAAGGGTGAGGATGATCGTTTCTGCCAGATCTTCTGTACAGTGAATTCAGAACTGATTTTAAATTCTTCCAGAATGGAACTCCTTTTAAACTTCTTTCGAAACACAGCTCCCTCTTTTCAAAGAGGAAAGGGGGTCTCAGGTATTTCTATATTCTTTTGCATGTTAAATAAAACTCTTAAAAAACAGTTTTAAAGGGTTGGGTAAAAAAGTGAGAAATATTAAAATCCATCAAACATGGATGGGAAAAATTAAAGGCGGTTTGTCACAATACATTTTGGATATGATGAATTAAAAAAGTTTAGTAGGCAGCACAGATACTAAAATTGAAACAGTACAGCAAAGATTAGCATGGCTCCTGGGTAAGGATGATAACAGATTAAAGAAGTTTTCCACATTTTAAGAAGTTTCTAAAAACACATGTAATAAAAATGGTTTTAAAAACGCTACTTGCATCCTTCTTGAGAACTTTTGTTTTATTTTTTTTTCCCGGGGAATGAATGTGATATTCATTCTATAATGCATTTAAAGAAGTGTCTAGAAACACATATAATAAAGATCGTTATATAGTGCTATGTGCACACACACAAAAAAAGTTCGGGGGAAAAATTGAAACCCTGAACTCAAATTATCAGTAGGATTACTCATTCCCACAATAGCTATAGTTTAGAACTTTCTCATCTTCTTACTTATTAAGTGGGTTTCAAGTACTCTTTCCACATATAGATTTTTAAAACATTTTGTTCCATAGTTAGTCATCAGAAAATCAGAAACATTCCAACTTTTTTTCTCAGGAAAAAATAAACATAGTAGATATTCAGACACCACTTAAAAATACCTCATGTATACAAAATGACATTGGTACCTAATCTAAGTTCCCCAAATGGCCATTTTTTGTTATGAATTGCACAAATCTATACCGTTTTTAAAACAGTAAGAATAAATGGACAGCCTGAAGTGTAATAGTACTCCCATTTTAGAGAAAGGTTCTATAATTTCTTACAAAGCTAAATATGCCCCTGTTCTCTGATCTAGCAACTCCACCCCTAGATTTTTATCAAGAATTAAACAGACATATCCACAAAATATTTGCACAAGAATGTTCATGGAAGCTTTATTCATAAGTGGAAACACTTATAAAATAAGTTTCCAAAAACTGGAAACTCAAATTCCATCAAGAGGAAAATGGACAAATTTTTGTACATTCACATAGTGGAATACTACTCAACAATAAGGAATATATTGATATGCACAACATTAATAAGTCTAACAGACGTTATACTGAGCGAAAGCAACTAAACACACATGGGTACACAATTTCATTTATATGAAGGACAATACTGGACAAAACAAAATCAACAATTTTAAAAATCAGAAAACTGGTTGCCTCTGGGTAAAGAAGAGGATTAACTGGGAAGATACATGAAGGTGCTTGCTAGGATGATGGCCAATATCTTGTTCTTCACAGGGGTGTAGGTTAATGGCCGGCTCCATGTGTTTCTCAAAAGTCATCAAATTGTACACTTAAAATGTGTGAATTTCACTATAGATTAATTCTATTTTGATAAAGAATAAATATATATATTTTTAAAGATTTTTTAAAACATATGTGAGGCAAGTAAAGCAAAAGAAGTGTGGCTTCTTTTCCATGCCTCCCCAAATCACTGTTTGTGAACTTAAGTGGTTCTAACAACAAAATGAACATATTTAATTCTGCAACTGTGCATCATTTTTCTAACTGGTCTATTTTCCAGAAGGCAAGAGCTTGTCTTTTTTTTTTTTAATTTAAATTGTTTGTAGTACAGCACATAAATTGCCATTAAACATAGCAATGCAATGAGAACCTCTAGAAGGAACAGGTGGGATCACTTCCCATTTTTTTCCTTATGACTTTGAGAATAAATCTCCCCCAAATGACACCTCTCTCCTTCAAACACTTCAGTTGTATATTTTATAACTTTTACATATGTCATTTTTACATGACAGTCACAGCTCCCACCTGGAGTTTTGCAACACTGTCCGCATGTTACCTTTTTTTTTAGAATATGCATGTTTTATTCTGAATAATTTTGCATAATAAAAATGAAAGTACAAAATAATTAACACAAAATATTTTAACCAGCTAAAATAAATCAGGAAAGAAAAAAGCAGAAATGTGATTCATGGCAGACTTTCCAAAAGTCATAAAGAAGTTTGAAAAAATCCAGTTTCACTAAGGGAAAGATGTCAAGGTCAAATTGAAATCCCAGTATCAAGGGTCTAAAATAATCTACTGCATACTACCTAGGCAATCAATATTAATGTTGACGGTATACAGATTCAATCATTTTTTTCCTAAATCATGCAAATAGTTTCATAGCCACAGAGATCATAACTAACAAGCTAGAGAAAACTTAAAGAATCCTGAGATCCCTATTAGACATTTTTCAACAGATTGATCTTTTTTATTCACTTGCACATTCATTCATTCATTCATTTGTCTGTTCATTCTTTCTCATTCTACCAACAAGTATTTATTGGGCATTATGTACCAGAATGTTCTAAGAGCTTGGATTATGTAGAAAACAAACAGACAGGAATCTCAACTTTTCAATATGAGACAGAATGTTTGATATTATAAGGGGGAAAGAGATATAAAATTAAGGGAAGAGGATTAAAATTTTGAATAAGGTAGCCAGAAAAATCCTACTGGTAAAGGTGGGTTTTAAGTAGGACCCTGAAAGAAATGAGAGTGCTAGAAATGCCAATACCTGAGAAAGAGCAATCCAGACAGCAGGAAAAGCAATGCAAAGGCCCTGAGATGGACAACACCTGGCATGTTTAAGGAGCAAAAAAGCAGCCCTTACAGCTGAAGCAAAGAGAAGGAAAGTGAGAAGGTATTATGATCAAAGAAGCACTGTGAGCTAGATCACATGGAGCCTTTCAGGCTGTTGAAAAGAGTGACTTTTATAATGTTTGGGATGGGGTCACTGAAGGTTGAAAGCAGAGGGATGACATGATCTCACTTCCATTTTAACTAGATCGTTCTGGCTTCTCTTTTGAGAATAGAATGGGGAGAGTCAAGGGTGAAAATAAGAAAATCATTTAAGAGGCTACTGTAATAATTCATACAGGATGAGAGATGACAGTAACTAGGAACAGGTAGGAAGCAGTGGAGAGTGGAGAGAAATGGTCAAGTTTTATATATATTTTAAATGTAGAATTAAAAAGACCTGCTGGCAGTTCAAAGACGGGGTGTGAAAAAGGAGTCAAAGATGAATGTAAGGTTTTTAGACTAAGCAAATGAGAGAATATAGGTTTCCCAATTTGGATGAAGTCCTTGTGATACTGATGGAATTATGCTCACTTACCAAGAGGGAATTATAGTAGGAAAAAACTTACTGATGAAAATAAAACAAACAGAAATCCTTTCCCAAGGTGGTAGGTGATTTCTGAAATTCTATCACAGAAGTGTTATTCCTCTAGCTTGAGTCTTTGAATCTAATTAAATGTAAACTCCATATTTTCTTATTGATCTTTGCTAATGATTTTAAAAGTAGAGGCAAATGACTTCACTGTATGTAAGAGGATGAAGTTATAAAAATATAGTGCTTAATTGGGAGGTGGAAGTTTTAAAGCATCCACTTCAGAACTGGGTCTAAGTATAGGTGATGGTATGAAACATAACATACAGTAAGTAATGTTTATGCAATCAAATTGTGTTAAATATATTTTATTATTTAACTTCTTTAGATCAGTTATTTAAATTCTCTAGATCAGTTTCGTCACATCAAAACTAGATATACAAGTAAGTCCTCAGAATGTTGCTCTAATACTTAAAATATCTGGCATCTTTTAGGTAGTTAATAATGGTAGCTGTGATTATTATTTCCCATTGAACCAAATTTCCCAATTTAATTTGGTAATATTTGAATTATTTTAACCTGAGAATCCAGTATCTTATTTTAAAAGGACAAATAATAAATATCGTTGGATGAAAAGTTATTTTGAGTATTTATTTACATGATATTTAGAAGATCTAAATTTAGTTTAAAGAACATAACTGTGCTTACTATCAGTGGTGAAAGTTAATCCATGGCGGCAGGCTCTCTAAATATCATCCCAGTCATGTCTTTTCTTACCTACTCTACCATAGAGGTTTCTATTGTAGCTAAAGGTAAAACATGGCATAGTTCTAACCAGTAAAATGTAAAGAAATCTCCTAGATAAGGCTTCCAGAATGGTTTTTGTTTTCCCAGTAAAAAGGGACAGTCTCAGCTGATACATCTCTTTCTCTCCTTCTCTCTCTCTCTCTCCCAATCATCTTCTCTTCCCTTTACATCATCTTTCCTCCTTCATCCTTGCCTGAAATGTCGATGAAATGCTTTGAGGACTAGCAGTCATTTGGGGATTAGTAGGTCATAAATATGAGAACAAAATACAACATTCTAAGCATGACAGAACACAGAGATGGAAATATGTATCTTTGAAAAGATCACTGAGATGTTGTACTAATTGTAAACTATCGAGCTCCATAGATCCTAGTTGTGAGAAAAAATAAAAACATATTTAAGCCACAGTAGTCAAGTTTGCTTTTACTTGCAGCCAAATACAGTTCTGATTGACCACTTTTCCATATATTAGGCAAGCAATATAGATCCACTTTGTTCCTTTATATTTTATCTTGTCATTTTTTTCCTAATAAGGTACACTACTATTACTATCCCATTCTTCTTATTTAAATCATGTAAGCCATTTTTGGAAAAAAGAATTTCCATGTCTTTCTCACAGAATTTTTTTAGCAAACGTCTCTGAAATAAATACATGCAACTACTGCTTCTAAATGGAGAATTTTTAAACCAAATTAACATCACAACATAGGAATTTTTTAAATATTCATGTGCAGTTTATAAAAAAAAAAAACTAATAACCGCTCACAGAGAATTGATAAATAGTCCCTAAAGATTGAAAACAGTTTTTCTCCATTTCAAAAGGTAATTTTTAGACTGTTTGTATAGAAGAAAGTAAACGTAAAATACACTTTTAATCTAGAGTTGTTTCTCCCCCTAAAGGAATAAATATGATGTTAATGACAGCATTAGGACATATCAAAATGGTTTCCT
Source organism: Camelus dromedarius (assembly GCF_036321535.1). NCBI lineage: Eukaryota > Metazoa > Chordata > Mammalia > Artiodactyla > Camelidae > Camelus > Camelus dromedarius. The sequence continues at coordinate 73,116,805 of NC_087439.1, read as the reverse complement.
AAACAAATCAAGCTTATGTCCCAAACAGCCATTTATCACTGGCTTTTCCTTTACTTTCCTCCTTCCTTTTCTTTCCTTCTTTTCTCTTTGTCCTGCTACATGACAATTGCAAAAAGGAATAAAAGCAGAGATGGAAAGTGACCTTAATTTGCCCACATCATATAAGGTTAGCAACCTGTTAAGTCCCAACTGCAGTAGTTTCACTTAAAGATAAATACTACATAGGAAATGCATTTTATAGTGATAATACTGATGATGTAAGAGTAATACAGGTTGACTAAGTGAAGAATCGCTTTTCTTAAAAAAGGACACTTTAGGCAAAAATCTTCAGACATTAAATTATTTACAGATTCCTATTTATAGATGGTCAACAGTGATAGAAATAGTTTATATACAAGGAGTTTCCAGAAAAGAATATTTCTGGCAGAAGCATCCAAAAGTATCTATAATGATCAAAGTATTTATTTGTTCTCTCCATTTGCTATCATCCTCTCAGATTGGCCAAACATTCAACTGTCAAGATCATTACACTTCATTGTATGAACTCAAAGGCATAGATCATGCACTGAGATTTCATTAAGTACAACAGCAAATGTGTTGCTTTTCTCACACACACACACACAATACTATTCAGCAGGTTTCTATGTAGTTAAAATGAATGGGAATGTGAGTGTCTGTGTGTGTGACAGCAACAGAGAGACATAAAATAAAAACCTGATGTAAATTAAATGTTTAAAAAAAAAAAAAGCACTTCCAAAAAAATTGAACACTTCCAAATTCATTTTATAAGGCCAGCATTACCCTCATACCAAAGCCAAAGACAGCACAAGAAAACTACAGTAAATATCCCTGATGAACATAAATGCAAAAATCTACAAAATACTACAAAACCAAACCCAAGCATTTTAAGAGGATTATACACCATGACTAAGTGGGATTTATCCTTGAGATGCAAGGATGGTTTAACATAGAAAAATCAATTAATATGATACACCACAATAACAGAATAAAGGGTATCACATGGTTATCTCAATAAATTCAGGAAAAAGCATTTGGCAAAATTCAACATCCTTTCATGATAAAAAATTCTCAGCAAACTAGGTATAGAAGGAATAGCCATCAGGACAAACCCATGGCTAACATCAATCTCAATGGTAAAAAAAATTGGAAGCTTTTCTTCTTATCAGGAACATGGCAAGGATGTCCACCCTTGCCAGTTCTATCTAACGTACTACTGGGAGTCCTAGTCAGAGCAATTAGTCAATAAGAAATAAGAGGCCTCCTACTCATAAAGAAAGAAGCAAATTTTCCCTATTTTCCGATGACATGATCTTATATTGAAAACCCTAAAGACTCTATTTTTTTAAAAACTATGAGAACTAATAAATAAACTCAGTACAGTTGCAGGATACAAAGTCAACATACAAAAATTAGTTGCATTTCTATGAACTAACAATGAACTATCTGAAAAGGAAATGAGGAAAACAATCCCACATAAAAGAACACCAAAAAGAAAACTTACTTAGGAATAAACTTAATCAAGTAGGCAAAAGATTTGTATACTGAAAACTATAAAACACTGATGAAAGAAATTAAAGTAGAGACAAGTAAATGAAAAGACATCTCACATTCATGAATTGGAAGACTTAGCATTGCTAAAATGTTCATACTATCCAAAGTGATATACAGATTCAGTGTAATACCCATCAAAATCTCAAGGACATTTTACAAAGAAATAGAAAAAAAAATCCAAAATTCATATGGAACCACAAGAGACGAGAAACAACCAAATCAATCACAAGTGAGAAGAACAAAGCTGTAAGTATCACACTTCCTGATCTCAAAATATATTACAAAACTACTGTAATCAAAAAAGTGTGGTACTGCTAAAGACAGACATATAGACCAACAAATTAAGAGCTCAGAAATAAATCCACACACATATGGTTATTTGATCTTCCACAAGGGCGCCAATATTCAATGAAGAAAGGATAATCTCTCTCTTCAACAAATGCTTCTAGGAAAACTGAAAACTGCATGTAAAAGAATGAAGTTGGACCCTTATCTTACACCATACACAAAAATCAAATCAAAATTGACTAAAGACTTAAGCATAAGACTCAAAGCTATAAAACTCCTAGAAGAAAGCATTCAGGGACATTTTCACAACACTGGCACTGATAATGATTTCTTGTATGTAACACCAAAAGCACAGGCACAAAAATAAACAAGCAGGACGCCATTAAACTAAAAAGCTTCTGCACAGCAAAGAAAACAATCAACAGAGTGAAAAGGCTATGGAATGGGAGAAATATCTGCAAACCATGTATAAAGAGTATCCAAAATATATAAGGAACCCATACAACTCAATAGTTCAAAAAAAAAAAAAAAAAAACTAATAACCCCATTAAATTGAGCTAAAGACTTGACTAGACATTTCTCCAAAGAAAACATACAAATGGCCAACAGGTATATTAAAAGGTGCTTAACATTACTAACAATCAGGGAAATGCATGAAAATGATGAGATATCATCTCATACCTGTCAGGAAGGCTATTATCAGAAAAGCAAAAACAACAAATGTTGTTGAGGAGGTGGAAAGATTAGAAGCCTGCACACTGTTGGTGGGAATAGTGCAATCACTATGGAAAATAGCATGGAGTTTACTCAAAAAATTAAAAATAGAGTCACCATATGATCCAGCAATCCTACTTCTGGATATTTATCTAAAAGAACTGCAATCAGGATGTTGATGAGATACTGGTATTCCAGTGTTCACTGAAGCACTACTCACAATAGCCAAGATGGTGAAATAATCTAAACGTCCATTGATTAATTAACAAATAAAGAAACTGTGATATACACATACAATGGAATACTGTTCAACCTTAAAAAAGGAAATTCTGCAATATGCTAACATGAATAAACCTGGATGACATTACATTAAATGAAATAAGCCAATTACAGAAAGACCAATAGTGTATGATTCCACTTATATGAGATCTCTAAAAATTGTTAAATTCATAGAATCAAAGAATGAAATTATAGTTGCCAGGGAGTAGGGAGAAGAGGAAATGGAAAGTTACTCATCAACAGGGATAAAGTGTCAGTCAAGCAAAATGAACAGGCTCTACAAATACGTACAACATAGTACTTATACTTAATAATAACATACTGTACACTTAAAAAATTAACAGGGTAGATCTTATCTTAAATGCTCTTTCCAGAACAAACTTTTTTTTAATGTGATGTTCATCACATTATCCTATTTTAAGATACATGGTGATTTCACATATATTCTTTGGAAATATACAACAGTCAAAAAGAATTTTTGTGCAAAACTGTCATTTAAGACCTAAAGGCTGAGGCAAGCATCACTACTTACTGCCAGTAAGACAGGAGTAATTCTTGCCACAATGAATTCCTGTTCATACTTGAGACAAAATGAAAATAACACAATCTGATTAGATAAATAATTTCAGAAAGCAGAGGAAGGCAATTTATAAAGCTCTATAAGCAATGCCATCTACTGTCAAATAAAAAAGTAGAAAATGTCATGAAAAAGGATCTAAAAGCCTCATGCACTGACTAGTCAATATATCAGTTAGAAAGTACATTCTAAAGTTAGCAACAGAAATCCAGGCTTATTTCTCTCTTACATAAAACAAGTCCAGAAGTTAATAGACAAAGCCACTGTGAGTCTAGGGTCCTTCAGTCTCTCTCCTCCACCATCTCTGAGGTTGCCTCTGGGTCCAAGAGGACTGCTGCAGGGCTAGTCATTATATCCACATCCCAGGAAACAGAAGAAAGGCAGATAGCTACGGACAGAAGACTTTTCCCAGAAGTCCCACCTAACAACTTTCACTAACATCTCATTGTCCATCCCTATCAAGAAGGAAGTCTGGGTGATAAAGTTTTTCAACTGTCCAAGATTAGGAAGGAAGAAAGAGTAGATGGATATTGAACAGTCCTTTTTATGACATCAGTGTGGGAGGCAAAGATTAATTATATCTTTTTACCTAAGAGAATATAAAATTACAAATTAATAAAGCTGGTAAGTGTCAGAGCCAGGATTTAAAACCAAGTAGTCTGCGTGATTTTATAGAACAAAAAGCTTTTATTTTAAGAGAAACAGTATTTTTAAAGAAAGACAAATAAAAAGTGATTCAGAAAGGTAAAACTGTTCTGAAAATTAGAGTATTTCCTTAATGTTAGCCATATTCTTTCTCAGTGGTAAGAATCTGTTATTTTCTTCTTTGAACTTCTCTAAATTTTCCAAAGTCTCCATAGTGGACGGACACTGCTTTTGTAATAAGCAAGAGAAAATATTTAATAAAATTACAATATCACCAGTACCAAAAGGGGAAAGGGGTAACTGCATAGCATGACAATAAGTATGTAAAACATGATGTTGAGGGACCATGGCATTTTATTCTTCATAAATGCTGGCAACACCCAACCACTGAAGCATACAGAGCTTCATCAGTTAATGCGTTTAAAGGTAATTCTCTCTAAAGGCAAACACTGTTGATCAACAAGCTTTCTGTAAATAGCTATCAACTTAAATGCACTATGTTTAAACAATATACATTAAATTCATCTCAACTAGGCACAAATTCTAATAACAATGTTTACTGAAAATACCGCATTGTGGTTCAACAAACTTTAAAGATACTTTAATCTAATTGACAACGAATGATTGAAAAGTCAAAAGGTGTGTAAGGAGAAAGGGAGTTTTCTATGGTCAAAAAGACTAACTTAGTGCTAACTTTGTATCAGTGTGATAATGTGATAAAGATAAAAATCTTCATGCTAATGGAAAAGAAAAGAAAAAAGGTCTGCTAACTGCTAACAGGGACGCTGACTAGGCATTGCACAAGAATACACTCTGTTTTATAGGTCTTTTACGCAGAGCCATTACAATATAATCTGTGACAATTGAACATTATTGAACCTAAATTTGGGGTTTGGGTCTTTTACATCAACAGCAAAACAAGAGCAATAAAACAAGTCATAAAAAAATCTTTCCAAGAATTGATTCTATTGCAAGACTTATTCAATTATAGGACTCATAAGAGCTGAGAATGTTTAAAAAAAAAAACAACAAACAATTCTACCTCACCCCCAAATTATAGGCCTTCTGAAAAGAGAATTACCAACAACTGGAGAAATGAACAGAAAACATTTAACTGCTCGCGGAGCATTCAAAACATGAGTTACAGGGATCTGTTAGGTTGGGGAGATGGAATTAGATGGAGAATGAGACTTGAATCAGAGGATGGAAATCAATCAGGTCACGAAAAGGCCGATCTCCTTTTCCAAAGGAGTACGGTGAAGGGATTAGGAACGAGCAAATCTCACAAAATTCAGGGTGCAGGCTCAGTCGGTCTAAGAAATAAAACAAAGTTTAGTTGCTTATCTGAGTCGCCTACAGACCACCTGAGTTTACAAAACTGAGCGTGAGAATCTGCCAACGATACTAGCTTCCCTGGGTGACTGCTGGTTTTTCCACCTATAGTCCAGGCAGAACTACCAAACCTGAGCTTATCTGATGGTTTCGCTGGGCTGCCTTCTTCATCAGAAACCAGAAATCAGAGACACTCGTTTCAATATTTTTCAGCTATGAGAGATACTCGTACATATTTTGTTTTCTTAAATTCAAAGATTTGAAGCAAACTCTCAGTTCATTGCATTTCACTCATGCTTATGAAGCAAGAGGAAACAATATTCTTTTTTTATTGTGTCAAATACTTTAATGAATGTTGAAGAGCCATACTTTCTAGGAAAGAACTCAATTGGAACCTAAAATTAATTCCACAGAATCTCCTAAACTGATTAGGATATGTGGTTTCTATGCTCTTTTCATTTTCTCTCTTTAAAAGGAGATAAAAGAACATAAAATTTTTTCTTCATTATATTCAAACAAATGCTTTATTAATATACATAATAAAACTGCACTTAACTTAGAGATTTCTGTGGAGCAATTTTTGTAGTTCTTAAGTGGAGTGGTAGGGCAAAAAATATTGTGAAGGAAGCACAAGAAGGTGCCTCTCTCAGTGGCAAGAGAACTGAGCTAAACATCACCTGCAAAAATCAACTTGTGCTTTCCATTTTCCTTTCTTTTTGAGATAGTGATCTTATCTGCTATGCACATGTGCCTTAAAAGGAAGACATCACAGGTACCTCTTCAAGTTCATCTTCTCACCCTTTGTTCATGAGAATGTGAGGTGGAGGGCAGCAGAGACTGCTGGTTGTCCCCCAAAATATTTTCCCCTTCTTCAACAGTGATTGAAGTCTCAGCAATGCAACTGGCTTCCCAGAAAACAAGACTCGACTTCCCAGCCTCTCTTGCAGTGAACTGAGGCAGGTTACTAAGTTTTGACCAATAGCATATACATAGATATTTGCTTTTGCAGCCTCTGTGAACTCTCCCTAAAGCACAGCTACTGAGGATACTTTGCTGCTGTTTTGTTTTTTGTTTATTTGTTTGTTTTTTAATTTCTCCACTAAGCCTGGGCTCTAGAACATAGGCAGGGCCATCTTGGACTCTGAGTACAGTTGTGAAGACAAGGGCTATTCCCTGGGGATAAAGATGAACTGTAAGGCGGCTGGATCCCTGAGGATTTGTGAAACAGATTCACCTGGTAAAACTTCCAGACTTTTCTATGGATATAAAAACGTCTCACCACAACTTTCATGCTCTTTCTTGAATTTGCTTAGCACTCTGCCATCTCAGAGCTATTATACTTGCTCCCCCCGTGCCTGGATAGCCTTCCCCCAATACACCCTTCCTGTCTGGTCCTCACTCATATATGTTCTTACTCAAATGTTCCTTCTCAGGGCAGTTTCCTGGACATCCATTATATATCATAAACCTTCTCCTATAATTTCTTCTCCTCTAGCTCTGCTTTATTTCTTTTTCAGGTTTTACTATCTGAAACATCATGTGTCTTCCTATTTATCTTATTTACTATTTGTTTCCCCTACTAAAATGCATGATTCAGTGGGGGTGAAAATTATATCTTTTTGTCTATTCATATCCCCATACGCTTAAAGCAATGACTCACACATTCCATTAAACGTTTGTAGAATGAATGAAACCAAAGTCAGAAGTTCAGAGGTAGCAAAATGAAGGCGTGGTCATGACTGTGTGAAGTTAATTACTCAAGCTTTTCTGATTCATGTTAATCACATTAATGCTTTCTGAGCACAGTCTGTGCCAAGTATTACCATGTTACCTTCACACATAACATCTCATATTATCCTAACTAGAGCCTGCCTCAGTAGGTATTAATTAGTATCTCATTATCACAGAGGAGGAACCTGAGGTGTAAAAGAACATTCTCAGGAAGTTACTGAGGCAAGTAAGACATGGACTTTTCAGAAAGAACAATGACCAGATTGAGCTGTCTCTAATTCATGAAAAGGAATGACATAAATGAGGTAGGAAAAGATGTATCTCCCCCAGTGTCTAAATAATAAATAATAAAGCAATCACCTTAAAAGGGGCCTCTTCTTCCCTCTGTATCTAGCTAAATAGGTAATCTGGCTAAGTAAAACTTATACGAGCAAAGTTTTCACAAAGATCCTAAGAAAACTCAGTCACTATTAAAATACATAAAGATATTCTTAGTTAACAAGTGTGTCTCTAGACCAGTCTTGAAAATTACATACCAGCAGCTGTGCCCTACACATCTGCACTGGTTAGCAATCTACTAAAAAAGCATCTTCTAAGTGAAAATGAATCAAAGTGAGAAAACAAATTAACTTTCAAAGTATTTTTGTATCTTCAACTACAACAGAACTAAATCATTAACATTTATCCAAACTTTGTAAGCAGTATACATAAAAACAGGTATTTGCTCTCTCTTTACATGAATTCTTTACAGGTGAGTAGGTACATACATTAAAAAAGGAACAAAATGCTGATGGCCCTCTCCAATCAAATAAAGTAATACCTGAAATACTCACATTATTATTAACATTATTTCAAAGTTCTTCCCCAGTTTATTTGGTTAGGAGCAGATGTGTGAAAAGAGAAGATATTTCAGTTGGAAGTGGATTCAAGTATCTGATCCCTCATCTACTAGTGATACAATCGTGGGTAAACTACTGAATCTCTCTCATTACCAGTGAGTAGTTTCCTTACCAAAAACAAGAGAAAAAGATTACTTACCTTGCAAGAACTACTACAAGAAATAGAAATAACAACATATGCAGAGTGTCTACACATGCGTGGCTCAGAGCGGATATTCAACAAATGGTAATCATCATTGTAACAGTTCCGAAAAGTTAGCCCATGAAATTTGTCTTATCCCTCTCCTTTTCTAGGAGATCAACTAAATTTCTTCTCCGAATCTTTAGAAAAATAGAAAGAAAACAATATATATTAGATTCTCCTGATACAGACAATAGGCCTGTTCTTAGAACTTATTCTTCATTATACTTTGATATAATATTCAAATCCAGCCTCCAAAAAATTCACTTTTTTTTCTGTTGATCAAAGAATCTAACCAACAAATTGTAATTTTAGCAAAAGTTCTGTAGAAAAAATTAATTTGATGAAAAAGAACATAGAATTGGGAATCTTTTAAAGAACCTGATCACAAAAAATGGGAGTGCCTCTTTCAGAAACATATTTACTTCCTTTTAAACTGAATAATGTTCCAGATGTTTCTGGGCAACACTCCTCCAGTGCAGCTGGTGTCTACAGCAGTATACTTGGGATGTTCTGACACTTCAGTCATTCTAAGAGATGTGCTAAATAAAATTTCATACAAGATGTTCATCTGGGCTATTGGCAGTTAGCTGATTAAAATGAAATGATTACTGGTGAAATTGAGAAATAGCCACTTGAGTGTGTGTTTATGGTATGTAAAAGAAAAGTTCCAGATATTGGTAAGAAACTTGTTTTCAAAGTGCCATTTGTTCTGAAAGTGCCACCACAGCAAAGAAATAAAACTTGAAGGAAAATTGTTAGATTACATTTGTTATTTGGTCTTTTGATAATGCAATCATACTAGACTTTGCCCCAAATTTTCCTTTAATTAATGAGTTGAAGGCTAAAAATTTAGTTCCCAATATTTAGTTCCAAAGAACTAAAGTAGTGAATTAGAGATGAAAATATTTCATTCAACCTGAAAATGAATATATGTACATGACTGGGACACTGTGCTATACACCAGAAACGTACATACTGTAACTAACAGTACTTCAATAAAAAAAAAAATTCATACACTCTAAATGGAAAAGCTGTACTCATGGACATTATAATGTCTATAAAATACTGATGTGAAGAGAAGTTTCTAACTGCTAAATTCCTCCAAGTGTATATAAAAGCCTTACCTTTCCTACCCAAATACAATGATCCATTCCATGTCCTATATACTGTCAACTTTTATTATTTCACCTGGCTCAAGCCACTACCAACTTACTTATTAAAAACAAAAACTTTACTCAACTTGGCCCCACCTCCAGCCCCTCCCTCTAATTCTCTTTTCCTATATAAAGCTAAGACTTTTTAAAGAAAGCCCCACACTCACTGTCCCCACCTCTTCAGAGCTCTACAGAAAATGTTGTGATGAAAGTCAGCAGAAACTTTGTTGTCACGAGCCACTTGATCTCTTATTTCTCACTATTGTTTATTCACTTAAACTCAGAAACCCACTCTTCACTTGGTTTCCATGACAACACACCCTCTTGATTTCCATGCTATCTCCCTGGGTCCTCCTTTTCAGTCTAATTTTCAAGCGTTTCATTCTCTATCTGTTCCTCAGAGTTTGATCCTTAGACCGCTTCTCTACAACCCTTCTTGACAAATCATCCACCATTCCCTTGGCAACAGCTAGTAATCCCCAGTCATCATTACTTACTACCCACACCTTTCGTTCTCCCAGCATTTCCTATTTCACCATCTACTGAGCTGCTCAAGTTGGTAATGTTAGTTGCTTTGACCCCTTCCTCTCCCTCATTCCCCTACATCCAATAGGCGGCCAGGTTTTTGTCTCCTAAATACCTCTTGAAATCATTTACTTCTTTTTTTTATCTCTTTATCCAGAATACTACCCTCTACCTCCTGAAAGACTGTCTACTTCTACTTTTCTTTTATTTCTATTCATTCTTCACAGTGTAATGAGAAAAATCTTTCTAAAACATACAGTATTTCTAAAATCAATTTATTCAAGTTACTACCCTGTTTGAAATGCTTTAGTGGAGGTCTTTTGCCCTCATAATAAATTCTAAATTGCTCAGCATTTTATATTAGATCCTCAATGATCCAACCCACTTTAACTCCCCCTTTAACTCCCCCTTTGACTCCATAGTCCAGCTAGGCTGTGCTAAACTCGTTGAAATTTCATCAACATGAAGTCTTCTTCACCTTTCAATGTAACACATGCTGTTCCTTCTGTTGGAATGCCCCTCCCTTCCACTTTCTTCTCACCAGCATCTATTCTTTCTCTACATAGATGCCACCTGCTCCCTTCTCTGACCACCTCTTTCTCAAGCCTAGGTTAGATGTTCTTCCAGTGAACTTGCGTATCTCCCTAGGCCTACAGCACAACAGAACTTACTTTACTGTGTTTTAATAATTTGTCTCCTCCCTCCTCCACACCCTGCTAGATTGTAAGCTGTTTTAGGGCAAGTTCTTTCTTGCGTCCCCAGCACACTGTACGGTGCCTAACACAAAGCAGGTCCTTGACAGTTTTCACTGAGTGCATAAATCTTTGAATGACAGGACTGACCAGTTGGAAATTGGCCCCCAGCTTCTACACATTTCCCACTATTATCCTGTTTCAACCCTCCCTCTGACCATAAACAACCAATCAAGCAAACAAACAATGCCTCTGTATGGTCATGACTTTCTCTGCCTTTTAATTATTTAAGCACGTTCAACCTAATTCATATTCCATCTCCTCCTTGAGTTCTAAAATGAACTCTCAAATCTAAAGTAGGATTTCAAGACGACTTATAATGCTTATCACACTTTTGCCACTTCTTTTGAACTGCCTTGTATATATGTGTGTTACTGATTTATATTGACATATATTCTGCCCCTATCATATCTAGACCAGAAGCCTTTCAAGGGCAAGGACTCAGATTTAATAAAATTTAATATAACTACACCACATCTAACATCACAGCATACACAAACACTAAATAAAAACATGATTTTCTCTTTTAATCAGAAAATAATTATTGCGGCAGATTACAGATGGCCACAAATTCTTGGATACTCCTCCAATTGAGTGGTGCAGTCTACCTTCCCTCCCCTCAAATCAGGAGGACTCTATGACTACTTTGACCAAAGAAATAAGGCAGAAGAAAAACTATACCATCTTCTGGGCCCAGATCTAGACGCTGGCTTCTTTCACCTCCTTTATCCTGAAACAGGATAGCCTTGAGCCACCACATAAGAAGTCCAGCTACCCTACAGTAGTACCCTATATGCCCTAATACTACCTGGAGAAGGAAACCAGACCAGCTCAGTCCAGCCATCCTCACCAAGGAGCTAGTGAAGCCTTCTTGGTTCCTCCAGGGCTGAACTATCCACCAGTCACCAAGTAACCCGGTCTATGCTATGTTGGCACCAGAAACACCACAAATTCCTGACTAACAGGTCATGAGTATAGCAAACTAGTTGTTATATTAAGCCACCAAGTTTGGGATGAATGGTTACATAACAGTAGACAACCAGAAACATTTATGGAGTGCCTACTATGTTCTAAGCATTCTTTCTCGCACATTCTTCTACATTCTTTGACTTCCTTCACATTATACTTTTTTTCTTCGTTTTTTTCAGTTTTATTAGGTAGAATGGTTACAATTTGACTACACATGTATCATATATTGCATGTAAATACATATACACAATATACTGCATGTATTTTTAAAATTCATATATATGTACTGTTCATTGTTTCTAAGAATGTTCTGAGCTTTAGCCTTTTAAACTTTCATAGTTATCAAAGGAATAAAGCCAACCACAAAATAAGAATTAATTCAAAAAGATACATACACCCCATTGTTAACAGCAACATTCTTTATACTTGCCGAGATATGGAAGCATCCTAAATGCACATCAATAGATGATCGGATAAAGAAGATACAGCATATATATGCTCCACATTATACTTTTAATTTTTGGCAGTCTGACTGCTGGGAAATGGTACCTCATTTAGGTTTTAATTTGCATTCTTCTTATCATTAGGCTAAATTCCTTTTCACCTACTTGTTGCCAGTCAGCATTACTCTTCAGTGAATTTCTTGTTCATTATTTTTGCCCACTTTTCTACTATGTTGTTTGCTTTGATCTTAATGGCTCACAGGAGTCTGTTATATATTATTAGTGGACACCAGTCCTTTATAGGTTGCATGTATTACAAAGATCTTTTCTCAATTTGTGCCTTGACCTTTCCCTTTCTTTATATTTTCTTTTGATGAAGTTTTATTGTAGTCAGGTTTATCAGTCTTTCTTTTAAAGTTTATCCTTCTTTTACTTCAAGGAATTCTTCCATAACCTGAGCTCATAAAACAGTCTCTTATATTTTCTGCTATGTATTCTGAAGTTACGCCTTTGATATTTAACTCTTGATCCACCTCAAATTTATTTGTGCGTTCACTTATTTTGCTATGGTTTGTTGAAGCAATTGTTTGTTTTTCTTTTAACCAAAAAGAAAACCATTTGTCCCAACACCACGTACTGATCAGACTGTCCTTTCCCCAGTGACTTCAAATGCCAGTTATGCCAGGTATCAGGTATCCATAGATACATGTCTCTGTTTCTGGGCTCCCTATACTATCTTATTGGTTGAATCAACTATTCCTGTGCCAATATCAAACTGTTAAATTACTGTACTAGTCATTTTTGACATTAGCTAAGGGAACCTGTCTCATCTGCAAGAGTGTCTTAGAAGTCTTGGCACTTTGCTCATTCATGTGACTTTTAGAATCGGCTTGTCAAGTTTGATGAAAAATTTTCTGGAACTTGAGTTTGTTTATAACATATAAGAATGTAATTGATTTGCAAGAATTTATTAAATTTATTAACACTGATTGTCTGTGGATTCTTTAGGGTTTCCAGTGTGGACAAGCATCTCGTGTGTGAATAAATGAATGAAAGTTTTGTTTCTTCCTTATCAATCCTTACAGTTTCTTTTTTTTTGTCTTGTACAAACTATGATCTCAAGAACAATGTTGAATGGATCTCAAGTACAATGTGATAGTAGTCATCTTGTCTCGTTACTCTTTTCAAAGAGAATGCTTTTAATGCTTATTTCATAGTGTGATATTTATTCTAGATTTTTTGTAGATATCATTATCAGGTTAAGAAATTCTTTTATTTTTAATTTTCTATGAATTTTATCATAAAATATTTAACTTAATTGAATGTTATTTCTACATTTAATAAAATGTTCATTTTTCTCTAGTCTGCTAATTTTGTGAATTCAGTAATAGATTTTCTAATGTTGAACTAACACATTTCTGAAATAAACCCAAAATTCATGTTTTAATCATGCCCATATTCATTTTTAAATACATTGTTTAGAATTTTACCATCCACGTTCAAGAGTAATATAGACTGATAATTTTCTTTCCTTGTACAACTCATTTCTGGTTCTAATATTAAGGTTATACTAGGCATATAATATTAGTTTGTATAAGATAAAAATAATGTAATTTTGATTGCTCCAGTAGCTTACAGGTAAAACTATCTGGGATTGATGAATTCTATATAAGAAGATATTTGATCTCCAAATAGAAAACATTAATAGTCATAGACAATTATGTTTTCCATTTATCCTTGAATCAATTTTGATTTTTATTATTCTAGAAATGTATCTATTTCATCTATGTTCCAAATGTATTATAAAGTTTTCCATGGTACTCCCCTCCCTTTTTAGTATCTTGTGCATCTGTACTAATATCTCCTTTTTATTCATAATATTGAAATTTCTTCTCTCTTTTTAAATTCCGTCTTCCCAGAGAGAGTTAATTACATTTTCCTATCCAAATCATCTTTGGTTTTGTTGATTTTGTATTTTATATCTTTTATTTCATTTCATAAATTTCTGTTCCTGTCTTTACTCTTTCCTTTCATAAATATTCTCTGAAATTATACTGCTGCATTTTGTATTTGGATGCTTAGTTTACTTTCAGATTGCCTTTTTTAATATGAATATTAAAAGCTATGAATTTCTTATAAAGTATTGCTTTAACTGCATCTCATGAGTTCTGATATGTAGTATTTTTATTGTTGCAGAATCCAAATATTTTTTCTAGATTCCATTATGACTTTTTTTTTCTATATATGAGTTAAACAAAAATATATTCCTACACTTCCCAATATTTTCAGAAATATTCACTGGATTCCTAACTTCACTGAATTATGGTCAGTGAAAATGATTTATAAGAAATTGATTTCCTATAATTTTTTGAGATTTGCTTTATGGTGTAGTATTTGTTTTAAAAATCTCCACATGCTTGAAAATGATATATATTGCTTGTCAGGGAAGCTTTCTAAATATAAGCATTAGGTTAATCATTAGCTTAATTTTTTATGAACATGATCTATCAGTTTCTGACATGGATGTGTTAAAATCTCATCATGATGGTGTATTTGTCATTTCACCCTGTTCTCTCAACTTTTCTCTATATGTTTGATACTATAATATTAACTGCATAATCTTAACTCATTAATTCAAATTTTAATCAATATTTAATCAATATTAGCTTTAGCAATATCTCTCCCCCATCAAAATCTAAATTGTTTCATATTAATGTAACTATACTACATTTTTTTTTGGCCACTATGTACGTGGTATAGTTCTCCTCCCTCTTTGTACATTCTACGTCCCTGTGTTATGGCATTTTAGGTGTGTTTCTTATAAACAGAATATGGCTAAGTTTTACTCTGTTCTTTCTATTTAGTCTGACGAACTTCATTTATTAACTAGAATATTTTGTCCACTTATATTGATTGCGATTGGTGTTCTGTTTGGAATTATCTCTCCTAATTTATCATATATACTCTGGCCCTTTTCTGGATTTCTTTCTTTTTCACTTCTTTTAGATTAAGACTTCATCTTTCCCTTATTTCTCATTAATAACTTAAACATCATATGCTTTGTTTGTCTTCCTCTAATTGTTTTCACATTTTAACCTTTTAACATCTGCACTTGACATTTTTACTTAATGAACTCTAATCATTTTATTATTTTTCTGGTAAACAACAAAAACTTTAGAACACTAACCCAGGATTACCTCTTCTTATTTTATATGCAATTATTATCCAGCATTGTAGTTTCTGACTTTGATCTGTAACTCCACACAGTAGATATTAATATTACTGTTTAATAAAATCAATTATTTTCATTACATATCTATCTTTTCTTTGCTCACTATTCCTTCCTGTGTCAAATTTTCTTATGGGGTTATTTTTCTCCCGAGTCCACTATTGAAATTTCCTAACTGAAGATCTTTTTAAAAGAAATACTCTTGATCTCATATTTTGAATAAAAATAATATTTATTTTGCTTTCATCCCTGAGATATTATTCCACTGGGTATAGAACTCTACTGTAATATTTTTTCGCTTGGTATTTGAAGGTATTACTCCACTGGTTTCTAATTTCCATTGATGCTGTTGAAAAGTCAGTTGTCAATAATACCAATCTCACTCCCTTGTTAATATTTGTCTTTTCTCTCTGGCTGCTTTTAAAAGAGTTTTTCTTTATACTTGGTGTCATACATATTTACTACAAAAAGATTAGGTGTAGATTTCTTTTCATTACACAGCTTAGGATTCATTTGGCTTCCTGAATCTAAGAACTTTAATATAATTCTGGAAATTTTTTAGACATTATCTCTTTGAACACTGATCATCAAAATTCTCTTTTGAAGGGATGCTGGAGTACATATACACTAGACCTTTTAACTCTATCTTTTAAGTTCCCTCATTTCTCTTTTATATTTTCCAGAGTTTTCCCTCTGGTGTTGTAGTCTGAATAATTTTGACCTGTCATCTAGTATACTAATTCTCTTTATTAATCCATTTTTACTACAAAATATAATACACATATAAAAAGTGTATAAAAGATAATAAACAATTATAAAGCTTGAATCCCCACATAGAACAAGATATGTTTTACTGATAGCAGCATAGAACACCTCCCTCCCCACCATGTATTTCTCCCCATTCATAACCTCCTTCCTATTCTCTAAAGACAACTGCTCTCCTGACATTTGTGGTAATTTTTTTCTTGAATCCTCTAAATATACATCCTTAAGCACTGGGTTTAGTTTTGCCTACTACTGAACTTTATGTAAATTGAATCATACAGCATTTATTACATCTAGCTCATTTATGTTAATACTACTATTGTAGTTATCAGGCATGTTACATTCATTTTCATTCTGTAATAAAAATGTCTTAGGCTAAGCCAGCCCCAAATATCCATCTCATCAAAAGTCTCCTCTGAGCATTCTTATTTCTCAGAACTAAGGCTAAAACAGGCATGTTTCTTCACTATCTCTTTTCAATGAGGGTTTTCTCCTAGTTCACTCTGAAATTGCCATTCTTAGATGAGCTCAGTTTTATGACAAGGTGTCTGGTCTGACATGATACCTACTGCTTGATCCTCAGGTTAGATCGTGACCTATTTAAAGCCAGTGTTGGGCTATCGATGATAGCAGATAGTCCTGGGTCAAGCGTCATGGCCCACTAATTCTGTTGATTTACACTTATGTATCATTTCTGACCTTTGAAGTTTTCCCTTTTTTTTTTTTTGCCAAATTGGCTACTTTTATAAAAAAATTGTTTTAAATTTATCTCAGTATTTCAGTTTTGCTATACCTAACAGGGTTTCTCTGAATGTCTAACTCGTAATAATGCAGAAATGAATATTTAAAAAGGTATTTTTAGTTTGAGCATAGATTTCTGCTGATTCAGTGACGCTTCCTACCTGTAACACCTTTGCAAGATGACTGACCAGATGTTAAAAAGAAAATTTGTGAATGCAGAACAGAGCTGTTTTCTACAAGTCAATTTATCCATGGATCTCAGGCCCATGGATGAAGCCTGATATAATTCTGAGCCTCTACAATATTGTTTTAACAAATTCAATTAACCAGTTTGTGTTTTAGTTGACAAATCAAAAATATTTCACTTATCATAATAGATTATTGCTTAATTTATAGTGAGACTCATTACTAAGACCCTGAAACACAGCATTTATTTAGAATTTACACAATTAGATTATTTGCCATAATAAGTACTAATTCTTTCTGGTTGATTAGAACTTCTCTCACGGCCACAATGAAAGAAAAAGGAGAGACTCTGCGTTGCTAGGGCAGGTGAAGCAGAAACACAGAAGGTAAACATCTTGGGGACTATTTTCAGAAGGTGATACATTCTTGCAGTGACACCAAGACTGTGGTGGAGTATACACCAACTGACTCCTTGGCACGATGTTTTGAGATTTTCAATGCATTCTAATTTCTGCTGCAAGCATATTAAGGAGATATATGACAATTTTTTAATTGCATGCTGAACTTTTCATGATGGCTCAGTTCAATTATTTTTTTAAAATTTTAGTTTAATTTAGTTTCAGTTGAAACTTATGTCTCTGAAAATAAATTTGTTTCAGTGAAAGAACTTAGACAGTAGAGATTAGGATCACACATAATACATTCAAAGGTTAGTGTTCTTTGAACTGCTCTCCATATAAATTTTGTTCAGTGTATGTATTCTTTGATCAAACCAATGCTAAACTGAAATCATCTTTTTTTTTTATTATTCCTAGTTTAGTTCAAGTGAAATACTTTTTTTCAAAATCTCTCAGATGCTACATTTTTAATATTTGCATAAATTTTTCTTCTTTTAGAACTAATTTTAGGAAAAGATATTTTAGCAATAATAATGAAGATACAATGGGAAAAACATAACAGAAGTATAAAATCACAGTAAATATTATTCAGATTTCTACCATGCAGGGAAAACATCTGTTGACATTTGCTTCATTTTCACATTTATTTATATTTATTTATTTATTCTAAAGTTGTTTTAAAAAGCTGAGGCCATTCTATATATACTGTTTTATGTCCAGGTATTTTCACATTAAATTAATTCTTAGCATTCTACTCTTGTCATTAGATATTTTTCCCATGAAAATTAAATATGTCACAGATGTGTTTAATTTTTCATTTTACTCTATTATTTAGGTTTTCCATTTTTTAGTATTACAAATTATGCTGTGATTAAAACTTCAAACAGTTCTTTGTCTTCATTATTATTTCTTAAGATAAATTCCTTGAAGTTTAATAATTGGATCAAAAATACTACTTCCATTAAATGTTATTTAAATATTTTAATTCATATACATGTATATGTGAGTATAAATTTTAATATTGTGTACAAGGTTCATTTATTCCCTGATGCCTCATAATGTTAGAAGGAATCATGGGTGAAATATTTCTTCTTCATGTTAAATATTAATAAGCTCCCTAAGACTTTTATCCCTTATTTTTCTTCTCCTTTTGTACATTTATTTTCATACACAAATTAAAATACCAACAGAGATCTCCCTGTGGGAAAATTGAAATGGTATTTCTTTTATTCACCAGTCTCGAAACCAAAGCACTTTTCATGATCACTTTGCAACATTTTATGGCAGGAAGTATGCAGTGCAGGCTATTAACCAACAACCAGTCAATATTAATATACAAAAAGCTTGGCTGGCCAACTCAAAGCCAATGATGAGAATACCTGAATTATAAACAATGTAGGTATAAAATACAGATACAAGATATGAACACCGGTGATAGTTTTGTCAAATATATATATATATATATATATATATGTATGTGTATGCGTGTGTATATATATATATTGCAGTTCTTTTTCCTTCAACTTCCCAAATTAGAAAACTTGTGAAAATTTTCCTCATTGCAAATCTCACAGTGCCCTCTTCACTCACTATACCATTACAGCCTTTTTGAGGGATTAGAGAGTGAGCATACTAACCAAGTGCACACAATGCAGGTGCAAATTATCAGTAAATTAGCATTTCTCATGTACTGAATTCATTTATCTACTTTATGGCATTGAACCAGAAAAGAATTTTTAAAAAAGGTCATACACATAATGAGAATAGGTTTTTACCTAATCTTATCTAATCCAATGCACATATTCCATGCAAAGACTTCAGATTCTCTCAGAATATTCACTACTATTTGGTTAAAATTCTAACTAGAGTAGTAATTTTATTTTCCAGTGAGTCACAGATTAGATGAGCCAAATTAGAAGTGCCAGGAAATTATCAGGACTGGCCTAGAGGTGACTGAGGTCTTTTAATGCATTTAGTGTTGGAATAAACATCCCCCCACGTAGACCTCAGCACAGATACACTGGTCACATACAACAGAGTTCATTTATTGACTCAAAGCCACCAAGAAGTGACAAATTATACTCAGTATTCTTTAAAAAGCACAGAAAATATGTAATCTGTTTCAGAAAGAATTTTATCAAAAAGGTTTGAAATAATTTTAGGCATTTAAAGACTTGTATGGGTCTTATTATTAACTCACACTGTGTATGTTTTAATTTCTGACCTATAATAATATGTTTTTAAATCCTCAACAACATAGTAAATATTCATTAACATTTAGAAATTCTCATTGTCTACTTAGTCTTCACTTTAACTGTCTTTCACAGGTCAGAGCTATTAGTGGCTACAGTTCTGCAATCAAAAGGATCCGAATGACTTCAGGAGCTAACTTCAATCAACAAAATAGGAAATAGGCTTCATTTTCCAATTCACAGGTGTTTTCCCAGAGTAACCTTACTGGATTACATCAATTAACCTAATTCCATGGGAGAAGGTATATTTACTGTTACTGTTACTGTTACTGTTACTGTTAGTGTGTGTGTGTGTGTGTGTGTGTGTACACACACATGTATATATGTGTATATATAATATATATATTTAATATATAGTCAACATATCTGTTCCATGACAATGTAGTATCATGTTAAATTATTATTCTGTAGAGACCAACAATTATGAATTTTCAACTCAGCCTATATATTGTTGCACATAGATATTTAATAAACATTTTTGACATGAGTTTGTGGACCTAGAGCATATTGAGTACCACTGAATATAAAGTCATGTTTCTTGTCAATATGGCTTTCTTCTGAAGTCACTATGGAGACATGGTTATTATAAATTTGTGCAATTAAGTTTCATCTGGGCCCTTAGTGCTTCTCAGTTAGTGTTTTATTCATTCCTTGTTGATTCTTCAGGTTGGATTCCTAAAGACAAACCTTCACTTTTCTTAGGCTCACAGAACCCCTACCCTGTCTTCTTTCTTCCTCAACCTCCCCCTAGTTTACCTCTTGCTTTTTTTAAAAAAAGGATTATGTCCTGAAACCTTCTGAGTTCCAAGAGATTTAGTTAATAATACCTAATTCTACCACTCAAAATTTCCTCTGAAAATTCTATTCACTGTCAATTCCTATTCACAATGCTTCTAAAAACTAAGACTAACCTGTTGTCAAATATAGTGGGAGAAAAAGTCTACTGTGATTAGTGGGGCTGCACTAAAAGAAAAAAAAAGAAAAGCAAAACAGAATTCTTATTATGAACTCTACTCTGTGTTATTTATACTAATTAACTCTACTTCACCTTTTCCTTCAGCTGCATATGATTTGTCTTTAATCCACACTGTCCTATTCCAACTATACCCTCCAAAAACTCAACAATGACTTCTTAACAAACCAATGGCCTATTTTTAGGTCTTTACTCTCCTTGACTTCTTGGCAACCCATCATTGTTGAAAATTCCTACCCTGAAATTCTTTCCACTCTTATTTTTAGTCTCTCTATGCTGGCATTTTCTAAAATGTTTTCTTCAAATAGGTGGTCCAAAAAGATGAGATTCAGAGGAATATTTATGGGCAATTAATTTTGCCAAACATTGCTTCCTTGGAAGATTCATAATCCTTATTAGCATATTAAAGTCTCTGTGAAGTGTGACACTAAAAGAAACTTGCACAACTGTAGTGAATACATGATTTGCAAACTTTTTTGGGATGACAGAACCTGTTTCATCAAAACAGGTTATCTTATTAAAACAGGTATCTTATTCCATCATGTCTAAGATATACATGTTTATCACATTTTAACATCTTTGATAGCAGTCTGCATGTAATAACCAACAGCATCTTAAAATCACTGCTGGCTGGTAACAGTAATGATGAAGTAGGTAGTGGTCATTTCCTGTGCATAAACAAACATGGCCATAACTGTTCATGTTTTCATCATAGCAATTGAGTGGTGTTTTGTTGGTACCACACACACCAGTTGTAATTACCATTCAAAATGTCTTCAAAAACATTACACTATAATTCAGCATTGAAACAAAAACTTATTTGCAAGCAGAGAGAAATGAAAATAGAGCAGTGAGGTATAAATTGATTTTAGCGAAGCAAACATATGTCATCGGAAATAAATGCAATTGTTTACTGTTCCTACAAAATATCAGCCAATTGCTCTATGAGTCCATTGGAAGGTACGGTCTACATGCAGATGAGTTGTTTTGTTACTGAGAAATAAATGCTGCTTATGACATACCAAGCAATTTAACTGAAAACTGGAGAAATTGCTAAATTTCTCAAAAATAGATCAAAGGAATTTCAAGAAATAGGGGTGTGGGCTCAGAGAAATATTGTTAGCATTAAGGCATTGCATCATAGCTGGCATTTTTTTTTCTTTGAGTCACATAATGTTCATCTTACAATTGATGATATCTTAGGTTCTCTAAAACATGGCATGAACATGCGTGAAATTACCGTTCTTTACTTAAAAAATGCTGCTCTAATTTTCCTTATATTCCAGTCTTTTGCTAGTTCATATCCTTTCTACCACTCCCCTAAATATCTGTGGTCCCTCCAGGTAGGCTGATTCAGTCATTACCTTGCTTTACTTTTCCCATAAACAAAATTGCTAGATCCCACCTGCCTTTCTGAGTTTATAAGACCAACAATCTCCCAGATATCCAAATGTAAGGTGTCATGATAATGGAAGCAAAAGATGCCAAGGACAAATCATTATCCCCAAAGACAGTACCTCAAATTTATGGATAATCCAAATCCTCTGCATGACTTTACATCCTCGTACAGAACAGGACACTAGTATCAGAGAAAAACAATGGAAGTTCCCGAGTGAATAAGCTTGTTCTTCCAGGATCAGAATTTTCTCTAATGAACTGTGGGCTCTTAAGTGCTAACATGTTGTCTTCTGACAAGTGAAACAAATCAATTAATAGAAATGCAAACCACTAGGTTGCAAAGAGTAGCAGAGGAGTCTTTGTGAGGCGACTGCAGTCAAACCCACTTCTCTTGTCTGCAACCATGACATACCTTGATCCTGACCAACTGACAGAATGAAAACAAAAGAAATAGGAAAAAAGAGATAATAATAACTAATTTTTATAGTAGGTTCCCACATATCTCAATTTGTCTGTATGGCATAAGTACTTTGAGAGTTATTAATACTCTGGTTTTACAGATGAAAAACATCTAGAAATTTAAGCCATTTTTGGAGAATCAGAGCTGCTAAGTCGCTTAGTGAGTACTCTATACTCGACATTTCCTAGGGTAAATCACACATCTGATTTTTTTTACAGCATTCACTCAGGAAAATATCCAATCTGTACCTAAACACCTCCAGTGATAGGAAAAAAAAGTTTTCCCAAGGTGGCTCAGTCCACCTTTAGACAGGTCCTAACTTCCATGGGAGCTTGATCTTCAGGAGCCCTGGCGATTCAGTGGGCAAGATAAGCGAGCAGAGGAAAAAAGTGGAAGGGAAATATGGAAAACTAACCAAACTGAAACTGATAGCTCTGAGTTTCTGGTCAACTGTCCAATTTGCCACATTCAAAGCTGGGCATACTTTTTCGCGCTTTAGTCTGCCAGTGATATTCAAAAAGGTCTAATTCAGAAGGTGGTGTCCAGGAGCTGAAGTAAGGACGGTAGCTTTCTTTGATATGCAGCAAGGCATTTTTGTCATGATTAGGGCCTGATTCCACAGTTAAGACGATAGAGTTGCAAGGTTGATCCCTGATATTAGAAGGGCTGAAAGCAGAGAGAGGAAACAGGCAGACTAACAGAAGACTCGCCAGATGGATGTAGCGCAAGACAGCATGTGTCTCAATAGCGGTCAGTTAACCATGGTAGCAGATTAGAAATAGAGTCTGGACCAATTCTGGAGGATTTAAGGGAAGTTTTATCAGAGAGGACACTGCAGATTTAGGCTTAGGAAAGACCTTACCAACAGGTGAGTCCAAGCCTCACCAGCCTGGGCCAGAACTACCTCACGAACTGGGCCTCACAAACTGAGCCTCATGAACTGAGCAGAACGGACTCTGTGGAGAAATAGCATCACTGATAACTCAGGTAGGCCATGAGAAAGACAGCTTGTTCACTCCCAGAACCCCATAACTTAGCACAAGATCTAGCACTCAGTAAAAAAAATAAATATTTTTGCATAATCAAATGGATATTAAAAGTGCAACTCATGTTCACCTAAAGACATGTAGAAGGATGTTTGAAATGCTATGCAGCAATGAATATAAACAAACTACAGAGAAGCAAGGCTAAATCTCACTGGCATGATGTTAACCAAAAGAACATGAGACAAATATTACATATTGCATGACTCCATTTATACGAAGTGTAAGAAAAGGGCAGAGTTAATCTATGGTATAAACTGACAATTTCCTAAATAACACTATTTTATTTTAATACTAGTATCCCATGTATGAAAGCCCTAAAATGAGTAGTTTTAATATCTACTATTGATTTTCTCACTACCCTCTCTTTGCTTGCTGAGATCCTGTGATAGTGAAATAAAGAAGCTTGGCTTTAATTATGCCTACTCATGGAATTCTACCATCTCTTCTGTCAGTACTGACACCACCACCTTCTGAAATCCCAACCTAGAGATGGTGTACCCACCTGTGAAGCCCACTCGAGGTACAACAAGGTGGAAGCTATGTAGATTCATTCACTTCAGTGGAAAATAAAGTCATGCAGGGGGCATCTGGGAAGGTAGAGGAGGAGACTGGAGGAACTGACTCGGAGAAGGAACAGAATATGAAGACTGGTCAGTGAGTCAGAATTTCCCCTTTGTTCTCAGAGTAAAAGACACATACTTTCTACTAGAAACTGAATTTAAATCAGTACTTCCAAAGAACACTGTTAGTTCTGTGGTCCTGCTGCTTTCTGGCTTATATAAGGTGCTGGCTTATTATATAGGGAGCTGAACCAACACTTCTTGTGTTGTTTAAATGAAGAATGGAATTCCATATACCAAGCCAATGTATTTGCAAAAGAACTCACAGAACATAATTTGCCTCTAAATTCAGGGCCTTGTATGAATAGAAAACATGAAAAGATGGCATTCTTTTCCAGCACAGAGTCATTACACTCCATTTGCAGGTTCTGTTGCTCGGGGAAACCACAGCAGTACCTGCAAAATCAACATCATGTAGAGTTTGACTTTGTGATCCTTTAGGGAAAATAAGAACTCTTCACACCTTTTAGCATCTGCATTGCAGAAAACAACGTAATACTGTGTGTTTTGAACATCATTTTTCCACAGAAAACAGGGCTCCAAAGTTTTTCAAAGCTGATTCAGTAACATTTTGACAGAATTGGCTTCTAACCAAGATGATATACTTTGTATGTGGTTGCACTTAAAGCTCAGAGAACTGAAGCAAGGGAAGCAAGTTCCATTCGTATCCCAACAAACCTCTCTTTGTCTCAATTTCCTATTTGTAAAAAAGGGAGTATTTGTAGTTACCGGAAGGAGTCAATCAAATCCCACAGTAAATAATACTTACTAGGATTTCAATTAATTTTATTCTTTCCTCCTTCCCATCTCATCACTTATCAGATACCATGAGCTTTCACTCTGTTGGAAAGAAAATGACAGAGAGAGAGAGAAGGGAAGGAGAGGAGAAGAAGGGAGAAGAGATAGAGAGAGAGAAATGAGTAGAGAAACAGAAAGAGACAGCAGAGTGCTCACTCACTGAGAAACAAAAGGCAGTTGACTCCCTCTCTGGCACTTCAAATTTCTCCTCAGAAAGACTGTAACAAATATTT
This sequence comes from Camelus dromedarius, assembly GCF_036321535.1. Lineage (NCBI taxonomy): Eukaryota > Metazoa > Chordata > Mammalia > Artiodactyla > Camelidae > Camelus > Camelus dromedarius. The sequence goes on along the minus strand of NC_087439.1, from coordinate 73,091,642 downwards.
TATTATAATACTGAAATTTTGAGGTGTTTTTCCTCTCTGTGATAAAGTCACAGAGACTTTTGAGAATAACTTAATGTTAACAAGGATTTGTCAAGAAAATAAGTCTTCTTTTCTATTGTAGCTAAACTCTAAACTTCACAATTGATTCTTCCTGTAGCTCCTTCTGATCACGGTATTCCAAAGACACTGCAACCCAAACACTTGGAACCAGAAGGAAGCATAAACTACACCTTTATCACCAGGCTGATGGCAAGGGTTCATACTCTCCTCACTTCTGGCCTTTCATATTTGCCTTTCTGCCAAGGTTGCATAGTTGAAGAGCTATGAGCTTTCAAAATATAAACTATAATAAACTCAAATAATATTAAGCATGACTCATTCCCCAGAAGAAGTAGAATTCAATCCTTATTAATTAGTGTACTTATGATTATCAACTTATAATAGAAATTATCCAAAGGAAATCTCATATACACAGTTGAAATGTTAACCAAGAATGCTGATAACAAAGGATTTACTCAGTTGTAATCTTCATCTAGATTCCTGAGCTCATAAAGCTGGTAATATAAATTTATTTTCATCTTTATCACTATTAAAAAAAATATATATCCAAACTCCTAAAAATGGTTGTTTATATTTCCTGAAAGACTAATATTTGCTTTAATTATGAACTGCATCATTATTTGTCTTATAAAGGTATTTTTCAATAGGTTTATTTTAAATAAAAACTATACTTTTCTCAAGGACAATTTAATATACAGGCATTAAAATAGCTTGAATTGATATCTTTAATAAGCTATAACCAGATAATTAGGGGTTATAAAGGATTAATTTTTCTCTTCCATTATCAAAGAGCAGCTGTAAAAGTACAAAATCCACTGTTAAACCTGTGTTTACAGTTCTAATGGCAGATTTATAAAGTAATGTGTATAGCAACGGCTTCTCTATCAAGTTTTTTTTTTTTTTTGACAGAATTGAAAACCTTCTTTCTTTTTCAAGCCTAATGTTGAAGATTCCATGGTAACGGCCTTTTTATTTGGTTTCCTTTCTTAGCTTTTGTTGTTCTTTTGCTTTGCTTATAAGTTGGAAAAATATTTTGCTTAAAAATACAGTACAAGAAAATCAACAAGCTAGTCAGTGTATATAGTAACTCCTAAGACTTCATTTCATGAAAACAAAGTGCTCTTAAAGCCTTACATTAGGTTCCAATACTGAATATCACTAAACTGGAATCATAGGAGTGGAGCACGATTTAGTGGCTGAACACTAGATTGAATAATTCAGTATTCCATTTCCTTACCCTGTTCTACATTTTTTCTATTTTCTTCATGTTTGTAATTCACCATTAGTTTGTAAAAATTAATTATAGGGAAGGCATTGAAAGTTGTAAGATTTACCAATTCCTTTTAAATTCTAACAATTGCCCACTTAATTATATCCTATGGATCTAAGTCAATCTATCCGTAAAATGAAACAAAGAATGCTTCCCACCTGTTCTCATTTCAGCAAATAAGGTGATCATTAATAAGCCTGGGTCCATAATGCATTTGGAGTTGTTCTCCTTGGCACAAAATAGGACTACAAATAACCCATAGCTAAAATTAACATTTTTCGATTCATAGTTTTTGCTTTCATTTTACATTGTAATGAATTTATTGATGCCTTCGAACTGAAAAATTCAGACTAGAGGCCTCCAACAACATTTCACTTTTTTCAAACTGCCAAAAGATACAAAAAGCTACAAAAATGTAAAGTTTTTTTTTCCTCTCTCAGAAGTTAAATAATTTATAGGTGAATTTCAATGTTTAACATAAATATTTTATATAAACATTTTAATTGTAACAATTTTTAAAACCATTCTATTGATGATTTATCATACCTCTATGAGGAAAGTCAGAATTATAACCTTACTTTACAAGTTAGTGAAAGCCACTTGGTTTCCAACAATTGATGCCAGAAAATCAGCAAAAATATGGAATTGAACAACATGAACCAACAGAGTCTAATCGACATATACAGAATTCTCCACCTAGTAACAGCATAATACACATTACTTTCAGGTGCTGAAGGAAAATTCGCCAAGGTAGAGCATATCCTGGGACAAAAACAAATGTTAACAAATTTGAAGAATTGATATCATACAGTATTTCTCTGACTATAATGGATTCAAACTATAAGTTAATAATAATAACAGGAAACTCTTCAAGTCATTTGCAAAAATACATGCTTAAGTAATCCAATGGTCAAAGAGAAAATACCCATAAAATATACAGATTTAAATGAAAGTGAAAATACAACATGTAAATTTTAGGATATAGCTAAAGCAGTACTTAGAGGGAAGTTTACAGCACTAAATGCTTACACTAGAGACAAGGAAATGTTTCAAGTCAATAATTTAACTTTCTACCTGAAGAAATAAAAAAAGAAAAGCAAAATAAATCCAAAGAAAGTAGAAAAAATAGACAATAAATGTAAGAATAGAAATCAATGAAATTGAAAACAGGAAAACAACAAAGAAATTAATAAAATAAAACCTGGTTCTTCAAAAAATGCAATAAAACTGGTAATCCTACAGCAAGATTGACAAAGATAAAAAGAGATAAAACACAAATCAACAATATCAAATGAAATAGGGGCTATCACAAGAGGTTGTGCAGCACCAAAGGATAATAACAGAATACTACAGCTTTACTCTCAAAAATTCAAAAACGTAGAAGAAATGGACCAATTCCTCAAAAACTACAAACTATCATATCTCAGCCAAGATGAAATAAATAACCTGAATAGCTCCACAATTATTAAATAAATTAAATTTATGGTTAAAAATCTCTCTCTCTCTCTCATACACACACACACACAATCTTCAGCCCAACCCAGATGGTTCACTGGAGGTTTTTAGCAAATATTCAAAGAAAAATTAACACCAATTTTACACAATCTTTTCCATAAGATAAGAAAAGGAAGAAATACTTCCAAACTCACTTTATGAGTCCAGTATTATCCTATACAAAAACCAGAGCAGTTTCTCTCAAATTTTGATGCCAAAAATCCTCAACAAAATATTAGCAAACCAAATCCAACAATGTATACAAAGAATTACACATCAAAACCAAATGGAGTTTACTCCAGTTATTAAAGACTGGTTCACTATTTAAAAATCAATAAATGCAAGACATCATATCAACAAGCTAAAGGAAAAGAAAATCAACTGAGGCAGAATAAAGCATTTGACAAAATTCGATACCCGTTCATGATAAAAACTGTCAGTACCATAAGAATAAATTCGCCCTTCCCATAGAGCCAATATTTTATAATAATTTTATATGGAGTATAACCAATAAAAATATAGAATAATTATGTTGTACATCTGAAACTAATATATTATTGTAAGTCAATTATACTTCAATTAAAAATGAGGGAGGGTGCAATTCATTAACCTCATACAAAGCACTCACAGTAAAACCTACAGTTCACATCATACTCAAAGGTGAAAGACTGAACATTCTTCCTCTAATATTGGGAACAAGAAAAAAAATTTCATTCTCACCATTCTTATTCAATAAATTGTTGATAGTTCTAGTCATTGCAATGAAACTTCCTGTATAAAATGGGAAAGAAGAAATAAATCTGTATTTGGAGATACCAGGATTGTCTACAGAGAAATATCAAGGAATCTAAATGAAAGACGAAAGAAAGAAAACAAAAGAAAGAGAGAGAATTTCAAAAACTTCCTAGAACTAATAACTGAGTGCAGAAAGTTCACAGAAAGCAAAATCAAAAATGCAGTCCAATTTACAATTGCTCCAAAGAAAATTTAAAACTTAAGCATAAATCTAACAAAACATATATAAGATCTGTATAATGAAGATTATGAAAATGCTAATGAAAGAAAAATACTTTAGAGAGAAATATCATATTCATGGATTAAAAGATTCAACATAATAAAATTTATCAATTTTCCATAAATTGATATATAGGTTAAGTGAAATTTCCATCTAAATCTTAGCAAGGTTTTTATAAACATAGACAAGCTTATTCTAAAATATTTATGGAAACTGAAAGGCTCTAGAATATCCAAAACAAGTTTGAAAAGAATAAAGAGGTAGGAATTATTTTCCCCAAGGTCAAGACATATAATCTAGCCATAGTAATCAAGACAGAGTGGTAATGGTAGAGTGATAAACACACATATCAATGAAACAGAACGGAAAACTCAGATCCACACAAATGTGCCCAATTAATTTTTGGCAAACGCCCAAAAGCAATACAATAAAGGTGGGATAGGTTTTTCAATAAATAGTGCTGAAACAATTGGACAAACAAAGGCAAAAACAGGAACCTCAACCTAAACTTTATACTTTTTGCAACAACTGACTCAAGGTAAAACATTAAACCATAAAAATCTTAAAAAAAATAATAGCAGAAAATATTCAGGACCTAGAACTATTAAACAAAGAGTTCCTCAAGTTGACACCAAAAGCACAATCCAAAAGAAGAAAACCTGATAAATCAGACCTCATCAAAATTGAAACCTGCTGCTCTGTGAAAGACTCTGTTAAGAGCATACAAAAGTAAATTAAAAACTGGGAGAAAATATTTGCAAATCCATAGCCAATAAAGAACTAGTATCTAAAATGTATTTTTAAAAACTCTCAAAATTCAACATTAAAAAACAAGCAATCCAACTAGAAATTGTATAAGAGACATGCAAGACATTTTACCAAAAAGGATATATACATGATGTGCAAATAAGCACATAAAAAGATGCTCAACATTATTAGTCATCAGAAAATGCAAATTAAAACTACAATGAGACATCACTGTATACCTATCAGAATGGCTAAAATTAAAAAGTGATAAAACCATACATTGGCTAGTGTTTGGAGAAACTAGATCACTTCATACACTGCTGATGGGAATATAAAATGATACAGTTACTCCGGAAAACAGTTTTGTAGCTCCTTTTGAAATTAGCAATGGAACTTACCATATCACCCAACAATTACACTCTTGAGCATATGTCCCAGCGAAATGAAAACTTATTTTCATGCAAAAACTTGCACACAAATGTTCATAGCAGCTTTAATAATAATAGCTGAAAACTGGAAACTACTCAAATGTCCTTCAATGACTAATGGCTAAACAAACTGTGATATATCCATACCATGGATACCAATCAGCAATAAAAAGGAACAGACTATTGACAAACGCGACAACTTGGATGCATCTCGAGAAAATTACGTGTAGTAAAAGAAGCCAATGTCATAAAGATGCATGCTGCATGATTTTATTCGTATAACACTCATGAAATAACACAAGTGTAGACACAGAGAACGTATTAATAGTTAACATGGATCAAGGAAAAGGGAGGAGAGGATGAGTTAAGCTACTAAAGGGAAGCATGAGGGAACCTTGCAGTGATAGTTAAGTACCACGATTGTGATTATGCAAAGCTACATGTGATAAAACTACCTAGACTATACACACATAGATACACACACATACACACACATGACTGCATGTATAACTGGCAAAATCCATCTAATCTCAAAGGACTGAACAAATGTTAATTTCCTGGGTTTGATATTACACGCAGTTATACAAAATATTAACACTGGGGGAGGCTGGGTGAAGGGTGCACTGGATTTTGCGCCAGTAAATTTCTTTATGTATTCCTGTGAATATATGATTATTTTAGGTAAAAAGTTTTACCAAAAAAATGAAACAAATAAATTGAATCTAAGATGCATGCAAAGTCAAGGCCAAATATATATCCTCTAGAATATTATTTTACAGAAAGATAATATTTTTAAAGTCATCATATATTGCTTTCTCTAACTTGGTCACATGCTTGTGTAAATCTGTAATTATCAATTTTATTTGTCTTTGATCATTTCTTCTTTTAATGTGTTGTGAATTATCAAAAGATCATTACAGCTGATTTGTCTATGTTATAAACCTCTTCATTTTTTTCAGAGCATTCTATAATCTTGACCATAGGAATATCCTAATTAAGATTAAATTGTCTCACAAAAATTATGATGGTTAGGAAGTCATTTGGAGGTGACTAAAAGAGTCATACTATCTTCCTTTTAAAAGTATTTTTACAGTGAATTCCATTAGTCTCAAAACAATTCACTTTGAAATGACTGTGCCTTTTAAGCTTTAAGAGGTAACTGAAAAAGATTTTGTCATTTTTCTGTATACTTCTTGTTTTAAACCCAAAATACTCAGCTTAAAAAAAAAAAGAATCACTTTCTGAAAATTGTACTTAATATTCTTGAAACATGACTGAAATATTTTAGGATATTAGCAAGCGAAATTTCTGGATTGGAAAGTACACTTGTTTTGTATAGCTACTGTTAACAAATGACCACAAACTTTGTGGCTTAAAAACAACAGAAATTTATGTTCTCATAGTTCCAGAGCACAGAAGCCCTACATCATTATCACTGGGCTGAAATCAAGGTGTCATAGGGCTGTGTTTGCCTCCTCCAGCAGCACTAAGGGAGAATCCATTCCAGCTGCTGGTGGCTGCCAGGAGTCCTTGATTTGTTGCTACATCATTCCAACCTCTGCCTCCATAATCACATTGCCTAACAGGTGGTTGTAACACATGCTACAGTTTAGGAAACAACTGCTCTAGATAACTGATCAGGAAGTCTCAAGGATATTCAGTGAAGAATAACTTCTAAGAAAAAGGGTGGGGCTCACCCTCAATGTCTTTGTAAAGAGAAATGTTGATATAAATAATGAAACAAACATAGGATGAAAAATTAAATTATGTAGGAAAATGGCTTTGAAATGATGCTGTAAGAAAATGTCATGATCTAAAGTTATGTATATAACAAAACCATAACTTTTTAACTCCAAATACCATGTTGCTTTGATGTGCAAATAGGTTCTCAACAAGGTAAATGGAGTTTAAAAAACATATTATCATATGCAATAATTTACTTAGCATTGATAACTAAAAGTCATATATAATGTCTGTAGTATGTATTTACACATATTTTAAAAGTCTACTAATAAACATGTAAGGAATGTTAAAACTGTATGGTGTGATATCCAGTGAAATACAGACTTAAATTACGTGCCATCAGAACTTGCAAATTTGAAAGAATGAACTTTAAATTTGTTGGCAGTTGAATTTCTACATAAAGTTCTTAGTATTTTCTATTATCAAATGGATCATTACAACCTCAACATTCATTTACATAATTCAAATGTTATTTATCCTATTATATATAACCCCACCTTTTAAATAACTAATATAATTTTGCTCACATCTAATGGATATACCATGATCAAAATTTAATTCCAATTCTCCTGAACTAGAGAATAGGTTTTGTCTGAGCTCTGTAGCACATTCAATTTTAACTTGTCTCAATACATCCCTATAACATTCAGAGAATAATAGGGAGTATGCCTGCAGGTAGTTTAATATCTCTAAATTTCTATGGATCACAATGAAATATCATGTAGCCCAGCATGCTTCATAATTCAAAGGTTGTGAGCTGTTAACATTGTACTTTTATTAAAATCCCTATTAATTTTTGCTGTCAATCTGAATATAAAATTACTTTATCACTTTTCTATAGAATAAAAAGGTAAAGAAAATATTACTTTATTTCTAACTATTTATTTAGCCAAATACAGAAAAAGAAATCTAGAAAAAGTCAACTATATCATAGCCTAAGAATAGCCAATTTTTGAGTAATTTAATAATGAAATTATACATCTATTCTTGTAGTGATCTGTTCAAAAGACACTTAGGTATTGAGCTTCTACCATGTGCCAGGGAATTGTGCAAAGCATTAGGGATAGAGCAGCGGACACCAATTAAGTCCTTGACCTCAAGAATCATTCATTCTAGTGGGAGTAACAGACAATAAACATAACAATTCAAGTACTGATACTGTGATTAAAAAAAAAAGAAGAGTAGTTATAAACTAACATCTGAAAAGGGGATCTGAATTAAACATGAAAAGTAAATAAAAGCTTTCTAAGAATAGAGCAAAGCTTCTACAAAGGACCTAAGGTGAGAAATTGCTGGTGAGAAGTGCTCCGAGGAGAGAGAGGAAATTAGCGCGGCCAGAGAACTGTGAACAAAAGAGAACAAGGTACCAGATGAGGCTGGGGTAAAGCAGGGACAGGCCTCTGTAAATCATGATGAGATACTGAGCTTATCCTGGCACTAAGAAGTGAATGCTGTCTTCAAAGGCTATCCCTGACTAGTAAAGGGAGAGAAGGTCGTGAGGGCACAAAGATGTCGCAGTGGGCCAGGCAAGAGATGGTGGGAGCCGGGGACTGATTTGCGGTAACATTTCAGATGGAGACGCTCAGACCTATTCACAGTCTGTCTGGGCATCTGTGCTGGAAACAGAACTTGGTTATAAAGTGGATGAGGGGTGGAGGTGGGCTGTGGGTGTTCAAGGTGCAAAACTGACCTTTAGTTGACTTACGTGGAAGGAGTGGAGTTATTGTTTACTAAGTTGGAGGCACTTGAAGGGGGCAGATTTACTGTACGTGGCATGAGCCATGTTAACTTTAAGATACCTGTAAGGCATACACATGACGATATCAAAAACGTGTAAATTAATCTGGTGCTCAAAGAGGTCTAGGCTAATAAAAAACAAAAACAAAAACAAAAAACTAAACTAAATTTAGCTTTTTAACCTTACCTTTCACTTTGAATTAAATATAATGCATGATCATCGGGGGAAAGAACATATTAAAATGTAACACAGAGTTCTTTTTCTATATGTATATACATACACATACAGATGTATATACTAATTATTCATAAAAATTGAATTATATTGTTTTTAATCTGATTTTCAACTTAATGTATTTTAAACATATATTCTTCAGAGAAATATAGATTCCTTCTGACATGTAACTTTACTGAGCACATAATGTTGCTTTCTACAGTTATACAGAATTATTAAACCAATTCTTATTTCTATAAATGTACATGGTTTCTAATATTTTGCTACAGTAGACAGTACTACAATAAGAACTCTGGTATGTCCTTATTTAGTGAAATTTATACTTCATAAAAATACTGAATAATATGTGTGCTTAATATATACAGATGGGATTAAATTAATACATTGCTTATGGTGAAAAAGTGGAAAATAAGTAGTAATTTTTTTTTTGCAAATAACTAAAGTTTTGGATTTTGCTCGCAATGTGAAATGTCTTAAAGCTGCAAGTAGGAATACAGATATCGACTGCAACATTAGGAAGGAAAACTTCTCAATATATAGGAGGATGTAGCTTCTAAGGCTAGAAAAAAAATTATCCTACATTAGATTTCCCTCTTAGTCCACAATGAAGGTCCTGTCAAGAATTTATGGCAGTGCTTGCTTTGGCAGCACATATACTAAAGCTGGAACAATACAGGAAAGATTAGCACGGCCCCTGTGCAAAGAGGAGACACAAATTCCTGGAGCCTGGCATATTTTTAAGTTGCGATGAGAGCAGATCCTAAGAGTTTTCATCACAAGGAGACCTTTTTTCTTCTTTTCTTTTTACTGTGTCTGTATGAGATTGATGGATGTTAACTAAACCTACTGTGGCAATCATTTCACAATATCTGTAAATCAAACCATCATGCTGTACACCTTAAACTTATACAGTGATGTATGCCAATTATTTCTCAGTAAAATTGAAAACAAAAAGTCAAGGTTTCTACAGGTTCCTAATGGAGTATGAGCATGTTTCAGTTCCAGAGACCTACCTCGCCTGTGTCTCCAACCACACACCTGTCTCTAACTCTGATCTCAATTTACTTGGTCATGCCATCATTTGTACTAGATATGAGCACTTTTTCCCTAAAATCAACAGCAAAAAAGAATCATGTTTCCAACGTTTGCCTTTCTGAAAACAGCATCCAGGCCTGTACCCCAGGAAATATCTGACGAAAAGCATTCCTTCAGAGGAGGATACACCCCCTCTTCAATGCTTTTCTCCAAAATACTTCACTAACAACAACAAAAAGACATGTGGGCAATCTGTCTCCTTTAAAAGTTTACTGAGCTTGGAAGGGGTGCTTGCTGCTCTTAGTAACAGATATCACCTAGACATTTAAACTCCCTTTGCCACCCCCAGTCCCACCTGCAAACTGGAAATTGAAAGAAGAGGTGTCTCAAACACATGAAATCCTCTTTTGCCTGGTGGGATATCTTTATTCCTGAGTAATTTCTTCAAATAACACCCTTGAGTCTCTGAAAATGTAAAAGCTGCCTGTAGAGTCAAGGCAAATGAGGGCTAAATCCATTCATTATTTCCCTCTAGACTCTCATTCACTTCCAGCTGTAGGAAGCATCACAAACATAGGGTTGATGAAAAGTGTATAAACATATTATCCAGATACTCAGGTTGTCACAGGGAGTGGTTTTTGTTCGTGATTTTAATGTAAGCAAAGCTGAGCAGTGGAAATGTTCAGGTAAAAATAGAGATTTTTCTTTCTGAAAAATAATATTTCTCATTCTGAATTATTTTATTCTTTTCCTTCAAAGTCCATGGCAAACTCTGAAATCTGTTCATATTTTACCAACTCTTGAAGCCTTGCTTATATCTTCATTACCCAGAAAGGAGTAAGCATAACTGACAAGCAATCCCTGCCCCTGGTCCTAATTTGTGCTTTGTTATGGATTGTCTTTTAATCTCTCAGGATAGTCTAGATTGTGTTTTGGTAGCAAAGTACTCCAAACTCTCTAGCGCTCAGCACTCAGGGATCCTGGCAGATAGAGCAGCCGTCATCTCAAACGTTGCAGGTCAATACGCTCAAGGGAAAGGGTGTGCCGAAGAGTCTCACAAGGACAATTCAACGCTCTGGTCCGGAAGTGGCATGCTCCAGTCACTTCTACTGGCAACTCATTGGCTATTGCTAAACATATGGCCCCACCAAAGAGAGACTAGGTCGTACAATCATAACATGTTTCTGAAAGCAAAGAGCCAGAAATAGCTGAGAAATAGCAATAAGGACCACCCCAATCCTGCAACAGAGGAACTATTTTCTCTTTCAAAACTGTTGTAGAGAAAATTGAGAAAAGCTAAGTGGATAGGAAAGCATGAAAAAACACACATTTTTCATTGTTAAGAGTCTGCTTATAAAAAGTAATGTTCTACCAGCTGTATGCACTATTTCTTTGTTAAATAATAGCATGGAAGCCATTACTCTCTTATCTTCAAATGTACGTACTTTGAGACTTCTGTCATCTATACCTCACCTGTTTCCAAAAAGCTATGAAGTAGCTTATAATAATACATAAAGCAAAACAGAATAAGGAACAGTAAGTCAGAAGAAAGGGAAAAGAAGGAGTCAAAAGACAGGAAAAGTGGAATTAGAATCCAGTAACTGTGACAAAAGATCTGGTATGCTTTTCTAGATGTCAGTGACAAATTTGGCTCTGAACATTCCAGGAACCACACAAAAAAAGAAATATAATCAATGATATGATACATAATATCTGCAAGTTAAAAGCAAAATATGTCATGAGAAGAAGTACAGTGATACTTGACCCACTGGTTCTCATAAATAGAGAATATATAACACAGTACAGAAAGTAACAGAAAACACATCTACAATAAGCATCACTCTATAAGGCTGCATCTTACATCTTACAACTACAGTCACACAGTCACACATCACAAACATTTTTATTATTATTTTCAGGATTACTGATAATTATTATAATGATTCGGTTGTGTCTGTCAATATCCCACATCTTTAAACTCATCAGGATATGAATGAAGCAAAGAAATAAGGTTTCTCTCCCAAATGTAACATTCATATAAACCACACCTCACAAATGGGCATAAAGACTGCTGCATGTGGCCTTCAACTGTTTACTCCATGCAGTACTGTTTTTAAACTTGAATTTGAATGTCTTTAGATCTAGAATCACTCTCCAGTTTGGCCATAATTTTTCATCACTCCCTACTATGATCCAATTTAAGTCCTTCCTGGAGCCCCTGTAGGAATTAGAGTTTGAGATCTTTGGTACAAAACACAGTGACTCAGTAAAATAAAATGTTCCATAAATTCAGTGTCTAGTCCCTCTTTACCAGCTGCTCTGAGGAAATATAAAACAAACAATAACTGTACTGATGTCTCTCAAACGGCTAAGTCTGCTGGGGAAGATAACTGCAAAACATTTGAGAATATGTAGTACTAAAATAGCAATAACTTTTCTATGTATTTTATGGCTCTTTATGTTTTAGCAAGCTATTTTATATTCACCACTGCAGTGGGTTCTTTCAGGAATCTCATGAGATAATCAAAATAGGCTTATCATTCCCATTTTTCAGATAAAAACACTGAGATCCAAAAAGTCAAGTTGGCTTACCTCAAGTCAAGGTTAATCACAGATACAGCATAAGCTCCATGCCGAGGCTCTGTCAATCTTTATATCCTGCACAGACCCACATACAGAAGGCATTTCAGAAATAATCTCTAAATTAACAAGCAAAAGAACCTCTAGGTCAACGCATATTGACTCATAAACATGAATAGTAGAAGAAAGCTTGTAGGTAAGAATTATCAGAATTCACAAGTCATACTTCACCATACTCAGTTATTTGTGGTATACGTATATATATAAAAAACCAGATTCTATTCATGACTGCAAGAGATTTGTGATATGTAGGAAAGATGAAAAATGCAAGGTACCTAGAAATCTATATGTAAATATAACAATCTCAAATATTAATGAAGGGAATCAGTGATTACTCTTATTGCTTTAAAAAAAAAATCAGTGAATTTACTCAGAGGAAATTATCCTAGAGTTTGTGGACTTAAAATAAGCAAAGCTACAGTATTTACAGTATTTATTGCAATATTACCTATAATAGTAAAATATTGGAAACTACCTTAATGCCCATTGATAAAAGCTAGTTGAATAAACTGTAGTATATCATCACAATGGAATATTATACAGCTCTGTAAAGGAATAATAAAGAGGACCATATACTAACATTGGTGATTTTAAGGATTTTAAGGCTGTATTACAAAGTGAAAAAGGTCAAGGTATAGAAATATGAATATACACACATATACAGAGAAAAATATTAAACATACATATATAAAACATATGTGTATATATAATATATGCATATACACACACACATATATATATAGGTAAGGATAAATAAAAAGATATGCATACATATATATTTAATTACATTTGCCAAGAAAAAGAAAAGAAACACTGGCAGCATAAATCAAATTAAAAAACAGTAACCTCTGGAGTATAAGGTATGGCAGGGGTTTTTATAAAAAGTGTGAATTCTATGAATATACTTTGTTACAAAGTTGACTTGGAATTATACAAATGATTTATGTCAAAAAACATAAAAGTAATCTTTAAATATCAAAAACAATTTGAAATGAACAAACCTAACTGTACCAAATTTGTGACATAAGCACAAAGAGAAAAAGACTCATTTCAAATGATCTTAGCACAAGGTACAAGACTTTGACAACACATCCTTTGTAGTTTACAGTCTAAGGGCAAGTAGAGCAGCACAGTGTATTGTCATCAGAGTCACAGAAAATCCAGCTTGTTTTAGGAAACTGATTTGGTCTTGACAACAATGGAACAGGTAGAGAAGAAGATGGCTGAGATCAGTAAATAAGGATACCTGGTGGCATTTTACTTCCCAGAGAAAAAGCTTAAGATAATGAAAACTTCATAAGTAAATTTAGGCATTTCTTGCAACAAGTCTGTGCAAGGATCATTGTTTGGATCCATCAACAAGGTTAACTAGTACTCAGTTATTTGATCCATTTGGGATATTACTTATAATGAGAATATTTTACGAATACATTAAGGAGGTAAAGATACTGGACATAAGGCATATTTTCATAAGCCTAGGAGTGACTGGAATATTATCTGCTAGGTATTAACTCATTTTTCTTTACTGAACAGGAGAAAACGGAGCAGAAAGGAAAATAGATCAGACTAAAGAACATCTTGGAAAATAAAAATTAAACACTGGAATAGGTAGATTATGAAATTTTTTTCAAAAAAATAGACTATTAATTTACCTATATTTGAAGCCACAGTGAAACCCATCAAGATACGTTGGAACATAAAATTTCTTGAGATAAAATGCCTACAGCAAAGTTGGGGAGATGGTAACATCTGCAAAATACCGACTAATGTTGAGTTTTAAGCCCAAAGTACTTTGTGATTCTCAAATTATTTAAATTTTGTGCCAGCTTTGTTTGATTTTAAAAAAAGAAAATGGTTTTACAATTAGCAATATATTACCACTTACAATAGGATTAAATATGCTATTATAAAATTTTAGAATTTAAATAAGGTGAAAATATGTTTGGTTCTTTTAATAATATTTCAAAATGAACACTATAACTATTTAAATCTAAATATACATTTTATTCGAAGTTTAAAATTTGCCTAAATACGTTATTTCACATGTCTGTTTTCAGGGGGCAAGAAAAGAATACACAATAAGTGGATATTCTATGGGAGAATGAGATAGTCTAGCGCATCCTTTTTCATGTCTACTCTAGTGGTTTGTGTACGTTTATCAGGGTGTTCAAAAATCACACAAACAGGGAGAAAACATAAATTCAGCTACTTAAGGAAAAGTAATATAGATGAAATTCAAAGAAAGTCTTTCATTTACTAAGACACCCAGGAATATTTGTCAATATATTGATGTAAGAGGTAAGGCAAAGGAAAAAAGAGTTATGTCAAGAAACTGAATGAATCCTAGAGAAGAAATATTGCCAAGAGTTCAGTTTTTATTTTTAGTATGGCCTTATTAGTGTGGATATGCTATTAAATAGCCAAAAGCAACAGGAATTTTCACACATATTTATTTCATATTAAATTGCCCAAGTCTACCTTTATCCCTACTCTCTCTAAAAAGAAGATGTTCTTTTCTATCTTTGTTCGAAAAGCCTCAAAAAAAATTCATAAGATTTTTTAGAAATCACACGATTATTAATAGTCAAATATTAGGAAGTTGCATTTCAATTCAGATAAACCTCAAAGAGATGCAGGGTTTCCAGGGCTGCTGTCTAGCCTAAAAAATCAAATTGAGGATCACACTCAAACAAGTATGTTTATGCTATTTTCTGTATATTAAAACGTTCTTACTCTTTTACAGGATCAAAAGGCAGCATTGTCAGTACACTCTGATTTGTTGACTAAGTTTTCTTTAGAAAGTGTGAAGTTATAGAAACCAATGTTAAATCAAGACCTCCTGGGTTTCGTTTAAATTTTAGATACATTTCTAACCTAAACGACAGTTAATCTGACCTTCTTTATAAGTCCTTCGTTGAATTAATCACCATAAATTTTTGCCTCTTTTACCTATGTAATCTCTATCCAAGGACTCTACATGATACCAAATGGCTACAGATATGTTTTCCTGAATGTTTTCCTTGCCAGTGTATCTAAATGCCTGCTGGGAAATAATTATAAAACTAATTCTTTTTAACGTAATGTTCAAATCACAAAGAGAGTTTAATAGCTATAACATAGATAAGTCAAAAAAAGGCTTTATAAAATTTACTTGATAAAGTATCATAAAGTTGCACAAGAAATGAGACAAAATAAAATAAATTCCCCTAATGTACCGCAAATATCAACCATCACACACTACCTACAAGCCATATGTTTTTTCCATCTGTTCTGTTATCGTCAACTAAATTTATAGTATTTGGGCTATCAGAAGGATTGTCAAACACGAGCTGGGCATGATTTTTAAAATCTAGGTGTTACTGTGAGTTGTTTTATTCTCTTTCTCTCTCTCTCTCTCTCTCTCTCTTTTTTTTTTTTTTTTTTTTAGAAAAGCTACCCACCTCTATGCCCATCCCACCATTGATACTATTTCTTGGGCTCAGACTAAGATTTCTCCAATAGTTCTGAGGAATGTGAGTCCTCAGGAAGCTTAGATTAGTCCTGGAGACACTGATTACCTACTGCTTTCAATGACTCAAGTGATGGCTACTGGGCAGAGAAGCTGGAATTTCTGAAGAGAAATATGATTCTTCCTAGTGCTAGACGGGTGGCCTTTAACTGGTGGATTAAGACGGGGGTAGGTGGAATTCTAGGATGAACCCCCTCCCAGTGACCCAAACCTTTGTATCAGTCCCTCTCTTGAGTGAGAAAGGGACCTGCTAATTTCTTCTATCTTAATAAAATGTGGCAAAAGTAGTGGAACAGTCACTCCCTTAGTTAGGTTACATTATATGGCAAAGGTGATGGGAAGTCACTTCTGTGATTACATTACATTATATAAAACTCCAGTTCAGCAGACCAAAGCGAGAGATTCTTCTGCTGACTTTGAAGAGGTAAGTTGCCACATTGTGAGGAGGCCTGTGAGGAGGCTGTGACAAGGGATTTCTGGGGTCTTTAGGAGCTGAGAGCAGCCCCCAATGAGCAAGACAGCAGGGACCTTAGCCCTATAACTGCAAGAAACTGAATTCTGCTAATACTACATGAGACTGGAAGAGAACCCCATGCTTCTGAGAGGCTCACAGTCTGGTTGATCCTTTGTTTGCAGCCTGTGAGACCCTGAGCAGAAGATCCAGGTTAATGTGTGCCTGGACTCCTGACCCACAGAAACTCAGAGATAATAAATGTATATTACTTCCTATGACTAAATTTGTAGTAATTTTTACGCAGCAATAGAAAAATGAATACACTGTATGTAAAAAGAATTCCAATAGCTTCTTAAATGTAAGTGAAGCCAAGCCACGTGACTCCCATATCCTTCTTTCTCTCATGGAGACGTGTGGACCTTGAGGAAGAAATCTTGAAAATATGAACAGAAATCTTTAGATGTATTTCTTTCTCTCCAGGATGTGGCCTTTGATATCGAAAAAATACGGTGTATGGCTTTGAATTTTTCAAAGGATTAACAGGCAAATAGTTTTATTATAAGATGGAGTGAAGACTTTGCTTCTTTCAAGACATGATTAAATAATTTTGCTACGGTCACTTCAAATCAATCAAAATTCCATTTTTTTTAAAGTTGTAAACATAAATATTGTAAGGGATCCACAGATGTTGGGTATGATGTTTGTGAAATAGTTTGTGACCTATGTGCATCTTAAGAGCAGGACCATGAGTGGGTGACAAATACCAAAAAACACGGTATTTTGGTCCAAGAATTCCATGAGGAAATAGCACATACCCTTCCATGAACCTGGGACCCAAGACCACTTCTTTAAAGACAGACCATTTATGAAGAGCCAGGGGTTCCAAGGCTAGTCCTAGTGAGAATTCAATGAATAGGAAAAAGTATAAAATCTCAAATTATGATAAAGAGATCCAAAAATACTTAGGCTCTGTGGTAGGTTAGATTATAGTTTAGCAAACATTCACTCCCTAGCCCCTATTAGGCAAATTATTTTCCCCACTTCATTGATCCTAGACTTAGCTGTGTGACCTGCTTTGGCCAAGGGAATACATGTAGAGATGACAGCGCTCCAGCCCTTAGGAGGCATGGATTCTCTCAGCTTCCTCTCAACCTCTTCCTTGAGAAAAACCTGCCCCAGGTATCAACAGTTCCTGGGTTCCCAAATTAGATACATGGAACAGAGCTATCCCAGCTGTCTCATGGACCCAAGCCTAAAGCAGAGCCACCCCAGGTGACCCATGAGTATGAAAATAAATACTTATTGTCATATAACACCAAGATCCTGTGGTTATTTGTTACATATATTACAGTTGCTTTAGATTTATAAAATACTATTTGATACAAGTTTTTTGCAATCCTGTTAAGTTAGTCAAATGTCCCAAACACCCCAAGATATCATATACTGTAAGATTCAAAGACTCAAAAATCAGATACATCTTATACTGGACTTAAAGGAAAATAGAAGGTGACTATCAAATCACTCAAAAGAGTTTACTCTGTAACTCTTTCACTCAGTAACTTAAATCAAGAAATTCACAAAAATAAAAGACATATCATTTGACAATACACTCCGAAACTGTCACGTCATGGAAATTCATATAGAAAACACTTTTTAAAATAATCTCTAATCAATTATAAGTATATAAACATGAATAAAATTTTTTTAATTTAAATTCCAAAGGAAACCTACTAATTAAATGAACATGAAGAAGTTGTTGAAATTATGGCATATGTACGAAGTGAAATATATTTAAGGTAAAATGCTCTAGGGTAGATATATTTTTAAGGTGCCCTGAATTCAAATTCATGCATAAATTCTTTTCTCAGAACACATACACACGTAACATTCAAAGCACTCTTAATCGAGTAAATGAGTAAAAATATTCCTAATTCAAAAGTGTGCTACTAAAATTAGGAAGGCTTTCATATTCAGGTGTAAAAATGTGCATTGAAATACTTTTAGGACCAGTACCATACATATATATATATACAGTTGAATGCGTAAGACATTGATTATATCTTAACAACGTCATATTTGATAACAGAAGGTCTTACATTATAGACAAATGGTAACTTCAGGACCTGAATTATCCTTTAAGAGGACTAGAAGAATTAGTGTGTACATAGGTATATGAGATATAGATATACAGGTATCTCCCATAGGCCTGTTAACCATGCCTAAAATAATCCTAGGTAAGAAATGCATTTAATGCTTCCTTTTATTGCACTGAACAAGAAGAGGATGAGATAGAGAAGCTAAAGACCTGATGAGCTATTAAGTAGAGGTAATGCAAATTTCATGGAATAAAGGTCTTCCTAACCTTTTATCAACTATTTTCAAAAATACTTTTTTAAAGCATTTATAATTTTATAATAAAACCTATAATTTAGCACGGTAAAATGCTAAAATTATTATAAGCATTGAAAAAAATCAAGAATTTTATTTTCTCATTCTATGGTAAATCATGATTTAAGCAAAAACTACTTAGAGAACTATTTTGTAAGAATAAATGTTTAAGTCTAAGGGTCATTCCTGTGGGTAACTTTAATTAGAGTCTTGCCCTGAACCTCTAAGCCACTCCTACTAACATGTATAAAGTTATACTGAATATAGTAAAAAGAGATAACCTGGGACCCAGTGCTATGGTAGGTTACTTTTCCTGAGGGATGTCATATCTATAACCAGTGCTACTTCTTCATTTGTTTACAGCATATCGATAATGTTCCATGATGTAATGCTCTCCAGATTTTTTTTTCAAATCATGGCTTTAGAACAATGCTAAGTACAAACACACACATATACAGACACACACACATATATATAAAATGCATGTTTGTATATATGTATACATATATACATACAAGCACAGTGTGAGTTTAGTATATACAATAGGGTCAGCATAAATTATGCATGCATAGTAAGCGTGCATACCCTACTCATTTCCTTAAAAAAAATCAGTAATTTGTATACCTTTATTTGTTCTTTAGTTCTTAAACTGTTAAATTTCTTTCATTATATAAAAAAAAAAAATTTCTTTCATTAAATAAAAAAAAATTTCTTTCATTATAATTCTCTCAGAAGGGAACTTTTTTTTTTTGGCCAAACTGCAGGACTATGATAATTCAGCACACAGGAGTGAATTTTATCTGTTTGTTAAACCTATGATCACATTTCCACATTTACTTTACAGTGCATTTCTCCAACAGAACACTCCATACATGCTCTCTTCTGAACGTACTACAGATGTTACATATGTATACATACGAATGTGTGTTACGTGTTTATACATCTGTGTGTATAATTCTATTATATATATGTATATACTATATATATGGATATATGGAGGGGGGTTTTGTGTGTATCTTGAAAAGAATTCTTAAATCTCCCTTATTGGTATAAACCACTGATACGCATGGTTTGGTTAAATTACCCCTGCCAGGTTTATTATCTACTCTTTTCCCCTGCTGTTAGCATGTGTAATTGTATGGTTTTAAGAACTTGAATGACTCACCATAAAGCAAGCTGAAAAAATAAGGGACAGATGTGTTTCTATGTATTTTTTGAGGGTTGCTAGGATGGGAACCTTTTCAGTTTATTTTGGAATCTCATCCTAGAGGTAGCTTTTGCCTCCTTAGCTTACCTATTCTCCCCAATCCTCAATCCCTCAACTACAAGAAGGATGGAATGTTCACACTATAAATGCCACCCACCAACTTGAATGAGGGAGCAAACAATAATACAATGGCCACCCATCAGCAAGAGAAAAGATTACTGCAGTCGCTTCCAGTAAGGTTAAATGAAGGGGAACCTTTCTATGCACAAAAGATAAAGCAAAGTGACTCCCTCCTCCCTTTCAAGCGATGATTAATAGGAGACAGCCTAACAGATCATTTGTGGTAAGAGATCATAAACAGAACTATGACTGTTGTGCAGATTTCAAAACTTTGGTCTTGATCCTTTAACTGCATAGAAAAACCCACCCCATGGTTAACATAACCAGAAGCAGGCAGAAGCCAAAAGTTTTAATGAGAGGTCAAACTGACAGCAAGAGAGTTGAACTTTCACAGTTTCAGGATCAAACAACTTGTCAACAGTCAAATTTCCTCTTTAACAGCAACCCAGTAAACTCAACATGAGTAGAAGATGTAGCCTGGAAGTGGCTGCTGGCAGAACAGTGTTTTATCTTTAAATGAAAAACCCTTCGGTAATGAGATGCTAGCTGGTTTAAGCTATGTCATTACACTTTCAGAGGAAAGTGGCTCTCAATTTGAAGGTGCAAGAATTCCTTATCAACCCTTATCAATTTGGGGGCCTTTCGTGATTCTCCTCTTACTTTCATTATTAGGCAATTGAAAAGAATATTGCAGTCCTCCTGAGCTGCAATTAGATGCTAATTTAGAAGATGACATTAGGCCAGATAGTGAACTGCTATAAGGCTCATTTTGAACTGAGGACTGCATCTCCCATTACTGGGGAGAAAACAAAAGAAACTGTAGATACCGCTTCTGCCTTCAATATCACAAAGTCTCCTTGGGTATATACAAAACACACACATTAAAGAAAATTTAGAAGTGTGTAACATATCCTAAATGCAGTGCGAGCCATTCAAGGTTAAGCAAATAATGCAGCAGTTGAAGGACACCTGCTGAAGGAGTGGTAGGAGTTCACTCCTACTCTACAGGCTTTCTAAAGGACATAGTGCTGAGTGGCAGATCGTAAGTTGGCAGAGAGAAGGGAGTGGAAGAGTCATTCCAGCAAGGCAAAGAGGTATCAGCAAGTAAGGGAAAGTCACAAAGAGTTTAATAAAGGTGTTAGCCTGGAAAAAGTATGGGCCAAAGATTTCTAGAACTAGGTCCTGTCACTCACTGGCAGAGTCCTAGGGGAAATTAGTCAATCTCTGGAAGCGCCCATTTCCTCACTTTACAATGGGTATACTTATTTACTTCACAAGGATGTTTGATCACTAAATGAGACTGTGCATATAAAAAGGTGCCTCTTCAAATGTGAAAATCCTATATGGATACTAACTGGTTATGTCGTAATTAGAAAGGTATCTAGTGAAAAAGGAGAGAAATGCACTAATACGTAAAGTATACAGTGATAAACTTCTTATACTCTCAGCCCACTCCAGCCCCAGGGGGAGGGCGATGAGGAACTGTTTACAATTTGATCTCTGTTTTGTTTACTCCCTATGCTCGTGTAAGCATATGTATTGTTTTACAAGAATGGAAACTGTTGCTTTGAACTTGATTTTTTTTTTACTTAATACATCATGATCACTTCCCTGATCACCTCTGAATATCCATTTACATGAGTACTCTAATTAGTTTTACCTGTCCCCTACTGATGAACTATACATATACATACATAAACCTATTATTCCATTACATATGTGCATTAAGCGCTAAAAATAAGCACTTTCATGGGATTTCTTTAAGATAAAGTCCCTAAAAGTGGAATTTCTAATTAAAAGATACGCGGTTTTTAAATTATGATAGTTATTATCACTTTCCTTTAAAACACTAAACCTATCTCTTATCCAAAAACAGTGTACGAAAATGCCCATTTTTCGTAACATTTTTTATTTCTAGTTTTCTTAATTAAATTTTTTACTTTAAGATAACAGATTCACATGTCCTTAATAATAAAAAACCAACACAGAAAGATCCCCTATACACTTTACCCAGTTTTCCTCAATGGTAACATATTATAAAGCTATAGTATAACATCACAACCAGGATATTAACACAGATACTCAAGATACAGAGCATTCCTATCGCCATAAGGCTTCTTCATATTGCCCTTTTATAGCCACATCCATTTCCCTTCTACCCTTTAACCTCTGCTGTAATTAAATTATGTATATTTTTCTAGAACTCTATCATTGCATTTTTACATTTAAAATTTGATTCAGAAATTACATTTAAAATTAGTGTTAAAAACCCAAAAGGGTTTATCATAACACTTCCAAAGATGATACACAACGTCATTCGATACCTGACTTGGAAATAATTCATATCTGTATTTGTATAGGACAATGATTTTCATCCAGTAAATAAAAAGGACTATCATTTAATGTACACTTTAAATATGCCAGATATTTTGCTGGACAATTTATGTTACTTGATTTAGATCTCATAACAACGCTATGAGTTACAATCTCCTCATTTTATGAAGAAACAGAGGCTTAAACATTAAGTAATTTGATAAGAGTTGGGACAGACATGATTCAAACCAAGGCATGACTAATTCCCAAACCTGTGATCTTTCCACTACACTCCTTAACTTCCACACTTGACATTTAGAAGGTACTATGAAGAGTATAAAGAGTTACAAAACATAGTCACTGCCTTCACATAGTAATTAATATAAAGTTATATTTGAATGCCAATTTATAGTTTTCAGAGTACATGGGCATTCAACTACTTATTGAACACCATGTACACCCCAGGTGCTACAACATTGATAAGACATAAAATGTAGTAAGTCGTTTAACCCCTGTAAACGCCACTATGTATGTTTTCACCCCTCTTTTTAAGAATTGGGCTATAAAAGGGGCTACGAGGATGCAGTTCACTTGCTCATGTTAGCGCAATTAAAAACCGCCAGAAAGATTCCAAACACAGGTCCTTTTACTTCCCCTACCTGATGGTCACCTTCACTAGGGAACCTCAGCTCACTTCTAATGCAATCTTGGAAGCTTCAAGAAGACACCTGGGAGAAATCTGAAACTACAGTGGGGCAGCAAAATCCTTGCAGGCTGAGGGAAATGCAACCTAAACTCTGGCTGTTCTCCCTTTTTCTGAGCTCTTCATGTCGTGAGATAATCTAGGATTTTATCAGTGATCCTTTCTGGTGATGTGACTCAGGCTTTGTCAAAAGTAAGTATTTTTTACTTGCTGAATTTTTTTTAACAGCAATCAAATTTAACTGCTGACTAAAGGTGATATTTTTAACTTCACTGATATCTCATTCACATACTATGTAATTCATCCATTTAAAATGCACAATTCAACAGTGTACGTTCCACTGAGTTGTTGAACCATCCTGGGCATACATCTGGAGAAAACTCTTAACTCAAAAAGATACATGCACCCCAATGTTCATAGCAGCATTATTTATAATAGCCAAGACATGGAAGTAATCTAAATGACTAACGACAGATGAATGGATAAAGAAGATACAGGGGTGTGTGTGTGTGGGTGTGTGCGTGCGTGTGTGTGTGATGGAATACTACTTAGCCATAAAAAAGAATGAAATGCCATTTGCAGCAACATGGATAGACCTACAGATTATCATATTAAGTGAAATCAGACAGAGAAAGAAAAATATATTATAATATCATTTATATGTGGAATCTGAAAAAAAAAAGATACAAATGAACTTATTTACAAAACAGAAATAGACTTACAAACATAAAAAAACAGACTATAGTTACCAAAGAGGAAACGGGTGGTGGGGGAGGAATAAATTAGGAGTTTGGAATTAACATATACACACTACTATATACAAAACAGATGAACAACAAGAACCTATTCTACAGCACAGGGAACTATATTCAATATCTTGTAATAAACTATAATGGAAAAGAATCTGAAAAAGAACATATATATATACACACACACATACACACACACACACACACACACACGTATACTGAATCACTTTGCTGACACCTGAAACACAACATTGTAAATCAACTATATTTCAATAAAAATAAATTTAAAATAAAATAAAATGTACAATTCAACAGTGTTTAGTATATTCAGAGTTGTGGAAGCATCACCACGATCAATTTAGAACACTTCATCACCCCCCAAAAAAGAAACATACCCCTTAGCTGTAACCTCTGTAACTCCCCAGCCCAAGGCAATCGTTAATGTTTTCTGTCTCTATAGTTTTACCTATTTTAGATATTTCACAGAAATGAAATCATACAATATGTGGAATAGTTGATATTTCAAAATCAGAAAAGGCTATTCCACATGGAGCTTGATTTAGAAAAAAAAAAACCCACCAGTAAAGCAGTGTTTTAGGTAGATAAATATTAGACATTTTCATAACATGTATCATCTACTAAACATCAGAGGATCATGAAGAATGTTTATAGTGAATATCACTTACTTACTGGTGAGTAAGTCCCTGCTTCTAATTCCCTTGTTCACTTATGTTCCCTTTATGAACAACAACAATCTGTGTCAATTCTAAGCAAAATCTGTTTATGTAAATATTCAGACAGGGTTTTTTTACCCCCTTAGTCTGAATACCATATTTGCTCTCATTTCTCCTCTGCTACTGCCTCTTCTACCACCCACTCCCATAGAATCTTAATTTGGGGGAATTTGAGACTGCCTTTTTCACACAATTTCCCCTCTTTAAATCTTGGTTGTGAGTAGCAGCAGGAAATGCCTTGGAGGCAGGAGAAGAGCCATTGAAAGTTGTGAACCATCTCATTTATTGAAAGTAAGAGTGCTCAAGCTCTGTTAATACATCTTCAGTTGCTCTTCCCAAGACATCAAAGGATCCTTAAGAAGCAAGGTAGCATTCAGAAGCAGTTACATGGTTTTAGAATGCTTTGATTTCACTCAGCAAAGGTAGTCCCTGTTCAACTTTTTTTTTTTTTTTTAATAAGGGAAATGTAGAACTCTGCAATTCAGTGAGATCTGAAGGAAGTGTAAAAACCTGTATCGCCACAACAGTCAAGTTATAGACCATTTCCTTTACCCCAGAAATTTCTACTGGGCTCATATTCAAACAACCCACCCCTCCAGTTACCCATTGTTCTGATACCTACCATTATAGATTTATTTTGCCTATTCCTGAGTTTCATATACACTGAGTCATATAAATCTTGTACTCAGTCAAGCACAAGGTTTTTGAGATTCATCTATGTTGTTGCATGAAACAGTAGCTCATTCCTTTTTTTATTGCTAATTAGCATTTCATTGTATGAAATATCTAATACATTGTATGAGATACATAGAAAGTTACCTACCCATTCTTCAGTTAATCAAACATTTGCAGTTTTCTGTTTGGGATCTATAATGAATAGTGCTGCTATGGATAGTCTTGTGCAAGTCTTTCTGTGGACATGTGTATTAATTTCTCTTGGGTAAATTTCTAGGATGGCTAGTTTATTAACTTTAAATTTTTTCAGTTTTCCAAAGTGGTTGTACCATTCTATACTCCCATCAGCAATGTATGGGTATATTAATGTTTCATACTCAAAATAATACCTGGATAATTTAATCTTTTAAATTTTAGTCATTCTAATAGATGTGAAGTGATATCTTGTTGTGGTTTTAATTTACATTCCTCTGATGACTAATGATGCCAAGTACCTTACTTATAGATCATTTATAGATACTCTTCTGCAAAGTACCCATTCAAGTCTTCTACCATTTTTTATTTCATGTTTTTCTTATTGACTTATATGAGTGTATTATATATTCTAGACACAAGTCCTTTGTCAGATACATATATTGAGACTATTTTCTTCCAACGTGTATCTTGCCTTTTTACTTTCTTAATGAGGTATTTCAAGAAGTTTAAGTTCAGAATTTCAGAAACTGAAGTTTATTTTACTAAGTAATGTTTTTCTTTCATAGTTACGGCATTCTGTTACCTGCCTTAAAAGCCCTTGGCTCTACCTAAGTCATAAAGATAGTCTCCTAATTTTTTCTCCAAAACCTTTATTGTTTTAACTTTTATATTTATGTTCATGATCCACCTTGAATTTTTATGTATTTGTGGATAGAGGTCAAAGTCCATTTTTCCCATGTGCATTTCCATGTGAATTTGCAGTTATTCCAGAATCATTTGCTTTAAAAAAAAAAAAAAAGTTCTTTTTCCCACTGAGTATCTTTGGTACCTATTTAAAAAACCAAGGGACCACTGAAGTGTACGTCTAATTATGGAATCTGTTTTGATCTATTTTGTTTCACTGATGTCTTTGCACATTCTTACATGAATACCACATAATCTTGATTATCATGTATTTATAGTAAGTCTTGAATTCAAGCTATGAATCCTCATACTTGTTCTTTTTCAGAATTGCTCAGCTACCCTAAATCCATTATTTTTTCACATGTATTTTATAATCAAAACTGTCAATTTCTAAAAGAAATAGTTTGTTGGAATTTTATTGGAATTACATTGAATCTAAAAATTGAGAAAGGTGATATCTTAACATTTGTCAATTTTCAGATCCATGAAAATGGTATGCCTCTGTCTTTCTTTAGGTCTTCCTTTATTTCTCTCAG
This sequence comes from Camelus dromedarius, assembly GCF_036321535.1. Classification (NCBI taxonomy): domain Eukaryota; kingdom Metazoa; phylum Chordata; class Mammalia; order Artiodactyla; family Camelidae; genus Camelus; species Camelus dromedarius. Next base: position 73,064,972 of record NC_087439.1, on the reverse strand, counting down.
CATTGACTTTCCACTTTAAGTGTATAAGTCTTATACATCTCCTATTAAATTTAATCCTAACTATTCTTTATTTATGGAGGTATTATAAATAAATTTGAGTTTTGTAAATTTGTTTATCAATTGTTTGCTGCCAGTATAAAAATACATTTATTTTTGTATTTTTACCTTGTATCCTGTAAGCTTTCTAACTTCACATTTTTAACAGTAATTTGTAAATTCTACACAATCATTTGAAAATACAGTTTTATTTCTTCCTTTCCAATCTTCATGACTTTTTTGTCTGAATGTACTGGTTTGGGCATATAATATTGAGTAAAAGTGATTAAGAGGCATCCTTGCCTTGTTTCTAATCTTAAGGGTAAAACATTCAACATTTCACCATTAAATAAGAGTTTATCTGACTGAGGTAGTTCTCATCTATTTCTAGTTAATTGAGAGGTTTTTTTTTTAAACTTTTTTTTATTGAGTTATAGTCATTTGACAATGTTGTGTCAAATTCCATGTAGAGCACAATTTTTCAGTTATACATGAACATACATATATTCATTGTCACATTCTTTTTCACTGTGAGCTACTACAAGATCTTGTATATACTTCCCTGTGCTATACAGTATAATCTTGTTTATCTATTCTACATACACCTGTCAGTATCTACAAATTTTGAAATTGAGAGGTTATATCAACAAACAGATGTTGAATTTTGACAAATGCACTCTCTGCATCTCTTGTGATGATCATATGGTTTTCATCCTTCCATTAATTTTATTGCCTTTTGAATGTTAAAATAACTATGCATTCTGAGAATAAGTTCTATCTGGTTATCCTGTATTAAAATTCTCATATATTACTAGACTCAGTTTGCCAGCATTTTTATAAGGACTTCATAAGCAACATTTCTCTGTAATTTTAGTTTTTTATGTCTTTGAAAGACTTGGATATCAGCATTATATTGATCCTATAAAATTAACTGGGATATATTTCTTCCTGATCTACTTCCCAATACAATTTGTGTAAGAGTGTTCTTATTTTGTTCTTTCAATTTCTAGTGAAAATAACTAGATTGGATTTTTCATTGGGGGGGGAGGGTCTGGATAATGAATTCAGTTTCTTTAAGAGATTCAGTGTTATTCAGATAGTCTATTTCTTCCCATGTCAATTTTGATAAGTTGATGTTATCAAGAAATTTGCCCATTGTATCTAAGTTGGCAGATTCATTGGCTTACTCATTGTTTATTATCTATAGGATCTATAGTGATATTTGTGATTTTGTTCCTGATATTGAAAATTTGTGGCTTGTTTTTTCTTTAATTGGTCATTCCTTGCCAGATATTTATTAAAAGTGATTAATCTTTTAAATTATCATTTAGTTAAAAATATCTTCTAATTTATCTTGTGATTTCTTCTTTGGCCCATAGTTATTTAGAAGTATGTGGTTCAGTTTTCAAAAGGAGCTCAAGCGGTCCAGCTGCCCTTGTAAGAAGAACTTTATCCATTTTTCTCTGCCTCATTTCCCATGGGCAGAATAGGCAGAATAAGGTGAGCAGGACAAGATCTTCAAGATTACAGGATGAAAAAAATTACCAGGAAAAGGAGATCATAGCCAGTATTTTATTGCATCCCCCTGTATGCCAGGTATTGGATTGGTTTGGAGTAGAATACTTGCTAGTGTTCTCTGCTGTCTGTTGTGCCCAGAACAATTCTACCAATTCTGAGGCAGCTCAGAGTGGCCTTGGAAACCATGAAGTCTCCATATATGGCCATGATACTGTGTTGCAATGATCCTGAAGACGCTATGCCAGGTGATGGCAGCACTGTTAGGGGATCATAGACCATACTCAGATACCCAGAGATTGCCATGAAAAATGGTGGTATACAGAATCATAGTTTCATTATTATTATTATTGTTATTACTAAAAAATTGTTACTTAAGTAGAAACAATAAACCAGCAACAGAAAGCTGCCTTTTCTGGTGAAAAGACATCAGTTTTTGAAAACCTCAGCTTGACTAAAAAAAAAAAAAAAGGAGATCTTGAGTCTATTTTAATGCAAGTCAAACTTGGAACAAATTATCAGAAATACTTTAACTGGAGGTCACTATTAAAGACCTGGAAAGCTCTGAATTTTCAATTAGGCTTAATAAACTTTTCAAAGATTAAATCTGAATATTTATAATAAGTTAATCTAATGGATGACATTACAAGAAAGATTCAGAATTTAGGAGATCCATCAAAACACATTCAATTTCAAGTGGCTATAACCAAACTGCCTTCAAAATACATGACAAGAATGAAAAACAACTTCAGACAGCACTAAACAATACTTTAGATGAACATTCTCATATTCAGAAAAGCACAGAACTGCTTTCACAAGAAGCTGAAGAATGGAAAAGAGCAAACAAACTTATCAAAAGAAAAAAAAATTTTAGAAAAGCCCAAAGTAACACTGAAAAAAACCTAAAATTGTAACAAAACTCAGATCAAGCTTCAAGTTGAACATTTTGGGATGAAAGACTGAGTTGCTGAGTTGCTGTTCTTGGAGAAGGTTGCTGTTCTTAGTGAGAACTTGGAACTGGATATAATGAATGCATTAGAAAGTTGAGACCACTTGTAGGATCAATCCAAAGGAGTTTTGAAGAAACTGGGTAATGCAGCTGAATTAAACTGTTATTTAAGAACATTTGGGAAAAAACAGAACCCATTTGATTCCGTTGAATAAACTAAAATCATCAATGCAGTTAATGATCACATTAAAAGTTATCAAACTGAGAAAGCTTAGCCAGAATCAGATAGTAAGGGAGAGCAGAAATTTCAATTCCTTCCTGAACTGCATTAAGGAAATACATTTTCACTAAGCAGAAAGAATTTACCCTGGAAAAATAGAAGAGAATGTTTTCCAAAAAAAGAAGGAAAAAAATCAGCCACATTTATAAAGAGCTAGACACCTATACAGTTTAAAATTCTTTCAGAATAAAACAGAAGAATCACTAGCTATTATCAAATCCAGCTTTGTTGTCTTAGAGAAACCTTGTTAACATAGAAAGGAAAACACATGCATGAGACAAAAAATTACTCAAGAATTTAAATACCTCAAAAAGTACTATTAATTTGACAAATGGGGCATTAGGCTGGTGAAGACTACCAGGGAATCCTCTGGATGACCAGATCCCTGAGGAAGGAGGAAAATCAGGATGTAATGAAACCCAGGATCCAGTGTCAGGTATGGGCCACATACCAACTCCCCAGGGTTAGGGCAACAGGAGCAGGATCCCTCTATCGGGCCAATTTTGCCCTGATGCAACAATTTCTCCAAAAGACAACTTCTCCTAGCCCTCCTCACACTGGCAGATACTAGGAACTGCCCTTACATTCAACTGCCCCTCTGTCCCTCCCCACATACACACAACTGCTGGGCCAGAGTCCTCCACCTCACCCTCCCACCAGCGTGACCCCAGGGAGAAATTTCCGAGAAAACTGAGGAAGCTCTCAGGAACCATCTCCACTGAGGGACTTCTCTTACCTGGCACATTCTCCACCAACAGGAAATGTCTGTACAGCAACCACTGAATCTGGTCTTCTGCCACACAATCTAGAAACAGACTGTGGGTCACCCTTTGAGTTGACCCCACCTTCCAGTCAGTCTTCTGAAAATCCAGAGCCACAGGAAGATGCTTGTCTCTGCTGAAGTCATTCTGATTTTTTTCCTCATCTAGCCTTATTGTTAATAGCAATTAACTAATAATACAGTGGCTCAAATGGAAAACATTACAGTTTTTAAGATAACATTTTATAACCATAGATTATGTTAAGATGAATATTAAGTTAACTGCTTTCATTTATTCTATTTGTAGGTGGTATAATTAATGTATGTCTTGCTATTGATAAGTTTATTGAAATACTCCAGAAACACAAAGAATTTTTTGTTTTCTAAAATACTGAATTTTTCTCTTTTGTTTTATTGCTCTTATTTTAGTGATTATACGTATAGTATGTCATATGGAACAGATGGAATTCTAATTCTTGGGATAGTGTCTTATAATTACATATTATATAAATGTGAATATTATTAGTAATATGTTTCTATCATTTGATTTCTAGATATTATAAGTATAGTATGTTATTGCTATTTAATAAATCTCTTCTAATGATACAGAAACACACCAAAATGTTTTCTCTCTTCTAGAATATTTTTCAATTCTCTTTGGTTTTATTACTGTAGGTTAGTGACTACATTTTTTGTGGAAAAATACAGTATCCAACTGATGGATTTATCCAGTAGAGGAATTTATTTCAAAGTCAACTGTTATGTATTAATAAAAATAGAACAAAATAGAATAATTCAAAATGGTAGATAATCTAAAAACGTTGTCAATCTGACTTCAGAATGTTTAAATACTTTTTTGACATGTAATATGAGCTCATTAAATTTTCCATAGTCTAAATTTGGGGACCTCATTAGTAGCTTACCATAATTTGACTATCATGTTGATTTCCAAGGATCAACAACACCATTTGAATTTAGTGTAACATACCCTATGAATTGAGCCTGCTTTTCTCTCTTCTTCCTACACAGGCCCCATCAACTTTCCCACAAGGATTTCTTTCTTCCTACAATAACCACATAATAAGACCAATTCGCCTAATCCTTTTCCCTTTTGTCCCCTTCTCCTGCCCTGATTCCATTAAGCCATTTAAGAGTTCATTACAATTCATATTCCTTTGACTGTATTTTCCCAGGCTTTGTTTTCCAGCTCTGTTTCCTAGATGATAAAGAGTTTGGTCTTTAACTTTTTTCTGCACACTAAACCTTCCTTCATCCTCTCCTCTTAACTGTGATAAATCATCTTTCATGCCCCTGGACCAGGAACCCCTACCCACCTTTCAGTTGGTCTTTTTTCCATCTCACAGGCTAAATTTTCATTTAAGGTGCAACAATACATTATAGCAGACCATCCAAATGGATTTATTTTTAAGTGGACCCTTTATATCTCAAGGAAATGTGAGAAGGAAGTCTCTCATCTCAATGTATTCCAAGAAAGGTCATTATCTGACAAAAGTGGGCAAGCAAAAATGTGCTGAGTAGCAGAAGGCAAGCTTTTTGTAATGAATAACTTACTCACGAGTATTTGGGGGTTTACCCTGTTTAGCATTATTTTTATTAAGATATATGTTCTCCCACATTAGAATTTTAATGCCCTTGAACAAATTCAGTTGTGTTCTACCTATAAAACTATTCAAGATTATGAGACAGAAAGCTGTGAAAATGACCCTGAGTTGGATGATGCTGGGTAAGTCACTCAACCTCTCTGCACCTCAGCTTCGTCATCTGCGTACCAAAGATCATAACGTCCATCCACCTCCTAGGATTGCCTTGAGGCTCAAAAGTAATAATAAGTCAAATAGAGAAAGAAAAATACCATGTGATATTGCTTATATGTGGAATCCAAAAAAAAAAAAAAAAGACACAAATGGACTTATCTACAAAACAGAAACAGACTCACAGATATAGAGAACAAACTTATGGTTACTGGTGGGTAAAGGGGGTGGGAAGTTCGAGATAAACTGGGAGTTCGAGATTTGCATCTCTTGGGGAGTGATGGAAATGTTAGCTATCTTGAATGTGGTGGTGGTTTCACTGGTGTATACATCTATCAAAATTCATCAAACTGTACATCTGAGCAAAAAACAGTAATAATATTATATCTCTCACAAACTCTGATCCAGCCACATCAACTCACCTGCCATTCCCAGGGGAGTTACCAAACCTCCTGGCCAATGGAAATAGTCTTCTGCCTGAACACTCTGTCTCCTCTGTCTTGGCCCATCAATGTCCCAATCACTTACAAAGGTCCAGTTCAAAAGTAATCTTCGGCTAACCTTCCCTCACTTACCCAAGAAGCGCCTTCTCGGAGCCCCTTTGCATTGTGTGCATATCTCAAGTAAAACTTGATTCACAGTATCACTACCTGTTTCCATGTCTGGATCCTTCACTGGGTTTAATTCCACAAGAATAACCGAGCTTCCTTTTGTATCTATCTCCTCTCACGTTCCCAGGGCCTATCACAGTGCTTGACATATATTTGATGCTCAATAAATACTCGTTCTGTTAAAATTGTGTTTTTACTCCTTCTACCAGTAGATGTCTAAATCAACCTGCTAAACTGATACAAATATAGCCCATTGTATAGAAAGTGGAGCAACATGGGTACTAACTCCACCACTACAACTTTCACTTGTTGTAGTTATCAGAAAATCAAGACGCTGCTGCAGTAGCGTATGGGACTATTTCCAAACCAAGAATTTTTGACAGACCCCATGCTTCCTTGTTGGATTGTGTTAACTTGCTGTTGACCCATTTGCATTTCAGCAACTAAATCCTCCCTTACTAATAATTCAGCTACATTAATTTTTCCATATTCAGGATAGTGTTCTCTCTCTAACCTCACTATTTGAGGTTTGTGAAATAGGATATTCAAATTAAAACCAACAAGAATTTGTGGTTACATGGCTTTCAGTATACTAGGAATGGAGTTTGCATTTTTAATATACTCAACCCATGTTGTTTGTATACCTCTCTACTGTATCATGTCTGAAATAAATTTTCTGAAATCTAGATATTCACCATAGACCATAAAAATAAATTAAATTATAATTTATTTCTGGGTAATAAGCAAGCTGAGGATGATGTGTTCCATCTTCTGATGGAATGCAAATTTACCATTAAAAGACAAATTCTTCACTTCCAAAGTTTGAATAGGGTAGTGCTTTAAAAAGCATTCCATCTGGTTAAATTTAGGGTGCTGAAAAAAGCCCACTATAAGAATATTCTCTGGCTCTGGACCCATAACATTTTTACTTGATTATGAACTGGATTCATTTTCATTTACTTGAAGCCCTTCCACATCACTTTTTTTTTTCCTTCTGCAACAAGGCAAAGTTGTCACCATGCATGTTGATTTTGGTAATATTGTCTTCTCTGAATAATGCATTTCAGATGCATTATTGCCAGTAAAAGAAAAGCTTGTCTGTTCTGGCTGACATTTTTAGAGGATGTTTCTAAAGGATTTACTTGTATTTTTTTTATTTACTCATTCACTAGCCCATTTCTTCTCAATCTCATTCTCCTTTTCTTTTCTACCTTGCCCTCCTACCTGATCACCTGGCTTCCTGGACCTTATCTTATCAAGGGTCAATCAATAGCCTTTCCTATCCCAGTTGATATAATGGTGTTCATGACCTTCAGCTCAGGATTCCAACTTATAAAGGATTTCATAGAGATGAAATAAAGGAATGAATAAACAAGTCAACAAATGAATCAATAGCCCAATCCCTGTCACTCGCTGATTGAGAAGCAAACCAAAGACATTAGTGACCTATCTCCTTTATACAGGAGTTCGAAGGGTCAATGGGCAGAGATCATACATATTATAGAGGAAAAGAATAAAGGCAATGATGAAGTGAATGAAAACACTGAAATTATCTACCTTACTTCATCAACAGTCCTGCCAAAAAATTCAGTACATTTCAGAAGGCTAACCAATTATACCATGCAAATTTGGGGGCCCTTCAAAAGGGGAAAAGATAATGAAGAGATTCACCTAGAAAATCAAATGTAATTGACAAATCTGTTCAAACATAGAAAAGTAAACTGAGACCTATTTTAGAGCTATAAAGGAGATCAGAGATAACCCTGTCCTGGTTCAAGCACCAACAGCCTTCAGTATCAAGGCAAAATTTAAAGATTTAATTAGGGTTCCAAATAGCCTGGATGGACATTAAGGTCTAGCATTCCCTAGCATAAAAGCTAGCCATGCTTTCCTTATTGTGTCCTATGGAAAGGCTGTAAGGATGACTGAAAAAAACAGTGATATTTGTGTTTAAGTAGTAAGTAGCTGTTCCCATCTTCATCCATTCATCTAACAAAGAGTTGCTGTGCACTTACTACATCAGGCACTGCGCTAGCTGGTGAGGTTATAGTAAGGTTACAAAGGTGAGCTCAACAGACAAGGTCCTGTTCTTACAGAGCTAATCATGTTAAAATGTACTTACAATGTAGTAGTCACTGTTCTTTACATATGTAGTATAAGTACTTTACATATGTATTAACCTGTTAAATCCTCACAACCCTATGAGAAGTAGGTATTAGTCACCCCTTAAGGCATTGTGAGGAGAGGCAGACATCCATCTAATAGCCACGCAAATCAGTGTGTCATCACAAAGAGAAGTAACTGCTAGAAAAGAAAGGAAGCAGAGTTCAAAGAGAACACAGGATAAAGAAGCTAGACCTTGGGCTAAGAGATGGGGAAGGTTGGCTATCAGGGAATTGACACTTGAGCCATAAAGACCGAGTGTAAATTAACCTGGCATCAGGAAGAGCTTTCCAGTTAGGGATCAGTGTGTGAGAGCTCTTTAGTAGGAAGGAGTCCGGTGAGTGCAGGAGTAAAATGAGACAAAAGTGGTTGGAGGGCAAAAAGTAAGGAGTGGTGCAAGGTGAGCTCAGAGGGGTAGAAGGCCAGTTCTAATGGAGCATCAGAGCATTAAAGTCACACTAGTCTTAACTCTAAGTACAATAAAAAGCCACTGAAAATTTTAAGCTGATGAATGACAAAAGTGATTGAAAAATCACTCAGGCTGCCATTTGGAGAAAGAGCCTAGTGGGTGCAGGACATCAGTTACTCAGCCTTTGTGGCAGTCTAGCTAAGAACTGAGTAATTTTCTCTTGAAGCCCCAGATTACCAAATCCAAATTACCTTTGTCTCTACTGACCAGGAATAAGAAGTCTTACTCTGTACAGTCTCTCTTCTAACTTAAGTACTTGTTTTTCAACTAAGCAGCTAAGCTGGACAGCTTGAAAGGTCAGTAAGAAAATTACTCATTAGAAACTGATGCATTATCTGTACTTCACTTTTTACCTACTACCTACTCATTCAGTTTGATTCACTTACAGATATGGGTGCTTCTAGAAAATATAAGAATTCAATTTCTACCAGAGATTCTCTAGTCCTGGAGGACACTAAATCAAATTATTATATCAAGCAGGCCAAGGAACCAAAAACTGTGTCCCAACATAGACAGTCACTATGGTATTATGAAAGAAGACTGGATTTTAGAACCACATAGACTTGCCACTTTCTAGATTTATGACCTTAGGCAAGTTATTAAAGCTCTCTTTGCCTTATTTTTTAAAATGGAGATCTTAAAATCCACCTTATAGAATGACTATAAGAATTAAAAATGATTATGCATTACTTACCACGAATATGTTAGTTGCTCAATAAACACAACCTATTACTGGAACCATTTTTTGTTATTGATTGGTACTCTGGATCCATCCATTTACCATTTAACAACTTCTTGAAGCTCTACCATTGACCAAGCACTATGCTAGATGCTTGTGAATAACTAGACAATATGATGTTAATTCTGCCATCAACGAATGTGGTAGACAGTGATGGTAGCTATTCCTACTTCCTCTTTTTGAAGAAAACCTAAATTTTTGTGTATGAGGGAGAGAATTTACCTAACCCCAGTATGAACCATGACCATGTAAGGCAGCCGTAAGAATCCCATCCCCCTTTGCCAATGACTAGTGAAATAGACATGTAAATTCATACCAGTCAATGAGATTTAAGTCAAAGTAGACTTAGAAGACTTCTGGGGACAATTTTCTTCCATAATGAGAGAGATCTCCCTTCCTACTTCCTGCTTTAAAATACACTTGGAGTTGCAATAAGTACATCTTAAGACTATGAGGGGAGACTATCAACTTACTGAGTATGACAAAGCAAGAAGGATCAAAGAAGCCCAGTTCGTTGGTGATGCTGTTGAACTGCAAAGCAAACCTAGGACTACCTGCTAAAGGACCTGCCATTCACTAACAAGTTATGCATACTGGTACAGAAGCCTAAATATAGTGGGCGCATTAGGAAGCAGTCAATAGAAACACTACTCATTCCTTTATTCAGTAATAAACTTTAATTAAATATTTATCCAGCCAACCTCCACAGTAAAGAGAATCCACCTTTCCTCTATGGAAAAGAAGTGTGAACCAAGGGTGTAGAAGCAAGCCATGAAGTTGCACTGCCCGAGCAAATTATTGTCATTCTGTTCATGGTTACTACTCTGTTTCTTCAACAGCAAAGAAGTAATAAAATCCCTTTGCTAGAAGCAACACCTTCCAGTACTTCCAGAGAGAAATTAAACTCCTGTCTGCAACTAAGAGCAGCATTTAAAGAAAGAAACAGGCTGTATATGAGCCAGTATTTTTCTAGCAAAAATCTTTCTTACAACAAAAGAGATGCCTATGCCCTCAAAACACTACAGAATTCTCAAGGTTTGGCCACCATAATAAACTTAATACTATCTTCATTCTGTTTCAGGATGTTGCTGGGACAAACCATTTGGTGGTTTAACTTGTATGTTTTATCCTTAAATAAAGTATAAGTGAACATCCAATAGAATTTGACAGTTTCCTTCCACGAGTGTGCTGTAAAAATTACAGCATTTCCATAGGAATGTGATTAATGTCAAGCACTGGAGCCAATGGTGTTGCTCTCCTGCTGCCTCTCCACCTGTCCACTGCCAGGTGAGCATACTCAGCCACTGTTCCTTCTGACTGACAGATGATGCTTCCCTGCTGATCTGTCCCCGTGCTTGGTGGTATCTTCATAAGATCTCACCACCTGTTAAGAACTGACTCAACTCTTTCAAGTGTAGTCTTCACTTTGAATTTGATTTTAATAAATGTTCCATAGAAGAAGTAGCATTTCCCCAAGGGGTCCATGGTAAAATTCAATCTCCATTGAGAAAAGCAATCAATGATGGGGTTGATCAAGACTGAGTACAGAATTTTTATCAGAAGAAATTATAGTTGCTTGCTTTACCATTTCACCTTCAAAATCCCCATTTAATCTATGTGATAAGCAGAGTGGCTATTATTATTAATCTCATTTTATGATGAATCCAAGACAATGAAAGCTTAATCAACATGCTCAAAACTCACAGCTAGCTAGAGTCTAGGGTTTTTGTTTTTGTTTTTGTTTTAACCTCCTAATCCCACGCTGCATCACTTACCAAATAAAACAATACAAATACTTTGGATTTTTTTTTAGTTTGGTTGAAGGAAAGAAATTTGTTTACCATAAGAGAAACCCAGTACAGTCGTAGTAAAGGAACACTTGGGGACGTCTTCCATACAGAAAAAGAGCAGGCATACAACATGATGGACACATGTTTTATGGGTATAAGCTCTAAGATCCAGAGTCTCACCTGAAATCAAGAGTGAATCTGATGCTGCCCCTTCCCACCATGAAAATTACTGCCCTATGCAAATTAGCACTTTGCCAGCCAGCTGAGATGGGACAGAAACAACTGGTCTGCAGTCAGCCAGAAAGAAAAACAGCAGCCAAAGTGCATGGTGTTACTTTTCCCGCACTGAAGGAGGCATTAACTTCCAAGTCTCTGACCCTTTAAATCTGTGTGACAATAATTAATGAGAGAAAGATAAGTAATATTTAGGTTTGCACTCAAAGCTCCAACTAATAAGAACACAGGTTACATAAGGAGACATGAGAGTCTCACAATTTCCTGCATTTGTTTCCGGCAGGTGAGGCATTAATTTCTTTTTCGCTATGCTTGAGCTCCTACCTATTCCAGCAATGCTGTCACATGCTGTGTGGGAGCAAATGGCTAGGAGACCTAAGAAGAGGGAGGACAAGTCCAGTTTTGAGGATTTACTCATTATCTGCTAGTGTTGCTGGTCTTCAGGAGGATGCAGAATCTCTTCAATTGCCCTTATAAATACACACTTCTATGCTGTGCATTTTCCTAACCCTTGTCATAGAGCATCAGAAACTCTTCCATAGCTGGACAGCACACTCTTAAAGAGAAATCACTTCCCTCCTCTCGGTTCAAAATTCCTCCTTCGTAAAAATAGCTCAGTTGAACGAGATCATTGGTTTCCATTGCCAAAATCTCCTGCATTCAAATTTCTTTTTAATACAATGCCCACCCCAGCAGCCTCTTTCACCCTCAACTCCCCAACTTACTGAATAAGGAAGTCTGGAAAGGAATCTATTTTTAAGAAGGTTTCTAAATAACTATGATGTCCAACTCAGGTTGAGAACTACATGATTACTTAATCAATAGCATTTAAGCTCTAGGTTTCCAATGATCTCTTCATGCAACAAAAACTGCCTGGAATAAAAGCCAAAATGAACATTGTATTCAGTCCTCCAGATAAATATCATAGGAGACATGAGTGGATTTGGTAGGGGAAAAAAAAGTTATGGAGAGAATGGGCAATCATATCTTTGGGAAGAATATTCTAGATCCATAAGAAACCAAATACCCCACACATTTAAATTTACTGCAACAAATTCATAGTATTCTCTGGTTATTCAAAAATGGCTCGTCTCTCATTCCCCTCTACCTATTTTCATTTGATTTTGTGATGACTTTTTTAGTGCTCTATTTATTCCCCTTTTGAAAGACAGACATAAAAGTGAGAGAAGTAAAAGAAGATGTAAAAAACATAAATCACTTATGTTTTTCTTCTTAATATTTACTAGCACAAAGCAGCCTAACTCTTTACCTTAACCCTGATTCAGCCAGATCTCCTGATTATTCAGCCCCAGAAGGCTCTCTCCACTTTTATCCACCTTGTCAGTCAAATCCACTCAAAGCTAATTAATAAACTGGAGAAAGTAAAGGTGAAGCTGCCTTTCGATTTGCTTTTGTTTCACTTTAAGATATTGCAATACAGTGCTGCTCCCAGATCTTCAAATAGAACAACCCAGAATTTAACCTCAAATTTTTCCCAGTGATTTCCAACCAAGTGAAACTTAAAAACCTCATTGGTAGAAGAGTGGATTCAAATCTGTTTCAAGCATCAAAAAGTGGTAAAGTAAGCAACATAGTAACTTCATTGAACAAGAATTTCTGGAACTCCTACCATGTGCCTGGCACCAAGCTAAGTGCTATGGATACAATAGAGAACAAGAAAGAATTTTCAAAAATTTGGCACTGCTAAAAACAAGGATTCCTGTACAGCTTTATAGCTTACAAAATATCAAAATATTATCTTAATTCATGTAGTGCTTTATACATATGTCACCATTTGTTACTTATAACAATCTCTGAGGTACACAGGACAGGTACTATTTTCATTTCATATTTACTAATGGTAGTGGCACTGAGCACTTAAAATAGTAGTAATTAGTAATAATTTAATGCTTTCCTCTATAAAACACTATGCTAAGCATTTTAGACAAATCTTACACTAACATGACTTTTATCCCCGTTTTATATTTACAAAGCTGACATTTAAAAGAGGTCACATAGTGAGTGAAGAGACAGAGCCAGGACTCAAACCCAAGTCTGTTTCCAGAATCCATATGCTTAACTAGTTCGCTGAGTTCAGAAAAATTAAAAGATTTGTGTAAAATAATCTGGCTACTAAGCACTAATTTGTTTCCATTTATATTATAAATATATCAATATACAAATACCTATGGAAGAGAATATATAGAACACAGCCTCTGTAGAGAGGCAAGATTCCACTGTTTTTCATTTCAAGTAATTCACAGTGGACTTTAAAAAGAATGCTGCCTGTTAGGGAAAGAGTCCAAAGTCCTGCCATGCCTGTTAATGAACAATATTAATTATTTGCAAACATGTAAAATGCAAATGAAAATTTTTGAATTTCAAAGAATTAGGATCAAGCCATGCATAATAGAGCAGAAACAAGAGGGAAGCTAGTAGAATCTGCACACTAAAAAAAGCAGCAAATGAGTATGATGCTGAGCATAGATCTCTATATCCACTACTGACATTAAAAGAGAAAGAGAATGGCCAAAACTGAAGGAAAGTGCTACCAAATGCTTCTACCAAGAACCTATTGACTCCAAGGGTAATGTGGTCTTGAAATAGATTATTTTGGAAATTATAGTATCTCCTGTAAGGTTTAAAGGGAAAAAATCAGTATCTTACTTAGCACTTATATGTTTACCAAGTATGCGACAATTACCATCTAAGTCAAAAGATGTCACGGTCCAATCCTCCATTTAAAAAAAGAAAGAAAAGAAAAAGTGAAGAGAATCAGCTTAGCAATTATTCTCCATGGGAAAAATGACTATAAAATAAATGCACTTCATAAATTATTTGCAGACATGTCTATATTAGAATGAAATAAGATCTTTCAGAGGATAACACACCTGTGCCATGGATAATTGCCCTCATTCACAAATAATAAGTGGTCTACCAGATGTTTAGCTCCACACAGACATATGTAAGGCAAAGCAGTAGGAAAGAGTGTCTCAGTTCAGACCAGAGACGATCCTTTTTTATCCTTTACAAGCTCTCATGCTGTGTCAGCAGCTTATTTAGTAAGGTAACCAAAATCATAGAGGATTCCAACTGTTAAGTACTAACATTCCACTTCAGTTATTAAACTTACATGTAGAGAAACCCACAGGGTCATTAGAAACCTGAAGTCTGTCTTAGATGCCTATATTTTCTTTTGTTTCCTTTTTAATTTTGAGAGATGCAAACTTAATAAAGACTTTCTTAAATTTCAAGAGTCTAATCAAAATAAAAAAGGTATTTCAAAGCTAAATGGAACTTTGATATGTGACTAGAATTAACTTTATCTAATGAATTATGATGGAAAATAAATATTTGAATGGATCCAAATTACCATTCTTGTTCTTTGTAATATTCAATGTATCAAAAAACATTATCTAAAATAAAGGCTGATCTAGTTATTAAAACACTGTTATTCAAATGCTGTATTATTGGTGGGCTATTTGGTGTTCAGCAGTGACCTGGGTATAATTGATGGAGAATACAGATGATTTCATATGTTACTTTGCTGCAGAAGAAATATGTATTCAGAACAGGTGAAACTAAGTTTAAACTGTGTGACACTACTATAAATATTATATAACTGTTTGGTGGTTACATCCAAATGATAAATAATAATTAATTATAGTCCCAAGCTCACTCATACAAGGCACTTGCAAGTACAGGTACAGTCACATAATAAATGCCTTTCTAGTCAGGCCAGTGGGCCATCAAGATCAGTACAACACTCCCAGATTAATACCAAAGGAGATGTGTGAAAATGACATTACCTTCCATGAGGACAAACTCCAAAGAGCACGATGAATCCATCCTCCCAAGTATCCAGAGGTTTTGGTAATAACAACACATCTAACAGTGCTGACATCTAGCATTCTTTCCTCTCCACACCTGGGAACTGCTCCCAGCCATACCCCACCACACACACACACGCGCCCCTTCAGTGGGAACCTCCATATTTCTATATTACCCTGCTGCCAAGACAGAGTTAAACAGTCCAGGAGTGGACACCTGACCTAAGCTAGACCAATCAGAGTCCTTAAAGAAAGTCAGTCTCCCTCTTTGGAAGAGCCTTTGGTGAGGGACCAAAATGTGAAGCCTGCAGGGAGAGAGCGTAACCCCACAAGGCCAAAAGAAGCAGTGATGAGGGACAGAGTGAGCCCTGAGGCATGTCTGGTCTCTGGTTCCAGCTGCTCCTATGACTCTTGAATCCCCATCCTCCCACAGTTTAGTTGTGCAAATTGTCCTTGGATTCCATGAAACAGTAATTTACTTTTTTGGCCTAGCTAGTTTGATTCCTGTAGCTTATAATCAAAGAGATTTAATAAATCATATTAAGCATATGTAGCCTATAATAAGTGAACTTTAAAGTATTTTTTTTCAAATTTAAGGTTGACTAACACACAGTTTAAAATCCAACCACAATATAAGCAGACTCAGAGGTAAAACTGAGCATGGTACACTTAGGGAAGGAAGAACAAGTATCAAGAGAGTGAACAGGTTTTGCAATGCAGATGACAAAAACAGCTTTATCAAGGGTAGAGTGAAAGTAAAGCATAAAGAACACCACGAGTATTGCAAGGGGCAATAAGTGTTTACGACAGACACCTAAGCATGGGTGTAACGTGGTGAAAGCAGTGCTTTAGAAAAATCACAGAAAAAGAACAGGGAGCCAATGTAGGGATCTTCACGCAAGACTTAATGGTGATGGGACTGAGGAGAGAGGGGAAACAAGAGAGTTCATATTTCATAATAACTGATTAGAAGGTGGGGATGTAGAGAGTAATACTTAATGAGCACCCATTATATGTAAGTCATGGCTTTAAATAAATCTCTCTCCATTTTAAAGTAATATCTATATGTATCTATCTATATATATATATATATACACACCCATGCACACCCATATTTTAATCCTCACAACCACCTTATATGATAATATTTAATTCTCATTTTAACTGGGAAAACCAAGGCTTAGAAATATCAGTTTAAAATTAATTCAAATATATACATATATACTATACATAAAATGAGAGGGAGAAGAGAGAGAACTAAGATTCACATCCAAACCCATCTGACCTATTTCATGATGCCTCTCAAGCCTAGGCAGATTTAGAAAACAAAGGAGAGGAAGCAGCCCACATAAAAATCGAAACAGTCTGAAGACAGCTGGAAATATAATCTAAATAATCTTCCTTAAAATAGCATATAATTTCAGACCAATATAATGTTAGTTTTGAAAATTCGTGTATATCAAATAAATATGAAAACAAATAGGTTACAACACAAAGTGGCTATAGTAACTGGACTAGTGGAAAGCAAAACAAAAAAATTATATATATAAAATACACATACAGCATAATGCAATAGTGGATGACAGGGAATTATATGGCCCTATTTAAGCTTAGTGAGACCAGGAATTATGTCTGTTTGGCTCAGCCCTGTAACTCCAGGATTTATCAAAGTGGCCTGTCAAATAATTTTTCAATTAACATTTTAAAATTTTGAATTCTTAATTGAGAGATACTTTGAAGACTTTATGTAAAAGAGAACTTAAAATGATAAAAAAAAAAAAAGTGCTTGACAAACTCAAGACAGTCACCTTACAGATATGTATGGAGTGGACAGGAGAGATCATGGTGGAAGAGAAGAAACCTGAGAAGGGCGTAGGAGTCCTAGAGAAGTTGCCTTACTCCTTTTACTTTGAAGAGTTCTACATGTTAAAGACAAAACCAGGCCCTCGTGAAAAGCTGTAGGAAGCAAACACTAAAACCATGGGTTTTTCAAGCTGCTTTCATGATTATTTCTTCCCGTCATATTTACACTTAGTAATTTCAGGTGCTGCTTGTTCCTGGGAAAGTTCTTAGATGCCAGCTTCAGGCAAACAGCGGTTGGACAAGCCTTTTGTTTATTTTGTGTATTTTTTTTTAGTGGATCATCTTTTCACTCAGGTACCACAATCTGCACAAATGGTAAGTTGATGGCTCCTCAACAGGTTGTGATATGTCATATTAATTCCACCTTCTAGTTGTGAGACTTGGAGAAATCAATCACTGCCTTAGAGCCTCAGTTTGCATGAGACAAATCAGAGTTTTTTGTTTTAAAAGTGAATGAACAGTCTTTAATATTTTTTTCCTTATCTAAATAGGTTAACAAAGGGTTATAGGTTCTTCTGCATTTTATCTTATTCAGCTAGACCTCAGCAAAAGTCAACAGCAAAAATGTGAGAGTAACTCTGCTGGACCCAATTCATAAAGTTGCAAATAAGATTCAATACATTTAGCTGTTTTCAGAAAAAAAATGAGCAGGGTTAACTTTTTCCAAGTGAAATTATATAAAACATTCCCCCACGCCCATAAAGTAATAAAAATCAAGCTGACCGGATCAAGATGGTACTGAGAAGATGCAGATGTTATTCATGCATCCTTAGAGACTCCGGGTCACCTCTAGAATCTTTTAGGTTATTGGAATCTTAAATTTCAAGTAAAAATACTAAGTAAAAATGTAAAGTTCTTAATCAATTGACAGTATCAAGTTAAAATAGAGAGTTCACTTAAATTCTGGTTCTTTATGATATTACTTAAACAGTGATTCTAAAACACTGGTATGTATCAGAACCACTCGGAGGACTTGTTCAAATACAGATTGGCAGGCCCTAGCGCTAGAGTTTCTGATTCAGTAGATATGGGGTAGAATCTGAAACTTGCATATCTAACAAGTTCCCAGGTGATGATGATGCTACAAGCTCAGGACCACACTTTGAGAATTTAAATTACTAGCTGTGTCTCCTGTGGGATCTGTGGTAGGCAGAACATGGCCCCTTACAGATGGCCACATCCTAATCCCTGAAACCTGTGAATATGTCACAAGGTGCAGGGCAATTGCGATTTCAAAAAGAATTAAAGTTGCTAATCACCTGGATTACCCAGGTGGGTCCAATGTAATCACAAGGTCCTTAAATGCGGAAGAGGGAGGCAAAGGGTCATATGAGGGATCTACCAACCCTTTAAATCTTATGAACTCCCGGAGTCAGTTGAGAATAAAATATTTATTGTTGACACAAAGCAAAAATTTTACTTTCAAGGCCTTAAACCCTGGGATTGTTCAGATCAGCTACTCCAGACCAATGAAAGACTTGTCATTATATTCACTTTAGAATTCCCAAGACATCTTAAAGAAACAGTTTCCTGAACTGAGTAGGCAATTCCCACTCCCTTGAAAATACTGACCTGGAAAACAAAACAAACTCATAGATGTATCCTAATCCTAATGGTCTACTCTTAAAAAACATTCCCTTAAACAATGTTATTTTTCCAACTAAAATGCATGAGTCATAGTCAATAATGAAGTGGGTTTGGAGAACCCTGAGATCTAAAATGAATAAATAAGTAAAATATTTTTAAGTAGTGGTTGTAGAATCAGGTTCATTCAAGATAATACTTATTAAGAACCAAGGTCCAGGTTGGTTGAAGATTAAATAGAAAATTCAAAGAAGTCTTATGTGAAAATTAAAGCAACTTTTTCATTTTCCTTGCCTAGTCCATTTCACATCTTCAGTAGTCACTTTCCAAACACTGCCTATTAAAAAACTTCTCTGTAAATACTGGGCAGAAACCCACACATGGGAACGGCATGCAGAACTCTTTGAAAACATGCCCAAAAATTCATCCCCTGCTACTCAAACAAGTTGGAGAGGGTTCAGAGAAAATTTGGAAAATTAACTTTAGGAGGCAGAGAAAATTTGGAAAATTAACTTTAGGAGGGAATCTTAAAGAAGCTTGAGTTTTTCATTTAGCAGAAGGTACAGGAGAATCTTAAAAATGGTTTTAATGCAGAGGTTCGCAACTATGGTACACAAGCAACTCACCTCGGGCACTTATTAACAGGCCCCAGACCCATAGAATCTGACTTAGTTGTTCTGAATTGGGCCCCAGGAATGAGTATTTCTGTCAAGCACCCTGATGATGCCATTGCATGTGGTTCCTGGACCACACTTGTTGAAAAACAAGTTGAGAAACGCTTACTAAATAAGTATAAGAGGAGCCCACACAGCTGTTCTGAATCTCTGCCATAAGACAAGTGAAATCCATTTAAACTACATGAGACTTGGTTCCAAAATGAAAACAGAACTCCCTGACAGTGAGTTAGTTGTTAAAGGTGACACAACAAAGTAGTTGTGTGACAGTAACCATGCAAGGATAACTGATTGGAGGGGGGTGGGGGTACTGCTCTTAAAGAGTTTAAGGCCTAAGACAGCAGTTTTAAAAACACGGAAGTAGCTGGGAATTTGTTAAAAATACAAATTATCAGGCCCCACCCCACCGACTGAATTAGAAGACTCTAGCGTTAGGGTTCAAAATCTGTTTTAACAAGCAGCCAGGTGATTTTGATGAATAAAATCTGAAACTCATTGATTGCAGGGAAGGAAACAACAAATAACAACACAAAAAGACGTGATGCAGAAATAGAAATGTTTTAAAACTCTGGCTTCCTTGTTCAATAGCTGTGTAAGCCTAGGCAAGTAATTGAGTCATGCTGAGCTCCATTTTTTTCATCTGGTGGTTATAACTGCTTCACTTACTTCATTAGAAAAATAACGAGGGTAAAATGAAATAAGGTACAGCTATATACATATCTCAGGGAGTGGCTGGATTGGATATAATCATTCATTCATTGTAGGAACATTTATAGAGCACTTACCGTATGCCAATCATTTTTTTCCATGCTGGATACAAAAATAAATGACTTCAGCCAGCCGGTAGTCCACTGTTTGGACGCCATGCTGAAAGACCTCGAGCGGAGTTCTCCAAAGCGGCGAAAATTTTGAAAACGAGAGTAATCCATCTTGGTGAAAAGCAGGAAGCCGTAAACGCCACGTGGTAGAATCTAAGTTTCCAATGGTAAGAGCCGTATCTTACTCTATTCTGTACCTCCAGTGCCTAGAGCAGTGCTTGGCGCGTGTGTATTCCAGGCGGAAGCGCACTGGCGCCGGTGGGCGGAGGAAGCGGGGACGGGCAGCGGAAGCGCGGGCCGGGCGGCGGAAGCGGGGGCGGGCGGCGGAAGCGGGGGCGGGCGGCGGGCGGCGGCTAAGCGAGGCCTGAGGCCGTCTGTTTGCAATCCAGAGAAACGGTATGAAAGTTGAATGAACAAGCAGGTAAGCATCTTTAATTAGAAGCCCTGATTCCTTCCACTTGAGGATAATGAAAAATGAAGGTAATTAGGGAAGATAAGAATGGGGTTGAAGCATCTAATAGGGAGTTTGATGTGCCATTTATTGTTTATATTTTTTATTAAAGTATAGTCAGTTACAATGTGTCAATTTCTGGTGTACAGCACAACTTCGCAGTCATGCATATACATATATCTATATGTTTTCATATTCGTTTTCATTAAAGGTTATTACAAGATATTGAACATAGTTCCCTGTGCTGTATGATACAGTATTTAAGACATCAACAAGAAAGAGCTAGTGTAAGTTTTCTGAGCAAGTATTATTTTAGAACTACCTCTTTTGGAGGTCCTTAACCATAGAGACATTCATGTAGAGCATGGACCTGTCTGAAGAAGAGAGTGCTTCTTGGGGATCCTTACAAAATGTGAATGCTGAAATTATCCAGTCCTTGCTTCATTAAGTCTATGTTTATCGAATTAATTAATTTTTTAATTAATTGACTCCAATTAGAAATTCTGGGGGTTTGGGGTATTTTTTTCTTAATCTCTGGGATGATAATAATAGAGCAATGGGCTATTCTGGACCCTTTTGCCCAGCAAAGTAATGATACATCATCGTTAACAGAAAACTGGGTAGCTCTTAAATTCAGAAACAACAAAACAAACAAACACTGCTTTCAATTGCTCATCTAAGTTAGTGGACCCAGATGGAAAGCCTCAAGGACAACTTTTGTTTGCCAGATTGTCTGCAAATGTGAAGGATTGAAAATGGCTAAAGGGGTGTCACTTGTAAAGTTTCCCTTTTGCAAATAATGAAGTGTGTCTGTCTCTTGAGTTGATGGCTGAAAACATTCCATCCACCAGTGGGTAATCAGACACACATGTAATCAGTGGTCCACATTCCAAAAAGAAGATGAAACTTATTAATAAATCATTAGGCATTGTGAATTTTTTTCCACTCCCTCTTGCCACCCACATACGGATGGCAAAGTAGTCTCTAGCTATTATTTTTAACTTGGAGACTTTATCTTTAGAGGATTCTGAATCCCTATAATTGAGTTGTGAGGCCTCACAACTAGGGAATTATTAATAATGTTAATAGTGAGAAATTACTTTTTTCCTCCCCAAAGTGGAAGTTTTGAGGCAATTTGCTAATCTTTCAAATAAGCTTTTTGAGCAGGATTTTTTTTTAAGTTTGGTTTAGAAATTTTATTTTATATGTTAAAATTAAGCAGTTCTAAATTAGAGGTAGCTACGCCTTATAACTGAAATGTTTCTAAGCACCCAGTGTGCTCTAGGATGGCTGGTTATTGACATCTAGGAAATGGCTTTCAGCCTTTCTTCAAATCTTGAATCAGATTCCCAGCTTACTGAAAGCAGAAAGCCAGAGAGCAGAAATCAGAGGACCTCTAGCTGAGCTGCTAGTTTCTAACGTGTTTCTAGTTCTTCTCAACCTCCCTTCAGTCAGCCTGCAATGTGCTCTGTCATCTGCCTCTCAGTTCACACATGTTCCCCTCATACTCTTGCATGGGTACCTTTCAGATGGCTTTTAGGAGCATATGTTTCTCCATGTCTCCCGCTCCCCTCAATCTCCCGATCAAACTCCACTGAAGATAGAATATGTGCTACTGTCCCTTGCATTAAAAGAGAAGTAAAAACCCCCAATTGTGATGGAATTTCTTTCTTGACGACTTGCAAGAGGGTCTAAAATACTTCCTCAGTCTTTCTTACTCCTACATTCTAGGACAATGGAATCTTTCTCTGACCAGTTTAACTTTTACCCAACTATAGCTTTGCTTCATAACTATATATAGATAGATACATGGTGTAGGATTTAGTCACAAACTTCTGTATTAGAAGAAGTATCATAACTAGGATTTAACCCTTAATAAATTACAGTGGTATATAGTATTGGGCTTCAGGAGGAAGAAAAAGTGAGCCACTCTCTGCTGTAAGGGTCACCACACTTTTGTTTTTTAATATTTTAAAAAATGTATCCATCCTTTTGTTGAGGTAGAAATATATGCAGAATCACTTGAGTGAGTTTACAGTGAGGTCCAGTGTGCCAGCCAGGATTTGACCTATGGTCAGGGATGCCAATAATACATTGCTGCAATGTGCTTGGAAACATTTGGATTCATTTTATACAACTTTGCTTTCAGTTATTCTGTAGCATCCTTGTGTACAATTACCTTCTAGCTGTCAGTGTCACTGAAGTTCATCAGATGTATAAGGAGCTATCCCAAGTACTCTTCTTTTCTTTCAGACATTCTTTTTTTCTTATCATTTTTTGGAAGCATAAATATATTGTATTTGATTATTTTTTTCTTTTGTTACTGAAGCTAACCTGTATCATTATATCTATTAAACAAGTTAAAATAAAAGAAGCACATAGAATAAGGTGTGGCAAATAGAAAGCACTGTATACATGAGATATTATTACCTGTTTTTTCTTATTTGGCTTTCTACTGTAGTTCTGAGCTCATGAAGCCTAATATTATCAAAGCAAAGATCATAAGAGATGTCATAATAAATTATGAAAAAGCACAATATGATGATTTCTTATTCCTTGTCACAACTCTTAAAGCACCATTTGAATACAAAGCTCTTTTGAAAACAAAAAAGGATTTTCTGTGAAGGATGGGAAAATGAACCTAAGAATTTAACCAAGCATAAAGCTATTCACTCTCAATATGTTTCTTCCTTTCTTTTTCTTTCTTTCTCTCTTTCTTTCTTTCTTTCTTTCTTTCTTTCTTTCTTTCTTTCTTTCTTGTTTTTCTCTCTTCTTCCTGTCTCTGCCACTCTCTGTCTCTTCTATTGCATATTTTAAAATTGACATTATTTTTGCACCTTTCAAATTAAAAAATTTTTGTTTTTAAAAATGATATAAATTCAAGTAGTATATCTTTTTCTCTTTTCCTCTAGTTAGCCATTGGAAAAACAAGCAAATGAAGGCTCTGTAGGGACTGTCACTTGCAGTATGAAGTAATCTAATAAAGGTCTTCCTCCAAGAGAGATCTTCCAGTCCCGCCAAAATAAATAAATCAATCATGGAGCCAAAAATGGTGTTGTTGGTGAGGTCTGTTATTAGCTCTCATATTTAGAATTGGCTTCCAAATGATTTTTAAATACACATATATTATTAAAATTGCCAAACTGATATGGCAGTTCTACATAAATTCACCAGGAAGAAGTTTTTAAGAGATGAGAAAGAAAAGTGATTCCTTCCTAAGGAAGGTCCACTCTTAAATCATCCCACACTCTTGGTAGGAGAGTGGCCTCTCTGAGTAAACTGTTTTATATTTAGCACCTCTCACTTTCATAAAAGGGCACAGACCCTTTAAGCTGTCATGGAAGTGCACTTGTAATTCTGCTCTCTGTGCAATAAGAAAACTCCTAAGATCACTTTATTTCCTTTCATCCTCTTATTGATTACTTTTCTCTTCCTACATTCAGTATTTTTCTCAGAAGTCATTGTCTTTCCTCACAAATCTAATTGATCAATTGTTAATTAAGATCCCTAGATGCTTTTCTGAATTTTTCCAAGTTTTATAAATCTTTGCTTCTCAAAATATGGTCCTTGGACTTTCCAAATCAGCATCATCTGGGAACTTGTTAGAAATATGAACTCTCAGGCCAACTGAATTAGAACCTGCTTTTTCACAAGATTCACTGATGGCTCATATACATACTAAAGTTTGGAAACACTGGTCTAGGTAGCATTTAAATAATTAGAACTAAGAACTATGCCTATAATCATTTTTGAATAGAGTAGAAAACAGAATTTCCACTGTTCTTTCTATTTTTATTGTTTTGAGGAAATTTTTATGATGTTATGGATAAAACAAATCTAAGATTCCTGAGGCAAGATCCATTTCATTCTCTATGTGCCCTTCCTTTAGGGTTTTGTGTTTGTTTTGAGTTTTATTATCCAATTTTCTACAGTTTTTAATGCACCCACATTTTCAGGATTACACTATCCTAATTATTACCTATTTAATGAATTTCCTAGGATTATATATATATGTGTATATATATATATTTATGTATGTATTTTGCCTACAATGAAAAATAAGGTAGTTATTCATCTTTTCAGCAGCTTCTGTTTGAGGAAAGTCAGCTCAGCTTTTTGTATTCCGTATTTTTCCTCTCTGAGGTGGAAAATGTAAAATGTGAAGAACCTATACATTTCTTTAAAGCCAGAATATTTTGGAAGGTTGTCTTAGATGTTGAGTCAAGAATCATTTCCCTGCTTCCCCACTTTGTAGGTAATTAGGTGGGCTTTAACTAAAGCTTTTATTTCATGAGGCTGAGCCCCTCTAACTATCCATTTCTTTTGCCCTAAAATTCTACCCCTAAATATCTTCTCCACTTACATTCACAGATAATATCATAGGATCAGTTTTTCAAAGAATAACAAAATTGTTCTGGTGGCTGATAAGGAAATTAACATGAGTCTATTCCACACAGATTTTTTTTATCTTATAATGCCTTTGTTTGTACCAGAATTTTACAATCCAGCCATTTGTCAACATAGCCATATTTACCTTTCATCTGTTTGGGGTCACAAATTTACAGATGCAAAATGGTTAATCATTTTGTCAGTATGGACAAATTATGCATAATAACCCACCAAAACGGTATGTTAGCGACCCAAGGATCTGTGTTTACTCATTTGCCTATCCAAACATTGGGGTGTGTTTCCTTTAAGCTTCACTTAGCAGTAACCTTTTTTTTCCCCTTTCAGCAGTACATATTGCTGATTTCTCCTGATGTGTAAAAATATTCACAGCTGTATGCAAGACACATTCATCTTACTGAAGAGGTTTTTTAGTCCCTGTAGGACTGAAGTCAGAACAGAGGAAGAAAGAAACTCAGATTTCCCTACTCTGTTTGAACAAGACTGGGAACTCCATAGTCTTCCTGGCTGTAGCTAGAAAATCAGGTACTTAAAACGTCTATAGGGTTCCTGCAAAAGCCAAAAATTAAAGATGGAAAAAAATAATTATAAGAGTACAACACTCATAATTTGTAACTGATTTTTAGCTGATAAGTATATTTGGAAATAGATGTTATTGTGCTAAACTGAATGTTCTATTAGACCAATTTGGTGTACAAAATAGAATGAGAAGAAATGATAGGTTAAACAGTGCATTTTTCAGAATTTGATAAATAATTATTTTTCAATAGTCCCACTTTATAAACTGTGTGGCCTGCTGAGCTTTTTCATATCAAATGTTCTAGTTAATTAGCTGCTTAATTTCTCAAAGTATTATCTAAACTTTTCAGAAATGTAATCACTCTCATGATCATGCCATAATTCAAGGATCAATGTTGATAATAATTTTTAAATCCAAACAAAAATATAACCCACATAAACTCTTAATGTGCTCATTTGGAAGGATTTCTCATGACCATTGCTTAGTTGTATGTTTGTGACTTTCTTTACCTTTCAAGGATGAGTCCTCTTAAGAGTTCTGAGCTTACCATTGGTATTTCTGGATATCCTGGGAATAACTTGTGCTTTACTGAGTGTGTTCATCCTAATATAACAAAATATAAATTGTTTATTTACTAACAGGATTAAGATGCATCATTTTCAATATCCCAATAAGTGATAACCTCGTTCCTTTTATTTTTCCAAATGTTAAGAAGGAATGATAAGAATCCCACTATTGAAAATCAGGTTGGACAGTGAGAGAAGCTTGGCCTAAGTAAATGATGGTGGGAAGCTCTTTTAATAGAGGACGCTTGACTGAGCTGAGCAAAAGGAGAGAGAGGGAGAAAAGTCTTGGTACTGGTATTAAGACATCAAAAGAATTTGTTGATTTAAATATGATTATTATAAATGATCTACAAGGAATTTTAGAGAAGAAAAAGTAACAAAATACTTGAAGTGAAATAAAGTAACACTCCACTTAGACCCAGGATGAGATAGGATTCTGGAAACTGGGAATCAGCAAACTTAAGACTAATCCATGGAAAAGCAAAACTTAATGAACAATTGAATAAAATAAGTTATTCAGTAGTTCATGAAGCAGTTAGGAGGATCCAGAGTGTTTGAGTTATGATAACTCAATGCATAATGTCACTTCGTTGCTCAGTATAGATTATACACAGGGACGTTGAAGAAATGGCAGACATATTCCATCTTTATTCCACCAGAGCATTTGGCCTCCAGATTTATGATTTTTAGTCTTCCCTTATATCCTTGAGGTATAAGACAAGTGGGATGAGTGATATTTGAATTTATAGCTGGTTAACACTTCACAAGGGGTATGCATGTCCTGCTCAACAAGGCTAATTATTAGAGAAATGCAAACTGAAACAAGGAGATATCACCTCACACTGGTCAGAATACCTATCAAGAAGTCTACAAATAATAAATGCTGGAGAGGGTATGGAGACAAGGGAACCCTCCTACATTGTTAATAGGAATGTAAATTAGTACAGCTGCTATGGAGAGCAGCATAGAGGTTCCTTAAAAAAACTAAAAACAGAATTACCATATGATCCAGCAGTCCCACTCCTGGGCATATGTCCAGAAAAGATGAAAACTCCAATTCAAAAGATACACACAGTGAGGATGATGTAGCTTAGTGGTAGAGTGAGCACTTAGCATGCACAAGGTCCTGGGTTCAATCCCCAAAACCTCCATTAAAATAAATAAACCTAACTACCTCCCCCCAAAACAAAAACAAAACAAAAAAACAAAAATAAGTAAACAAATAAAATATTTTTTAAATAGACACATGCCCCCCAGTGTTCATAGCAGCACTATTTACAATAGCCAATACATGGCAGCAGCCTAAATGTCCATTGACAGATGAATGGATAAAGAAAATGTCATATACATACACACACACACACACACACACACACACACAATAGAATATTACTCAGCCATAGAAAATAATGAAATAACACCATTTGGTATAACATGGATGGACCTAGAGATTGTCATTCTAAGTGAGGTAAGCCAGAAGGAGAAAGAAAAATACCATATGATATCACTCATATGTGGAATCTAAAAAAATGACACAGATGAACTTACTTACAAAACAGAAACAGACTCAGACATAGAAAACAAACTTATGGTTATCAAAGGTGAAAGGGGAGATTTGGCTCCAGTAGATTCTAAAATGGGGTTTTAGACATGAATCACTTGCTAAACAGCTGGCCATAAAGACCCATCACTAATGGTAGGTGAAGTACTGAAAGCCCTCAATGTGCTATAGCTATTCAGTTGCTGGTGGTGGAATACATCAGGCATTTGAGAGTTTGGAGGAAATAATTATAAGGGCTATGGCATTTGATGGCTATTGCTGAGAGCTATAGAGGCATTCAAGATAGATGATAAAAAGATTGAGTGGGATTTACAATTAAGGCAAAGCATGAAAGCCAAAAGACCTCTCTGGAAACACACAAAAAGACTCCCGTCTCCTGCAGCAGGAGGACAGAAAAAACTGAGGATCAGGCTCAAGATTTATAAAGGTAGCAGGGCTGCAGAGAAGGTTGAATACTCAACCCTGGAAAATCAGCTATGCCAAGACCAGTGCCCTAGTTAGGAAGGAGTGGGATTCTGAGATTTGATGAGGACGTCAGAGTTAATGCTCTCAAATCTTGATTTACCATGTTCCCCTGAGCACTCCAGATCACATGCTAGCTCATACTTTCATGTGAAAGGCTAGTGTTCCTTCCCTGATTAAGACAATGCAGAGGCCTCTGCATTCACCTTCTTCATGATATGCCCCACTCTTACCCTTCTGGCCCCAGTCTAACAACTGTGTTAATTCACAATACAACCAGATTAGGAATGTGTTGGGCCTGCTAAGGGAGCAAAGAGACAGTACACCAAAGGAGCTGCCAACATAGTAAGGTATATAAGATTATAGAACTTGGTCCTAAGGCTGTGGATTAACAGATGAGAAAGATGAAAGAGGAGAGTGTATCAATATGGAGGAATCCTCTATTATATAGGATTTAACATCCTGGCAAACACCCTGGTAGACAATGCAAAGAGCATTTTTAGGATGGATCATGAAAGAATGGAAGAATAGATGGCTCACAGTAAGTGAAGGGATGGAAACACTGAGGGAAATGAGAATCCTAGAAAGGAAATACTAGTCAAGACCAGAACACCAAGGTCCACTCAGTTGCATGGGAAAGCCTAAAGAATTTTCTGTTTATCAAAACAATAATGAATGCACTGGTCAGAGCAGCCACATTTTTGACAAAATCAGAGATGGCTCTTCTCTGCAGTTGAGCACTAGAAATTAGAGATAGTGTTACAGAACTTAGCTTACTGATAGCGATAGAAATAAAAGGATCCTGAAGTAGAGGCCAGGTGGTGGTACCACATAATACGAGAGGCAGAGTTGGCCCAATCATCATAATGAGTGGCAAAGTTGGAGTAACATCGACAGGGTCTTAAAAAAGAGAGAGAGAGAGAGCTATAGAGTTGGTTAATAGAGCACCAGAGGCAAAATACTTGGGCAGTAAACAAATATTTGGAAATTAGATAAGGTATTTCTAAATAATTCATGGCCAAAGATGAAGTCAAAAGGGAGATTAGAAACTGAACTGAATTAAAATGAAAAAAATATATCATAATTAACGGGTTGCCACTAGACAAGTATTTGGAGTAAAATTTATCCTATATTAGAAGAGAAGATAGGTCTCAAACCAATCACCTCAGCTTCTACCTTAAGAAACTAGCAAACAAAAGCCAAAGTAAACAGAACTGGAAACAACCAAAATGGCCATCAACAGGTGAATAGATAGATTGTGGTATATCTATGCAGTGTAATACTACTCAGCAATGAAAAGAATGAACTTTTGATTCAAGAAATAACACAGATACATCTCAAAATAATTAGTCTGTGAGGAAGCCAGACAAAAAAGAATGCACACTATATGATTCCATTTATATAAAACTCTAGGGAATACAAACTAATCTATAGTAACAGCAGATCAGTGGTTATTTGAGGGCAGAGAGAAGGAGGAGGGAAGAATAATGAAGTGGCATGAAAAAACTTTCGGATTTGATTCTCTTATTATTTTGATTTATGATTATCTTAATCGTGAAAATAGTGTCATGATTATATACATACATCTGAACATCAAATTGTATACTTTAAACATGTGCAATTTATTATATGTCAATTGAACTTCAAGAAAACATAAGAAAGAAAGAAGAAAGAAAGGAGGGGTTGGAGGGAGGCAAAGGAAAAGAAAGAAAACAAAAAGATTGTCCCATAGCTCTAATAGTCGGCAGCTTCCTGATAATATGATATGTGATAAGAATAGTGGATCCCATGGTTATGTGACCAAAACTGCACCTTCTTTGTTGTAAAGTAGGTTCCTTGGTCTAATGGAATGTTATCCAGGGTCCTGTGTTTGTTTTTAAAACACTCTGAAAGCCACCTGATAGTGGCACTGGCTGAGGCAGGCAAGAAAGGCAAATCCATACCTAAAATATGTGTCAGTCTGGTGAAAAAATAAATCACTCTCCTTTCTAGGGTGGAAGGATCCAATGTAATCAAATATCCAACTATCAAATGTAATCAAATGTAATCAAATAACCAAGTATTTGGCTGGTCTCATGGAGAACTGGTTGTATGTCAGAGATTTAGCATTGGTCTCTGTTGCTATCAGGTTAGACATTTGCCAGCGGTATTAGCTAGGTCAGCCTTGATGAGCAGGAGTCCATGCTGCTGAGCCCATGCACAGCTTCCACCTCTGCCTCCAAACGCCATTCATATGCCCATTCTGCCAGCACTTGGGTGGCCAATGACAGAGGCTGGCCAAAGTCAATCAACTGAGTTATTTTGCCTGTGTCATTGTTTAGAGCGTTTTCATCCTTCATGCTTGATTTTTTAAATGCATTCACATGCCTCTTACTCAGTCGGCCTGATCCTTGATCTCTGATAGCTGTCCTTCCCAGCCTCTGGTAAACTAGCCAGGCCATTGGCTTCCACTCATAAGTACTCTTTAGCTACTTTTCTTTTACACAAAGTGAAAGATCAGATGTACCATCTGAAGGTTTAACTGGGAAATTCTTCCCTTAGTAGTAGAATTCACAGCCACTTCTGCATGGGGATGTCATGCTGAAGCACTCCGTTAAGGAGCTTACCCTGGAATATTTAGTGCATATTGTTTCATCCTCTATTAGCTAGCTGCTCAGAAGGGATATTTACATTTGGCCATTGGTTTGAACTAAAGAAGAGTCAGTGATACAACAATGGTGGATGACAAGCAAGTCTGATCTACCTGGCCATGCAACTTTCTTAAAAACCTTGACCCTACTCGTGCATAAACCTAGCATTTATATTTAATGTGATTATTGATATGTTTAGGATTGAGTTCCTTTTTTTTTTATTTGTCCCAGTTTGTTCTTAGTTCCCTTTTCCCCTTTGTCTTTCCTTCTTTTGTATTAATAATTTTTACGGTTTCATTTTGTTGGTTTATGAGGCAGAACACTTAGTTATTGCAGTGATTACTTTCAGGTTTATCATATACACGTTTAACTTATAGTCTATTTTCAAGTGATATTGTGCGACTTCATAGATGTCATAAGATTATCTTACAATAATGTATATCCATTTCTGCCTTTCTGGCCTTTATGCTATAGTCATCATGCATTTTTCTTTTTGCATATGTTATAAACCCACAAATAGTCCATGATCTTTTAGGGAGATATAAAGATTTTAAAGTCATGTATTTACCACGTGGTTGCCATTTCTAGTGTCCTTCATTCTTTTATGTAGATCCGGATTTTTATCTGGTGTAACTTTACTTTCGGCTGAAAGACTTTAACATTTCTTGTAGTGTAGGTCTGCTGGTAATGAATTCTTTTAACTTGTGCGTGCCTATAAATCTCTTATTTTGCCTTTGTTTTTGAACAATATTTTTTCCAGGTGTAGAATTCTAAGTTGACGGTTTTTGTTTTCTTTCAATAATTTAAAGGTGCTGCTTCACTGTCTTGTTGCTTGCATTGTCTCCAGTGAGAAATCTGATGCCATCCTTATGTCTGTGTAACATTTGTTTTTCCTCTAGCTGCTTTTTAAGATTTTCTTTTCACTGGTTTTGAGCAATTTGATTACAATGTGACTTCATATCATTTTTTTTATATTTGTTTTACTTGGATCTTTCCAAGTTCACTGAGTTTCTTGGATCTTTAGATTTACAGTCCTCACCAAGTTTGGATAGTTTTTGGCTATTTTTCCTTCAAATATTTTTATGCCCTTCCTTCATTTGGGAACTCCCATTATTTATATATTAGGCCACTTGAATTTATTCCACAGCTCACTTATCTCATCATTTTTAAAAAATTGTTTTATTTATTTGGGATAGTTTCTATTGCTCTGCCTTCAGGTTTATCAGCTTTTTTCTGCAAGGTTACTCTCATCCAGATTATTCTTCTCACACATTGTAGTTTTCATCTCCACAAGCCTGACATGAAGTTTTTACTATGTTCCATATCTGTAGGAATATAGTTACAGTAACTTGTTTTAATACCCTCCTCTGCTAATTCTAGCATCTGTGTCTGTTCTGACTTGGGTTTGAGTGATTGACTTTTCTCCTTATGGGTTGTATTTTCTTGCCTCTTTTTATGCCTGATAATCTTATTTTGGATGTCAGGCATGAATTTTACCTAGTTGGGTATTGGATAATTTTGAATTCCTGTAAGTTATCTTGAGCTTTGGTCTGGGCTGCAATTCCTTGGAAACAGCTTGATCCTTTCGAGTATATTATGACTCATTAGCAGGTCCAGAGCCGTGCTCAGTCTAAGACTTCTTATTCTCCACCACTAAAGCAATACCTTCTCAAGTATTCTACTTAATTCCCTGTTAACTGTGAGCTTTTCAGTTTGACTAGGGTAAGCAAGCACTAATCCTGGCCCCACATGAGCACCAGACATTGTTCTCTCTAATACTTTGAGATGGTTCTTTTTCTGCCATATGAGTGTACTGCTTGATACTCAGCTAAATACTCAAAGGGGACCCTCTGAAGTTCTCCCCAATTCACTCTCTGTGAAGCTCTCTCCTCTTGGGTCTTCTGACTACCAATTCTAGCTGCCTTGGTCTGTCTGGACTCTCAGCTCCACTGCTTCAACTCAGAGTTTTCAGACCTGTCCCTCAATTCCCCATCCCTGTGCCATGATCTGGAAACTCTCTCAAGGAAGTAAGCTGGAGAAATCATATTGCTCTCCATATTTGTTTCCTGTCTCTCAAGGATCACTTTGTCCTTTGTCACTTGATGTTGGTGCCTTAAAAACTGTGGTTTCATGTATTTTGTCAAATAGTTTTTGTTTGTTTCATAAGGGAAGGTAAATATGGTCCTTTTTACTCTATCTTGCCAGAAGCAGAAACTGGAACAACTTTTTGAAGGCATGACTGAAGCTCAAGCTTGAAGATAATATCCTATAAATTTAAAGTACCATCCTTTTGGATATAGCATACATACAAAATCAATAGTCATCATATGGTGCTTTATCCTCAATAAATATAATAAATGGGTTTAGGAACCAAGGATAGAAGTAGGAGTAACTTTGCTTAACATCACTCCTAGTGACCCATTTGGGGAATTTTGCTTCCTATCCCCATAACTCTGGGTCCTGGAGGTATAGAGATACAGACTATTTCTATCAGGGTACATTGCAAAAATCTTTTAAAAATTTAAGCTGTGGCTCCCATCCTGTTACTTTGGGCTCCTTGTGTGCAGCAACCATTATTTAAGGAAGGTCAGTATCATCCTGGTGGTGGTAATTGGCCATGATTATCAAGAGGAGGCAAGACTGCTCTTTATACAGTGTAGGCAGGGAAGAATTTTCTTGGCAAATAAACAATTCACTAGGACCACTCTTGGTACTCCTCTTCTCAGTTTTCATAGTAAATGAAAAAATAAAACAGCAGCCATAGTCTAAGAGCAAGGTAACCAGGTACTCATAATCCCTCAGAGATGAGAATATGAATTAATAGGATTCAGTGATTAATTGTATGTGAAGTATGAAAAGAGAGGATTTAAGGATAACTGCAAGAGTTCTGGCATAAGTATCTAAAAGAATGGAGTTGTCATTTCCTGGGTTGGGTAAGATATTGAGAGAAGTAAGTTTCAGAGAAGATCAGAAGTCAAGTTTTGACCATGTTACTCTCAGGATACCTGGTAGATATCAAAATAGATCTTTCAGGTAGGCAACTGGAGTTCAGAAGAAGTGTGTAAGTTGCTTAATATGCCATTATAGAAATATAGGGAGATTTTCAGAGTGCAGCTTGGGTTCCCAGAGGGTGTGTCTCTCTCAGACAGCACAGCTTGCCATATTTGGGAAGCCAGAACTCATCTTGTGGCGTCTGCCCCTTATTTGCTACATCTGCACTCATGTTTTTCCCCTTACAACCTCTCCCTTTTCCCTCACCTCATACCACCCTTGTCTTTTCAAGGGAAGTATTACAAATATTCCTTCAAGCAACTATTCTTTGCCCATTTTGGGTGTCTAAGAAGGCCTGTGGTGATGGCTCTTAGCCGAGGCATTTTTCTAGGAAATAGAACATGGGCTTCCTTGGACATGGTGTCATTCAGCACAGAAAGAAACTTGTTCAGAAATAAAACAGAACAAAACAAAACCCCCCAAATCCTTTCTTTCTCTAGAACATCCTCCTACCCCCAGGCTTTTTTTTTTTTTTTTTTCATCACCCTTTCCTCCACAGATCCATGCCATTTCTTGGACAGTCTGTTGAACTATTGGGAGGCTTCTATATCAAGCCACGGCCATCATATCTTTGCACACCAATTCACTGGTGGGAAGACTGAGACCTGAGCAGGGTTTTACATCCCTGAGCTTCAGCTTTCAGCATTTATAAAATAAAAGATTTGGACTAGATCATTGCCAAGGACCTTTCCAACTTTACAATTCTATTAACTATAAAATAACTTAAATGGGTCAAGAAACTTCAATGTTAATTTGAACCAAATGCAGAACTAGGCATAGTTTATATCAAGCTCTAATTATAA
Source organism: Camelus dromedarius (assembly GCF_036321535.1). Lineage (NCBI taxonomy): Eukaryota > Metazoa > Chordata > Mammalia > Artiodactyla > Camelidae > Camelus > Camelus dromedarius. Next base: position 73,030,434 of record NC_087439.1, on the reverse strand, counting down.
TCATCTATGAACTGAATTAGCAACCAGAAGATTCTTGGCACTCCTGGCATCAGTAACAATGACCTTTTAGCTTTGGCAAGTAACCTGAAATGTGGTCTCTAAAGAAATAAGCAAGAAAACATTTACCTACCTCAGGGGAGTCTTTTGAAGACTTTATTTGTTAATTCTTTTTAAGTGCTTTGACTCAGAAAAGAATAATAGACCATCAGTACTGGGGGTTATTATTTAGGTTTATGAGATTGGGTTTCCATTTGATGTGCAGAGTGATTTCTGGGTTCTTATTGTGAAGGGTAGGCGGCAAAGATGCCAAAAACTGCCTGACTCCACACACAGTTGCCTTTTTTTTTAAATAATACTCTAAAAATATCTATCATTGAATCAACTTTTTAAAATAAACTAATTTATTCCAGCAGTGAGTGGAAATTATTTTTATTAATATTAAAATCATTCTTCTCCCATGATAATAACTGCTAATATACTAAGAATAACCTCATGTTTACTTGGTACATGAGAATTTCTGAGAAATATCAGAAAGAGCCACTGGGAAGGGCTAGAAAAACCCAAGAATAGAGTGAAGAAATTATTTTTGCAATGGCTAGTTTTCCCATGGAGAGTTAAACTAAAGATCTAAATAATGCCATTGGAACTAGAAGATTTGAGGAGAGAGAAAAGAAGTTCAAATTGAAGTATCCTGATCATTTATGATAAGTGATCAAAATTTAGTCATCTAGCATAGAAATAATCTAAGAGAATCTATTAGTTAAGTATATAATCTCATACATTAAAATAATTTATCAAATTACCACATGGATAAAGTCATAATTTCAAATCGTTATCTTAAGTGAAAAACTGTGTAATTATTTTAAAAATTTGTTGCCAATAATATGTTTACTGCCTACAAAACACTGGCAGAACTTTTAGTCTGATAAGGAAAGGTATGCTTTCCAACAGAATGTATTTTCACATGGTTTTTCTTCTGTAGTTCATTGGTGTGAGTGCATCTTTGTGGAGTTCTTAAATACCTACTAGGAAGTAAAAGTAACTGAAAGAGTGTGAGGCAACTACTTTTTGAAACCTAATCATTGATACCTTCCATTTTCTACTTCTTGATTAGCAAAAAGGAAAACAAAAACTATTTCACTACATTTCTTTATAAATAAATTAAAAAGCTAAGTTCTAGACATGAAAAAAGATCTTTAAACCAAATGAAAAGCATATTTTTGATCATGTGGCTGGCCATTTATCTGCCACCTTCTGAATTTCCATTAAATAAATAGTGTGTTATTTTATTAAGAATATATGCATAGATTATATTTATGTAACAAGGTGTACATTCGACTAAAAATCAAAAGAGAAGTAGAAAATGGTTTTGCTTCAACCCAAGAGACCACTTACTAAGCCAGCTCAAAATGAAAACTTCCTTTATCCATGATGAAGATACGTTAGTTGAAATTCCTACCCCAATGCCTATTTAAATATCAAAATAGAAGATGATGAGAAAAGTAGATAGGTGCAAATTGACATCCAATCATCATTATCCCAGTGACTGTCCATTTCATTTGTGCTTGCCCCAGACCAGGAGCAATGAGAAATACACAATCCAGAGAAACAGTAACGTATATATAGTGTGAGCATACTTCTCATTAGATATAATGGGGCATTTACACCCAAAGTCTCATTCAAACTAATAGGCTGAAATCTCTTCCTTTTTATAATTTCAGAAGAATATTGGTTTGTCTCTCTTTTAAGGAAACATGCTATTTAAACTAAAAATATCAAAATATAAGAGGTAATGTTTTCGTATTATAAACATGATTTTCATGTAACAAAGCAGATCATTTGAATGCCATATTTACAACATAATTTTTTTATCCCAATGAAATGCCATACCTGAACTGTCAAACTCTACCAAAGATCAGTCATTTAGGGGAGATACCAACCAGCTACTCAGAGGAGACAAGACAGAAAGGAGACAAGGAAGAAACGGGCTTGAAGATGTGTTCCTGGCCGTTCTCTCCTAGCTTTCTTGGAGAGTTATTTTCACTCAGCAGTTCACTGGGGAACACATGAGGGTCGGTTCTGTTCTTAGTCACTTCACTATGATTTCATGTTATGCTATGCTTTTATGTAGACTACTCATTGCAACAAAATTTGATTAAGAAACAAAGTGATACCTATTTAAATTTATTGTAAAGGTATTCAACTCTAAAAAATAATATAAATGGTGTGGAGGAAAATACATAAGAAGCAGAAAAATGTACTCTCTCTCTTCACAGGAATGCTACCCTAGTTGTATGTGAACCTTCTAATAAATGCTTGTAAATAAATGACAGTGGCAGATGCTGGCAGTGCTCCACCCATATCCCATCTGATATCTTTAGAATGCTTATGAACAACAGCTCCCAATGTGCTTTTCCGGCCAATAGCCAGAACCTGCATCTCTGTGGGAAGCAGAGGGGCAGGCTGCTCTGGTTGTCAGAACTCTCTTTGCTTGCACAGAGAGCCTGAAGTGCTAGGATTCACATCACCTCAGGTGCAGCTCCTAAACATTGGCTGATGGTGGCATGATAATACTCCAACTCCCTTGCCCCTAACAAGCCACTCTGAGATATGACCCATACTGTTTTCTGAGGTCCTCTGGGGGTACGATCCAGTTACCCTCTTTAGAAATTTTCTTGATAAAGCACCCTCCTCTGGCCTCCCTCCCTGGTCATATGACCACACTCCCTTACCAGTTTTTCCTAGAAACATTTCCTAAAAATTATTTCCAAATGGTTCTGCCTCAGGTTCTGCTTCTGGAGAATCCAGTCTAAGTCACTTGGTACTAGATTTAATCCTACATACTAGACTCTGAGGATAAGGTTCTGGAGTTGAGTTATTTGCTGACCATGTTGCAATGGGAATCCCTCTGCTGGAGGTAAATCAAATAATGATAACCCTTAGCATGCTGTGACAGTCAATAAAATCTTCATCTATAAAATGGGACTAGACACTTGATAGCTTCAGAATCCACCACCACCTCCCTGTTGGCTGCTAAACCCATAATTAAGGGCTAGTCTTAACATGGGCCATCTGTCAAAGTGCAGGTCCTTCTTAAGAAGGGAATGAATTGTTCACCAAAAGTACTGTAGAACCCAAGTAATATATATTAATAGGAGCCAGGAGGACAAAACTCAAGGAGGATCTTGAGGGCCCTGGACGGAAGAGGTGGTGGTGGGCAGAACACAAGGCTCTGTAAGGGAGGGCTTGTTGATACGGAGTCACCCTCCCATGATTCAGGATTCTTCATCCTTGAAAAGGCACCTAGAGCTAATCCTGATACACTGATAGAATGGTTCCTGGAAGGTTATAAAAACTATGTTCCACATTAAATGAAATGGAAATGTCAGAACTACACAGTATATTTAGACAGAATTAGAATATTTAGCAGTTTGAAAAGCCCTTACATCCATTCATCGACCTGTGGAGTAAAGACCATCATAGGAGAAAAGGCCACGTGAAATATTCTAAAACTGCTCCCTACACCCCAAATCCAGCCAAGATTGAAAATCAAAAGCAGTATCATATTCAGGTGGAATGGCAGATTGGTACCACCCTCAAAGACGATGAATGCTGGCAAGGTGTTTTCCAATACATTCCCTCTTAATTCATCAACCTGGTATCCACAAAAATCAAATGAATCAAGGTAGGGAGGTATAGCTCAGTGTTAGAGTGTACGCCTAGCATGCACAAGGTCCTGGGGTCAATCCCCAATAGCTCCATTTAAAATAAATAAAGAAAAACCTAATTTTCTCCTCCCCCCCAAAAAAATCACATGAATCATTGTAGATGATTGGGAACCACTGTAAATTAACCAGGCTGCAATGACTATGAAATGTTTACTACAACAAATTAACACTATTTCAGATAATTGATATGCAGCTATGAATCTGATTAATGAATTATTTATAACACCCATCTATAAGAAATATTAGAAGCGGTTCTCATTCACTTAGAATAGACAGTAGTACACATAATTACATCCCTGGTCTTATCCTGGGACTATCTTGACTTTCTCAACAACTCATGGGTGACATTGAAAGACTGTGATAAGGGGAAAGAAAACCTTACACTGGACAGAACTTTAAGCAGTACACATGGTCATCTACTCTGTGGGGAGAAAGCTTAAGGTAAAAATAAGCATGAGCTCCTGGGAAGTGGCAAATAGGTTGACCAGAAATTTGAAGGAACAAGATTGGAAGAAGAAAAAGGTCAGGTGGATATACCCATATACCTGTGGGAATAGACACTAAATGTGTAGATCTTTGTTTCAAATATACATGCCCACCGGAGATATCCACTGTGGGGGTAGCCACCATACAATGAAGGAGGCAGGAAAACTCCTCTGGAAGATGCCAGCCAACTCTGCCCTGCCATGTCAGGCTTTCAATAGTGACCCCAAGAATGGACCAGCCATTTATAGAATAGCCATAGAGATGGCTATTCTATTACATTTTTCTATTGCAAATTTATTACATCAGATCACTTCTACTGTAGAAAACAACAATACAATAACTTATCTGGAGCAGGATAGACATATTCTGGGTATGGATTTGCATTTCCTACCAGAAGAACCTTGGCTGGTGCCACTGTCTGAGGGATCCCAGAATGTCTTGTTTATATACCCAAAGTCCTTTATGACATTGCTTCAGACCAACGGACCTATTTTACAGCAAAGAAGATACAAGAGGAGACACTTGATTACCAAGATCCACTTGTCCTACCATACACCATATCGCCTCAAAACTGCTTACTTTATAGGACTTTAGAATGGCTTCTTAAAGATACTGTTAAGGCACAGATTAGAAATGATGGTCTGTGGGGACAGTGCTCCATTCTTCAGGTTAATGTATGTACTTTTCTGTGAACCAGTAGACATCGTGTAGTGGTGTGCCCCCAAGAAGTAGAACACATGGATCCAGGAACCAAGTGTCAAAATAGGAGTAGACCCCTCTTACCATCATGTTCAGTGCACTCGGGAAATTTCTGCTTCCATCCTTGCGATGTTAGGTTTAGTGTGTCTAGAGGCCATGGATACTGGGTTGAGGGTTAGGGGGAGAACATTTCCATCAGGGAAACAACAAGGGCTCCCCTAAACCTAAAGCTACAACTTTTAGGTCATTTTGGACCCCCTACTGCCAGCTGACAGATAAAGTAAGGAGTTGTTCCGGGGTCATGATCCTGATTATAAAAGGAAGGTAGAGTTGCTGCTACCTGAAGAGGCAGGAAGGTCATCTGGAACTCGGAGAATCCTCCTGGGCATTCCCTGATGGTCGTTTGCACAGTGTCAACCACAAACAGACAACTGGAGCAAAGGCAGAGTAATTGCGTCCCATTCCCCATGGGGATGCATATCTAGATCACCCACGAGGCTAGCCACCAGAGCTGCAGCAGTGTAGCCAAGGGTAGGGTAAGCTAGAATGGTTGGGATAGGAAGTGGGTCATTAATCTCCATCTACATCAGGAGAGGCTTTAGCTCATCCCACTAAACTTCCTCTTGAATGCCTCTTTTTTTTAATTTTCCTTAGGAACTATGATCAACCCTATCCTGAAGAATCTATGGAGTAAGATTAATGTGAAGCATGGGTAAATCTGTATGGCAGACGAATAGACTGAAACATATGCCATGAGTGCTCCATCCGTATCCCTTAGCATGCCTTCATCACTTTCATGCATAATGACTCCCAGTGTGCTCCCACCCCAACAGCTAGCATCCACGTCTCTTTGCCTGGCTGCTGCCCTCAGGCTGTGAAAACCCACTTAGTCTGCTGGCTAAGAGCCTGAATGGCCTAGGAATTTCTGTCTCCCCTGGGTGGCAGCCTTTAACCAAAGACTGATGGAAACGGAGTACAAAACATATCAGCTCCTCAGCCCCCTGATGGGGATACCCCCGCAGTCTTTCTCAACCAGGGCTCCTCATCTGAACCACAGAACACAAACATAATTTGAGCGACTATTTTCTCAATTCTTCCAAAGGTAGAACGCAATGGATACCATCCTAGATCAAGGGAGAAAAATTAATTCATTAAATTCAGTGGAAATTAGGACTTCTCTCTCAAAATTGTTGATAAAGTTTGTCTGAGGTGTGCCCTTCACTGATTTCAGACCTCCCCTGAGTAACTGAGCCAAAGTTATTTTCTGTGGGATGTTAGAAAGATGTTATACCCTCCTTCATCCTCCTTTCTTTCCTGGTCCCATCTCCTCCACTCCCCTACCAGGTTTTCCTGGAAACAGTTCCTAACAAATAACTTTTACATGGACCCTCATCATAAGATCTGCTTATGGGGAACCCAACTTGAGATGTTAACTTTCTAAGCCTCAATGTGGTTGTTGAAACAAAAATATATGCATAGCTGGAGCCCAGGAAGTGGCTTCTGTGCTTAAAGATGGCTAAACTTTCAGGAGTTAGCATAGTGGGACGCAGGAGAGGGTGGTTCTCTTTGTGAGTGCAGAAACTGAGGTGTACGGAGAGAGAGCCTGATTAAATATTGCTTAGAGTTACAGAATCTAAACTCAACACAAATCAGTTTTCTAAAGTAGCCCACAATGAAAAATTTGTCAGCAGTAAATTGCATAAAAGTAAAGGTGGCTAGTACAATATCAGTGTTAATTACAATCCAGTTAATGATCCAATTTAAAAATTTCCACTAGCAGCTTAAGCACTTGGTTTTCAACTTTTTTGTTCCTTTCCCCATTAATACACTGGATTGTTAATTTTGTGAGTTAACACTTAATAAGAATAGATTAATAAATAACAGTGAAATAGTACAAGGAAGGAAACTTTGCTTTCTTTTAACAAGTTCTGTTAACTTGTGGTTTTCTCCCAGAATGCTCAAAAATGCCAAAGGTTTACCTTTAAAGTACCAGAGTAAGAGTTTAATACAGACACTACAAAAAAAAAAAATCTTTGTATTTTTTGTATTAATCTTTTGAATTTTTTTTTTTTTTGGATTAAGAGTATAATACAAAGTTGTTTTTTTTTTTTTTGTAGTGTCTGTATTAAATTCTTATTTTCGGACTGTCTTACATCCAAGATCACGTTCTCACATCCATCTTGTGCCAGAGACTGGCATCTAGAGGTCCTTCATAAACAACAGTTCAGTAAATGAATAGATGATCCGACAGCAATAAAGAGGGAAAAAATCTGCCTATAGCAGATATGTCAATCCATGAATTTAGTTGTACAAGAAATAAACTGTCCTTATCTGTCTATATATCTTAATCTCTGTTTCAAGCCCCTCATTCCACTGGGTTTTTGAAAACTGAATGCTATTTTGGTTTGGGGCTCTCCTCTTCCTGAGGTCATGCTAAGTTCCGGCAGAGCATTGATGGGAGAGGGGAGAGAGGCAGTGCTCATGCTGTCTGTCTCCCCAGCATTTGCTGGCATATTCCTCATTCGTGGTCCTTGTGCTCAATCTTTATATATATCTGCTCCAGCAATGTTCTCATCTGCACTCCATATTCCTCTCTTATGGGGTTCCTCACCACTCCCAGGCCTTTCTCCGGAGTGAGGACATGGCAGCGCTCTTCCCATGCTACACTGAGGTCAGGACATTTTCTTGATGAAACTGTGTTAGGCCCCATCTGACACACACCTGACATTTCCCCCCAAGCCTTTGATACCAAGGAGCTTAAACCAAAAAATGAAAGGTGCTTCTGCTCTTAGATTCTACAGAATAGTCTGACCTTCCCGGCACTCAGACTGAGAGCCCTGGGGCTCAGGTCTCAAGTCTCTCTCCTCCCCTCACCCCCCGATCCCGACTCTCCCCGCAACCTTCTCTTTCCCCACCTCTCCCCCTACCCTGCCCAAGGCCCATGGGAATTTTTCTGGCAAGTATGTTTGAGGTGGCAGAGAGGTGTTAGGGTTAGGAAGAGGAGGTAATTTTGGAAACCTCTCATTCTTGGAGTGCTTTGTTTTTAAGAGCCAGATTCTGAAAATCAGAAACCAGGAGGAGATTCCTTTTTTCTTCTTTCTGTTAATACAACCTTTCCATGAAACATCAGCACAGAGTGCCCTAGATTAAGGATGGGGAGGTGAGAGACTAGGTTAGAAAACATCAGGAAGGAAAATCAATTAATATTGTTCAAATATTACTCCTCATCCTTCAAAGTCAGACAGAGATAGCACCACCTCTGAAGGCTTCTCCCTTTTTTCCTTCCAATCAAAATTATCCCTGCTTCTTTATTCTGTCCCTTTTGTGGCTCTTCTCCATCATGCTCCCTGCTAAACTCATTTGTTCTTTTATCTTCTGTAGTCCAGGAACTCTCAGAAGGAAGGGTCAAATCTTACTCATCTTTCAATTCCCAAGGCAAAAAATAAATGTTGGTTGAATGAGGAACATAACTTGTCTTTAAGTTTAGCAGAAGTATATTTCTAATCATAGCACAATGATTAGGTAGTGAAAACCCGCAGTGGTGGTCCATTGTACGTACTGGTGCTCATATGAAGTGCTGGTTCTTATTCCTGGCTTCACCTCTTCCTGTCTCAGGTCCTCATCTTTAAGAGCAGAGACGCTGGAGCCAGACTGCTGAATCTCAACATGGCTTCTCCCACGTTTGAGCCATGTGACTTTGGTGTGTGATTTATCCTCTCTGCACCTGTGATCCCCGACCTTTGCAGTGGGCATGACGATGGTACCCTCTCCTAACTGTGTGATGCAGATTACACACGTTTGTGTTTATACAGTGTTTACAACAATACCTAGTACATAGAAAATACCATTTAAAGTTATTGGTACATAAGTAAAATAAGCAGCTTTGGTTGATATTATTTCAGTCCCAATCTACGTATTTGGAAATTGATTAGTACATGAGTTTGTGAGGGTAGAAGAGGTCAAGGAGCTCTTGTGATCATTTGAAATCTATTGAGGAAAGGGGAAGAATGTATTTTAATCTATATTTAATGGGTATTTTAATCTATATTTAATGCTAAAGAATATGTGTGCCAATAATAGAGGCTAATTCATGGAGATTAATTGTATACTCAGCATGTACATAGATTTACAAGCATCAATTGCCTAAAACATTTATATTGGTTATCTAAGAAGTAAGAGTCAAGTATTATATGCTTCACATTACTCTTAAATAAGGAACTCTTCACGGTCTTACACTCTGACCTTTTGCCAGTCAGCATCCATAATAGACAATTTCCTAACTTGTAGTGCTAGCTAGAGGCTTTTGGGATTTAAGCCCAGGCTAAATGTAAAAGTCTGTATGTAGTATCGTGCTGGGGTATTAGAAACTGGGAGAAAATGTCAGCTTGGTTTTGCCAGGGAGAGGGGTTGCAACTCAGTTGCTCCCAGGAAACAAATCAATATAGAAATGAGTACAGTGGCATGTCCCCAGCAATTAAAAAAAAAATCAGAAACACAGCAGAAAGATAATTAGGTATGATCAGGTGGTGGCCATTGGCAGTGAGACGGATATTTCCATGAAATGAATTAATTACCTCTGTAGGGAGCTATTTAAATCATCCCATCTCTCTTATTGGGCTCCCTTGTGTTTGGGACCCCCACAAGGCACATAACCTATGTGAGCTTTCATCTAATCTCACCTCATCTCTCTGTCACTTTGCAGAAAGCTGTGTTTTTAGCAGTGAACTTTTCTGATGTATCTTCTTTACTTAATAGCATGTTTCTTCTCACTATGGAAGACAGTCATGTTACAATGGAAAGCCACCTTCTAAGGTGGAAAGGGCTTTAGTACAGGAATCAGGAAATTTTGGTCCTAGCCCCGGTTCGGCTGTTCACAAACTGTGTGACCTTGAAAAATTCACTTCATGTCTCTGGGCCTCAGACTCTTTCCCCACCTGATCTTTTTGCTTCCTTCCACCCTTAAGGGGCTATAATTCCACTCCAAGATTATTATGAGTATAGTAATAATAATAGTGGTAATAATAATAATAATCCACCATTTACCATTTTTTCAGTGTTTACTGCATGACACACACTATACCAAGTGTTCTGCACCGATTAACCAATTTACAGTCTCTAATATGCAGAGCCTCCTCGAGGCCGAGTCTCTTTGAATGGCCTATCCCAGGTCACACTGCTGCTAAGTGGATGGCAGAGAAATGATTTAAACCAGTGTCTGCTGAACTCCAAAGCTGATACTGAGTAGTGCTGTCTGGGAAGGATAGATGATGATATCAAAAAAAAAGAGAGATTGTCTAGTTTCAATAATTATGTTTCTCTCCAGAGGGCTAACAAGTTCTAGCCTGAGGCCACCAAAGAACAATACTAGGTGAATCACTCATTAGCCAATCAAGTAGTCCATCAGTAATGGAATTCAGTAATTTGTACAATGTGTTAACGAGGTCAAAGCCAAGGTCAGAAGGTGTGCAGAGCCCACAGAGTCAGAGCCTGTACTGAGCCCAATTTCAGGGTCAGGGAGAATGTGGGTTGCGTGGTCCCTACCCTCCAAAGTGCTGGTACCCTAACTTCAGGTACCCACGAAATGCATAAGGACAAGTGTAAGTGGGTTCCACGCAAACCTAGTCAACTCAGATTAGAGGACAGGAATCTAGGCTTCTGAAATAATTTTTTTTCATTAAAAAAAAAAACTTATATACATCTAGGGCAAAACATACCTGTAAATACTACCCCAAAAATGTGGCCCTTCAGCAGTTGCTGACATCCCAGCACAGTGAGCTGAACATATCAAGTATTATGGAAACTGGAAGAAGTTATCAAACAAGATTGGGTTTTGTCTCTTTTTTATTAGCCTTTAACATAAAAAAAATACTAGGATAAACATGTCAATGTGGGAGATTTGTTTTTCATTCACTGGGTTTGTAATTCTTTCCTGCATCTCTTCATAAAATTAGCATGGATTGGGTAACAGTTTCATTAACAATGTCCTTATTAGATTTTTGGGATGCCCCACCCAGAATGTGTAACTGGAGTCTGTGTATCTAAACCAGTCTACACAAAGAAGTCAGAAAATTATGAATTTTTAAATGTAATTAATCAGTATTTGAAAATGGCAAGGCATTCATTAGGGAACAATTAAGCTATGATGCAAGAAGATAATTAGTAAATTGGGGACAACATGGGTTCATTCATTACTTTAAAACTTAAATAATGCTGTTTCTGTTTTCCTATAACAGTGGCATTTTAAAAATTAACATTGAGATTTAAATAACCACATATTCTCTTTCTGTGCATGTCCATATGTAGCCCTTAGTTCATCTAGGAATAAATGTGATTGTTTTTATTTCTCCTAACCATCAACTTTCCCCACCCCTACATCTTTTCATCATGTTAGGATGTTTTTCTCAGAAAATAGAAGTGTTTTATATAGAGTAGGTACATGTTAAGTTGTAGCTTCTACCATGTTTTAGTCCTATTATTGTTGTTATTGTCTTTGTTATATTTAAGATTACCAATAAATAGTCCTTTGTTTCAGAGGACTGGACCTCAGCCAGGTAGCTTGTCTATTCTTCTATATTGAACACATTTTGTTTAGCTAAAAATACATGCCCTGAGTTGTAGAAGGCTAAGACTTTTAAAATTCAAAAGCCAAGGCCCTGATAAAAATAAAAATAAAAATAAAAGGCAAACAACCCAATAGAACAGTGGGCAAAAGACTTGAACAGAATCTTCAAAGAGGATATTATTCAAGTGGTCAATAAATATAGAAAAAGTTGATCGACTTCACAAGTCATCAGGGAAATGCAAAGCTATTGCATCCTCACTAGCATGGCCATTGGAGAAAAATAGTACTAAGTGTTGATGAGAACATATAAAAACTTAAACTCCTATATTCTGTTGATAGTCGTATAAATTGGTACAACCACTTGGAAAATTGATGATACCTATTAAGCTGAACCTATATTATCACCCTATGACCCAAAATTCCAGGTATAAATCTTCCTAGACCACAGATGTATGTTTACCAAAAAACATGTACAGGAATATTAACAGCAGCACTATTTATAATAGCCCCAAACTGAAAACGACCCAAACATCCATTTGCAGGGGAATGGATGTTATAGCATATATGTACCATGGCATGCTCCACAGCCATGAGAATGAGCAAACTGAAACCAAACCCAACATGGATAATTCTAACCAGTGTTAATATCGAACTGGTTACAAAAGGTACATTATATATGTTTTTACTGACATAAACTAATATGCAAAACTAATCTGTGGTGTTAGAAGTCATTATAACGAGTACCCTTGGGAAGGTGGGGGATGAAGGCGGCTTCTGAGGAGCTAGGGGTATTCTACTTCCTGATCTCGGTGCTACTTACGATGGTGTGTTTCCTTTATGAAAAATTTATGATTTGTACATATATATGTGTGTGTGTGTGTATATATATATTTCAATGAAATTCTATATAAAAAGAAGTCCAGGCTTCTGCAAATGAAGAGCCCTAGATTTTGAAATTCAAAAGTCTTTTGCTTTGCTGTTCTGCTGTCAGCATCTCCTGGAAGATAGTGATGCTGCTGGTAAGGGGGCCACATGTGAGAGCTACTGTTTTCAAGTTCATCTACCCTGGCTCTCACCACTTTCTCATTCCCCTTGATCCATACATACCATCTTCCATTCTCAAAACACTACTGAAACTGTCTTCTCCATGTACCCATGAGCCAGTTTCAAAAACCCTTTTCAGTTTTTCCCCCATTGACCTCCCTATATAGCATTTGACCATATGAAACCTCTTTGAAACCTTTCCCCTAGTTCCTGTGTTCAGGCTTTCCTAGTTTTGCCCCTACTTTTATGAACTCTTTCTTGCAGATTTTTCTTTATCCTCCACTAAATGTTGGTATTTCCCAATGCTTTCTTCTAAACCACCACTCTCTTCTTCCTGGTGATTTCACCCTCTTCCTTAACATTAATTACCACCTCTGTGCTGATGACTCTCAGTCTGAAACTTTAATTCACATTCTCCTCTGAGTTCTGGCCCCATATCCGTAAGTCTTCTGGACAGTTCTTCTTAGATATCCCTCACACACCTCAAGTTCATCATTTACATCCCCCTTTTCATGGCTCTCTGTCACTCAGGTACGATTTCTGCGTGTCATCCTAGTCTCCTCAATCTGCCCCACTCTCAAACCAGCATATTTTACAATTCTACTTCCCACCTCTGTATTCCACTGCCATAATTCAGCCTCTGCTCCTGTCCTGCCTAGGATATGGCAGCGGACTTTTCAACCAGTTCATTCCCACAGCCTATCCATCTGCAGTTCCTTTACACGGCAGCTGCCAACTCTTCTAAAACCTGAATATGATAACTTTAATCCTTTGCTTGAAGTGCAATGGGGTCCTCTTTATATATAGAGTAAAACCCAAACTCTAGTATCTGACCATTATACTCCCATTTTGGGGCACCTAGAAGCTTCTCAAACATCAAATTTCATATGAATGAAGAGTAAAGGGATCTTGTTAAAATAGAGATTTCTGGCGGTAGGTCTAGGGTGGGACCCCAAATTCTGCACTCTAACAAGCTCCCAGGTGATACTAACGCTGCTGGTGGGCCAGTGCAGACCACACTTGGAATAACAAGGCCCTCCACGCCCTCTTCCCTTCAGCTGCAATCATTTACTTACAGCTTCTCAGCCTGAGCTGTGGCTTCACAATCTCTCTGCTTTAAGCCTGTGGTCCTCTCTGCTTGTAATGCTCTTCCTCCCTTTCCAAGCTACCTAGTGTCACATTATGCTTCAAAACACAACTAAAACAGAAAGCCTGCCTCATCTTCCTTTCCCCCAGGCTAATTGCATACCTACATCTTTGTCCTTGTATCAATCAGCACCACCTTTACATTCAGACAAGCAGGCTCACATCCCAGGCCCTGTGCCTCTAGGGGCTTGAACTTTGTAGTGCCTTCCTTAAAATTTTCCAAATCACCTTCCAGCACCTGGAATGAGCTAGGGCCAGTAATATCATCTAGATGTGATGCCCTGAGGCTCGAGTTGGGTGTACAAAGTCCTTTGTCCCCATTTTTTTCTCTCCAAGTCACTCTCCCACCCACTGTCCCACAGATGGAGTTGACCACATGCCCTAAAGAACTCTGGAGTGCCCCTTGGCTGGGGCAGGAAGGAGGACTAGTGCAGAATGCTCCTGTTGACCAGTGCACTATTTCTTTCTCAAGATACCATGCAATTTAGCAGCCAGAATGCTGACATAATGATTTGGGGTGACTCTCACGCATATGGAAGCTACGACAATTTCAGGGGTCTGGAATTTTGACGATCCACCACCAACCCATGTGCTTTAGCCCTCTGTGTAGGCTCTTGTTTCTGTTGGCACTTATCTGTATTATAACCATGGTGGTGCCCCTGGTCTGTAGCACCTGAGGGTGGTAGAGGTGGCAGTAGGCATCCTTTATTCCATGTGCCACTTCCCAGCTACAGGCACCTAAGGAGTCACCTCACCCCCAAAACTTTATACCATGTGTCAGATAGTCCTCCAAGACCTAGCTCCTCTGTGGGCTTTCTTTGCTTCACAATATAAACATGTCCTCCTCATCAATGTTCACTCTTGCCTCTGATCAGTGTGTTGATGTCATGGTGTTTTGGGTCTTCTTAAAGTTGCTGAATGGGGAACATGAGAAACAGATATTCCTTGTGCCAATAGGATCATTCTTTTCTCTTACCTATGGGCCCCTTGCTCCTTTTATTCCACTATGTTTATACTATGAAAATCCTGAACAATAAATTTAAGATGATCAGAAAATGAATTATTATTCACATTTTTCTGCAAACTCTTGGTAATACTTGAACTTGCTGTTATCAGCAGTGAGTCACAGTAACAGCTTTTGGAAAGTAAGTCTTCATGGATGACATGGTAGTTGACAGAGCATCATGGTTACTGTTGTAACCAGCGTTAAATAATTTTACAAAAGTGGAGAAGCCAAAAAAAATCTATATTGTTTTAATACAAACAGCCCCTAACAGCCATGGCATTGTGAGTAATAACAATGTAGCTATCTATCTTTCCTCATTGTGGGACTATCAAATTAGTCAGAAATGGCACCTTTGACGATTAAAAAAACATCAAGAAATGGTGCCTGGACACTACAGGAATCCTCAAGTGCGCCGACTGGACACAAAACAAACACCTAAGTACTTCTCTTTCTGTTATTCTAGATCTTCACCGTAAGTCATATACCTCATATGGGCCCATGATTTTGTAATATAATTTTAATTAAATTATAATTGATCTGCAAAATCATGTTAGTTCCAGGTGTACAACATAGCGAGTTGATGTTTCTATACATTACAAAATGATCACACTGTACTACATTTTTTAGTCGAATTGTTTCTGTGGACTGGGTTCCCTGAACAAATATGTCCGTGGGGCCCTGGACATCCTGGAGTGATCCTAACCAGGTGTGCCCTGTGCAGAGTCACTGTCATAGCACACACCTCAGTCACTTCAATGGTTCATCGGCCCGCGCCTCCCCCTCCCCCTCCCCCACCCTCCCCCCGCAGCTGATTATGAGGACCCTGGAGGCAGAGGCTCATCTGTAACCCCTGTCCCTAGCATGGTGTCTAGAGCATGGGAAGTTCTCAAAATTAAGCTTGCACTGTACTACAAAAAAGTGTGCCCGTACCTTTTTAACAGAGTGATGTTGATCCATAACCATTCAAATTTAGTTAACATTGTCATCTCAGCTGGTTCATTTGTTAAGGGAAAGTCTACAAGCCCTTGTATACTTTGAACCCTTTTCATACCTGGGCCTCTACAAAGTGAAGAAGCATGGAGGAGAAATAAGCTTTGTTGTTGTTGATTTTCACAAGCAAATTCAACCACCTACACCTGGCATTCTGTGCACTGAAAGGTCAGACATTATAAAGGTTAAAAGAGAGGAAGTGGCATAGGAAGAAAGTAGGGCTGAAAAGGATATTTCACAATTTGTCAATTCGCGAATATTGGCATCCCCCTTTTGGCAGAACAAAGCACTGCCAGAAACTCTTGTCAGAAGTAAAATGTGCTGGCTCAGGCAAGATACACAAAAGACACAAGAAGTCCGTTGATTATTTTTGTTGTAAAATACACTTTTGATTTCCCTGTACTTTTTAAAAAGAGGTTTTAAACACCTTTTTTTCCCCAAAACATTCACTCTGATCCTTCTGATGCACAAAGTGGCAGCCACTAAAACTGAGGGATGATTCCAATGGAAACTTCATAGTCACGCTTAAAGCAAGAAGAATTAGTCACTTAACACAAACTCAAGAAGAGAAAATATATGGGATGTGTGCTGGCCTTTTGTCCTCGGTGACTGTCCACATGTGTAACTTTTCTGAGCTGATGTTCATGGCAAATTTGATTTAGTGATTTTATGTACTCTCACCCACTAAAGTAATACATATTTTAAATCAACTGTCAGTAACCTTCACAGAGTGAAGAGCATAAATGAGAAGGATTTAATGAAATGCTACAGTATGTATATTACTGCTCCCGAACAACATCATTTCACAAGGTATTTGCCTTGTTTTGAATGCAGAATAGGAAATTACTCTCAATAATCACTTTATGAATTTGCCCCTTAAGTGCTTCTGACCAAGGAGAGATAAAACAAGAGTTGGCAAGAGGGAAAGGGTCTTCTGTCTTGACTTTTATATAACCATTTTATGATTAAAAAGCCAGGGTAGAAATATGCTTAAAAATGGTAACTACCCTCGCTTTGATTAATGTAGAGAAAGCTTCCTGAATTCACTATTAGGTCATCAGGGAAGTATCACACAACCTCCTCCCTTTTTTTCCCCCCCAGAACGACTGCCTGCAGCAGAGGTGTTCCAGCTGCATTTCCTGGAGCCTGCTGATTCTTCTAAGCTGCCTGAGGGCCCAGGAGAGTTAAACTAAGGATTCAGCAGGCATACTGAGCTCCAAGCTTTCTGTGTACCTACCCTTCCCTGCCAGCACCTTCCCTCCAAGCTGCAGCTAGAGCCCTGTTTTCCCTTGTTTATGCATTGGGGTTCCAAGTAAGATTTCCTTCATAAGGATATTTTTGCTTCTAAATAGAAAATTTTTAAACTGCTCCCGTTTGACCGGAGAATTATTTATTTATTCATTTAATAAAAATGTATGAAACATTTACTCTGTGCAGAGAGCTCTGCTAATTCCTGAGGATTCAGAAAAGGAGGATAGTTGGGGATTGTGGAGGGGAAGGGCGAGGAAGGAACATTGTAGGCTTAGGGGACGGTAAGTGGTAAGATCCTGTGGCAGGAGGGGAGACTGTGTTCAAGGAATGTGAAGACAGCCACACATGAAAGGCTAAATAATAATATGAGACATTAAAGAAGCAAATAACAAATCAATAGTATTAACAATAAGAACATGGTAATTCCATGTTCAGTTGAAAACAATCATTTACTGTAACACACAAACTGATGCTCAGTGTGTGATGAAGTGTATTAAATACCATAATAAGGAATTTATTTATTTTTCTGTAGATAAGAGGAACCACCTAAGGTCTTTGAGTAGGATTATTGAGTGTGAGTTAAGATTGGAAAGATAGATGCCCCAGATAATAAAAGGTCTTAAATGCCATGATTAACTCAATAGGCAACAGGAAGCAATATGGGTTTTGGAATACGATTTTGAACACAATCAAACATGGGTTTTAGTTTTTAAAAACAACTCTAGCAGCAGTATGGAGAATATATTGTACATATTGGAGCCAGAGGCATCAGTTAAGAAGCCATTGCTAATAAAAAAGAAATGCTGTTTTAAGTTTCCTTTTAATGATAATAACAAAATTCTGATGAGAGAGCAGGGATCTAGGAGACTCAACCATTGTTGATGGCAGCATAAATTGCAACACCCTTTTGGAGAACACTGTAATTTATATCAAAAGCCTTAATACTTTTTAACCTATTAATGAGTTTCCTGAGGATTTATGCTTAAAATATAATCCAAAATGTACAAAAGGCAATAATAATTTTTTGTAATCTCTATAATTATTAAAATCAGAAGAAAATTGAACTCATGGTAAATCATTTCCATGTAATATTATTCAACTGTTGAAAGTCCCTATTAAGAAGAATAATGCCAGAGGCTCAAAAATTCTTAATCAGGATGAAGAGAGAGGACCAGAAGATCTGGCACTGCAGAAGCTCTGGTGACGTTTTCTCTAATGTGGCAGCCTTAGCAGCATGGTAGGAATAAAAATATTAACAAGAGGTGATGATTGGTTTGGGAACTGAGGCAGTGGTGGTGTCAGAAGACTCAAGGGAAACTTACAAGATAGAACTGATATGATATGGGCTGTGAGTGAAGAGATAATAATGATAATAAACATTCTAATGTGTGACTGGAGTGAGGGTACAGGCAGAGACTTAGAGAAAAACCGATCAATGTTGTTTTGGACATAGTAGACTTGAGGTCAATTGAAATTCCAAGTGGAGAGATTTAGCAGCCTTCTGGAAATACAGGCCCAGAATTCAGGAAACATGCAAGGCTGAAAATAGATGTTTGGTATTTGGAAACATCCAAGTTCATGAAATTATTACAAATAAGTATAAATTATTATACTAGAGATATAGTAGACACTCAGTAATTAGATATTTTAAATTAAACATAAGAAATGGGCCCATAAATGTCTACTAAAGTAATCATATTAAGTTCTCTTGCTAACCCACTAATATAAGTGACTTCCTCTTTATAAGAGGGCCACAAAATGTGGAGAAAAATAAAAAACACAAGGAGTATGTAAAGAAAATTGGAAAAGAATAATGACAAAGGCATTGACTCAAAGGAAAGAGCCGTTGGTATTAAGAAAACTACAAGAATGAAAGGGCTAGGAACTAAAAGCACAAGTCAAAAGAGGCATTTCATGCAGGAAAAATGTGAAAAGCAATGAAAAAAATCAAAAGGAATAATAAGAGAACATGGAAATAATTTGGGAAAATGTAAAAACTTGGAAGTTCTATGAACCTAAAAACATGTTCTTTTCATTATATAATACCTACAAAAATAGACTGATGAGGAAGGCTTCTAGCTGCCGCTTAGGATATAGAAAGCTAGAAAGAGTGTCACTCCCATTTTAACAACAAGAAAAAGTTGCGTAATCTAAACAAACCATAACTTGTCTTGAACTGTAAGAGAGCTGTGGTCTCAAGGTGACAAATCAGGCTGAAAATTCAGGAAAGACAGGTGCCCCTGAATAGAGCCAAGACATAGCACTGGCTGCCTGGAGTTGAGTGTGGGAGGAAAACAGGGTGCCATAGAAGGGGATAAGAAGATACCAGCTTAAAGTTTTTGATGAATCACTAAAGGTCCAGTGTAAACTAACAGGGAGGTATAGGTACAGAACCCCTGGGAGCCACGTACACAAGGGGAGTTTCATAGGGTCGTCTCCACAAACATCACTATGTGCCAATGAGAGAGAAAGGGACAGGACCAGAGAACTTCCCTCAGGGTGTATGCCGGGGAGGGAGGAGTAGCCTCTAATGCAGAAAAGGCAAAGAGCTGAGTCCAGATCCTCTTCCCTTCCTCATGTATGAAATAAAAGCCTAAGACCCTGGGGGAGAAACAGAAATCCCTGGCACCATCAGAACTTAGGTAAGGCCCATTACAGCCAGGAGAAGGAAACGGGGGAAAATCCTCCTAAGCCCTGGGGAGGGAAGAAGAGAACGTCCTGGGCCCAGAGCACTAGAAGGCCCTGCAACCAAGGGAGCGGCAGGACACTCTCCCACAAGCCCTGCCAAAGGCAGGCAGAGCGAGAACGCCACATGAAGGAGCGATAGGGCCACTGGGAAAGCACTGCTCCTGAGACCCAGGGACACAGGGCCTGTCCGAGAGTGGGACTGAAAAAGGACAACAGCAAATTCTCTTCTTACCTCAGCCCCCAACACCAGGCTAGCAAACATCAGGGATCAAAGAAAAGCATTGTGTCACTGGAGGAGAGGGCAAGAACATAGAAATCTATTTAAGATGTGCGCTCCTAGGGAAAGCCAAAAATCGAGGTAGAACATGATCATTGAGTAAAGCCTTTGAGTTCCTACAAGATAGCCCTGGAGGAATCTGAAGACTGTAGTGCAGTGAGAACACCCCAACAAAAAGCAAAAGCCAAACTCCGCTCAATTTCTGACCAGGCTGACTTAACCCACCGCACTCCAGCAATAAAAACCTAATAAAAGAGGAAGTATGACCATTTCTCAGGCATAAATATGATTCACCAGACTCTCTACTGTTCTATATATAATGTCTTTTTTCAATCCACCAAACATTATAAGATACATTTTTAAAAAATCACTGTTAAGGGACAAAGAAACAACAGAACAAGACTCAGATATGACTCACTTGTTGGAACAATCAGACAAGGAATTTTAAATAACTATTATTACATTAAAGGCTTTAGTAGAAAATGTTGACAACATGCATGAACAGATGGGAAATTTTAGCAGAGAGATGGAAACTGAAAGAAAAACATAAATGAAAGTGCTACAAATAAAAGTCACGGTAAGAAAAAAAGAATACCTTCCATCAGCTCTTCAGAGGCAGATTCCCAACCGCTGAGCACAGGAAAAAAGTGACTGCCCTTAGATTAATAGAAATTACCCAACCTGAAACATTCAAGCAAAAAAATAATGAAAACACAGAGCAAAGAACCTAAGACCTGCAGGACAATGTTGAGAGGTCTAACGCATATGCAATTGGAATCCCAGTGTAAGCAAAAAGAATGGGGTATGAGAAACATTTAATAAATAATGGCCAAGAATTTTCCCAGAATAATGAAAAACATCAAATCACAGAGCCAAGCTCAGAGAATACACTAAGTATGATATACACCACCTGCAATCCTAAAACAACGGCACACACCTGGATAAATCATATTCAGACAGCTCAAAAAAAAAAAGACAAAGAGAAAATCTTGAAATCAGTCAGAAAAAAAAAAAGATACACTACATACAAAATAAAGATAATAATTACAAAATATTTCCTGGCAGAAACTATGCAAGCTTCATAGAATGAGTTGGAAAGCATTCCCACCTCTTGTATGTTGTGGAAAGGTTTGTGTAGGATTGGTATTACTGTTTTAAATGTTTGACAGAATTCACCAGTGAAGCCGTCTGGGCCAGGAGGATCTTTAGATAAAAGGCTTTCAGTGAGTGGTTACAACTCAGTGGTGGAGCACATGCGAAGTCCTGGGTTCAATCCTCAGGACCTCCATTAAAAACAAATAAACAAACAAAAACAAGCCTCCCATCAAATTAAGATTTTTTTTTAAGGTTTTTAACTATGAACTCTATTTTTTAAAAATACATAGGACTATTCACGTTACCTATTTCTTCTTGAGTGAGCTTTGGTAATGTTTATCTATCAACAAATTTGTGCATTGCATCTAATTTGTCCAATTTATGTCCATAAAGTTCCTCATAAAATTTCTTTTTCTTCTTTAACATCTTCAAGAGCTGTAGTGTTCTTTCATTTCTGGTATTGATAATTTGATTCGTTTCTCTTTATTCATGGTCTGTCTTACTGCTTTTATTAATCTTCTCAAAACCCAGGTTTTAGATTTACTGAACCAGGATGTGTTAGAAGGGAGGGTGGAAAAGAAAGTCTACCCTGAAGAAATAACAATGAAGGTGAGACTTGAAAGAGACAGTGAGTACAAGTGTCCGAATGTAAACAGGACATAGGTGAGTTCTAGGAATAACAATTAAAAAAAACAAAACAGTGTGGTTGGAGTGTGGAAAACAGAGAGGAGGAGCCTGCTGCAATATGAAGTCTGAGAGAAAAACAGGCTGAACAACACAAAGCCAAATAGTCATAGGAAGAATTTATACGAGGACTTAAGCTAAAAGCAAATGGAAGCCGCTGGAGGCTGTTTCATCACAGAGTGACGTGGTCAATTTGTTCTGAAAAACTCCATCTGGCTGTAGTATGGAGAATAAACTGGGTCAGGGAGTCGAATCAAGAGAACAACTAGGTGATTATTACAGCAGTTCAGGTGGCAGTGAGGGCTTAGACTGGAAGATGGCAGAGAAGTGGAAAGACTAAATGATAAGTAATGAACGATTTAGAACTGATCTATTGATTGATGAATTTTTTTCTTGCTGGTAGTAAATAACACAATTATTTAGCGCTTACTATGTGCCTGCCAGGAACTAGTCTAAGCATTTTAAGAGACTTAACACAGGATCATGCAACTACTAAGAGAAAGAACAGGGTTTAAAAGCCAGACAGGGGCTGTTTTCTATGTCTTTGTTGTTGCAGAATCTTGGATGATAAGATTAAAGAAAAGAGAGGACACAAGGATAAATTCTCGATTTCTGGGTTAAACAACTGGGTACTATTTACTGAAATAAAAACATTAGAGGAAGCGTTTTGGAGAAAAATAGTGAATTCAGCTGTAGACAAAACAAAGAGAAACATATTTATCACAATCTTAGAAAGAAATCTAACTGCAGGAATAAATTAAGGAAGTCCTGTTATGGTATAATGGTAAAGGGCCCCTCCAAATTTAAAGCACATTTAGTTATGAATATATATATATTTTTTAATTTCCAAGGGTAAACTGAAGACACAAACAAAATACTTCTTTTACGTTCCAGTTCTGGTAGCTTGTATAGAACTAACCCTCTGCAGATAACAATGACCTCTGAACAAGATCTTAAAACTTTTTTGAAGGTAGTGGAGAGTGGCCAAAAGAAAACATAAATTGGAAAGAGCTTGACCCTTGAAAAAAGTGGAACCACACTGAGGGGAATATATACTTATTAGATTTATCATCTCAGGGCACTCCTCAGTTTATGCTACATGAGGGCTAGAAATAAAGCAGAGATATTCAGTTTTTTTAATATGAAGAAGTCAAGAAAAGGTGAATGGTTGGTGCTTTAAGAGCAGCTGTAAAAGATACAGGAAATCATATAAATAAGAGATAAACAGAAAGGGGAAATATAAAAATCTGCCTATAAATTTTCCTCCAATCTTGGCTGACCCCTAGTCTATGCATGCTCAGTTAAAACTCTGAGGAGTCCAAGAGGGAAACAATATCTGGAAGACTGAAAGATACGAGCAGGATTTTCACGTGCTGCCCAACACAGGGGAGACAAGGCTTAGATTCACATCATTCTAAGTGAGAGGGGCTTGGTAAACATTTCAGTCTCTCTATGGAAACCCCAGAAGGACCATGTCTTGGAATAAAAACTACTTCCCAAACTAAGATTCATTGTAAGACTAAAAAATACCAAAAACAGACCCACTTTAAAAAAAGAAAAACCTAACCTCCAAGGTAAGCTGCCAATAATTTTACTGCATACTACACCTTAACACTCTTCAGAGAACGATAGCAGCAAACAAAATCTGAATAACCCATCACGTCGAATACGCAAAAGAAAAATTGTTAAGCAGGATGATGTGAATGTAGTCCAGGGAAAAGTCAGTCAAAAGAAATTTACCAATAAATGCACAAGGAAGTTAAAATAATTATGATTAATATGTTAAAGAATGCACAGAGTATTATATAATGGGTGAAACTGTGGACATTTTCAGGAGTGATTTGAAAGTAAAACATAGGATTCTAACCCAAAAGTACAGTATCTGAAATAAAATAATTTTAAGTGGGATTAACAGCTGAACAGGATAAAAGAATGCATTAATGAACTTGAAGACAAAGCACAGAGAAAAACAAATTAGAAAAAAAAATATTGTATCGAAAGCCAATGAGAAAGTTTCAGGGAGTCTTATACATGTTATTGGAGCCAGAAAAGGAGAGGTGAGAGAGAGTCTGGGGAAGGAAAAAAAAAAAAAAAAGGAAATAATGGCAAAAAATTTGTCCACATTTGATTCATGCAAAATATCAACATACAGATTCAAAAAGCTCAAGAAATTCTAAGTGGTAAACCTCTAGCTTGAGTGCTCAAAAAAAAAAAAAAAAAAAAAGACATATCAATATCAGCAATAATAAAGATCCACCAGGTAGTAAAAAGATACTGAATAAATACTATAAACAATTTTTGCCAATAAACTCAGTAATCTAGATGAATGGAATATTTCCCAAAAAGACAAAAATTATCAAAACTGATACAAGAAAATTCAAAATATTTATTCATTTTATAATGAATAAAGATATCAAATATATAACTAAAAAGTTTTTAACAGAGAAAACTAAAGGCTCATACGGCCTCACTCATGAATTCTAATGATTAAGGAAGAAATAATACCAACGTCACACAAACTCTTTCAAAAATGAGAGAATAAGCGACCAGTTCTAAACTCATTTTATAAAGCTGCCATAATCCTTGTATCAAAACTGGACAAGGACATTACTAGAAAAGAAATTACAGACCAATATCTCTCATGAAAATTGATGCAAAAATTATTTTAAATATTATAAAATTAAATACATAAAATATACATGTGTATTGGTAGAATATTTTAAAACACTTATATGCATGTATGTTATATTTATATATAATGTACTAGATAATATTTATTAAGTAGATATATGATAATACATAATAACTGAGTAATTTAATCTGAGTGCAAGGTTGATGCAAAATTCAAAATAATTAATCATCTCAATAGATAAAAGAAAACTAACCCCAATTTTAATGCCCTTTTGTTATTAAAACTCTCAGCTAACTAGTTATAAAAGGAATTTCCTTAATCTGATAATGGGTGTCTGTGAAAAACGTACAGCTAACCCTATACTTGATGATTAAAGACTGAATACTTTTCCCCTTCTAAGATCAGAAACAAAGTAAGAATGTTCGCTTTCACTATTTCTATTCAACATTGCACTGGAGGTCATTGATAATACAATAGGGCAAGAGAAACAAATAAAATGCATAAACACTGGAATGGAAAAGGTAAAATTATCCTTATTTTGTAGGCAACATAATTGTGCATATAAGAGTTTCTAATAATAATCTAAAGAAAGCTAGAAATATACTAAGAAAACATTTATTTTCAGGATATAAAAGCAATATATAAAAATCTATTGTATTTCTATATACTAACCACAAATTAATAAAAAATATTTACTTGATGCTACGATAGTATCAAAAAACCAAAATAACATAAAACACAAAATGTAAAACACTTAGAGATAAATTGAATGACAGCTGTCTATGACATTTACATTGAAAACTACCAAACAATTATGAGAGAAAATAAATAAGTGGAGAGAGGAGCCATTTCAGTAGGTATAAACAGTATTATTAAGATGTAATTTCTCACCAAATTGGTCTTTAGATTCATACAGTTCCAATCAAAATCCTAACAGACCTCATCATTCCTTTTTCAACATCACACTGGAAGCTCTAGCTAATACAGTAAGATAAGAAAAGGAAATAAAAGTTACCTAATTTAAGGGAAAAATAAAACTGTCTTATTTGCAGATGGCATGATCATCTATATAAAAAATCTGAAAGAACCAACAACAAAAATTCCTGGAACTAATAAGCAATTATAGCAAGTTTTCAGGATACAAAATCAATATACAAAAGTCCATTGCTTTCCTACATACCAGCAATAAACAAGAGGAATTTGAAATTAAAAACACAATACCATTCATTAAACGCACCCCAATAATTGAAATATTTAGGTATAAATCTAACAAAACAGGTTCAAGATCTATTTGAGGAAAACTGCAAAACTGACAAATGAAATCAAATAAGAACTAAATAAATGGAGAGACATTCCTCGTTCATGGAGAAGAAGAATACTCAGTATTGACAAGATGTCAGTTCTTCTCAAGATGATCTATAGATCCAATGCAATCCCACTCAGAATTCCAGAAGGTTATTTTGTGGATATTAACAAACTGATTCTAAAGTTTATATGGAAGGCAAAGACCCAGAACTGCCAATGCAATATTGACAAGAACCAAGTTGGAGGACCAACAGTACCTGACTTCAAGATTTACTATAAAGTTACAGTAATCAAGACAGTGCAGTATTAGTGAAGCAACAGACAAATAGATCAATGAAATAGAATAGAGAGCCCAGAAATAGACTCATATAAATATAGTCAACTGAGTTTTGATGAAGGAGCAAAGACAGTCTTTTGAACAAATGATGCTAGGACAACTGACCATCTATATGCAAAAAAAAAAAAAAAAAATCTAAACACAGACCTTATACCTGACAAAAAAATTAACTCAAAATGAATCAAAGATCTAAATGCAAAACACATAGCTATAAAACTCCTAGAAGAAAACATAGAGAAAAATTTATGTGACTGTGGATATTTATTTTATGATCCAATGAAAGAATCCAATGAAAGAAATAATCAATAATCTGGACTTAAAGTTTAAAAACTTCTGCTCTTTGAGAAACAATGTCAAGAGAATGAGAACACAAGCCACAGATTGGGAGAAAATACCTACAAAAGACACATCAATTAAGGGCTGCTATCCAAAACATACAAAGAACACTTGAAACTCAACAATAAGAAAATAAACTACCTGATTAAAAAATGGAGGAAGAGCCTTAACAGACACCTCACCAAAGAAGACAGACAGATGGCAAATCAACATATTAAAAGATGCTCCACATCATGTCATCAGAGAAATGTATATTTAAACGAGGTACCGCTACATACCTATTAGAATGGCCAAAATTCAGAACACCAACAACATCAAATTCTGGCGGATGTGGATTACAGAAAGCCTCGTTCATTGCTGGTGGGAATACAAATAGCCACTTTGGAAGACGGTTTGGCGGTTTCTTACAAAACTAAATATACACTTAAAATATAATCCAGCAATTGTGCTCCTTGGTATTTAAGGACCTGAAAACGTATATCTACACAAAAATGTGCACACAGATGTTTATAGCAGCTTTAATTATAATTGCCAAAATTTGCTGAAGGACATCTTTGAATATTTGGCACAGAAAAAAGTTGGGGTAGGTGGCTATCAAGCCATGAAAAGACATGGAGGAACCTTAAATGCATGTTGCTAAATAGAAGAAGCTAGTCTGAAAAGGCCGCACACTGTATGATTCCAACTATATGACATTCTGGAAAAGACAGAACTATAGAGACAGGAAAATATGGTTGCCAGGGATTGGAGAGGAGGAAGAGATGAATATGCACAGCACAGGATTTTAAAGGCAGAGGAAATACTCTCTGTGATTCCATAGTGATGGATACAGCCATACATTTGTCCAAACCATGTAATGTACACCAAGAGTGAACTCCAACGTAAATTATGATTTGGGGTGAATATAATGTGTCAATGTAGGTTCATCAACTGTAATAAATGTACCACTCTGATAGGGGGTATTGATAATGGGGCAGTCTGTGCATGTGTGACCATTCTGTTAGGGGATGTTGATAATGGAGGAGCCTGCATGTGTGAAGACAGGAGTTATTGGGAAATCCCTCAATTTTTGCTGTGAATTTTAAACCACTCTTCTTGCTTTTTAAAAAATCTTATGAGGTTTTTATAGAAATTGACAAGCTGATTTTTTAAATTTATATGAAAATGACTAGAATAGGCAAAACAGTCTTGAAAAAGTAGAATAAAATTGGAGAGCTTATACTTCCTGATTTCAAGACTGACTATAAAACTATAATATCAAGTAAGTGTGGCATAAAAATAAGAATACATAATGAAACATAATAGATAGTAGACAAATACATAAGAATACATAATGGAACAGAAAACAAAGTCCAAAAATAGTCTCACAATTATACAGTAAATTGCTTTTTACAAATGTACCAAAGCAATCTATTGGTCAAACACAGGAAAGTCTTCCCTATAAATAGTGCTGAAACAACTGGATATCAGATGGGAAAAATAATTGAACCTTAACTCTTACCCCAAATTATACACACAAATTAAGTTGAGATGAATCACTGACCTAACATAAAAGGTAAAACCATAGTACTTCTAGAAAGGAAATTGCAGTATATCTTCACAAACTTAAGGCAGACAAATTTTGCCCAGGATTCAGAAACTATGAATCATAAAACAGAAAACTGATAAATAAGACATCATCAAAACTCAAATCTGCTCATCAAAAAACACCACTCATAATATAAAAAGGCCAACCACAGAAGACATTCACAACATATATGTGTATAAAAGACCATATCCAGAATATTTAAAGAACTTCTATAACTCAGTGATAAAATGGACAACCAAATAAAAATAGTAGGAAAAAGACACTTCATGTAAAAAATATAAAAATGACCAATATACATAAAGAATGCTCAATATTATTAGTTTTCAGGGAAATGCAAATTAAAACTATAAAAAGATACTACTACTCACATGCTACAATGTCTAAAATTAAAAAAGAGTTCATCCATCAAGTGTTGGTGATGATGTGGGACACTCGATACTCATGTATTGTAGGTAGGAGTGTGAAATGGTACAGCCACTTTGCAAAACTCTTTAGTATTTTCTTATAATGTCAAACATCTACAACTCTATGACCCAGCAATATCACTTCTAGGTATTTACCCAAAGGAAATAAAAACTTATTTCTACAAAGATTGTAATAGAATGTTTACAGCAACTTTATTTATAATAACCCAAACTAGAAACAACCCAAATGTCCATCAGCAAGTAAATGGTTAAACAAATTAATAAAATTCATGCAATAGAATACCACTCAGCAATAAAAAGAAACAAGTCACTGATGTGTGCAACATAGATGACTCTCAAAATTATGTTGAAAGAAAAAAGTCAAACACAAAGTAATTCCATTTATCTAAAGTTCTAGAAGAGGTAGTACAAAAGTCTGGTGATAGAATTCAGAATAACGGTTGCATGGGGTGGTTGGAAAGGAGAATGGAGAATGATGGGAAAAGGTCGTGGTGATGGAAATGTTCTAAATCATAATAGGGTTTTTTTTTAATGAGTATACATTTGTCAAAGTCTTCAAACTCTGTAATTAGTATCTGTACATTTTACTGTACGGTAAGTTATAAAAATCATAAACAACTAACATCTCTTTAAGTCACCACTAAACTGGGCCATTTTAGCCATGTTTATAATAAGTTCTGGTAACTTTTGCTAAATCTATCAGATTTACAAAAAAAAAGTCTAGAATTTACTGAACCTATTCAGACTTTCCTCTACAGTTTCAACAGAGAAAATTAATAGATGGTAGAATATAAACTTTAACTAAACAGAAGCAGCAGGACTTCAAGATCATTATGAGAAAGTACTTCCAATAAATAACTTCAATAGAACTAAATGTATATTCAGAAAAAAAAAGACTGAGATGAGTGCATCAGTTAAACAATGGCATTTCTAATCTGTCCATCAATTCTGTTATCATTTATTTATAGTATATCATGCTTTCTGTATTAATACTGTAAGAAGATTAAAATGATATGACTAGATCATTTAAATTTCTAGAAGAGCAGTTTGCTAATGAACTCTAGATGATTTGGCCAAGAGATCACTCTGCCTGTAGTCATATCTGGACAATCCAAAGAACCAATTACACCATATTTTCTTGGGTTTGCATAAAGCTGGGTTTATTTGCAACCCTCCTCCCCTCTTTCTGGGAGGTAAAGGCCAGGAAATGAAAGGTTATTTTCTGCTTGGAAGGTCTTGTAAGAAGAACTTGATAGTTTCACACAGAGGTGCCCCATTCATAATCACAACACCTAACAATGAACTGGCTGTTTAGAGCTGCTTTAAATTCAAATGGGAAGACTACCAAACATCTCCAAAGCATTTCTAACCCCCAATCTCTTTTAAAAATCAATTGTTTTCAAAACCCCTCCTTATGTTTCTATAGCAAACAGCTGCACAAGATAAACAAAGTGAAAGATCATACTGTATAGAAGCTCTGCGTGGAGCCTAGATAAAGGAAGCTACAAAATTAAAGAATTCTCTCACAATTTCTAACACACAATGCAGGAGAAGAGATTATACTGTGCGTTACACCACAAGGTCTCCTAACTGCGCAAATCATTAAAATTTGACTATAATTCCAAGGTCTTCCAGATCTTGTGATATAGGTATACCACCATATCACTCAAACTATCCTTATATATCCTATATATAAATTTTACACCATGTCCTCTTTGACAACTCATGCAAGGTATACTACAATAAATTCGAGGAACTGAATTGCAATTGAACATAACTGATACACAATTTCCTAATAAACTCAACTGAAGAGGTAATTTCCTGATATATTCTTTCTTTCTAAATCAGCAGTAAGAGAAGTCAATTTCTAATACATTCTAAATGAGGCATGTTATTACAGCTGAATTATTACGAAAGGCTTCTTTTCATGTAGTCATACTGGCTTGAGACAGCAAGGAATCTGTGGCTCACTAATAAATGCATGGTAATCGCATGTTTTCTTATTTTCTAGGTGACTTCATGGATTATTTAATTTTAAATGTCTTCTACACTTAAAGGTGATTGAAAGCCAAATACTGCAACAACCATGGAACAATGCATTCTATGGTTAATGTGCTGCGGTGACTTATAGAGGGATGTTTTGAAAGATCTGAGAAATCTAGAAAAAAGGAAACCTTAATGAAACTACGACTTCTTTAGTCTTGAAATAATCTGACCACAAAACCCAGTGCTATTTGAGGTAGTATAAGCTTAAATTGCCTTTCCCATCTCTAGTCATATAATGCCTACTTTTCTTTTTTCTTATTATTCTTTTTAACTTTTCATCTTCTACTTAATTTTGTTTAGATTTTTTAATTCATTTTTTTCTTCTTTTGTGTGTCTTAAGATTGCCTGCCTGAGAATTCTTAAGCATCATATTCTCTCTTGTGACCATCTCAACTAGAGAAGATGGTGAACTTCAAATATTTTGATCTTCTGCATCCTGATTCATTAATTCTTTTAATTCAAGTTTTCCAGCAAAACTCCACAATGACATAACAGTCATATAAAATGTAACTATTATCAGATAAATAAAATGACCTCAGTGATCTTACATAACTGGCTGTCTAGAAGGTCCAAAGGTCTAGTTGCTTGTCGATGGTCGCCGTCTTGTGTCTTCATGTGATCTTTCCTCTGTGCATCTTTAAGACAGGTTAGGTGTGTGAGTCAACTTTGCATTCCCCATATACCTCACATGGTGCCCAGCATACAGCTGTGGCAAACAAATTTATGTTAAATAAATAGATTTACACTTGTCTTGGATGCTTTTAATTTGACAGGCTCAGTAAAACCTAATAATTATTGTATCTTCCTCTTCCAGATGTTTTGTCTTTTAATTTAAAAAAATCTTCAGTTTTACCACATTGTAATTGTTAATTTGAGCTCCTTCTTTTATATCCTGTATTGACAAAGTAGTATCCATATTTTGCAAAGTCTGACAAAATTTTAAAACCTTTTCTTCTTTTTTACACACAAGTCAAATCTTTGGGTTTTTTTACTGGTGCTTTTATGTTGTTCTATTTTAGTGAGGACTCTGTTTTCATTTTTACCAAATATATACATATATTTACCAAAGATACAGATGTATGTCTAGGTATATATATGAATATTTAAAGATTGGAAGCAGTATGCAAATCTTTCTTTTCAGCATATATTGTAAATATTTGGCAGACAATATCCCAATCAGAATTCTTACATGAATTCAATAGCCATTGACCATTATAAATCCAGGACAATCATATTGTTCTATGTGCAGGTTGTTAGAAAGAGAGTTTTAACTAAGGGGCCAGGGACATTACTATGCATTTGTCTATTTAACCTTGATTCAAGCAATAAGAGCATTGTGAGCATTTCTATGGAAGCTCAACTACCCAACATAAAGCCTAGAAAGATAAGAATAAAAATCCTCATCCACCTCTACAGGCCTCTTAACACCTGCCACCCAGTGAAGATTCCTGTGGAACCCTGCTCCCAGCTTCCTCCTCACATGCCTGTTGTTACTTACGACAAGGTCCATGAACCATTCTGAAGATGCTGTCCACCCTTTAATATCCTGCACAACCCTAAATTATGCACAGCTGAGCCATCAGCAGCTAAGGGAAAGGTTCAGAGAATAGCTATTCACGGTACAGCTCAAGATACAACGTGAAAACCAAAGGGCATCAAAAGAATGAAGACTCAAAGAACAGAATGTTGGAGTGAGGCAGAGAGGCTCTTGAGAGAGAAGGAAACTTGGAGACGGCACTTTCACAAGGGGTTGAGACAAGTGACCCTGCTTACCAACCCAGAGCGCAGCGTCCTTTAATTAGTGTCTTGGCAGGAAGAATTTATGATTGAGGACATCACAAAGGGCAGGTAATATTCAGATACATCTCTTAAGCATCCTGAAAACCTTGGAGTATCCAACTAGAGAAGCAACTTTAAAAAAAAAAAAAAGAAAAAAAGAAAGAAAACCCTGACAGTTTGTCAGAGACTGACTTTCTGGCTGTTTGCATTCACTCAGAGGCAGCTGAAGTGTATTTAGGTCGTATTTTACCACATCTAGTCTGTTCCTATATTGAATACCAGGTAATATTTTGTTTTGGAGGGATACAAAGTAGTTTAATGATAATAGTATTAGAATTACACTCATCCTTCAAAAAATGTGCATGTTACACAAAACCTGAGTCTAAGTCAAGCACAGACCTAAATGTTTACGACTTGGCATGCAGTCCACTGAACACACAACTAATAGTCCCAGTGACAATAATAGGAATCTCTTTAATTTTTGTTATATTTTACAATTTAAAAAGCACTTTGAGTTTCATTTAAGCCACAATATTTGAAGAAATTTCACAAAATCTTACAATGATTACCTCTGACGATAAAAACACTTTGTAAAAAAAAAAAAAGAACGTGGATAAATTTAAATAAGATAATTAAAAGCGCTTTAATACCACACATGCAAACTGACAAAGCCGCTTGCTAAATTTCTTTTCAGATGTTCTTATAATATAAATAAGATATATGTATTATAAAACATACAGTATATACTTCGATTACCTAGTAATCCATAATAGTGAGAATTTAGACTCAATTATTTGCTACTTAGATAATACTGGGATAAACACATACTATACATCTAACTATATACCTGTCTCTGGTTATTTCTTTAGGAGTAATTTCTAGAAGTGGAAATGGGAGACTGAAAGCTATGAATATGTTTAAGTCTCTCCCAATATATTGCTGAAACAGTTGCCAAGAAATAATGGTATCAACGTACGCTTTCATCAGTAGATTATGAGCATATTCAACTTCATAGCTTCCTCAGTCTTACCAGTTTTTAAAATTTCTGCCGAGACAAGGAGCCAAAACAAAACACAACAACAACAACAACAACAAAATAGCTTGTTGTTCTCTTTGGCTTATCAGTTAAAAATTTAACAGATGTGAAAAGTAAATGATATTTGTAATTAATTTATGATGAGGTTTTTCATTTTGTTTTGTTTCATTTTGGTTTTGTGGTCTGTTTTCTCCTGTAGACTCTCAATTCTATATGGGCAGGCCATCAAGCCTGTTGGAGCTTAGCACAGGGCCTGGTACATAATTGGTGGTCAAAATGGTCCTTTAGATGCGTGAATGATTATATTTTTATTTACAGCCACTTTTGTACATCAGCATTTTTGCTTGACTTGAAATGATGAAGCTTCACTCCTTGACCGGACTCCAGTCGGGCTCCTCTGAGCCCTCTTCTTGACTAGGCCTCAACTTTGAGAATTGGGACTCTCAACACAAATTATTTCATCCATCCCTCTCCACTGACATCAAGTGACTTAAACAAACACTAAAATAGTTTCTAACAGTTCAAGGCTGCGTCCCTAGAACGATCCCACCCCCGACCCCACAAAGTACCTGCCTCAGAAAGTGCAAGGCTGCCAACAGAATTTAGTTTGTTCCAGCCAACACCTTATGGTGGGCCTCTAGCCACTTTTTCTTAGAACATTTTCCAAAAAGGGGCTTATAATTCTTAATTCTTCCTCTGTCACTTTCAGATGTGTACATTTCTCCTGTAACTCAGGAGTGTCTTTCTCAAGGATCTGAAAGCCATTCCTGTAAAATGTGATCATCAGGAAGGACAGGGCCTGTGTGTCGCAGCCTCTGTGACAGGATGGACTCCTAGCTTTAGTAGTTGCCAGCTAATACACAACTGGCCCAGTCAGCATTGACATTGGCCAACCCTCTGTAACTTTTCACTTCCCCTGCTCTGCAGGGCTCCCACTCACCCCTCTCCCTGCTCCATCATTCTCTCTCTAAAATACCCAGTCACCTCTGTACAGATCGAGTTCAGTTCCATCTGGACCCTCCTGCCTGTTGTGATAGTATATAACTGATTAAAATCTGTTCTTACCAATTTAACTAGTGTCCAGCTTCACTTATCTTTGAAGGAAGCTTATCTTTGTCTTCTCTACCATTTGAGCTAATATTAGTGAACCAAATATTCTAAGAAAATTAGTTGCAACATGTTTCTGCAGGGAGTTTTATGACAGTGGTACTAATCAACTGGCATTTTCTGTGTGGTTAGACACTTTTTTTTTTTGCTTCCATCCTACCAGAAGCATTGGGCTTATATATGATTATAATCTGAATAAAATGTTAGACAACTATTTCCAAGCACAAAATTCCATAGGCCATTAAAAGCTACAAAAATCTTTTAGCATGTGCTTAAAACTTTACTATCAGTCTTTTGGTTTGTGCCCCAAAATGTATTGTCTGTTCCAACTGAAAAAGTACCAAATCTCATGACCACATTTTTTTAAGGTTTTCCGTATTATAAATGTTTATTGTGTTCTACATCTGCCTCTGTGTTTCAGCAGTCCACGAGTAAAGTGTAATAATGGCCACCATCAGTGGGTGCTGATGGAGCATGAGGCCCTGCTCCAGATACCCTGCGGGCTTCCCCTCAAGACCTACCCACAGCACAAGGCTGACATTCTTACAGGTGAGGAAACCGAGACTCAAAGAGGTCCAACAAAGTACCAAAGATCACAGAGCCTGTAAATAGTGGAGCCATGATTTGAACCATAGACTGTTTGACTTCAAAGTCTTCTTTCTAACACACTTTACAACTTAAGTATATATAGTCCTATATGGATTTCTTTCATATTTCTCATTTTTAATAACGACATGTAGTCAAAACAAAAATAAACATGTGGGAAAATTATACCCAGAATAAATATTGTATTTATAAAGAAAGGAGAAAGAAAAAGAAGAAGACAGTCAGGCCGTGGCAAAGCAAACTCCGAGGCAATCGAGGGGCTTCTAAACCCCTCGTTTTCTTTAAAGGAGCTATATTCATTTCTCTGAAAACTCTAGCTTTGGAATGAAGGTGGCATACTGTGGGAAGACCAAGGAAATTAAACTTTTTTCATCTTATTGATTCCTATTTCTTTCATTCCATCTGTCTCCTTGGCATGGTGACGGGGGTGACGATCAACGCAGAGTAAGCTGGCTCTGTCAGTCAGAAGATGGGAACTGACAAACCAGACCCAGGCTTGGGAAGGCCTTCCACGAGGGAAGGAGTCTGTGCCAGATGACAGGACTCACGGAGAGTCTGACAAAATGTTGCAGACAATCAGAAAGTGTCTGATCCAGATTTCATAGATAATAAGCAGGCTCTTTCCCGTGTTCATGCGCATAGATTTGAATATTTCTGGTCAAGCGTTTCATTTTTGCATAGAACAGGAAGTACATCACAGTGAAAAATAAAATGAAAGAAGGCAAGAAGGGGGATCAAAAATAAAGGAAACGCGAACATCCGAGTCAGTAGTGCAGAAACCCTGAGAATTCTGAGTCCATGGAGTATAATATAATGCTGCGAGGGGAAAACGCTTCACAAGTTAATGTTTCTAATATCATTACTAGAGTGCAAATACACTGGAATTCTAGGATTTTCTATAGGTTAGAACCTTCGTTAAATCACACAGCATTCAGTTGCTGTTCCGCGGCAAAGAGGCCTATTTTGCAGTTTCTTTAAGGTTGTCTCCAACATAAGTAAACTCCAAAATAGACATAAAAATGATAATTTTTGTACGTGGAAGAATCTGAAGCAGGTCACTAGACAGTCTTGTGATTAAATTCTATTAAGAGAGATGAATCCCATTGTCCTTATTAAGAGGTTTTTGCAGGAGAGGTTTCTACTCTGGCAGAGAAAGACTAAGATGGAAAAGCAGTTCGTCAAAGGAAGCTCATTTTGTTGGGAGCCAAGAGACCCATATATGGCAAGGCTGGAAAATGAATCAATTTTACCATTTCATTGCTCTCCCCACCCCCTGCCATGAAGCTCCTATCATTCAGCAAAAAGCAAATATTTATGTCTTCATCTGCTTCTTTCTCCTGGACCTGAAGTTCTCACCAAAACCTCAGAAACTGACACATTGTAAACTGACTACAATTAAAAAAAACCCAAAAAACAGCAGTTGAGAAATGTCAAAAACTATAATCTTCTGAAAACACAAGACTGAGTTAGAAAATCCACGTGTGAAAAATTTGGTTGTAAAACCCTCTTGATTCAACCCTCAGAATTCAACTTTTATGGGTTGAGTTGTGTTCCTAAAAAAAAAAAAAAAAGAAGAAGAAGAAGTTGGCACCTCAACCCCCAGTACCTTAGAATGTAACCTTATTTGGAGATAGGGTTTTCACAAAAGTAATCAAAACGAGGTCCTCAGGGTGGGTCCTAATCTGGCATGACTGGCATCCTTATAAAAAGGAGAAACTGGGGCACAGAGAGAGGAGTCACATAGAGAAGATGCCGTATAGAGACAGAGAGTACACCAAGGAAACAGGCTTAGGAGACCTCTTTCCCTCACAGCCCTGAAGAATCAATACTGCCAGACACCTCAGTTTCAGGTTTCTGACCTTCAGAACAGTAAGAAAATAAATTTCTATTGTGTAAGCCGCCTAGTTTGTGGTACTTTGATATGACAACCCTAACAAATTAATACAGATGTTGGTATTGGGAAATGGGGTGCTGCTATAACAAATACCTTAAAATGTGGAAGTGCTTTGGAATTGGGTGTGGATGGAAGCTAGAAGACTTCTGAGGTACATGATAGAAAAAGCCAAAAATGCCTTGAAGAGAATGTTGCTAGAAATGTGATTTTTAAGAGTGCCTTTGGTGAAATCTCAGGTGGAAATGAAGAACATGTTATTGGAAACTGGAGGAAAGATGGCCCTTGTTATAAAGCAGTAGCAGACTTGGCTGAATTGTATTCTGTGTAATGGAAGGTAGAACTTAGAAGCGATGCACTTGGATATTTAGTCAGAGGTTTCCAGCCCAGCCTGGTTTCTCCTTACTGCTCTTAGTAAAATGCGAGAGGAGAGAGAGAAATTAAAGAGGCAGAAGAAACCACGACTTGAAGATTTGGAAAACACTCAGTCCATCCATGTTGCAAAAAATGAGAGCACACTCTAGAGAAAACTCCAAAGGTGTAGCTGGACAACCATTTGCTAAAGCAATTAGGCATGTGACTTGTGGATCTAGTCAACATCTCAGCAGAAACTGCCAATCTGGGCTGAAGGGGACAGAGCCATGACAAAATAAAGGAAGGCTATCAAACTTCTGGGACTCTACAGGCAGGAATCGGGCTGATAGGGTTATGTGGCTGCAAATGTGGGTTAATGTTCAAGAAAAAGAAGAATGACTGCAAAGACTGTTCAGATGCTAGTGGCCATTGCCACCATAGGCCCAGAGGACAGGCTCGGGGGGAGGGCTGTCTCGTCCTCAGTTCTGGAGGGCAGGGCCACCTCTTCCATTCAGCACGGCCTCACTGTCATTCTCAGCTCCCCACTCCTGGTTTCTCTGTTTCTATGGTCTCACTTCCAGTAACCCAAGTTCAAAATGTGTCATCAGTGACTCCTTTACTTTTACTCATATTTAATTAAGACCTGGTTCTGTTGATTCTCCCACTCTTCACAATCATTGCTGTGGCTAAGGTACGTTTTTGTACTTTTATTAACAAAAAGCATTCTTCACTAGTTTTATGATGTTATACTAAGAACTTTACATGGTTTTGCTTTTTAATATTTATAACAGTGCAATGGGAAGGCATGCTATTCATATTCATTTTACAGGTCAGGAAATTGAGGCTCAGAGAGGTACCGAATGACTATATTTGCTCGAGGACAAATAGTGATGAAGTGTCAGAGAAGGGAGTAGAACCAGATCTTCCTGAGCCCTAAACCACAGTCTTCCCTGACACGCTCCTTCCTTCAAAACATCCCAGTTTTGTTTCCTCCTTTCCATTCCCACTTTACCAACCTAGATTTCCTAATCCCTTGCTCTTTTATTATTGCAAAAATCTCCTGGCATTTCTCCCCAACTCCTCTCTCCCCTTCCAACCTTTTTCATCTCATCTAAAAACATAAAAATTGTCTAAAAGTCACTCCTCAGCTCAAAAACTTTTCTGCGATTTCTCATTGCCTGTAGGATAAAGACAAACTATCATAAATTGGCATTTCACAGTATCTTGACTCATGCTACGTGTTAAAATCTCACCCATCCTAAATGCCCCATCTCTTTGTGAAAAATGTATCTGTTAACCTTTTATCTGAGCCTTTCATTTAGAAAAATGTTTTCCCTCCTTAAAATTCTGTCTGTGATGTTCATCTAAACTGACCCCAGACTTGGTATGTCAACTACTGAGACTGGAATCATCATCTTGCCTCAAAAATTCCTCTCCCAGAGTTTGGCATTCTTTTTAAATTACACTTTGACTGTTATCACTGCTTCACTGGCATAGCTGTCTTCTCTGAACCCAGGTGGATATCTTTTCCAGCACTATCTTCTGTACAATTTAGTTCTCAAATGGCTATTAACACTACTTCTGTCTGACAGCGGCTCTGAAACAGTGGCTCCAGCCCATCATTCGTGGCTGCCCTCTGCCTCCCAGGCCCCCTCAATGGGCACCTCCAATAGCTTCTTTCTCCACATGTGTTCAACCATGCTCTTCTCCCTCTGAAGCTGCCTACCTCCCGCCTCTCAGAATCCTCTCTGTTCCTCAGAGTCTAACGGAAAGTGCCACTTTCTGATTCCCTCATCTGGAAGTGCTCTTGTTCCTTCCTTTGAACACAAACAATTCTTTTAAAAAAATATCTTTTTAACCCTGTTTCCTTTCTAATCCTCCTTGACTCAAACTGGAATATTCATCTGTCTTACCTTCTTACTAGAATGCACACAGCCCTGAAGATAAGGACCTAGGTTTGCTTATCTTGATACATCTAACCAATTATCTCACACAAGGTAGATACTCCATACATATTTACCAAAGCAAATGGCATTTATTCCCAATGGCCTTCCTTATTTTTGCCCCTAGTAGGCATTGAGATGAGTTGTCCACAAGGTTTTTGCATGAGAAAACTTCTCATGGAAAATCTTAGCCTCTTTGTTATAGATGAAGCATCAGTTAAAAAGCACAAAGTGACACAGTCTGAACCTAGAATATATCCTGAGGCCCAGACCAAAGAAAGAGACAAATTTAAAGTTGTACAAACCAACAGTGGGAGGACCATCTATACTTAGTGACTAGTCTGTCAGAGTGAAAAACCTCAAGTGGGTTGTAAATATAGGGTTGATTCTTGGGGAGACTTTTCTTCTATTTGCTGATTCAGCTCCTACAATCAAGAGATTTTGTTGTTGTTCAGTTTTACTTAAGGCAGACTAAATCAACTGATTTCATGTTTATTCCTGATTTTTTGTTTTTCTTACCTTGGCTAAACTCTGTGTTTTACAAGGCCCTTTCAGTTTCAGTGATCAGAAATATCCTTTTATCCTTTTTATTTTTTTTAAACCATTTACTTCTTTGCTTGTGTCTTCTAGGGAAAGCCAACTAACTTGCTACAAAATGTGAGTTTTTTTTTAATTTGTAGAAATCTACAGGACCCTTGACTTCCAATGTCTTGGTTGAGGATACTGATGGACTTTCTTCCAGCATTCATTAGGGCCCATTGTGAATTCATGTCTGCACAACATGTAGATCAAGGTGATTCACTATTGGGTACAAAATGGTTGTTTAACATTTTGCATTCCCAAATATACCAGTGTAACTCCTTTTGTGATTCTCGTTCTCTAGAAATAGAAGATAACATTGAAAGCATATCTTTCAAGGGACTGCTTATTTCAGAAAATCCAGACAACCCAGTGTTTACTTACTTATGATGACCTTAAATGGGGAAATTAGCAAAACAACAATGATTAAAGTTTCCCAAGCATTGATTGGGCAGAGGTTTCAAAAGGCTTTCTCCTAGAGCTACATGATATGGTCATTAGGCATTTGGGGGAATAACTAGAAGATTAGACAAAGCAGACCAGCACTACCCCACCACTCCCCACCCCCGCCAAAGTCCTCGGCGAAAAAAAGGGAGAAAAAGAAAGAGCCCTTTTGGACCCATTCTATATTAATTATCAGCAACTATGTTCTTCTTGAACAATTGCTGACTTCCCCACCTTTCATCCATCTCTCCAAATAACAGTCTTCCAAACCTAAGACTCTGGGGTTTGATAATTCATCTCCATTGTAGGCACTCACATATGGACACACATTCTCTCTCTCTCTCTCTCTCTCTCTCTCTCTCTCTCTCTCTCACACACACACACACACACACACACACACACAGACTTTTTCTTTCATATTTGGATTTGCAGAAGGGTCCAAGGCAAAGGGGAGGAAAGCCTTGGAAAAAAAAAAGAAAACTGCCAGTAAGTTTGATCTAAACAAAATGGTTATTCAAATGGGTCTCCGACTAATTTCACAAAGATGCGTGATAATATCCAACATATGGCTTTAACTACGTTTTTTTTAATATTAGAAATTGAATGCACATTTTAAGACACAAGTTTTGCTGATATGCTGTTGATAATATAGGAGAACTATTTTCCATTTGTTTCTAATTATCTTAAAGACAGCCTGGGGATCATTTACCCACGGTTTAAGAGCACTCAGATAAGTCCACAGATGCGACAGGCGGGCATGTATGTCAGCTACTGCAGTGGGGCTACGTGAGGGTGGCTTACCCAAGACTATCCTCTTATGTCTGAAACCACTAGATACGGTTCCTAAGGTCAACCAGTGCTAAAAAATAAAATCCTTTCTTTGTCAGCATTCTTAGGATGTGGGCTCTGGAGCCAGACTGCCTGGCTCCACCATTTAACTAGCTAGATGATATTGGGCAAGTTAGTTAACCTCTCCTTGCCTCAGTTTCCTCATCTGAGAAGTGGGGATGTGCCTACATCATATGGCCATCATGAAAATAAAAACATCCAGAATGGTACCCAAAACATAGAAAGTGCTTGATAATTGATCTGGCCCCAGCTTAACTCTCTGCTTCATCTCCCTCTCTGCCTTCCCAGCCCCAACTCTTTTCCCTGAATCTTGCCAGCAAGATTTCTTCCAATTCTTCCAACATGAGCTCCTTTACCACTCTGGGAACATTTCCTCCTCTTCTAGCTCACTAATGCTCTTCCTCCAGGTCTAGTGCAGACAGCACTCCCTCCAGTCTGAGTCACAGGGTCCTCACCTGTTTGCCCGCAGCTCCCTGGGTTTCCTGTTACAGGGTGAATAACATACCATTTTCATATTCACTGGTCTACCCCGACTGGACTCTAAGGTCTGAGGCAGGGACTGAATCTGTCTTGTTCATTGTTGCAATCTCACCTTGTGAAAAAAATACTTTGCCCTGGAATTAACTGGATTTTTTTCTTCGCAAAACAAACAAAAAAATCTTCCTTCAGTGTTCTCGTGTAAAATAGATAATAATGCAGAGCAGGTAGGGGAGAATGATATGCTTACTTGACAGCATTTTTAAATTTTAACCTATCTTGAGATTTGCTGAGCCCTTTCAATCTGAAAATTCAAGTGTTCTTCGGCTCAGGGATTCATTCATACACATACACACATGTATGGTCGTGTACATGCACACACTACCGTTCCTGCTTCACTTCTGTTTCTTCCTTTCTCTCCTTAGTGAATGGTTATTATTTGTTTATTAGATCTCCTGGAATTGTCTTCCTTGTTTCTTATCCCATCTTTTCACTTGAGATTTTCATTTCTTTCACTTCATTTCTTTGCTATGTGTTTGAAATTGTTCTTCCATTTGATCTTATCGGTCACTAATTTTATTTTCAGTGGTATGGATTCTCTTTTTTCTTCCACTAATGAATTATTTTTTTTTAAAGTATGATTTTACTGTTCTCATCATTTCCTAAACATTGCTAAAGCATTCTCAATTCTTTGTTTGTTTTTCAAGTTCTCTTCCACTTCTTTCTTTATCTCTTCCTCCATAGAGAAATCTCTTCTTCAAGTAATTGAGATCCCTTTGCTTTCTCCTGTCATGCTAATGTCATGGAGTGGGTCCATGAGTACCGCGCAGCTCAGACTTCTCGAGTCTGGGGCAGTGCTTGACTGGCCGGCTGTGAGTGAAAAGGTAGGGGTTCAGGGATTGGTCATGAAGTGCCAGCAGCCAGCTAGGGCCTCTGCACCCAGAGCAGGGACCCAGCCCAGCAGCTGCAGGACCCTTTCTCCTCTCCCCAGCCTCCAGCAGCAACGTGCCCCTCACCCCCTACGCGCCAGTGGCACGGGAGACATCAGCGCTCTGCACCTGCAGCCTCTCTCTGCCCTCCCTGAGGTCCTGACCTTCTTAGAGATCCCAAATCTGGGGAGATGGAGTTTCTTTCAACTTGAGTATATCCTGCAGGGTCCCCAGAGGTAGAAGGCAGTCATGGGCATGTGATCAGGCAACCATTTCCCAGTTTTCATTTTAAAATTATCTCAGGGGATGAGGGTAGTGGAAGGCTATGACAAAGCATTTTATAGTAAAGAAAAAAATTTACACTCAAAAAAGTTGAAATGCTCAAAGATAAAACAACCAATTAGTAGCAATTTCCAATTTTTGAGAGAAAACTACAAAATTAAAACTTCTCTGAAGTTTAGTAAGATATCCTGTAGGACACCCCTGTTCATATGGGAAAAATTAACCTCAAAGCTTGATGTACCCTTTGAAATACAGCATGGCTGTCCCCGAAGCACTGATAGAGTGGCAGCGTGGTGATTAAGAACATAAACTCAGGGTATGTTCCTTATCCTCATCGCCTCAGTTTCATGATCTGTAAGGGGCTTAAGATAGTAATTGCCCCATATAGTAATGTGAGGTCACTATTTGAAAAGTGCTTAGAATAGTACTGGCATATAATAAATGCTCCCAAAGTGTCTGTTACATAAAATAAAGCAAAATAAGATAAAATATAATAAGTACAAGATTAGTATTTAAAGCTGTGAACACTGTAGGAAATGTTTGGTACCCAGGATGTCATTAATTTTTTTTGGTCTTTTAAAAATATCTTTGCCACCAAACTGGGTTCGCTGCTGCCTATTCAAAAATGATCCTCTGATAGATACAGTAAGGACTATGGCACAGACAGTCCTGAAATGCCGAGTCTCCAGTGAGAGGAAAGAAGTGGAAATTTTTATTTTACAGTGTTTCCTCAAGGCGTATGTTCTGATTACTGTCCATTTTCAGCTTTATGGTAGAATAACAGTATCTCTATTATTTAGGTAACATTAGAAATGGCCTTAAGTTTCACAGTTTTAAAGATCACTCTTGAGACGCAGTGTATCTCTCAGGGTACCCATTTTTAAGCACGCTCCACACATCCATTCAGTTGCCTGTTAAATTCTAACAGAAATGTGTA
The DNA here is from genome assembly GCF_036321535.1 of Camelus dromedarius. Taxonomy (NCBI): domain Eukaryota; kingdom Metazoa; phylum Chordata; class Mammalia; order Artiodactyla; family Camelidae; genus Camelus; species Camelus dromedarius. Next base: position 72,986,896 of record NC_087439.1, on the reverse strand, counting down.
TGCAAATGAACCATCCGCTGTCCCCTTCCTGCTTATATAGCCACCAGGATTAGAGGAAAATGTCAGAACACTGACCAAAACACCAAAGGTCCTGGTGATTAAGTCTTCATCTAATAATAAATAATAAAAGCTTAGATTTGTCAAGGCATCTTGATTAAGCATGTTACATGTGTTATTTCCCTTGATTTTCTATTAGTTGGGGTTTAACATTTTACTTTGATTATTGCTCGGCTCTTTATTGTCTCAGGGTATCTGTATCTTTTCCATTCCTAAAAGCCAGGAAACAAAACAACTAAATCAAATTAATTTAGTTTTAATAATTTTGATGACCTAAATAACAACAAAGTTTTGGGATAAAAATGTGATTTTGATCTGTGCAGAGATGGGATGTTAAATGGCACGGCATAAATGATCGACTATGAACCACTGAATAAGCTTCAATCAGCTGTGTAATTCACGCAAAATATTCAGCTTGCTCCAGACAACCAAGGACAATGTGGGATTTATTCTCCTTGAGCCAGGGTGGAAGCACTGACTCACGACATTTATTGTCAGCCTTCTATGTTACTTAATGTCATATGGAACCCAGTTCAAAGATAGTCTTTTGGTAACATTTTTCTAAGAACAGCTGAGGCTTATGCATTCGAGAGAAAACAAATGTATGTGACACGCAGAGCCAGGGAGGAGGTCGAGTCAACCGCAAATTTGGATTTTCAAATCTACACCATTGCCCAGGTCTTGACCCTAACCTTCTGTCTCCCACTGGCAAAACCCAGAGTGTTCTGCCTCATGTAACATGAGAAGCCACTCTTCTGTGTGAAATCCCCCATCAATTTTGCAGAGGTTTTCTGCCATTATCATAGTCCAGGTAGGCAGTTGTCATGAAGCATTAGAGCTGAAAGAGGATGACAGCATAACTGCGGGCGAGCTCGGGGCTCAGCCCGGTCCAGCACCTGCCGCCTGCTCAGGCAGGAGTGTCCTCTGTCAAGACACTGCCTGGCAAGAGGCTTCAGGAATCATTTTGTATCAGTGCCCTTCATTGACAGCACGCTGGAGGGCAGCCTGTCTAGCAAAAGCAGGACAGAAACCTTTGCCAGCCACCTGCCTGCCCCCATATGGTGGCCATTTAAAAACCCGTCACTTTTATAAAGAAGCTCTCGAATTATTCATTCATCAAGTACAGTTTTTTTTTGTTTTTTTTTTTCATCAAGTACAGTTTTGACTGGCCCAACTGCTTCGCTGTATGATCACCTAATTGTGTGACTTGAAAAACTTTATTTTCATGGAACTTCATTTGGGTGAAGGAAGAGAATTATTTAAATCCTCTAAGGAAGGGATTGTTTAAATACACCTGGGTGAGCAAGTCAAGTCTATTCCCAGTGCTCCGAGGAGGGCATTCCTGGAGAGCAAGAGTGCTTTCACACCCTGGGATTCCAAACACAGCCCAGGAGCCCCCCTCCCCGCTCACAGAAGGAGGGTCTGAGAAGTCTTATAATGTCATACCTGGTTTCCTCACTCTCCAGATCCAGAGGCAGACAGTTCATAGTGGAGGAGAGATTGGGGGGTGGGGGGAATCTGTTCAGAAACAATAACAGAAAATGAAATGTACCTGAGTGTCCATCTTAGGGAATCAACAGATTCTAGAAAATTTAACCATAGAAATACACCATTAAGGGACTCAGAAATCCATTACTACTTACATGTCAAAATTCTACCAATATTTTTTCTCTTTTAAATTAGATTCATGAGTTAATAATGGCAATGTTTCAATGGGCATGCTAAAATTTTCTTCCTTATTTGTTTCTGTGTTTTCTGATGATCTCCCTTCACTAACATGTACACTCCACGAGATTAGAGGACCTTGCCAGTCTTATATACCACTAAAACTTCAGGGCCTGAACAGCGCTTCACACACGGGAGATGCTCAATTATATTTACTGGAAAAATGGACAAATAAATGCAAAACAGAATGAATGAGTGAATGAATGAATGGCATCTGGAGAAAGCACCAAATGTCTTATGACATGGCTTCCCAAATGTTTTGCAGGGGTTGTGATAGAAGAGATCGAGTTGAGTGATGAGAGTAATTAAGATTTTTTGAAAATTTTTAATTAGTTTGGTACATTTTGGTTGAAGATTTAAATTTTTTTTAAAAAATTGCTGAGGGAGGGTATAGTTCAGTGGTAGAGTCCATGCTTAGTGTGTACAAGGTCTTGAGTTCAACACCTAGTACCTCTATTAAAATAAATAAATAAATAAAACCTAACTACCCCCCCCCCAATTTTTTATAAAAATTGCAGTAATAAGGAATAAATGAACCAATCACCTGAGGGTTAGGTGAAATTCTCTGCTGTTGAACATAAGTCTGGTTGTGCATGCCCCATCCAACAAAGGAGCAGTTTGAAGAAGGCAGGTAGGTAAGAATTTATACCCTTTTTTCTAAAACCAGCCATTAATCACCAGGTTCTTTTTCCTCACTCTCTTCCTGCCAGTCTCACCATCTATTCCTCTTTCTTCACCTGACACCTGTGCTCAGAGGATCTCCATCCTGGGGCTGTCTTGTGAGAGAGGGCTCTTCTAGCTAACTGCTTCCTGGACCACTAGCTCCATATGGGGGTCCCACAGACCCTCAGATGCAACTATCCCAAACTGAACTCCTGACCGCCCTCCCACACAAGCTCTTCCTCCCCTGTCTTCTGTCTCAATGAAGAAGCACCAACATCAGCCACTCCAGAAATCCAGAGGTATCCAGGATCGCTCTCAGACTCCACCTCCCACACCATATCCAGTCAGCCACCAAGCCCAGTAGATTCTAAACCCTTAACCTCTCCCACTTCCATTCTCTCCTCTCCTTTGCTACAACCACTCACTCACTTCATGCTTTCATTATCTTCACTAGGATTACTGCAATACTCTCTCACTCGTTTCCCTGCCTCCCGTTTTGCCTGGGTGCGCTTTAAAATATGACAATATGCACATTACTCCGCCTCTCCACACAGCTTGGCTTCTAACCTCCCCATTGTCTCAGGAGATATGACTGAGCCTCTGTAGTATGGAGCTTTCATGATCTAGACATGGTCCTACTTCTCAGCGAGAACATTGCTCCCTCCCCTTCAGCCATTTGAGCGACAGAGTTTCTCAGTGGGTGGAGCTGTTTCATCCATGGGGCCTCGGTGCTCCCGGATGCATCTCACTGTAATCCAAAATTCCACCTCTGCCCCCAACACCAAACGAGTTAGGCTTTGTAAAGGGAAGGTGGCACCCCAGAACTAAATCATCTCCTCCCCTAAGGTGTTGGGATAGGAGAGGTCCTAAAAGAGAAACTTGGCCAGAATTGGGACCACTTACTAAGAAACCCCGTCTGGTACACTAATTCACAGAAGGTCTAAGTTATTCTCCTAAAATTTTTCTGTGAGAAAGTATCTGTCAGACCCTCATGACTTCTTGTTTGGACCAGCAAAATGCCTTTGAAATGTCTTCCCTTCACTCCTTCTCCTAATCCACTCTCCATACTGCTGTCAACCATCTTCCCAAACCTCAGATAAGTTCACATCACACCCCTGCTTAATGGGATATTAGCAGCTCCTAAGCTTCTAGCTGGTTCCTGAGAATGTCTTCCACATCCTTTCCCAGGGTGATACATGGCACACTCTACAACCTCCTGTTGAATGTAAGTAAGTATACCAGCCATTTTCAGACTGGTCCAACCAAATGTTTAATGTTCAAGGAAGAACAGACAGGCTTGAAACAAACAGTGAACATCAGCAAACATCAGCCTGTCAGAGGCCATCACTCTGCTGCTGGGTGTTTGGAACCTGTGGTTAAGGTCGCAAGCCTTGCTTCTTTGCCTCTCCCAACTGTGAACAGCAGGAGACAGCTAGAAAACTATAGGCTTTCAATGGTATGGACCTTGGTTCAAATCCTGGCCCCACCTACGTGAGATCACGTACAAGTGCCTTCCTCTTTGTGAGTCGTGGCTGCTCGTCTGTAGGTGGAGATCATAATTCCCGTATCATGGTAATTGTGAGGATGAGTGTTAGGTATTCCCTTTTCAAAAGAGACCTACCTCATCTTATTTAGTAATTCAATATGCCCACATGTTCTGCTTGCTTACTGCACATTTAAAAGGAATTCTAGTTTCTTTCTATTAAAAACTATTGTTAAAATGAAACAAATAAGCAAAAATAACAACAAAAATGTTCAGCCCACAACTGGAGGGAAGATTCTGAGTCTTTGAAGGATAGGCTGAGTTTTTTTTTTTTTTTTAATTTGTTTGTGTTTCCCTCTCTTGTACAGATGTTGGGTTGTGAGAGATTGGCTGAAATGGATGCTAGAAAGAGATCACGTGACAGAAGGAGTGGACTCCAAGGGAAGGAAACCCTGTTTTCAATTCTTTTAAATCCTTAAGGTCAGCTTCAAATAGGGATTCGGGATAACCTAGCCAAATTGGCAGTGACTAGGAAGTGACCCAAGCCAGGTAGCAAATTACTGGCTAATAGAACCAAGTCACCTTTATTGCGACCCCCAGCTGAGCTCCAAGTTTGTCTGCCTGCCATGGATGCATGGTGGAGAGTCTGCCCTCAGAGGGACCACCTCCCACAGAGGCCGGCTCCAGTTTAGAGTTTGAATGGAAGGTATTTAGATAAACTAATAATTGCACAGGGATGTGGTTTGCTCTGGAGAAGTCAAGACTGTGTTTAAATATCTGAAATTCCTGGTGTCGCTAATAATTGTAACCTCTGCTTCAATAAAACACACAAATAATGTTACTGAAACGTTTCCAATCACAAGGTATTATTTTTGGTCTAAAATAGATGCAGCCCTTGGTACTTAAAAGGAGGATGTCTGGATGGATTTACCTCTGCTTGAAGGGAAACAAAACTCCTGGAACTTTGGCCAAGGCCCTAAATCTGAGAAACATCTATTGGAGTGATGGCCGGTTAGCAGCGTGACTATGGTGTCATTCCCAGCACAACAAGTAAGGACCACATTGTGAGACCCATTTAAGGTGCTGGAGCCAGTAGAGCCAGTAGCTTGAAAGGAAATGAGCTGGCATTTCTGAACACTTAATAACTGTCAGGCTGGGTATTAATATAGATGATCTCATTCAGTCATCACAGCAACCCCATTTTACAGATGATGAAACTAAATCCCAGAAAGGTTAAATGATGGTCCCAAAGACACCTGCCTATTAAGAGCAGAATTGGGATTTGAACCCAGGACACACAAGGCCCATGCCTTTGCGTTCTATCTTACAGCCTGCTTAGTGAATCATAAAGAGCTAACTCCAAACAAAGGGGTACCTGGAATCAAACTGCCAGGGTTCAGATCTCTGCTCCATCACTTGCTATCTCTGTGACCAAGAAGGAGAAGGCATTTAACCTCACTTTCCTCAGAATAAAATGGGAGCAAATACTAGTATCCACCTAGTAGCGCTATGAGGCAAATGAAAAGAGGTGGCACCATAGAAGGCTCAGGACTGTGCCTTGACCATCATGCCCAATCCAGACTCTCAAACATCGAGCCAGCAGGCAAGCAAACTGGCTTCTGTCTTCAGCCCAGCCTGTTAGGCGGGACTTCTGAGTTAGCCCAGACACCACTCTCCTGAGCCTAACAGAGGACCCCCCCACCCACTAAACACCCTGCTGATGCTTCATCCACCACAGGGTAATAAGTCACCTCCCACAATTTACGTTGGGTTGTCCACCTCAGCATAGCCCGAAGAACAGTCCTCAGATGCTGCAAACTCTTAGCCCAGTTGCAGTAATTCACATTATTTCTTTATATTTCACATTGTGTTAGAGTACACCAATAAAGATTTGCTGGGCACATGTGGAAAACATTAGTTATTATGTGGATTCAGGCAAAAGGTAGTTAGTATCCAAATAAATCAGATTGATGTTTTATCTAACCACCATTAAAGCAAAGCCTGAGTGCAACATGTTCTGGCTGCGGACAAGGCTTAATATAAAAAAATAATTACCCCAACTGGCAAGAACTGAAGTCTTTAGGTATGGCAGTGCTTCCTTCTTAGCCAAAAATACATGTCACCAGTGTTGTAGAAGTTAATATCTTGCATGGGTTATATTAAACAAAGATAAGGTATATAGCAATTGTATGGAATTATGAAAAATTAGGCAGTGGAGGAAAAGAAATTCTTCCTTTTTCAAGTTAATCATTAACATTTCTCCAGGAAACAAACAACTGAGACTATTGTCTTATTTCCAAAGGTTGCCCAGGGGTGAGCAAAAAAGCTAATTTCATTAGACGCAATACATAATCTAAGGGTGGTCATACAATCATTGCATGCATATGTGCCTGACCATAAAAATACCTCAAGGACTAGGAAGTTTCAAAGTAAATGTAAAAATAAGATACACGAGGACATTTTCACACAGTGTTTAAATATGTATATGTTTCAATCAAGTGCACAAATAATGTGTTCATTGTTTAAAGACAGCCAATTGGCCATTATTCAATGCATGTCAGGTGTCATGAGGGCAGAAACTGACTTCCTTTTCAATGCTGTTTTTGGATTCTTAAAACAAGAAGTAAAGAAACTATACAAAAAATACATCAGACAAAGGAATTTTGAAGAAAGCAGCAAAGGGGGGGGGGGAAATCAAAATAAGTTTTTAAGTAAACAAGAATTTAAAAAGGGAGATCTCTCCATATTTATTCTCAGAGTTACACAGTCAATAAAGTTATGAGTTACACGTTTTCCACCACTAAATGTTATTAGATTCCATTAAATTTAACAACTCTCAGTAGAGAGCTTTTTAAGAACACTTAGCACAGTGCCTGGCACACGTAAGAACTTGTAATTATTATTAACTATTCTTCCCTTTTCCTGAAATTGATCTTAACAATAGAGTAGGTCCCAGATCTTCCTGTTCTGAATGTCTCTTCAGTGGAAAGCAAATATTAAAGGAAGATAGTTGCCTCCTTGGGCTAAATCCTAGAAAAAGAGATTCAAATCATGTGACATCATCAAGATACAGTTGACTCATGCTCAAAGGCCTTCTCTACTTTTATTTGTTGAGGTTACCAATGAAATAGAAATGCTACAACCAGATTACAAAACTTACAGTGAATTCTAAGTATTTACCTTCTGCAAATTTACATTTTTAATACACACACACACACACACACACACAAACAATGCAGTGTGCCATTCAGAACATAATGACAAGATTTACTTTTAAAAAATTGAAATGTATGGCCCTATGGTTGGAGAGAGATTTAAATTTGCCTGATAACTGTTGTCCTCCCTCACTTGCCATAATTTGATGTGTTCCTCAGAGACCCATCTAGTCTAAATAAGAGGATCCCTGGTGTTATGGGGTAAATGATGTCCCCTCATAAAAATTATTTTACCAAAGAGATGTTTCCATGTCTTGTCTATTGTAAATAATGCTGCTATGAACACTGGGGGCATGTATCTTTTTGGACTAGAGTTCCCTCTGCTTATATGCCCAGGAGTGGGATTGCTGGATCATATGCGAAGTCTATTTTTACTTTTTTAAGGAATCTCCTACTGCTTTCAATAATGGCTGCACCAAACTACATTCCCATCAACAGTGTAGGCAAGTTTCCTTTTCTCCACACCCTCTCCAACATGCACACCAGAAACTGGCATAACATTGTAAACTGACTATACTGCACTTAAAAAAAAGAAATTAAAAAGATTCATGAACTTAAAAAAAAAAGAGAGAGAGAGACAGTGAGAGATGTTGAAGCCCTCAGAATGTGGCCTTATTTAGAAACAGGGCCTTTCCAGAGATAATCAGGTTAAAACGAAGTCTCATTTGTGGGCCCCAACCCAGTATGACGGTGTCCTTGTAAAAGGGGCAAATTTGGACCTAGATACACACAGAAGGGAGACAATATGAAAAGACACAGGGAAAACGTTCTGTGAAGACAGAGAGTTAGACGATGTATCTACAAGACAAGGGACACCAAAGATTGCTGGCAAACCACCAAAACCTAGGCGGAGGCAAGTTTCAGAGGGAGAATGGCCCTGCTGACCCCTTGGGTTCAGAGCCCCGACCTCCAGAACTGTAAGACAACACACTCTGCTGTCTTAAGCCACTCAGTTTGTGGTACTTGTTACGCAGCCCTTGAAAACGAATACAATAAGGAGTAGGAGGTGTTCCTGGTGGCTGGCATGGTCTCCCGCCCCTGCTTCATTACTGACCTCAGGATTCCGCCCCTTAGACACGTGAGGTAGCATGTAAGAATTCCAGGCAATAGCCAGCCTGACTTCAGCAACTAGACTGGAATTTGTCTGCAGTGTTATAATGGTTTCTTCAGATGTGCTGTGCACCTAAGTAGAAAGACTCTCATGAGCGCATTTTTGCACGTCACAAGGTAAAGTTCCAAAAGGAAAGCAAGGAAAGGCAACAATCTGTTGCATGGTCATTTTAGTTACAGGGTTATAAGTCGTCCAGCTTTCTGTGATGATGAAACTTAACATAGTTTTCTAAGGTGACAGTAGTTGCTGGGGAAAAAAATGGCAAATGGAGAGTGTGGTCAAAAGTACAAAGGCACACATCCACGTCACAACCTGTACCAAACTAATATGCTAAGCGGGTTGGAGTATATTTTAGTATATGTTCAGCTCAGTTTTCTTCTTTTTGAATAATGTTTACATTTCCTTTTCCCTGAACGTCCTCTGCTCTAGAAAGAGTCCCTGGATCTAATCATAATAATGATTGTAACAACAATGATAATAGCTAACATGTATCCTCTGCCACCCATCGTGCCAGACCTTTAATGTACTTCACTTCATTTAAGCCTCATCCGGGTCTGTTAAAGCAGGTACTCTTATTTTGGGAGAGGAATAAACAAAATCAAAAGATATAAATAAGTTGCTCAAGATAAGAGGGTGAGAAAGAGGAACAGAGCTTGGGCCCTGGTTTGAGACCCCAAGGCCCCATGTTCTTCAGCACTGCACCATTCCCTCTCTGCTAGATGTTTCCACCTCTGGTTTAATTTTGGATAAGGCTGAATGCTGTGACAAAGATGCCTGGATACCTCCTGATTAGACTGACAGCTCTCGTTCTCAAGTCAGCCTTGAGCTCTGTGGGGTGACTAGTCAGTCCACACACATAAATACCAATAAAAATCTTGGTCGTCATTTGGTGGTGTTCATATTCTCTGCCTTGATTTGAAGTACTTCATTTTTAAACTCTTAGTGAGCCAGTCAGAAGTTATTTTCAACATCATTTGATAATTTATATATTCTTAAAAGGACCCAGATTTTGACTTCAGGCCAGCTATAGTTACTAGTCAGACTACTATTCTCCTTACGATAAAGGGCTCAAAATGAAACTTAGAACAAAAGCACATTTGCACAACAAATATCTTATGGTTCCAGGTCCCTGGTGATTCAAGACATCAGGTCAAATCTGGGTCTGTTTAACTCTGTCACACAAATACTACATCTGTTGGCAGTACAGCTTGATAAAAGATTCTTTAAATAGGAAGAAACAATTCAACAAAACAGCAGGGACACCTGGCATTGGTTGAACAGACACTCGGCCAGTGTGCCAGACCCAGTACTGGGCGCTCTGTATACAAAGCTGATCACGAGTTCCTCATTGAATGGATGAAGAACTCGATCCTGAGGTGATGTCAGTACTTGCTGGTGGCCCCACAGCCAGGAAAAAGAAGCACCAGGATTCCAGCAGAGAACAGTCTAACTCTTAACTGTTTCACTACCCTGATTCTCTAGGCACTTTGTCAGGGTGTTGACCTGGAAGGCACAAAAGAACAGTCTACTGACTTGGGCAGAGTCTGGAGTCCTGCCTCTGATTCCATTTAAATCGCTTTTTTTTGCCTGGAGACATTTTTTTTTTTTCTAGAGACAAAATGAAGAGAAGAGTTACTATCAAATTTAGCTATTCTGATTAAGTAACCCTGCCTCCAGAGAACTTGTGAGTTTTAAATCCAGATTACCCAAAAGACCAGAATGTCACTTACTTCTCCTTCATCATCTGCTGTAAACATATAGTGGAGATGGACTTTGAGGGAGTCCGGGAGCCCATCCCTTAGAAGGGGGTAACAGAAGTAGTACTTTGATGAGTCAAAAGCAAACATACTTGCTCCAAGGTGGTCTTTGGTGCTGTAATCACATACTGCGTGCTCACCAGTCATGTTGTGCGCACCACTGAACTCAGAGTCAGACTCAGTTATTCTCCTGTCAGCTGTTACTCTGGAAAAGGCCTGAGTGTCTCCGTACCCAGTCTACCAAAGGGTGATACAGTGAGAAGAGTATCTGCCTGTCAGGAGCACCAAGCAGTGCACACGATGACGCGCTAAGACCACCAGCACTTCCTTCTCCTTTTATTAGAGTCAATAGCAACATGTCCCCGGTCGTCCACCACCAAAGACTAGGACAGTTACCATCTACCTGGATATTCTCTCATTTACTTTCATGAGTAGTACCTCAATTAGAAAAACTCAGGGATCGATTTATTGTCCTGGACCCTCACCCTGAACTTGTTAGCAGCCAGCACAGCACCATCCATTAGCAATGTTCTAGCCCTACTCCTCTCTCTAGCTGGTCTACCTGGTAATACGTTCTACCTGCCATGGACACAGGATGTGTTCACACAGGGCCATTTGGGGCTTGCTAAACAATGTTATATGGCTGAATTTTAACTGCTCTTCACAGCCTCCCTGTTTCTTCCATTTAACACGACTGATGGACATTATTAATGAGAAGGAAAACCAGTTGGCTCACTTTCTGCTCAACATGTATTAAGTGCATTACAGGGTTTTTTTCACTGATAGGGTCAAATCCCTTTTGAGCCTACTTTTACTTTTTTCCCCTGTCTCTCAGATGGAAAAGTAAGAAAAGCTAGATCAGTTTCACCCTTTCACTCATCCTTCTTTACCCCAAGCAATTATTTTGGTATTGGCAACTGGCTGCCGAATATGAGGCTTATTAACCAGTTCCTTAGAACACCAGTTCTCAAGCTTGGCTGCCCATTGGCATCACTTGGAGAGCTTTAAAAATGCTAATGCCCAGATCCCATCCTCAGAAATTCTGATATAATTCATCTGGAGTGTGGCCTGAATGCTGGGATTTTTTAAAGCTCCCTGCGGGGTTCTAAATGCAGTCAAGTTTGAAAGCTACTGATTTAGAGCTTTGGGAAGGCTAGTTTGAATAGATTTAGCCAGTCAGGGGGAGAAAATTATAATAATAGGGATAAAGATATCTTGATTTCTCTTTGGTGAAGCAGACTTGCAACTGGCGATCCCTGATACACTCCAGTACACACTAGTACAAAGCGCAAGGGTTTACACTCCCTCTAGAATTTCCCTAGTAACCTCTTTCTTTTGGAGTTTACTCCTTAGCTTTCTTTGATTTTTATTTAGAGTAGAGGTATTTTTTAAAACATGACTGAAATCGATTATGATCTTTCTTTTGCAATGCCACAACTTTTAATAAAGGAGATCAACTTTCAGACAGAGTTGAAACAAACAAACCTTTCTGTTTGAAGTTGCTTAGTCAAAATTCTAAATACCAATCCCAGCAAAGTAAACAGAGAGGACAACCTGAGGGAGTGGAGATCATTTCTCCCTGAGCAGAGACTAAGTTGCTGAGTGTCAAAGTGACAAGCCAAGAAAACACCAGGTGAAGAAAGAATCCTGGTTGGTAACACGTCAGTGTGGCTAAAAAGGCAGTGTGGTCCTAAATATTTGGCCTTAATTTGGAATTTCCTTGTTTTAGTGAATTTAAATCCTTAGCCTAATATCATGCAGTTTATTTTTGTAGAGTCCATTTTCTTTCCCTTTTTGTCATGTAATATTCAAAATGATGTGAAATGTACATTCTTCATCACATAGAGAATGAATTCAGCAACAACTCAAGCACATAATTCTTCTCTGCATGGAAGATGCCGGACATCTGCTCACCCCAGACCTACAGAACAATGTGGTGCATTCACATGGAGTCACTGAGGGAGGAAGTCTCCTTTGAGGCTCTTCACGTACACCTCAAGAGAGATGCAAAAATATAAGCTTTATGAGAAGCAAGGAACCTAGAAATACCTTATTTATGAAAAAAGAAAATCTGTTTATTATTTGCTTGTCTGCCCCCTTGAGAATGAAGTCTCCATGAGACAGTATAGCCCATTCACATTGTATTCCTGAGCCTAAATAATGCCTGGCGTATAGTAGACACTCAATAAACACCTGTTAAATGAATGAAAGATTCTTCCTTCAAACACCAAAACATGAAGGTGAAGAAAAGTATAATGTATTTCCTTCTTAGTCTCAATGCAAAGAAATGGGATTAAAATGAGTGTTTTACTTTTAAACTCCATAGACAAGTTTTTGCATCTGTAAGGGCACACATTCTATCCTCTGAATACCTTCTGCAGGCATCCTCCCCAGGCCAGGCAAGCTCAACCACTCTAACGTCTCAGAGGGGTCTCGGAGCAGACAGGCACCCATGAAGAGCTCCGGCTTGTTCCTCACTCACACTGTCAGGGCGAGCCTGGCTCCAACTCTGGCTCTATTCCTTCACTCCCCATCAGTAGCCCCAGACAGTCGCTTGAGCATTAGTGCAAATCGAGATCACCTGGAAGTCTTGTTAAATTACAGTTTCTGGGACTCCACATCCACAACAGAATATACCTGTGTAATGAAAGTGCCTCTGCTTAGTTTCTTTAACTAAGCCCTGAATTTGCACTTGCATTAGGAAAACTGGGTCCTGGTTTTGAGCCTGTGGTCCTGAGTTCTTGTCAGGATAGCCTGCTTCCACTGCAGTTGCTCCCGCTTTGTTCTCCTCCTTCAGCATTGTTTTTGCTATTCTGGGTCTTTCTCCTTTCCATAAAGACTTCAGAATCAGTTTGTCAACATCTACAAAATAACTTTCTAGAATTTTGACTGGGACTGTGTTGAATCTATAGATCAGGTTGAGAAGAACTGACGTCTTGACAATATTGAACCTTCCTTGCCATGAACATGGACCATTTTTCCACTTATTGAGATCTTTTGTCTTTATTAAAAATGCTTTATTGAGATATGACTAACATCCGGGAAGCTGTACCTATTTAATGTGTACAACAGGGTGAGTTTAGAGATGTGTATACACCTGTGAAACCATCACCACAATCTATGGCAAAAATCTATCCATCACTTCCAAAAGTTTTCTCCAAAAGTTTTTCATATTATTTATGATAAGAACACCTAGCATAAGATGAACCCTCAACAAAATTTTAGGTATACAATACAGTATTGTTAACCATAGGCACTGTGCTGTACGGTAGACGTCTAGGGCTTATTCACGTTGTGTAATTGAGATTTTTGTGCCCTTTGGCTATTACCTCCTGCTTTCCCCTTTCCCACCTCCTGGCAACAATCATTCCATTCTTTGACTATTTTAGGTTCATCATATAAATATTTATAGTATTTGTCCTTCTGTGTCTGGTTTATTTCGCTCAGCATTATGCCCTCTGGGTTCATTCACGTTGCTGCAAATGGCAGGATTTCTTTCATTTTTAAGGCTGAATAATATTCCATTGTATGTTTATATTTCCTTCATTCACTCATTCACTGATGGACATTTAGGCTGCTTCCACATCTTGGCTGTTGTAAATAATGCCACAATGAGCATAGAAAAGATATATTTTTGAGATAAAGATATGGTGGTCAGGTGTGAGAGAGGGAATACATTCTATGATTTTATGATTAAATCTGCGAGTCCCTGAGGCTGTAACATTCAGAAGCATTTCTTGGCTTATTTTTCTCCCATCATGTGAGACAGGACCTTATGTTGTCTAATTACTCTTCCTCCCGGTCAGGTAAGACTCTAGAAATGTAGTTTCTCTTGAGGGGCCGGTCTCTGTTACGGAGACTGCTCTGGGCATATTTCGAAATGGCTACTTGTCCCCCCCTTCTGATGAGTGTTTAAGGGGATTTTTCCACTATCTTTACCATGAGAACCTGGTGGAGCTCTTGGATGTAAAATTCATAAAAGTGTGTGCTCTCTCTCCCAAGTCTGGGTCTCCAGGAGTTTTGAAATAATAAGCTGGTCCACACTCAGTGTCCAGCAGTTCATCAAGAACCATTCAAGTGTTCCCATCAGTTACTGGCTCTAGTTGCTTCTGTTCCTAGTAAGCTCTTCTGAGCTGTGATTTTCTGGTTTTTCCTCTCTTTCTAGTTTTTTAGTGTGGCAGTTTCTCCTGTGACCTCAATTTCCTGAGGAATCAGAAAAGTCATTGATTTTTAGTTTGTTTGGCTTTTTTTTTATTATTGTGAAGATTAGCCTGATGACTTCCAAGTTCTTTACATATTGGAGCTGAACTTGACATTTAATTCATAAGTTTATTGAGAAAACTAGATGGCATGTGTATATAAAATGCCTACCATGATGCCTATCAAGTAGCAAATAATAATAATTATGATAGTAGCTAATCATTTGCAGAAGTACTTTACATGTATTAATTCTCACAACAATCCTATAATGTAAGCAAAATTATTATTCCCATTTTACACTTGTGGAAACTGAGGTACATAGAGCTTTTATACCCCACTGAGGATTTGAACCTGAAAAGTCAAGCTCCAGGACACAGGCTGGCTTGTGCCTATCAAGCCCCCAATCCCGTCCCACCTTCACCAGACCCCGCCTTGTCCTGACCTGCTGTCCCAGGGACTGGACTCAGGCCTCTGCACCCTCTCATGGCTGAAGTCCTGCCACTGAAGCCAGATCTCCTCAACTCTGTGCAGCTTCTCAGCTGATGGATTTGGAGCCATTCAGCTATTTTAATTCACTAGTCTTTCTGGATCTGCCCATCAGGCACATCTGTCGCCGCCTAGTCTGTCTCACACCCCTGAGTGATGTTTTAGAGTTCCCATCCCGACCTCACTCAAGTTACAGACAGAAAATTTGAAGAAAGATATTGAAAAGATGAATTGTGGAATCGCTTCATGATTAACATTGTAAATCAACTATACTTCAATGAAAAAAAGAATTAAAAAAACGATGAGTTGTGGATTAACAACAACAACAAATTGTTTAACAAAAGGATACACGCCCACGCACACTCACTTAACAAAGTCTGTGAATAGTTCTCAGAGATCCCATCCTAATGAAGGGAGATGATCAGAGATTTGAAAACACTGTTCAATCACAGCTTTCCTGGGACCAGAAATGATAGAATGCGAATAAAGACAAAAAGGTAATTAATTTGACAGAGCGTTAAATTAAGAGTCTTAGTGTTCCTGTCTAGTAAAAGCCAGCTCTCCTTTCCGCAGTGAGAGGGAAGACACTCTGGTTCAGGGAGAGGCCCCAGGTGAGGGTGAGAGACCACAAGCTGCCCCCCGAGACCAGCTGCACAGATCTAATGGTTTCAGCCATTTTCTTGCTTCTGTCTGGGTGGAAAGCATGTGATTTCTCTGAATGTTTCTTTCCTGGGAACTAAGGCAGTGAATGGTGTGGAGGAACTCTGTTTGTGGTCACTCCAAACCTTCCCTGTCACCTCTCCCTGGTACATGCAGTTTTTAGGAAGAACCCTGGGAAACACAAACACAAAAACAAACACAAATCTTGATTTCCCATTAGTACCTCACCCATTGATCTAAGCAGCCCTGTTGAGGGATCAATTTACATCAGAAGATCAGTATTCTACCATTGCTGTTCATTAGAATTCATTAACAGCTAAAATCAATTTCCCATTCTGCGCATTTTACTGCCCTGAAATCATCTGTCCAGCATAGATTTTTAACATGTTTGGTTCAATTTAATAGCTACTATCCCACTTTTGCACTAACAAAAAGGATCAGCGTCCAATCAGTGGTGTACTGGTAAGTGTTTGACAACCAGCTCTTAAATACATACATACATACATACATACATACATACATACATACATACATACATAAAGGCGAGGGTGCTGATTTATAGCATTTGCCAGTTCATAGGCTACACGTACTGCCACCATGGCCAGTTTTGAGCCACCGGCTTGGCATCACCAAACGCAGAGCTGGGCAGAGATGCAGGGTAGCACGTCATTATGCAGTATTTGCATCACACACGGGTGCGAATTGCTTCAAGAGCATAAACGATAGTAAGTTGTTGGAAAATAATTACGTAGTGATAAGTTTTGAGTATTTACAATCTTTATTTTAATATAATTCACTTAATTCTAAGTTTATATGATTTAATGTTTAAAAATTAGCTCACAACATTCCCCGAAATGTAACAATCAGCAAGCTGGCTGGGGCGGGCTCCAGTAGGCTGTGGAAAGGCAGCCTGGTGGGGAAATGGAACGAGCACTGCACCCAAGATAGAGGGATTTTCGTTGAGACTGTAGGTGACCTATTGCACTTTTCCGGCTTCAGACGCTAGAGTAGGTCATCCTTAAGATACACCCTATTCGAGCTGCAGGGCTCTGATTTATTATTATTTCCATTGCCACCTCCAAGAATTCTACTCTGTTGCCCCTTGCAATTTACACTTGTAGATTCCTTTCTACCCAAACACAAGTGAAATAAATGGATAATTTTCCAATAATAACAGCTAACACTTATTGAGCACATACCACCTGCCTGGAATATATTAACTTATTAAATTCTCACAACTCAATGAAATTGATACTCTGATCATTGCCATTTCAAAGGTGTGTGAGTGAGTGCACAGAAAGGTTAAATAGTTGCTGACAGTCTCACACTTTGGCCCCTTTGCATTTAATCATTGCACTCTGAGTATAGAAACCATACATTTCCATTATAGAGGGGCCATTTTTAGGACTATTTGGAATTATGGTTTCTGAAGGAAAACCTGATAAAATGAGAAGTGTGTCTTTGGAAGCAGATATGCAAAAGAAATTTTTCCAGGGTAAAATTTTTTAATGGCTCAAATTTTGAAAAGTTTATTACAATGATGCATGGCCCCTTCCTTTTTAAATCTAATAGTGATAATAGTTCCTGACAAAGGAAAGAGTTCTTCATTAACTTTTAAAAATAGTCGCTCCCCTTGTAATGAGAAAGATGGCAGCATTCAGTAACACAAACTTCCATAAACAAATTAGATACTCCCTTACCCCCCAATAAAATCTTATAAGAAACCACCAATTACTGTGAGAATTATCTTCATTTTAACCATCTGGTTCTTCTGAATAGAGAGAGTGTATGCACATGAGCCTGAGATCAAGATAGAGAACTGCTGTTATCTTGGTGTATTGCAACATGTGAAAATAATTGCTTTCAGTGTGGTTAATACTCATATCACACACAACGTACAATACAACATTAGGGCAAAATTCTTGTCTGTGTTCCATATAAATAATTTGACTCCCACATTCAACTCTCCTTATATGTGCAAAACTGACCAGACATTCTAAGACTGATTGAATTTTGCATAAAATTTTCCAAACTAACTCAGTGACGAAAAGTCATACACAAAAAGAATAGGGAGTTAGTTTGTCTTTTCCCACGAACATGTGATCTGAGTTTTCAAGAAGATAACTGCTGGTTATTGTCTGGGTGGCCCTGGAATCTCTCCCTCCATTCTCTGCTCTGTGTCCAGGAGGCTGATCTCTTTTGTTTTCATCACCCAGCCCCCTTTGCCCTCTGGCTTCAGGTTGTTTAGGGCTAATGGGAGGAACAGAGCTGGCAGGAGATTACAATGTGGAGAGAAGAGATGGTTTTATGCCCCTATCCCGCTGTGGTTCTGAAGGACTTTGGTATTCTGAGGCCACAGATCGTGTCAAGCAGCCCCCCTTACCTTTCCGCCTCCTGGTGCCTTCCATCCTACGTGTGGTAACAGCTTCCACCGTTGCTAAATCTTTCGGTGCCCGGCATCTCTTCTTGGGTCCTTTACCACTAGCCACGCCTCCACAGACAGGCCCTTCATCAGCCTCGTTTTGGTAAACACTTTCCACCTGCCACCTGTTTCCTGCTCAGACATTCATGGAAACACCACACTTAAAAGAAATTAAATATGGATATGTTTTAGATGATGAGGCTGACTGTTTGTTACATATGATAACTTGACATACATACATATGTATATATTTCCCCCCTCAATGTTCTTTCAAACAGAGTAAGTCCTGAACTATTTGATTCAGGTAAAAGTGACTTAAAGCAACTTTTCAGGAGATACATCTGTTGTAAAAATCGAGGTATCCTGGCAATTGTCGTTTGATGCAGAAGGAAAGAAACGTTTGAGGATACCCTTGCGTGTCTAGCCGTGATTTTTGGCTACTAAATAGTGAAATCCAACAAAGTCCAGAAGAAAATAAGATCCGTTCTATTCCAAGTTGCTGGGCTTTGATTTCAGTTTCTTTTATCACCTGCAAAATCTTAATTTTGTTACCTTCTGTAATTCATACTATAGAGTCTTTTCCAGTCAAACACAAATGAAATGAATTAATAACAATTTTAATAACAATAGTACTAGCTAACATGTAATTGAGCCAAAGGTTGCACGGGGCATATGTATACTAAAATTGTCAGTTGTTTATCTGAAATTCCAATTTAACTGTATCTTGATTTTTAAATTTTGGGGGGGTTTGTTTCTGCTAAATCTGGCAGCTACACGTGTGAGGGGCGATTAGAGGACACAGATGTAGAACATTTCGATCACTGCAGAAAATTCTAATGGCGTTTTTTTTTTAGGTTATTATGAGCTCAGTTTACAGTATGTGCTGATTAGTAATGAAAACCAACAATAACGCAACTCAGCATGCTCTTGCTACCTGAAGGGCAACACATTTTGATAAAAACAGACGTTTGTGTAGTTGAAATCTTGAACCGTTACATTTATTTGTTTCCGAGGTGACAGACTGAGCCTCCTGACATGAGCTCTCAAGTTAACATTTCAGGGAGCTGGATGGTCATTTTTCCAGATAATGAACCCTTTGAGATTGAACTCCTTTTCAATATCGTACAAAGCATTGTTTTAAAAAAAACTTTTATTGCCAAATGCGATCTCCATACAGAAATGTTTAATACACATGTGTACTGTTTCAAAAACAACCGTAAGTCTTGACATCCCTTTGTTGTATGTTAGAAGTGGGTAACTTTCACGAGATCATTTCAATTTCTTCCCTTCTAATCTTCTGAATTTGGCCAGAAATATTTTTTTTTAATGTTGTAAATGCCTCTTCAATCAGCACCTGGTAAATTTGTAGTTATAATCCTCAATAAATACTTAGAAAATAAAGGACTAGATGACATTAAAGGAAGGTATTAAGAAAATTGACCTCTGTTTCTCTAATAAAAGTGGGAGAGACATCCTTACAGCCCAATCAATGCCATTAATTGGTTATTGGAGCAAATGAATGAGTCTCTTTACCTGTCCTCCTGCCGGTTTGGGGGGAAATAATCTGGGCAATTACCCTTTGGCATCACGGATTTGAAGCAATTTGGAGGAAAGCTATTTTTCATTTGCCTGGGCTCTCCTTTTGTCCCACACACTTTAAGAGAAAACTCTATCCAAGACATTCCAACAGATCCAGAAGGAAAAGTCCCGATTGCCCTGATGCTTCAGAAGTGAGAATCTCAAGCAGGCCGTGGGCCTTTATTTCTGGAGGGAGACAGCTGGAGCAAGCTCTCTCTGAGGGGCTAAGAGCATCTTGCTCTTTATGCAGCGTCTCTGATCAGGCCTTTCATTGGGCATCAGTTTACCCACTGGTAAGTGGAGTTGAATAATATATACTTACCACTCCATAGTAAATGAATATTGAAGATCTTTGGCTAAAGAGGGCTATGAATATGCAAAAGCACTGTGAATACAAATCAAGAATTCATGACTTAGTAAAAGCTCAATATGTTGATAAATCTTGAGTTTTTGCAAATGCTGAGATGTTTCGCTTTTATTCAGAATATATAACAGTCAGGGATTGAGGTTTAGCCAGCGAGGCTTTATGCAAAGGACACATATGTAACTGCATACAGTAAGAAGCTGTACAGCTGGCATGCTGGGGGAAACTGGAGGCACCAATCAGTCAAAAGTTCTGACTAACAATTTTTCATTGCTTTCGGTAGCTCTCTTATTTCTTGTCTTGGCCTCTTTACTAAGGCCTAGATGGGGGGAAAAAAAGTTGGAGATTTCACTTAGGCAAAACTGTTGTTTGCCCAGAGTCCACTGAAACAGAGATGTAGCTTGGCCTCACACTGCGCAAAGCCCAAGGCAGCCTAGGAGAGCTCCGTGTTCACAGATCGTGAGATCTTTACGTGAGGCGTTCTGACATCAGAGGAGCAAATACTGACATGGACTACATGTATGCAGATGAATTGTGCATGAGTGTGGGCAGAGACACTCCTGGCCCATTCTGCACCTTGGTGTTAATTAGAAAGAAGGACCCTGTTCAGGTCAGAAGCAGACCTCACACCAGAGCACATGATTTGGTAGCCTCCACTTGACCCATTCCCTGCACACCTGTGCTGTGAAGAATGGCACAGTCATATGAGGTGGCCTCAAAGATGAACTTGGGAGAGGCCTTTAGTTTCTTCAGAAGGATGGATTTGTCTGTGTGAAGACATTTTATTACGTTTAATTTTTAATGACTTGCTACTAAACACCCTGTACTTTCTAAACTCAGCTTTATGGGTAATTTGAAGTGCCACCTTTTTCCTGTTTAGGAGTACAGGGTTAATTCAGCAGCTATGAATACACATTAGAGTCAACTGAGCTTCCTAGTGGCCAGGGCAAAAAAAAAAAAAAAGGCAACTCAAGAAGGCCAATTGTTCTCATCAGAAAAAGTAAATAGCATACCCGTTGTCCTGGAGAGACAACGATCTTTTTTACTTGCAACTCGAAAAGAACTTTCTCAAGTGGAGTTTTGCTTGGGAGCCCCTGAGAGACATGAAAGGCAACAGCTACATCAAAAACTTAGGAGCAAATACAATAGCAAGGTCCATATGAGTGTTCCTGTAACAAACCTTGACACCAGCGGAGTGTGGTGGAGTCAGTTCTGAGAAGGCTGAGCTAAATTTGGCTTAAGTGTGGTGCTTTTTGATGTATGACTTAATCAAAAGATAGGGCTTATGATATCTGAGGAAGTAAATACCCAGCCTGATTCTCAGACCAGTGGTTCTCAAATGTCCACCAGCAGTTAACTTCTGGGCTGTGACAGTTTTCACTGCTCCCCTTGCAAAGTCTCCCTGCTGTTCCCAGTGCTAGGCCTCCTCCCTGCCATCAGGGCCTCAAGACTACCTGCAGGAAGCTACGTTAGCTGTGTGCAAGCATATTGGCACAAAATGATTGAAACCGCGTTGTTCCAATCGGAGTCTGGAGGCTTTCAGTGCTGCGTTATCTGTGGCCTGTCTTGGATGTAGAGAAGCTTCTCTTATATTTTGACCCTCCTTCTGATTACAAGCACCCCAACGTGATGTTTGCCCACCTTGGAATTAGTTACAAAATGTGTTCCCAGATAATCTAATGAGTTGGCCTGCCATCAGGAAATATTTACTAGATCCTACTAAATACAGAAAAGTGAAGAATGATTAATGGAGGTAATTGCACCTCTGACCAAGTTCACACGGAGTCACACTTATAGGAGTAAGATAGCAGGACTGAGCATGATTTCAGGCCACTCCGAGATTCTGCTAATTAAAGCAGGCATCAGTACCCTGGAGGACACTGACCTTTCCATCCACAGTAGATCTAAGTTGTTCCACCTTGGGTTTTAGTATTTTTGGGGTTTACATGTTACCTACCCACTGACATATTTTTCGTGAAGCCAAATACCATGCCTTCCACAAACATTCCCACATTTTAAAAAATTGACCACTGTGTACCAGGCTCCATCCTTGGTAATGGGGATATAAAGATACTGAGGGAAAACTATCATTTATAGACAGGCTCTGTGCTTTAGGTGTTTTAACCCTGATCCTTAAACACGAAAACAGTGAGAGGTAGGTATTATTTTCCTCTTTTTATAAAAGTGAAAACTGAGATCCAGGTTAAACAATAGCCCAAAGTCACAGAAAGCTAAACAGTGGAAGAGTCAAGCTTCGCACTAGATCTTTCTGATTTCAAACCAAACACCGTGTTGTCTGAATAAGACAGTGTCTTTCCTCAAAGGGCTCACAGTCTAGCAATCCCGTTGCTGTTGGCATCTGGCATGTTTTTGGGCCCTGAGTACCTCTGACTATTTCTCCTATGTTTAGAGAATTTCCTCCCTATGAATCCGTATTCCCCCAAGCCAGAGACAGAAGTTCCCTTTCCCAGCCCTCCTTGTGTATGACTTAGGCTACTTCTATCAGTCGCAGCTACACGGGACGTTGACTGGGAAGGAGGTGGGATGTAGGGAAATGTGCCGTGTGGATGGATCCCAGCCTGTCAAGGGCAGCAGCAGAGCCACCGGCCTTCAGGGGCAGCGTGGGTGGAGGTTCTCCTGTGTTATCCGTGGCGGGGTCAGGGGGCCGAGTCCTGATGCCTGTGGCTCGTGGGCACAGTGTGGCCTCCACTAGAGGAGTCTTAGGCCTTGATCCAAACCGTAAACGTGATTTTCTGACCCTCCCAGAAAATCCCTTTTTCTGCTTAACTGGCCAGAGTTAGTTCTGTTGTTGTCAACTAAAGATCTTCACTTTGTTTCCCTCACAGTGACGTCAATACAATAGACATTTCATGAATTTGGTTTGTTGGCTGATGAGTAAGAAAACGATTGAAAAGAATTAATTAATAGAAAATAAAGTTTCAAGGCCTTTCACCATCCTGATCACCCTCCGTCTTCTGAATATACCTCAGTGCATTTTCACAACGCGTCATCGGAACTGACAACAATGCCGCAATGCAGCCTGATTAGTTTGAAGCGGGTAGGATGATGGCTTCCCTTGACCTAGGCTGTCTCTCTGCACGCAGCCTGAACGGCATAAGCCCTCTTTGTAACTACATCCTGTAATTAATAAAAGCAACCTAAGAACTTCAGGGGTTTAGTGGTCAAAATCCAATACCAATTCAAATGTGTGAGTTACCAGACGAGCCAGTGCAGTCCTGGATGGCATCAGTGCCAGCTTAGGGACAGCAGAGCTGACCCAAGGTGGATCGGGCAGAGTTCCAAAGTCATAAGCTGCATGACAAAAGCTGCATGGCCTCCAGCCAAGGAGGCCTCCAGCCTGAAAAGGGATTTCTGCATTGAATAAGAGGATGTGCTAGACAACCAAATCCGTGGTTCAGGGCTTCTATCTCCCAAGATGGCACAGAATCCCAGACTACAAATTACCCCAGTGTGGGCTTACAGATGCCAGCCTTGGTGAGGCCTCAGGTGCCTTGGTGAGGCCTCAGGTACCTTGGTCCTGCACTAAAGAAATATTCAGATGAAGTTCATCTCTATAAAGTAAGGTAAATCCCTAATCCTGGCTGAAGGTGGGAAAACTGGAAAATCCAATGAGATGAAAACTGCTATGAAATGAAGGCCTCTTAAATATTTATTGATTAAAAAAAATTAGCCTTTGTGACCTCCTGGTGTGAGAGAGCTGACAAATAAAAACATGAAAAATAAGTAAATTACAGATGTTAGAAGCTACGGGAAAAAATTATATTGAAGTAGGGGAGGAGAAAAGGAATCCGAAGGTCAGAGTAGTTGTCCCTGAGGAGGCACCATCCGAGCAGACAGGAGGGAACGGGGGTGAGCGTGCGGCTCCCCGCGGGCAGCGCCCTCCCGGGGGGGTGAGGCGGGAGGCGAGGGAAGGCCCTCGGGCAAGAGGGAGCCTGTGCACTTCCGGGGACAGCAAGGAGGCCGGTGTGGCGGAGCCCAGCAGGCGGGCGACAGCGGAAGGGAAGGAGGTCAGAGGGGTCAGGTCAAGTAAGAGACACGGGCGGCTCTGACCAAGCTGGCAGCAGGATTGAAGGGGAGAGGCTGTAAGATAGCGAATGTATTTTTTTTTTTCCTTAGAATGTATTTTGAAGGTTGAGACAAAAGAACTTTGCTGACAGAAAAAGAATAAAGGATAAATTCAAGGTTTTAGGTCCAAGCCCCTGGAAGTTTAGAGTTGCCATCAGCTGGGTGGACCAAATCTGGGGAAGAAAAAAAAGATCATCTAGCGACACGTTCAGTGGAGGTGGTGAGTAGGCAGTAGAGCTGAACGGTTTGGAGATCTGGAAAAGGTTTGGAGATCTGGAAAAGGTCTGGGCTGCAGGTAGAAACTGGAGTGTTGTCGTTAGCACACAGGTCCACTTAGTATCACGATAGTGGATGAGGAAGGAGTGTTGGTCGGGCAAGAGGAGGACCAGAGAAGTCCCCGCAGCGCTGAGCATTCAGCCTGCAGGAGAGAAAAGAGGGGATCCAAAACACACCAGAAACGAGCAGGAATGAAAAAGGAGGAAAAGCAGAGAGTGGAGGGCATTCGTGTTGAAATGTCTAATATTGCAGACTTCAGAAGGCTGTTTTAGTAAATCATCTCTTTTTTTCCTTTCTTTCTAATTTAGAAGGAAAACCATATTATACCTCTAGACAGGAAGAAGGAAAGAGAGGAAGGGAGGGAGGGACAGAAAGAGATTGTAAGAAGAGTGGAAGAAAGAGAGGGACAAAGAGGGACAAAGAGGGACAAAGGCAGGAAACAACAGCACAGCAGCCCTTCAGACTCAAGTGCTTTCAATCATGTAAAACAACTTTCAAAAACATCAGACATAATCCTGCTCTAAAATTTATTGAAGCATTTTAAGTCCTTTATAACATTTTATTATATCCTGCTTCTCTTTCTCTCTTGAAAGGAAGGAAGAAAGGATTTATTCTAGGCGCTTCTACCTAGTTGATTTAATCATAACAACAGTTCTGAGATATATGAATTATTCACCCCATTTTATGAATAAAGAAACTGAGGATCTGAAAATAACTTAAGCTGCAAAACTGATACAAAATAGATACTAGGATAGCTCACTGCCTTCTCACAGTCAACTTGAGAGAGATTCAAGCTAGAAAGAACTTTCTCCTTAGCTTTTAATTAAGGTGGGCAAGGGTTCCTAGGACTGTACGGTGCAAAATTGCTACTGAGCCTCCCAGGACCCCCTTAGTGTGTGCTGTTTTGTGTTAAAATGGGATTATGCCTGCTAATGGGTAGTGAATAAATTATAGATCTCTCTTTAATTAATCATTTCTCTGCACTATCCAGTGCTAATGGAATATTTTTGTAATTATTTCTCCATATGTGAAGGTAACACTTTAAACCTCTTAAAATGTCACCAAAGAAGCTACTTCTAGATTCATTCTTCTGGGATGGTTTTGCTAGCAGACCATGGTGTTTTTTAAAATAGGTTTTTCCTTCAGAACCAAACTCCACTAGAAATGTCATACTCAGACAAGATTATGGAAAAGATTAAGAGAAGTCAAAAGGTCGTTTCATATAAAATATATTGGCCAATAAATTGATGTTCAGTTCATACAGTCTTTCTAGGACATTCTAGGACATAAAAAAAAGAGTTGGTGTGATACTGGGGGAAAATGTAAGCTTTGGAGTCATGCAGACTTGGCTTTAGAGGCTGGCTCTACTATCTCCCTGCAATAGAGTTGGCAGGATTCTAAGTCACCTGGACCTTGTGGCATTTCTCGTTCTTCATTTCTGTCTCTGACTCAATATGCCAGTCCTGGACATGCTCCTTCAGGGGAAACATCGTCACACCTACCTCTACCAGGCCTGTGCCACTCCCACCTGCCTACCCTGTTATTCTCTGCATGGATAGATGCAAAGATAGATTTCACACTTTCCCACTGAGCAAACACAGCAACCACAATATGCCTGCCTTGAGCATTGGGACAGCCCTGTGATGGTAGAATACTCTGGTTGCTATGTGAGCAGAGAAGGATTTGTACCCACACTGGCGGGGCAGATCAGTGGGGTTTCCCAGAAGAAATGATGTTTGGCCTGATTCTTAAAGTTAGCCAGAAAAAGGACTCAGGGTGGAGGAGGAAGAGTTGCAAGACACAGGGAGTAACAGCAGGGCAAATGTGCTGTTTCACTTATCTTCTGTCTACTATCCTCAACATCCTTCTTGATACCTTCTCTTGCAGAGGCTGTGAGTTGCCTACCAAATATCCACTTGCATTCAGGTGTAGGACTTGAGTACATCTCCATAAAAGAGATGGAGTATGCCATTCTTTACTCTTTTTCCATCCTGGTGTCTGAAAGGTGGGTGTGATGATGAGAAATCTGGCAATCATTTTAGACCACGAGGAAGAGAGAACACAGGCACACAGGAAGAATTGGAGCTGGGAAATAGAAGGAGTTTGAGTCCCTGACAACCATGTGAAGTCAGATTATCTCTACAATTTCTACTATGTAAGAAAAAGGTAAACTCTTCCCTTGTCTGGGTCATTACTACTTTGTATTATTTTTTTAAATTATATGCAGCCAGTCCTAAGTGATACACTTTTAAAGACCATTCTAGCTCACAAATAATGATAATTTCCTTCTCTAAATTATAGCACGTATTTTTACCACTCACTAAACAAATAAATATCTGCCTGGAAACAACCATTGTGTGACAATTTCACTTTTTCTAGATTTACATTATAACTTTTCAACAAGTTATTAGCTCTTGAGGGCAGAGTATCAGGTCACGCTTTTTCCTTGTCACCTCAGTTCTTAGCAAATTATCTGGCATATAGTACATGTTTACTAAATGTTTACTGTCTGATTATGCAATGATTGCCCTTTAGAAAAAAATGTGGGGACTTTCAAATCTTTTTCAAAAAGCTTTCAGAAAGGGAAATAACAGTACAAAGAAAAATATCTCCTCTAAGGAAGAAAAAGACAATGATGGTTCTGAGATGTCATGACTTAATGTATGGTCAAGACATCTCTGGCTTTGCTTTCTTAGAAATAAAAGTTGCTAGCACAGAGACCACCTTCTAGGCCTCCAATCCATCCGTGGGCAGAGCCTCCGTGAGTTTGTCACCTCCGGTAACATATGACCTCCCCAAAACACAACCTCATGCAGGTGGAAAGCACTTGTGCTAAAAGTCAGATTACCTCACACACAATTTACTTCCATGTCTTTATCCCAATGCAGAATTCCTTTACATTTGCATAACCCTCTATTGAATCTCTAATTTTTCTTTAAAAACCTTCAGCACTCTGTGTTTTGGGACTGTCTTTCTGCAAACACCCAGTTTCCACAGACTGCCCTTAAAACATATCTATACAGTCCGTGGGCTGTTAACTATCATGAGGGGAAAAAAAAAGCAAGTGAAACTGAGGAAGAAAGAAAAGAAAAGTTACATTTATATGTCTACCAAATGCAAAAAAACCAAAAAACAAAAAACAAAACCAGGAAAGACAATTTATAATATCAAAAGAAAATTAAATCACTTTTTAATTGACTTTCTCTTTGCTGGTTCTGAAACTAAGCACTTGTATTTTCCTTATTAACTTCAGTCTTTTGAGCAATTTTTTCCATTGTAAGCATTTTCTAAAAACTCATTTTCACACATTTCTCAGATACATCAATCCTTCCGGCATTCCTCTATGCACACATTATGGTACCCAGCTCTAAATATAAAAGACTTTTATTATGTCCATTAACCATGGACATATGTGCTCCAAAAGTTTCCTGACACGCAGTCATTTGTGGTTTTTTAATTATAAACAGAAAATACTCACTAGAAAAATAAGAAAGCCCATAAACATATCTTAATACATTGAGTTTTGTTTGTATACAACAAAACATTTAGATAAATGACTCCCCCAGTTCCAAGCTCCAGGATGTGAGCTTGCATATGTTTACAGACACACAGAGATGCACATGCATTCACATGTCCAGTGAAATTCTTGCACTGGACAGGACTCAAACGTCTGTAACTGCAGCTACTGCTGTCTTACTTTGTAAATCAGGGAATGGACTTTCCTTACACTCACCAGGTCTCACTCCACGTGAAAAATTAAATGGGAAAGATGGCAATGCCCAGTAAAACACCTGACAAACACAGTCACTTTTTTTGAATGCTTTTTATTTTAACAACCAAAAAATTCTAACAGCCTAACAATGCACATAAGTTAAAAATTAATTATCACTTAGTGATAACAAAGATAGTTGATTTACATGGAAAAAAGAACATTTACAATATGTTAATCCTTATTCACATTGTTGATACCGCAATAAAACACAATTTGTTTTTTCATTTCACACACAAAAAAAAAAAAAAAGGCGGGAAATTGTGCTTTGTCAAGAGGCACTACAAGAGAAAGTTTCTTCTTCCAAATAGATATTATATGACAGATATTGAATAAATAGACATATATGCATTGTAATTCGCAAAGATCTGGCAAGACCACAGGCTAAAATGCCCACAGATTCACTTAGAACCACTGCAAACTCGGCAGTGAAATTAAAAAATAAAAGGCAAGACTTAGCATTGAAAAATACCTAATAAATTTTTGGTTGAAGTGTAAAAGATACCAAATGCGGATGCCATCGATCGATGAACCACCTTGTAAGAGCTTGGCAAAATCAGTTTCCATTACGTGTACAGAGTGACCTTCAGCAACAGTGTAAGAAGACAATTTGGAAAGAGTAACTCGGAGATCAGGAAGCAGCAACCATGGACTTTCTGATTAAAGCTGCAGCATACTACAGAAATAGGAAGGATGGGCCCAGGGCTTCACTGCAAACCACCATCCTTTTGCAAAGGTATATGACGCTCATGTCAAGATAATTTTTTAAACATCGTTATTTGAAAAAGTACAGGAAAATGTCCCTTTAAAAACTCCAGAGGTTACTGAGCAGCTAGAATTAGCTTGTATTGCAACATGTCTTCTCCCTGTAAATGGTAAGTTCTGAGTTATTATCTACACATAGAGGTTTTTTTTTTTAACTCCGACCTTTTATACCTTTCAAATATATAAATAGTATTAACAGTTATATTACAATGTTTGTGTAGTAAACAGAAAATAACTTTCAAAGTGATATTGCATGAGGTCTTTGACAAGGTTGCATGAGAGCACAACTCAAAACAAAACAAAACAAAACAAAGATCCAACTGCGTGGAGTGTTTGGCAGCCACCTTGAAGCATGGATTCGGTTCTCTCGGCCAGTCCTGGAGGTGAGGTCTCCTCTTGCAATGACTAGGAGTGGATGTGGGAAGGGAGGCTACTGGTGCTCCTGCTGGGAAGCCAGGGGTGGCTGGGAGGACTATAGTAGATGTGCAGCTTTAATGCTCATTCCACTCAACAGCCAGACGGCATTAGTTCTGCTTTACGTAAGGTAATTGCTATGTAGGTAACTGGGAAAATGTTTCCGTTTATGATGAGTAGGTGATTCCACTGAAACTGCTTCGCTTACTCTATTGCCCAGAGCTGCACAATGATTCAAAACCAGGTTCCTGTTAGGGCTGCCCCTAGACCAGGGAAGGGGTGAGGCTCGTGAGAGCAGGGACCAAAAATGTCTGGTTAGGTGGATGGGAGGTGTGCGGAGAAGAGGAAGCCCAGAGTGAAACAGACATGAGAAACGTCTTTCGGGAGACGGAGGGAATGAGATTGATTTGAGAGGGAGCCCCATTAACTGGGCAGCAACTTCTTCTCTAACTTAACATTACATTGAACTATTTTCTATTAAAAAAAAAAAGAAAAAGAAAACAGCAACAATAAACAACTTTAAAATGAGCAGGCTTATTAATTTCAAGATTTGAAGCCACGAGCAGGTAAATAAATTTCACAATAAAATGTGGCTCACACTATGAATTCCATACGTCCAATGTCAAAATGTCATTTTAGCGAGACTGCACTAATGGACAAGTTTTCTCTGTACTGAATTTCAGTTTGACTCATTTGGAATTCCACAGAAATTCATCTGTTCACTACAGTAATGACAAGTTGAATAACGGACACATTGAATCATTTTAAGTGTGCATTGTGTCTTTAAGATTAATTTGACTTGTATCATTTTAAGGTGCCCTGATTTTTTTTTCACTTTACTTTCTTCTTTCTTTCATTCATTTTTTTTTTGGCAGTGTTGATTTATTTTGTTAAATACATACCTCAAAAATTACCCATCAAGCTGCCAGATAGGAAGCCATAGAATTAAAAAAAAATCAGGGACAAATACAGAAAATAAATAGGAATTCAAAAATAGTCACCCCACCCTGAGAGCAGGCCGCAGTTTATCAAAAAGCCAAAGCGACTCACTGTGAAGTGGTTTTTTTTTTAATACATAAACAAGTCTCTTCTTTAAGAACTCATTTCACAGTCTATTCTTTCGGATTGTAAAGTTCTCTGTCCCATGCAATTTAATATATATATGTAAATATATAGATATATACATATACATATACACACACACTTGTAGCTTCCTTCATTTACTTTGTAGGTCTTCTCATCCTGGAACTTGCCCGGTGTCTCTTCCATGAGTGCGAGGAAAATGAAGGCAGAGTCTCCCGTGATTTTAATTACTATGATCCAGTCAGTTGTAAAAGCGTAACACTTTAGTGTCTTTGCCAAGGCGATGTCTGATTCGGAAATACTGAACTCATTCAGTCTACAGGTGTATCCTGTGCAACAAAGAAATATCAAAAAAGGTAAGAAAAACAAAACAGACCAAAAAAAAAAAAAGACAAAAATAAAATAAAGCAAAAAAATAAGTTTTTAAAGAAACTAAAACAGAAAATCCTTGGACCGATGTATTGCTTTGCCTGGTAGGAGTTCACATTATCTCTGGTCGATCTCGGCAGGCGCGGCCTTGCTCTTCTCAGCATTTTCCTCCTCAGCCTCCACTTTGTACATCTCCTCCGAGCCTTCCTCACTGTCATTCTCCTCAGACTCCGTCAGCAGCTCCTCGTCCTTATACTCGGCCACGTCCACCGCCGAGCCCAGGTGCTCCTTGAGCTTCCCATGGTGCTTCACGTGGTACCGCTGGTTCTGGAAGAACTTGATGATGGTGTGTTTGGGGAGATCCAGCTGAGCAGAAAGCGTGTGGATCGCTTCCTGGTCGGGGTACAGGCCCACATCATGAATGAAGCTTTGGAGGATCCCGAGAGCTTCCAAAGAGATCTTTGTGCGAGACCGGGGCTTTTTGGCACAGCTGTCTTCAGTCGGCGGAGGCGGGGGAGGCGCTTCTTCTCTGGGAGGGGAGCTCTCCTTGGCTGGCTGAGACTGCTGCCGATGAAGGACCTGAGAATTAAAATTAAAAAAAAACAACACACACACACATTAACAGTTGATTCATTAGTTCACCTTTCAAAAGCCATCATCCCCCTGAAACACGTGGTATCTGTCTAGCACTGGAGTAACGCTGTACTCATTGCAAACTCAGGTCTTCTGAAAACTTAAAAGAATTTCTGGAGGCTCAGAATCCCATCTACAAAACAAGAGGTTAATAATAGTAATGTTTGCTAATGTTTCCATTCTGAAAGGTGAAGAAATTAAGTCATTTGTTGCCCAAAGTCATTCGAATTCAAAGGATCTGGCTCCAGAGTCTCCCTTGCAGTTAACCAGCATGATGCGCCACGTCTCTGAAGCCCAGTGACAAAGAAACTGGACCCAGAGGGAGTGTGCAGGCCCTACAAAAAAGATCTCATGGATTCAAGTCCAGACTCTTCCACTTAGCTGGGTGTCCTTGGGCAGGACACGAAACATCTTTAAGCCTCAGTGTCATCACCTGTGAAAGAAGGGTAGGACACTGATTTCTCAGAGATGCTCTAAGGATGAAATGACATAATGCATGTAGAAAACAGTGCTTACCTTAAATCAGAGGTTGACAAAACTTTTCAGCAAAGGTCCAGATAGGAAATATTTCAGCCTTAGCAGGGCCATACCATCTCTGTTACAATGCCTCAACTCTGCCTTTGTAGTGTGAATATAAACAAAAAGGCACGGCCATGTTCCAATAAACTTTATTTACAAAAACTGTGACCAACTGGCTTTGGCCCATGGTTTATAGTTGATTCACCTCTGGCTTAGGGTGAACATCCAATAAATGAGAGTCATTATTATGTCAGCCTCATAATTACTCAGAGTATATTTGGTCAGAAAATCAATTCTCCATAAAAATCGGAGCAACTTTTATTTTCTTTCAAGCCCCGTTCTTGATCCTTAAAAACTATTTTTTAAAAAAATACAAAAACTTCAAGTTAATTTAAAGATACACCTTCTTCTTAAATTATGAACTTTAAATGACCAGTTTATATGTAAATAAATGGACTTCCTCAATATCACTACAAACTATAAATCCTTTGTTTTGTAAAACACTTCCTATTTTTTTTTTGTTATCCTTCATGTCAAAGTCTTCTGGTTGTTGCAATTAATTTAAATTTCTCTCTCATTTTATCTATTTCTCACTCATTAAAAAAAAAAACCTCCAGTATTTAAATAAATTTCTGGACCCACGATGGAGCCACCCCTGCCTGGAGAGCCCCATCAGCAGACTGAACTTTCGTGTTGCTGTAAATGCTCTAGCTTGACCAGAAACACAGCATCCAGTCAGCCAGTCCCCAAATGCAAAGCCAGCTCTGGGCTCTATACTCATTTCCTCGTTCTTTGATTTTTCTAAGTAAGGGCAGATATGCAGTCACAACCAATCATGCTGTTTCCATGCTGCCACTTCTAATGCTCTAGAAAACCTGCCCAAAACCCTAGTGGCGAGCACCCTCTCAATCCATGGATTGTTTCCTTTGAATAAAGGACATTAGACTCATTGCTGCCCTCTTTCAGTTTTGTCATCTGACACGAGTTAGGCATGCTTATTCTTGATCTTCCTAACTGTCTCTTCCACATCATCTCTGCATGAAATAGTTTCCCATTTTAATATTTATTTATGAACATCCTCAATCTGACTAAAGGAAGAAAGCAATGCAGAGGAGATTGTCAGAACAACTTGCCCCTGTCCTCCTCTGAGGCCTCTGTGCGAAGGGCTTCTGGAGGGGGAGAGGGAGAGGGAGCAGGGACCCCGGAGAGGAACTCAGCCACTGCTCATGCCTTACACCCTCGGCGGCAGTTCTGTGTAACTAAAAGACTACTCTGAAGGGTCCCATTTACAAGTGTTACGTCAACTCTGAAGGCAAAGCCCACATTTCCTACATTCAGACCAGTGTCTAACTTCCTGGATCCTACCAAGACGTTTAAGAATAGTGAGTTCACTTTTTAAAGATCACACATTTCTCTTTAACCATTCTCTCCTATTTTATGTGGCTTTTTCCATGTTAGAGTAACAAATTAAACGTTTTCCAGAGTTCAGGGGGCAATCAGTCCATCAATGCAGAAGAAAACATGTCCAGTTACACTAAAGAATCACTGGTACCACCACTACTACCCCCACACACTACCCATATGACCCCTTTTTTTTTCTTTTTAACTGCAAAACATCAGCATCAAAGCAGGCATTTAAGGAAAAAATCTCTTTGCCATCTATCTTAGTCTCAGGGACTCTCTAATGAAAAACTAATTTCTCATCGATGTGGAAGTGTCAGTCTTTCCTGTAGAATTTAATAAACATTAGGGCAGATGAAACTGTTACTTAGGTAAGGAAGCAGAAAAGGATGAAACTTTCTAAATAATAATTCATAATGGAGTAACAATCAAAATAACAATAAAAGGATAATCAAATGCTGATAAGAAAATCCACCATAATACGCTGACGGCTGGTGGCAGAAAGAAATCTGAAACAGAGGATGGTAAAACAGTGGCACTGAGGTCCATATCATGTTGACCAATTAAAATGAATGTTCCTGGCATTTTCTTTACCACTTTCGACTACGAGTAAACTCATGTGGTCTGCCACGGTAAGCTGGCATCAGCAAAACAGTGAGAGCTCCATTACTTCAACGTCCTAATTATAGCCGGCGGGGAAAGGAGGCTGCACATGGGTCTGCCCTGCCCAGGGCAGCTTTGATGGCAGGAGGACATTTGCTCTGAGTTTGTAATCTGGGCAGCCTGAGCACTGTAATAAATGAAACTCTACGTCAACAGGTGAGGTGGTTTTTTTTTTTTTTTTTTTTTTTTTTGATGAGAGAGAGAGAAATTATGTATGGAATATGTACTCACAGAACATGTATCTTTAAGCTCCAGGACCCCCTTTTAGAGCAATTGTGTTAATTGGAAAACAAAAGAGAATTAAAATGCCCCATTTTCTAAATTATGCTTGCCTTCTGTAGTAAAAGTCAGCAGAACGGTTCCATTTAATTAAATAATTAGATTGGTTCTTAAGGGGTTTTCCATTGTGCGTTGGTTAGATTTAAAGAGATTTTCCAAAACTATACTTTGAAGTTACTACAATCTTTCTGCTTGATCAGGTCTGTTCTTTTCCTGAGGTCCCACCAATGGGCCTACTTCACCTCCCCTTCTTACTTAGAACGCAGCACTAGCAACTCATGCATACAGAGAAGCCACACGTGGAAAAGAGACAACAGTAACAGTAGCCCCCACTTACAGAACACTCACTCTGTGCCAGGCCGGCCTAGGACCTTTACATACATTAACTCATTTAATTCTCACAGTTCCTCGGGAAGGTGCTATCTGGACTAAGAACAGCCTGGAAACATAGAGCATCTCAGGAGAACTCTCAAAATCAGAAATCATAAACAGAGGGAGCTGTCAGTCTGAGAGAGTAGTTTCCAAGGATCAACAACAATGTCGCTGCCATCATAGGAGAGGAAAATGTTTCTCAGAGAAGTAACAGCAATAGAAATGATCAACAAAGTGAAACATCTTGTTTCAGGTCAAAGTTCTATAGTGAGTTGGGAGGCATGACGATATTTGCATGAGGAAGGTTAAACACTATTGCTTGCATCTTGAGCAGGTGAAGAAAGAGCAGTGCAAACAGAGAATAACAAAAGGGGCCGCTCTAGGGGGAGGGTAGAGCACATGCTTAGCATGCACGAGGTCCTGGGTTCAATCCCCAGTACCTCCATTAAAAACCAACAGCTCGTAAGTAAAACTGTCTCACAAGTTACCTACAAGGTCTGCTCGAGGTTTTTCGGCTACCCTACCGCTTTTCTTTGGCTATAATGCCCTTTCAATCACAACCTTTCAATCACAATATGCATAATATCTGAGATGAAAAGAGTCCCCAGGCTATCTGTCCCAACTATCTTCAATCCCCTGAAATGTTCTGATTACTCCCAGCAGAGAGTTTATTGTCTCTAGATAATTTTTAGCAAAAAGAACTGCATACATTTCCTCACTAGCCTACTGTACTAGCTTACTATTATGACAATCAAGGAACTCCTCTGCAGTGCAGCGCTTCTCCTGGCAGTGTGAGTACTCTGAACAGAGGCAGAGCAGATTCTGCTGCTTCTAAGACACTATTTCAGAGGCAGAGAGACCCATCCAAACCCTCTCCTAAAATCCTCCGCCTAACGGCAGGATCAAGCCGTCTTTTCTCACTTCCGCACATCTTGACTGCATAATGTCAACTCTCTTAGCCTCTTCTTCACAGCATAGGTTTCTGAAGTCCCACTGAACTGAATTTTAGTTTTTCTTGAAGTTCCTTGTTACTTAACTAGAATGACTCAAGTATGGTCCCTATTCCAAGCAAGTGCCCCTAGTAACTCCAGTATGAGGCCAAGTCACTGATTTCTGCTGGATGGACAACACGCCCTCCTGTTCCTCAGACCATCTGACAGTTCCGGCATAGATTTCTGGCTGATTGATTTTTTTTAAACCGCGAAATTTACAATGACTTCAACCAACACAGAGAACGTCCTGCCAACTGAACAGAGATACGTGCTTTCCTACCAAGTTCTTCCCACACCCAGATGACTGTTTTCTGATATTTTTTAAAAGTGTAATGGAGCAACTACCCAGATATTTATGTAAATCTGCCCAGGTCCTCAGATTTTCAGCCTCATCTTTTCCCCTCTTTTTCTAAACAGGCCCAGCAGTTGACCTTTCTGTTCAGAAGGTCCATCATCTCTCTTCACATGATTTTCCCAAATAACAGGATGTATCATTCTGCAAAGACAGCCATCCATCCATTTCCTCTTGACCTTTGTAAACTGAAGCCTGACAATTCATCCTAGCTCTGTCTTGGTTTGGATTTTCCTCCATCACAACTGAGCTGAAATTAATCTGGTCAGCAATTCATTTCTGATAATTTCTATAAAGAGAGTTTTAAAAGGTTTATTTAAGAGCCTCTTTCTTTTTGCAGCTTCTATTGTTGATTTTTCAGTATGACAATTAGGGTTCACAGCCGCGAAATATCTAAGTAGCTTCAATAATAATAATAATAATGGTATTAATA
Source organism: Camelus dromedarius (assembly GCF_036321535.1). Classification (NCBI taxonomy): domain Eukaryota; kingdom Metazoa; phylum Chordata; class Mammalia; order Artiodactyla; family Camelidae; genus Camelus; species Camelus dromedarius. The sequence goes on along the minus strand of NC_087439.1, from coordinate 72,950,769 downwards.
TTAATAATAGGTGGTGGTATTTGTGTAAAGTTTATTATAAGCCTAACATTGACCTAAATGTTATATATTTTATTTTATTTTATTTTCACAGTAATCCTAGAGTAGGCATTTTTATCCAATTTTTTATGAGAAAACTGGGGTTCAGAGAGTGTAGGTAATTTGTTTGAAGCCACATAGCTTCTAAATAGCAAGACTGGGAATCTAAAACATATCTGTCTGATTTTAAATCCCATGCCCTTAAACATTATGTTCTCCCATCTTCTAGGAGAAGACCACATAGGAAAATGGGGCAAAGGCTCTAGCTAGAGCAGAGGAAACGGACCATAAGTATCAGGTAGTAATAAATCCTATAAGGAAAAATGGAGCAAAGCGCAAGGAGGAGAAGTGGGGGCAGAGGAAGTTGTTTCACTTGATGACCCTAAGGAGGCAGCACTCAAGCAGAGGCCTGAAGGAAGGGAGGACCAAGCCATGGGGGAGAGCATTCCAGAAAAGGGAAAAGAGCGAGCACAAAGGCCGGGAAGCAGAACACGCCGTGTTTCTGAAGACCATCAAGGAAGGCAGCACGGTAAGGGCCAAGCCACCCAATATTGCAGCTACTAGCCACATATGGCTATTCACATTTAAATTAATTAAAGCTGAAAAAAGAAAAAACTCAGTTCCCTCCATCACATGAGCCACATCTGCAACGTGGGATAACCTCACTGTGCAAGACCATGTCAGACGGCACAGATACAGCACGTTTCCACCACCATCATCATCACAGCAAGTAGTGTGGGACAGCCCTCCGCCAGACAGAGATGACAACTGAGGGGTGACCAGGCCAGAGCAGCAGGGCCTTGGCATTCTACTCTCAGGGTGGGGGCAACCTGCACAAGGACCTGCAACCATATAATCTGATCTAGCCCAAACCCTGCAGGGCTTGAAACCGCTACAATCACTAGAGAGAAGAGAAACATTCATGTATCCACATACCAAGTAAGGAAAACTCAGCTTGTAATGTATTACTGGACTTTCAAGGTAGCATCACAAACAGCAACACTATCATAAAAGCATCCAGAAGGATGCATCCGCACTCCCGTCCTCAAGAGAATGGTTAATGTACATTTAACTGATGTCTGCCCTCTTTCTCAGAAGTGCTTATCATGTCTAAAAGAAATTATGTTTAAAACAGTTGACCTTGGGTTAAAAGAGCAAAGAGAAGACAAATTCCATTTATCAAAGATTTATAGAGTGTTTATAGTAATCGGACCCATTAATTTACAAAGCTTTCTAAAAAGGAGTCCTGTTTCCAACAGTTAGGTGTTGATGAATAAGTTATGCGTAGGACATAATTAAATAGAAACTTAGAAGTTTGTTAAGTGTCTTCTTTATTTGCTGAAATCTCTTTGGGCTGAACTATGACATACATGTGTATAAATGAACACGAAGATGGAGATACAGAAAACAAAAGTAAATATATTCAAAAGAGACATCGACTTCCAAATAAAACCCAACACCTCTGTGCTCAGTGACAAAGCACAGTCATAATATGGATACATGTTGTTTCTCTGCCTTCAAAACTGAACATTTTGAAAACACAAGGACAAAATGGTACCATGACAAAAGTTGAGCCAGAAAGATAAAGCAACTCTTCTTAAACTGCTCAGTGTTCAAATAGATTTTGAAGGCTTCAATGAAAACCAGCTGGGATCCATGTGTAAAATATAATGGCTTTTGCCTGCAGGGAAGGAAGTGAGATCTTGAATGATTACGTTTAGGAAAGTATATAATTCACTGTATCATTATGGGGTGAACTGGATTACTTATAATATGCCAAGACTTTGTGGTCTTTTTTATATAGAGAAAATGAGAAATTATTAAGGAGGTGACTGTAGACGGTGGCTGATCCAGCGTGGGCATAGGTAATAGGTTAAAAGCATCTCCCCGGTGGCCGCACTCCCTCTCTCTGACGAGCCTCACCCGAGGAGCAAGCCCCACCAGAGCTTCAGGTCCTACGTGGTGCTGCACAGCGATAGGAGATGACGTTTGTCTGCATTTATTTTGAGTTAATGTCAGAATTATTTTGACTTATTTAATTTTGCCTCATCTATGACAACAGAATGTAAAATAGTTGATCCAAAGAAGGAAAGCATTCTTCCACTAAGAATTCTGACCAAATATACGTAACCGTCAATAAGCACAATTGGTTAGAACAATGGGAAAGCCCCTGTGCATAACTCAATTAGAATTTGTTACATGAATGCATAAGTGCCACTATTTTAAACATATACTATGTATAAAATATCATGTAACTGAGATATTTGTCTTAAGTTTCAATAAACCTAGCTCTCCCCTCTAATGGTAACCCCCACCTGTTTTTTTCAAAATCAGCATTTAAGACTACTAATTTCAGCTCAAAACCTCAGCGGGGGAGAACTTGGCATTAGTGGTTAATAAGTAATGTAAATACCAATGTAACTATTATATCTCTATCTCACCTATTGGACTGTGAGCTACATATTGGCACACAGCAAGTACTCAGTACATCTTTGTTCTGCTGCACTGGATTAATTTCATATTCTCTCTGCCTTTAATTTCAGACCAGTAACTATTCTTGTTCTGTGCAACTTGTTTATTCTTGCTGCTACTCATTTTTAGCAAAACTAGGTTTTAAAAGTAAAAAAGCTGTCACTCGTTATAGGAACTTACATCTAGTAGGTATCTGAGAGTAAACAGAATTTTTTTATGACTGTTTCTTGTGTTAAAAACAATTCCGGGGCATTGCCTAATCCTTAAGTTTGATTTTACATAGAAGTTGTTAGCAGGAGTTTTGGGGTCACAAAGTTCTGATTTTGAATCTAGTCCTTATCCGCCAAAGCAGCTCTGCTTCCTAGCCTTGCAACTCTGGGCAAGTTACTTTCTCAGAGCCAAAGTGTTTGTTAATCTGTAAAATCTTCCTTGCAGTTTTATGAGGATTAAGTGAGATAATGCATGCTAAGTACTCAGCAGAGTTCTTGTCATAAGTAAAGTTTCCATAAGTAGTTTCTATCATTAAAAAATGAGAGGATTTAAAAATCAGTAGTATAATGCCTCATGTAGTTTTCTATCAACTATACTTACTATAAAAATCAGCAACAAATTCAGAGATCTGTCTGTCCTTTTCACTCTAAAGATCTGCAGGTCTACAAAGAGCACGCCCACCAGTAAGGTGTCCTGTTTCTTTGACTCGTATACTGCACACATCTTTGTTCTTTCACATGGCACCGAGCACATGGAAGTCGCCTCTAAAGCATCTGTCACGTGGAATGATGCCTTATAGTCATTCATAACCCCGTTCCAGGTGACACCTTCTAAATGCACAGCCTGGGAGCCTCTTATGGGGACACCCTTTATCAATGGTTCTAGAAATGTGGATCAGGGACCCTCGGGGGAATCCTGTTGCCCTGTAAAGAGGTCCATGAATCAAAACTATTTTCACAGCAAAACTAAGGCATGAGCTGCCTTTTCAACTGTGCTAAAATTTGTACTGATGGTACAGAAGCAGTGGTGGGGGGGACCTGCTGGCCTGTTAATATAAATTAAGTCAGGGGCACCAAAGTTCACTAGCTGTTGTGTTCTTCACTGCCACATACACACAGTAAAAACGCCACTTTCACTTAAGAATGTCCTTGCAGAAGCAGTCATGCAGTGTTAATGACATGAAATCTCAGCCCACGGGGTATACCTCCTTCTAACATTCTGTGTGAGGAAATACACACATTGCACTCCTGCGGCATACACGTAAGACGGGTGTTGTGGGAAAGAGCCCTTGTGCCGCTGTTTGAGTTGAGAGCCGGGGGGAGCTAGCACCTTTGTCATGGGATAAATATCATTTTTACTTCTAAGAACAACCAATAGGCAAACTATGGTTATTCAGACTTGGGTATGTGGCAGGCATTTTCTTAAAAATGAAGTAAACCTGTCACTGAAAAAAAAAAAATCTGATAGTATTTGTTGCAAATGATTAAATTTTACCTTTCAGGGAAAACTGGAATTTTGGAAAACTTGTAGTTTCCACTAAATGCTTAATAGCTCCCCAGTACTCAAAGACTTTCCTGATGATATTGGTGGTGATTTAAGAAATTTTAAAAAAATATGACATACAATGAAATGTGTCAAGATTTGGAAGATCTGTATAACTTAATATAGCAATATTTTCCAAATGACCAATGTACAGTATTAAAAAATTATGAGTAGGTAAAAGATCCATTCAAAGTGCCAGGCAGACCAATGAACTATAATGTATGAAAGTACGAAAAGTTCATTGATATGATTTTAGATTCCACTTTGCAACTAACCTTTAAGAAACTACCACTTGGAGAGCTTTGCTCTAGTATCAAAGAAGAGTATCACAATTACCTGTAAAGACAATTAAAATATTCTTCCTTTTCTAATTCGATTTTCTTCCTTTATTTCAACCAAAACCACATAGAGTATCAGAATGAATGCAGAAGCAATTATGAGAATCCATTTGTCTTCCAGTAAGCCATTTAAAATATTTGCAAAAATACATGAAAAAAAGGGTACTCTCCTCATTTTTTTATTTTGAAGACATAGTTATTTTCACCAAAGTATGTCATTTACACATATGTACATATATTATTCATAATTATTTTCCAACTAATAAACGTTTTAAAAATTTCTCAGGATTAGTTCCCAATAAGGTAGATACTGACAGATATACACTTCCTTGGAGTCTTTAATAGTAAAAGTGAAGGGGGATCCCGACACAAAAAAGTTTGAAAAGTCTATACCACCTGAGTCACATTCAGTATACAGCCCTGCCTTTCCCCTGATGAAAACCAAGAGCTTTACTATAAAATTCAAAATGGACCTTACAATTAGAGACATCTTCACTTGATCACGTCACCTAGGAAGGTCTCAAAGAAGGGCAGGAGAAACCTCACATGTGTCATGATTCACCTCTTGACTTTATCTCTTGTAGACATTTTCACAGGCACAACATATTCGCCTAGCCAGACAACTCAGCACTATTTCTAACTTCAAATGATGTTACTTGAGTTGGCTCTTATGGTTGTAATTTCACATCCTAACATTATAAGACTTATTAAAAACCATGGTTTAGTTTTGTAGCTTTTTTTTGGATTACACAGTATCCTAAGGTCAAAACTCAGGAAATCTGTTATTAAAAATAAAAAAAAGTATCCATGAAGTGACGACAAATTGCAGACTACAGGTGTTAGATTACATTTTGACTCCAGGCAGGTTTAATATAAGTTGGTTTCCTTTTACAATTGCTCTTAGCACATACAGCTATGGGAAGGGGATTTAAAAGGGGAAAAGAGAGAGAGAATAAGAACAAAAAAGAGTAGTGTTCAATAAAAGAAGACCATGTCAGAAGAAATCAATACAAACAAGCAAAATGGTAGGAAGTCTGACATGGAAATATGTGTTCAATTTCATCCAGCCTTAGTCTGAGTTTCCTCTAATACTGTAACCAAGATGGTATTGGAACATCGTGTATGTTTTTAATGCAGTTTAATAATTGTTTCTCAAAATAAACACTTTGGTCAAAGATAAAAGCATAAAAACACTGTGACACAATAATCTGTTAAAATAAACTTGGGGGTTTGGAGGAAGCATAGTTCTTAAAACAGCCTTTGGCTTATATCATTTCCTCTTTGGTAACAAATTGAGAACAACTATACCAACAACTTTGGTATGGTTTGGGTAAAAAAAAAAAAATGTTGTAGTCATTAATTTGACGATGAGGAGGGGCCAGAATCTGCAAACTCTGAAGACATAAGCTGGGTGAGCTGCTTTTCCAATGTAAGGAGAGAAGCCAATCGTAAATTAAGCTGTGTCAAGACGAGTAACTGTATTTCAACCAAACAGACTCCATGACACTTAAGAAAAAATCGTCTCTCCTGTTAGAATGTCAGGGGGTAAAACATGGTCATATAGTGAATCTAGTGGCAATTATATCTTTCTCTTTATCAGGTTTATTTGATCATTTAGGACCTAACATGACCAAAATCATTCCACAAACAGAACAGACAGAATCCAGGAGAAGATTCAGGAAGAGGAGACCCTTCAGGATGGTCCAGGCCATGCCTGTGCGTCCTTCTGCCTAGAAGAAACCATCTCCCAGCCCATCCGCCCCAATCCCACTTGCCTGACACCCATGAGCGTTCACTGCCTCCCTGTTCCCATAAACCTCCACCTCTCGACAAGGTGTCATCTCAAAACACAAAACTGCCTAAAAATTCACAGAGAAGGCCTATCTTTTGAAGATCAGATTCAAGGTACAGATAATATTAAAGTCTTTAAAGACCTTATATTTGAGTTAAAATGAGTAAAGAGTAACATGGACATGACTGGAGCTGACAGTTACCTCTGGGATTCTGATTTCTAAGTGACTGCATGACTTGTTTCACTGATGTAGTTGAGAAAAGCGTGGCTTTTGCACAAGCATGGGTGAAAGAAGAGCTTTTAAGTCAAGTAAAGTTAAAGATAAAGAAGAGCACAAAAGGGTAGGATGATTTGAGTACCAGGAATTCATGATGGTATTAAAAGAACCAATCAGTAAATTATGTCATCAATGGCAAAAGGGTAAGAAAGATGTGCAAAGGATTCAGGATAAGAATGCTCCATTAGAATTCTTAAACAGTTAATCCAGTTGACTAACTCTCAAGTAAACTGTGAACCAAGCGAAAACAACTTCAAATGCCAGTGATACATGACCCAGTAAGTTCTGAAATTTGATTTTTCAAAACAGATCCAAGGTAAATTTAAAAGAACAGAATATGGGCACACCTTGCTTTATTGAGCTTCACTTTACTGCGCTTCTCAGATATTACCTTTTTTTTTTTTTTTTTAACAAATTGAAGTTTTGTGGCAACTGCATTGCCAGATTATGGCAGCATTTTTAGAAGTATTTTTTAATTAAGGTATGTACACTGTATTTTTAGACATAATGCTATTGCACACTTTAAATAGACTACAGTATAGTGTAAAAACATAACTTTCCTATGCACTGAAAAACCAGAAAAAGTTGTGTGACTTGCTTTATTGCTATATTCGCTTTATTGTGGTGGTTTGCAACTGAACCTGCAACGTCCCCAAGTTATGCTTGTACAGAGACTGCTTCAGATAAATTTCATCCAACAAGTTTAACCGGAGCAGAGTTTCAATTCCTTTTAAGTGAAAACATGTTAAGTTAAATAGAGGTAGGGAATATAGATACATTTTACAAGAATAGACGTAGCCAGCCAAGAACTGTGTCAGTGAAGACTTAAATGATAATCCCTAAGGTAAAGCACTAGAGTCAAAATTCAAACCACTTCCAAGTCTCTTACTATTTAGAAATCCAGTGACAAAAATAGTATTTTGAAAAGACCTCTTAAGTGAAAAAAAAAAAAAATGACTTAGTAACAAAGGTGATATGCAGAAAAAGAATATGTACAATTTAAGTCATAGGTTCTCAATAAATTATGCAAGTTTCATTGAACTAAAGCACCATTCTTTGTGATTTACACAACGATTATAGGATGTGACTTGGGGGTCATATGTGAAATTTAATTATTCAAATCTTATTAACTAGCATATATTTGAAGAGCTTTGTCATTCATCCTTTGGATTTCTTTCTTAAAAATAATAACAAACTAACCTCATAATGGCCATGGGTCCTGTGTATTTATTCTGCAGATGGGGAAATGAATACATGACATCAAGCTCTGATCCCCAAATCACAAACCGCTGAGTCTAACATGTAACAAACATCCCCTTACTGCTGTTTATTGAGAAAAATACAAAAATTGTTCTGTTTAAAAGTCTTGGGCAAAAAAAAAATCCATTTTAGTGGGAATAAACATCTTCCAATTAAAACATAAAAATAACACTAAAAATGACAGAGGATACTATTCAGTGTTTCAAATTTATGGTTAAAAGTGAAGACAAACATGTTAGGAAAAATTATAATACATTATGGAGTAAGTTCCTCTCTCAAATGTTAATTTGGAGTGGGTTATAAAGGGATTTTAACTTTTTCTATCTTTGGATACCATTAAAAAGATAATATGTCCAATTTAATCAAAAATTTGCCCACACAAAAAAGAGATGCTTTCTGACAAAGACTCAGCCAGGACTCAGTTTAAGAGGAAACACCCCCTCGTTGTGATGGCACTAGTGACACGGTAGTTATGCTGCAGTCCAGCGTCTTCAGGAAGAGGGTTTAAATTATCTGAGGAGAAAGGGCGTTTGGATTTGAGTCTTTGCTAGGGGGAAGAAAGAAGAAAGAAGGTAGCCCATGTGTTTGAGGTCTCACATGGGGCTGTTTAGAATCCCATGATAGGCCACATTTTCTGTATAATTTTTACAGCTGGGGCCCTCAGAAGTCAGAACAATCTGACAGTTATGGTTAGTGAAAATATTAGATGTTCACCAATAAAATACTACTTCAGCATATTTTTCGCTTTCTGGATGTAACCACTTAATAACAGGACTTGAGAAAACGGCACTGTGTGAATCAAACACATAAAAGTAGAAATATCCCTTTTATAGAAAGCAAGTTGTAGGCAGGACATTATAATCAACCATTCTGGTAAATGACAAAATATCTAGCATTACCACATCACGGACATATGATGGTTTATTATACCCGAGAGTCCAAACTGGGTAAACAAAGTCAAATGATCAAAGAAGGGTCTCCCCCCAGACTGTGAGGCAGAAGTCCTCCATCTCTAGGAAGTGCCAGCAAAGGTTCCTTGTGGTCTAGCAATGAAAAGGTGTCACATGAGAGCTTATCAAACATAGACGTTAGTTTTCAACTTCATTTAATTTTATCAGAGACTGGCTTCCTTGGTATTATTTTCTTTCAAGAGAAAAGAAATTAATCTTATGAAGTAAAACTTCTCAAAGGTTAATTCTAGAGTATTCTTTTCCATTTAAAACTACTTTTAATTCATTAGGAGGGTACTGGTTTTTACATTCTCCACATTAATGATGTTACTAACTGAAACCAGGCATGGAGAAACTTTTGCTTCTAAACTTTGTAGTAAGTACACCAGGTGAGGGACGGAAAGCAGACAGGGCCAGGCACTCTTATTCAGACAGTGGTTTCCTTAAGAAAAGAAATCTTTTTCTCCCAGGGTACCAACGGTGGTCACTGGGAAGAGAAATCTCAGTTCCTTATTCCCCGAGGCGAAGTAACTGTACTGACGATTCCTTTTCCCACAAGAAAGATTTCAGTCTCCCAGCTGCAGATGAACCATTATATTCCCATGAGGCCAGTCAGGCAGCATCCTTATCTACTCAGATTCACAGAGCAAGTCCAATTTTGTCTCTGCGCCACGCTGCCTTGGCTTTTCTAAGCACATTTGCTTATCCTGTGTAGGTCGTCTTCAGAAACTAGAACTGTCAAGTCATTATCCTTCCAAATGTGCATTTGCTTAGGGGTGGATTTAATTTAATAGCTGAAAACTCAGTACAAAACAAATATACTTACAAATGACATTAGCATGGGATTAATCATTAATGCTCTCAATTGCTGTTCCAGGACCCCCAGATCGCCCCTGCTAGGATCTGAGAGCTCTCACTGACTCCCTCCCCTCATCTGAACCTCACCAGCTAGCCAGTCCCATGTGCTGCTGATTATTCCTCTTAAATAGTTCTTGGATTAATTTTCCCCTCTCCACTGTACTTCCACTGCTGATACTCAGACCTGTATAATCTCTTGCCTGAATTAGTATACTTCCCAGCAGGCCTCTCTTCCACGGCCAGCAGAGCATTTTGCAAAGGCCTTCAGCGGTCTTGAGATGGGTCAAGGCCTCTCGCATGTCCGAGGGAGCTCTGCGACCTGACTGCAGCGTGTGCCCCTGTCCTGGTTGCTGCTCCTCAACTCTGCCTTTCAGACTGTGCTCCAGCACTCTAAAGTTGTGGTCCCTACCCTCATGCCATTTTGTCCCCTGATCTCAGTGCCTCTGCCCACTCTGTCCCCTCTACCCAGAAAGCTCCCCTCCTAAGGAATTCTGTGAGGGACCCTGAGCAGCACAATTTCCTGGAAGGCTTCTGGGCCCTCCATCCCACTAGCTTTTGGGCACATGCGCCCTTCTTTTGTGCTTTTCTTTCTCTGTACTTAACTTACATGCCGTATTATAGTCATCTGTCTGCACACCTGTCTCTCCATGAATCTGTGAGCTCCTCAGGGATAGATTCTTTGCTACCTTCTTCTCCATACACTCAGCACTTAGCACAGGGTCCAGCACTGCATTTCGAGTGAGTAGTTGAAATTTAAATTTATCCAAAAATTTCCAGAGTACTTCTGTATTGGTAATAACCATATTATATAGACCAACAGTCTTCTTAAAAATTAAAACATGTCTAATAAAAATTAAAACATGTCTTCCCCTGTAAGAGGGAAAAAGCAAGTTCACTTAGGCACTCTTTAAAAAGGACACCTCGTACCGAAAAGAGCTAAATTACACTGACTTATTAGATTCACACACACACACACACACACACACACACACTCTACATAGGCTAACAACACCACACAGCACCTCATGCAGTTCTTTAATTCTCCCCTAAATTATCTGACCAAAAGTTACTGACATCCAGAGACATAGGTTTAGGGTGTCCCTGTTCTCAGGGATAGAAACCGACATGTTCATCAGTTTGTTTCACTCTCCCCCTCCCTGATCTGCAGAAGTATTTCTCCTATCAACAGAATTCAAAAGGTCTGCAGCAGACAGTTTCTATGACACGAAAAGCTGCTGGAGGCAAAAAAGCAAAACAAATAACAGTGAGAGAATCCATGTAACACAAAGGAAGGGAATCTTTAAAAAATTATAAACACTAGACGTACTTGCTTAAAAATGGATCACAGGTAACACAGTAAAAGCCTGAGACAGGTATGTCTCTCATCGGAGTAAAATGTGAACGAATATGGAAAGCACTGGAGGTCTTTTCCAAAACAAATATTAAATGCTAAGTGATCATCCTTCGAGTAGAATGAATGACATTAACTCACGTGTGAGGAATCAACAAAGAAAGAAAGTTACAAAATTAATTCAGAATATGTATTTTTGCCCCCATTTTGATTCAATCACTGTAGTTCCAACACCACCCAGTCCAAAGAGGGTAAAGCTAATGGTTTAAAGTTCAAGCCAGAAACTGCCTTTGCTGCTTCCTGCATGCCTTGGTAGCTTATTTGGATTTTATTAATCTTTTAAAAAAATATTTAACTAAAATTAAATAAATCATGGGGGAAAAAATCCATGAAAAAAATCTAGAAACCAAATATAAGCCATCTCATTTATCCTTATGGAGACCAAAAAGCATTTCGGCACTAAAGAACATTTTTGTTCGAAGGTGCAGTACTTTTAAGGTATTACATAGTTACCCTTACTGAGAGTATAGTTTTTAGCTTTGTCAGGTTCTCTGTTGGATATATCATTCCAGACTGAGCAAAGAATTCTTTCCAAACTCTACTATCATATTAAAACACTTGATCGTGTGTTCCCTCAAGATTCCTAACTTTCTGTTTCTGAGAAGAGAACAGATTTAATGAGATATTTTCAGAGTAGAGCTAGTAAAGGGAATATTTGTGAAAAGCACTGCCAAAAAGACAATGCATTTAGTAGACACAGAAAAGGGAAATTTTACCATATATACTGGAGCAATGGGTATTAAATAATCATCTCTGAATAAACTCTACAGATCAATATGATCCTTTTGGTCTAAACGAAAGATGGCATTTCCTAAAGGAAATCTCTAAGGTCAACCAGTAATTAACTGAAAGGTTTTGATTGAAAATGTTATTGACTGCTTTCATATCAGACAGCTTCCTGGTTATTATACTTCACGGGCTAAGTAGGTGCCAAGACATTAAACTGTCAATAATCTATTAATACTGGATGGGTCCACTCACTCTCCTTGAATCTGCAGGCAAAGGTATTCAAGCCAAGTACTTGCTTGGAACTAATGCAAATTCCCCAACCCTGATATGGAAATCACATCTTTATCAACTCCCGGCTTAAGTGCCTAGGAGTGTTGACATAGTATAAGAAAAACATGCAGATAATAAATGCTTATTCAGATGAATTAAACTAACATTTGTGTTTTTTTAAGAAATTTCTAAAGGGATGGGGAACATGTCCTGGAATTTGACTTTCTTTCTAAGTCATATTTAACAGTTTCTAAATTGAATGTAATAAACATTTTACAAAGAAAAATGAGAAGTTACTTAAAGTGAGCCTCATAGGTCGCTGCCACTCAGTATCTGGAAAGCAGTTATACAAGTTGTGGGGTGGAGTGGGGGGTACTTTTAATGAATTTAATAGAGAAAAGCACTTTAATTAAATGCTGTCAAAGTGGATTGTATTAATGACTGTACACAGAGGAATTTAAAGCCAGCCAAGTTTATTTAGCAAATAGAAACGGGGCTTTCGAAGCCTGTGAGTATTTATGTTTCCGCAGCCGCAGTCCATCCAGAAGACGATGATGGTGCCAAATGGAACAGCTGAGTTATTAGATATGATTTTATTTATTGTGTATTATTCAAGTTTCAAAGGCCTCAGGGGAGTTAATTTCATTTTCAAAATGAAATACCACATCTGATCAGAAAGGGTTAAGGACAGAGAATATTGTCCCCCAATGCTTTCTGGGCCCTGGAATTCTGATGCAGCTGAGTGGTTAATGGGGACGACCTTTCCTAGGTCCACCCAGTCAGAATTCACATCATCACATAGCAGTGGCAAAGAGATCGATAACACTATTTCTTCTATGACTTTTTCTTCTCTTTTTTTTTCCCCCAGTGATTTGCCACTAGACATAATTCATTCTATTACACATAGCAATAAGCTGAAAAATGACCAAAGCTTCTAAAAATCTCCATGAAAATTTGCTTGCCATAACTTTTTTAATGAAAAACATGAGTAGCACTGACTTCTACAAAGGAAAAGGTATCAAATGTCTGACTTGGGGCAAATAGGGGAAAAGGGGGTCTTCCTCACTATCTTCTACTCAGAGGCTGGCCACAGAACAAACCTATTATTAGTGATAATATTTTAAAAATAAACAAAGAAAATATGAGCCTTAATGCATGAAAGCTGTAAAAGATTGAAAAGCTGGTCTGGCTGGAAACTACTATGTGTGTGTCAAAATGATTTTCTCTACCGTTTGTAAAAATGTAATTATCCATGATATGCTATTATCCATGATACGCTACAAGGGTGAGGGATTTCAAGTAAATCCACTGGAAGCTAAGGATTCGCCTTTGGTCTTCAGTCCCTGACACCACCATGCCTGTGAGATCACAAACCTCCACCATGATTTACCACGTGCTTTTTGCAGTTATATATACACTCTTTGCGTCTGTCTTTAGATTTTAATTCAAAACATGAGAAAGGGGGAGGAGAGAAATGTGAGGATGGGAGGAAAAAAAAAACAAAACAGAAAATCCAGCACCTATTTCCTAGCAAGAACAGAGACAGCAATCACAAATGGAGACATTCAACCTTCCAAATAAATAACCTAATTTTTAATTCTCCCCCTCTTCCCATCCGAGCTATTTATTAATATCATATGTTTGATCTGTGTCTTTGTAGTTCTGGAACTTACAAGCAACTCTGCTCTCCCCATCTGTGCCAAGATGTTTCAGACTAGTCTTTGAAATGCTGTAAATGCAGATGACTGTGACATAAAATAGGAACTGATTACGTACACATTCTATATGTGAGTAATGGCAACACAGAACACAGACGACATGACGTTCACAGAGTGTACTGTACAACTCTGCTTCACCTATGCAAATATGAAGCAATCATCGAAGGACAGCATGCCATCTCTAGCATATCTGTTCTAGGAGCTCAAAATAAATCGGTTGATTTCTTACAAATAATGTGACAAGAAAACTCCCCTGGTACAACAGTAGTTCTAAAATGAAGATATATCAAAGAATCATCAACTGATAGAACATACTGATGTACTTGATCCAGATTATGTTTTACAAGGAAAGAATCCGTCCATTTGCTTCTCTCCTTTCATTACTAAGGACATGACTGTATTAACTCACTACACACACCTTTCGACTATTTTAGCTCTGTCTCTCTGGGAGGCTTTCATTTCACATGAAGCACAGACTCAAATAAGGATTTCTCTCAAAAGTATACTCCTAAATTACATCTACGTGGAAATATTTGACATTTGTCGACCACAATTCCCTTTTCGCTCTTTGAGTACCACACTTTTGAGTTCACTGTTGATATGGATTGTCAAAAAACTGAAATGAGAAAAACTATATTTAAGAAATCATTTGCATGCATATACTGCACTTAAACAGTATATGTTCACTTTAGCACATTCTGTTCATTCAGATCATAATAGAAATAGGAAGACCTTTCCATATCCACATATACTTATCTTTAAGCATTCACATCATCATAGATTTTAGCTCCCTAAGTTTAGAGTACTTCTTAAAAAACAATAGACTCCTCATTTTGAAGTGCACTGTCTGGGTTCATTTTATCTTATCTAAGAAAAAACTCTGTTAAAATAACTTCCCCTGTTTTCTACACGAATCTGTTGGGTCATTGGCACTGGGAAATCACAGACTATGGACTCATTATGCTACACGGTTCTGATTCTGCAAAATAAATTTAACCAGATACATTTAAGTTAGCCTTGTATATTACATACAGAACGAAATACAAAAACAAATGTCACGAACATGAAGAAATAAATTTAAACTAAAGTAAAGTATGAAGGGGAAAGAGTGGAAACAACTACTGTTTAAACATATAACTAATTTTGATACTGGGGTGATCAAGCAATACCTATTAGCCATTCAGTTCTGGAAGCAACTAACCTTTCTTTCATACATTGGTTTTTGGCACGTCTTGATTATGAAAAATAAATTCATGGATATCCACAGAGCTTTAAAAAAAAAAGCTAATTGGAGTCTATTCAGTGTTGTGCTGGTAAATGTTTAACAACCGGCTCTCTAGAGAAAAAAGCCCCAATTGAATCATTTGCCAATTCTTGTAGTGTGGGTAATTCCACCATGGCCAGTTCCATTCTACTAACGGTGTTAACTGGCTTCCAAAATTCCTGAAACCTTAACCATCAGTTCCTGCTAGCTGGCGTAAGCTTACTCCAGCATACCCTGATCTGCTACAGAAAGTGATACATCCCTCCTAAGCTTTCCAGACTTGGCCACTGGAATTCCTTTGCCTGGCGCAACTTACCTGTCATTTTCCTAGCCCCAAAGGGATGAAGGATGACCCTGATGTGATATACAATTCCATAAGAGATTCCATATCTAAAGGTGAAGGGTTATATGATTCGCAGTGAATTAGATCTAGAAACAACTTGTGAGGAAATTGAACTTGTGACCTTAGAACTGTCAAATCTATCTAGTTTGCTTGATCTCCCATTTCTAGGGTTAAACCGAGTAATAATAAAATAAATGAATTTCAGAACTTTGGCAGTTTTCCTTTAATTGAAAGTGTGCTTTTCTATCATTACAAGGGGAAGTTCCAGACTTCAACTTAATAAAAATCAGCAGTAGTTTTCAGCTACATTAGATTTCCACACTAAACAGAAACAGCTGAGAAGCCACAGTAGGTAGGTTTGGCTGCAATAGTCTAAAACTCAGTGGCTGGCTTTCTCTTGTAATTGTCATAACTATCAATCATAAGAAAATCAACTGGATCTCTCTGAGCCCATCTAAGGTGTTCATAATCTGATATTCTATTGCCAATTTGTTTTTCCAAAATGCACTTAAACCTCCCAGGGGCAATGTGTTTTATTTATTTATTTATTTATTTTTTTGTTTTTTACATTTTCATTAAAATCTCAAATGGGGATCAGAAATAGATAAATCAACTCACAGAATGAGTGTTTCAGATAAAAAGAGTCTCTGAGATCACCTAACCCATTTTATAACAGTTACAAAACAGCAGAAGGAAACTCTAAGGGATAAAACCCCTTGTCCACGGTCACACGCCCGGTGACCAGAGTCAGTGTCACCAACAGGTCCCTTTTCTTAACCCCATCATCTTTTCTCCCATTTGGTCAAAGGTTCATTGAAAATAGAAACAGAAAGTAGTTTCTTTCTTTCTTTACAAGATGCGCTAGTTCCTGAAACACTGACTAGAAAGGCATAGGGGTTAACAAACACATACAGAAAAATTGTTAATATTTGAGAACTTTTCAACTTTTTAACTATACTCAGATTTAGGCAAATTCCAGCCATCTACTTTAAATGTGATTTAAAAAAACATAATCTGATGGCCTTGCCTTCTAAAGAAGCATTTATGTTTGCTTCTACTATCATGTAAATGAGACATCACAATTTTTCAAAATTAAAATCAAATAGTTACATTTACCAAGTTCTTAGCTTTGTGTCATTCAATCATGGAGCCACGACTTAAACATTTATTGTGAACTGCATTTTAAATAATTTGGTACCATCAACAGCAAAATTTGCAAATGTTTTACTTTTTTCCTCCTGTTTTTGCTAAATTAGAACTGATTCTATTCCTTCCACGATGACACTATTTCACTCCCCTTACCTGCATAGCTAGGAGGGAAAGAGGTAGAATTCCAGGTGGTGACACTCGGAATTGAGTCGCTTACATGAAACTCACCCATCATCATTTTCAGGACCCATTAAAGACTAAAATCTTAGCAAATTCTGCATCTTTGCTCAACCTACAAATACATTGCCTATTCTGCAAAAATCTGAATTTATTTCCCTGATAGCCTCCAAGCAACTTAAGACCAGAGAAAATTTCATTCCTCTTGTTTGAGTCCATCAAGAGGTCAGTACTGCTGATACTGTAGATGCTTATCTAACTCTGGACCAGAGAGACTCAAACATCATCACTGCATGGCATCTTGACAACTTTGGACTCTAATGAGTTGTGAAGACAGCAGAAGTCCCAGAGATTATCCAGAAGCTGAGTGGTCTTTTTGCCTTTTTGAAGCTAAAACCATCAAAAAAAAAAAAATAGTAACCCACTTTTGTCATATCCAATGGCATTTTATTATGCCCCACAGGGATTTTATTCAGAGCTGAGAAGTTCTCACTGACTTTTAAATAACTTACAGTAACTTGTAATGACTTTTCAGAGAGCTTGGAAATGTAGAAAGATCAGATGAAACCAGATAGCTCTGAGTTTCTCAATCTCAAAAAAAAATTGTACAACACATACACAAAGAGGCAAGACACACGCTCATAACTTGCCAGTTATACAATTATACGCTGATACCACCCTTGGTTTAACTCTGAGAATTATTCACTTTATCTCTAACATTAATACTAAAAATATTCAGATACTACTTATAATTTTTCAGGTGCCTTCCATGCAATCACCTTCTTATGTAAGCTTCTGTATAGATTTGAGATTATCATTATTTCCAGAAAATTTAAGTGGCCTCTGCAAGACCAGAGAGCTTTGATTGCAGGGGTGGCCCTGGAATTCCAACCCAAGTCTCCTGAAAGTCCAGTTCTTGTTCTTCTCTAGTCCTGCTCTTCCTCCTGCTTCTGGCAGAGCTACTGTCTCCATCTCCTAGAATAGCTCTTTGACAATTTATATCACTTACATTTAAAAAGGAAAGATGCAAGGTTAAAAGAAATCTAATTTTCATTTAAATATTTTACTTTCTATTGAAATATTTTTCAATCAGGCAGTCCAAAATTTTATAAAAATAGCTGTATTAATAAGTATTTGTGGATTGTCAGTTCAATCAGGTTCCCAACATGTAATCTCATTAAGTCTCAGAAAGGCAGCCAGGACCTGGCTTCCCAAGCTACCCTCATACTCTTTTTCAGCTGCAATCATCTCCCAGATTTATGAACTTGGTTGAGTGATAAGGCCTATATCAAAGTATGTGAAATTAGTATCCCTGCTCTGATCGACCAGTTGAACAATGAGAATGTCACCTATGTGGGGGAGCCCTTCTCTGCAGAGGTGCATTTCTGTTTTTTCTGCAAAGACAATGAATACCTTTCAAATCAACAATTACCTACGAATGAGAAGCATTCCAGTAGGAAATGTAAGGAGAAAATGAGAAGCAGTCTCCCATGGTCCTAGAACAACACGTATTTTTCTGCCACAACAGCTCATTATTAAGAAGGACTAGTTCACACAACTGACCCTCCAAAGGCCCCAGCTTATCAACACATGCCCAATGAACCAGGTGGTCCATTCAAGTACTAACAATGAATTAGCCCAAACCCCAGTGCCAGGTAATAAGGCTGGTGCTTAGAGAAATCACCTTGGGTGGAGAGAAAGAACACGACCAGGACAGAAAAAGAAGTGTCTGTCTGTGTGGTGAGGGTGAAATTAGGTGTGGAGTGGGCATCCTTATTATCCATCTGTTTTCCATCAAAACTGTCTTTAAAAATGTCACTCAGGTCACTAATCTACATATGCAACTCTTTGTAGAACTATGTAAATCACTTTGGAACCTTCAAATAGCCATTTTGGTAAGGTAATATCATCTCTGAGAGGCTCAACATGTTTTAAAGATACTATCCAGTACATTCTGGAAATAGCTAGAAAGACTGAAGCAAAGAGATGACACCCAAGGCCAGGATCGGAGAACCAAATGCCACCTATGGATCCCACTAAATCTTAGCCTGAATTCTAGGTGAAGGCAAGGCAGCCAGAGGGAGAATGAAGTCTGCTTAAAATTGCCATTCTATGTGAGTAAAGGGGAAAACTGCTCAATATATGTGTGAAGTTCTGTTTTATTTACTATATATACGTGGTGCCTAGAGTAGTACCTAGCCCACTAAAGGAGCTCAACCAACATTTGTTGAACAAGCAAGCAAAAATGTGAGAATAAAAACGGTCAACTCTCTCAATCTTGTTTGTAACTTGGGGCTTGAAAACATTTTTATCAATCAATTTTAATCATCTTTCCCAAAAGCCAGACTTTGCTAGGTACCTATGAAACTATAAAGGAATGTATTTTCCTTCTCACAGATGAAGTGTGATGAGACCCTTCTTTAGAACAATCATACATCAGTGTCTACAAGGGCCTTAATTTAAGTTTAAATGTATTGTTGTTGTTTTTGTGGGTGGAGGAGAAGGCAGGTGCATTGGACGCATTCTTAGTCTATTTTGCCTCTCTCTGTTTGCTCCATAATGCTCAGATTTAATCAGTTTGCCTCTCCACAAAACTTATTAGCCACTGCCCTCTGTTCTTTCAGCTTAAAAGAGTGTTTCAAATTATTGAAAAGAAAGAAAGGAGAGTGGAAGGAAGGAAGCAGGTACATAGAAAACAGCCACACTGAGTTGGCCAATGGAACAAGAAGCAAGAATATTCCCTAACAATTCCATAGCCATATATATATATATATATATATATTTTAAAGACAACCCAGCTTTATGTTCAGAAGTATTATGTTTAATCTCATTTTCCTATCATAACAGCAAGAAAAGTCCAAGGTACTAAAGGTTTTATAACATACCTACTTTCATTTAATATCACCAGAAGAAAAAGAGTATGACAATGAGGAGTACCCTGCTGTCCCAAAACTTTTAAAAGTAGACATAAAGGAACATAATTTACGTTAATGACTTTAGTGGTTCCCGAGCACTAAGCAGTACAGAAACTTGTATCAGTGAGGAGTATTTGTACTGATGTAAATGATAGCTAATTCTGTGTCTTCCCTTTACCTATAAAGTGGTGTTGGGCAAAGTGCCTTCCACGAAGTTTCAGGATCTAAAAAACATAGAGTGTTATCAGTAACCCACAGCATGAGCTGAAGGGATCGTGCTGCTTCTCAAAAAATGCAAAATATCAAAATCAGACCATTACTTAAAGAGCATAGCAATTATGGAAGAGCAAGCTACTCAAGAAACCAAAGCTCTCTCTGTTGCCCAGGACAGGAAAGACTGGGAGAGGTGGGACCCAGCTGCTTGACATTTCACTTCCAACCAATAGCTAATCCTGGATGTTTAATTTGGAAGATGGTGTGTTGTGCAGGTTTAGTTACTCACAGGCAAGCTCTGCTTGGCAAAAACACTGGAACAACCCCATGAAGGACGAGACATAGAAAGCTAACTCCAATTATTAAAATGATAAGCCTAGTAAAATGTCAAACCCACTTTAAAGCAATAAATAGGCAGACCTAGAACAGATTCCTGTAAAATTTTGAGTTTAATTTCTGTCAGGATCTAGAGCACAGTGCCAGAACACATGGACATTCAAGATAAATGTTAGAAAAGTTACAATAAAATAAAAAGGCATAATACTTTGGATACACACAAACTTAAAATCACTCTTAGGCATTCATTTCCTATTGCTTACCTGTCCACAGCACTTTATATTGAAAAGCCATATAAATCTCCCTTGATATGAAAACTTTATATCAGACTTGTTAATCACACCTGCTACCATCTGCCCTGATAAATGCAGGGTCCTAGGAGCCATGTTCTACTAAATGGCCCTAACTTTCCAGCCCAAGGACAGGCTATTCACAGGTTACCTTCATACATGTCTGCAGTCAGTTAGATTTCTATTTCCCATTCTCCTTGAGATTATTCTAACCTGGTGCCCAAGAAAGCTCTTCCTCTAAAATGCAGTGCCTTCCAAATTAAGCATTCACATTATTGGTTGGAAATTGTGTCAAGAAAGTTTGCCTTTTTGGGGATAAGGTGGACCAATCTCTCTCTTCTACAAATTTAAAGCAGTGAGTAAGGGGTGGGAAGCAGAAGCTGGATTTGATACAGGCATACAGAAAAGTTATGAGCAGGTGAATCCATGAACTGCACCTGCTGAATTCCCAGTTCCAGGTTCAGAGAAACCGAACTATATTCACAGGCCTACACTTGGATTTTCATGAAGTTCTATCACCCTCAACTTCTTTTAACATATCTCCAATAATTAAGCCAGAGTTTCCATGCCTTGCAAAAGAAAAAAAAAAAAAACCTTAAGAAACTTTAAATTTAAAAAGTAGGCAAGCAACTTGCCTAAATCTCTGGAGAAAACAAAGCCATAGTTAATCTATCACTACCAATTCTAAGGAATTTCTTCAGCTTTCTGACATCACCACCAAGAGAAATCTGTTCACTGCACTTTGGAAAAAGGGGAACCCAAAGTGGAAATGTCCATTTCTTAGAGTAAAAGGAATTAATTGTAAATGACCTCCACATCTTTCTATATTCCCAATGATAAATTAAAAAGTTTGGACGTGCTGAAAAGCTAACTGCTAACAAAGAAATGAGGAATGCTCTTCAAATTGAATAAATACATGTGGGATAACATAATATTAATATGAAAAAAAGCTAGTGTGGCTCCTCATTGACGGGCAGGGACTCCCAAAGATTTCCCGAGTGAGGACCTCTTTATACGCAACTGCTATAGTATTTCATTCAAAATGGCAAATGTCCATCTGCACACGCCCTCACGACTAGGGTAGGCTTTCAGAACTCTGGAGCCACATTCAGACAGCCATCTTTGAATGGGAACTTGGAATGAATCCAAAGTGGAAGAAATTCTAGTCACCTGGTAAGAGAATTTGCAAACATCCTTAATTGATTAATTAATTAGCTTATTTATCCTAGACGTTGTCCTTTTGGAAGCAAATTCACAAATCAAAATATACCCACAGCCGGAGCAGAAAGCCATGCTTGAATTCTCAGTGCTTACTCATAGATTTCAAATACCCTTAAACATCAGCAGTGAGAGTCACAGTCCAAGGCTATCTCAAAATGCCAAAGCAGCTCAACAAAAAGTGAAAAATTCAGTCATATCAGTTCTTTGACATCACACCAGTGAGTTACAGGTTCACTGTATTGAAAATCTTGTAAAAAAAAACCCAGAACTCACAAAACTAGATCTATTCAGTAGAATGAGTAAAAATTAAATAACATACATAAACAGCTTCACATAGTATCAGACAGCTAACAGCAAGTATCCAGGGAAGGCTGGCTCTGCATGTTTAGTGGTTCTTTCTAGCACAGAGAAAAAAGTCAGACACTGAAGGTAGACAAACATGGAGTTATAGGCTCATTCTGAACAGGTTACTTAACTTGTCTAAGCTTCAGTTTCTCATATGTGAAAGTGGATAAAAATCACCGCCCCACCTTGGTTTTTCATAAGGTTTGAGGAAGACAAGAGATGGAAAAATCTCACAGTTTGAAACCCTGGCTCCCTAAAAGGCCAGCTGCTTCCAGGGAAGAAGAAGAACCATCACCATTGTTACTGCTGTTATCATCACTGGATTTTGAACAGGAAAAACTCCGAGTCAGTCTCAGAGATACTGAAGATTCTGTATCTTATACTGTTAGGCAACCAGTAGTGTGTCTGTGGCAGCTTTCTCAGCCCCAGCACTACTGACATTGTAGAACAGGTAAGTGTTTGTTGGGATCCTGCCATGTACACGTGTTATGGGATATTTGACAGCATCCCTGGCCTCCACCGAGCAGATACCAGCAGCACCTTCAAGTTACAAGCAAAAACGTCTCCAGACACAGCCAAAGATCCCATGGGGGGGCAAAGTCACCCTTGGTTGAGGACCACTGGTTGATATCAATGACAAGGATTCAGTAGCTTAGAAAATGCTGAGAATCCCCTGAGTGGGCATCAACCCAAACGAGCCAAGGTCTAATGCTGGTGTCGGCTGTCATCCACCGGGTCTCACATTCTTACTCAGCATACGGCATGGAATTTTAAAACAAGTACTTGTCAGGAAACCACATAGCAGCAAGCTCAGAATTCCTGAACTTACAAAATAACCCATGGAAACACTGTGGTGGAAATATAATAAAGCAATAAAGCACAAACTACACAGACATGAACAATTTGGCAAATGCTCCCCAATCAGCCCCTCTCAGTGACCTAGTCATAGCATGAGCAATGTCCTTTCTCCTTTGCTGCATTAAGAGAGAAGTGTGGTCAGAGGAAAGACTGGATGCCAAAAACGCCTGTGTTTTCATTCAGCTGGCAATCCTGGCTTCAGGCAAAGCTCTACACTTCTGCTCCAGTTTTTCCAATTGTAAAATGGAGCTGGTAATAATGAATACCCTAACCTAACTAGTTTTTGATTCTAAGTTGAGGCTATCCACTCACTTCAGGGCCTTGGGTCGTAATAACCACTAGGGGGAAAATCGCTGCAACCACAAGAAACAATTTTGTCTCCAACCTTTTGGTGTGAAAACTGGAATTCATTTCATCTTTTTCATGGAATGTTTTAGTCTATCATACCATCTCATCTCACTTATGATGGTCTTCTTTGTATTATGTAGACATGCACTGGAAACTATGTATATTAGCATTTTGCAACATTTTTTTCATTATTATTCCCCAAAGGAGCCTTTTTAGGCATTTTTTCTTAATCATTTCCCCCACGTCATGCAATTTTAATATCGGATATACAGAATATCCCTTTATGTACTATGTCCCTTTGGAGGCCCATAAACAACTGGAAACTGACGATTATTATGCTCCCCAAGAATCAGTTTTTACTCCCTGGGGCAGTATGGCCCCACTGAGAATCCACAGTGTAGGCGGATCTAGTTTACAAGGTGCGTTCAGAGCCTGCAAAGTCACCTCCCAGACAGCAGGGACTTAAATGGGGGTTTCTGAAGAAGCTGAGAATACCAGAAAGAAAACTGGAGAAACCGGATAATTCAATATGGCATCAAATCTATATCAGCTGGAGAGATTTGAATTCATAAGGAAAAAAATGTGTCTTTCTTCCAGGACCCCCAAGTCTCTGCGGCTGACAATACCTCTTAGGGGCCCCAAACCCAACTATAACCTAGCTTCACCTCTGAAGGGAAATGCCTTCACGTGTGCACTTCTTGGTAAGCATGGGAAGGATTCTGTCAGGTGTTAGAATTATAAAAATAGATGGCACACAGTGGCTACCATGGAAGAAATCAGAACCACAGGGCAAAGGCATGTATGGCTTTGGTGTGGCAGCTTCGGATGCAGGAGTCTCGGGGCCAGCTGGCCTCACCAGGACAGAATGATGTGACAGGAGTGGCCTAAGTGAACTAAGTGGATGGGTGCAGAAACAGCACGTGGGGCTCTTGCAGAGGATGGCGAGTGTGTGCCTTGCACAGAGAGTGTCAGCCCCGCCGTGTGGCCCAGCGGGTCACATCTTCTGATTTTCTGGATTGTTATCTGAAATCTGGATTTTAAGCGAAATCTTCTAATTTCTAAATGTGGGCTTAAATTTTTCAAAACTTTCATGGACTTAAAAAAAGAAACATCTGCATGCAATATAAGACTACCAATTAATAAACTATTTGCAAAGAGAAGGCAAGAATAATTTCCTTCCTTGGGTGAGGAAAGAGGTTCTGACTCTAAGCGGCATCTTGACATCACAGAAAGCACCAAATGGTGAGGGGGTGATTCCAAGCTCCTTTTGTCCAGTGGAGCTGTAATTTGACAGACCGACGTGGTGGGTAATTATGTGCAAAGGTCACTGCTTCATATCTTTATACTTTAAGAAACATTGGGGAATAGTGTACCCTAACTACTTAAAGAAATTTAAATGGCACTCTTCTATGACCACAAATGGGATGGACTTCTGTGCATATACCAGAGATTCTTAATAACCACTGATTTCACCTATACTTAACAGTTTAATAATGCCGCATTTTCTGCCTTATTAGACAAAATGTAACATCACCAAACTAACATTACCAACATGCAAATTTTTAAATTCTTAAAACACATAAGCAATTACATCTTCCTAAAATTTTAGTGGATGTGAGTGCACAGTGAATCCCAACCCTGAGTCCAGAGCCTTAACTTTTGGACAGCTGCAGACGTATTTTAGTAGTCTGGGATTTTTTCTAAATACAGTCCTTCCCAAGTCACAGAGGCCGTGACAGCTCTACTCCAGTCTGATGGCTAGTTCAAGTTCTCTTCATTTTTCGTATCACAATTGTAATAAAGAATTAACCCAAAGCTTTGTATTTTACCAAGAAACATAAATGCAGCATTCAAAGGGGTATCACTGAGAGATAGGCACAATGTTTATAAAAAGAAAAAAAAAAAGGGAATGTACTGAAGAGTTTCACAGTAGTTGTGGGATCAAGGTCAATGGCTAAGACAAAGTCAATGAAGAGAAAATTACCTTATTTGTAAACTCTTTAGCTAAGAGCTGAGTGATAGAAGTAACCTTTTATAAAACAAGTGAATTCTCTTAGTGATGTCAGAAGTTAATGTTAATAGCCACAAAGTGCTTAAAACTGAAAAGGAAAATTACAGACTGACTCTTTCTTAGCCATTAAATATTGTTAGCACACTCTAGTTCTGACATACTAACATAAAAGATAATAAAAATCATAAATAAACTGGCTGTCTGCTTCTAAGATTTACTTTACTCAGACTGGTCAGTTGAAAGGCAAAATACTCAAAATACTATGTTGAACATCCTTCTAGCTCCCTAAACGCAGGGACCTCACAGAGATGAGAATTTCTGGACAAAGAGTGGAGACACAAATATACAGGAGTCATCATCCAGATGAAGGGAGGTCCTCATTTTAATGAAGAATTAGGTATTAGTATTCTTATCTCAAACTTCTCTAAATTGTCAACTCTGTCATCATCCTATAATGAAAAAGAAATGCTATTAATGTCTATAATAAATCAGCGTTTCACTTCTGCTCTGTTTCTACCTTGCCTGGATTGACTAAGATGGACCCTGAATGAAAAGTCCACACAGAGTCAGTGGTTCCCTGAAGCTAGTTGTTGGCCCTGTGTTGG
The DNA here is from genome assembly GCF_036321535.1 of Camelus dromedarius. NCBI lineage: Eukaryota > Metazoa > Chordata > Mammalia > Artiodactyla > Camelidae > Camelus > Camelus dromedarius. Next base: position 72,925,050 of record NC_087439.1, on the reverse strand, counting down.
TTCAACACAGAAGTTCTGACCAATTCACATCAAAATGAGAAAAACAGGGGTGATAGTGAGTTTTTTCATAGGACTGAATGTATATGTTTGCAAGACGTTTTTTTGTCTAGGTTTTCCTTTTCATTAATCTGTTTGTTATTAAAGAATATTTTATCATATGAAACATGAATAATAAATGGGAGCCTCCCTTGAATTTTTTGAATAAATTTATTTTCTAAAATAAAAGGTTGGTGAACCTATAATGGGCCCCCTTTGTAATTTTAATTTTTACTAAATCTCAAAATCCATATGACTCAGCATATGCTGACCTAATTGTCTGTAGAGAGGTGCCCTGGTGTTTGGATGTGGCCCTAGCCAGGAAAGGACAAGAGACGGAAGAGAGAGGCTGATCCTAAAGCGTAAGACTTGGGCTCACCTCTGGGAAATGAGTCACCCAAGCACTAGCCCAGAGCCAGGAGAGCGGGCTCTGCCACTTATTAACCAAGTACCCTTTGTCACCCCCACACTCTGAGTTCACTGTGTATATTATAAGAGACTCCTGGAGGTGCTTATAGCTCTACCAACTCATGAGTCTGATCTGGGTGATTCACTCTGTGACTTTGGAAAGTACCCAACGAGAGCATTGACTGAGATGTCAATATCTGGATAAAAAGTGATATAATGGACCCACTGACTTCTGACTTTTCCACCAAGGCATGTGAGGGTAGAGCAAGGGGCCAGGAGACAGGACAGCTCAAAGAGAGGATTTCACCCGTCCTTCACCACCTCTCCTGATATCTGATCAAGAAACCACGGCCCCATCCTTCCCTCATTCTCATCTCCCTTCTTCACCCTCACACGCACACAGACCTGCACTCCTGCCTCACCTTTCCTCTTCTTGCTACACAAAAGGAGATTCAGACAGGGCCCTAAAGGATCGCCCTCGGTGGCAGTTGGGATTGGTGATGTTGGGCAGTAGGACAAATTTCGTGGCCTACCGAAACAATTTGCGGCACAGCTCAAAGGGGCATAACCTTAGAAACCCTCCTTAATACTTCTTCCCTAAAGTAACTGATTTTACAGCAAGAGTCAGTAGTTAGGCTCAGTCACTCTTAGAAAGAAATATTATTTCTCTCAATGATATCAAATCTAAGCAGAATCTACACAACCCAAATGAAGACAGATTTCTAAAAGAGAGAGAATCCAAAACAGCAAGAGCTCATCTTAAAATTCTAAGACTCCATCACACTTTCTCTCAAAGGTTCAACTGAGATTCAATGGTATTCCCTAGTTCATGTGGATATTTCTTTTTCCTCAGCCTAGTGAAATATTCCTTGAGGAATATTGTATCAATTCATTGGCTACTTCAGAGTTTTTCCTTCAGAAAATGAACTGATGGGAACTATGAACTAGATTTTCTAATTGGTAGATTTAATTCTCCATGAAGTCTCTGGCTTCACAGCCCCACAAGTAAAATGCTCTCAGGAAAGCAGCTGCCTTCAGAATCGATGCCTCAGTCATTTGTGTGTGTGTGTGTGTGTGTGTGTGCACGTGCACACATGCATACATATACACACATAAACACACACACACATAAACACACACACACACACAATATGCCCACTGTGAAAACGGGGCCCTCTGTCCCTGGGGACATGGCATGAGATATCTTCTGAGGGGAGACGGTGTGGTGTGCCCCTCTGACCCTCAACAGTTGCTGGCACCAACAGCCCAGCTCAGTTTCCGAGGACAAGGGGATGCTTACCTGCACCGGCTCAGGGGGAAGCTGGACCACATGTTGCATGCGCTCACTGTGATGATGCCTTGATTCCTCCTCGTAAATCACATCCCTCTCGTGCTGGGGAAGGTTCAGGAAGCGACGGATGGTACAGAGGTTCTCCCAGAGGGTGCGGTTTTCTGGGCTGGGGTTCTCCTTCCAGCGGAGCAGTTCACACAGCCAGCCCTGGAAACAGACACGGTCACTTGAGTCAAACTGCTGAGTGCAGAGCAGCAGCAGGGGCTTCAGTGCAGTCAGGTACCATCCCAGTTTATCATATTTTTATGTCAAAATTATTCCCACCAAACTGGGGAGATACTGAGGCAGCCTGACAACTGTGAAAACAAACCAACGGCCATGCAAGTAGGTACACCAACGCCTGAGAGTCGTCAGTCTAGTGGTTATCTTGTCACCCTTCCTATTGAACATACTCTCAATTAATTTACAGTTCCTTTGTAAAAGATACTCAAGGAAGATGGTAGCTGTCCAATCCTCAGAAAAATTAATTCATGTTGGTCAGCTACAATTTTTAAAAATTACCCAATTGGATAGCAGTCTATTCCAAGACAGAGGTGAAGATGGACAAACAGGGATTACAAAGTGGTCAATTCTAAAGAAGAAGAAAAATGCCTATGTATAAACAGCACTGAATTCTCCAGGGAGGAAACAGCCTCACAGTTATCAATAACCCCTCCAGAACAACCTTAGCTAGAATGAGGAAAAGTGTCGATCTGCTCAATCTCTGAATGCCTCGGGCTCTGGGCCCTCCTAAACCATCACCTTCCCGCCACAGCCACACCTGCAGGAAGGTAGGCACTTGGACGGGTCACACCTGCAAATGTGTGCCTCCCAACTCTGGCATCCGGATGTTCTCTCGCTCGCGACTGCACGAGAAAGAAAATGTAATGCAAATAATGATGGATTATATGAAAATAATACAGAGGATGCTGTCAACATCGCTCACTGACTCATGTCAAAATATTTTACCCAGTAGCTTTCTAACCCATCATTTCCAAGCTACGTTAATTTTAAAAACAAGAACTGTCCCACATCACGCCTCCTGCAAAAACGAGTAAGAATTTTTCTAGAAAAGGTGCATAAGTAAACACAAATGACTTTGTAAAAAATAAATCCCGAACCTCAACAAATTCCGTATCATAACTTGTAAGCCAACGAAAGTTCCTGACATGCATTATAAAATCCCCTTATAATATCAGAAGCTGTTGTTTGTCTAACTCTCCACTGTGTCTTCTGCCTTTCCCCCAAAAAAGGCAAGATTTGATTATCTCCGCTGCATCAGCCAAGACAGCAACACCAGCTGTTCTCATTGTGCAGCCTCTTCCTCGCGGCCTCCATGTTAATAACCTGATCATTCCATTTTCTCCTTCAACTGCCGGCTGCAGCACCGCGAAGAGACAAAAACCCAGGCCCATCTGCAGCAGCTGTAGGCACTGAACTGTGAAGCCACTGGGGATTTATAAACTAATCTGTAACACAACACTGCCTTGTTTTTACAAGTGAGAGGCCACATTTGCGCAGACCTGATCTTTTCTTGCAATAAACTGGGAGCTGGGGAGAGTTAGAGGGTTAGGAAGAATGAAAACAAGATATCTCATCATTTGCTTGGAAATGTTTTTCTAAGTATTTTCATAGCTTTTTTTTTCCAGTTCAACTGAGAGACAGGTAATGGTTGATTTTTCAAGGTGCAAGCTATATGAAAACTGAAGATGATTGATTTTTTTTATCCCTATCAGATAGCAAATAATATTAAAAACAAAACAAAACAAAAAACTCCTAGTCCCCAAGTGTTCCCTCAAGGGTTTCTTTGTACAGAGCAAAGAATTCTTGAAATGGAAAATAAACCATCTGTGGAAAAAATAAGCTCCTATTTCTCTGTCTTTTCGCAGATCTGAATAAGTCTCCAACTGAACTCTTTCAGATGTTTCAAACAGGTATGTTTAACATCTCCCAGGGGAGGCTACAGCACGGCGGCCAATCATTTAACAGAAAATAAAAACAAAAACCTACATCTGTTAAAAGATGACGTTCTGAGCTACTCAGACCTTAAGGAGGACAGCACCTGCTGTTCCGCATGAGGAGTGAACTGCATTGTGGGAAGCCGCAGCTTGAAAGGAGACAGGTGACAGCTGAGTGGGATCTCCACGTATGAAACTCGGAATGTCTCGCACAACATGCATTGCCGCATTTGATTTATATGCGCTGTTATAATCTGCACTCATTACAATCACTTAGAACAAACTACAGGCCTCGTTATGGACTGTGTGCTGTCTGCCATCAGTCTTTAAGCAGTCTAGTGCTCAATTTGCCCACTGACATGCAGGGTCCTGACCTTGAAGCTATTAGGGAGCGGATTAGACACAAGTGTGATCATGTGTGCAGACATAAGCAAACCAAATTAATTTCTGGCACAGGGAGGTAGCCAACAAGACCCTGTTCTTAGGGCACCAGAGAACTTCCTCAAATCCCTGATGGAGCTGAGCTAATAGCATGTTTAAGGGAACCCAGTTTTGAAGCTGAAGCACATTCATGGTATTTAGAGGGTTATTAATCTAGTTTCCCCACAAAGTGTTTGCTTGGCTGATCAGATTAAGGGATGGAGCCTTCAACAGTGCACCCCCACCACAGCAGGCCCCAAGAAATCTGTGATACTTCACAGCCTTGGACATATTGCACCATGTGTACCCAGCTGCTTCAATAATTAGCTTATGAATGTATCAGCTGGTTCTGTGATTTTTATAAATAATAACTAACCTACAGAGCAGAAATATTGTCGAGAGCCTTACAGTAGCACAAAGCTGCGAGGTGCTCCTGACTCTGACTTGCTCTTCTACTAAATGCCGATATTCCCTACTAGTGGAGCTCCCATGATGTCATTTATAAATATTTATTTTGCATCTGAAACGGCAATGTATTTTTGTCAGTTTGCTTCACGGCAGCCATGATTTGCTTTCCATTCTCTCAGACTCACTTGCTCACTCCGCACATTTGTGTGCTTATCTTGCGGAAATCTATTCTTCCACCTCACTTGCCATCTCGCCCTCCATCTTTTTCTTCACATGATCCTTCCCCCAGCCCATTTGGGATGCTTATCTCTGTTTTCTCAATAGGGTCTCTTACTAGCTTGTTTGGTGGCTAATGATTGTGTGAAAAAGTGCCACGCTGTTGCATGAACACACATGCAAGGAATTGGGAGTGAACCCATCACAGAAGAGATAGAGTCCCCACACTGGGATTTTTTTCATTTATATAATTTTTGCATGCCATCCAAGAAAGTTTTGCAGTATCAGGCAAAAAAAAAAAAAAGTGTAAATGTCAAATAAAACAGTGACAGATGACAGTATTCTCTATTGAATAGCACTGTTTCTGTCGTGCATGTTCAATGGGAACTCATGAATTATTAATAAACAAATCTCCTTTTTCTGTTAAAAATCTCAAGTAGGTTTTTTGTTGTTGCTCCCTATGTGTTATGTGGAGCATTCCAGGAGAATTATTTTCATTTCAGAGGTGTTGATACAGAGGTACATCTGATTTCCAGCTGCGGCCAGCCTTGTGAGCGGGCACCAGGAACTGTGGAGTACGTACCTAGCTGTGGTTGCTTTTAGTCTGGTTCTAAGTTTTGACCAAAAGTTCCCTGAATATTCATATAGTCAGTTTAGCTTTTTTATACAGTAAAACTGAGGCTAAGTGAATTTCATGTGCTGTGCACAGTTAGGGAGCACAGAATAGTCATTTTGGGGGCCTGAAACTGAACTGCTATGCTACTGCTCTGATATTAAGTAATCTGGTGACCTGTGGATAAGTGGTTACCCTCTTGGATCTTCTGGAAGCTTAACTATAAAAGGAGGGGTTCACAAAAGATGGTCTCTAAGTTACCTTCCAGCTCCCCATTTCATGCTCTGTTACCTTGTTATTTGTCAGAAACGAGAGATAATGATTAGCTATTGGGGTCAAAGTACAAAGGAAAAACCACCTTGGCCAAGTGATCAAGGTCAACATCACCAGCGATGACATGTTCACAACCATAAACCGTGTGATATGATTTCCAGCAAAGGACACGAGATAGTATGTGAGGTAGTCTTGCCAAAAATGCATAACCTCAGGTCCAATCATGACGAACTCTAAATGAGAGATGTTCAACAACATAACCAATCAGTCCTCTTCAAAAGTGGTAAGGTCATTACAAAGACAAAAAAAAAAAAAAAAAAAAGCAGACAAGAAAGAGAAAAGACAGAGGAATGGTCAAAGAGTGCCAGAAACTAATGATCAATAACTAAATGCAGTGTGGTTCCTGGCTGGGATTCTGGCACAAAAAATGGACATTAGTGGAAATACTACTAATATTTAGTATATATTAATAAATAAATATTAGTAAAATTAGAATAAAGTTTTTAGTTTAGTTAATAGTATGAAAACAATGCTAATTTCCTGGCTTTGACCACACTATGCTGATGCAGGCGTTAGTATTAGGGGAAGCGAGGTGAGAAATACATGGAAACTGTACTGTTTCGCAACATATCTGCGAGTCTAAAATGTGTTCAAAATTAAAAGTTAAAAAAATACAGAGAATACCTGGAACTTACATAGGAAAATGTACATGGAGCCAAAGTGTAATGATGCCAAGGAATTTGTAATTAAAACTCTTTTACCTTCAAATTCTGAACCCAGAGAAGGAATATAAGTTCAAAGCCTGCATCCTTGCAATCAGTAGTTAAAGAGTTCCCAAGCACTCAGCACATAAGCAAATAAGATCTATTAACATCTCATTTTAGCCATCTCATCAGCCTCTTAAACAAATATATTTCCCTCAGTAGAAAAAACACCTCTGGCCTCCCTTTCCCAACTATGCAGGTGAGGTGACACTCACACCAGTAAAGATATAGTTTGTTTACAATCCACGGGTTCCTGAAAAGTTGCACGTCAATCTGAATTTACAAAGCAAATAATGTTTTAAATGTATTAGGAATCCTTACTACTTGAAAAAATGTACTTTTATTTCTTTTTGAAAGATGAATAATAACCCCATAGTTTATCTCTCAGTAAATTGATGGTTTTGTTGAGAATTTACTTAAATGAGACACCTTTAAGTTCAAAATTCAAGAGCATTAGAAAAGGCAACAGTAAGAACCACAATTTGCCCCCGTTTTTCCTTCATGGTTTCATCTCCCATCAGTTCCCCCAAAGACCTTGTGCTCCGGCCACTGTGAATTACTCAGTCCCGAATAGGTTTGGTGTATCTTCATGCTTTTGCTCATGTTACTCCCTTTGCTGGAAAATCTCATACTCAACCCTCTGCCCCCTCCATGCAAGCTGTTACTTCAAGGCTCAGCTGACATGGTCTCACCTGATCTCTTGTAAGAACTAGTTGCTCACTTCTGCATGATTCCACAGCACTGTGCTTATAACCCTTTCACAATTTGATGATTATTACTGCTACTGGTGGGCATGCCTGCACCCCTGTCAGAACAGTCGGCTTCTTGATTGGGGTGGAGGGAAAAGGTGGATTTCTTACTCATGTTAGCCTTTTCAGAGCAAGGTATAGTTCCTTGCACATAACAGATGATCAATAAATGCTCAATTGAATTGGAATTATTAGAGTGCACAGAAATGAGCCCAGAAGAATGTTTTACCACCTCAAATTCAGAGTCACAGTTGGAGAGGAGCACAAATTTTTAGAAACAACACTGTCAATGTTCTGAGGGTTTTTTCCCCCATCTCCAACACATGAATATGATAAAGAACATGCAGTGATCCAAGGTACCCCATTATATAAGTACAAATAGTGACAGAGGTCTCTCAGAACATTAATTTAGTTTCTAATCTTGTACTGAACATTCACCTACTATGTGCCATGCAATGTGCTGGCACATTGCATATATCATTTAGCTTTCTTTTTTTTCCCCCAATTTTTAAAAGTTGGAGGATAATTGATTTACAATGTTGTGTTAATTTCTGGTGCACAGCATAGTGATTCATTTATATTTTTCCTTAAAAATAAATGAAATAAGAGAAAACATATTATGTATATATTTCTTTTCATAGTCTTTTTCATTGTAGGCCATTACAAGGTATTAATTTTCATTATTACTTATTACTTAAAAGGCTGATTGACTGAGAACAAGGAAGTAAGCAATTCTGATCATGAAGCTCAGGGGAAGTGTCCTCACAGAGAACAGGACTTATAAGGTGGACCTTGAAAGATAAAGATGGATTGCACCAGATGGGAAGAGGAAGTGATTAGATTCACATTCCAAGCATAGGTAACATTATCAGCAAATGCATGGACTTATAAAATTATCACATTCAAGGAATCAGAAGCAACTTTATGGAGGCAAAGCACAGGCTAGAAATGGAGGTGGGAGTCATGTTATAAAGGATTTTCATCCTGATCCTATGGTCCACAGGAGTCATTGAAGGCTTCCTAATTGCTATGACAAAGAATTCTTTTCTTTCTTCTCTCCTTTCCCTTCCTTTCTTTCCTCCTTTTTAATGAGCAATTCTTGAAGAAAAGACTATGATAAAGTCAAGAACACCACTTAACCTAGCCTTGACATCTTTTTTTTTTCCATAATAAAATCATGTTGCTGGGTATTAATCAGGGCCCACAATGGCCTGCAGTGGTAAAATCCATACGTCATAACCTTCATCATCCAAGAGTTTTAATTCTTAAAACAATGACTTTTGTCATAAGCACCAAACTGTATCAGTCATTCAAAAAATCCTTTCTTGTCATTTTAACCATTTTCTTTTCTTGCGTGTGTTTGTGTGCACATGTGTCATTGTTGTTGCTCAGACGAGGAGATTTAAAGCTTTCCCAGGTTGAAAACGAATGAGGAAGGGCCGTATCTATTTCACTTATAAAAAATTTTAAAGGTTTAAAAATTTCAAGTAGACAATAGATGAGTGTCATATTCTCCAAACTACACACTAAAAGCTCTTGAGACTATTCAAATGACCAGGGAGGGCTTTCAGAAACCAACAATACAGCCCAGTGTTTGAGTTTGCAGCCCATTGGCTATGAGTTTGAATCCTGTTTAAGTGATGGGGGAGGGGAAGGAGATGGGAAGAGTGGGGTTCCTGTCCGTGGTACTGAAACATCATTGTGTACTAAGTTACTTCTTTTCCTGCCGAGGGACACTGGTAATATACTCCAACTTCTCTCAGCTCCCATATTTTTTCCCTAAAAATAAAATAAAATAAAATAAAATAAAATAAAATAAAATAAAATAAAATAAAATAAAATAAAATAAAATAAAATAAAATAAAATAAAATAAAATAAAACAAAATAAAATGTTCTTTGTTGGTGACAAATTTCCTCATTTTTATAATATTTTAGAACAAATACAAACCAGCACTCTCTAAGAAACAAATGCAAGTTCACAGCCTGGTCTGATCAACAAGAGCAAAAGAGTAAAAACTTTGTTTGTGTTAAGTAAGGTTGTACTCGCCTTGAAGGCAAGGCCTTGACACAGTCTTTACTGTTCCCTCGATGTGCCTAACACAGAGCTGAAGAGTGAATTCAATCTACAAATAGTGAGAAGCCCCACCCTCTTTGCCCATCTAGGAACTCCAGTGAATGAATAAATCAGCAAATGAACAGTTCTTCAGGAGAATGACTCAAGGCTTCTTGCAACAGAAATGTAAAAGGCCATTTACTCACCCACATCTTCAATACAGAAATGTCAGCATATGTAACCAAAAGGAAATGTTTTCTGAGTGTCTCCAAAGAAAATTCATATTATTAACCACAGACAGTTCACTTTCTAAATGGAAGCACATGAAGTCCCCAAACAAACTTTTGTAACTGTGAAAGAATTTCTCTTCAGCTGGTTGAGACTCTTCTGAAGTGTGAAATGAGCCAGATAATATTCAGCTCTTGTTTCTTAGTCACCGAATTCTCTTTTCATGAATCCAATAAGTGTCTATTAAAATAAATAAACCCCCTAATGATTCAAGATAACCTAATCAAGAAAGCTGAAATGGATAAAAGGCTAAACTGCAAGGGAGACTTGTCAAGGGCTTCAATGAGCCCCTGATGAGGAGGTCATCTAAACCTGAAAAAAGATCTGTGCTGAGCATTTGGTTACAGTTCAAGGTTAATTATTTTATACCTTGAATGTGGTAAGTAAAAATGATCTGCTTCTTTTTTTATTTTTCAAAATTTTACTCTAAATTCCAAACTGTATTTTCATGGGGACCAATTTTCAGCTGTCTCTGGGCTTGTGTCTCACATTTCTATGGATGTGTTTGTAAAGATTGAATCTGTAATTGAGAGTAATGAAAATTTTATTTCAGAACAACTCCTTAAGCTCTGTTATAAAAGGCTCAAGTCAAGAGGGGATTTCATAAAATCTTTTTGCCTTCCTTACACAGAAATAAGGGCTACACCAGAGCTATATGATAGTACAGAGATTTGGTGTGACTTTATATAAATATGCACACATATACATATAGTCATATATGGAAACATGCACCTGAAAAAGCTATCCATGTTTGTCAAAAAGAAGAATGAATCTGCAATCTTCTCCACTTAAACACCAGAAAGATATTGACAACAAAATGTACTAGGCTAAAATATCAAAGAGAAAACAACCAAAATATTTCTAGTCCCTGACTTCAGGTCCAAGCTCCAGTACACCTATGACATAAGAGATTATAATATGCACACTGCCTCAAGAACTTAAAAGTACAGCAGAAAACCAGAAATGAGACTTGTTTGGAAGACCAGGGCTGGGGCCAGAGTGAGGCAAGCAGGCAACCAATGAGCACAATTTAAGGAGTGCAGCTCTGAAAGTGTGTGCCTCCTTAAATTTTGTACCCTAAGTCCTAGCTTGCCTCACCTTTGTCTTGGCCTATGAAAGGAAGAGATTCAACAGCCTTTAAAGCAAAGAGGTAGGAAGCATTCATAGGCACCAACATTCTCCATCAGTAAGAACCATGGTTTAACTCCGTATCCTCTTCGCAAGAGGTCTGGGAGAGTTCAGACAAATGGCTTTAATATGTCAACCTGATTTGCTTCAAAGTCATAAGCAAGTGTCTACAGGTGCCAGGTCACAAACAGGCAAAATAATGCAACTCAAAGGTTTCTGCAGTAGATAAAGGTGTGCTCACAACCAGTACAGAAACCTCAGCGATGGATGAAGGTATCTGACATTTAAGAAGTGCAAATGGACTCTGAATTTCACTGGTATCTAATTAAGGGTTTCCATAAAGGCTAGTTTGAGGGCACAAAAGTTTAACATAATTAATTATGGGAGTGGTAAAAAGAACCCAATTCCTCACTATAAGATTGATGTAAAAACCGAGATCTTGAGGGAATTTCTGTTGATAATCCCTCAACAGAATTTAATCCCTTGAGTTAAGCTGAGAGAAAAGAGAAGATGAAGGGCTTAACTTGACCCTTTGGCATCCTTGTGTTGACCGCCCTCTTAGTTTGGCATGTGCGAATATTGAGAAATCTAATTTTCTCACTACTTAGCACAGTAACTTTTTTTTTCAAATGGCAATTGTAGTAGAAATGCATTGATTTTTTTTTTTCATTTGAATTGGGTGGACAGTTGACATGAATAGAAACTGCTTTTTGATAGGCTGTCAAAATGATTGTGTTCCAAAGAAACCTGCCCATCACGAAGCAGCAGCCTCTCGGGCGAGGCCACATGCCTCATTTCAGCCTGGCTTCCACACTGGATTCAAGATGGTAAAAGCAAAAGCATTTGGAGTGAGACTGAGACCACCAACTCATTTTACATGGGGCATCCATCACATGACCAGTTTTTCCCATCACACTTGTTACCAGAGAGATCAGGGTAGCCAAACATTTACTTCCAGTAGCCTGAGCTATCCCAGTCCCAATAAGGCCATCCTCATAAAGGGAACTTAATAAATAAGGCAAGTGTCAAACCACTTTTTGGGCAAAGTGGCAAAACTTTGATCCTTGCACAATATTTTCCAAAGGCTAAGAAACTAGATAAGAAGACTAAAGACACTTCATGATTTTTAAATGTACTCTCCTACATGCAAAGTTGGCCTTGAAATAACTGTAGTTTTAACTTGTCTTATAGTTCTGTGTTATACAGTATGATCCCAATTAGGATGCAAATACACATGTGAAACTCATATACACACATACACATTAGAAGGACAAACTCTAAAATGTTATTAGTAACTGTCTTTGGATTGTGGAGTTATGTGTGATTCATGGTTTTGCCTTTATACTTTTCTTCATTTTCTGAATTTTCTAAAATGAGGATGCTATTACTTAAAGTCATCAAAAATAGAAGTTATTTCTTTAAAAAAGAAATATGTACAATTAACTTGTACCTGGGACATTTTTCAGAGGAGACACAAAAGCAATATGGTAACTCATGACGGAATGAAGAAAATATGTTAGCATATATACTGAATATGATATAAACTTCGACAGCAAAAAGCAATAAAAGGAAGGAAGCAAACCAAACAATATACCGATTATTTTACGTAAAGTTGACTGTCTTTATTTTTGCTTTTAAAAGAATCTGCTGTGTATGTTTTAAATCATTTAGCCTGTTAAGCAAATTAGATCATCTATAAAGGGATATTTGACAATAAAGGAGAATGTCCATAAAATCTGAGCTTGTAACCTACATCTAAAGCTTAAGTCACCTTCTACTTAGCAATACAATTTAAGTCAGTAGGTGCGGACATGGAATACATTTTTTTGGTGAAACAGTGATAAGGAATAAGGGCCAGTCAGTATGCAAGCTCTGCTTCATCCTAATGTGCATAAAGCACAGAACATACTGAAACCCAATCCCACGAAGAAGCCAGCTCCTATGGAGGAAATGATTTCAGAAGTGTGTGCTGGAGACCAGAAACTCATCTTCCGCAGGTGCAGTGGGATCACGAATATACCTCCCTCTTTCTTGTGCAGTGGCAGTAAGGGCTCTCCCACTCCTGATCCAAGTGGGAGCTCCTGCGGCTTGTGGGCCTGGGAAGGTGTGTGTGTTGGGGAGGTGCACTCAAGGGTTGGCAGGGGTCTTTAAATCTTGGTGAGATGAGGGTCTCATCAGAGACCCTTCTGGGTCCAATCATTCCCAGATCACTCCTTCTCTTTTACTCCAGCAGGCTCTGGGGTTGTCCCTTTCATTACCAGCATCTGAGGCTTACAACCACGTTGTCTGTTTCTCCTTTTGGCAGTGTCTCAGCTTTTCTCTACCTTCCTAATATAGAAAGCAAGATTCCCCTCCACCCCCCTCACCCACCCAAAAAACAAAAAGAAAAAAGAAAGCAAACCCAGTGACCTTCTAACATTTTTGTTCATTCATCTGTTTTTACTTTTTTTTAATAGGGGCAAGATAGAACAGCCCCTTCCCATCCCTCCACCTACTCTATTTTCACCCAAACCTAGTAGGAAAAGACAGTCACGTGTAGAGTTGGGTCTTTGGGCATACAAATAATAAAGATTCACTCTCCTTGCAAAGGAAAACCAACCTCAGATCATTCTCAGTATTCCATGAGCTGAATAAGCAACAAACAAAGAGAAGAGGGCAGGATACGAGAGAAATGGCGCATTAACGCTTGGGGAAAGGGGCAACTGATGTCAAGGGAAAGAAACGTGGCTGATGATGCTGTGACAAAGCACGTGGCCAGCCCTGGAGGACTGCAGAGGGGTGCCCACAGGTCACTGTGTTTGCTCCTTTCCCCCCTAGATTTCCATTTCCCAGGTCACACATCATAAGCTGCAGTTGAGGAGGAAAGGGGACAGTAACCCTACAGAATTTGAGTAAGAGGGGTAAGAGAGATTACAAGAAGCTATCAAGGAACAAGGAGTTCCTGTGGCCATTCAGATGGCATGCTGGGGCACTCATTCCCTGGTGGTCCTTTGTATGTAAGGGCCACCCTGAAGGTGTGCAGAAAATGTCCCACATACCTTTGCACTATGGCTCCTACTAAGCACCCCACACTCCTATTTCACAGAGAACAATCACTGACCATAGTACATCATATCCCAAACTCAAAATGAATGGAAAGTAAAAGATGAAATGTATAGAAGCATACCTTTTCCTCTACCCCTACCCCACCACCTGCCTACTTTTCCGTCTTTGACTCCTCTCCCATGAAGAAAGGGGCAAAAGTCAGATAGGAGGCACTCAGTGAAATCAGGTGATGGACTGGCCTGGCCATGACAAAGGAGCTGGAGCCGAACTAAAGGAACAGATGTTCCAGCACCCGACAAATGCACCCTGATGTAACCCACACACCAAGGAAACACACACTTTTCAGCCACGTATTTTCACCAACAGGACCATAGGTACAACTGCAAAGGTCTGTCACTCTTTCAGTTCCTTTTCTGAACCCTCCTCCAATTGTGCCTGTTCCCTAAACACTTAAACAGCCTGCAAGGACCACTCTGGCCCACTGCCCTTAATTTCTAAAGTCCTCCTACTCCTCATTCAAAGCTTGCTTAATACTCAGGCAGTGTTAAACATTATTCTCAATACGGTGACAGCAACTCACACGAAGGAGTGAATGAGACTTAATGGAGGGTTCCTTTCCATTTTAAAAGATATTTAAAATGGAAGGGGAGAGGTTACCCTGCATGGCTGAACTGGGCCTTTCAGACTCCAAACCCACTCCGGTTCACAAGAGTTTCTACTCAAGGTTCTCCTAATTTCACCTCCAAGACAATGAAGCACTCTTGCTATTTATTGGCCTCCTCAGTCACTCCAAGAACTTCTGATCTCTCCAAAGGAACATAACAGAGGGAAGAGGAAAGGGAATGCAGGAGAGAAGAAAACTTTTGTTCTTCTAGCCTCCCAATCCAGCGGAGAGGGTGTGGCCACATCCCACTGCAGCTTGGAGAGGTACTTCGGCCAATGTCCCATTCTATACACACACACCCCTTACAGATACGCACCAAATGCATGTGCGAGGTACCACTTCATGCAATTGATTTCACTAAATATGCTTTTTATCAAGCAAACTCTGGTAGTACTTACAAAATACAGTGAATATCTTATGTTAAATTGCCCTTGAAACTATCAGCTAAGTTCATTTTGTTTGGCGGCACCATTTTTAAAAAAACTTAACACCTGATTTGCGAATCTAGTCAGCTATTTACAAATAAGGTCCCCTATTCATAAACGAGGATGAAATCATTGTCCCAAAGGAAAAAAGAAAAAGTGCAAAGTATCTGATCCTCATTTAGGCTCAATCTTACCCTTTAGCACATTGATTCCCAGAACTAGGTTTTCCTCCGGATTCTACAAAGACAGGGCTACTGAGTTCTTCAGGAGGCAACACAAATTCAGAGAGCTAAGTTTGGGCCGAATGGGGAACACAGTTTTCAATCAGCCACCTGAATTATTTGGGGAGGCTAGAGGCATCACTATTTCCAGCAGCCATAGTGCCAAGTCAACAGGAAGATTACAAGCGTTTTGAATCAAGTTCTCAGACTGTGGTCTTTAGTTTTTCTTGAAAGCTGCTTATAAAAGGGGGACTGAGTGAAACTTTGATATTTACGTTAAGTCACGACTCAGGGGCAGGTTTGCAAAATCAATTGTGTAGCTTTATACTTACTGCACATTTACCACATATGTCCTTTATTACACAGTGGAAAACCATTAAATGCACAGTAGTTTTGCCAAGTGGCATTATGCATTTAACAGCTTTATTCGTTTAACAGTTCCAACTCTCATTATATTTTGCCATGTGGTACATGGGATTTTATGCATTTAACAGTTTAAGAAGGCTCTATGGCATTTTCTTTTCATGTATTTCATACTATGGTTGGACATCATATCTTAGCAAACTGTACTTCAATGATTTCATTGATGAGAGAGAGAATAATCTGGAAAAACAACTACACTGAAATTGAAAAGAGAAATATTTCAATCCTCTTCGAAGCTGCTTGATATTCTACTCCTCTCCCTTTATTAACATCTGAAAAATAACTTAAGGCAGGTTACTGCAAAACTACAGGTAAGAAAGGCTATTCCCCAAACCGTATGATCAGTTTAAATACAGCATTTAACTATACTATTTAAAAACCTTAATTTTTCTTAAAAACCATCTTGCTTAATACAGTATTCAGGAACTTCCTTTATTGCACACAACAGAAGATCTGTCAGGGAGATGATGGACCATTTTACCATTTACATATGTAGGGATGAAAACATTTGTCATGCCAGGCCACAGAGGAAATCAAGCTCAGAATCAAAGGACTCTCAGAATTAAGCTTCAACTAACTTTTGTTTCCTCTACTCTGCATTGGGTAATTGTTCAACCCAGGGATGAGTAAGTGAGCACCTCATCCTAACTCATTCTAGGCCAGGGAGGTAGTTGTCCCTTTAAATGAACTGAAACAGATAGTAGATCCCATCAACTGTTGCTGCTTTCAGAAATAAAAAACCCCAGCATCTGTCTACCCTTTTCCCCGGAGCATTCCATTCCCCACAATCCCAGCACTCTGAAAAACTGCACTGGGTAAGCGTCTATGTTTTCCTGTGAAAGATTTTAGCACTCATTCTGCCCTCCCCGATGTGTGTTTTCTCCTGGAAAAACAACTGTATTCTGTATGTGAAAGAAACACCTGACATGGCAAGGTGTCTCTGGGGCCGGGGAAAAGCAGTTATCATAACAAAGTCACCCGCTCCCCTGGTGGGAAGGAGAGGCGATGAGACCTGGTGAAAACCTGGTCTCAGGAAGATGCTGTTTTGTACACGCTAAGTTGTGCCCAAATATCAAAAAAAAAAAAAAAATGTACATAGCAGGATTCAGAATTAGGAGAGAAAGCATTCAAGGCTGATTCTTTCTGAAAAAAAAATTTTTCTTTACAAGAAAAAAATCTGGGTTTTGACTTAGTCTCTATTTTGAACTCTGAGGGGAGTAAAAGCACACCGCAGAGCCAATGGCAGAACGTGACAGGTTCCCTAGGGACTATTATTGTTATTATTGTTATAGGAACAGATGTATTTTTATTGGTGGGAGGAGGAGAAGGGTCTAATTCCAGCCCTCGTTCTTGCTCTTTTAAAAACCACTCACCTGACTTTTATTTGCAGCCACTTTGGCAAACAGGGCTTGAGACACCTTGGCCCTTTTCATCTCCTGTTGGATCTCGTCATAAATGGCAGCTGTGATGTTGACGTTGGCGCCGTCCACCTTAATGGGGAGGTCTGTTGTCGGTGTCGAGGTTTTGGCCTACCAAGAGACCATGAAAATAATAATTTAAAAAGTGCTGCATTCAGCCCAGCCATCTGTGCAGAAATTATCAAAGGATTTCAGTCAGCTGATGCCAAACTGCATTAGCTACAGAGGGACACTTCCTGTCCATTATTCTAATCAGGTTAATTGTGATTGGAAATAATTGCAGTGCATTCCTATAGGACATGCAGAGTCCTGTCAGCCCTGTTCTTTCCCTCACAGTAGCCGAGACAGTTCACAGGTAGGATAGCTTCTCTGGGCACCAAACTGTAAGCCATCACCTAGCTGCAAAACGAACATGCAGAACACACACACAGTTACCTTTTTCTTTCTGAAAATGGCACACCTTGGAGGAAGAGCCAATTCTTCCAGAAAAAATGAGTAAATGGGTAGAGGTCTCTAAATAATAAATTATTACTCAATTTAATGCACTCCCCTGAGTCGCTCTCATTCTTTATTAAAGCTTTATGTGTGTCATTCGAGTATGTATGGTTTCCCATCATTATCATCATTATGCTACCCAGACAGTCACCTAATTTCACCTAGGAAATCAGTGGAAATGAAACAAAATTTCATTTCATAAAACTAGGCTTCAGAATGCCTTTGATGCGCCGTTTTCATTTTCTTAAACTCATATTGTGGTTTTATGTATTCTGCCGTGCTCGTTTTAATTGAATGATTTCCCTTCAGCTTCAGAGACAAATGAAGGACAACATGGAAGGTGTCTGTACATCTTGGGGTTAAGATAACCCTAAAACATTTGAATCTACTTGATCGAAAGACTGTCAACGTATTTGCTCTGGTGTGGAATTAAGGCGCTGGGCAGGCTTCTAGGAACCCGGGGCCACAGGACTCCGCGAAAACTCTGCTCCAACCCTTGGATTCCCGAGCACGGCCAGCTGACTTGGTTTTTTTTTTTTTTTCTTTTTGTCCCCACCCCCCTAGAATCCTAAATCACTACTTTCCCTCTATGGATGCCCTGAGCTGTTCTCCCACTGGACTGAGCCGTATGCAGGTTTGGAGAAAGAAGGGCACGCAGTGTGGACATCGTGGGATCATTCTTGAAGCCGGAGCTAATGTCCTAAGTTTCCAAGAGGACTTTGAGTTCTGCGAGCGCTCAGTGACTTCTGCCACTCTCCTCTGACCTCCTTGTCCCATACTATTTTCTAACTACTACCAAGTAACAAAAAGGAGAATTGATGCTGTACTTTCGATGTGCCAGGCACTCCAGAAATGTTTTACTTCCTTTATTTCATTTAATTCTTCTAAGAACACGAGTCAGACATTATTCTTTTCACTTTACAGATGAGGACAACTGAAAATAAAAGAGGATACTTAAGTTGTGGGGAGGACACGCAGCAGCAAGTGAAACAACCATGATCTAAACTCAAGTCTCTGAGACTCCAAAGCACAGACTCAGGAACCACTGTGTGATTCTGCCTCCAAAACCTCCAGCCGATACCGGCGCTGTTTCACATGCTTCTTCTTGCCCTCCAGTCTGGGGTCTTCCCATAATAATCCAATCCTCTGTCACCTTTTTCTAGAAACCTCTTTCTCTTCTCAAAATTTTTAGTTAAGCCACAGTGCTTTTCCATTTAAGTATGTTTTAGCATACCATTTCTGCCTTTCTCAACTCAGGTTTCTTCCTAACCTCACTGACTACCCATCTTACTTGGCTGGCCAAATCTTCTCCAGAACCCTGATGGCTAAAGTGAAAATTCTCAAGGCACTGAGATATATGGTTGGGAGCCCACGCTTTGGAATCAGAATGGCCAGAGTTCAAATTCTAGCTACCAGTCAGCCATGTAACCTTACACAAGGTATTTAACCCAACTAAACCTCAGTTTCCTCATCTACAAAATGGGAACAACAATGCAAAAAATGCAAAATGCCCACAGTACCTGATACAGTAAGTGCTCAATAAATGATCCTTCTTATCCTTGTATCATCCTGTTATTATTAAGTATATCCAGGAATACTGGACAAGTGAAGGACTGGGATGAGACTCTGGGGGTTTAATTTGAAATTTTAAATGTCTTCAATTTGTTTCAAACCAATAATAAAGTTCTGATGGGGTCTGGCAAATCATCTCCATGCACCTACGCAAGGCTGCGTGCACGCCCTGCAGTGCTGGCTCCAGCTTGAAGGCTGAGTGAGTGTGGACCCTCTGACATTTGTTCTCACACTGAAAGCCTTACTGCCTGTAGATCTTCACTATTGAGACAGTTCTGCAAGGAATTCTGAGTAAGTAGGTAATCATGAAAATTTTAAAAGACTTCAATAACTTTCTCAGTGTGTAACCAACAGAAAAAGGAAAATGTTCCAGACATTTACAAGTATCAGTGCTATGATTGTATTCTCAAAAGAGAAAAATATTTTATTATCAGAAATCTCAAAAGTGTGAAATTAAATGACCAATCTCCCTGTTATACTTGTCCTTACACGACCCGTTTATCTAGGAATTCTCTAGATGGGATTTTCTGCTGTTCAAACAGCAAAATATTGACCTTAACTTATGTGGCCTTGTAAGCTGGTCAGGCTCTGAAAGCTACCAAGTCTTGGAAAAGATGCCTCAGATACAATCTTGTTAGAAAAATAGGAAGAAGGAGCAGAAAATAAAACACACCTGTGTGATTTTTCTAACAAGTAGGAGTGACTTTTGGAGAAGAGTCACCTGGTTAAACAGCCATGCAGTGTGGTTGGACTCTCCTGTAATAGTTTAATGGGCTTCAAAAGTGGGAAAAATGTTGGTGATTTTAAAAGAAGTAAATATTAGTGCAAATTAACAACTTGCACAACTCAATAGCTCAATGGGTATTCCCCAAAATTAAAAATAAAAATAAAAAAGCTTGGTTACACTTGTCCAAAGTAAGCAGTCAAGAGACTTATTTTTGGCTTAACAGTACTAAAACTCATAATTCACTGAAGTCTAAAGTCTAAGTATCAGAATTTGGCAGTGCACGACAGAAAATGGTCTTCAATTAAAAGTCTATTGCAGAGTGCAAAAATATAAAGAGTTAAGATATGTGGAAAAAATGGATGTATTTGAAAAAGCTCAAATATTTCTACTAGAATAAAATTCTGCTTCTATGCTTAATCAGTTCCTTAGAACTTACCAGAAAACAAATTCCTAAACCCAAAACTATAATATCTAAGCAAAAACAAAACAAAACAAAACAAACAAACAAAAAACAAAACACCTCTCTGGTTTCAAAGCACCCATTTTTCTGATTTGTATGGATGTGCACCCATTAAATATTTGTTTTGAAAACTATCACTCAAGATGGAACTTGCAGACACGCTAGCAACAGTGAATGAGATGGCTTTATCATAAATCTGCTGATCAGTAAAAGTTTAGGGGAAGTAGGGAGTAGGATGAAAATGAATGGGCTCAGATCTGAATTGGAAATTCCCTTCGGTTAGGATCTCTGAAGCACACGACATTAATAGATGTGTGCATCTGCAGGAGGATCTGAGAACAGAGTGCTTTTAAAGTGTGGAGAAAGGAGGGATTGAAAGCTGAGTCACCGCATGCTGTGGGGACACCACCCTGGGAAGGAAAGTAATTGAGGCCGCCCTTCCTACTACCATGTTCTAAGGGGTCAGGGAATGCTCTCCCAGTTGTTCTGACCTAGCCGCTGCAGATGCACACTTCCGTCACACACAGGTTTCTCCCGGGTTATGTCTTATTCATACTGCATCAAGCAGGACTTGGACTACTCTATCTGTCCCCTGCCCCCAACCACCTTACCCCTATCTAAATAAATACACACTTGAAGGAAAGCAGTGTGCTTGCCATGGAAATTCAGCTTCAACACAAGGACCCTAGCTGTATGGAGACCTTCAGAGCTCACTGTCCACCCTCTCCTGCCCTCCTGCCCCAAGTGGAAGAACAGTTCTTTCCCAAAGGGACAGGAATGGCATATGAGCCCGCTCCAGAGGCTCCTGTCCTCTGACCGACATGTTCAGTGGATTAAGAAATTCTTGCATTGTGTTTTCTCTTAATTTTTGAGGGAAAACCCAGTATCAGTGAGGCAAGATATCTCCAAGGCAGAGTGCAGTCAGTGGAGCGAACACCTCACCTGAGGGGTTCGGGAGGAGCTGGGGCTGCTGGAGGCCGACGAGACCATGCTCACATTGGGGTTCATGCTCCGCTCTCGCTCGTCCTGGTATATGCGATCCCGCTCCACTTCGGGCAGATTGAGGAAATTCTGCATGGCCCGCAGGTTTACTAAAAGAGACTGAGACGCTGTCCGAGGGTCTTCTTCCTTACGCAGAATCTCAGACAACAATCCCTGATTAAATGGAAAAAAAAACTAGGTCAAGTTATATCTCCAGGTATGGGTGTGTGGTTTCCGTCTTGCACCCCTCTCCCCCTTTATTTGTTTGGTGTAACCAGCTGGCTGCGATGTCAAAAGCCTCAGTCAAATTCCTGAGGGTTCTCCAGCAGGAAGATTTTGTGGGAATGTGCTTGCCTTCGAAGAGGGGTGGGGAGACAGGGAGGGCTGTGCCTTATTTTGGACCATTCTATTCTGACACTTTATCATCACTGCAATAATCATCAGTGTACAGAGATGCCAACTAGCAAGGTAGGCGCTCGAGAAGAATTGTGAAGCTGCAATTACCACCAGGTGCCTCCTACAAGTATTTCAGGAACTGTTAGAACTCTCTCTGCTTGAAACTGGGAACACTTGGCAGTCCTGCTCAGCCTTACAAATCTGCCAAGTTTGGTAAATTTAGTTCCGACATTTAAACAGCATGGGAGATTTACATCGACTTAAAAAAAAAAAGTTTGGCTGCATTTCTGTGTGACCGGCCACTGTTTTCAATATAGATGTTTCTTATGGCAAAAAAAAAAAAGTGGGGGGACACACAAAGTGAGTGGCTGTAACTTGTGTTAACCCTCTGATAGCTTCCCAACCATACACATAATAGATTTCCTTGCCTATGTACCAGGGGGCACCCAAATCTTTTTATGAGATGCCCTCACTGGGGCTGCTCCAATCCCCCCAGTCAAGGAATGGAAGTATAGTCACATCTGGTGAGGGATCACAGCACACCTCAGAGAATGTCACAGTAGGCTCAAATATTTCCTTAAATGTGTGATTCATCCAAATAGAATGCTTTAAATAGGACATTAGTGTTTTCATGTGCTCTGCAGACAGAGAATTCACAAAGGTAAGAAAAATGCTGACGAGTCTAGAGAAAAGTAGTATGGACTCAAGAAAAAGGCTGGAGACCTGAGCTGGGACACTGCAGAACTTGAGGCAAAAGCAGGTGCACTTCCATGCTGCAGGCTTGTTAGAGCATCACACAGAGGCATCACCTTACACTCCCAGCGAACACCCCTCCCCACGGCGGTATGAGATCAGGGCCTAGGGTTATCCCCCAGAAAAAGCTGTTAACCTTGTATTTTAGAACAGATGAGGGTAACCCTGAATCGTGAAAAGTAGATGCCAAAGACATTTCCACTTAGGGGAATATTAATGCAAAGAAACACTATCAGATTTGTAATATATGGCATAAATAGGCCAAAAGGGTGTTGGATACAAGAGAAATACACCATCTCTAGTTGGCCAAACATCTTCCAGGTAAGGTAGGCAATTTTTAAAAATAAAGCAACGCATTATAATACAGTGAAGCATATGTCACCCCCAGGACTGTGCATCACACAGTTGTCAGCACTCCAGGAGTAATCACAACTCGAAACATCATGTAAGACAATCTTACAAGTAACCTGCAAGAAGTAAGCCATCTGATAGTTCAGCCAGTTTGGGTGTCGTTACTTTGATTAGAGACGTCTTTACAAATGAGAATAAAATAGGCCAGGAAATGAAGCTACGAAAAACTGTTCACAAGCGTGTCTGTGTGTGCGTGCGTGCGTGCCCAAAGAACGGCCAAGGTAGGACGTGTATGTAAAAATATCCTACTTGTAAAATGATTCTAAGAAAATCCTGCTTTCCTGTCACGCTTTATAAGCAACAAATGAGATACTTGTCTTCCAGAAAATGTTATACAATCTAGGTACTGATTCTTTTTCTGAAATTAAAAGTCATTTCTGCCTTAAGTTACCCTACTTTCCACTTGCATTAAGCAAACTGACAGATTAATTGTGAATTTGTTTCTAAGATAAAAATCTCCAAAAATAATATGTGGAGAAGGAAGAGGGATGTGGATTTAAAATCAATACCAATTTCCAATTCTCATAAGGCACATCTAAGATTGATATTTTCTGAGCCTTCTTTGATGATGAACTCTGCACAGAAAGGATGAGTTGGTACCTGCCCTCCTCTCTCTCTCTCTCTCTTTCATAAGTAACTTTAGCATTTTAATAAATCTCAAATTACCAAGTTTGGAGAAGTTTTAGAGTCTACATGGATATATTCTTATCCTGGTCATTACAATTATACGTAAGATCCCTCAAAGGTAAAGTTTGTAAACTTCCCCTTCCCTGAAATTATTTTCACTAATTGTGGAGTACATCATAGCAAAGCTCTTGCATACAAAATAGTGAAACCACAAAAAGTATTGTTCTAATGGACCAGGCTCAAAATTGTAAGTCTGTTTATTTCTAATCAATTTTTAAAAATCACTTCGAAGGATAGAGTATTTCTGTTTTTTGTTTGGCTTGGTTTACCTTTTTTCCCCTACATTGAAATTGTGGAGTTCCTTCTCCTGCATTTTTTACGTGTTGGACAACCTTACAGGGAAATGAATCCATTGCTAAGAAAAATCAAGACAAAACATCCTTGTAAACGGCTGCTCATCAGCATCATTTCTGAAGTGAATGACACACAATATTTGCATTTTAAGGGGCCGGTGGAACATACTGTTGCCTCTGTTTCATTCGCCTAATTGAAGATAAAGTCTCAAACCAACAAGGTGGCCAGTGCCGCCTCCGTGTATTGCCCCAGAGAATGAGAACACTGTTCTAAATTATTTACTTAAAGTCTCATCTGTGTAGCCATGGTCCCAAAGCAGATTCTTTCTACCTCAGACATTTTCAATAACAAGTGGCTAACTGGTGGGCCCAAGAAGAGTTTTAGTTGTTTTGTTGAGTCTTTTTTTCATTTCGGTTATTTATGTCCTTTTAACTGTTTAAACTGGGATTTTGAAAAATATAGTCAAAATTCTGCAGGCTCATAAATGTAAAGCAAGTTTATTTAGTTAGTTTAAAATCACTCTAGGGGAACAGAAAAACAGACGAAAATGTATGGCATAACTTTAATATGCCACAAATCACCCCATCTAATTATCAAGATAAGGAAATGTTTATCATATTGAAGCTGTCTTGAATAGAACATAAATTAATCATTTATCTTACATAAATATTTCTAAAGCCCTTGCCACTCTTGTCTGGCATTTTAAATATCAACTAGCCAGGCAGGAGGTGTCACTTGGACACTCCCATTATGCAGCCTGAGATAGAGAGAACGTGGCATGGCACCTGGGCACCGAGAAAAGATGTACTTTTATGAACAGAAAGGTCATGAATATTGAGAGTGTGAAAATTGAGGGAAATTAATAAATTAACTAGGAGACGGCTTATTAAAATTTCATATCAGTAATCTTATTAAAACATATTGCAAGTATAGAGTAAAGTGGTCATTAAGCATTTTCCTCATCATAGGCAACAGAGCCTTCCCAAGGGAGAGCTCACACCAGTTTCCCTCGTGGCGTTAGCTGGGGTTATATACGACCAGGAAACGTGTTGACTGGAAAGGAGTAGACGGAACCTCTGCACAGGACAGAAAGACACCTTCCGCAATAGCTCTTGGCTTACAGGTTACTGAAAAGAGAAGAGGCTCGGGCAAAATGAGCCTCAAACTGGCCTTCTCCCTAGCCTCTTAATGGAAGATTTTGTAAGCTCCATGTTATTTCCAACATCAGCAAAGGACATACAAGGTTGGCTGAAAATTCAATAAAAGCAAAATATTTCAAAGCACAAGAGAGAATATAAAGCCATCTAGCTTGGTTGCTAATACAGGCTACCTCTATAGACAAAATTAAGAATTTGGGCTAATTTTTTAAATAAAAAATTCACATGCTTATTATTTCTAATACTTTCATAATATTTATTTGCAACAACTTAAATGACCTTAGAGTTTCTGAACCTGCAATTTCTGTTGATGAGCTTTCTTATTTACGTTATTATCATTCCCACATTTTTTTTAATAATTCACATCGTTCTCCCATCTAAGTACTAACCAGGCCTGACCTTGCTTAGCTTCCAAGATCAGATAAGATCGGGCGTGTTCAGGGTGGTATGGCTGTAGACAACAATTCATATCGTTTGTTCCAAATTGTTAATGTGCAAAATACACACTGATACTCTCAGACAAGTTTGGGAAACAATGTGACTGGCTCTATAAAACTGACTTCCAAGTTTCTGCACTAGCCCTTGAGGCCTCATCTGAGATGGGTGAGAAACTGCTTTTGATGGGCTCTTAATCCTTTAAGAGAGCAAGAAGAGAACCAAAGCCTTGGCCAGGTTTTAGGAACACTGAGCCTGAGCCCATCAGACCTCCCAGGCCTCTTTGGGGCTGAGAACAACTCATAAAGTGATTACTGTCTAGATTTAACAGGTACCTGCTCTTCACAGCTCTCAGATATTTGTAATTCTCTAAGATTAGGTTATATCTCCCACTGATTATCTAGAGGGCCCCCAAATGCAATATACCTATTACCAAAGAATGACAGATCAGTCTATTAATTCATTTCTTATTTACAACTTGGTACAAAGCTCAGAAAGGAATAGGAAGATTACTAAGACATAGATTCTGCTGCCAAGGAGTTTACTATATGATGGTTCATAGAAGCACAATGTAAAAGATGACAGGTGTCATAAATTTCAGATAAAACCAGTGCCATCTCAGTTTAAGAGAGGGTGAAATTATTGCTAACTATAGGACTCAGGGAAAACGTTTTGGAAGAAGTGGGACTTAACCTGGCTGAGATTCAAAATATACATAGTACATGGATATAGGGATAGTGGTGCGACCAGGCAAAGGGGAAGGGCGAACGAGTGATCGGACAGTACTGGAACACTGGAACAAAAAGAAAGAGCATGACTAATCCAGAATACCAAGAGAAGCTTCTGCTTCCTTAAGAGCTTAAAAAAAAAAAAGAAAAAGAGTGTAAAAACCGATAAAATGGTAGAAGACTTTTTGAAGTGAAAATAATACAGTCCACATTAATATAATTCTGAACTACTGGAGTATACACAAACTAACCAACAAACATTACCTCCCAAATGAAGTGATACTAGATAATCTGTTCAGCCTTTTTGTCACCTGCAACAAATTAGGCTTTCAATATGCAAAACATCTTCCTTCCAGAAAAACAAATGATCATGATTCCATTTAATTGTAATTTAATGAGGCATAATTTATTTTTTAAAGTGATATACACCAGGTGTGTATGGAAAAAAATGGCCCAGCAAACCCAGTGTTTCTCTTTGGAAAAAGCCTCAAACTAGCCAGAGACTGTTTTCATTTTGTAATGTCTGTTCACATATTTATTGTAACATATATCTCTGAAGTAACTTACCCCTAAAATACTCATTTATCATTTATATGTATATATATATATGTGTATATATATATATATGTCATTTATATATATATATATATATATATATATATATATATATATATGTATCTCATAGCATATTATAGTTTGAAAGTGTTAGGTTCCAATCTGAACAAAAGTGGATATTAGAAATAAAGTTACATCTCTTTAAGGATGTGTGAGTTGAAACATACTTACTTTGTAGTAGTCTGAAAATATACTTTAGTTCGTAATTATATACTGCTTTAAGCAAGTGATGTCATAATCAATCAGCAAGGTTAAAAGGCACATATACCCTCATTTTACAGATTAAAATCACAGGGGGTCAGAGGTGGAAGGGACTTTGGCATCCATATGGGCCACAGAGCATGACCTGTCTATCACACAGTTCCCTCTAAAAGCACTCTCCACGTTTCAGCATCCCTTTTGCAGGCTTATCGGTCAACCTAAACTTCTACACAATTCTGAAATGTCTGGTTCCTGCTGACCTGAGAGCCAAAAATTGGTATCCTCTTAAGAAAACCAGGTGATGCCAAATTCTTAAACTAATCATACAAAGTGAACTCTCTGATTTCAGTGGTGAATGCACAGTAAGTTGAAGCTGTGAATTCAGCTGCTTGGCTGAACAGACTATTGACATCCTACCACTGAAAGCTGTCCTAACAGAATCGGTTCTCTTCTAATCTCCAATCTCATTTCCTTCTAGGCACTCCTGAGAGGCATTTTCCCCCCTGCTCACGAATATAAACAGGTTTCCCTGGGTCCCCTATTCATAATGTACAACCCCACTATGAAGCTGACTGCTGAAATTCATTTGTGCTATGCTAAAAATACCCTTTCCCCCCGTCACCCCCCACAGCACTGCTTAGCCACGAAGCCAGAGTACTTAGTCTGATTTGAATAAAAGGTATACAGGGCACAACAATGACAATTTGATTTTTATTATTAAAAATGATGTGTTAAATCCTCAAAGAAAATGTCGTTATTGCATTAGTTTAATAAAAACCTCTCTTTTATTACAATATTTCTTTATTAGGAAAGACAGCCTATCTATATAGCACCTTTGTAGAATGGGGGTGGATGGAACTGAGCATCTTAAGGGAATTAATGTCCTCTGCAAATATAAACGCATATACAAAAGTAACATTTGCAGACAAATGCTGTTGTTGTAGAGATGTATTCTGCAAAGCACTATGAGACTGTGTATATATGTGTTCATATATACACACTGCAGCCGGCAATAGTTTCTCCCTCCTTTGAACAGAGACGACACTAGTTCTAGCTCATATCTATGACGCTTACCATCTTTTACTTTGTGTGACTATAAAACCCCTTTCTCCCATCATGTAGCAAACTCCTTGGGAGCAGAATCTGCACATTTGGTGCTAAGTGATTAGTTGTGGACATACAGGAACACAGGACTCTAAAAAAGCACCAAAGGCATATGTTTCATTTTTCTGGGAAGTGGGAGCCCTATCTTTGCTCAACAGCCATGAGCAGGCCCTGACAGACCACATATTAAAAGCCTGACTCACATTATACTCAACATCTTCTCATTCAACCTATTGAAAACAATAGGTTACAATACTGAAATCTGGGGCCATGTAAACTCTACTTTAGAACAAATATTCTACATACCCCAAATTTGCAATTTATTAAATGAAACACTTCCCTCACAGACTGCTTTCTTTCTAGTATATATAATAAAACTTCCCGTGTGCCACCTGACACATCAGAACACAGCAAGCATGCAGCACAAAGTGAGTAGGTGCAACAGAACATTCCTGAAACCAAAGCAGTCTGTGCTTTCGTAACTGCAGTCCCCCTGTCCAAACCACACGTGAGCATGCACAGTGGGGGCACTCAGCCCAAACCAGATTCCTGGCAACGTTACTCTTTTCACCTACCTAATCTATGCAATGAGAGATGCAATGAGATGAACAGTCCCATCTCATTTTCCTTCTTATCCCTCCTTCCTTGTCTTTAGGAAGTCTCAGGTACTGGAATGGGGATGCTGTGCACAATTTAAGTCAAAGTTTTCTAAACACACTAGCAACGAAAAGCAAAAGCAAATACATAATCGAACAGGTTCCTTTTGGAAGCATTTACCAGTGGTGTTCTCAGCTCTGGGCACATAGATGGTTTCTACTAACACCTCAGGAACCTGGCACCATGATTGGTGCATTCGCAAAGTGCTGGGCCCTGGCTATTCCTAGTTTCCATGAGTATTCTGTGAAACAACTGTTGGCAAACTTCCCCAAAAATTTACTAGCTTTGGCTACTTTGTCAAAACATTGGCAAAAATAGTGCTTTCAAAAAACAAAACAAAACAAAAACATACATTTATTGCCTATTTATATTACAAATGTATCAAATGTATTCAGATATAAGAAAAGTAATCTATTAACATATGAGTTGACTCTGTCTTAAAACAATTATAAAACATTATTTTTTCTTGCTGAACATTTTCTGCATTAACGTCAATCACGTCCAAGGTCAAAAGCATCTGTTCTCACACAGCACATGTGATATATCACAGTACTTATTATACCACAGTGGGATTACCAGTTTAAAAGTCTGTTCACTCCTTGTACCTCCTTGAAGGAGGGGTTATGTCTTTCATCTTCTGCTCAGTGATGGCAGAAATGATTGAGAATCAAGTGTTTATGAGTAAGAGTTCTGAAGTCAGAATTGCTGGGTTCAAACTTGGGCTTCAGTAGGACAAGGATTAATTAATCTCCCTATGGCACAGTTTCCTCACCTGTAAAATTAAGATAATTAATTGCACTTCCCGCAGAGGGTTCCCTAGAGAGCTTGTCACTGTACCTGATATATGTTAATTGTTCAATAAATGTTAGCCCTCATTATAAGCCTAGCATAGTCTCTGAATTCTTAATAAATATTTGTTAAGTGAACAGATAAATACAGAACTAACATCAAAGTATAATTCTTATTTTAAATTTGCAACTTCAAATACTCAAGGTCTTCTGCTTGTATTTTGCTAAATGTCTTCCCCTACAGAAGGCAAAAAAAAAAAAAAAACGAATAAATAAATTGTAGGAAGTAGAATAATTAAAGTTATTTGAGATAGCGGAGACAGCAAAGAAAAATTTAATAACTTATATAAAGTGAAATGACCATATGGATATTCAGGATAGCAGTAAACTAAGATATTCATTTACACTTCATGAAAGTAAAACCATTTTCCTTCCATAAATAACTTTAAGAATCAGCCTTAATCTGTATCATTGTTTAAACATGGGTCATAATTATTACTGGATGATAAAATCAATTTAGCACATTATAACTAGTTTTTTTATAACACAATGCAATTAAATAGATTAGAAGTTACCACAGTGCTTCATACTTGTATTGCTTCATGAAGGTTTTTTTTTCTTTCATGAAGAATATACAGATAATGCATGACTGGGACATTGTGCTGTACACCAGAAATCGATACACTGTAACTGACGGTACTTCAATTAAAAAAAAAAAAGAAAGAAATACACAGATAGATAAAGCTATAGTTGGAAATGAGATAGAGCTCAAGACAAAATACATACATATATGCACAAATGTGTGAGTGTGTATCAGCTCATGATGTAAAAATTATTTCTTACTGAGTGTTGCAGTTAGAGAAGTTTAAAAGTCACTACTGATGTCTACAGGAATAATTTTAGGCACAAAACTTGCAGGTAGAATTTAAACAACCTTGTCATTTCCATTTGGCTTCAAACTGATTCAGTTTTATTTTTCTCACAGAATATCTGGCCTTTAAACTTAATTCACTTTATTGGAACAAACATGCACTTAATCCCACGCCAAATGGTCATCACTTCAATCAATGGCCGTGAAGGGACTCCTCTATGTATTTTTTTATTATTATTTTGCATAAGCAACGGTGAAATGTATGTAAATAACGGGATCTAAAGCTAGTGTTTCCTTATATTTCTTCCATAAAAATTCTACCTTAAGTATAAATAACACTCAGGACTTGGAGAAACTAGTTAAGTCGTGAAACAGTAGGTTTCCCCACTAAAAGTGGAGGTCTCTGCTGAGACGCTCACTGGAGGTGAAATACCTTATTTAAGACAGAGACTTCTTGTCTGTGTGAAATGAGTCAACCACTGTTGTTAGAGCAGTGACAAAAGCTTGGAAAAACCATCATCAAAAGGCAGTCTTTTTCAGTAAAAATGGAAAAACTTGAATTTTCTATGATAGTCCAATAACTAATATTTAAGGACTTTTGCACATGGGCCAGGGATGAAAGGAACAGACAGAATGATGTTTGCTTCCTCTGATTCTTTGGTACAAGTACCGTGAAGGGGACAAAGGGAGTCTTTGTATTTTTTACACAAAATTTTCTGTTTCTGTTAGATTTAGGAACAGGAATAGGGTTATACACGCTCGACAGCTACTGAGTCAACCTACTCTTTACCCAGAACACAAACAGAGCCAGCATCTCCCCCACATCTTTTGGCTGAAATTGCCTAAAAGGTGCTAATTAACAATAGTCTTTACACGCACAGGAGGGACTAAATTGAGACCACTATCTAGAGGGCCCTCCTGAAGTCATTGAGTAACTTTGAGACACTGCCATCTTGGGACATATTAATATTATTATAATCTTTAAATCTATGAATTCAAGCCAGTGATTCTGAAATGAAAGAGTGCCTATTTTATGAAGCAAGCTGGGCCATCTTTTCCTACTTTATTAATTTAATGTTGAAATCAAAAGAGGGTATATTATTTGCTTCAAAACCCAATAACATGTTCATGCCTGATCTGCAGCATTTCATATTTACAGCCCATCTTTCGGTGGGTGGACTTCCTTTTTCTCACAGGTTTCCTTGTCATTTTATAACCAGTTCACTGGACCATGGAGTCAAGCCCCCTGGATTTACATTGTCTCCTATTCCTGCAAGAACTGCTGAGTGCCTAGAAATAATGACTGAGACCAGAGGTCAGCTGAGAAAGAATTCTGAGTATCTTGGAGGTCAAGATTTCTAAAAATGTAAACTGTACATGTAATTAAATCATGCCTACCTTTGGCTAACAATATGTATAAATCAAACACTAAGTTAAAAGTTTCTCCTCCCCAGCCCCCCCCCCCAAATAACTGGTAACACACTAAAGCCAGACTTCCAAATATTTTGGTTGCTAAAATTTTCATTTTATCGTCACACATCTCTTCCTAACTGTGCCACTTCGAAATACAATGTTTAGCAAGTCCTTAGACATTTTTAACCTTAATAACATGGGTGGGCATATACTATAAACACAATGCCAATAAAGCATAAAAGCAAAATCCATGTCATTTCACACAAAGACATTTACATTACTAGCTGTTGACCTTACTGCCAATTTTTCTGATACATCATTCAATTTAATTTTCCAATCTGTTGAAAACATTCTCCAGTTGCTGAGTGGCTTCATAAATTGTATTTATGACCCTGGCTTTAAAGTTTCTTCAAATGATGTAACTTTGATAAGTAAACAGCAAAGTCGCGTAAGAAATAAAAAGTAGTCAAATAAGGACAGGTCACCCAAATGAGTTTCCCAAGGATTAAAAAAAACCCTCTCCTCTATCAGATACGACCAGGATAAACAGCTTGCTCAAAAAAGGTCTTTGACAAAAGGTTGCAAATTGTGTACCTCTGATTTTTTCACCGAACTGAAGAAGGAGCAAGATACCAAATTAGAGATCTTACTGTTACAGAAGAACAGCACATTTTGAAAAATACATACGGCTTCTGCTGAAAACACGATTTGAAGAATTGGCTCAGGAGAGCTACCTGAGAGACAAAATGAGGCTGAACTTCCTGAGTTATGGCATAACCTGCCAGAGGGAAAAGAAAAACAACTATACTATGTAAATAATGAATGTGGCAAAGGTCTCGTTTTCAAATGATACACACTTCTTATTGCCAATTCCTTGTGTAAGGATGCTTCCTGAACCCCACCTTCAAGGTAAGGGGGCTAGCGGTGCAGAGACGGGGCAAGAATCACACCTGAATTCCCTTTCCTGGCATTCTAATGCTCCCGTTCACATGCGGCAGGGATTTAGCCTAGTTTGGATCAAAGCTTCCTCTACTTCATTTAACAGATTTGCTCAGATGGAAGGTCTCAAAGGAGAAACAATGTTAGTAAGTGGGGGATTTCTGAACATATGAATATGTAGGTCATTGGATTTTTAAATAAATTAGAGAATAGTTTATCTATTAAGGAAGATTCACTGTACATATTTCATGAAACCATTCTTATTATAGGTCAGTGGACATCCCACAACCCTCCCTTGGTAATATTAAGTCTTGTAAAATACTGTCATAAACCTTTTCATACTGTCATAAGCCTCCGATTAATTTTTTAAGTCCATAAAGTGACAAGGGGTAAAAGAATGCTTAGGGTCAGGATTTATAACCAAGCTGTCAAAATGCAAAGATGTAAACACAGTAAACAGCCAAGCAACTTATTTCATGTCTATAGGACTGATAAGTGAAAGTGTGCTAACACGAAAATAAATTCACGATAGAAGCAAGGGAAAATAACTATGCAAAAAAAAAATAATCCTGACAGAGCACTGGTCCTATTACTTCCAGAAATTATCAGTCTAACAGACCCACGTGCAGCACTGACAGAGCACTGGAGATGGGGCAGAGCCTAGAAGCAGAGCTACCCTGAAACTCACATAAATCACATAATTCACCTTTGGGACTCAGTAAGGATGGCTTTCACTTGAATCAAGTCTGAAAGATCTCATAGGGCCTCATATCCGATGTCTGTTTCCATCTCTCTGTCTCTCTGTCTCTCTCCCTCATCCCTTTAAACCCTCTGACCCCATATTCAATGTCCATAACTAAATCTGGCTAATACCAGTCTCAGCCCGTTGAACTCAGGGGACTCAGTTTAAAGTAACAGTAGTGACAATATTTTCAAGAGAAAGTACTACAGTAAAAAATTCTATACTGTTTCCCTAATAATATCTTGCTCATGATTTATGAACAATACTGATAATATTTTCAAAACAAAGTAGTACAATAAAAACTTCTACACTATTCCCATAATAACATCTTGCTTTAGATTTGTGAAGGTAGTAGGCAAAAACTGAAGACACGTTTTATCCAAGCTACTGTCCTGTGACATAATCAAATGCCAATTAGACTAGCAATGACCTTGGTCTGTGATCTGTCATAAAAAGCACATCCTGAGATAAAGATTCCCGTGCAAGTGATTTATCCAGGAAGTGCTTCTGAGGGAACCATGAGGGAGTGGGAGAAGCAGGCCAGAGGAGGGAAGAAATCCAAGCAAAGTCCCAGCCTCAGCATGATCCTGCAGGGAGCTCTGGAGTGGAAGTCACACTTCAGCGCTGGCCCTGCTACAGAAGGCAGGAGGCTGGGCTTCCACCCGCCTGCACCTATCGGACATCAACTGAGCATTTCCAGCTCTCTGCCAGTGCGAGCCAAGCAAAACCCAGTAGCCTGAGGCGAACGGAGAGCCAACCAGCAGACCCGCCGGCTTTTAGAAGTCATGAGGCAGTGGGTGGGGAGGGGAGGGGAGGGTCCTGGGGGAGGAGCGGGGCTTGGAAAACGGAGCATACTTCCTAACTGCCTCAGCCCCCTCTGGTGTATTGACCATTCCAAAACTCTTTGTGACCCTAGGTAATGGCAATGCTTAGAAATGTGTCATAGGATTGCCTGAATACTAATGACCAGGTCAGAAAATACCACTTTTATCTTTTTATTCTGATAGGGTCCCCTTTGTCATAAAAGTCTTCAGAGACATGAAAAGTAGGGCTAACCATTTCTTTCCAAAGAATAGCAAGGAAGAAAGTGATGGTGCTCAGAGAATATTTTATATAAGGTCATAATGACAATAATAGGCTCCTCCCCTGCTGAGGGCGCCGGCAGGATGTGACGCTCTGCAGCCCTCCCTGCATCTGGAACTACATCGGCCTCAGGCCCCTGCTGAAGATTCAGTATTCTGACATGGCATGATCTCAGATGCGCTGTTTCCCTTGTCCAACAAATGACTTCACTTCTGTTCTTAGCTTGGACAGTATGTGTTTGTATTGGCAAACCAACAGAAAAATGTAAAAGGAAAAATTAATAAATCAGATAGGCCAAAGGCTGTCTATCTCTGACTCCGGTGGAAGTTATGACTTTGTCGTGAAGTGTGGGTGGGTGATCACTGTATCAAACAAATGTATTTTATGTCTTTAAAAGACATATTAATCAAAATAAAAATTCATTAAAAAGTAAGTTCTTGGAAATACAGCTCTATTCCCTCAATTATGTTATTTTACATCACCAACTTATACACTTTTTTTCCCCAAGTGTAACTTTTTTTTTTAATCGAAGTATAGTTGATTTACGATGTTGTGTTAGTTTCTGGTGTACAGCATAGTGATTCAATTATACATATAGATATATATTATTTTTTATATTTTTTTCGTAAAATAGGTATTACAAGATATTAAGTATAATTCCCTGTGCTGTACAGTAGGATCTTGTTGTTTCTCTATTTTATGTATAGTAGTTTGTACCTGCAAATCCTGAACTCCTATATACTTACAGTGGCAATGGATAAGACATAGAAAGTAATTTTCTTTTTGAAGAACTGTTATTTTCAAATGCTATTTATTATGAATTTGAGTTTTTCATCTGGAAGTCTTAAACATGAAAAATGAGGCTTTTTTTTTTTACAGTTCTAGATTTGTTTATGACTGTTGTACATGCGATTTTGGTTCTGCAGCACACACAGACACACACAGTAACTAACTGTTAGGTTTGTTCCTTGTCCAATCATCAAGCACAAATCCAGGAATACATACTACAGCGTGACAAATCAAACTGCTTAGTATTGAATTTGACAGTAAGTGAATAACACAGATCATGAACTATTTCTGGAAAATATTCAGTGGACTGAGGATATGCTATGTATCCGTAAAGCAACTGGGAACAAGACTTAGGTGTCCATCTAAATAAATGGTTCTGATTCTGTTTGCTTTAAGGAAAGACAAATGTTGAGATTCTTTTCTATCTAAAGATTAACAACTCATTTACATATTATCTGTAAGGTTAATTTTTATTTGTTTGCTATGGCTGGCAAATTATTGTATCACCCATACATATCTGATTCCACTCAAAAAAAGCCTAACATTTGGAATAGACATGGTTGGTTTCATGGGGCAGAGTACTCCATATTTTCCACTTAATGCTGCTGGTGAAACCCAGCTGTCCAACCTTACCATCAGTGACTACAGTATACACAGCAGAAACAATCTGACTGTTGACCTCCAGCTTAAGTTCAAACTATGTCATTCCGTCAATACCATCTACCTTGATTAGGTTGGGCTTTATACACAACAGGTTATGATCCCAGAGGGATGAAAAGCTTTCCCAAATTAAAAGCAGAAATTTAAAAGGAAATACTCATACATTCCTACGCAGTTTCCATTTGATATCCTCAAGGCTGGCCCATGAACTCAAGTTCATGTTGATTGAAAGTGAATGTTTCTTTCTGGGTGTAGCCATCTTACAAATTTAATGGCAAGAGGAAAATAGTAAAATGTGTTCCATGTTTCAATTAGACCTTTTATAACTTGGCACTTGAAAGATGGCAATGCCAAAGAAAAATCATTAATCCAAAAAAATAGACAAAAAGGATTGTGCAGAAGAAGACAGACCTCCAGGAGTCTAAGGCCCTGGCAGAGCATTTCCTCACACCAACACGGCCTGCCTCTTGTCCAGCCTCATTGTGAGTCTTATCTCATGCTTCATGCTACTTGGATAAAATGTATGCTTTACTTGAGTCTAAAATCTGAAGTAATACAACCATACTTTCAATTTTATCCTTATCCAAAGGAGCTGTATAAATAACCAGCAATAAAATGTTGGCCAGCCTTGAAATGCCTGTTCATGCACATGAATGAGAGATGAAAGAACACATACACACACACACACACACACACACACAACTGCAAAACAGACTAAAAGATGCATCCTTCCACTTTGTTTTACGATAGTATGTAACAGACTTGCTCCAAAGGACCGGAGCTTTTCATAACCCTAGTCCAGATAACTGTGGACACAAAAAGGCTGCCTGAGGACTCTGAGTCACAAGAAAAAGTGGTGGAGTGATGTTTGGAACATGTGCAGACCTCTGCGAACCTCCAAACTCATTTCCAAATGATGTAAATAGACCCTGTCAATAATAGAATGCATAAATTAGTTAAGAGTCAAGGGAGCAAGAGATTCCATCCCTCTTGGTCTCCTGCCATACCTGATCTGTCAGCACCAAACCTCAGACAACCCCGCTGTGTTTCTTCCCTGCTCCTACTCCGGCAGCTCCAGTGTGGCCGAAGACAGTTACCAAACCACAGTGGTTGGTTCCATCACTAGTTCATGCTATTTGACTTTAGCTGAGGCCCCAAACTGCCTCACAAATTCTTCTGTCTCAAACTGACTCCCTATCACTTTCAAACTGTCAACCCACTTCTGACCCTCCTTTCAACACCAAGTTTTAGAAAGAGTAATTTGCAGCCACTGTTCCTGTATTCTCATCAGTTAATCACTCCTTAACTCCTAAATTCGGGCTCCTGCCTTCACCACTCTAATGAAATTATACCCTGAAGTTTGCCAAAGGTCTCTCCCAACAATCGCCAAATTTCATAACATGGTTCTATGCTTCCCCTTCCCAGACGTCTTAGCCTCCCACACATGGACAAGTCTCCTCCGGAAACTCTCCACCCTGTCCTCTATCCTCTGGCCAGCATCGCCCTCTTCTTCTACCTCCACCTGCCCCCATCTCTCCTGGGACTCCTCTGTCTCTTTTCCCGGTGAGAGCAGTCGTGGTGGTTTCGCCCCTCATTCCCCTGTCTCTTTAAATCCCAGGCTCTGTGAATAAATGCCTAATCTCTTCCCCAACCGTGACAACTCTTCTTAGCATTAACTCTTACTTTCAATGACTGCTGCACATCTTCACTTAAGAAGTCTGCTAGTTCTTCAAAGTCAAAATAGCCCGATCCAAAATAATCACTTTAAGCTTCCTCCAACCATCGAGTTATCTTTACTCGAGGTGGTTGCACTTTCTGTCGACTGTACTCTCATGAGGCTTTTTGACTGTAATCTCCACTCCATTGCCACCAGTCTTGTTCAAAACCTCTACACATTTCAGCTGGACACTTAAGGCAGCCTCCTAAATGTTATTCCTACCCTCTTGCTATCATCAAGGGGAGGAAAATCTTCCTAAGATCCAATTCTGATTATTGGATCATAGCATATCCCTGCAAAAAAACTTCAGTGGATTCCAGTGCCTATTAAATAGAGTTCTTAAGTTCTTGGCATGGCCCTAAGACCTATTCTGATCTGTTCCCACTCCACCTTCAAGTTTTATCACTAGCTTTGCTCTCAACTACCAACTATTTCTGTATTTTTCTGACTCAACTTTTCTTATGATTTTTTCAACCTAAAATTCCCTTCTTCTCCATCTCTGACTGTTTAGTTTTATTTATCCTTCAAAGTATAACTGCCCAGTAACCTCATATTCAAGTCAGTGGTTTACATATGGACTCACCCATGATCCTTCTCATCTTTGCATCTGCACAGAGCTTGGCTTCTTGCCTTACATTTAGTAGGATGGCTAAACTTAAACCCACTGTCCTCTGAAGACTTACCATACTCATTCTTCTGTAGGTATTCCTGACCCCCAAATCCTCATGAATGCCCACTACAATCATTGCTTACTTCATCCTACGTTATTCACCTTACTTCACATTTTACTTAGTTATCTGGGTACACATTTTTTCTCACTACTACATTGTTAGCTCCTTAAGTTTAGGTACTTTTACTTGTTTATCACTCATACAGTCGGCCCTCTGTATCTGTGGATTCTGCATCCACAGATAGAGAGGATTCACTGTACTGTGCCATTTTGTGTAAGGGATTTGGACACCTGCACGTGGATTTTGGTATTTGCACCTGTGGATTTTGGTATTAGCGGGGTCCTGGAACCAATCTCTCGTGGATACCAAGGGATGACTGTGTAAGAGCTAGATTAGTGGTTCTCAGAGTCTGGCCCTAGACCAGCAGCACCAAATCACCTGGGATCTGGTCAGACATGCAAGTTTCTGTGTCCCATCCTAGACCTAGTGAATCAGAAGCTCTGGGACTAGGCCCAGCAATCTGTGTTTTAACAGCCTTCCAGGTAATTCTGATGCACACTGATGTTTAAGCACTGGTAGCAAAGAACTTCTTATTTATAAGCAGCCTTCAATAGATTAAGACATACATAAATAAACTGTTTACCTTTTTATCATTTAATATTATACTGACATATAATTCTCTTGAGTGTAACAATGAGTAAACTATGTATTACCACTATCAATATCTTAAATCTAACTTGTATATTTTGAAGGGTTTATTAAAAATTACAGAAATGATGTATAGTGCTACTCTTTTCATAAAGTTAAAAAACAAGGTAAATGATAAATTGGGCATGAATAGTTTTAGTGCTACTTAAAAAGGAAAACAAGAATGATAACCACAAAATTCAAGATCAGGGTTACATCTGGGGGAAAGCAGATGGAGAAGATGCTGAGAGGAAGAACATATAAACAGACCCAAGTTATTGGTAACATTTTGGGTCCTGTGTTGGGTGGTGGGTTCACAGACGTTCATTACAGTACTGAAACTGATTAATTACAGCCAAGCATGATCAATGGTGACAGTATTTCATGAACTAAGGATTATTAATTAATCTAATAAAATGTGTTCTGAGATCCATAAAATGTGTTTAAAGAGATAAAAAAGAACTAAGATCTGTCACAAATCTGTCCCTAGTATTATTCTTAACCACTAGTTAGGATGTTCAACGTTAACTGTACCTGTGTGCGGTTGAAAGCCACTCTTGCAAAGACAGCTTGGGACACACTAGCCCTCTTCAGCTCATCTCTGACTTGCTGGTAGATATCTGGAGACACTTCCACAGAGGAGTTGGTGGGCTCCGGCTTGACTGCTCTGGGAATGGGTGGATGGTTCAGGAACTGCTGGTTGATGGCTTGAGGATGCTGGTGGGCCAGGAGCCGGCTAACGGCAATCTGTTGGTTTATCAGATGGGCCATGGCTATTTGTTGCCTGACAAGCTGCGGACTGAGTTGGGGAGAAAGAAGACCAGGGCTCATGATGGGCTGTAACGCGGGCACTTGGTTTCGGATTGGAGTACTGTGGTGGATTTGGCTATGAGGAGATTGTTCGTTGGATTTCCCCAGGGATGCCAGCTGGTTCATATTTGGTAAATGCATTGGACGCTGGCCCAGAACACAATAGTCTGAAAGGTTTTCTCGTTCCACTCTTTCCACTGTTAAGAGATGAAAACAAGAATTCATCATTATTATCACCTGTATAATTTATTGCCGATATATGTAGCACCAAATTATATTTTTGGTATTTTAACGACATAGACTTTTTTCATACAAAGCTGGAAGTCCCAGAGCAAGCGTGAGTTACTTTACTCTGTAAAATGTTACAATAATAGATTTTTCCATAGGTAATACAAATGTAAAAATATTTACCACTTCAATCTTCTTAAATTTCTAAGATTAGGCATTTTATTGAATAGCCAAGACAGAAACCACTAACCATTACAAATTCCAAATCTTCTCATATTCCCAAGCTCAATCATCTCCCTCATCACCCTCTGTGATAAAAACACCAGCTGTTTTCATCTTCTACAGTTTGTGGTTAATGGTGTAGTTCATGGTTATCAGGAAATGACAAGGACAATATCTCCTGCCAAAGTACCAGCTACCTCCTAATAAAAATTCCACATAAATACTATTACTCGACTATGGAAACATTTATGGAAAACGACTACCACAGAGTATATTCTTTTATCTTCTCATTCGCTATCTTTTTTATAGAAATATTTCTTTAAGAAATGGATATTTTAATGATTGTGACACGGATTAGGGTAAGAAAAAAGTCTCACAAAATGAACAACCTCACCTTGATTTGCCATTAAATAAGATTCTCCCCTTCTCCAGTGTCTACCTTATTATGCTTTGTTGCACTTTAGTAAAAATTTAAGAAATAATTGAAAGGGAGGGGGAAAAAGTATCATTTATGTTCAAATATGAAGCAGATTTTTTTCTTTCTTCAAGATTATTTCTCAGGAATGAGTCACGTCACAGTCAAATCCTTACCTAATTCCTGTATTACTTTATTATGTAAAACAAGTTTGTCTGGGGAAAACACATTAGGCTGAAACAACCTCGACTCTTACTAGCTTTAAATGCTTGTAGATATAAAAATCATTTTTTAAAGCAAAAACTTCAGACAGATTTAGTCATTTTTTTCTAACAGTTGCAAATGTTGAATATGATTATGCAAAAGCCTATTAATATAACTTTAAAGAACACTTCTCTGGGTGATTACATGATGGGGAACAAAAAAGTATCCACCTATAAGACAATTTTGTAAAATAACTGCTCCCCTCCCCCACCATACACTAATAATGCTTGTAAATTGGCATATGGTTTACAGTAACAGAATCATATTTGATCAAAAAAGTACTGAGTCTCAAAAAAATTTAGGCAGAAATGATGTGTTCTGAAAAACTGGGTAAGATAATTCAAAACAGGGGATTTAGTGATGACAAAGTCCT
This sequence comes from Camelus dromedarius, assembly GCF_036321535.1. Taxonomy (NCBI): domain Eukaryota; kingdom Metazoa; phylum Chordata; class Mammalia; order Artiodactyla; family Camelidae; genus Camelus; species Camelus dromedarius. Next base: position 72,883,864 of record NC_087439.1, on the reverse strand, counting down.
TAGTACCAAATCACACATGAAGAATTTTAATAAAATCAGTCAATGAACTGTAAAGATGGGGAAGTGATATTTCTAAATAGTTTATGTAATATGTGATTAATACACATGTGAAGGAAATGAATATATTAACAATGTAAATAGATATCTAATTGTTTTATCTGTATGTCTGAAGGTTTTATATATTTAAAACTTCTCATTGTAAAAATAGATCAACATCCATATCTTGGAATCACCATATATTCAGACATAGACAGTATTTTTTTATTGATTTTTAAAAAAACTAAATGATTGCTTAACTTTCCTATGAACCCTTAACTAAGTCAAAAGTTTACCTCAAACTTTTTAAGAGCTCAGTTTCTAACTTAATCCTTTCAGTGTAATTCATACAGTTTATATTCACCTTTCCTTCATAAGGGTCAAGGTGAACAAATTATTTTTACCTTATCCTCTAAAGGCAAACATTTTTCAGTCATTGTAATAATTAAACTTCACAGTACACAATCTTAAAACCAAACCAAGTAAATGGTTAAGAGTCTTCGAACAAGGCAATCTAACACAGTTTCCACAGAACAGATGTTACTATGATAATTTCCTTACTGAAAAAAGAGGTAGAGACCACAGACTCCTTCCAGAGTAAAGGTGTACTTTATAGGAAGAAATATTTGCACTCAGGTATACATTTGACTCACTTTTGTTTGTTTGTTTGTTTGCTTTTTTCCAGCCAAAATAAAGGCACATTCAAATATCAAATTATGTTTTCAGGTACTTAAGAAGCAGATGTTTTATTCATTTCTTCTTCTACTCAAAAAACAGAGAAACATCCTCTGAAAGCTTGCATTCTTTGACCAAAAGTTAATTTTCCCAAAGGTCATTATTTTCATTTTTCAGTGATTTAATTACATTTGAGTGAGTTACTTTCTTAAGATATATCTAAATCACATCATTAATTAAAAAAAAAACACAAGCAAACAAATGTCAGAGCTCCATGAAACCTACATGAAATTGTTGCAATAAGAACTGGAATAAAGTCAATCTATATTCCTTTAAGATTATACATAATAATTCTCCCTTTTCTTATGAGTTTCCATATCCTTATAATTCCATACAGAACAGTGAGTGAGGAAGCATCCTTAGAGACGTATAGTAACACCACAGTGCTCACTCATCAGTCAGCCGTGATGAGGGAATTGCAAACACAAATGTCTACACACCCAGGCAGAGAACAACAGCCAGAGAGGCCAGCCACAGAGATACCAGGGGAAGGCAGAGAAGGCCTGCCCAGTCCAAAGAAAGCAGCCACTCCCATGATTCTGCCAGCTGTCTTTCTCACATTGTCATTTCTTTAGATTTTTTTTCCAAAAAAATGAAAAATCTGGATTTTTACAATATAGCCCCTAATTTTTAACCTAATTCCATTTTCAAAACACAACTAAAGCCAAACGAAACATTTATGAAAACTAGATCCTGCCCATTCATGGGCTACCGATGTTAAAATTTTGCCTATAAGACTAAAGACACCTCCTATGTTGTTAAAGAAAAAAAAAAAATCAATGATCTTTGTTAAAGATGGTAAGGCAGATCTTATTCAGGACCATTGCAATAGATACAAGGATTTCACAGTGAGGGAGAGAAAATGGACCCAACTCCAAAGACAGCATGGGCAAGCGGGAATTTATAGTCAAGGAGCAGGGTGGAGGTCAGGGGGTGGAAAATTACTAAGAGGAAACTTCAGCAGTAAGGGGGATTCTAGCGAAACCGACCCAGCAGGATTCTTTGCTGAATACAGGCCAGGGTGATCAGACATCACCTGGGGGACGGTGGAGGATGAGGAATTGATGAGAATGAGATAGCGAGGGTGATCAGATATCAAGGCTGAGGGGTTCTGGTTAAACTGACTTAGCAGGGCCCTTGTAAAACTGGACTTTACAAAGACGTGCACAGATGGGCTTAGGAGAAGGTTCAGGAGCCTGCCTAAAGTTTGGTCAAGCAAAGAATCTTTGTCAATGTTTTGCAGTCCTGGACAGCTCCATCAATAGAAGCCAAGTTTTTTACTTCCAGTAATATAGAAAAAAAAAATCATCATCCCAACTTCAAGAGTGCCTAAAAATCAAATGCTTATCAACAGAATGAATCTCTACTGACCAAGGCAATGCATGGTTTCAGGAATGGTTTGCACAGATTTTGCCAAATGTGAAAAACTTCTTCAATTTTTTTCTGCTGCCATTCATATACAAAAAATATCAGAATAATATTTTAGCCTCTTTTGTCACAGCAGGTGAAATACACATGCTCAAAACAAACAAACAAACAAACAAACAAAAACAAAACTCAGAGGGGCACCACAATGTACCAGACTCAATATGAAAACTGAGCTTGGGCGTTCATTCTTTCTTTTTCCTTTTCTTTCCGGCTTGCCTTCCTTCTTCCTCCCCTCCCCCTTCCTCCCTTTTTCTCTTTCTTTTTAAATTACTTGAAAACAATCACAGGGACTGAAATGCAGAGCTAACAGTAGTGTGTGATTTTGTGTTTTGCTTCTTCATTCTAATAGAAAATATCACGTTAAGTCTATCCTAAACTAAACCAAAACCAAAGGTTAACACCCTGGCTCTGAGGGCCCATCTTATCTCTGCAATACTCAGCCACAGATCAGAAATCCTAAGAAACCTGAAGGATAAAAGGCAGTAGGCCTCTGATGAAAGCAAGGTTCACATTCACAACAGAAAATATGCTCAATAAAGCCAAAGTGCTTACTTAGTAAAGAGACATTAAAAATACATCTGCTTGTGTATGTTCATCCTCAGCTAAAAAAAAAAAAGTACCACTCTGGTAAATAAAAATAATGACTATGCATATGTGTGGAGAGGGGGTAATGGGAAAATTCTGTACCTTCCTGTCATTTTTATTTTGTAAATCTGAAACTGCTCAAAAAAAAAGTCTTAAAAATAGGAAAACTCAGGGTAGACATTTTTGGCAAAACTTTGGTTTCGGTTATATACATATATGTGTGTGTTTGTTGGATTGTGATGATGTAAAATGTACTTTTTTAGGTAAAAAAAATTTGTTAGCCACTGTAGTTAAGTTACACTGGCAAATAAAAGCAAAAATTAACCTCAACAACAACAACAACAACAACAACAAAACAGCTTCCAGGGCTTTATATCAAAGCTGCAATTTAACTCACAATGGATTTGATTCTACTGCTGCCAAAGTCCTACCGGTAATCTGGGGAGTGGGAAGTGCCTGGGAAAGAATGCTGTCCCCAGCTTCAAGTACAAGGCCCCTAACAGAAGGTGGCTGAGGCAAACGAGACTGAAGCATTTCTACGTCTAGTAGCTGAGCAGCTTTCTTTGCTATTTCAGCCTCTGGAGAAGGGTCCCAGTCCTGGGGCCTTGTGGGTGAACAGTTCACATCTGGAGTCTGCTCAGGTTTCTGAGAAACTCACAGATTCAGAAGGATCTTGCCAATTCTTCTGAGCTTTCTGAGATTGAGTGAAAATTGCAAAGAATGGAAAACCATTCTCTAACTACTCCCCCCACCACTGAGCTTCTGGGGTTCTAAGTAACTCCAAAGTAGAAGAGGACTTTGGAGCCCTGTATTAAATCCTAGGGGCTCCTGAAGCCTTCCCAAGTTCCCAGAGTTGATGTTCTAACCAACAGCACCCTGTGACTTCAGCTATTCAATGCCCCAAACTGCTGGCAGGGTGTTCACAGACAAGAGAGTTACACTCCTCTCCAGGGATTTATCTGCATTACAGTGAAAAGATATTTGGTTCAAAAATCTAATTTTATTTCATGCAACTGTATAGTACATCCAGTAAGTATTTATTTTAATAATCACAAATCCCTGATATAGACATATATTATTTAAGGTGGTTGCAAGAACATTTTCAATACTCAAAATATTATATGTATGTAATATATATGTATAAAATATATATGTGTGTATATATACATAAAAATCTTGTCTTATGTTCCTATCTGGCACTTAATTTTTTATTGTAATTTCTTTATTGCAATTTTGGGTAAGTATCTTTTCAGCTGTTGGGAAAGATGTATGGTGTAATAGTTAAAAAGCAGAGACTTCTAAGCCAGACTGCCAGAGTTTAAATCCCAGCTCCACCACTTGGTAGATGTGTGACCTTTAAGGTTCCTTAACTTTCCTCGTATATTTAATGTGGGTTAATAATTATGCCTACTCTGAAGGATTATTGTGCGGATTAAATGAGTTAATCTATGTTAACACTTAAAACAGTACTTGGCACTATGCAACGTTTAACATTACTAGTATATGCACCTCGTGTGTGTGTGTGTGTGTGTGTGTGTGTGTGCTGACATGGAGGGATGGATGTACACAGGTCTGTGCTGTGTCAGAGATACTCAAAGTATGGTCCCTTGAACCATCAATATCCGTATTGCCTAGAAGGCTGTTAGAAATACAAATTTGGGATCTCTTCAAGTTCTAATGTATACTGAAGTTTCAAAGATTCTCATGTACACAAGTTTGAGAATCAATGCCTGTATCCTTTTTGCTTTTACTTATTGTCTTTTGAGACTATACCAGATACTTACGGCTGCCAGGTGATTTTTTATGCATGTTAAAGTTGGAGAATCACTGTTCTATATTGTCTTCACTTTTATATTCTTGTCTTTTGAGATTATACCAGACATTTATAACTGTCTTACTCCTTTTTTTTTCTAATCCCTAATGACATTAAGGAATCAATCTTACTGAATGTTCACTATGTTATAAATATATCTAAGCATTTATAAATTTTTTTCTCTATGATATATCTTTAGTTTCTGTTGTTGATTATGTTATATTGAAGAAGCATCGATTGGACTTGGTATTAGAAAACTGTATTTAAATCCATATTCTAACTCCAACTAGCTGCAGGGCCTCCTTGAGCAAGCTGTAAATTCTCTGGGTCTCAGTCTTGCCATAGGGAAAATATTATTATCTTAGAATTGCAAGAGTAAATAAAATGATCAGTAGTTACGTGAAAGATCTTTGTTAAAGTGCTACTGGAAATTTCAGAAAATGACTGTGTAATTATGATTAACAGATTAAGCTTGCCATTTCAAAATTTCCTGATTGGGACATTCTGACCAGTGTCTGTTATTTTCCAAAGGTCATCTAAAGAATTGCAACCCTTCCTTTGGTTCAAGTAACTATGCCATATTGCAACATATTACTTCTTAAAATAAATCCCTACAGTTTAAAAGAATTCATTGTTAATTTAAAATCACATGCTTCATGGTATACGCAGGCATATGTTGTATTCAGCTTCTCAATATTTTGACCCTCAAATCAGGAGACAGAGAACAGATGAGAAATAAAATGACATAGGAATGTCATCTTTAAATTTATAGGAATGCTACACAAATATAGCTTTAAGTTTCAAAAATTATTATGAATTTAAAATATAGAAAGAAAACTTAAGGAATAAAATATGCTTTAAATGTATACATGTTACATTTACATTAACCAAAAGAAAGAAGAAAAGTGTCCTCCTATAGTATTTTTTTAATTAAAATAGTTGATTTACAATATTGTGTTAGTTTCAGGTGTACAGCAAATTGATTCAGTTACACATATATATGTATATATCTACATTCTTTTTTTTCTGATTCTTTTTCATTATAGTTTTTATAAGATATTGATATAGTTCCCTGAGCTATATAGTAAATCCTTGTTGTTTATCCCACAGTATTTTTAAAAAGCAAATGTTTAATGGCTGTTTTTATTTCCCAGGGAGTGAGTAGGCATCAAAAACGTTCTAACTAAAAGAAACACACATGTTTTTCTTCTTTAGCTTAGTGCTTCTCTGTTAGATTTCATTATTTTTATTACATCTATTTGCTATATATGCTGCGTAAATTAAACCCAGTAAAATTTCAATATTCCAACTAATATACTCCAGTGACTAAGTGCCCCAAAGTATACTTTCTAAAGAGAATTTATGAGCAAGAGGTGAAGCATCTGATTGGTAGAGATGTCTGCCAATCAAAGCAAGATGGTAAAGGATAGGTGGAAAGAAGAGCAAAGTGGGACTTTTAAAGCCTGAGTGCCAACTAACTACCTGGGAGATCTTGAGATTATCTGTAAAATGAGGACAATCACCTGTCAACTGGTTTTAAAGCAACCTTCCAAGTTACTTACCTAATCGCATTTTAAAGAGTTGTGTTGCTAGGATTTTAAAAACAATTCCCTTTCTCAGAATACCTGCTTCTGCTTTTTGACTCTTTGGCAAAAATTTAAGACTTTCCTAAGACATCTCTCCTTGTGGAACCCCTATTGCAACAAGAATAATGGTAGTTTATACAGTGGCAATGGCAGCAGTTGTAGTGTGGTTCTTGCACGTTGGTCTGTCAATACTGCTTAAAAGACTGATCATTTTTTCCAGAATTATGAACTTAGCGTTTCAATGTAAACCTTAACACAACTGCCCTTGTGAAATAAGCCCTGAGGTTTACCCATAGTTATAATGAGTGGAAAGCAATGAACTAGGTAAAAGGCATTGTGCTTAAAAATTTCTGGAATTTTTGGCCTATGGATTTTTTCCTTAAACCATTAAGATGCTTATGCAAATGTAAACAGATTAGCATGAATGAGTGTTAATGGATTCTTTAATAAGATACCACTCTAGTATTCCCCAGAACTAATCCCGGAAACCCTGGATAGTAGAATATAAGCCAAATAAAAAATAAAATAAAATAAAAAGATAGTGCATTTCTCTGTGACTCCTTCAGCCTCAGAAAATACTCTGGAAGTGATTCATTCTAAAAAGGTAAGACGTAGGCTGTCCATTTGGCACTCTTGGTAGAAAAGTTCCCAATGAAACAGATCATTTTGAATGGGTACCCAAACCTTTGAGCATAGGAAGAAGATATTCTTGAGCATTTAATTGCTTTGAACTTCCAAAGCTCCACCCCAAGGTCCTTGCTCCTCCAACCCTAACCCCAAAATCTTGGGTCCCAATTTTAAGGATAATGACCCTTTCTAATACCAGAGAAGTCAGATGACTTGATCGAGGTGGAATAGCAGTCCAAAGGTAGACAAATATTTAGGAAAATTCGAACTGATTAGGGCTACTGGCTCTAGCCTCATAAGCATAATAAACAAATCACAGGGCCAGTGAAAATGAGCATTTTTTTCTCTTCTGTGTAACTCAAAGCTAAGTTCTCAGGACTTAAATGTTTCACAAGAACTTCTACTATATTTACTTTAGAGAAAAGTGTTTTTATTTTAAGCATAGAAATTTTCATACTTTTCTTGCTAATACATCTCTTAAAATGTGTTAGCGTTGCAGGTAACAACAAGCCTTCTACCATTTATGTAGTAGCTGAGGCACTGGGCCAAACCGTGTATATATCACTGCCATTCAATTCTCACACAACGATTGTGTGGCATAGATATTAGCATGCTCACTTTATTGAAGAAGCTGAAGCTCAGGAAAAAAACCCAAAAAATCAATGTCACAAACCTATTAAAGGAAGTAACAGAATTCAAACCTGTCTTTAGGGCCTTAAAACCTTTGTTCCACTGCTTATGCTAAACTGCTCAGCTTGGGGAATGTGGTTGTTAATGATTTTAGTGTTTAGAGCCAGAACGAATCAGCTTTCCCACAGGTGAGTCCTGGTTTCTATTTTATGTGTGTGTGCACATGTGGTACGGATGTGCACAGGTGATGTGCTGTGTGCACATGTGTGCACATGTGGTACGGACGTGCACAGGTGATGTGCTGTGTGGAGGAGTTATCTGAGCAGTGACAGCTCAACCTGGTTCCTCCAGTCAAGGCCCTGTCAACCTTCCTGATGTGACAGACTGCAGAAGCTGGTCAGTTCTTAAAAGTGAAGAAATGACTGATTCCTCAACAATTGAACGAGTTAATCTCTGAAACAGATTATTCACTTTGGCTGTTTTTATTGTTTTAATTTGTATGCTAAATATTTATTAATCACCTATCACGTACCAGCAATGAGGCCAGCCCTACAGAGACTGTACTGAATAATACTAGCTTGAAAGAACTCCACCTATAGTTTTGCTTCAGACAATTTAACTGTTTGATATACACAGATGGGCCTGTAACATCCACCTATGATTTTCAATGCATTTCTACTTGATGATAAAACGTAGCTCCTTTTAATCCCTATTTTGTTGTGTATTAGCAGTTCATTCCAGTCATCTGGAACACAAATTCACACTCACTATATTTTTATGAATCCTTCCATTCTTTTATTTTTCTTGCAGCCAAAAAGCTTTGTCCCCAAATGAGTGTCATCAGCGTGGATTCCCACCCAACTGATGGAAGACACGAATCACACAACTGAGAGCTTTTGTAAGTACCCTTTATAAACGCTTTAAAATATGAAGTGTTTCTTTGAAACAGGTAACCAACAAAAAATAAAATGGTGTGTGCACACTCACATAACACTAATAACCTGAAACTCTCAGGCAATCACGGTAAATCATATAAGACTGAACTACCATATGATATTGGCAACACACAATTTTGACCCACCAAAGTGGCAATTTCATATGATTCAACCTGATATTTATTTTGACTCCTCTCTCTGAACTGGGCTACATATTAACACTAAACACCCTACTGTTCACCCAAAGTCTTTCACTGAGCTAACTTCTTTTTACAATGTAAACATAACACTAATTTTCCTGACAAACCAGAACAGCATCCTGTCTGCCAATACTGAGCATGCCCAATCACTAAAAATACTTCTGATTTATTCTCTCCTGGTCAATAACTGTAGGTCCAAAGTCAGTTTGTTATATAAAAATCATTTTTCTGTTAACACAAATATAGACAGACATGATTTTAAGAGCTAAAGCCAATATTCCATATATACCAGATATAAATCCCACACCATTGGAAATTAAAAACAAAACTATAACCAGAAGAGTTCACTAAGTATAATTAAAGAAAATATTAGGAGTCTGAAAGGGCTGAAGGGCAAAAGGGGGAAAAAAAGCTAAGCGAAGTCTTTTAGGACTATGAAACCTAAAGATTTTTTTTTTCCTCTAAATTTGTTAAAGAGAATCTGTCTCTGGGTTGAGAACTTGCTTGCAAAGCCTCTGCCTAGAGCAAGATATTCAGAGCCAACTTGTTAACTCCTAATAAAACAAGGCTTGGAAGGAAAATGCTTCCAGCCCCATAAGCGAAGTATAGCAGCAGGCACTGTGATAATACCATACGACTGTTTGTTTTTTTTTTAGGTATATTTTCCCTTATTATCAACTTCCTTTTTCCATCATATCAAGATCCACAAAAGCATATATATCTATCATAAAGCAACTCGAATCTGGACACCTTTGTTTTTTGACAATGAAAGCTCATAGGACCCATTATTTTCCACAGAAAACGTGAGCATTATCCACCTTTACTGCATCTGAACATTATTGTCTCTTTTGGTTTCAAACAATGCCTTATCATAATTTTGATAACACTGATCATTTCAAATATTCCTATAATTTTCTATATAGGTTAAAACTACTTATATCTAATAATATCTTACTTTTTATTCTGTGTTTTAATCTAAAACTATAATTTCAGGGGTGAATTCAGACATGATTAAAAAAATCACATTTCAGAAACTTAATATTATTGTTCAAGAGCATGCTATGTGTATTAGTTCTTTAATTCAACCTATTAAAGAAAAGTGAATCAAGGAAACCACTCATAAATCATTCTTTTTCGTTGGCCATTCTTTCTGATTTCATAGGACTTAAATATTTGGGGTCATTATTTCAAGGAAAATACTCAATAAACTAGCTGGAAAAACTTCAAAGAGATGTTTTTCTTAGGCTACATAAATGGTCTCTAATTTTTACTTAAGGAAGCTGTTACTGTCTCTTTTAGTGGAATTGACTAACAATTGCTAAATCTTTAGTTCAATAACTAATTAACAGAATAATTTTAACCGATTACTAAATTTGCTAAGGACATTTGTAATATGAATTAAACAAGCAAAGATTTTCTTTTTTCTCTCAGTTGAGACATCCAATAGCAGATAAGATTAGTCACAATATAATATGAGCAAAAATAAAACTGTTCTAAGTACATATGTTCAAATAAGTTCATGTATATTAAATTCAATTTTATTAACATTTACTAAGTATCTACAATATTTGAAGTCCTTTGTTCATAGGGCCCTAAAGTGGATGAAGGAGGGCACAAAATAGACAAGTCCCACAGAAGCTCTTTCAAGGAATTGTTGATCTAGTAGGGAGATTATTCAAGAGTCAAAATTACTATGGAATATGCAATTTAAAAGGTGACAGCCTGAAAGGTGGAACTAGTTTGACTTGTGCTCCGGCTGATTCTAGATTTATGTTTATTTCCTTGGGAGTTTAGGAGTCCAAGGTCAGATAATCTCAAATTCTTGCAAAGGGTGAAATGAAAGCCTCACACCAGTCAGGCAAACAGCTAGTTAAACACTGTCTACCAGAGACAATTACCATGTTAGTCCTAGCAACTTACATAGTACTGGTATTTAAGAGCTTCAAGCACCTTACAAACATAAGGGCTGTTCAGCTTTTAACTTTGTAAATCCTCTGAGGAAAAACCAGTAATAGCTTTTATTTAATTGATTAAGGAACTAGAGAATTCTCTGATTTTAACCTACTGATTTCCCTCAAATAAGAGGGTGTCACCACAGTCATACCAGATTTTAAATAAATTCCCTGGTCCACCGACAAAAGCTCTCATTTTGAAACTCTAGATTCTTCATCAGGCACCACGGGGGTCTATCTTTGGTTTTGAGTTCTTAATTTTGTTTTTCGGCAAGACAAAGGGAAATCTGAAACTAAGAGAAATCTAAAGCACATGGTTAGAAACAGCTAAGAACTACGGACCTGAACCACAACCCTTAACTATGTCACCTGAGCTCAACTCCCCGCTTTTCTCACTGGTTCCCAAACATAGTTGGTCCAGAACCCACTTTAGGGGGTTTCTTCACCAAGCCCCATCCCAACCACTCTCTCCTTCACTGCTAGATAATCACGACATCCCAGCCCACCCCTACCATGGGGCATGAGTTGCCTCGTTCTTTGCCACTCACTCCACCTCCAAAACCCATCTCCTTTTCCATCTCCCTTCCTTTCCTCCAGGTTCTGAAGAAGACACAGCTATTTCTCTTTCTTTCACGGGCAAAGCATCATCTGTGCCTCAGGTTCCACCCCTTCCTAGTTTGTGAACTCTTGTTCATCACCCCTCTTCCTCTGCAGAGACTTCAGGTGGATGGATGTATGTGTTAGACTTAAACTTAATGCTGCAGCCAGCGGTTTTTCTAGCCTTTCCTCCTAAGTCAGTATCTGCTACCCCCATTTCCTTGCCACTTTCCATCTCAGATGGACATAGTTGTCACGCTAAAGGGAAATAGCTTCCTCCAATCATTCCTCCATTCATTCCTCCAAGTCATTATGGTCCCTTTTAGCCAAAGCTAAGAGCCTCCAGTCACCTCTTCTCCTCCTGTCACCCCTGATAACATTTCTCCACTGATAACCCATGTTCCTTTGGCTTCCATGAAACCTCACTTTCTACCTAATCATGTCGTCTTACCTATATCCCTCTTACCTCTCAAAGCTTTCAGCCCCCTCCTGTTCTCACTCTCTCCTTCAGAGACTCCTCCTTTAGTAGCATTTTAACTATTTCGTCCAAAAAATTGGCTCCACAATCTATTCTTCAGTCCCGTCTTTTGGTCAGCTGGCTCCGCATCTTGAATGGCCTGGTGGATATCTCTACCCAGTTCACCAACTCTCACTGAAGCATCTGCAAATTCCTCTCAGTTTATATTGTCCTATTTCTGTCAAAACCATCAAGAGTCACTTAAGCTCAGAATCTTGGATTCTGCTTTGATTTTCCTTTCTCCTCCCACACACATATCGCATTAATCATTTCTCTCTTTCTCATTCCTGCCACCAAAGCCGAGGCCTCACCTCCCTCACCATCTTCCCTTCCACATATCACTGCAATAGACTCGATCTTACCTGCATCCTCCAGGGTGTACACACATCCCCCTTCTCCCTCCCACTTGTCTCCTCTCCTGTCATAAACACATTCACATCCATCTGTAGTTTTACATGGCTTCTAGGGGATGTTTAAAAAAAACCAAACACCATTTTCATTATTTCACTCCCTTGCTGAAAAGCCTTCAATGATTTTCAAAATGTCTCAACTGGCTTTCAGAGTTCCCTAAGGTGTGATCCCTACCTTCCCAACCTTATTTTTTGTCATTATAACACAAATGATCTCCACGGTCGGGTCCCAAACATTCCTGCTCATTCACCAATATTTGATGTAACCATCAACCCCACACCCAGCCATGCTCTATCTTTTCCTTTTTACCAATGAAAAATCTTGGCCCTTCTGGGCATGTTATATTATAGTATCGTGGTAAACACACAGTCATTCTAGACATACTGAACAACCACCCAAAATTTCCTAAACACATCCTGCTTCTGAACCTCTGCATCTATACTCATGAACTTGCAAGTTGCCTGAAACATTCTTTCTTTTCCTTTTGCTATTTAGAAAACTCTATTTGTCCTTAAGATATAACTCATGTGCTACTTCTATTCAAATTAACCCCCATCTACACCAAACCTGACACCCAGCAGGTAGAATTTATGGACCTTTCCACTGCAACAGTTTATACCACTGCTATGTATTTGCCAGATATACTCATAGGGCCACCTCCCTACCAGGTCGAGGGCCACACAACCAGAGGTGGGAACCAGATCTTACATGTTTCTGAATGTCTCTCACTGCTTCTAGCACTGACTATCCTGTAGTAGAGACACTCACTAAACATTCATTTAATTAAAATTATTCACTTAATTGTGCCTGTAACCTTCTTACAAGGAGGGACTGTGTAATGATCCCTACTTAAAATCTTGCCAGGTATACACAGTAGATGTTCAACTTAATTTTTGAATGATAATAAAATTATGTTATATTATTAGTTATTTCATAGAGAATATAGGCTTTTTGAAACCAGAAGCTGTGTCTTATACTTCTTTCAAATAGTAATTACATATAATGGATGGATGGATGGATGGATGGATGGATGGGTGGGTGGGTGGGTGGGTGGATGGATGGATGGATGGGTAGATGGATGGATGGATGGGTGGACGGATGGATGGATGGGTGGGTGGGTGGACAGATGGATGGATGGATGGATGGATGGATGGGTGGATGGGTGGGGAAAGAAAGGAAGGAGTCCGAAGAGCAGATCCTTTTTTCTTTTCCATCCTTTTTTAAAAAACATATATTTAAAACGGCTTATAAAGAGTATAAATGAGAAGACTGCAAGTTTGTTTCTTTTAATCTACAAACCACATTGTTGACAAATGATTGTTTTTAATTCTGTAAACATTTAGGAATAAACACATTCAAGCTAATGAATCAGCTACCAGAACAGCTAGAATGAGCTTCTCAAGATCCGAGTAAGGACTGAGTCCACACCTGAGCTTAGGGTCCAAGGCATTCCTCACTCACCAGTCTTCACTTGCTGACACTACCAATAAGCTTCTGATCAGAAGGCCAGGTAGCGTAAGGGGATCGATTGATAAATGTACATCACTGTAAATGTACAAGGCTCTTTCAAATGTTGGAAAACCAGTAAGATGGAAAGTGCTTGGTTGTGGAAATGATGTTTCTATTTCCATGAATCTAATATTTACATAAAATTCAAGGATTTGATGTTGTCAAAGCAAGGTACAATACAGGCAGAGGGCAGACAAACTTCCTTGCCAAACACCTTCATTTTGATCCAAAGCTGAAAGCAAATTTCTTTCGTGACTTGGAAGAATTCAGGAGACATAAGTTAAGTTACTTTTACCTCATCAGAGCTAAACAACAGCAGGGGCAGAGTAAGGGCAGTTGATTAAAGGCATTGTCCTGACCACCAAGGCTAAGCAAGGGCCGCCTTATGGAACCAGGTCAGGGGACACTGATTTCTCTATTCAACTTCGAGGCACCACTTTGTAAATGACACAATCATTTTTGGGTACAAGAGGTGCTTTAAATGTGGTAACATTATATCATTTCAGCTATAATGATCATAATTACTTATTTCTTTTAATCACAACCCACTTAACCACTTTAGTACAGAGGACTAGTTCAAGGAGTTTAATTTTCATTCAACATCTAATCTTTGTGTTTACTGAAACCCTTTCACAGGCTTTGTTTACTGTCTGCTTGCTGGCCTGGACGTTTGATCTTGCAAGACTAGATCAGACAGGGTCAGATAAAGTACTGATTACTAGAACAAACCAGGCTTGGGGAAGTAACACTGGTTTTTAAAATCCTCATTTCTCCCAGCTTTTTAATATTTTGCAAAATAAGCTCAAATAAACAAATAAAATTAAGACAACTAGCAATCAGGGGGCTCGAGCAATGATTGAGAAAAGGAAAGTGATGAAGATAATTTTGCTTTCTGGCCAAAATATGGGGTTTGGTTAGGTCGATTCACCCTAGTGGTATTATTTTACGACACAAATAATTTTGTGACATCCACTAGATTTTTGTGAACTTTCACTGACCCCTTAATTCTTGTGACATATTAAATGCTTGAGACTGACCTGACCAAAGGCGACAGTTCATTTTGCTTTTGGTGCCAAATGAAAAACAGTTTAAATGTAAAATTATTTGCTTTTACTTATTAGTTTTTAATTAAGAAACATTTAAAATATACGAGCCCTTCTTTTTTATGGTACTTTCTTATTCTTATAAGATCTCCTACAAAAGTAGATTGTGTAATAGTACAATTTCTAATAGTGTTGCACATAATTGCACTTAGTTTCATAAAAATAATGGGGCAAGTTTATGTCTAAATAGACTTAACACAAAAGAAGAGTTAGGTTAAAAAAATAAGTGTTTCATTAAAATGTGTAGAACTTATGAAAGAAAAATTGACGGGTAAATATCCCACATAATCCTCCAAATTCTTGCAAGTAATTCTGTAATAACTTGTACATTTCTAGGTTCCTGTGGATTATCCTTTTGTCTAACACAAAAACTCCTACATATTAAACAACTATTAATATTGGTCTTTTTTGGGTTTTTTGCTTTTCCACAAAATGTACATTTTCTTCTTAAATCTGGGAGTTTATGAGCTCTACATTGTAAAATTTAGGCCAGACACAATTATAGTATGAGAGAAACAGCGATTAAAAAAATGCCATCTAAACCAGCCAACTACCCCATCCAACCACTTCATTTTCTTCAATATCAAAAACTGCTGGGAAGCAGGTTCATGGTTCTGGACTTTAAAACCAGAGTATACAAGCTGTCTCCCCATCTATCCTGAATTAACACTAATGTTAACTTAAATATGTCTATGTCAACTATGATTGTCTTTGAAATTAAAGAAAAAAGGTAAACAGAATGTGCTTTGCTGTGATCATTGGGGAAAATAAAGTTAACATGCTAAGCCAAACCAACGTAGGACTTTTAAAGAATAAAGTATAAATAGTTTAGCTATAATAGCAACAAATTCAAAAAATGCACATTAAAATGTTTACTTCAAAACTTAGACAATTCCATTTGTATATAGTTTTTCCATCTGTTTCTAATGATATCAAATTATTGATTATTCATTTTTCTCATATTTGTTTAAGCATTAACTATAGAATTTGCAATCTGATCTTTTTTTTTTAATCCTTCCAGTAGACTTTTATTTTTGCCAGGTTTTAGTCATATTTACTTTGATCTTTCAGAGTATATAATTATTTTACTGTTTATTTATTTCTATGAAAAGAGAAAAAAAATTGACCTAGGAGATCTATATGTGGCAATTTGTAACAGAATCACATAGCTTATGTTTAGGAAATCATGGTTTTGATTAAGAAGCAACCATTTAGTTCCCACTGTTTTATTAAAACAGACATTAGGAGATAATAAGAAACATATTTAACAATGTAGCCAGAATTTAGTTTGGAACATCACTAAGTCAGCTTGAGATTTCTTCTACACTGAGTATCAGCAATGATACGTATAAATTGGTAACTTCAGAATGGAAACAAGGTGGGGAGTGAGGAGGCAGGAAAGGACACAGAACTGGCTCCCCAGCTCTCAGGAAGAGCCCTTAGGTAGGATTCCTGCTTTGCTACTCCTCATTTCCAGATTTGAAATCCATTACTTCTTTTTTTCATTTTGAAAATGGATGGACACAAATAGAAATTCTGCAAACAAAAATCACTGCTTTCTCATGAGAAATGGATTCTACTAGATACGTACTCCCACAGCGACATCTATTCATAGCATAAAGTTTCTATCATATGAAACGTGCCTGTATCGGTCCAACATTTCCTTTTCTCTGAGGTCGAAAGTTAATAAAACGCACTTCTCTGGGGTGTTTATTTTCTGTACACCACTATACCTGTCAAGAATTCTTTGTTTTTCCTCCCACTCCCTTGGCTGATGAATCAACACCATTTGAACTGTTTTACGGCAGCTTGTGTTTACTTCACACATACCTTAACCTTCCCTTTTCTCCTCCGACTGACACACACACACACATGCACACACACACTTTCCAGCAGCAATGACTAGCTCCATCTCTTTGAACAGTATGTGTGCACAGTGTCTGGCAGCCTCTTCAGGTGGGGATCCTTGACCTCCTTGATTGAAATCAAGGTCTCAGTCTGCTTTTATGGCACTTAAAGATTTAACTGTGCATTTACTATCTTGAAGAAAAAAATAGAGCTTGGAGAACTGAATCTCTAAGAAAGAAAGGAGAAAAGTAGAAGACATAAGTGCTAATGTGTGTGTGAACAGATACACACACACACACACACACACACACACACACACACACACACACACACACACACACATCCTGTAGTGGCAATTCTGAAAACACAATAGTGAAGGGTTTCCAGTTTTTCTGAATCTGGAATTATACTCCAGCCTATTATAAAAGGACTCTCTCTTCCTTACTCTTACAACACCAAGTAAATAGGATCTAACAGATGACCTTGAAGCTGTGAAATTCTTTTGATTTTAGCCGAAGAGGATACTAGTCAAGCACTTTAACAATCTAATCTTAAAAGAAAAACTTGGAGACAACACTCACAGAAAAGAAACACTTCTGAATCACACGATCATATCTTATAGTGAGAAGGAGTTATCCATCTTATCCTGTACAAGAGTTAATATTAGTAACATCCTAAAGCAAATATCCAAACCAGAAACTGGAGGTCCTAAGAATTTTAGAATATGCTGAAAAGAAATGGATCTTAATTCAGTTTTCAGTAAACTTAATTTCTTTTGGGTAGTTCAACACCTTGACTTTCCTTATAAATTATCTATTTAGCATAAAATGTCTTCATTCCTTTGTAACCAGAAATGTGCCACCAATGCATATAAAGCTCATTTCCTCAATAGGTAACCTCGTAAACCAACTCTCAAATATTCAACAGCCAAGAGGCATTACTTAGACACTCTGTCTCCCTAGAGGAAACCGGCAGGCAGCAAAACAAATAAATTCATCCTTTACTTTTACCTGCCCACCATAAATTGTCATTTAACCCTCTCAGACGGGGCAGTGAACTATTGGCAAGGCTCTAAATACCTATAATAAAACATGATGGATGATGTCATAATCATGCAAAATATGGACTTCGGAGGATCCTCAAACATCCTGTTACGTTACAAAAAATTCCCCAAATCCCCTCAGGGGCTGGTAGCATCTGAATTGAATAGCATTTGAATTGGGGTGGCAACAGCAGAATTTCTCCAACACTGGCAAATTTGCAAAGGCAAAATATCACTGATATATTTAAAGGGCTGGATGGCCTACATAGTATGCCATTTATTACGGAAGAGAATTATACATTTAGGACCAATATAATTTCGTATATAATGTAGCACTGCTAGCAGAACTACTACTGTTAATTATTGCTACAGTAGTATAGCCATTGTTAACTAAGAGACTACTTCGTGCCAGTATTAATGCATTTAGTCCTCACAGCTACCAGTGACTTACTCTTATTGCTTCCAATTTTCAGATGAGAAGACTGAGTCTTAATGAAGTTAAATAATTTGTTCAAGCTCACACAGCTAGCAAATGGAAGACCAAGATTTGAATGCAAGGCGGCCTGACTGCAGAGTCCCTCTGCTTTAACCACTGCTCTGGAACTGTCTCCAAATAAACACAAGAATCCATTTCTGACCAGAGATGTCCCGATACCACATAGTCATTTCAATTTGTTAATTGGCACGTAAAGTGCTGATTTAACCTAGAATGACTGCCTTTAAATATTCATTAATAAATTAAGGACAATGATTTATTGATTGAGCTTTTTAAATAGATATGCCTCTCTGAAATATACCACTTTAAAATATCTTTAAAGATCCTAGCCTTCACAAACAACTCTTGTGAAAACTATAAACTTCACACATTATGCTAAGAATTTTACTTTGGTTCTAATAATGTCTTAGTTTTAAGGGGGCCTATATATATATATATATATATATATATATATATATATATATGAATATTACTCAGCCATAAAACGAATGAAATACTGCCATTTGCAGCAACATGAATAAACCTAGAGATTATCATACTGAGTGAAATAAGTTGAACAAAGAAAGACAAATACTATATGATATCATTTATATGTGGAATCTAAAAAAATAAAATAAATGAATTTCTTTGCAAAACAGAACTCACAGACAGAAAACAAACATGGTTACCAAAGGAGAAAGAGGGGAGGAGATAAATTAGGAGTCTGGAATTAACAGACACACACCACTATATATAAAATAGATAAGCAACAAGAATTTACTCTATAGCACAGGGAACTATATTAATATCTTATAACAGCCTGCAATGGTAAATAATCTAAAAAAAGTATATGTGTATAACTGAGTCACTTTGATGTACACCTGAAACTAATACATAAATCAGCTAAACTCCAATTAAAAAAGAATCCTATCTTTATAAAAAATTATACAAAAACTTTATGAAAAATTATATCTAAATTAGTATACATTTCCAAGAATCAACAACTCATTGGCCTAAGGAACTGAAAATAGGCTTCAAAATTAAAAGTCGCTTTACCTTTAATCTTCTTGTACTTCTTATACCATCTCCCAAACTCCTGGCACTTGGTTGCTGACACGTTGGCATAATATGTGCTATTTACAATGGATGAAATCATACTCTGTAAAAGAAAAAAAAAGTTATTTTTCATAAATATGAGTATTCCTTTTTAGGGGCAAGAAAAGGCACATTATAATCCACACCAATCTCCTCTGTCTTTTAAATTTGAAGTAGTCACCCTCCTGCAAACTATTAAATAACAATTACCGAAGTTTACTAGTCTTTTAACTGATACTTGTGTGATGACAATGCTTTCTCCAAAAAAAAACAACCCTCGGGCAATGTCAAGAATGGAGGGAGCCGGGTGGGGAGGGTATAGCTCGGTGGTAGCGTGCATGCCTAGCATGCATGAGGTCCTGGGTTCAATTCCCAGTAAGTACCTCCATTAAATAAATAAATAAGTAAACCTAATTACCTCTCCTCATAAATAAAAAAAAAATTAAAAAAAAAAAGATTAAAAAAAAAAAAAAAAGAATGGAGGGAGCCGGGCATACAGACTGAATGCGAAGGGAAAGAACAATTGTGATTTAGGAACCAGAGCAAAAGGTGAGATCAGATGCTCATGCATCTGTTATCCAAATAATGCCTTTCAGATGTTTCTGTTCCGCTTCCAACTGCAACAAGCTTACACAGCCAAGAATCTGAGAACATCCGTGCTACACACTGCAGAACAACATTTAGGGAAATAAGTTAAATTAATATAATTTATAGAAACGTGTGATTAGCACTTGTGTGAAAATTCACCAAATGAAAAAAAAATTAACAGTGCTATTTTAGAGCAGGGGAAACTAAACATAACACTTGTACTGGGTTTCAACCAAAAATGAATCAATGCTAAAACTTCATGAGTGCTTATGTACCTGACTACTTCCTGCTCTCCATCCTCCTCTCTTGCCTGAGCTCAACTCCCTTAGCTGATTTGTTTATAATTGCAGTTAAAAGGAAAGAGAAGGGGAGCATAGCCTGACTTAACACAGAAAGATTAACAATTATAACTGCACAACTTAAATTAAATTTCATACAGAGATATGTTTTCAGTCAATACGGCACGTGTGGACCAACATTCGTGGCAGATGTTGACTTACACCTGAATGACTGGGCTAGGACATGTGTATGTTTTATACATAGGTTGTCTTTCTGCAAATTCTGTCTAAAAACAAATGGACATAAACAAGTCAAAGGCTCCAGATGACCAACATAAGGTTTTTTTATCCTGCCTGGAAATCTCATCTTTCTTAAAAAAGGAATCCCCAGATATGGAACAGTTGAGCGAAATCTTAGAACTTCTAATGGCATTTCGACAAAGTAGTCAAGATAAAAAGGATAACAATAAATCAAAGGTATTGGCAAGTTATTTACCAGGAGGTTCAAACGCAGTCAGACAGTCCTGCGTAGACTCACATTTAAGACAGGTCCCTCTGTGAGCCCACAGACTCTCTTTTTAAGTCACTACGCAGTACTGTTGAGGGAGGGGGTACTAATTCAATTCACAGAAACCTCTTTGGCCCTTTCTGCATAGCAGGTGGCTCTCCTCCCTCCAGTTGCTGCTCTCTAAATGAAAATTCTGTTCTCTAAGGGGAGACAGTAAGGAGAGCTATTTTAATCTGAGGATCTGAACATAGCCCGGAAACACAAAGAACCTGTATCACCTGAGTGTATCACAGAACTTTCAGAGTCTTGCCTGCTGCCTGGGAGGATCCATGGAACCCTAAGCTTCCTGAGGCAGGTTCTGCTTTATCTGTTAACAGAGGAGTAAAGAAGGCTCTTGGCTCGCTGGGCTAGTTCCTTCTGTCTCAGGGCTGAGCTTTTCTCTCTGTCCCAGTCTGTGAGACCCTTGAGGACAGTGATTATGTCTGTTTGGTTTTTTTTTTTTATCTCCCTCATATCTAACACAGTTCTGATGTGGGATATCTGAGTCACTAAAATGTAACAGATGAAAAGGGACAAAGATGAAAATTTAAAATGCCAAACTGAAATGTCATAATAATGAAAAATTTAACATGAAAGCAGCCTAATAACAGATGCATCCGCCACTCTGGTGTACGTGAATAATTACAAATGTACTTGTCATCTCTCTCTGCTGTTTGTATGAATGTTAGCCTCTGGAAAGACACAGAATATATAGCCATGGCAGGAGTCAGAGCTACACCTTCTATTGCAAAGTGGTCTAGAAAGCAGATTAAAATGGAAAGTGTTTCAAGTACTGCCTGGAGCTGTCCCTCAACTCTTCCTGATCCATAAGACAAGGAACAAACCCATATCACTCTAGCCCCAGATAATCCACATTTCCCTCACTCGGTGGACTCCCTATTCTGTCTTTGTTTCAGATACATCTTCATTAACACTAACATTGTGTTAGTGGCCAGTGTCCATCTATGTGGCAAGGAAATGAATATCTGGGCTTCTATTGGCTCCATCACCAGATGATCTTATACTAGAGTCAGGTTCATACTGATTTGAAAAATAGGAGTTGGTAGATGTGGTAAATATACACAGTGGAATACTACTCAGCCATAAAAATAATTAAATGCAGCCATTTGCCACAACTGGGATGGATTTTGAGGCTGTTATGCTAAGTGAAATGAATCAGAGAAGGACAAATGCTATATGATTTCACTCATATGTGGAATCTAAAAAAAAATACCCAAAACAAACAAAAGAAAATGAAAACAAACTCACAGATACAGAGATCAGATTAGTGGTTGCCAGAGGGGAAGAGGGTTGTGGGTCAGATGAAATGAGTGAAGGGAGTCAACTGTATGGTGTTGGATGGTAACTATACTCGTCATGGTGGTCACTTTGTAGGGTACACAGATGTTGAATAGTAATGTTGTTCATCTGAAACTTACATAAAATAAAAATAATAAAAAAGATAGGGGGAAAAAGGAGGAGTTGGCTACGCAGAGACTCAATCAGATTTGTTCTCTTCCGCATATTATTATAAATGACTTTTTACCTCACTAACCACAGAACAAAAACTAAACAGGTTTAAGCTATAAACTGAGCAAAGAAACTGGGTAGCGAATAAGATAGTTTCTTTAAAAATGAGCATCTTTAGTCACCAGAAAGGTCTCTTTGAATCTGTGACACCTTTTATTCATGTTAATTCCCTGCAAGTCTTTATACTTAGTTGACCCTCAAAATAGCTTTACTGATACAAATTTTTATAATTTAACTTGAGAGCTTTAAAAACAGAAGAGGTACATCTTGGGAATACTTTAGATGAAAGGTCATGTTATGTCTTATTATTCCAGTTTCAAATACGAATTCTCTCTATCTCTAAATTAGACTGCTTTATTCCCACAGACTGAGTCTAAATCACTAGACCTCACTGGACTACTCTGGACACATTCTACAAGATCATCTTAATGTTAGTATCAATTTATTTTTAAAATATCAAAGCTTAATTCATGCCAAACAAAACTGAAAGGGGCTAACACAGTGCCAGCAGATGCTGACTTTTACTCTACAAGAAATAATGTTCTCCAGAGGCCCTGGGGCACAGAGAATCTATATTTACATTTCACCCATTTGAGGCCACATTTTTTAAATACAATTGTTCCCACCACCTCCCCCACCCAAACCCTACCCCCTACCCCCTGTATCCACTTGTTCCACATCCATAGATTCAAACTGTGAATTGAAAATACTCAGAAAAAAAAAATTCTGGAGCGCTCCAAAGGAAAACTTGAATTTGCTGCAGAGACTCCAGCATCTATTTACATAGTTCTTATCTAGAGAGAACTTAAAGCATATGTATAGGTTATATGCAAATACTCCATCATTTTATACAAAGGACTTGAGCATCTGACGATTTTGGTATCTACGGGGGTCCTGGAATCAGTCTCCTTTGGATACCAAGGGATGACCATATTTTAATGTCACTGAAATTGAGATGCACCTTACAATCAAGAGAACCTTAGATCCGATGAGACACAGTTGCTACAAAATGGGATGAGTAATGATTAAAAATCTCTCCCACCTATGACCTTGCCAAAAAAATACCTAATTTCCATTTGCTGCTTTTAAAACTATGTGTATAATTTTGTAGTCTCATTGCTCTTTCATGTTTTCCAGTCATTCTAGAGCAGCTGTACAACTGGACTTTTTAGAATGCCCATATCTTTTTGATAAATGAACGAGATCTGAGTCACTTTTTCTATTCAGAATACAACCAACTTTCATGTAGCCATGTTAATATAAAGCAATACTGATACAAATAACCCAAAAGAGATGTGTATTGTTATTTTTAACACTTAAAGTATGTTTTATTAAACACTAATATACTAATATTATAATTAAACAGACTAATATAATTTAAGTGACTGCATTTACCGAGCATGCTCCATTTCACATGGTGGTGGGTTGTGAGAATGAAAGGGGGAAGACATGTGTGCGATGGGCAACCAAGGCAGCCCCCTCAGACGCTAAGTCACAGCCGTAAACACCACCTGGACAGTGACTGTAGACAAAGTGATTTTATGAAAAATATTATGTACTAAGATAAACAGGAAGGTTTAACATGTCTTCCTAACTACCAAAAACTTTTTGCCAGTTTCAGACTCCTTTGTAATTAATCATGAAATTTTAAATATGAAGATTGCAGGTGGGGGATAAAAATCTAAGTTTCCTCATCTGCAGTCACTCTGACACATTTGCCATTTATATTGGAATGTATTTTTTTTTATTAAAATAAGGTATTTGAGGACTCAAAATATATCAGAATTAGTTACTCCGAGGTTTACTAGCTGATTTGAATTTGCTCTAAGCCAACTGTAAGAGAGTATCATGGTATTGTTATTAACACTTATTTTAGCTAAATAGAAATTACAGCTAAGAAAAGTAAGTTTTCTTTTAGCTTCCTGAGACAAATGTTAAACTCACATGTTTGTTTTTTACTAGCTCAAAGGAGAGATATCACCTGTGATTATAAGTGTGGTACAGTTTTTCAAACTGAGGGCCCAGAAGCTCAGAACAAAGAAGCATCTTGTCTAACTGCAGCAGGAAGCACCACAAAGAGACACTACCATGGGGCCACACTATTTATGGGTCTGTTAAGAAGGGAAACTAATTAACGAAAGTAAGGAAATATTCACCACCACCGCCATCAGCTAGTACAAGTTCAAAGTGGGTGCTGCAACCAATTCTTTAGAAAGAGCAAGAAACAAGGTGACAAAAATATAAAACAAAAAGTTGTGGCATCTTATATGAGTTAATTACGGAGTTTAGAGTCTGAAAAAGCTAAGGAACCCAAAAGCTATTTAAAACTTTTTAGGAAAAGCAAAACACACAGGCTAAGATGATTTGTACAAAATATTTAGAAAGACAGTGATCTGAGCATCCCCTTTCCTCTCCCAAAAAAGAGTGATAAAATAACTGAATATCTTTTACCACATTCTCTTTGGCTTAGTGAGATTTATTTGTTTGAATAGGAACATTATACTGAGTGGCTAAGTTGCAGATACACAATACACTCGCTGCAGAAAGAACATTTTAAAACCAAAGTGAACAGTTACCCGGCCTGTCAGTGAGCAGGCTCTGTCTGAGCAAGAAGTAGGGAAGGAAGCCGACATCTCGTGGCTGCCCCTTCCACTTTAACACAGAGGCCAGAGCATGATGCAGGCAATGAAGGATATGTGCATTCTTCACTTGTTTTCAGCCTTTTCATTCTGCTCTGTGATATACTAAATAACATATTGAACATGAGATTATGATACTCCAATTAAGAATACAGTAAAGAAAAAACAAATGATTTGGAGGAATTACTTTATCATGAAAAATTTATTTAATCTTACTTGGTAGCCTTCTACTATCCCTTTCCATCCCCATTTCAGAGTTGCACTACCAGGATTGAAAGCTTTTGCCATTCTGGTTGAAAGAAACATTTCCTCTGGGCTGTGGAGTCTGGGGAGACTCAATTCAAGAGCTCCTTCCCTAGGGGGCTGCCACACGACTTGCTGGTCAGACAGGGGCACCCTCATCTGTGAAAGGGGAATATTGACATCACCTCAGAGGCTGTCAGGATTCAGAGAGATGATCTGTGTAAAACGCCTGGGACACAAGATGCAGAGTCAGCGAATGCCAGCTCTCTCCCCTCCGTGCAGTCAGTTCATATGGTTGTCACAGTCATTGTGTCGGGAATTATTTTGAAGTTGTCGCTTGTGAGCCCCCTTCAACAAGAGTCCCTGAGGCTGGGCCATGAACTAAAATACCCTTGCATGAAAACAACTGAAACAGACAGCTGGCACCTGGTTAACACAAGACACGATACATCCCCAATACGTATGTGAATTTAAGATTAAATGAAATGGATGGTTGGCAACTGGTTAAGACAAAACTGGTCCATGTAGCTGATCGGCCACTTGTCTACAGATGAGCACATGATTGATTTGTTTTTTTCCTATTGACCCAACTGGCTGCTTCATTTCACTGTCTGATTATTTTAGTATACTGTACATTTAAGTTGGTCCTTTAATGATCCCCCAATGGGCAAGACTTGCTTAGAGTGACAGTTATCACTATCCTACAGTAATGTCTTTAAAATACTGTATGAACTCTACATCACCATCATACTGGAAATCTAGTAACATTTTCACAGTTCAATAACTTCCATCAGTCATGTTATCCCTCAAATATTAGACTAGAGGTATGGGACTGAGCTGCTTTGAAAACATATCTAAATGCTAAGTGAATTAAGCCAGCACAAAAGGACAAATATTCTGATTCTTCTCTTATGAGACATCTAGAATAAGCAAATTCATAGAGACGGGGAACAGAATAGAGGTTACCAGGGACTGTTAGGGGAGAGAATAATGGGTAATTATTGCTTAATGGTTAGAGATTTTCTGTTTGGGGTGATAAAAACTTTTGGAAATAGATAGAGGTGATGGCTGCACAACATTGTGAATGTAATTAGTGCCACTAAATTGTAAACTCAGAAACTGTAAACTTAAAAATTGTTAAAATGATAAATTTCATGTTATGTATTTTTACCACACAAAAAAATTTTTTAGCATGTCTCCATTCACAGAGATAATGTTGGAAGGGGGAAACGGGATCATTGGAAAATTCCTGCATTTGCAAATGATCACTCCATTTGATCATCATAATAACCAAGGAGGTGGTCAAGGTTGGTATTGTTAGCTCCTCTTATGTTAATAGAGTGAAACCATGAGGACCTGGGGTTTTGTCTTTTAACTCTTCCTCGAGTAAAAAGTAAAAAGTAAGGAAGCCACAGAAAGATGTATTCATAACGTTTTCAAATTAGAACAGTTAGAGAAGACCATTTACTAAGAGAGACCTGTGCCTAAGGTATGGTAAATTAGGACACTTGGGACAGACTATGTGGCTAAGGGAAGAGGAGGGAGTGGTGACTCAGGGGGACATCGGAGGAAAAGGAAGAGGCTGTCAGCACTTAAACACATTTTGAAAGGTGAAATCAAAAATAAATACACAGACACACAAACACAACCTACACTTTCCAAGCATCTGGCCAGACAGAGAACAGCTAAATCATGACTTCCCTCCCTTTAAATACATACGCCTCAGCCTACAATTGTTGCCCTTTTATGGACTTTTCCACTCTTTTCTTCTGCCTTCAAGGCTGCTCTTTTGAAATGTAGACCACTGGGCTGGTCAAGAAAATATACACTAGCCACTGAATCATTCCTTTATGCAACTGCCAAACTTGAGTGAGGAAATAGCTAATATGGTTTGGCTTCAGGGTAATAAGGGAGAATTATTTTAAAAACAGGCATCTTTTACTCATGAACTGAACCTATTTTAAATAGCTCAACAATCTACCATTCTCCTTTGAGGTGAGTAGCATTGGGTGCTCCATTCTCTACTTCCTGGACCAAAAGCTTAACTCTCTCTCTCATCCTCACCACTGTGCCCCAGCCCATTGTAAGGTACCTGCCTCTTAACTGGGACTCTGTAATGCTGGTGAAATACATTTTTTAGTTACAGTTTCTCCTTGTTAGAACAAAAATTCATTCTTTTTGACACTACATAGGTTGATCTTCAAAAAAAATGTATGCACCTGTTCTATGACAAGCACCACCAAGATGAGTGAGCTGATCTCCACACTGAAATGCATCCAGCCGTGCAGTGTAAATGAATAATCTGGAATGTTTAAGGTAGTAGCCACATGATTAAGGCCGCTGCCCCACTACATGTCCATGCTGGCTGAGAAAGACTAACCCAGTGAGATTTTTCCATAATCACCCAGCATACCAAAAGCCTGAATCAAATCCTCCTCAAATCTAAGCAATAGAACTGAACTCCGGTTTGACTGAAAATGTATTGGGCATCAACCATCAAAACTGTACTCACTGTTTCTAGTTTAAAACATTTTAGAGCTGCCAAGAATACTGTAAAAATAATAAAACTTTACATTTTATAGCACTTTCTAAAATTTTTTTACATTTAATTGACTAAATACATTAAAGCAGTGTTTGTCAACCAAGAATGATTTTCTTCCCCTCACAGGACACTTGGCAATGTCTGGAGACATTCTGGTTGTCATGGGGAGGATGGGGAGATGGCATGCTACCAGCATCTAGAGGGTAGAGGCCAGGGATGCTGCTAAACACCCCACAGAGGACAGACCCCCATCCACAAAGAACATCTTGCCCAAAAGGGCAATAGGGCCAAAGTTTAGAACTGTTGCATTAGAGTAACAACTACATGCAGGATATGCATCGTGCTGAATGCTGAGGATAAGAGATAAGAGATGGCCTCTGCTATTGTGAGCAGTCCCTTAAGTGATGAGAACGGGCAGATAACACTCACAACAGGCTGTGAAAAGTGCTGTGACAAGTGCTGTGACAGGGATGTGTAACAAAGGCTACTAAGAGCAGGGGAAGCAACTACTTTTGCCAGAATGTCAGGGTTCGTCACCAGCAGTAACTTTCCAGCTGAAATTTGCAGGAAGATTTCATCCAGTAGAAGAGAGCAATGCATGCTGGCCAGGAGAAAACACACAGCAAAAGCAGACTAGTGTCCAACTGGAGGGCTCCGAGGTCGGCAGCATTGTGTGCAGGGGCCACCAAAGCCAGAGATTAACATGGTACACCTCCCTTGAGGGCCAGTCTCACATGGACAGGGAAGGTTAATAATTGAACAGGTACAGTGATTTGTACAGATTTTTAAAAGTACCCAAAACACAAGTATATGGAATAGAATACATACTTCACATGATTTTTAAAAATTACACAAGAAGTTGCTTTGTTAGGCTTGCAATGCAAAGGGTACTAGTTAGGTTGTAATTAGGAATATTGTGGTGAAGTTTAAGCAACAGCAAATGTTTCAAAATAATTAATTCCATGTGTCTGGAGTACACAGTGGTTGTAGCTTGAGGGAGGAAGGTGACTGATAGGAAATCAGGATGGACAGGGTCATCTTGCTGGTTCCCATAGGCAGTCTGTACTTCCTACAGGCTGAGCAGAAGGAGTCACTGGAGGCTTGGAGACGAGGAAATGGCACGATGTTAGCGATGGAGAAGCAGGTGGCAGGGGAAAGATTATGATGCAGGATGACTTAAAATATTTCATGAGAGAGGTGATGAAAGTCTAAACAAGGCAACAGCACAAAAGAGGAAGATTTTAGATACGGAGGTGGTAGAGTCCACAGGACCAAATATGAGAGTGACAGAGAAGAAACTTTTTAGATCGGGCAACTAGGTGGACAAGCAACGAGAACAGAAAATGGGGAAGCAAAGAGGACTTTTACAGAAGGGTAAAGATGCTCTCATTTGAACCTCAAGGCAACTTTGCAAATTCTGTGAAATATGTAGATACAATGGCGCTGGGCTGACAGACAAGTTTAAAGAGGCTCTGAGAGGGGATGGGCTTGCCCAGGGCCACACATCCCACATGAAGGGACTGAGAGCAGAGCTCAGGGCTCTCAGCTCCTAATGTGGGTTCTTTCTGCTAGGATGTCTCTCTAGGTCACGTCTGATAGTCATAACCAACCCTAGTAATCGTGATAGATCAATTCTGACCAAGTTCCCACAGACCTCAAAAGCCCTGGACAAAATTCTGATTTGGTGACGTGAAGTTAGGACTCGTCCACTTCCAGGCAAAGCCCATTTTGACTTCCATGTGAATCCAAGAGAAAATTAATTGTGACTAATTGTAACATTTAAGACAAATTGAATTTTTCCTAAATTGTTCTTTATCCAGTCCCCATATATCATCAAAAGAACTCAAAATACTTATTTTTAGAACTTCATAAGCAAATCAAAATTCTAGCAACAAGTTTTAGCCCCCAGGTACACACCTACAGGTAGGCACTGAAATGGCCTGTGTGAAAGTGGTAAGCACAAGAGCAGAGTTATAACTGATAGGCAAGAAATACTAGTGTGTCTTGCTGTCTACTCCCTACCACTCAGGTGCATGACTTCTTGATTTCTTGGAAGCAAAAATATTAACAGTAGGCTCTGCCTCCCCTCAGAGGATCTACATTCCAAACACTCTCGAAGACACACATAAGAAACATCCAGTTCACACCAACAATACCATGTCTTGATAACAACGGCTGGTACCATATGGAGCAACACTGTATGCCAGGTGCCAGACCAAGGGTCTATGTGATTGATCTCATTACTCCTCATTAGATTACTTAGAACTATCACTCTCCTGGTTTTACATATAAAGATGAGGTCCTAGAGGCTTAGGAGCCAGGACGTGAACCCAGATCTAGCTGATTCCACAATCACAAAGCTCCCTGCTTCCCCCAAAGAACATAGCTCAGAACACATCAAGTTTCTATGGTTCTTGTCACCTTCCTTTGAACTTGATAGACATGTAATTAGTCTATTATCTTAAATCAAGTGTAGCAACTCACACCAGAAAATGAATTTTCACCCATGGCTTTAAATAATGTCAACCTGAGTTCATTTCACTGCACTTCTAAGCCACTGCCTATAGCCACCAAAATATTGTCTTACCATTTGAAAAAGTGGGGCCCTCACTCGGGAACACAAACGGAAGCGGAAGCTCTTTCTTCTTCTGCCGCTCCTCCCTTTGATCCTGTCAGTCTCTTGTTGTGGCTTGTTTAGTTGATGATCAGCTCAGTAAAAACGGACAACCACTTTTCTCGTGATGCATTTTCACATGGTAAATACACTACACAATCTCTCCGAATGTGTATGATGCACAGATCACCTCTCTACTAGACCCAGAAAAGGCTCCGTAAATAAATAAAATAAATTAAGATGGGTTTGGCATGGCTGACTCGTTTCATCGGCCAAGTCATGTAATAACTGGAGCCTGAGCTTTAGCAGAGGAAGTCTGGATTAGGGTCTCAACCCATCACGTGACCAGCTGAGTAAGCTTAGGCAGGTAGAGTGTTTCTCTCAACCTTGTTTTCCTGATCCATAAAATGGAGACACGGATACCGACTTCCTATGACGTATGTGAGAAGCTGAAGACTGTGAGTGTAAAACGTTTTAATATGACTCCTACTACATCCAACCTCTCACTAAGTGATGAGTTCTACTCTACAACAAAAAGCACCACAATCTCCATATTTTTTTCCACCTAAAATGTAGTGTGACTGTAAATAAGAGAGTTGTCTGAGCAGGACTGCCCCTCCTGCCAGACAGCACACCCGTGGCTTCTCCGTTTCTCCGGAAGACACTGACCTGGGAGAGAGGGCATTCTTTGGCTAATGTGCTCTGGTTCATCTCTTTGAGCAGTTCCTTTAAGGCATTGCGGACCGTGGCATGGTTCCACTGCTCCGCAGGCAAGTCTTCCAACTTCGAACAACTGGAAAACAAAGCAAGAATGAACGACGTGCAAACTTTAATAATGCCACGTGCAGCAGTCTCCCCCAGTCCTGTGCCAGCATCAGGAGAACTGCCAAGGAATGGGTCACACGTGGGCCCAAAATGAGGGAAGGAGAGCAACACTGCTTCTCTAGGTCCTTGACAGAGCCCCTTCCAGTCTCTTTAAGGTAGTTATCACGCTAGACTAAGAGAAACAGTCACTTCAGGTATGAAGAAGAGCTGATTTTTAAAAATACGATTTCTCTAATCCACTGATGGAAATGGTATGGCAGTATGATTATAAACTTCCACAATACAAATTAAATCACTGAATATTCCTACGGTTAAATGTAAACAAATGCTTCATCAGATTTGAAGGCATACTAGCTTTCACCCTCATAGAACAATCCAAAGATGTGACTTTCTTAACCAAAACATAACTAAAGAGGAGACATTAAAGCATCCCAGACAAAGACGAGAATGTTGGGTTCCTATTTAAAGTGTAAATTCTCCAAAAGGGGCAATTTCAAAACCTTTACAGTAAAGGACAATTTTCCTTAAAACACATGACTTGCAGGCACTTTGCAATACAAGACTCTGCAGAGAAACTTTAGATTCTTTAGAGGCACAACTTGTTCTGGATGCTGTATCTGAAAAAAAGAAATCATTCCCAGAACTTCTGCAGGCCACCAGAGAGGAAAGCGGAAGACGTCCAGCACCAGCGCCTTCTTGGTAAGCCTGCTCCAGGGGCACCAAACTCGCCCCTCACAACACAAGCCTGAAACAGCAGGGGTGTTTATTCTTCAAATACTATGTGCTAAGCTTTCAACCAGGGGACTCATTAAATCAGGGGCTGTGGAAAGTTCCCCTTTAAGGGCTGCAGATTTTTAATGATTTATCAAGCTTCCTCTAGGTTACCACTTCACTGCTTCTGAAAACAAAACATAAAACAGTTGGAATGTGGACTATAAAGATGCCTGGTGCCCCTCCTTCCCTCTTTTTCTTCTTTTTTCCCCTCATTTCATCCAATGTCTAGAAATTAACAAAGACAGGATGAGCTGATCTCTGCAGCTCCGAGAGTGAGGAAGGGCAGATGTTCAGAGACACCCACCTTTGTAATTGGATTTTCAACGTCACAACGTGATAGACATCTTGCAGCATGTCGGCCACTGTCGCGTCGGGTGCATCTGTCACATAACTGAGGGGGAGAGGGTTCCACCGCCCCAGCTTGATTATTCCTGCACAGGGAAGAAAAACATAATAAACACATATCTGCTATTTATTAAACCTTCCCATGTTTGTTCAATGTTAAGAAGGTCATCCAATAGTCGACACTCAAGGCCCACTCAGAGATATTTTACAACCCAGTGCAATAACCTATTTCTTTCTGGCTGACAACTGAGTTAACTATACAGGAAGATGAGAATGAAAGGATGAGGTTTAATCACAGACAATCAGAGTTTTTTATGTTTTCCTGTTTCTTAAATTACCTAGAAAACCATACGGATACTTCCTTCCCCCAAAGTCTTGTTTCACATTCTAACTTAAGACTGATGCTAAGTATACCAAACTGCTGATTTCATAGACAAAAAAAAAAAAAAAAAAAAAAAAAGAAAGAAAGAAAGAAAGAAAAAGAAGAAGAAGAAGAAGCAAGCCTTAAGTAAATACAAGATTGGAGTTCGAATTGTACAAGAAAATTCCTGTGTGTGGACTCATCCTGACTGTGGTGCGATCCCCAGTGAGAATAGCATTTGGAGCTGATGATGCAGTTAGAATTCACTTCCAGATTCACGTTTCAGCCTGCAGAGGGGTTTGTTTTCCAACGGCACAATCATTGACCACAGATCAGAATAGCAGAGATGCCTTCGACTTCCTTTTATTTTTCTTTTTTAATTCCTCAGCTCTTTTTACAGTTTACGGTAGCAGCTACCCCTTTCCCTGTGGGTTTCCTGCTACATATGGTAAACACGGATGACAATGAAGAGAGAATTAAAAATCCCAGTCAAACCTGGGCAGATTTGTGGGACAGCGTCAGGAACACATGGTGAAAATGCTAAGTTATTCGTAAGATGGACCCATCTTACTTGGTGCATAGGGCACACATAACATTGATGAAGAAAAACAAAGAGAAACCAATTTTACAAACAACACAGACTAACAAAAATTATATTTGTATGCTATGAAAAATCCAATGGTCCCTAGGATGTCAGAAATTGTCACACATCAAAAACAGCTATGTTTTACTGATAGAAGAGAAACAGTATTTTTATTTTAATTTTTGACAATAACAGGTGAGTCCAATCATGCCATTCTTTCAAAAAATATATTTTATCATCAAAGAGAGAGATCACCTGTATACCCAAGTGAACTTTTAAAAGCTTCACAGAACGCTGCCTTGATAGTTATGGGGCGAAATTCCAATAATAGGAAATGAACTTTCTGGTCAGGGCACGTCCTGTCCAAGATGAAATAAATGAATGCGCAATGCTTGACATAATGCTTGAAAACAGGGAATAAACAGAACAAAAATATTAAAATGATGCACTGTTTCAGTATTAAGATTTAACAATCTGGTGCTGAATATGCTGCAGTATAAATAGTGCCTGGACTCGGATCCAATAAAGTAACACAGCTCTCATTCATAGTACCGTATGTCTCCAGTTCTGGCTCCTTAAGTCATATTTCACTTGCCAAGAAAAGCTGTTTTCTTGTGGGGATAGTTTTCCTAACGTTCTCTCATGACAATGAAAAGTGCACAGCACACAGCATGTCATAGTCACGAAATGAACATCCCGGGCCCACTGGACGGCCAACCAGGAGAGACTGGGTCGGCTTCCTTCCTTCTATTACCCCTTTACTCCTCTGACATTTGAAAGTACTAAAAAGACACCATGTAACATGTCTAACATATTTCTTTTTTTAAAAAGAGATTATAAATTCCATTAAAATTTTTTTAATTCCTTAAAAAAATTTTTTTTAATTCCACAATTTTAAATTCCTTTAAAGAAATCATTATTGTGATAGCCTATAAGTTGAATATAAATTGACAATCTTCTCAAGATGAGATTTTATTATAAGAGATTAGAGGGAGAAAACAGGAAGGCAGCAAGCGCACACTGAGATAGGCCAGAAGCCCATTGTGTGGGTCACTTTGGTTACCAGGAATACGAAGGTAGCACGAAGCACACGAGCCCTGCAAACTTCCAACGCGCAACTCTAAAGACGACTCATTGGTGCCGTTGCGTGTCATTGCTCGTTCTTGTTTATTGTCGAGGAGTGTAAGAATATATCACGATGCAGACACAGCAGAGTATCTTTGAGTGCTTTCACTGATATAAAACACAAGAACAGGCAAGGCTAATGCATCGGAATAGAGGTCAGAATGTGGTCCCCTCCAGACGGCAGGGTCATGACTGGAAAGGGACATACAGGGGATTTTCTAGTTTTGGCTGGTGGTTGCATGGGTATAAAAATTGTCAAAATTCGTGAAACTGAACACTTAATGTGCATACATTTTACTGTATGTAAATTATGCCTCCATTTTTAAAAAAAGGGTGGTGGGGGAGGAATCTCTACAGGGAATGATAGACAAATCACTCTACTGGAAATGATTATCTCCATTTAGGTAAATTCTGTCCCCATTTTGATGAGCCGGAAGGAGACTTGTTTGGGCTGGAATTAGACACACACAGGTGTCTTCACAACACTTAATGCCGCCACAGAGAGCAGCTGCTCTAGGTTGGTTTCTGCATCTTGGAAGAGAGCTGTTGACACGTGCTATTTTCAGGCAATGGGAAGCCGCGTGTGCTTTTCTTTTCCACACCATATTGATTAACCTGCACGGTCCTAGAAGTCATGTTCTTTGCTCAGCTATCTAGCAGGGTCTGCAGGTGCAAGGTCTGCTGGGGCAGCGCTGTCCAGAAGGCTGCTCTCCTCTTGCCGGGAGGAGGAGAGTAACTCTCCTCAACAAGGCCTTCCTCCAAACATGGTCTCTGTCTCTTTGGAAATACCTTCCTGAGATACGGTCTTCCTCCCCTGACATAAAACAGACAAAAATATGCCTTGGGCTAGTATCAAGTGTTACTTGAGGAAATCAAATTGGGACGCAGTTTATCATAGTGATTAAAAATGCCAGCTTCCAAGTCAAATTGCCTCTGTTCATATCCTGGCTCCTCCACTTACTAAGCATGTAACCCTAGCAAGTGACTTCATTTCTCCATACCTCAATCCTCTCACCTGTAAAATGGAATGATAAAGGTACTGACTGCTTAGGAATATTGTGTAGATTAAATGTAAAGCTCTTAGGACAGAGTCTGGATATAATTAATCTCAAAGATTAATCATTTACAGTAATTATTTAGACATTTGCAATGCTTCTTAAAAGGAAAATAAGTCAGTAGCTCACAGAGAAAAAAATGTGACAATGAATATATGTATGTTCATGTATAACTGAAAAATTGTGCTCTACACTGGAATTTGACACAACATTGTAAAATGACTACAACTCAATAAAAAAAGTTAAAAAAAAAAGGAAGACAAGTCAATTTTTTTCAAAAAATATTCACTGAAGGATGACTTCGTTATCATTCGATCTTTAATTCAGGCAAGTGCCTGTAAAAGGCTCTCATTAATTAAATCACAAAGGAGAACCAGGCATTAATTACGTCCCTCCTTCTGTTCCACCCCGTCCCCACTCTCTTCCCCTGTTCCATTCATTTCTTACATCCTTGCTCCTCAGTACCTCCTGTCCTCTTACCTGTAAGCAGGTTCAGAGCTTCCCTACTTTAAAACTAACAAAAACATTACAACAATCCTTTTCACCTCCATGTCTCATTTTTTTGTACCACAAAATGTACTGGAAGTGCACTTCTAATTTCTCCATCAGAACTTCACCCCTAGATATCTATTTTCAACTCTTTTCATGAGGAAATAGGGTTCAGAAGACTTTGGCTATCATAATTCCACTAAGAAATAAGAAAGCCCATAAAATGACTATAACTCAATTTAAAAAATGTTAAAAAAATTGCAAAAAAAAAAAAAAAAGAAATAACAGAGCCCAGATTCACTGCAAATGCCTTGCTTTCGCCCTTCGGAATAGCCTTAAGTCACACTGGTTCAAGTGTGAAGCACATCAGAAGAGAAGACTGGAAAAAGCTTGGCTCCACATTTGGAAAGCCTTGAATGCCCAACTCAGTAGCACACTGTTGGGTCAGAGGTCAGACACGAGGCCCAGATCGAAAGGGAGTGTATATCCAGCCTCCTCTGCTTGTCAGCTGTGAGACGTGGGGTGATTTCCTAGTCTCTCCAAGTCTTGGTTTTCATTATTTGTAAAATGGGGATCATAACAATGCCTATCCTTCAAGGTTGCCATGAAGCTTAAAATAAGAATGAGAATACAGCACTGGGATAGGCACAAGATGTAAGTGTTCAGTAAATGTTAGGGGAAAATAGGTCCTTGACAGTTCTTGAATGCAGATGTAACACCATCAAAGCAAGGTTTCAGGATGATTAACCTACACTGGAATTCAGGTGGATTAAAACAGGGAAGTATTTTGAGGGGAGAAAAAAAGAGCTGAAATAATCCATATAGGAGTATAATTACAAGCATCGGAGTCTCTTTCTGGTTCCCTCTATGGCGGGACACACACACACTGCAGTGCAGTGAAGGACAAAGAAGAAAGAACAGGCCATGTGCCCACTGGGGACATCTGTCTCTCAGTGTTGGAGAAATCTCAATAAAAACAGCATAACTATAAGTACACAGGTTATTTCTAATGCTTACATTCTTTGAGTAGGTTTTATAGCCCCAATCTGAAAAATGAGAAAAACTAATGGTCATTAAAGTAGATAGAACCCCCACACAGACACCCCAAGACCCACCAGGCACATAGTACATGCTCAATAAACGGCAATTCCCAATTCCTCTCTGAATACATATCACACTCTCTCTCTGTCTGAAGTGTTGATTCCATGCATTCACTTCGAGAAATCATACACATTCTTCAAATTCTGCCCCAAGAATAATTCCAACTCTGATCAACCCAGCCTGAAGTAATTTCTTTCTTTATACAGCTGCACAATAAATACTCTTGGTTGATTTCTTATAAGAAACTTACTTTGTCACGATATCCCTTTATGTTCCTTTACAGTTTACGAAGTGTTTTTTCCCACCAATCAGTTCATCCTCATGAGGGAAGCAGGGAAAGAGTATTATAGCCGGAAGCAGGCTGAAGGTCAGAGAAGAATGAGTTTTCAAGGATACCAGTGGGTGACAGCCAGGACGAGGCCCTGGGCTTCATCTGACAAGTTTTCTAAGTACTGGACCCACACCCTTCCCACCCAGCTCTGCCCACGTGCCAACGCCCAAACACACGGGCACACGTCGCACAGAGGCTTGATATCGAACACCAAACAAAGGAGTTTCTGAGGCCAACGAGCAAACAGAGGGTCCTGAAGAGCCCGCTGCACTTGAGACTTCTCTGGAAAGAACCGTCTCCTACAACAGGGCCCTTCGGACATACACATTGTTTCCCAAATCATCTTTCCTATTTCCAAAGAATTTATCACCTGCAAACATTTACAAAATGCCTGGTGCTGAGGACTGTTAGAGATGCAGTTTCAAGCTCTCTGAGTCGCAAATTATGGGCCTTTATTTGGAGGCTGAAATTCATACAAATGTAACATGATTGAATTGAGCATAATATAAATAAAATTGTTCATATCCAGACAACTCTGTTCACTAAAATACAGAAAGTCAATCCACTCTCTGTTACACTGTGTAATGCCTTTAGACCAAATAACAAAATGCAATTGTAGGTAAATTTCCCATTAGTGACATAAAATTAGGTTGGGAAGAGAGGCAATTTTTGTCTAAAATTAAAAAGATGCAATAATGGAAACCAATTTTTTACTCTCTCCATGCAGGATTCTGCCAGAGTCAAAGAGTGGACATATCACAAAAAGAAACAGCAACAGCTGTTTGTGTTCATATGTATTTGTTATTTTTATCAGTTTATGACTTATCTCAAAGAAACCAACTACTCTTCACAGAACTCTTCATATGAACTATACTCTGCATAGTTCATATCATTAGTATTATTTACCCTCTAACTATGTGAAAACAAGAGTGGTGATAATACACATTATAGTTCATCAATATTTGAGCCAAGTTTAGACGGTTGATCATTTCTGAGAATAAAATAAAATGTGCTGATCATACAATAAAATCAATAAAATATCAAAAGGGTCTGTATTAAGCATCAATCATTCATTCATTCAACAAATGTTACTTTTGCATCTCCAGCATAAGTCACTAAGATGCAAAGATAATCCAGTACACACTATCCCTGCAATTATGGAGCTCACAACGGAGTAGAGAAGCTTATTACTGCTAAACACATAGCTAAGTGAAACCATCCTTAAAATGCCCCCTGTACCACACAGATGAGAACTAATTACTTCGTAAAGGCCTGCAACTGATCACCTGTGAAGTACAAGGGAACAGTTCTCCCCGTTTGTGACGGCATAGAGACAGATGCTGATACAATAGGCACCTACTGGGTGCATTGTCCACTAAAGCCCACAAATCATGCTGTGAGGCAGAGAGGAACCCAGCCAGATATCAGCAGTATTCCTGCAGCACAGCTCAACGAATAATTTTCTTTTATTCCAACTACATTTTAACAATCAATTTTCAAAGCAAAATGAAAACTCAGCCTGGGAAAAAATGAGACATTAGCTTCAATTTCAAAAGGCTAGGATTTGTACACTTCATAACTCCCTGGAAAAGATCTCAGCAAAAGAGTATCAGTAGGAAACTCCAGCCTCAGAGTAAGTAAGCCTTGGGGCTTCTGGTTAGCGGTATTATTCCTCCAATGCACCAACCGCCCATGAGGCCCCTTTCAAAAATAGAACTCATGACACTGATCGCATCTGTTTATCCTCCTCAGAGTGGCCGTGTCCCTACCGTATAGCATATAATTTTCTGTTGTTCAGCTTATGCTTTGTTAAAGAAATTAAAAACTGTCTGTCCTATATAATAAGCACATAGAATTATTTATCCATAAATCAGTTCACAGGAAATCACTACCCAGCAGTCTGTAATAACTCAGCCTGTGTTTCTAACCTGTGGCCTGACTGTGGTATATCATCAAATTGTAGCAGCATAAAGGCATAAATCGTAGTTATTATTGTTAAACCAGTGGTAGGAACGACTTTTCAATGAGGAAAGAGAAAAAAGACAAAACAAAGACAATTTTGGAAGTGTACATATTTTCCTTTTCAATGCAGCACTTAGCAGCACCCCAGTGCAGCTCACTGAAACTCTCCTACACCTTCTGCTTTGATTTTACACACTGCCTGTATTTCAACTGTCTTACGTTGAAGTAAAAGTAAATGGTAAACGCAGTAGCATTCTTACAGCATTTTACATTATTCAAACGCCATTGTAACTTACACAAATGAATGAAACCTCAAAACATACTTGTCTGGGAACCTTATAAGACACTTCATCCTGTATTTATAACAATACAAAAGAAAATATCAGACAAAAATAAATAACTCAACAATTGGGAATAAGTGTTGAGGCTATACTGTTAAATGAATTTATCTAAAAATACACACACACACACGGGCATGCACAGAGAGAGAGAGAGAGAGAAGGAAAGCTCCACTTGCTTTCATAATTCAAGTGTTATCAACAAACACAAACGAGGTAGGTTTTTCGAATACTAACTGTCTTAAATCATATCTGTATCAGGAGATATTGTCATCAAGAACACTACCAGTACTGAAAAACTGAACTATGAATTTTAGAGCCCTCTCTGAATAAACTACAGTGATATACAGCTGTCTCCCAATCTTTTCTTGAGCTGACTACCCCCCTTACACTACAAAAATTTTCTACTTAAATATATATATATATATATATATATATATATATATATATATATACACACACACACACACACATACAGTACCATTTGGTGCCTTGTAATTCTATACATGGTTTTTACATTTTGCAGCATAAAGATTTTGTCTCATGTAATAGATGCTGCTTCACATTTGGGAAACGTTATGTTATAACTCTGACTTTTATTAGATTATTTAATATAAGTACTAAGTAACTAGACTAAATTAATAAAGACCCTATTGAAAAAAAAAAAAAAACAGACAGAGAGAACAAAATTATTCCACAAATTAAATAAAACTTTCTGAAGCTGGTATTTTAGAAACCTTTATTTAATTTTCAAAATTCCAATTCTTCTGAAAAACAGCCAAAATATTGGTCAGGATATGAAAAAAACATGGTTGGCGTTTAGTTATTCATTTCATAAGAGTGCCATTTAAAACTATTACATGCGGGAATAAGACAAATGAGAAAGAAAAGCGTTATGAGAAATTATTTGGGATCAGTTCTAAGCTTCTGCCACTGGTTAAAAGCTATTTCATCTGGTATATATTTTCTTATTATTGTTCTCAGTTTAATCATTATCTGAAAAGCGTTTCAAATTAAATGATTAATTTTTGGCAGGTAACACAAACAAACTTCTTTCTATTCAAAAATACATTTGCACGAAGAGATTTCCCGCTAACATTTGCCACCACCACCCTCAAAGTATCTTCAACAATCAAAGACACAAGGGAAACAGTATTTTGTAAACATACTATTAAAGATAAAAGTACTTTTTTAAGCACACTTTGCTGTGTTCTAGCAGATGCTCTTCATAACATGTTTAGCCAGTGTTTCTGCATCTTCTGGGGTAAGAAGTATCCACTGAAGATCTAAAACTACAGTTACATATTTCCCATCCTAATTAATTACATGTATTCCTTTCAGATGGAAGTTCAAATGTTGCAACAAGTTTCCCCAGGACCTAGTTTTCCAGGTACCCCATCACTGGGCTCAGCATCCTTGGAAACTCTTATCAGCTGCATGTCCCCAATTACATATAACAGAATTGTCCTTCAGGCGTATTCTGTTTCCTATAATTTAAGGTTACATAATATCTGATCATAAGGGCAATATTATGAGGGCATGTTGATTATCAAAGAAAATGTTGCCATATAATACAAAGGCCAAAGTATAGTTATTTATGTTGTACATTTATTCATGTCCCAACTAACCTGATTTCGCAGTAATTTGTTAAGAAACTAGAAGACATGGAAGCAACTGTGACTATTACAAAATGGCAACTGCTGTTAGTTTGAAGTTTTTTGTTTTGTTTAATTTTTTTTTTTTTTTGATTCCTTTAAGAACGTTTCAGTAATTTTTACCTTCGGTACATCTTCATATATACTCTACTACTAAACCTAATTATGTACATGGCTTGCAGGTTTCAGATGTTTTATATTCAAAGAAGTTCTGACGGTTTCTTGATTTCCTTTTTTTTTGGAAATGTCTTATTTAAAGTCAGCAAACCAAACTTTAAAATTTGGCACTACCATATTAATGATTATAATAAAGAAGCCAAAGGCCCAATACACAGGAGATGCACTCTCATTACATAAATGTTTCTTGAATTGAATAGAAGCTAGATCTATAGTTACAACATACATGGTGATGAATAATGACAATGGTTTCTTTGAGTACCTTAAAATATTCAGCCATGTCAGAAAAATGCCATATAAATCAAAGGGCAACTGAACTGTGGTAGAGACTTAGCAATTATTCCTTACAGGATGTCTAGTTTTCCCATGGTCACTGGGATGAACAGTTAGAGATGATCTGGAGGGTAGGAGATGGTCAGAAATGGATTCTCTTTCTCCCCATTCCCAGGAATTTGCAGTTTATAGAGACTGTGCTGTTGAGAGTGGTCATACTAAGTCAGTGGGCAGAGCATCCATCAAAACCAAGTTCATCCCTAGAGCAGCTGTGAGCCCCACCGGGGCTTGTGGAACAAAAGCTCCAGGGGTGGATCCTCGGAGACGCTGAGGCTGAGCCAGGTTTGGGACGCACTGCCCGGGTGTCCAGTGAAAAAGAACGTGGAGCATAGACAAGATCAACTCACTGGCTCTCCTCAAAAGAGGTACAGGAAACCAAGAGATTCTCAGATTTCTTTTTTCCAACCCACCAGCAGATATGCTCACTATGGCCAAGGAAGATAAGCAAAGAGAAAGGAAAAGGTTACAGCACAAGAGAAAGAAAACAGGGTTAGGAGTCACTGTAACAGTTTCAGTCCTTCTTAGGTTTGTGGGATTTGGCATGGGCTGAACAGGCAATAGAGCAGAAGAAAATGGTTTCCTGCATAGGCACGAACTTTACGTTACTTAGATTATAGGCCATGTCAGTTTAACTGTTTCATGCAACCCTAGCTACAGCTCCACACACATGAGGACACCTACAATACAGTGTGTGTCTGACAGTCAGGAAACAAGAAAGCCACTTTGTCTGAAAGTACAGCAGACTGGGAATCAGGATATCCAGGTCTGGGCTTGGAGCTGTCCCCTGTTGGCTGAAGCTCTGCACCTATGGGCAACTCACTTAACCTCTCTGGGCCCCTATTTTCTCTTCCATAAAATGGGGATTTAAAAGCAAAACCAGAATACAACCACTAATAACAAAAACTCCCCTGCCTGACTCACAAAACGGTAATTATAATAAAATAATATGAGCTAAACAGCACTGAAAATTATAAATGCTGTATAAACATATACTGGCATTCATGA
Organism: Camelus dromedarius; assembly: GCF_036321535.1. NCBI lineage: Eukaryota > Metazoa > Chordata > Mammalia > Artiodactyla > Camelidae > Camelus > Camelus dromedarius. Next base: position 72,841,300 of record NC_087439.1, on the reverse strand, counting down.
ATTGCAAGTTAACATAAAAGAGGTAAGCATTACATTTTTAGAAATGTTTTTACTTAAACAAAAACCTGAATCTTCTGAAATGTCACTGACCAACATGGCAAGTCACCTGATGTAGTCTTTAAAGCACCTGGGCTTGGAAACTGTTCTCTCAGTGACTGGGGCAAGTCACTGAATTTCTTTGAGACTCCATTTTACCATTTTTAGACGTCTGAGAGGAAATGTCAGGAACAGCACCTCAACAATCACCCTCTGCTGCAAAGCATCCCAGAGAGTCTCTGCACTTGTAAATACTTACTACTGTCTCTATTCCTCACTAGACTGTAAATGCCCCACAATAGCATAGTTCCTGGCAGATGGCAGAGGCACATAGCTGTGAGATGGAGAAAGGGAGGGAAGAAGGGAATAAAGAAGGAGGAAGGAAGGAAGGAGGAAGAAAGAATGGAAGGAATGAAGGAAGAAAGGAGAGCGGAGGAAGGTAGGAAGATGGGTGAGGCAGGAGGGAAGAAGGAAGGAGGGGAGGAAGCAGGCAGGGAGGAAGCTGAATGGAGGAGGGGAAAGGAGGAAGGAGAGAAGGGAAGGGAGGAAGGAGGGGACCTGCCACTCTGCCAGGGCCTGAGGGCAACACTAGCTCACTTGGCAGGTTCAGCTGATGTTTTCTACCCAGACTCCATCCCCAGCATCCTGTTAGCCCCCAACAAGCAGCAAATTGAGCTCCCACACTCTGGACATCCAGGAAGACCAGCAGAAGAAAGAGTCTAGACAGCTGTGAAGGCACAGAGAAAGGCCTGAGAGGCTGAAACCCTCGGATCAAATCTGCTCAAGGAATCTGGCCACCTCCAGAGACTTGCAGCTCTGATATTCTGAATCAAAACACTGCCCGAATACTTCTGGGCCCAGTAATGGCAGCTTTGATTCCTGTCATTTAGAAAACACATTAAGCCTTCAAAACTGTGAAAATAAACTCAACATTGAATTGGTGGATTGATTTTTCTTTCATTAAAATTCGACTTTTCTATTTAAAAAAATGGCAAGCACCCAGCTTTTTGTTTCTCAAGGAGGGCTCATTTTTAAACTTTCAAAGTATAGTAAACAACTTCTAAATTCAGGATAATTGAAGGTCTGCCAGTTGGTGAGCAAAACAACAATGGCTTTCATATCAACCAAAAAAGTGAACGTGGCTCAATCAGGATTTTTTTTTTAACTGAGTATCATTCTGCCAACGGTACTTCTTACTAAAATAACAAAAGCTGCTGCCTACAGACTACTAATGGCTTACTACCTGCATAAATATAACTGTGCTCATTACCGCTTTACATTAAAATTATTAGCTAAGAATGGCTTTCCCCAGGGATCCTTTTATGTGAATGAAAGACAATAACACAATTATTAGAAAAGTAAGATACTCTCAGATCAATTTTGCATTTCCATAGCACAAAATAGAAGAAACAAAGTGTTCATATGCCCCCACAAATAAGTAATTTCCTCTCCTTAAAGATGTATTTGTATTGAACTAAGCCCCTAGCATAACCCACATCAGTAAATAAGTCTAATTCATTCAGGAAGTATGATTCTGAAAATTAAGAAGAGTAATGTACTGAAGCCTCAAAATTATCTAATTATAAATATGAAAAATTCCCTAGGAATTATTGATATACAAGACCCTCAAAATGCAGACAAGACTTATTTTTATTCAGGGTATTAAAGAATTAAAAACTGGTCAGAAAGACAAGAAGACTGGGACTAGAGGAGAGCTAATACTATACATTTCTGTTGTGTTCCATTAGAAAAAAGTCTGGAAAGAAGCCTCCAGGGGCTAGATCAGGCGGATTTTTTTCAAATTCAATCATTCTTGAAACAACTTAAGTGGTTTTGATTTGAATATCAAGCTACCATCAGCTTCCCACCTCTAAAAGGAAGAAGAATCACAAATCTTAAAAACATACTCAGTCACTCAGGTCACTAAGTCAAACATTTAAAAAAAAATCAGTTTATTTCACTTTTTGTTATTTTATTTTGCTGTTTTAACATATATATTCTACAATATATGAGTGGGGCATAGAAAGTATTCATTACATGAAGATTTTCTTCACGTCTAATCTTTTATGTACTGATGAGCAGCATGTACCTTCATGGGCCCAAATTTTCCTGATACTCATTTTTAGTTGTTCAACAGTGTGTTATCACATTCAGTTTATAATGACCCATCAAGAAAAAATGCGTCTATTTTATGTTTATCCTGGTACTGCTGTGTTGTTATACTAGAAGAAAGCAGTTAACCAAGTTATCCAGTATCACATTACAATTAATTAGTACCAGAAACAAAGAATAAGTGACTATATTTTAAGTTATGATACAGCACTTTTCCACATGATTCACAGTTAGTTAAATGTACTAAATTAAAATGCCCATGGACATTTAATTATTAACTTATAGTTTTTACACACTTGGAAACATCTCTGAACCAGTCGTAATCAGAGATGACCACATTCATCTGAGTGCCTTCACCTGATGACTGACATTTAATAGTAGCTCAAAAAAAAAAAATGCTGGCACAATAATATTCAAACATGATTACATTCTAAAAACTATGAGCCAAAAATGATGGCAAATTTCTTCCCCAATCACATCTATATGACTATTAATTTTAGCATTTAATTTGCATTTTGCCAAGTAAAATAAAGAAAGCAGAAGCAAGGGCTTCGTAATTCTTGTCCCTGCTGCTCAATTACTGGATGGCAATTATTTAATTACTCAAAATATTGCGTTGGGGTGGTACATGTAATAATGCTTATAATAAACCAGAGTAAGAGCCCTAAAAAACACATTTTTTATTCATCCATAAACCATTCCATGCGAAGCAACCCCATGTAAAGAACTTATTATGGTATTTGGGCCACAGCTACTTCTCTCTTTGCTCTACTCATGGTGATGAATATGCCAACTGTTTAATATATTTCTTGCTCCTCCACTGGCAAAAAATAATTTGGGTTGCAAAATGACTTCACAGGAGATATTGCTCACATTAAATATCCAGCAATTTTTAATATGAGCTTGATTTAGACAACTGACAAAGCTGACTCTATTTTCTGTGACTCTTTATGCACCCAGACCTGGAGATATGGCTCCAATATTTTTATCCTTGAACTTTCCAGCCCCTGTTTGGCTCATATAAATTTTTTATTTTTTTTCTCCATAAAATGCAATCATTAATAGCAAAATGTTTTTTTTAAATCTGCTCTAATAAAATCATAAGATGCTTGAGATTTCCATATTTGCTGTCTCTTATCTTTTTGGAAGATAATTAATGCTTCACCCTGAGGCACTGGAAATAACTGTTGCAATAATCCAAAAACTCGATTGCCCAGAGTGGGTATACTTCAGCAGTCATTCTGGACAATTTAAGGTATTTTGCTTTTGCAAATATAAGGCCTACAGATGTGTTTTACCAAACAAAACAAAACAAAACAAAACAAAAACCAAAAAACATTTTGCATTTAGAATGCAAAAGAAAATGACCTTTCAAAGCCACCATAGCATGGTGAGAGGGTATAGCTCAATGGTACAGTGTGTGTCTAGGATGCACGAGGTCCTGGGCTCAAACCCCACTACCTCTGTTAAAAATAAATAGTTGAATAAATTACCTAATTACCTCCCTCTCCCCCCCAAAACAAAAGTATTTGGAAAAAAAAAAAAACAGTATTAAACAGAAAAACAAAGTCACTATGGCACTAAGGGAAGTCACGGTCCCACTAGTCTCTGGAAACCTCCAAGTCCTCCAGGAGTAGAAGCCAAGTGAGAGTGGAGGAAATTATAAACGCCCAGGCTAGTTTGCTTCATCTCCACTGAGAAACTGTCCAACTGTAATCTGACCCATGGTTGTCAGTAAAAGCATCACCTCTGTTGTTAACTTATTCCCAGCAAATACATTTCTATTTCAATGGAAAGGAAGATCTGGGTTCACACTAATCAGACCCAACTGGAAGGCCATATTAGCAATTTGGCAGGTGCCTGAGGGCCATACCTAATCTGCATAAAATGGAGCAGATTGCAACCGCCCTCATCTTTTTTATTTTTAAACTGGTTTTTGAAGCCGAGCATACATAAAATCTCAGAGGGAGAGACAAGGAGATGGTACTGCATACATTTTCCTTCATGCCTGTATTTTCATTCTTTTTGTACAAACCATCTTCCTGAATGGTTATTTACTGAAACAGAGATAACAAAATAAAAGGTGCTAGGAAAAGGAGTGGGTAGGGATCACAAACACTAAAAAAAAGTCTTATATCTTATAATAGATCTTCACAACCCTTATAGTATAATTTTAAATCAGTTTCAATTTGAATATAGCATTTTTATATTTTGTAAAGACATGCTAAATGGAAATATACCCTGACTGTGGGAAACAAGTTGCAGCTAGCAGAGATTCTAAGACTAATAATAATTTGTAAACCTATGATCTGCCTAATAGAGAAAAACATTATATTAAGTGTCACCATTATCATCTCAACACTGGTTTCTGCTGCTTGTAGAATAATTTAAAGTGACAGTGTTCTTTATAGCCTAAGAACTTAAAATCTAAGTCAATCAGTTCAAGTCTGAGTGAATCTGAAAAATGACTCTAGCAATAATGAATGGTGAGTAATGTAAACCAAACAAGATCCAGAAAAGAAGAATAAACCCACAAAGGTAAGTGTATCAGATTTTTTTTTTTTTTTACTAGAGTCAATGTTGACATGGAAGCCCCAAAAGAGAGCCATCATAGAAGAATTTGATTTCTGTGGTTTTAGAAAGACATATGGAAGGTGCTCAGCAGGGTGCTGAGGAGCCCACAGATGTTACAAGAAAAACGGCTCCACTGCAGAAAAGCCACATCTTAAGTACACTCCATATCTCAACAAGATGGTGGAATTAAGGTCAAGAAATGGAGAATGATGGGTGGTTTCAAGGGAGAAGATAAGAGGATCTTGAAGATGCTTCACAGGGCAATTCGAAGCCACTGTAGAGCATTAAGAAATGATGGAGAAATACCAATCTATCAATATCAACAAAAGGCAGGCAAAAGTCTTCCTAGAGCTACAGAATCTAGGTCATAGGAAATTGCTGCAAAACCCAGGTCATACAGAACTAAACAAGATGGCTGCAGTCTAAGGAAAAAGGAGGATGAATGCTGGCAACCTTAGAAGGAATACTGGAATCTGTAGACAGGCAAAACAGAAAAGCAGATATGGTGTCAAGTTAAAAGTACTGGATTAGAATCAGAAGACCAAGGCACTTACCTCTCGGAGCCTCTCCATCTGCCCCCCTGTAAATGAGATTATAATGGCCTCCATCTCAAGGGTTGTTGAGAGCACTAAACCAGGTAATATGAATTCAGGTTCTCTGTAAAGTCTAAACTGCTAACCAAAGTAAGCGGCCATTGTTGTTGGTGTTATAAAGAGTAAACACAATGACAAAGAGTTTAAAATTACTGATTCTTATTTAGACTCCTAGAGGAAGGAGGAAGTATTTTCTCTGACAGTGGGTAAGAGTGAAACCCCTAAAGAGCCAACAAACTGAGTTGGAAGTGGTGATGAACAGCCAATCTTTGAACTTTTAAAGACAAAGATATAAAAAAGATTTAACCAAATGAAAGAAATTCATGTTTGATCAGGTAAAGACATATAACTATGGGCTCTTGGGAGTGAAGATCATTTTGCAACTTCCTGTATATAGAAAAGAGGACAAAATTCCAAGCGACTGCAAGAATCCATATTTACAAGTCCTCCCTATGAGCTAGACATTTTCTCATTATATGAATTTTCATGAAAATCCTGTGACATAAATATGAGTGGCTCCATTTTTGTTTGTCTAAATTAATTTTTTTTGGAGGGGGGTAATTAGGTTTACTTATTCATGTATTTTTAGAGGAAGTACTGGGGATTGAACCCAGGACCTCATGCATGCTAAGCATGTACTCTACCACTTGAGCTATACCCTCCTCCTGAGTGGTTCCATTTTTAGATTAGGCTATTTAACTTGCCTAACATCACAAAGATGTTCAATAGCAAAGACTGGAGGCCAGGAATTACCTGACTCAAAAGCCCGTATTTTTCCCCAATTGTGGCACCTCTTACCTTTTGGAGAACTCTTGCTTAGCCTTTGAGATCCAACTGAAATACCTCCAGAGAGAATAGCACTTCTTCTACCTCCTCTAAGATAATTTGACTGCACTGTATTTATTGATGAGGTAAATTACTAAACAGTTTATGTGAAATTCCCTTTCCCCATCTGACTATAGGCTACTTAATGAAGCTTCATCTTAGTCACCTTTGTAGCTCCAGCACTGAGCTGAGTGAGCACCAGGCATAAAACAGACATCCAATAAATTTGTACTGAATGGATCAACAGAATTTAAAGACTCTAAACTGCCACTAATAACTTGATCCCAACTCTTTTATGCTATTATTTTTACTAACTACCCTTATCCATTTATTGAGAGTCAACTATGAGCCAGGTGGGATTGTTCTAGGTGTCCTACATCAATTCACTCGTACATTATATAATTTAATCCTTGAATTATTCCTACAAAGTAAGAATGATTCCCATTTTACAGATTAAGAAATAGTAGCAGAAAAAGATTAAGGAACTTGCTAGGGGCACATGGCTTCTAATAATAATAGTGATAATAATAATATCACAAATTAAGTGCCTATTTTGTGGGAAGCACAGTGGGGAGATTTAACATATATTACCTTCTTTGATCTTCACAACAAACCAATAAGGTAGATGTTATCACCACATTTTGTAGATGAGAACACCAGGGGACAAAAAGGTTAAGTAGTTTCCCAAGATTACACAGCTAACAAACAGCATAAGTACTATTTAAACGCAAGTTTTTATGACTCCAAAGCCCACATTCTTTCCATTATATCTAGATCACTTCTGCTATATTATGTTGCCTGAATCTTTCTATTTTAAATAACTGTGATAAGCACTTGAGATAAAATAAATCTCTAATGGGATATTTAAATCTAAATTGGTCACATTTAATAAATGGGTGAGTCAGAATTAAAAATAATATATTTACGCAAGCAAAAGGAGGTCTAGGAATGTAGGTCTGATTCAATGAACTGAATTAGTTGTATTTTGTTGAACCCAAAATAACACATATTACTTTTGAACATGAAAAGCTCTTTAATATTAATATTCTTTCCAAATGCATTAAAGTTTTTCATTCAATTTAACATTTATGGAGTAGAAGTATAGAGTGGTAACCAAGATAGGCATGGTGCCTATACTCAGGAAACTTGAAGTTCACTGGGTCTAACCAACAAGCAAAGACATAATCAAAAATTTTACAAGTGCCAAGCACAAAATAAAAGGATGCTACGAGAAAGAATTATCAGATAGGGAAAACGGCTGAGGGATGAAAAGGAAAATTTTCACCAAAGAGTGGTGAAAACTGGGTACTGAGCAAAAGACAGGGAAAGAATATTTGATGGTCATGGAGCAGGAAAGGTTTAGCGTGGCCTTCCGTAAAGAAGGCCCGCGTGGCTGAGAGCAGAAATGTGGAGAGCAAGTGGTTAAGGCTGGAGGCCAGGACAGATTAGAAAGAGCTTTGCAGGTCACAGTAAGTATTTGAATTTTACTCTAATTTAAACAGAAAACAGGGGAAAGGCTTTAGGCAGATGAATGGCATTATTCAGTTTTTGTATTTAAGCCATCACTCTGGCTTGGGGGAGGGGGTGGCGACTAGGGAGAGTGTTGAGGCCTTGAACTGAAATGCATAAGAAACGAAAGGCAGAGAAGCCAGTTTGGCGGCTGTTGCAACAGGTTAGGTGAAAAGGGAGGGTAGCCTGGACCAGGTGGAAGCAGTGGAAATAGAAAAAAAATCAGACGTTTAGAAATCTCAACCCAGTATCACGGGGGAAAAGCCACTACCACAAACAAACACAAACACCAGTTATACTGAGGAGGACATGAAGAAGTTTCAGACATACCGGGAATGTCCTATTTCCAAAGCAGAATGGTGAGTACAAGGGTGCTTGTTTTATCATTTACTCTTTGGTGTTGAGCATATACATGACATATTCTTGTGTAAGCATGGAATATTTCATAAGAAAACATTTAAAGATTACGAATGCTACACATTTTAAATGACATATCTTAGGACACTCAGATATAGCTGTCTTGTCATTTCAGGCATGCTTTATAAACTCTTCAGTTTGACCCTTAAATTAGGACAGTAAAGCACTACATCAGCTCAAATTCTACTGAAAGTATTTTCTAACTCCAGGTTATCTGTAATAACAACAAAACTTGTTAAATTTAAAGTCTAAAGTTTGATAATTTAGCATCTTAAATATCAGTGAAAATTAATCATGAATTTGTCACCTGGGAATATAGTCGAGGTTTTTAAAAAATTGTTGTCCATGAACCCAATTAGTCATAAACATAGAATGACAGCAAATACAAAAGAATCTATTAAAGAGTTATCTGTAAAAATATAAAAACTCTGAACAACCTAAATGCCTAAAACAAATGAGATGGTAAAGTAAATTATGGAATACCCAACATCACCAACCATTAGGAAGTCATTAAAAATGAATGCCATGGAAAATGTTCGCTATATTAAGTGAAAACAGTGTTATATAGATAAAGCACAGGGTCTATGAGGAGGGAAAGAAAAACAAACTAGGAGGGATGTAGAAAAGTCTTTATCAGCAAAATTTTTAAGGTAAGAAGGATATTGGATCACAGGTGACACCAAAGGGGAATTGGACTTTTATCTTTCATTCTGTTTTACATTTTTCAAACTTTCTAACAATGGGTGAATTTATTACTGTAAAAATGCTGTGCTTTCCTTGCAAATTATTAAGCAAAACAACCTACACACAAAAGGAAGCTATTTGCATTCAGAAATCTCTGTTCTATTACAAATTCTTGACTATTTTCAGATGAGAAACCCTTCAATTTAGAAACCTTTAGAAAGAAACATGAACAGCTCTGATGTTGCCTAAAAAGATACTAAGCAAGAAAGCCCTGATAGTCAAAGTGGCTGTGTAGGAACACCAACAAGTTAAACCAGTCTGGTCAGTTAGCAGGAATTAAATCCTCTCCAATCCTTCATCATCTATCCAGCCAGCATGTACGCAGTGCCTTCTAGGATGGCAGGATACCAAACCACAGCGGGGCACAGGGAGTCAGAAGACCACCTCTGTCAACAAGGGGCTTCTTATCACCTGGCTAGAGAAAGAGCAGGTAAGGCAAGGACACCAGGAACAAATGAGCAAGTAAATGAGCCCTCTGCAGACGCCGAGGGACGGCAAAGTGAGGGAAAGACCGGCCCCTGAGTGCTGGGCTGAGAAGCTGTGCTGGATGAGTAAGACCTTCCCTTCTGACATACTAAACAGGATTGCCAAACAGGACAAGCAGCCAAGGCCTACTCAGTGGAGGCCATGGTAAGACCATGACAAGGAAGGAGATCAGAACTTTCATACAAAAACAACCATCTTAAAGGCTAGAACTCCTGACTCCCGATGTGGACCTGCTCGCTCTGATATAGCTCACTTCCCTTTGTGCGCCGCCTAAAAAATGATTATTATGTTAAAGATAGCAGACAAAATGTAAGTGGCAGCTCTAACAGACATAACCAATAATTCTCAGTTGATGGTTACTTACCTTAATTAAAATAGTGCACATTATTTAGAAGAAAGTTTTAAAATACCATGGCAAACAGCAATACAGGATATAAAGTGGCTCAGTATAATTTGAGGTGAAACCACAAAAGAAAAATATGTCATTTAAGCCAGAGATTATTAATTTACCATGTATACTTAGCATAAAGAAAGTATATTCATTTAAGAAATACAAACACTGTGAATAGTGCTTTAATGCTATGTGAGTCTTTCTAGGCCTCCCAAAATAAATAACATTTATAAAAACACTCCTTTAAGCTAAAAGACATTTTAAATAAAATCATGCAAATCCCAAACATGTATTTTTTTAAAAAGTAATCCGGCATTGTTTATTTTTGCCTTTGAAGTATTATATTTCATCTACTAGAATATCGGACTATCCTTTTTTTTTCCCACCTTTTTGGTTATGCCCTTAAAATAACTGTGATGCTCGCATAGTTCAGAGCTTTAAACTTGTAAATAACCCCTCCCAGAAGCCCAAATCTCCATATCTTAATATCATGAAAGCTGGAACTGTAAAATAAAATCTGTTAGCAGCTGAAATCTTAATGAGGTTCTACAAAGAAGCGGCTTTTCTGCAATGACTCAATGCATGGAAACAGTTGAGTGATTATAAATGCATGGGCTGAATGTGAGTTGGCAAATATAATACCACAGAATGTACCCAGAACTAGGGTTGTCCCAGTTCAAATGAGACTATATTCCTTTACCAGTGCAGGCACACGACTAACCTGAAATGTCTTTGGCTGAGAGATAGGTGTGAGCCCATAAAATTATGTCCCTTGACACCCCATTTACATGGTGACAATCTGTTCTGGCCCACCAGCAGCCTGTTCTTCAACAACAAAGCACTTCAGAAGGAACACTGCATAATGTGGGTTTCATCCGACATAATAGAAGCCAGCGACAATTGGACTGGAGAGGTGGTTCTCAAAACTTAAGGACATGAGACCCCCCCAATCAAAAACAAAGAATTGAGGAAGATTCTGGGGTCTGCCACCACAGGATAGGATGCACCAGGTTGGGAGATACCCAGGAATCTGTACTTGAAGAAGTGGCTCGCAGCCAAGCAGGCCTCTCAGGGAAATACTAGCTGAGAGTGTGTCTCCCCAGGGAAAAGCGGAGGGAAAATGCAAATGGCAGGTGGGAGAGGGGGGCCACATTTTTTTAAAGTATTCCATCACTATCATTTTTTCAGGGAAAACGAAAGGAGTTTCCTCAAAAGTATTCTCTGAACCTTCGCACATATAACTGCAAACTTAGAACATGTCCTAGAAATATTTCAGTACAATTATTCATGGTAAAGAAATTAAACTCCACATGCTTATTTCTATATATAAATATATATTCTTAAAAAGGAAAAAAGAAGAAAAAAGCTCTCAGGGCCAAACACTCTCAAATCCATTCTTACTTAGGAATTCCAGAAATTTAGGAATGCTTAATTATATGAATATCGCATGGTCTGTGGTAAGTACTATTATTATTTATTCTCTGCATACTACAGATAAAAAGTAGGCAGAAGTCTATACAATTAACACACCTAACAAGGTAGGAAGCTAAAACGTAAACACGGTGAAACCCTGTATTTTCGTAATTATGTCTCCACAATTCTCACTTATTTTTCCCTAAGCCCATTAAATTCCAAGCCCTATATGCTAATAGTATGTTTAGTTTTCAGCATGTGCAGTCCTTTGTGAGAAAACTCAGGGAAATAACATCTTTGGCTAACAACCTGCCCCCCTTGAAGAACAGAGGTTTCCACAGTCTTCATAGTGCTTAGTTATCTTAAGAGCCGTGGGCTGCTCCCGTAAGTAAGTGGCTCATGGTACCCACCACAGAAAGTATATGGAACATCTTTATGAAGCTGAACTATGCTGAGCTGAAATCAAAAGAATGAACTTGAGAGATATAACATCATAGAAGTCTACAGGTACAAAAGTCCACATCTCCTACAACTAAGAAAGCAATGGCATTCTTAGAAGAGATACTTAGAAAAGCAGACATCAAAAAGTTGAAAGAAAATATGGGTGTGATTCTGCACATAGCACTGTTTTGAGGGAGATGGTTTAAAAAAGATGTGAGGCTGTAAAAATGCGAGGCTGTAAAAAATTGGTAAAGAATATGAGTGGATAATCAGCATGAGAAATAAGAGTAACATTGAGTATGATGCTACTTACTGGTCATTAAAATAGTATCTCACTTAATTCTTAAAACTGTCCTAAAGTAAGGAGGGCTTTTAACCCATTTTAGAGATGAAATGTAGAGAATTTAAAGAACTCTCCTAAGGTCTAGTAAGAAATGAGACCAGGATCTGAACACTATACTAAAAAGCCTTCTGTGTGACTGCTTAGGAAGTTCTCCAATGAGCCTAAAATGTTTATCATTTAATTATTTTATTTTGGCAGGGGCAGGGGAGGTAATTAGGTTTATTTATTTTTAGAGGAGGGACTGGGGATTGAACCCAGGACCTCATGCACTAAGCATGCACTCTACCACTTAAGCCATACCCTTCCCTCCTCCAACGAGCTTAAAATTCTAAGACTACCAAAAAAGTGTGGAAAGTAAAGTGAAGAAATCAGTGGGAATCTCTAGAAGAATCTTAACCAGGAACTCACAGTCCAGAAAGACTTGACACAAGTGAAACCTGCTAACTTTCACGAAGGTGTTAAGTGAAGTCAGGGGCCAAATAATGATCTAAGAAAAGGCAGGACAACTGTTTAAAGGAGATGACGTCATATAAAGATTGGGGGCAATACTACCCAATTACCCAATGGAGTAATTACAATTACTCCATTTCACCTGCTAAAGCAAAGGAAGCTTCAAACTGGAAATGCTAGAACAATGGCTGAGAAGGCCCTGAAAGCGAATACAGGAAACAAAGTCATAAAGAATACCGGGCAGCTGTAAATGAGTGTAAGTTTCCTGGCCCAGAGAATTCACATCCCAGGGTATAGCAGGAATTCGTAGAAGTGATATCCAATCATAAAAATAAATAAATACATACATACATAAATCATGAAGAAATAGAGGAATTACAAAGACTATGAAAAGGAATATGTGTGTATATATATATATATATATATGTATATATATATATATATATGCACACACACACACATATGTATAACTGAATCACTATGCTATACACCAAAAATTAACAGCATTGTAAATCAACTATACATCAATTAAATAAAAAATCCAGAACAAGTCAAATTGTTAACTCAAAATTCAAAATTACATTAAAAAAAAGTTCAGTTCAAAAATTAAAAAAAAAAAAAAATTCAGTCCACAAAGAAAGTATAAAGCCAAACTAAAATCATGTCCTTTGACCAGGCATACAGGAATGGCAGAAATATTTGAGAAAATCTTTCATGATACCTTAGAGGACCTGACAGACAGTGCAGTTAGGTAGTCTGCGCCTTGCTGAATAGTAATTAGTCTCCAAGTAAATAGCCATCTTTGAAGGTGTTCTTCAGGGCTATGACCCAGCACTATGTGTCTGGCCCTGCCCACTCAACATTTTGCCAATGATGTGGATGAAGATGCTTATCAAATGTTTAGATTTCACAAAGCCAATACAATGGATAACATAATTTAGACAAAAAGTTATCTCAATGGGCCATTAACACTTGAATAGATAAAGCAAAATGAAATTTACCAAGAAGGAGTACATTAATGTCTTTATTGTCTTTATATATATAAAATATATAAAATAATTGGCCCTTGATTATGTTAAGGTGATTTAATGAGCCACGACTGTGAACACCTGCCAAAAATAAGGCATCTATAGAAAGTCAAGATCACACGTGAAGTAATGAAGTGAGTTCATTTCAAAGGGATATGGACAACTAGAGAGCAACCAGACACAAGAAAATACAGAGAAAGGACAGAAAAGGGACCAAACGTGTGCGCAGACTTCTGTGGTTGCTTAACCTACAAAAGAGAAGGCTTAGAGACGGGACGATCATTACTTTTCAAGTATCTGAGCTCTCCCACAAACAAAGGAAGTAGTATTAGTGTACACTGTCTGAAGACTATTTCCTTCTTTCTTTTACAATCTTCAGAATGATAAAACTAGAGGAACTGGTGACAGACATCGATAGCCTCGAAAAGAAGTGAGTTCCCGGTCCCTGGAAGCAGCCAAGCACAGGCTAGATAATGCTGCCCCAGAGAAGTCCTGGAGGAGATTCCTGAATGTGGCGGGGGGGTAGGGGTGGGAAGAGATGATCTCTAGTCATGCTTTATGACTCAGCTGCAATCCTAATAGTCCGTTCCAGTTTGTTTCTTTCCATAGCCAGCCCTATACAATACTCAGCAACGTTATTTTAATAGGATCTACACTGCACTGGAAGGGAGAGAATTTATAGTAGATTTATTGATGTACAAAAGGAATTGAATAAAATAATAGGTAGTAGGCGGAATTTATATCATGTGTAAACTTTCAACATTTTACAGAGCAATATTTGGCTGTAAGACATTGCATAGTTACTATCACTTCCCTGAAGAATAGATTTTTCCATGGACAAGATGGTGAATTAACACATTTATTATGGCTAAATTAATCGGTGCCCTACAACTCTGCCTACTTTATATTTTCAATACCTTACTTTAAAAATCAAGACTAGATTTTTCTATACCATGGTGTCATAACACCACCTGCAACAAATGTCAAGTTTTATAAAGGAGGAATCTCTGCTTAGAATATGCATGCTGTTCAGCATTGTTTTGTTTTTAAAAGTCTGGCCACTGCAGTGCAAATGTTCTTTCTACTGCAGGCGGTAATGTTAGGAAATTCAGCTTCAAAAGAGTCTCCAGCTCATCTTCACAATGTAATGATACTGCTGCTAAGTCTGGATTTAATCACGGGAGCGCAGGAGTGCAAAGAATGAGGGAGAGAGGAAGTTTGTCAGCACGGCTCCCCCTCTCCATCACTGCCACCCTCCTTCACTGACTTTTTTCTTTTTGGTTTGTACACACTCTATAGGCCAGAGTCATTAATAACCTGTGCAAACAGACTATTATAGAGATTATGAACTGCCTCTTTCTGTGCGTGTTAGTTTAGCAGTTAAGGGTATTTGAGGGATTTTAAAAGCCCTGTAGAACAAAACCTTTGTTTGAAAAAGTATCAAGAGCAGGTTGTCTTCCCTGCTCCCTGAAACTTAACCAGGACTCCTTGAACTCTGACCTGAAAAGACACTTGGTCAGCCAGACCTAATCCCAGGCTCTGAGATTAGTTTAATGATGTTTGAGACAGCGAGGACCAACCACGCTGAATTTTGTGGCCACTTTGTAACATGAGCCATTGTTCCTCGGGCAGAGTACCCTCATCCCACTTGGTATTTGAGTTAAACTGCTATCACTGGTCACCCATTCCTCAGTGCAAATAACTTGACAATTGGAACAGGACCATATTCATGCCTCAACAATCGGAATTCAGTATTTTGCAGTATTATCATCTTCCCCCCAAAATTGTACAAAAGATGCTGGGAATTATAATCTTTACCCATTTCCAATCTGGAAGGGAGATTACAACTCTGAAAAACTGACCTCCTAGCGCACATTGCTACGGCTTTAACTACGGAGTATTTCAGGCTGCAGTTCAAGAAGAATGAATGCTCCATTATTTTAACCGACTGCTCAGGGTGGTCACTTACTTTTTTAATGCAATGTACTACACAAGAATGACATCATAGGGCTATCATAAAAGCAAGTGTTAAAACCTATGATGAATTTTCCTACTATAACTAAGCAGTTAATAAGTGTAAAAGTAGATCAAAACAAACACTCAGGGCCTGGTAAAACATTTACATTCACCTTTGTAAATACAAAAATAAAAAGTTTTTTAAAAAGTCATAAAAGTCCTTTGTGCCCCTTACTTCTAAAGCTCTCTGAGTGATCTTACATGCCTGGAGGCTTTTTCTAATTAAAGAAGCCCAAATGGTAATTGATAGTAAATGGCATTTACCAGTCATGTGCAGTTTCTTTCTTCTTATGATAAAGATCTCATCCTTACTGAGCAGAGGGTCACCCAGAAGCTCACGAAGGAATATGTATGTGTGACAACCCCCCTTTTCCTTGCTTATATTCACATTCAAACAAAAAAGTGAAAGAGAAGGTAGACTGTATTACCACCAAATCAGTATCGTCCTATTTATTGATATATTTTTTAACAAATATTCTTTAAATATGAATACCTATCATGCTAAGAACATTACTTGGATGTCTTATCCTCACAACGAGAGTAGATACTATTTTTACTGACAGATAAACGAGTTGAAGTTCACGAAGGTTTTCTCATTTTTCAATGTCCCAAAGCAAGCAAACGGCAGTTGACACACGAAATCTGGCAGTGTGACTGCAAAGCCAGTGTTTTAGCAATGAAAGTGGTTCTCGTGTAGTATGGACTGTACGGAAAGCAGTGGGTGTGGACAGGACATGGTCTCTAGACTAGAATCTCTCACAGATCAGGGAAGAAAAGATAAGTAAACAGATAAACTATAATCCATTGTATTAACTGCTGTTGGTGCTACAGGAACATGGAGAAGAAAGCCACTGGTGCCATCTGGATGATCCTCCCAGGATGATAACTACACTTGTAATGAGTCTTAAGTGTAGCGGGTAAACTGGACAGAGGGCAGGCATTTCAGACAACGCATAAAGACAAAGATTTAGGAAAGAACATGGTGCATCTGAGGAACAATGAGAAATTCAGCTCCAAATGAGGGCAGAAAATGCAAGTAGTCCTGTGATTGGAGGGGTCTGTAAAAGAAGGCTTAAATCAGACTGTAGGACCCCTCAGTTTGGTGATTAGAAAAGCACTGTTGATCTGAGAGTGAAAAAGCAACTTGAGATGGATGGGAGCTAGACATAAGAATGGAGTGATGTACACTTTGAATATATTTAACAAGGAAAAGATAAAATATGGTAGCAGTCTGAGTCAGGGAACAAACACTGAGAATCTCCGTTTCAGTTTGGGGCGGTGTTGGCTGAGCATTTCTGTAGACCAAACAGAATGAGCTGATGTGAAGGGAGAAACTGAAGCTTCAAGAACTCTGAGGACAATTGATGAAGCAATGTCCCCAAAAAGGTGAGAGTCAGCAAGTGAGGGAGCCAGGAGAGGACCCCTCCTCTAGCTGCAGCCCCCACTGACACTCCAGAGACCACAGCACCTGCCCCAGCACCTCATCTGTTTGTCTTTTGTGCTGTTCTGTTTGCTCTGTGAGTCTTTGTCCTCTCTTGCCAACTAAGTAATAAATTCCCCAAGGGTAGGGGTCAGACTTTCTATTTCTTTGTATCTCCCTCCATCCTTAAAACAATGTGGACACATCTGAGCCAGGCATATGTGCCTTGTCATGGTGGGTCGAGGAAGAAATCAGGGATGGAGCCAAAGAGACAACAAGGGGAACAAGTCACAGATGAAAAATAGAAACTGTGCATCTCCGCTTTGTATGGTATGAGCTGCCCCAGATGGAACTGTAAAATACATGGAGAATGTAATTGAGCTATTTATCAGGAAAAGACCGTGTAATAAATTGTCACATTATAAATAATCCTGTTAGAGCAGGGGCTTGAGAGAGAATCTGTTATCTCCTACTTCCCTTACAGTAACTAAATGCAAGTATAGTTGATAACAGAAAACACCAGTGCCAAGGAATATTACAGAGTGTTGTTTTAAAAAATGTATTTTAAATTAATACATGAAATACTTTTGCTAGCTCTTTGGTTCCTCAAATTAGGAGAAAACATTTCTAAACAAAATTTATATCTTCTTATAATCTGTATGTTTATTTTTATAACTTACTCAGTGTTTACTCAGAAAATAATATTCAAAAGCACATATGCAATCGTTTCTTAGCATCATAGGTTTTGGCTCACAGGTTTTGAAGTCCTCAATCTTATAGATTAAAAAAACTGAGGTTCAGAAAAGTGACTTCTTTAAACACGTACATGATTAATAATGATGCTGGATTTAAAGCCTAGTTTTCCTAACGCATTGCCCCATAGTCTGTCATTAAACAAACCTAAAATTGAAACTGAACTCTGAAGTTATTCTTTCTGAATCTAATCAGAAATCTTTGCTGGCACGAGTAGCTTTCTGCTCCTCTGCTCTCTGTCTTCCCTGATTTCCCACGATAGATTCACAGACAAGCTGCGGCCAACACTGCTACTTATCTACCCAATATCCACTCTCCCTTTCTTTCTTCCTAAAGAATCCCCCTTTTTTTTTCTTCTGAGAAGCATTGTGGCAAATAAAAAACTTGATTTCCCAGGCTCTCTAGACCTGAAATGGAGTTAAATGACAAAGTCCTAGGGGATGAAATCCCTTCCAGAATAATAAAGACAGACCTTCATGAGGAGAGGCATTTGGCCTTTTGCCCTTCTTTCCTCCCCCCTCTTCCTGCCTGGAATCTGCACTGGATGTCTGGAGGTACAGCAGCCATTTTGTAGCCATAAGAAGAGAAACCAGGAAGAGACCAGAGCCTGTGTCCCTGGCAGCATGGGGAAATACTGCATTATCCTGGCTTAGTTACTGTGTAAGACAAATAAAGCCCTTATCTGGTTAAACCATCACTGTAGAGTTTCTGCTACATGCAGTCACTTGCAATCCTAATTGACTAATACCTGAACCTTACCATGCACTGACATAATCCTAAAATATTACTGCCCATACTCAAAAACCTTTCCGTGGAGGTCTCAAGCAGGACACCACTGAGGAAAACATTAACTCTTTAACCTGGCATCCAAAGCTCTTTACGATAGATTCTTGAGTCCTGATACCTCCCCTAAACACATCCTGCCTACCAGCTAAACAGAACTCCCTGCCAACTGTCTCTCTCACCTCATCTCTGCCCATCAAAATCCTGCAGTCTTGTCAAGGCCCCTCTCACACTTCACTCCCCTCATTAGTCTAACGGGATCCCTCCATCCCTCCAACATGGAGAGATTCTCCCTCTCCTGAACTCTGGAAGTACTTCTGTTTCCCTGCGTTGAGGTTACTCTGCGACAGCCACCACACTAGTTTGCTCTCCGAGGCAAGAGGCACCTTGAGGGCAGGACCTTGTCACTCCAGTGCAGAAGCCCTGACTCCCCACCCCGGCCCAGAGCCTGACACACAGCAGATGATTAATAGCTCCTCTTAAATTGAATTAATAAACACTTCTGCCTCTCCTAATGCAGCTCTGACTGCTCCCGGAAAGGGTCCACGCCAACACTCTAATGACTTCTGAGGGAGCATGTGTGACAGCAGGAGTGAGCCTGAGCTGCACTTCAAACTGCGGTATTGTTTTGACACCAGAGCAAGTGATAATGGGCTGTTACTCGGTGTGTCAAAGCGCTCACTCAAGACTCCTGCGCCAGCCTCTCCTGCCTGTCACAAACCGCAGCCTGCAAAAGCCTTTCCACTCGAAACACCATGTGGCTTCTGCTGAAGAAAAGCCTCTGGCTGGTCACTCCTTTCCCCGTGGATCACAAATAAAACAGGATGATTCCTGCAGGAGCCGGGACTCGGTGGGCTCCGTCAGCACACACCTGTCCCTCCAGAAGCAAGCCCTGGCAGCAAGGGAGGGGCGAAGAGCAGGACGCGGTGGCAGGCACCCAGCCACAGCAGCAGAGCAGCGCGTCCTGACTCAGGCACGGCTACCGCGCGGCAGTGCCGAGGAAGCGCTCAGTTCAGGTGGCAAACAGTCGGGAACAATGAAAGGAGGAAAAATCTACAGGATGAGAGTCTGTGCAGTTTGAATACAATCTAAAAAACAAAATAGCTCAAATAAGAATGAGAGCCATAGCATTTACATATTAAAATACAGGGCCTGAAGTGGGAAACACACGGTCCACCCTCCCAGTACAGGGTTATAACTCCTACCAGCTCCCGGACCACAAGTCCCGAAAGAAACTGTCATCTTCAGTAACAGACTACTTCCGTCTGCCATCCGCCCAATGGCCAAGGTCGCAAATAAAGAAGCGTTCAAGATAACCTAAAACAAAACGACTGCTACATACACAGTTAATTGGAATGGAGACGAAGTCAATATTACTGTAAATCCCTGAGAAAAGATGCTAATCATTAGCCATATGAATCACTGACAGTGCTGTACAGTATTGTTTTAACTTAATAGAGACTCTGTACACTATAATTAAATGTGATAGTGCTTTAACAAGCATTTAATACTAATGATGCAGGCTGGTTAAAAAAATAACTGAGTGAACATTAGTAACAAACATTGATATTGAAACTGCATTAAAATGCTGTACATAAGTTATTTGACTTGAGGGGAAGGTGACTCCTGCATTGATGAGAAATTTGATTAAATGAATTCATCCCTCACTCCCCAAATGAAATTGGGCTTGTTAGGTGCTCAGTGACCCATTACTTCTTTAAAGCCTCCCCACACAGGTGTAAACCTTCATGGTTAGAAGCTGGTCCCATGGCACCTGCACTGTGCCCCTCCTGGTCTAGCCTGTCTCCTTCCCAACGTGATGCTCCATCCTACTCTCCACGGCCTCTGAGGGCAGCCTCCAGGCCCAGCACCACTCTCTGTGAGCTGTCCTTCTCTGCAGGGCTGCTCCCAGTGTCACCAAGCCTGTCTGCCTGCCCCCTGGTAGCATCACCATTCTCCCACTGCCCTGCAAATGGCCACGGGGTAAAGAGGTAGCTGTCATATACACAGGCCTCAGCAGGGGTGAGCCCTGGGGAAAGTTTAAAATAGAACAACTGGATCCAGAAGGGAGTGGGCACCAGGACTTGGCAGGAGTCACATCATAATATTTGGCAGAAGAAACATTATATTTCTATTTTAGTGTGTTTCAGTTATTTCGATATAGGTGTGGTTCTATTATACCAAAATGGGTTATTTTGCCTCAAATCTAGTGGATTATACTTTGTGGGAAATTGAATGAATTTTTAAAATATGCCATTTTAAAAACACTACCTTATGTATAAATCTATGAATGGATAATTATCAAATAGGAGACTATCCACTAATAATTATATTTGACTTTGAGGTACACCATGCAATTTTTGATACAGATTTACCTTCATAATTATACTTTTCTTAGAGTATTATTAGCTTTCAGTTGGTAATTCTAATATTAAAATAAACACATACCAAAACACAGTGGGACCACACATCTACTAGCTGGCAGGAAAAAGGTCTTCAAATGCTGTGTTTCCCCACAGGTAATTTATGCTTAATTTTTTTCTTTCAATAATAGAATATTGCTCAAAAAAGGGCACTGGGGAGACAGGAATATTTTAAATACTAAGAAAAGGGAGAGACATAGTGAGAATGGAAGACGACAAAGGTGAGAGGAAAGAAATTAATAAATTAAAATAAATTAAAACTGCTACTTTAGAGTTCACTGCTGTATCATTTCTCATTGCCCTTGTTTACAAGCTAACTGCATTATGCTACAATGTAACTGAATATAACACAACGTGACCTAATGTCTTCATCTAGTTGGATTTCTCCTCTTTAGTCACATAATATCACTATTTACTTTTTTTTTCCCCTTAATCTGTGATCATTTAGTCCAGGTAAAAGTGTACCAAAGTGAAGCTCTCTCCTGTGAGCTGCTCCAGGAAGGAGAATAAAAAGAAGAAGGAGCTGTGATTCAAAGGTGACATGACATTCAAATTTTCTGGGACACAAATACCTATTGACAATGTGTCCCCAGGGAAGACATTTACGTTCCTTCCACTCCACACGGCCCCAGATTTGCTTTGAGGCAGTTCCAGAAGTGGAACCACATCAGGAGAAGAGAAAAGATGTGAACAATCATTTTGGAAGAGGAATGAGAGGGAAAATAGCCTGTTTCTCAAAACAATTGTGGAAAAGTTGTGTTAAACTAAACGGCTTCACTGTAGTCAAGTTGCACTTATATTTAGGTAACTTGTTATTTAGAACTCCATAGAAGGAGAAGACTGAACAGATGCAAAGTGTTTGTCACCTGACTAAAAAACTAGCTCATTTGATTACAAAGCTGTTAGTGAAATTTTTAATTTTCATCTGTTATTAATAAAGACTATTTCATTTTTTAATACACAATTTCAACCAGATATGGGGAAGCAGATTTTATTACATTGTCAGTGTATATAAAATATATATTAAATGCTTTGAAAAAAAGTAGAGTCAATGTAGTATAGAACACTTTGTCTACAAAAAAAGGAATCAACTCTTTCCAAATTGTTGCAGAGCCATGAAATATGATTTTGTTGATCAAAATACAACGAATATCAGAGGATTTATTCTTCCTATACTGTAAGAAAATCAAAACGATTAAGGAAATAATATTGGTAGTTCACATCCAGTATCTCAGCATGAGGGACTATTTGTGAATGGAGACCACAGAAAACAAAAGAAATTAATGCTATTATATCTAGCTTCTGCTTTGTAAAGTAATAATAGCAACAACTGTAATTGTAACAACAACAAACATGTACAGCCCTTACACTGCATAAAGCACCTGATCTGGATTGTTTCATTTAATCTTCCTACCCTGCCCCATTAAGGAGGAGATTATTGCCACAGATGGGGACACTGAGGCAGAGTCACAGAGCTGGGATGTGGTAGCACCAAGATTAAAAGCCCAGCAGTCATATTTCCGAGTCCACCACACCTAACCACCACACTCTATTACCCCGTCCTCAACAAAAACAGGGCTGTGGAAGACAGAACAAGGGACCCAAGGCCCTGCCCCACCATGTTAAGTAGAGTTCAGCTGGTCTGACAGGAGATGGGCTAAGCCAGCATGATCAACTGCTCACCACGAGCCATTCCTAACAACGTCCTAGAGAAAAGAAACCAGCAAATCCACATGCTTTTAACCATTGACGTTCCTTATGTTGGAAATTAAATATTTTTTTAAACTCAATTACAACTGCGAAATATCATCAGTGACTTTGACTTTCAAGACAGCCTGGTTTACTTGTAAATCCTCACAATGTTTTACAATACTATTTGTTGTTCAGTTTGGTTTGTTTAATAAACTCTAACATCTAAATTGAATAACCATTTTCAACCAACTTTTTGTTACACATAATAGAAAATGTATCTAAAAAGAAAACATTAAATAAAGCATCTAATAAAATCCCAGGGATACAGAATAACATCTCCTGTCCATCTGAATTCATCCATAACCTGGAATCTGATACAAAATAGACCAAGATCTTCCTTACAGAGTTCTGATTTTTGTCTTTGACCCAAAGATCTGATCTCCCCTCCTGTTCCTGCCCACCCATCACAAATCAGCTGTCATGGATCACAAAAGGGACCAGGTGAGTGATTCTGGCAGACTCAGTGAAAAATCCAACACCGCCTCACAAAACCAATGCGAGGATCCAATGCTCCTGGCAATCAACCCGTATCGATCCCTCCCACACAGAAGACAACATTCTTATTTTCCCAGAATCCCTAGTACTACAGACAGAACTATTTTGGCTCCACACATTTCAAAGCCTTTTTTAAATTCTGGACAAACAAATGACTGTGGCAGCTTGGGGACACAGGTCCTTTGAGAAGCGCTTAAATTCATAACATCCATATTTTGAGTTTTTAGCCTTTCACCACCACAGAGACCTACAACACACTCTGTTTTTAGTCCAGTGGGAAGAAAAAAAATTCTTACTCAGTCTTACTATGAATAAATTACCCTCCAGAAGAAGTCAACACATACCTTCCAGGAAACTATTAAATGCACTTAAGGGAGAATTTTCTAAATGCCACCCCCCTCCCAGTGCCCTGAAAATGGTCCCTTCTCTTCACAGGATAAAACAACTTATTTCTGAAGAGTAAATTAATGTTAAAGAAGGTCAATTAGAAAGATATATCCGCATTCCACGACTTTAGAAGTTCCACCTGTGCTTTGTCTGGCAATGTGTTTTTAAAAAAATGTTTAGCATGGGTTGTAAATTACACCGGGATGCCCGTGTGAAAGCAGTGCCGCCTGGGAACGGCTCCTGTCTCATCGCAGCACCCCCGGCTGCTCCAGCCCCGCGAACGGCACTTGTCATGAAAACACTGCTATATATCTTGATTTGTCAGAGAACAAATCAGTTTTATCTGTTCATTTTGTGGTTTAGTGTCATAGGTATTTTAGAAAACATAATTTATAATTCCTCATGCAATTATATATGAAATTAAATCATCTCACTTTTCCAGAAGCATCAAAATATTTCAGATTAAGTAGAACACAGTCGTAATGTCTTTGAGGTTCTTCTCCCCCCATCTACTACAAGAAGAAAAGATAAATAAATAAAGGAAAAGAGGGGGGCGGTGGGCAGCATTTTTAGTGAGCTAGTCTAGTTGTCTTAGCTCAGGCCTCAGAGAGGCTTTTATTTACATTCACTGTCACAACAGTGTCTAATCATGCGTAGAGAGGCAGGGTGTAGGGACGAAGCCACTGCCTCAAGAAGCAGAAGGCCTGGGTTTGAACATTCAAATCTTGGCTCCATCAGTTACTTGCTGGGTGTCCTGGGGTTAACTCACTTAACCTTTCTGTGCCTTAGTTTCCTCAGCAGTAAAATGTAGATAATCATACCTAGGCCACACATGGTTTGTGAGCATTAAATAAGTCACCATATGCCTGGCACAGAGTAAGCTCTGTGTTCGCTAGCACTGTAATGAGCAACAATATGCACATGACTTTTTTTAAGGACTAAACATACATGAAAACATAACAAGACTATGTCTTATTGACTAATACTGAGGTATTCCAATGAAAGACACGAGAAAAATATCCTACTGGTGTGTCCTTGTTGGGGTGATGAATTGGTTATTTTAGTAAACTTCTAGACAATGCAGCCTAGATCCCTATCGAGTACTGAAGGACACCTCAATTTCTTGAGAACGCACCACACCCACAGCTGTTTTAATCCCCCTGATTTAAAACAGAGTTGGGCTATTCTTTTTGATTTACCTGGATGAATTAGTATCTGCTGAGAGACTCAAATTTGTGATGTTAGTATTAGTCACAACAGGAAATGTCCCTTTAATAGGTGAGACAAAAGAGCCGTTATTGGTATTAATTGTGTTAGTTTAAACTGCAAATGGCACATTTTAATATCCACTACAGGTTATAAGTAAAAAAAGAACATAGTAGCAAATTACAACTTAATGTGTTATATAAGATATCTCATGATAAAACACTGGTTTTTATCATTAAAACTCTTTGTTCATATGAATTGATATTTTTGGTCACGTGAGTACATTTTAACAGATAATTTGAGTTACATAAATCCTGACCAATCCTTGCTACACCCATTATGAAAACCCACCTAACTATTTATCAAAAGCAAATATTTCTATCCACGGATCACCAACGCAATCACACAGAAAGAGCGTGATCCCTCTGGGGACAGACCTCAGTGTGCGCTGAATGACTCCAGAAAAGCACACAGAAGGGAGATGATCAGAATGGCACCAATGGCGCTGTTAGGAAAAAGCGCAGTGTAGGTGGCCAAGTACATCCGACTTCTAACTAGGACCGTCCCATACTTGCTAAGCTCCAGTGAGGACTATGAAAAGAAGTTGGGTCAATCTTACTACTTTAAACTACAGAAGGGAGACGGAGAGACGTTCATCCCTTTCCCACGCCCAGCAGGATCCGAGGTCCCCGAGAAACAAACCACCAAAAAGGGATTACAACTCACTGCGCCTGCAAGCCTGGGAGCTTTCATAATTTGCCTGACAAATTCCCTACCTCTAATAGTGGGCTGTGATCAGTCAATTCAAACACAGGAAAAACCTTCCCTAAGAGTTTCCTCCAATGGCTCTTTCAGAAAATCTCCATCCGACTGCACACAGCAAAAACCAGAGGCTAAAAAACAGACAAACTGTCATCAGTTATTAATCCCTGGGCCAAGGGATATCTTTAACATAGAACTGTCATTGTGAAACTAGTAAGCACTCAGTAACTAACCCACACAATGCTACGTGTGTGTTTTTTAAAGAGGAGAAAGACCAAAATGCAGTAAGAACAAGACTATTGTAAAAACAAAATATGCAATCAATTAAAGTTTCCTGAATGACACAATGTCTTTTAACTCTTCTCTCACATTAAGAAAGTTAACTCTTTAGCAGAGGTAAGAAAGAAAGCAGGTCAATGCCAAAATTATTTTTTAAATAACTGGCCTTTCACCATCAATGAACTAAATGAGAAGGAACTTATTTTCTAAGGATAACTACATTCTCACATGAGTCAGTCACTCCGATCGTCTGTCATGGGCTGTCAGCACAGCATCTGTACTTAACACGTCCTAATTTACTGACCACTCCTAAGTCCTTCTAGATCATCAAAAGAAAACTAATCCTTCACATTTGATTTGAAAGCCAAAAACTTGAGTATTATGTAATATTAGAAATAATAATAAAGAATATGTAAATTATACATTATAATGTTAAGTAAAAAACCACAGATGAAAATACTGTATACATAACCTCAATTATGTAACAGAATGCCTAGCACTGTAACTAAAGAGAAATGAATGCCTTAAAATGCCACCTCTACACGTCTTCCCAGGCAGGTTGGTCCATGGAGGGGGAGGTTGTCTTCTTTCTACTTTTTCTCTGTTTTTTAGTTTTCTATCATTAACAAACATTGGCTTATTACTGGAAAAAGTTGTTTTTTAATGTATAAGTTTACAAGGAACTTAGATATACAAAAATGTGGGGTCTCATAAAATAAGTTCTCATAAAATGCCATCCCAAGACAGCAAGTTCAATTTTGTTATTTAAACTCAAAATAAGCTCCCCACTCAATTTAAACATATATATATGTTCAGTTGCCAATTCCAAAATGTCAATCTTTGGTTTATGCCTGTAAAATATAGTTACTATTAATTCGAATTTCAGGCTAAATTGACAGACATATATAAAGCGACTGAATGGGATATTGGTTAAATTTGCATTCTTTGGAGCCAGTTTTTGGTGTCGGCCAAGCTATTTATCTCTTTGAATCTGTTTCCTCACTGGTAAAATGTGGACAATTACATCATGTACTATGAGGAGTGAATGAGTGACTACATGTGAAGCACCTAGAACAGTACCTGGTGTATAAGAAGCACAAAATAAATATTAGTGCTTAATATTGTTAATTATTAATATTATCTTTATTAAATTTATTCACAACATGTTTATTATGAAAAATTTTTTCCCTCACTAAAACCAAACCTTGGTTTAATCTAAGCTAATTCTGACAACGTTACATTTATTCTATTCTAAACATGAAATAGTCCAAATAGGTAAATTTTTCAGAAAACTGAGGCTTACCCTGTAAAGTACCTACATCATTTCATTTTTAATCCTCAAACCCCATTCAAAACCTTCCATTTTGTTCAGGTTAAATGGCTCCTTTCCAGAACCCTAAATTTGCCAAAACCTCCTTCTAGACAAGTTGGAGAGAACAGGGTCAACATAAGCATAGTTTATTGCCAGGTCCTACCTGACATTCTGTTACATAATTATAATTTATTTTCCATCTCCCCTGCAGCAATGTATCTGGAGGGCAGGGTTATTATATGCTGGGTTCTTTGCTTTGTCCCCAACACCTAGAACAAAGCCTGGGACATAACAGGCACTCAAAAAATAGTTGTTAAGTGAGTGAATGATGTCATAGTGTGGGAGAGAACTAGAGAATTACGGTATAATCTTTAAAAGTGTCTCTGTAGTGTTCCTCTCCATAAAAAGGGGACAGTAAAACTAAACCACATTTCCTCCACTGATGCTCCAAAAGACTAAAGATCTTAATAGAGTACTTTCTTTCCAAATAATGCTCATACTTCTTCATTGTAGCATATCTAAAGCAGACCCCCATTCAAAGAAGCCTCCTCCTCCCATGAGGAACCACTGTATTCATAACAATAATAAAGCATGACACTTAGAATTGTTATTTATGACTCCAGAACCACCATCTTAAGTTGGTAAACCTGGTCAGAGCTTTTGATAAAGAACAGATGGATTGTGCTCTTATCTTGGCTCCCAGGATGGTGGGCCCAGTTTTGACCTGGGAGATTATCAGGCCTCATACAACCAAATCATAGAGGACAGAGGTTTGACTGTGCTATGAGTTCCCAGCATCTCATTCTTTGATTTACAAAACTGACAGAAAAAATATGTTGGCTGTATTTCTCTGCCGAGCTCGCTGGAAGCTGAGAGAAACCTCGGGCACTGCCTATTTGCATATAGCCTGCAGCGGTCTTTTCCAACCTGAGTAATGAGCTTGTAAAACAGGAGCGCAGATTTGCTGTTCTGTCCTGGGTGATATTTCTTCAAACCAAAAAGGGGCAGACAGATAGGGAAAAGCCTTTGTGTTTTCTCTCATTGACATAAAAAAAATTTTGCCAGTTACTGCTTCTGAGCAGCAGAACCTTGACGTAAGACCCTTCGGAGCTCTCAAAGCTACAGTCCAAGAAACAAAAATGGCTTTTCAAAGCACTGCTCATCACAATCCTGTGAAATCTATCTGGCATCTCGGAAACCAAACCAAGGTGCCTGCGAGTGACCAGCCAGCTGAATGCTCACTGTGCAAGCATGCAGTCTCCACCTCCCACAACCAACGCTAAGCCCTGACACACCACAGACAGAGAGGTCCCTGACACTGCAGGGCTCCCCTTCATGTGCCAAGCTACCTCAATAAGTCATAAATAAACTGCCCACTAACCGACACTCTGCAGGTGAAGGAATTATTATGGAGTTGATATCTCATAAAATATTTAAAATATAATAACATTGTATCTGAGAAAATTTGGACAAAGTATAAATGTAAAACGTCTACTAAGATCAGAAGTTAAAGATCTACAATTCTGAAATTTTATAACTTGGCAAAGAATTAACTGAAATTATAAGATTTAAGTGACAGAGCTCTTATCCATTTAAAAAAAGGAAAAAAAAAAAGAAGAAGAAGAAGCAGGGAGTTTTTAAAAAGCATTTTAACATTACAACATGCTCTATGGCCAGGAATGATTTACTGTCTATCATGAGTGTCAAAATAGACTATTCAGAGTTGGAATATGACTGGTACAGCACCAAGACTTAGAGTTGTATCAATGGGGAGCTTTAAGCGTAAAAAAATCTACCTAAAAGGTAACAGCACTGTCCACGGCAGCATTTATGAAGATGCTTTTTACCCAATGTGTTCCTTTAATGGAATCTCTACTGCATCTTCTTAAAGCACAAAAAGACCTGGGTCTTCAGCAAATGACTCTATTCTGCATTTAAAATCTATACATTAGTAAAAGACAGTTATACTTTTGCAGGGAATAGAATAAAAAATTTATCACAATATAAATTGTATCAGAGTATCACCAATTTTAGATGGTAGGTTTCCTAGTCATAACTCCTCAAAAGCTATATATTTTTAATGGACATACTTTAATTATTAAATAAAAGTTGTATATCACTGTGGGTCAATCTGTTTAACCTGGATCATTTTACACGAATGCCAAAAAGCAGAACTCAGCTCATTAGTCCCCTCCAGGTCATGGGCATTAATGCCTAAACTCCAAAAAGAAGGATTTTAAGCAGTTTAAAAACTACACCAAAGCTAATGGCCACCACAGCCAATTGCCCCAAACAAAATAGATAACTGTAAATGTCGCTAAAGACTCCCCTCATTATAGAAAAAATAATGAGCTAGTTTTTTTGTAATGAATTATTTCCACTGATAGGATTTTTTTCAACTGGATGTTCAGGTAGAAATTGTAAGGTTAAGTGCAAAGTGAGATCAAATTTTTTTCTTTTTTTAATTCACTGCCCTGAACACTTTTTATCAAGTACTTCCTACTTAACTGCTAGGCATCCTGCTAACAAACTGGATAGGGTCTTCATCCTCTACATACAGACAATAATTCCATCAGTTGGCCTTCATGTGAGCTATAATTACATACCAATATATTTTAAATAACACATATTTATGACAATATAAACAAAAATAAGGAATACAGAACTATAAACATTTCTATTAGCTATTCATTTTTAAGTATATATTAGACAAAGAAATAAGATGAGCAGTATTTTTCCCCTGGCATTCAGTTAAAAAGCAGTGTTTCAGATTTTGCTGTGTGTGAGTGAACAAATATATGTGCACACATACACATATGAACATTTAATTTTATATAGCAGAGGAGAGAAGAGTATGGGGGGCTTGTTAGAGATTTGTGTCAGCCCAGCCAGTGTTTTACATTTTGGCCCATCCAGCTCTAATGAGGGTTGAAACATGGTTAACAGCAATTTGGGGTAGCTTTTTTAGCTCTCTTTTGAGAGCCACAGAATTTTGTTAAAAGTAGCTTGTTTGTTAAAAGTTTGCTCCAAGGCCTAAAATTTCTAAATATGCACCTTTTTTTTACATTGCCCTTATAAAGAAAAAACTTCTGAGAGTCTCTCAAACATGAGAGTTTAATTAAAGAATAAAAAGTGGGGGAAAAAAGAGAAAGAACCAAAGAAAGAAACTAAGAAAGCAAGACAAGGCAAGAGATCATTTTAAACATTTTCAACAGGGACAATGCCAAACTTTCAGAGCATGAAAAACCTTTCAGCTCCAGACAACATATGTCGTTCAATCATCCTCTCTCAAAGAAAAAAAAGTGTGATTTTTCTGAATTTCTTTCCAAGGTTATGATTGAGCTTGTTAATTGTTTATTTTAAATCATAGTATCTGCAGGCTTTTATAGGATGAGGATTTTCATTAAGTTTAGCAAAACAAAAATAATTCTGAATTAAAGCAACAAATGTAAGTTTCAGAATTGTTTTAAATTTAAGAGGGTGGCAAACCCATAAATTCAAAGATAAGAGACATATCAACTGAAGTGCCATATATAGATTTGTATGGCTCCTGATCTGAATCAATGAACACACACATATATATATATGAAATAATTAGGAAAATTTGAAACTTGACTGGATATTTTATGATATTAAGGAATTATATTTTGTAGGAGCCCTGCTGATATTGTGGTTATGTTTCTAAAATAGTCTTAAGAGACACTTAGTAAAATATTTGTGAATTAAATATGAGGTCTAGGATATGCTTTTAAATGATCCAGTGAGTGAGAAGTGAGAAGTGGGTAGAGGCAGAGTTGAAACAAGATCGACTGTGAATTGCTCACTGCTGATCCTACATGATGAGTTCATGAGTATTTAATATGCTAATCCCTCTACTCTGTATATATTACATGTTCCCATAATAAAATATTTTAGAGAACTAATTTAAGAACAGAGAATTTCAAGCACTGAATTACTTAAAAAGAAAGTGTATTTATTTCTAATGTTGAAATTTATCTTAAAAGTAGCTCCTAGGTAAAATTCGTCCCAATATGTGGTATGGTATAGAGCTAGTCCACTGGAAATTATGTGATAATAAATAAATGAATAGAATATAAAACAATGATAAATAAATAATAAAGCCATTGCATTCCTTTGTATATAAATATTATCACTACTTTAGTTTTAAATCTTACTCTATTTATCCTTATCATTGTAGCTAGTTCACAGACCGAAATTATTCTCCCTACATACAATGCCTTCGAACAGATGAGCACTGACACAATATCTCTAAGGTTTGATCAGAAGAATTTGGATCCCAGCAATCCCCTAAGTTCCCTTTGAATAACTACCTCTTTGAGTCTAGAAGTTATTATTGGAGTGGTTTGCCACCATGGGCTTAGCCAAAACATCACTGACTGTGGAATGATGACATGGGATAATCTGGAAATGGTGATATCTGATCAACAAGGAGTCACATTATATTTCACTTCTGGTAAAAATAGCTAATTAATGAATGGGAGCCAATGTCACAGTGCTCCACAAAGAAAAAACAATTCTTCATGGATAAAGTTTAGCAAAAATGTACCTTAAAAACTATTTTCATTTAGTCAACATTTATTGAATTCCTGTAGAATTCACATTGCGCTGTTGTACCACTTAGTTATAGGGAGCAAATAGTTTCCTGCTCATGATTCTAAATCTAATCATTAAAGACAGTAAACTGGCAATTTTTAGGAATATTTCTCCATATTTCTCCAGGGTAATAAATATCTTCAGGTTCATTTGTTCATCCTGCTAACATTGACTAAACGCCCACAAGTGCCACCCTTGTGTTCTGAAGAAATGGGCCTCTGACAGCAGAGGAGTTTCACTAATAAAAATCAGAGCCAATGTCAGGGCCAGTTTTAAAATGGAGGCAACAGTGGACAGAAGTGGCAAATAAATAGCTTTCCTTTAATGAGGCAAAGCAAGGATATCCTAGAAATTTAAACCCATATTTCCCATCTTGTCATCTCCTGCTTAAAGCTAATAAGAGGAAGAGAAATTTTCGAGCGCTTTTCAGGAATAAAATGAACAGTTAGTCATAAATCAGCACCAAACTTGTCAACAAATTTTGTATGCATTTCTACTCTCTGAGACTCAATATTTGATGTTTCTGAGCTCTGAGTGCAAAAATCAACTAATAATCCACATTCTAAACTTTTCTGTGTAAACTCCATGAAAGCAAGATTTTTTTTCCCAGTTCTTCATCCCAGGACCTAGAACGGTTACTGACACACAGTAGGCATTTAATACTACTGAATTAATTAATTTGAAGATGAGAATTGCTAAGGAATATGCCTTATTTGCATATCAGGAATCATTTTGGCTTCATAAGCAAGAACTGTATATTTGAATTATTCAACCTACTATAGGCCCTCTTTTTAGTTTTGGGAGTTGGCTTCAATTAACAATTCTGTGAGGCTTGTCTTTTGTTTTTAATGAATTCTGTCTCAGGTACTTAAAAAAAAATCTCTATATATTTCATCATGGAAATGAAATATGTCTAATTTATCATTATTGAATTGAATATATATAATCATTATCAAATAAATAAAATCATTATGTATTTAGTAAGCACCAAATCCAAAAAAGTCCTGCCTTTTAGAGCTTCAGTCAAAAAATAAGAGAGCAAGCATTAAATAAGAATTGACTCCTACCCCAACTCTAAACTCCCGGTGATGAGGTCTGTCACAGAAGAGCCCTGTGCTTAATGACCCTGAATCTGGAGGCAGAAAACAAGGCTTCAGATCCCAGCTCCTCCACCCACCAGCCCTGTGCACCTGGGAAGATTCCTTCCTCCTCTTTATTTGCCTCAGTTTCCTCATCTATGAAAGGGGAAACATGTAACATCATGTTGTTACGAGAGCTGTTACGAGAATTAAATGAGTCAGTACATGTAAATCTCAGAATAGTTTCTGGCAGGTAGTAATTGTTCAATTAATACTACCTAGCACTATTAAAACTCTTATACATCAACTATACTTCAATTTTTTAAAACTCTAAGAAATCCCTTGGTTTATACATCACAGAGGCTCACTAATAACTTTTTTTAAATCTTAAACTGAAAAAACAACAGAAATGCATCTGTATCATGTACAAGATTTCATATTTACGGATAAACTTAGGGACAAAGTGAACTGCTTATCAAAATTGGGTAATAAGGTAGAAATAACAACTTCCCACTCATTCAGAGAATTCATGGGGGAGGCAGAATTTCATGCTTATACATTTTTTTTCGATTAGAAAAAGAAGAAAATTCCACATAATCCCACCACCCAGGCTGTTGGCATTTTAATATATTTCTTTTGTCTTTTTTTCAGTGCATATGTGTAGATTCTTAGATAATTGAGACTGTATTTGGCACTCTGCTTGATTCACATAACACTGTATTATTAAATGCATTTTGTGTCACTTTTTAAAAATATCATCTTAAATGACTGCATAAATTTAATTATTCTAATACAAATAAGAAAAAGTGGTGACTAATACACCTCGTTTTGAACCCATAATTTCTACATACTCATGACCCCCAAAATAACCAGCCAGAAATGACTTTTGGCTTATTTATTGTTCAGCATGTTTGTTTTTAAATAAAATTTTCTGGTCAAAAATAAATTTTAATATAAATTAAAAAAATTTTTTTTTTTTTGGTGGGAGAGGTAATTAGGTTTATTTATTTATTCTTAGAGGAAGTACTGGGGATTGAACCCAGGACCTCATGCATGCTAAGCATGTACTCTACCACTTGAACTATACCCTCCCCCCATAGAATAAATTTTTTATAGGAGGCTGAAGAGAGACAGGATGTCCACCTCCAAATTAAGTCCAATGTACACAGGGAGGAATCACATTGCCGTCACTGCCACCTCCCAAAGTCCACCCCAACCTTGGCCAGTACAACCAGCTACCTAATCAGTGGGATAAAGAGCTCTCGACAATGTGGAGGGGCCAATGGCTATTACCAAAAGTTTTCTAGGGCAAAACTGAAAGGATGAAAAGGAAGGAAGAAAGATGAATAAATGAGTGTAAAGGTGGGGTGGGGACTGTTACTGCACAGCAGTTCCCTAGGTTAACACTCCTCTTCCAAAAAGACTAGAAGACTTGTGATCCAGAGAGACTGACTCATAGTTCAACACATAAAGTAAAACATGCTTGTTGTTCATTAGACTTAGGCTAACTATTCTGGGAAAAGCAAAGAGCCTGTAATCTTTAGGCTTTTTGCATATGCAAAACAGCAGGTCAGATGAATGCTGCATCTCATATCTGAGAGAATCACAGAGAGTTAATGGTATGTGTTCTGGGAAATGGAGGGTTTGGGTCAGTTAAAAGCATAATGCTCGTGATTTATGACATTATCTTATACACTTTATCCTCTCTTGGTTCCCAATATCTGGCTTCAAATAAAGAAGGTTACTGTAAAATGTCAGGGGAGGGGGTAGAGGGGGATTGGAAATCCCTAAATTCCAATTTAGTGGAATTTCTATCATCTTTCTTAATGAAATCTCTTCAGCTCACCTGGAAGGAATGCCCTCTCAGAAAAGGAAATTGACTATCCTATGCTCACGAGAGCATGGGTATGCTGCCTTGTCATTGGAACGTGAGTACCACTCCAAAATAACGACATTGCTCATGTATTTTCTCTTTTAAAGGCAATCTGAACGCTATTCCAATTCAATTATTGAAGCTCTTTTCTGGTCATGTCAAAATGAAAAATCACATTTCAAGAGCCTCGATTTTCAAAATAGGCTCAAGAAACCAGCTATCCTTTCAGTTTAGTTTGGCCCAACTTTTCCAACACAGGAAGAAGAGATTCCAAAACACTCAGTTTCTCTGTTGCAAATGCATTTGCTAGGAGGTCACCCAATGATTTCCCCATTTGGGGGAATTATCTAAACAAACAAACAAAACCAAAACTAAAAAGAAAACTAAACACATAAAACCTCAGGCCTCGAATATGCAGTCACACTGTGTTCTGTTTCCTTTCCTAGCTTTCTCCCGCTCTGCTGTCTGTCCAACACGTGAATGACCTGTCTTATCACGCGTTCTGTTTGGTCTATAATAAACATGCAGCAAATTGCACACGTGTGATGATCCGAATGACAACAAAGATCTAATACATTCATTTCAAAATAAACAATTCTAAGTTTTCCACTTACCCAAAACAGGTCTGCAATCTAATTTAAAACAAAACAAACAAACTGATTTTTTCCTCCCTCTATGAAATTACAGTACAGGATCTAGTGATAAAACCTTTGTTTATCTACAAAATAAAATATATCTGTGATCTAGAGCACCTTCAGAATGTTGATTCAACTTTTTAAAAGTGTAATGCTTAGTCATTTTTAACCACAGTCTTCGAAAACCTAGGGGAAGAAAATATTCGCTTTCAACTTTTCTCCTGTCCAATCCACCACTGTAGACTACATTTCTTGCTAGTGGATCTCACCTTGGTGAGAACTCTCAGTCCACACAACTGAATGGAACAGTGTGGCTCCCTCGGGCACATTTCCTGAGAGCCCCTTCTCTGAGCATGTGCCAAGAATCAAATCTTGGCCACTTAGTGCTCTGGGCTCCACATGTGAGCTCACGGCGCGTTGAGCAGCAGTGCTAACTGAGATGGATAGCCCTGTCAAACAGGAAGCTGGCACACCAGGATGCAAGCAGTGGGATACAATGACCTTTACATTCAGAGGAAAATATCCCTAAAATGGCATGAAAAGTTTATGGAGGGGAATGGGGAGGAATTCTTTTATTTCATTTAGGCACATAGCATGAAATAAAAGCAATGGTGCCCAGTATGCAATTTGCTAGAGACCAAATCTTGAATCCCTCGCACAGAAGGGAAGTGGTAGGAGAAAGGAAATGAATCATCCTTTATCATGCTGCTTTGAAAGCAGCGGACTCTACGCGATTTAGCTGTATGTATTACTGCACCCGGCAGGCTGGGCGCTCTGATTCAGACTGCACTACAGCTCATAATAATCCATGGCTCTGGGTAAACATTCTTGACCCCCTGGTTCCAGATGGGTTGCTATCTTGGTAGAGCTAAGATATAATTTAAATACTTAATTAAAACATCTTTTAAAAAGTAATAATCCGCTTATAAGATCAGAATTAAGAGCTTGGGAATTTAATACCCATGTTCTTCATCAGCATATTTGTAACTTTGTATAAACTGCTTAACCTCTCATAGTTTCCTTATCTGAATATATAGAGGCTCTGACTGATAGTTCTTAGTAAGTATATGAAGAGGACTTCATTAAAAAAAAGTAGCAAAAATCCATGGCACATACACAAATGTTAAGCAAGGAGACTAATATAGGAAATTAACATATGGCACAAGACCTGGAAGCCACGTCTTTCTGTCCTTTAGTTATAACCATTATCATAAAATATACAATCCAATCATTTCAGCTAAAAAACAAAAGTAATCATTCCATTGGGTCAAAGATCTATTTTTCCATTCTTTGAGGTTTGAGGGTATTTTTGTTATTTGTTTTTCAGTTCTTTGGCGTGAAAGGACAATGAGCTGTGCTTCAGAGCGAAGCAACACAAGCTCACAGTGGGTTCCCCAGAGCCGTACCACACAGACTGAAATAATGATGCAACGTTAATATTCAGTTAAACAGGTAAAATGAACTGATCACAAAGACAATGAGCATTTTTTTTAATGAATGGACTACATCAAAACTACAGAGCAGTTTTCAAAGATACAAAAGTACAGTATGTTAAGAGGTCTACATTTTTTTCTATTTAACTAAAAGCTGATCATAAAGTGCAGAAGCTACAGGGCCAAAGCAATAAATAATTTAGAAAACTGAAAGCTTATGAATCATGCACTCGAGTTTGGGTAAGTTAGGAGTCAAATGTCTCAGCACTCTGAGAACACTGATTTGGGGACTTAAATAACAGAGTTATCAACGCAAAAAAACCTGTGATGATTACTTTGAAATGTAAGTTGATT
The DNA here is from genome assembly GCF_036321535.1 of Camelus dromedarius. Taxonomy (NCBI): domain Eukaryota; kingdom Metazoa; phylum Chordata; class Mammalia; order Artiodactyla; family Camelidae; genus Camelus; species Camelus dromedarius. The sequence continues at coordinate 72,804,362 of NC_087439.1, read as the reverse complement.
TTGGTGGCTCTAGAGGTGCTGGTCAAATGCTTCCCAAAGCAACCAGAAAACAAGACTCTCCACGAAACATTCTGCTGCTCACTGTTTGGAAAAGATGCTAAATCTGACCATTCTCCTCCAATCCTTGTTTGGAGAAGTATTTCGGGGAACACATTCTTCCTCAAGTCATGACACACTCACGAGGCACAGGGAGGAGAGGGGGGGACGCATGAATACCTTGTGCTTGCGCCGCGGAGCTGTGGGAGTACCCCAGGGCCAGAAGCGCGGTCTCCACCAGCTGGCTGAAAAGCACGTCTTTTCGAACCAGGACAAACTCAGCATGTTCTTCCCTGTTGTCATATTCAAGAGAACCGTCCAACTGCTCCACCACACAAAAGACAGGAATCATCAAACCTGGAGGGACAAAATTCAAGAGCGAAACACAAACATTATAAAGCAAATCTCAGTCACCATGATGAGAAGGGAAGAGACAGTTATAAAAGTCATTCATCTGTGATCGACAGTGGTTTAGATAAAACAAGCCTCTTAGTCGGATGGGCCTAATGGGAAAGCTGTGGATTTTTTTTCCCCTCCATGATTACTATCAGACTGCAGCAGAATCGCCCCAAGCAGTGGCAGAAGCTCTCAGATTCCAGTCATCAAAAAGTTAGGGCACCAATCAGGGATGCCCTAACTGAGAGACCTCAAGTTCAAAGCCAGCACAGAGGTGAGATCAAAGTGACCTTCTAGACCCTTGTATCCTTGTGTCCATGGTTTTATCATTACCTGTTAATCAGGACTAGTATTTTCAGATCAGATCTGCTTTTGTCTAGAAATGTTGTAAGACACATAGTAGGAAGGCCTATTTGATTATTATGTGACTATGTACAAGAAAATCAGTAGGAATTTAAAAGGAGCCCCTCTTATACCTTTCATTGCTCTAAATCCTGGTAAATAGGTCATCAATTAACCTGAAAATGCCCTGCTCATGAAAGTCTTAACTTATGTTTATGTCAAAATACACATACAAATACAAAACTTTGTCTTTTAAAAATTTATTACTTTATGCATTAACAGCAGTTACCACTGGAAAGGAGTAGCTCTACTTATGTTTTCAAAGAAAAGAAGTAAACTGCCCCAAAAAACAAAGCAAATTAGTTGAGTTGAGAATCTGCTGAAATCTGTTGTCACTGAAATATTTCTCTGCTTTGTTTCAAAGTGTGAAAAGCTAAAAAATGTTTAATTCACCGAAGATTTTTTATAAACTAACTGTTTTTCATTTTTTAAAAAAGTCATACAGACATTTAAATCTAAACATAGCCACAGCAAAAGAAGATCAAAGTTTTACCAACATACAAGTAATAAACATGGACTCTGCCCTACGTAATTCACACAAATTAGTATGTTATGGAATAAGGATCTGCTCTGGGTCTTCTCTTTGTGCAAGAAAAATCAAAAGTTATAAAGGATGAGTGGGCCGGTGGAGAGATGGAGGAGGTGGAAGATGAGCTGGTCGTGATGATGACACTTCACAGTTTAACATGACATATGGGAGTATGGCCTCTGACACACACGCTGCACAGAGGTTTTCTACAAGCCCCTCCCTGTCGCCAGACCCTAGAAGCCTCCTGACTCACTCTGATCTGGAAAGCAGAGGGTGGGAGCAGACATCCTACAAACTACCAGGTCACAGATTCAGATTTTTGTTCTAAAGATAATACAATGGTGCAACTGGTTCCCATGTGCTAATTATTATTATTAAAGATAATAAGTATTGGGTGTAATTATTAAATATAATCATTATTAACAATAATAATACTCATTAAGAATTGTTATCATTAAAGATCATGATAATTATTATTAAGTCTGCACAACAGACTAACAAGTCACACCGTGCCGTACCCGGGACAACTATTAACTCAAGGTTCACGCTTAAGAGCAACAAAGCAGCATTACTGTCCATCACACACACTATCCATAGTAGAGATTTATGAAACATAGGAAATGCGGGTGGAGCAGACTGATTGGTTTAGACAAAGAAGAGAATTGAGCCTGGCCACATGGTACCATACAAAATACTTTAAAAAAAAAAAATTATGACCAGCACTGGCATATCAAATCCTGATTTATTTATGTCCAGTTTACTGCCAAATGCATGTGAGACATGCAATGAAAAATATAAACTAGATTTCCTCCAAATTATCTCTGTAGTCATTCATTTCTCCATCTTTTATTCCCTGAACACCTACTGTGTGCCTGGTATTCCCCATGGTTCCAGTGATACAGATGAAAACAAGTCTGAAGTTGCTCCTGCCCGCAATACAGTTGACAAGTGTTGTAAAGCCTTCTTCAGCGAGCATAATGGCATTTATAAGACTCGTTCACAAGAGTCCTGACCAGTGGGGAATAGACCCCGTTTAGACCTTTAAACTCTTACATACTGGTGTGTGATCTCTGTCCGAGGAAGCAGGTTGATGTCTGTTTTTAATGATTTCAGCGTACGCACGCACAGGGCCAGGTAGTCAGTGGTGCCATAAGCTCCTTCGCCACTAATACCTGTGTGTACATAAGTTTCAATGCTGAAAACCCATGTGCAGTTCCTAATGTCAACATCTGAGTGTCACACATCTGGGAATCACAGATAAGACCTTTAAATGAATCCAGTTGCTCCACAGGCTATCATGTATTCATTACTTAGGAGCCATAAATCTTCCTCAAGTCTATGATTAACTGAGAAAACTTAAGACCCCTGTAATTTTTTTAAAAAAACAATATTAAAAGTTCAATGAATTAAAGATGAAATACATTATTAAAGCACAAGGGTCTGTATCATGTAGGAATTTATGTTTTGAAAAATGCCAATGGCTGAAATATTTCCTAAACATTTTAGTTCAGTGATTAAAGGAAGCAATTGTTATCTGATATAACAGCAATTACTCCTCATAATCAAAAAGCAAGCACCCATCCCTCATAGGCATCGCCTACTTTCAAAAAAAAGAGGGAAAAAAGGACTTTAATGTCATTTATAAAATAAAACAGTAATAAATCAGAAGTGTGTGATAATAAAATTTGTTCTGAAGAACATATATATGAGATACCAAAGACTGTCATAAATAGATTACATTTACCCACCAGAAAACTGTACCTTTTCAATAGAATTTGATCAATCTAAACAATTATGAAATTTTTACAATGAAATGCAATTTTTACAAAAGAAGGGGAAGGCAGGAAAAATAGATGCAGTTACTAATGACAATGACAAGAGAAATGAAAACTAGTAAAATTGAGGTCAAGTCTAGGGAAGAAAATTAAAGCACAGAGTTTAAAGCCTTTAAACACAGCAAAACCCTGGGAAAGAAAACTACAAAATGGTAAATAGAGGTATACCTCAAAGATATTTACCCTTTTGGTCCCCACATTCTCTCCAAGCAAAAGAGGAAAAAAAAGAAAAAGAAAAAAGTGAAAATGGATGGAAGGATAGGGAAAGTGTTTGAAAAGCACTCAAAAAGTAAATTAAGAATTGGAAGAATTAAAAGATAAGTTCCAATAAACGAATAGCAAGATAAAACTAAAATGCATTCACAACAAAATCTGGAAATGATAAAGAAGAAAAAAGAAAGACACTCTCGTTTTAGCCCTATATCTAGATCTCATGGTAGTATTTTTCTTTTATTGTCACACAGACCCATCTCCAGATGATCAAGTAGAGAACTTTGAACCTTTTGATTATAAGCCTCACTAAGCCTTTTACAATTGCAGGAGGTAAGCAAGTGGTTTAATCTAGAGGACAGGCACACAGCTCCAGCCATTTGCTAAAAATTAAGAGCTGTTCTGACAATTGGGATAAATGGTAAATTCTATTGTCAGAGAGGTAAAATAAGCAATAGGACTCTCTCTACTAGAAAAGCGCATTTTCCCACTTGTCATTAGTTGCGATGCTCAAATTGTCATTTTCATTATGACATTATTTCTGAGTAAGTGTGCATAATTATAAAGAGTTAACCTGATCTTCACCACCACAGCCATGCAGACAGACACGTGTAGGGAGATGGTTAAATGTGGTGGTGACTAGCTCTCCGTCAGGAGATAGGCAACTCTTAGATGGAGTCCTGGCACTGTCATTACTAACATGTGCGAGTGACCTTGGATAATTTATTTGACCTCTATGAGGCTCAAATTCCTCCTAGCTAAAATGTAAATAATAACATCTGCATCCTAGAGTGGTCGTGAGGATTAAACAATGTAATAGTTAAATTGTCTGACAGCCCTCAAACATGAAACCCATTTGTATCGGTTTTCTTTTTTTTTTTCTTTACAAAATCAGTATTAATACCATTTTACACAGGGGAAAAAAAAGAGAGACCAATAATTTTTTTCCAGGTCCATAATCAATGCTCATGATACTTACTAGGAAGCATTACTTCAGAATAAAAATTATACTAATAATCATTGAATGGTCTAATTACTTAAGATGCAAATAATAAAGGTTTAAAATGTTCAGCGTGCCCCACAGGAAAAGGGTGAAAGTGTTAAAAGCACCACATTTTATATTCTAAAATTGCCTGTCCAGGAGGGGAAGGTTAGCTCAATGGTAGAGCACGTGCTTTGGCATGTATGAGGTCCTGGGTTCAATCCCCAGTGTCTCTGTTAAAGGAAAATGACAAAAAATTTTTTTTTAATTTTAAAAAATAAAAATAAATAAAAATAAAATTGCCGGTCCAACACAGTAGCCACTAGCTACATGTGGTGACCGAGCACTTGAATGCTGACTAGTCCTGAACTGAGATGTGCTGTGAGTATGACACACACATTCAATTTCAACAATACCAAAAAATAGTAAATAAAAATAAATACAACATGAAAAAAAAATTAACTGCATGTAGACATAATATTTTGGATACATTGATTTAAACAAAATGTATTATTAAAATTAATTTTATCTATTTCTTCACTTTTTTAAACACAGCTATAAGAAAATTTTAAATTATACACGTGACTCTTACTACATTTCTATCAGACAAAGCAGCTCTAAGCAATCTGCCAAAGACCAACATACACACAGGTTCTTCTGGCCCAGGATAGATACACCACAAACTGATAACCAGGACAATAGTGTGATTGTCCTGAGCATTTCTCAGATGCCCCTCACTTATCTTTCCTCTGTGTTCCAGATCTTGAGATCTGGATGTACTGAGGACAGATGTACTCTTGGTTAAACTCTAATATTTAACATGGTATCTTCTCTGCATCATGGAGCAAATGGTAGGCTATTGTTTTATTCCTAACTATATTAATCTGACTTCTTTAATAAAAGAAAGGCTTTTTTCCCTTTCCCTTCATTTTAAAGAACAACTACAGTGTTCAGGAGATGCCAAAGCAGTGGCATGAATGTGACCCAAGGAACAAGGACTCTTTAATGCAGTGGATGTCTAACTGTCAAAGATGAAGGAGGGTCCAGAGGCAGGGGTCTAGATGACAGGGTTCTACCACCTGCTGTCAAAGCCGGGACACAACACAACCCTCTCATTTGCACAGCCCCTCCTAACTCAGCACGTGCTCTAACACATGGGTACCTTTGTTTTCTCCCCACAATGACCCTGTGGGAGGGTTATTATTCTCATTTAGTAAATGAGGAAACTGAAACTATAGGAAAATAAGATGTTCAAGGAAACCAAGAGAGGCAACAGACAGCAGGTCACGGTAGCCAACTTGAAATCCCAAGCATGCAGCTTTCTTAGGGGAGGAAAACAACACTCCAAAACCCACATGCACAGAACGCTTAAAGACGTGGTCTTTTAGTAAAGAGCCCTTCACTTGCTATACCCAATGTGCGTCCTGCGTTGCATGTCAGTGAATTCACCTTGGGACGGCCTACCACGTGTCAGGCACTGTGCTGGGCACAGAGGAGGAATCACACACAGGTCGTGCCCTCCAGTCACTCAGACAAAGAAAGGCTCGATAACGGGTCCTTCCCTGGAGTGGGTGAGCCTGGCTCCAACCTCCTCTCCAGCCCCTTTGCCTCCAGGATCCACCCTCATTCCTGGTCCTGCCCCCTGAATGACAGGAGCCAGTCTGAGATGATAGGAGGCCAGCCTTTCCCCTCCCCTCTTTCAAAGCCTCTGTTTCCAGAAGAAGCAACTACGGGTCCACTCCCATCCCTGGGGCCGGCTGTAGATCTGGTTCTATTATCTGGGAAGGTCCCTGGGCTAATTGAAGATTGCAAAGGCTTGAGGGCAGAGCCTCTCATATCTGTTCTTTGTATAAAACTGAACCTGGAATAAAGCAACCACCACAATCAATAAATTACAGAACCCCGGAAACACTGAAACTAACTCTACCGTGGAAACTGAGTGAATACACTGTCTTCCAGAGGACTGGGAGAGAAAGAAGTCAGGGGTGGCAATTCTCTTACTGAAAATTTAGTAGAAAAACAAAACCATGTGCTTGCTCTACAAGCTCATACTCTCTCCTTCTCCATCTGTGTTCATCTCTCACACATGCACAAGCACACAGTCACACACACACCCTAAGTCAGAGACAAGAATAGAAGGAACTAGACGATCCTAACCTCTTGATGCTTCCTCCCATCCTAAAACAATAAAAGGAAGTTTGTGTGCCAAGAATTGCAACCAGAAACAGAAAGAAAAGATGGGGTGCCCCCCACCTCCTTCTTGGGGTCCCAGGCAAAATTTCAAAATGTATCAATCGTGTCTTTCCTACTCTCCTCTCTTCCGCCCCTGCAGGCCACTCCCAGGCACCAACCTCAGGAGCACTGGTAGCCCCAGGCTGCACATACCACTCCAGCCTCCCGGGCCCCCAGGGGCTGAGCTCAAAAATTCCAAAGAGATTCATAGATAAAAAGATGCTACACTTTGCTGTTGGAATGGTTTGGTAGTCCCTTAATCTCCTTAGCTATATTCTCATTGTAAAAGAAGTACACTGCATCCCACATTAACTTCTAATGGAAAGAATTTCAGGTACTGCGATTAAAAAAAAAAAATTAAAAGAATAAAAAAGGTTTTCACCAGTCTTGGGGCAGAGGGAGAGCAAAAACATTTGGGGATTCGGGGGGCAAGGGAGCTGCCCACAGGTGGTTCAGGGGTTCTCCAGGCTCCCCTAAACTGCTCTACTTTCTTAAGTTCTTTTCTGTCCTTTGCTTGTGAACTACAGATTCTCAAAAGGATTAATCTGTTTGTTTTGTTTTTTGTTGTTGTTGTTGGTTTTGTTTTTAACTCTTCCTGAAGTGGCAGCAGGAGCTGAGACAGAGGTGGGACAGCTGAAAAGTCCTGGGTCATTCACAGGTGGAGAAACAGTCAACCCTACAATTATGGGAAAGGCAAAATGCACTTCATAATTACTGTAAGGACAAACTAAGTCACATATGCAGACATCGGATTTCATGTTCATCCATGACCCAGTTGTTGAGAACTCGGAAGGAGACCTCCAGGTAAAGTTTCAACAATATAGCTCCCTGATGCCTCTTCCTCTCTAGGGAGGTGTTGGGGGTGTGTGTGTGGGGGTAAGATTATCAAGAAATGTTTTATTTTCAGAATTCTAAAACCAGACACTACTTTGCAGCCCCTGGGGCAGATCTTAACTTTGGAAGATAAGACAAATATGGGCCAGGGGTAGAGATGGCCGAGGAAAACTCTGGTCCCCTCTCACTTATCACCTCAAAGGCTCAAACTGGGTTTAAAAGTGGTAGGAAAGGGAGATGGGTTCTGGTCCTCCAGACCTCTGATTCCAGGCCTGTCCCCAAACTGAGAGGTCACAATTCAACCTGAAGTTGGATCCGAAGGCTGAAGGATAAACTCCAGGTCTCTCAATAGTCTTCAATCACAGAAATGCAGTGGCAGGATCCAGGCGGCCCGGCAGCTTGCAAAACAGGATTTCACAGGCACATAGGAGGCACAGTGTGGCTACTCATCTAAACAAAAAAGCCAGAGCTACACCTGGGAACTTAGCCATAGCAAGCCTGACCCAAGGAACTAAATTCCCAGATGTCAGGAATGTCTAGTTAGAGTGAACGAGAGGCTGGTCTTTTCCTTCGCCAACAGGGACGGGACTTAGGTAAGTTTTCACTCTTCCACTCCCTTTCTACCCCCAGGCTAACCTAGAGCAGGCCCCAAACTAATGTTCGTTTATTTTAATAAAATGCTCTTTACGCCTAAACATTAATAACCACCATTAATTGGCAGTGTCAGCTCTGGAAGTCCTGTGACTCCCCCGCTGCCTAACTTGTCCGCATCACTTTGGCCCTACGGCATGGCATTCAGCGTCGGCAGACAAGGAAAGCTTTCGAGGAAAGGATCCACAGAAGTGGATTCAGGCCCACACTCCATGTTCTCTGAGGGAAGTGCACCAGACCACTGGGCCCTGCACGATCACTGTTGGCAGAAATTGTTGGTTTATCTCCACGAAGGCATCACAGTCGATGTGCTCTGTGACTATACACACCCTGGAACCCTGGGCGTCTTATCTGCAGTCCTACCCACGTCCTGCACTAAAGGACTGCAGCATCTTTTCCAAATTTAGCAACTGCAGGGAGACAAAATGTTTACTGATCCCAGAGTCAAAAAAAATTTTTTTTAAAGGAAAAAGAAAAGAATGTGCAAGTTTGTGCATCACAGAAGAGTTCAAACATATGTCACATTGTGTAAGTAACCCCCAGCTCAGAACTGAATTCTTGAGGTTCTTTTCACAGTAGGTTGGAAATGCACATGCTGGTAAGCCTTGAGAATCAATGGCATGCTAAAATGACTACACCCTAATTCGTTAACATCAGGATTTCTGTCCTCCATTAGGTAAAACTTTATTCTAGGTTTCTGGGAGGATACTTTTTAAAGTAGTATTTAAGTAGAGATTTATTTGCAATTCCCTTCATTCTCATTATCCTCTCTGGAAAAGTGATTTGCAACTCAGAGCCCCTGGAGTCAAAAAAGGAGTCAATGAAAATTATCTTTATACTAACATTTGCTTCGTCATCTCAGGTTTTGAGCTCTGCCTAAATGTTATTTTACCTAATTTAACAACTAAAATAAAAACCCTTGATTAATTTCTCCAGTGTAGTGTTAAGGAAAGGTTAACTGTACTGAGGTTCTCTAGCAAGGAATTAATAAAGGAATCAAGCACTCGGCTCTCAATAAGACAAGACTACCCAGATTTCTAGTGGGAATATTTCACAGCACAAGCATGTTTTCTTTGGGGAGTTTAACTCACCAAAATTATTAAAAATTGAGATCAAACACTGGTGCAAAGCCCCAAAGGAAATCATACTAGAGTGGAGAGATTTTTATCAAATAAAAACCTGAAAAGGTGAAGTTTTTATAGTGAAAAATAGAAGGCTTCTCCCTCACAAGAGGAAATCCTACTGTCTATGTTTAGGGTTCAAACAGCAAAACGCATGGATATATAATAGATGTGTAAAAATTATCACTGTGAAATGAATGCAGACTCCACAAAGCCACGCTTAAACAGACATGCAGCCATTATTTCCTTTCCGACCACCAAAAGCCACTCTCATTCTTGTACCCAACAAATGCCTCCACGGAGATGTAATAGCAACCAGGTCCTTGAAATGGCTAACACTGGGAGGAGAAAAAGAAAAGAACAGGAGGAAAGAGCAAGAAAGTCAAAATCATACCGTGCATTCTGCAGTTCCCTGAGGGGACACTGAGATCTCTGGATTGCAATACATAGGATATTATTATTGTGACTGAGATGAAGTTAATAAAACCCAGCACACAGACTGGGGAAACTCGGGTCCCCACTGATAGAATACTTTCCAGACAAGACATTTTAAGCATATATGTACCTGTGTAATTTATAGCAATTACTTAAATAAGAAAAACAGAACAGAGAAAACTACTATATTATTTTTCACATTATGATTCTAAGACACCCTCTTTATAATTTATATTATTTCCAAAAGATAATATTAAATTTGATATTAAAAAAATCTAAGAGATCATTTCAGCCATGACCTGCAAATCTACTGAAACTCTTATTCACATTCTTAATATTATCCAAAGGATACATCCAACCAAAGGAGGAATGTTATTCCACTTCTGTCTTTAAGAAGTATCACTAAAGCCCAAAGTGATTTGTTTCTCGAGAAAAAAAAAAGTGATACATCTTTATCCTAAAGAAAATATGTTTCTACCTTCCTTACAGCACAAAAACCCTGCAAGAGCACCACATCGTTTTAAATTTGGGATAATCCCAGATATGAAATATCTCACCTCAGAAAGATTTCATTCTCCCTAGATTCTTAAGTTCTTTAACTCTAGAATAATTTCTGAGCCACAAAATGAAGCATATTAGTGTAGTTTCTCCCCGTCCCCCAAGAGGCCACAGCTTCAAAATTGTTCTAATCTCACAAGCTCAACACAAGATAACAGAAAGACAAGTCAAAGCCCGAATTAAAGGAGAAAGGGGCTCCTTTTGGGGTTAACCCAGAGGTGTAGTTTTCGGCTTGTGGATGAACTCCAGTGTGGCCAAGGAGGCCGTACTTGCCTGCCACGCTGACAGCGGCTGTTTTATCTAAACGCCATCACTGCCCAGATCTAGATGAAGATGATAAAAGAAACTATACCTAACAGTTTCCAGGAATATAAGTTCACTTCTTTATTTTGCTAACAGAAGTAGGATCGACAAGCAGATATGTTTTCAGAGAGCAAGCCTGTGTTTATTATATAGCTGAGAGGCTGGCTGTGAGAAAGACAACTTCACTGAGTCATATCAGAGGAAGAAAAGAGCTGCATCTCAGAAGCTTTCCTTGGTTAAAAAACTGTCTCCCTCAAACTGGCTTTCAAGCTATACATCAATCTTCAATATAATTATGTTTGACAGAATATAAGCTCTCGGCAGTTAACTTGTTTACAATAAATGCTTAGTTTGGGTACATGGACTTCATTTCAGTCTTATAAATATCAAACGCAAACCTACAACAGTCCCATTATGGGGCTGAGAATTATTTTGCTATAAATCTTTTTATTGGGGGGCTGAGGGAATTACTTTGCAGCTTGTTTTCCACTAACCACTTGGAACAGTGTGAAAAGAGGTGCATTTATACCCTGGCCCTTTGCTAATTGGAATTCTATACATTTCCACGGGAGACCGTGCGGTATCAATCCTGAAACAGGAAGGTCAGTCCCCAGACAGCTTTGCCATGGTGGCAAAAAAAATAGTTCTTACTAAAGTCACGGCATTTTCCTCCAGTTCTTTTTCTCCTCCAAGTCTCTTGGGAACTAACGACCATTTGTGACAGCATTGGCTAGCTTTCCACGGTAAGCTCCAGTTTGGGGGTGGTTTATAAGTTAGCTGTAAAAATATACTGAAGGCTCAAACTTACTATATGAATGGGCCTGTAAACGGAGTGAGTTTTGCTGAACGTTACCTGGAGATTCATTTGAGAAGGGGAAAAATCAGGATCGCCTTGTTTACCCTTGTAAAATGCCTTACTTGGGTCCTAAATGTATAATAACTTCCCTTTCAGTGAACAACTTGCTCCTCTCGTACTCTCTCCATAATGAAGGGTTTTGGTCCTTTAATACCGTATTGCCCAAATCTACAGGACAAAATCTTACTTATCTGCACAGAGCCTGGGAAGCTGAGAGCCGGCAAAGCCTCAGGAGGACCCTGGCTTAGCCCCATCTCCTCCACGAGCAGTCTCTCTGGGCATGCATTCTCCCTAGCGTTCTGAATACCTTCTGGTTTTCAGGTCTTGACAACTGATCGTCACAGGGTTTCCTCACTTGTTTCTTAATTTCACAGCTGCCTTGTAACCAGATTCCAATAATAGCTCAACTTTAACATAGCATTAATATACAGAAAAGATCATTTTAAGAATTCCAGTTTAAGTGCATTTTCCAAAGTAACTAACACAGGAAATTTAGTCCCTTTATTAATTTTAATAGTGAGATTTGTACTTCTTTCCTTCTAGTCAATGTTAAAATTTCAGGTGACATAAACGAAAGAATTTTTTGTCTCTCAGTTTCTAATAAAGGAGAAAAGTAACTGATTTATATGTTTCAAGGGCCCTCAAGTATGATTTTATTTTTAAAAAAGTTGCCACATGACTTTAGTATGAGAGAGAGAAAGGAGAAAAATATTTTCATTGCATTATCAGCCTCACGGATCTTTTTTTTATCAATATCAGAAGCACTAGTTCGCAATGTGAACTAATGGAAAATTGCTAAATTCACCTAAAATAATCACTTCTTTTTTTGAATTAAATAACCTCTTTTAAAACCTTGACCATTTAACTGCTGTTTACTTAGGGGAGGGGAGACATGGAGAAGGTGACTGTATGAAAAAAATAAGTTGTTTTTTTTTTTTATTGTACAACAAAAATTCCCTCCGAGGCAAAAAGATATTATGCCAAGTTCCACCCAGAATTAATGTTTAGATTTAAATTATAAAGCCCAGAAAAAACGGAACCACTAACAGACCCTTAAAGCTTGTGGCATTCGTCAATGATGTTAGGTTATGTAAATATTAAAACTGAAAAACCCTTTGCTGACAAAAGTATTTTAATGAAGGCACCATTAACTAGACTCTCTAAACTGAACTTTTTAAAAAAGCCTTTTGAGCTGTATGACATAAATTCCACTCTGAAAGGGATGCTGCATGGGACAGTTCTGGGATTATGAGACCTCCGCCAGGAAGGGTTTACTGCCTCTCCTGTTCTTTTCATTCTGCCACTCTCAGAAAGGTTTTTAAATACTGAACCCAAGAAAACTCTTAGCTACCGATCAAAGAAACATTCTCTAACTCTGTCAACTGAGTCCACCCTTGGACTCCAGCTGCTCTGACAGCCAACATTACTCGCGGTCTGACTATCCCCACAATGAACAGGGGTTAACTCCACTGTCTGGGCTAACTGTACTGTCATCACCCAAGTTTCCAGGGGCACACAATGCTGTGAATAGAGTAAGAAACACAGCCTAGAGTGAAAGAACACTAGCCACTGATTTCAGCTGCTGCCAACCGACTCGCTCCAAGTTGCTGAAAGCTCTGCCCTGGGGACTGAGGGCTGGAGTCTCTGCAGTGTGGAGGATTATCGATTCATTGGTTCCAGTGATCACAGATGGAGGCCAGAGCCTATGGTCTCAGCTGTCATTCTATGTCACCTAAGTGAACGTCAGGTGATGTGTCCATGTGGAACCTCAGGGTCCCCCATACCCCACGTGTGCTGAGAAAAAATAAGGGTGCTCATTATTCACCCTCAACTCTCTCCCTCCCCTTCAGCCAGAAGAGAAAGAACACCAGGCCCAGGGGCCAGACCTAACCCTTGCTGGGTAGGGTTTTGTAACAAGAGGAACATTCATTACTTTTGACTTCCATTTACGCAGGTGAAAAAAAGAGACAGAGTGAGAGAGAAGGTAGAATATAAGAAAATGTGATTTCCCTTCTTAAACCGTATACACGAAGACAAATCACTGAGCACTTTTAGTATCTCCTGAGCAACCACTTCCCAGGGGCTCCTCTTTGAACTTCCCAGGGAGGAGCAAGAACCAAATGGTCTCTCCCCAAAACAGATTTCAGCTAATAAACATGACAAAGTAAGTGAAAAGCACTTCAGTCATTCTGCATCTTCTCCAAGACTAAAAATTTGTACATTGTGTGACAGGTCCACCTCATTTTTCTTAATGATGTTTTTATTATTCTTTCACTCAATTAAAGCAGAAATGGATATTGCATCTTCTGACTGTATAATTGTTATTGTAATCTGTTTTCGATCACTGCTTGGGAAATGGGTCCAAAACAACATAAACTCTCCACTGCCTCAGAAGGCAAGTCATTTTCTTTTACTACGACACTTAAACAGACATTTATCATGCTGCTCTGTTAGCATCTTTGGGTTATGACTAAAGAAAGTTCTTGTTCTGTTAACCAAAACAATAATGTTTTGAAAACACTGCTATTTGAAGAGCTTTGATAAGAGTGCATTTTACTAATAAGCTATCAATTTTTCCTTTTCTTATAAATAATTGCAATAAATGCAATAGAAACACAATTTAAATACAGGGAACAATCAGGAAATTTAAAAGTCGATCTTATTCAGTTATAAAAGAACAGATGCATTTGCTTTCTAGACAAATTGAAAAAAAACAGTAAAAATATTTTTTAAAAGAATTAAAAGATATCTGTGTTTAATGTATGAAGTTTAAATTGTTACTACGAAAAAAATGTAAATCATCCCTGTCGGATCTTATTCTTTGGAAAACATTTGCTCTAACTAGAGTCTCTTATTAATTTTGCTCATATCGATGCAAGTCTTTAACAAAACAAAGAAAGTCACTGAGCTGCTGTACACATTCAGTAACTATGTCACCATCAGCAGGCACTGAATAGTTACTCTGGTGTGAAATGCACCCCTTTTCATAAATGGTAGCTTGCAGTGTTTCCCCGCAACTTTTTGATCTTTTTTGTTATATTATGCTGCAGTTTAACTGTCCACTGAGCTAAGATAAAACTCCATTCCAAAGATAAGGCAACTAGTTAAGGTTAGAACCAAATCTGCTTCGCACACTAGCAAATAGTAATAATACTGGGAGCAATTAAAATTGAAATATACATTCCCCAGAGAGTTTTACTATCCTAATGCATCGTAAACACAAATAAAGAATATTCTTACTATAATAATTTGCTCATAACTTTATTGCAAGTTTCAAATTCTTAAAATTTCTATTAATGCTTTTTTCTTCAAATGTTTGTCAAACTAGTAACTATAATATTAATTGGTTTATTTTTTAAAATGTTAAAGGCATATATACACAGCACTTAAAAATGGGAAAAATATACACCATAAGCCCAACTGCCGTAATACTATATATCTAAGGCACATTTACTCCATAATAGGTTATTTTTACCTAGTTAATAAAAAATCTGGAATAAGTAAAACTTTGCAAATGAGAAGCAAAAGACACAAGTTGTAGAAGACAATTTCTGATGCAGTCTTTCACTGCCTCTTGATTATACTGGTTCTACCACAATTTTTAAATCACTTGCTATTAAACAGCAAACAATTCTGTTAATTGAAAACAAAAAAAATTATATGTATAGATAAGAGTTCCATGAATTTGAAAACTCCACCATAGAACATTTTTACATAAACATTATGTAGCATGAAGGGCTTGTGGGGGTTGTTTCATGTAAAAGAAGAAAATAAATGTTTGGTTGGTCACTGACTTCAGAAATATAGAAAATAACACACTGTAAGGGCCTCATCTGTACTTTTTTTTTTTCAAATCTGTAAGTCCGAAACTGGCTTTTGCTTTAACTCATTCCTCAATTCCACTTAGGACTGTCTACTTTGACTTTGAAATATCTATTACGTTACCCGAAAGTAATAGGATGATGAATCCTTTGTATATAAAAATCCATTTTTAACACACAGACATTTCCAAACCACTACTGCACTTTAAAAGAAAAGGAATTCTGTCTCTCCACACTGGCACCCTAAATTAATGCTGGAGAGCAGTGGTGATTGGAAGTGAGCGAGGCCCAATACAAAGTCAGTAGAAGGAAATCACTCATTTTAAAATTGCTACAAAGAAAAGAATAGAAACAAAAAGGCAAACTCTCTCAATTTTTGAGCTAAGCATAAAGGTCTCCTACTTGAAACCATTTTATGTTCTTTCCCTTTCTTTCTTTCTTCCTTTCTTCTTTCTCTTCTTTCTTTTTTTCCAAAAAAATAATGAGTTAAAACGTATGGGTTAGTTCCAACATTTCACTGCTGTTCTTATTCTTGGGGAGTTAGTGGGGAGGAGGAACTTGCTGCCAAAGCTTCTTAAGAGTTTGGGCTGCTAATTTTCCGTTCACAAAATCTAAATTCCCCTTATGCATCTCACACAACTCATGAAATAATATGAAACAGTATTATATCACTGCAAATTGAGACATTTTTATCAAAATAAAGAGTGATGATGCCAACATTTCATTTGTCATTTCCCACTTGTCACTTTTCACTGACAAACTGTTACACATACAACTTTTGTCAAAAGCTCCATCCTTAAATATGTTCCAAAATGCCATTGTGTCTCAGCATTCATGTAAGGAAGATAGTAAAAACTACTGTGTTGCCACACATTAGTTATATAGGTTTAAAAAAAAAAGGCTACTTATTAGATAAAAAGAGTATCAATAACTTTTTATTTACTTACATGCTACACAAGATAAAGTTCGGCTTTCTAAAATAAAACTGTGCATATTTTATGTACCTAATGGGAAATTATTAATTATAAAAAAAATTTTTAATGGTGAGAAATTAGATCATTTTTATTTCAACAGAAAGCTAAAAATTCTAAAAAGATCAAAGAAAATAACACAATTTGAAATTCGTCCAACCCTATCAATTTGTCTTTTTTTATATACCATATAAACTGTCTCTAATTTGAATCTTTAAAAAAAAATAAGAGTTTTAAATTATCAAAGTAGAACCAACAAACTTGACTGCTTATCAGATATACCTTGCTAGATATACCAAATAATTACTGTGTCTTGCCTGGAATAAAATTGATTCCCATATTCTTAAAATAACTCATTCATAATCTTACATATCTAACAAATGATGATTAGTCTGTTTCCCTCCCAACAGAGATAGATGGGCAAAATACATACACATATTCACAAAAGGAGAGAAGAATTAACACAGGATATCGAAGATGTACAGGCAGATACTGTTAGTCACAACCCACTGGGAAAGATATTTCCTGCAGGGGTTAAAAAACAGATGCCTTAAGGGACATCCATGTAGTTCCAATACACACACATACACACATTTCACTGCAGATGATCTTGAATATATAATGGTCAGTGGGTTTCTGCTGATGGAATATAAGGCTTCCAAAATTACTCAAAACATCAAATTATGCTCAGGACTTTGAGGGGTGGATACCCTATGTTCTGTTTAATGTGTATGTTCCATTGCATATATTTTTTTTTAACCAAGTATATCTTTATTTTAATAACAGGCCAAGGACTAAAAACACTTTAGAGAGGGCTATTTTTCTACCTCAGCAAAACTACAGAGGACACGCTAGATTGTTGGATGACCCTAAAGCCTAAGTTCATTCTATTTAAAAGATCTTAAACCCTTAAAAAAAAAAAAAAAAAGTGGAGTGGAAGAGGGAAATACAATCTTTTCTCTTTTAAAGAAATAATGAATCTTCCATACAAGCATAATGGTGTTCATCCTTGGCTAAAATGAATTAAATGAGTTTTCTCCATTTTGCCCAAGTTGACAATATATTTCAAATTTCTAAACATTTTATACATTTCAATAGGTCAACACTTATACTCCTTCCTATCTGCACTTCTTTCACAAAGTAAAACATCTCTCGACAACTGCTAATACGGTGACAATACCTGACCTGAACTGCATTTCTTTTACTCTTAATCTAAATGTTCTACTTGCAGACAATTAAACTAACTGTTGTTGTAGACAATGTTCTGCTCTAAATGAGGCCCTGAACAATTATGATCACATTTGCTTCCCTATTTGAGTACATCAGTGTGTATTGCATGATTTTTTACCCCTTGCAATAAGACAGTTACGTTCTTGAAAGGGCTGCCTGGTGGCCGGAAGACTAGGTCTACTTTAGGTCAACTCGTTATAAGAAAACTTCAACAGACAATTCTTCAACAAAATTAAATTGTTATTTTAAAGGCTAATTCTTCTTCCAAAAAGGGCAAATTTTTTTTCAGAAAAAAAGTAAGACATCCCCAGTGTTTAAACGTTTTCCCCTGAACTCTTGAACATTTAAGACCAAAAAGAAAAAAATCAAAATTCATAGGAAAATGAAAAATATCAAAAAGATTTCTGATGTTTAATGCTTCCTATCAGCAAATACACCATCTGGTATACTCAAGCGCTGTTCATTCAGTTTAAATAAAGCTGTCTAAAAGTTCTTCTTTAAGCCAAACATTAAAAAATGAAAATGCTTATGTTAACAATGAATGAAGCAGAGTAATTTATTGCTATTAGAGCACAACTGGCCAGCGCCTTTCAGCAGTCCAGGAGAAAAGCAGGACGCCTTGCTTCTTTTGGAAACTTGATTGGCATCACTTTCATTTTATGCTGTAGGTTGCGTGGCTGAGGCATTACATACAGCAGAACATTTTAGGTACTTATGCTAATGGTGATAAAAGGATCATCTGATTCTTATTTTCATCATCCTTAATAATCTTTTCTTCTAATCTTCAAATAGATCTGTAAGTTTTAATCAACAATTTCACAAATATAAATTTCCCCACCATTAATCATCCTTTTTCAAAATCCTTATGGAGTGAATTACTAGCTGAGAGGGGATGCCAATTCTAGTAAGTGAATGTTACCCAGCAGGGATATAAAGCTGTCAACACCATGGTGCTCTTGCTTGCTCTAAACTCTCTCCCAGCCTTCATATGTTTTTTAAAGAGATATTAGCCTTTTTTTTTTCCTGACGACCTTCTATAAAAGCTGACTGTCATACACATCTGAGCACTTACATTTTATTACATACATGCTTTAAAACACACTGCTTAGATAAGAGCAAAATATCCTAGAAAGTGTTAGAAATACAAAGCAAAACTGATCTACTTTCTAATAATCGTCTAAAGCTAACCACATTGTAAACAACACACTAACTTTTAAGTCCCCTATTAAAAACACAACCCTGAAGACTGTGATAGTGTTTCTATCAACCTCAACTAGTTAAATCCAGACACTAAAAATAATATATTTTTTAATGAAAAAAAAAAACCTTTCTCTCCCCAAAAAAGCAGAACGGCAGCAACAGAATTACTACTGCAACCAATGCATTTAGAAACATTTATTCACCTACTTATCAAAAGCAGTAAGATAAATTGTCACTTTATTGGGCAACCAATTAACTTAATGATTCCCCCTATTTTAGGGGGAAAGCACTTAAAGAGAATCACTACAGAGTGACAAATACATCCTCCCAAATTTTGAGCTCTGTTTTTAAAATATATATTATAATAGCCATCTTTACAACATTGACAATACTGTGATATATCTGAAAATGGTAATAAATGATGCAGAGCTATAAATATTTTTGTAGTTATCTATGCATATCATATTGCTTCATAAAGAAAATTTAAACAAAAGGAGTTAGGGTAATAGAAATATGATCTATTTTATATTTACTCTATGTTACAAAAAAATTTCTTTCAATTATAAAAGGGTCACTAAATAGAAATATACTTTAAATTTAGAATGTGCATTTTTAAAAGGCTTTCCTTTCTCCAATCTATACACATGATTAAAAGAAAAAAAAATTAACATCTCAACATACATTTGGAAACTATATAAACTTAAACCCATAAAATAATCATTAACATTCAATATGAAAATTTGTACTAGCGAAATTTTATGTTCTTAGTTGTTATATTTTAAAGCTTTCTAAATTAAAATCTTTCCAAACAATCTAATACATTCTATAGAGTAAAACCTTTCTTTAAAAAAAATCTTTAAAAGTCCACCATATGTAAACTATTTTAACCACTTTATTACTAACCATTATAAAGGGTACTTACTGAGACAAAATAATGTCACCTTCATTTCCAGTTTGGGAAGCAGCTAATAAGACCTTTGATATTACTAAATTAAGTTAAAGCTTAGAAAAAATGACTAAACCAGCTTGTTGAAACAAATTTATTATTCCTCACCAAGACTTAATAATATTTGTCTATATCAAATTTACAGTAAGTGGTCAAGTGTTAATTATATTCTCAGAAAATATGAAAAGCAACTGTTTTACACTGAAAGTGTCCCTTGTCAAGAAAATTAGGCAGTTTCTTTCATAATTCTATACGGTATAGGGGGAAAAAAACCTTGTTTTAGGAAAGTACAATTGCTAACTATTACATCCTAAAACATTTAGGGACTTATTTCAATTTAGTGAGTTTTATGAGGTCCTCAGAAAGAAACCAAAATTTCAGTCCAGTTTTGTTCTTAATGCATAAGGCCAGTTTGAGAACATGTCCTCTCCAAGGATTTCCAAAAGTTTTTCAATCCAATATTACCAGCACTTATCATATCATCTCACATTTGGTTCCACCTTATTCACCACATATTTTTCTTTCTTATATGTATATGCCAAAAAATGATATGAAAAGTCCAAGGTTACTGCTTTAGTCTTGAGACAAGATACTAATAAACATCATTTCTAAAAAGTGGGTCACAGAACTACCAAGTTCTTTTGCTTTATTAAAGTATATCTTCAAGTCCCTAAAATGGAAGATATATAAGCCACAGTCTACAGCTAAATAATTTTGTTAAAGCTTTAAAATACTACGAGAATGAATGCTTCTCAAGGGAGATGATTAATGTAAGGGACTAAGGCAAACCATCCTCTGTGTCTATCATGAAGAAATAGTAATAGCAAAGTAAGTAAAAATAAAAACCTATTCTTTTGTAAAGTGTCCGCTGTCTATTTATAAAATGCTTTTACAAGGGAGTGGATATTTCGAGTTAAGACTTTACTTCAAAATACATTCTATGGCTATTTAGAACCTGGAATTGGAGCTGATCACTAACTTTTGCCAGGGCTTTGTTTCATCTCAGGCAGGCTAATATAAGAATTAAATTAAATAGTCTGTTAGTGAGAATATTAGGGAAAAAAAACCTTTAGAAGTCAAAGAAAATTAAACTAGTAATTTATCTCAAGCACACAAAAAAACTACATGCCATGTAGAACTGTGCATTTTTTATGTCAAAACAACTAAGCAAATTGCATGTAAACCTCAAAAATATTTTAATAAGGTTTACATTTCTTGCATATCTTTATTTTATAAAATTACTTTTCCTAGCCACTTTAAAAGAAAGTGATTTTTTAAGTAGTAAAAACTACAAGAGATTTTCTTTAAGTAATATTAAATTCCTGGAAAGGGAATCAGCATGTAGCCAGTAAGACCACTACACTACTTTTACCTGTAGTGCTATAATCCAAAACAAAGCTACGAATGCATATGACTTTAAGCTTTATTTTTTTTTTAAAGGTAGCCTTAAAGCCTCTAAGGCCCTGACAGATTCGTGGTGATTCTTAATTTCCCACTTGAAATGTGGCTGGAAATATTCTCAGTTGTTAATCATTTGTCTCGAAGCACTGTCCCAACTACAAAGTAACACCAACACTCTTTTGCTCCAGTACTAGGCTGAGCATTAAACATCAGTCCACAAAAGCGAACGCACCTAAACTTCATCCCTACAACAGATACTCTGAGGCAAGGCAAAATAGTTAAATCACTGAAAAGCTCTCTAGGAAAATCTAAAAACAGTTAGCTGGCTGTGACATAAACCTGCCAACACCTCAGCACACAGTGGCAAAGTGCCCAAAAAATGCCACCCTCCGGGTAAACCGCTTTCTTGTTTTAACTCGGGATGAAGCTACCAGTTGCAGATGAGAGGCGACGGGGGCATTATTTGGCAACCTGGAATTCACTTCCTGTAATCCTACACCGCGACAGCGACTAATCAACCTGAACCCTGACACCCGGCCTTTATCACCCGGCCGCGGGCTGCGCGCGCCTCCCTGCTCCGGGCTGTTACCTCCCACGGCCTTGGCCACGGCGCCGTTGGGCCTCCCGCGGGCTCCCATGGGGCTGCCGTTCTGCTCCAGCCGGGCCACCTTCACCGGGGGAGGCCCCTTGACGTCGGGGCTGCCGCTCCGCCGGTCGGGGCTGTCCCGCAGACACGGGCTCTCGCTCCGCCGCTCCATGCTGCTCCGACTCGGAGACAAAGTTCCCACCGGCAGGTCGCAATAAAACGCGCAGGGACCTAGGGAGGGGGCGGGGGGGGAGGGAAGGGGGAGGGAAAAAAAGAGGGAAAACCGCTCACACACGTGATAGACGTTCAGGCCAGTGGCAGAGCGCTACACCACTGCCACACAAACTTCCTCCCACGCTGCCCGAGGGGCCCGAACCGCGAAGCGGTCCCAATCTTACACTGGGCGGCTCAAAGGAAGCCCAGAACTTGGGGTGTTGAGACTCTGCCCATTCGCTGCTCCCCAAGAGAGCCCTCGGTGACGACGTCCGGCCTCTCGCCCGGGGCGCCCAGAAGTAGTCCATTCATTGGGACAGGGTTGGCATAAACCATTCTCGGGTACAACGGCCTTGCTGTCTAGGGGTCAGGGTTGCGGCAGAGAGAACTTTGTAAGAAGACATCTCATCCACTCGAGATGGGATGTACACAACTCGGTAAGAAATCGAATTAACCACGTGATAAATGCGCTGTGAATCGCGGGGCAGGAGGCAAAGGCCTGGCAAGAAGACCCCTTGAATCCCCGCTTTTTACCTTTACCAAGCACACACTGGGACACACAGACACTTTGCACAAAATCAATCCTAATTCCACATTAAATAGAATCCAGAAACACTTGGAAGTATTCATCAGAATAACCTCCAGAATAACCTTCCACAAGGGCGGGGGCTACAAGCGTTATTATTTTGGAACGTTCTTATCTTCATCCAATCTTAAGTGATTTTTTTTAAAAGCTCATCATCTCAAAACACAAAAGCAAAAGCATTTAAAATTATTAGGTGCAGGAGAAGCCTTCGTCAACCCCAAATTTTAAAATCTCTCCAAAAGTTTTCCTCTGGGTCGTTTGGCGGACAGCGCGCACCTCACGGAACCCGCAGATCTCGGCACCCTGGATTTTTGGGGGGTAGAGGAGGGGGAAACACCTGATGAAACGGCACTCACATTGTCACTGACATCCCTGAGAAGCAGGAACCCGGCACAACAAAGTGCGCTGGGAATCCTCGTGGGCGCTCTCGCTGTGGGAGAAGCCGCGTCGCCACGGGCCCAAGGCGACAAGGTGGGGGTGGCAGAGAAGAGGTGAGTAGAGAGATGTAAAGACGGAGCGGGAGGGCTGCGGGTGAAGGTTCTGCCCGCACTCCCTCGGCTGCGCTGTCCGAGAGGGCGAGAGCTGCAGGGAGGGAACTTAGCCGGACCCGGGGCTTCCCCGAACTCCCGAGCTTGGCGCGGGCGCCTTCGCCCTGCGTACTTACTGCTCACGGTTTTTCTGTAACTTGGCTGGCTGGGGCTCTGTCCATGGAGCAAAAGTAGAGAATCCAGGGTGGAAAGTTTCTGGTGCTTTGCCTTGCAGTGTTCTCCTAGTCTTCCTTTCTCTTTACTCCTTTCCCTTTCCTCTTCCCCAGGTCCTAACGTTTAAGGTCCTGGGTCAGGGTGTCTTCTTAGTGCGGAGATGGTTGTTATGATGATGATGGGGGGGGGGGGTAGGGGGAGGAGGAGGAGAGGAAAAGGAGGGCTCCTCTAAAGGGGCACCCGAGCGAGCGGGGGAGGAGGCGGCGGAGGAGGGGAGAAGAGAGAAGGAGGGCTGAAAAGCCTTTTCACACCTTCGGGAAGGAGACGGGTTCTGGAGAGAAAGGGCTGAGAACTGGGAGGCGGCAGAGGCGGGTCGGGGCTGCAGCTTCGCAGGGCTGCTAGCTCGCGAGGAAGCGCGGCCGGAGCCGTAGGGCCGGTGCCACCGAGAGTCGAGAAGGCGCAGGGACCTGGGACCGCACGCGGGATGAAAGCGTCGGCCGCCCAAGCCGTCACCTCCAGCCTCTCCCCTCTCGGCCGCCGCTGCTAGCAGCCGAGCCGGACTCACTGACAAGCCGCAGAGAGAGACACAGTGAGAGGGAGATGATTATTAGTTGCGTTGAGTCATCAGGCAAAGTGAGTCCTTTTGGGTTGTCCTCGGTTTCCGATTTCTCCCCCTCCCCCTTTCTGTCCCCAGATCTAGCGCCTTCAAAATAATAATTTGGGGTGGGGGTAGGGGAAGTCTCTGGGTTATTTCGGGATGGGGGTTGGGGGGGAAAGATCTAAACCCGAGCCAGACTGGTCCACCGCATTGAAGGGGGAGAGTGGGGAGCGGGGAGGAGGACTGGGGAGGTTGCGGGGGGAGGGGGGCCCCGCCTGGCAGGAAATTAAACATCAATCAATCAATCGCTGTGAGCCCGGCGACCCAACAGCGGCAGGGCTGCAGAGGAGGCAGAGGGACTGGCGAGGGGAGGGTGGGAAGCAGGGAGGAGGGAGGAAAAGGAAGAGGACAGTCGGCAGTGGGAGATCGGTGTGGCGAGGACCGCGCGCGCGGGGCGGCGGAGGACGGATGGCAAAGAACCGAGTGCCGCGCGAGGCGGTGGCTGCGGCTGGCAGATGGGTGCGCCCGGGAGCAGGCGGGCGCCGGGACCCGAGGTCTCGTCCTCCTCCTAGTGTCGGGTCCAGGGCGCGGCCGCCTCGCCCAGCCCCGAGGCGCACTCTTCTCGGCGCGGTGGCGGTGGCGACACGGCAGGCGCTGGTTGCCTGATCTCCCAGCGAAGGTGCAGACCCATACGCAGGAGGCAACCACGGTTGCCTCGGCTCCGGGTTCTGCTAACTGTGAGGAGTACTTTCGACTTTGGAGATAGGAGGGCTATCGCCTCCCCCACCCACCGCCTCCGCCCACCACCCACCGCCTCCGCCCCTCCGAACAACTTTTCCCGGTGCCTGCGAGCTCCCCCTCCGCACGGAGCCTGCCGTCCGGGCCCGCCGCGCCGCAGCAGTCCGGGGAAGGCCGTTTCTCCCTCAGAGCCGGCACGGCCGTGGGTCCAGAACAATAGGCCGGGCGTCCCGAATGGCAGGAGCACCAGCACTGTCCGCCGGGCTGCGGGTGGCACAGGAGAGGGGACTGCAGGGGGGGGCGAGGGGCGGGGGGCATCCCTGGACGACGTCCCTGGAGCGCTTGCAGCGCCGGCGACATCTCGAGCAGCGCAGCCCGGGCTGCCGGCAGGCCGTGACGCGGTGGCAGCGAGGGGCGGTAGGGCTGTCTGTCCTCTGGTTGCGTGGCTGGGACTCCTGGGACCCCAAGCCGCTCTGGCCCTGGACTGCGAGCGTGGGCAGAAATGTGCGGTGAGGACCTGGCCTCCCCGTCCCGGGGGGAGGCCGTGCGGGGGGGCGTCCCCAGCAGATCCCGCGAAGGCGTAACTGAGCCACAAACTTTTGCCGACTCCCGCGGCCGCGGCTGCAGCCGCCCGTAGCCCGGCTCCAGCCGCGGTGCTCATTTAAGGTGGCGCGGGCACTAGCGGAGCAGGCCAGGTTCTAGCCGCGCTTTTGTCCCTAAGATCCCTCTGGGACGCGGGGCCTCCTTAAAGAAAGCACGTGGGCAGGGGCCGCGGCCCCCGCGAGACGCCTAGGGAGCGGGCTGACATTCGTGGTCTTGACCTGCGGCGGGAAAATGCAGGCGCGTCCACGCCGCTCTTGAGTCCAGTGAAGTCCCCCTCAGCTAGCGGCACCTCTTGTCCCTCTCGCACACCTCGTTCTCCTCCCTAAGCCTCCGGACCCTGAAGACTCCCCACCAACTCGCCGCCTAAGCCGCCGGGTCCCCCTTAAGAAGCGTTGACTCTACGGCGGCGCCAGAAGGCCAAACTAAATTCAGTTTCGGGAAACGCACTCGGGGGGCAATTATGGAAATCCTGGTCTGGTGCACCCCAGGTGGGAAGCCGCGTCAGCCTAGTAGTGTACCCCGGCTAGGCCGCCATCCACGCGCCGCACCTAACCGATGGGCGGCGTGCGCGAGGCCATCCCCTCAAAGCAGGGGACTGGGAGGCGACGGAGGCTCTGGAAGAGAAAGGGTCCCAGAAGCGAAACCTGTCCCCGGCCTAAATCTCAGAACCCGGATCCCGGAGAACCCCGCACCCAGGCGCCGCCCACCAAGTTCCAAAGGAGCCCTAGGCGACCCGGGACGCGGTCGAAGCGGAGCCGGGAAAGGAAGCGAGAAGGATAGAAAACCTTCGGGGAGCCACCCTGGGAGTTTTAGGTAGCATTTCCTTTTCCCTGTTTTTTTTTTTTTTTCCTCCCCTTACAAACCCCATCCTCTCCTCACCATCTTCCCCCCAAATGAAAGAGTTAGAGAAAACGCACAACTTGAAGTCTGTGAGAACAAAGTGATTCAAGTAAACCAACTCGAGGTGATAGCTAAAAGGTTTGGGGCTGCAAAGAAACAAACTGTAAGTTCGATCGACAAACTTTTTTTTTAATCTGTAATATCAAGTTGGAATGAGAAGGAAGTGTTGCAAAAAACCAACTACTACCACTGTCCAAGTTTGAGCCCGTTTACAATATGGGGAAAGGCGCATTTCTTATTAATATCTTAACGATAATAATGCTGTTTCTTTCCTTACCTTGGTGTTGAACTGCAGAATCCTCCTACGGATCAATGTCCAGGAACTTAGAAGAATTGGTGATATTAGGACTTCAGTACTGCTGGAAAAAAATGCAAATGGTTTAGCCAGGATCTTTCCTGTCTGATTCGTCACTATTATTATATCTGATGATGTGAATGGTTGGAGCGATTCAATCTTAAGTCATTAATGAGCTATTTTATAAACACCACTGTCTGAAGATCTTCATTTACATTTTGCGAAGGATCACTTCGCTAACCTCACAGGCTTATGTCAACAGCATGATTACGGGACTTCAGTTACACTGTTATAAACAACACAGCCGTATTGTTAATCGGTTAATATTTTATAAAGTGTAAATATTTTATTATGTTTTGAAGGGAACTATTGATTCTAAATTATTAAACCCCTCAGAAGAGCGATTTAAATAAAGTTTAGAATTAAGTGCAATTAAATGTACATTATGGCTAGTTTTCAGATTTTGCACACTTTTAAATTCGTTGATTTTCTCTTTACTGGAGTTTACTCTTGTTCATATTTGATAGTGAACAAATATATCATTTTGGGCAAAAGAATGCAGAAATTTTAAATTGCATTTAACATAGAAGAAAATGTCAAATCTGTGAGTTATTACCGGAAATGTATTTTGAATGCTTGTGGATTTGTGTTTAGAGATTTTACACATTTATTTTGATTTAAAAAAAGGGAATTCTAGGAAGTTTTGTGATATATACCCGTTATGTTTTTTTCCTTACGTTTTTGTCCCTAATAAAGGCCTTTTCTGTTTCAAATTACATAAGCTTTTTACTGTGCAGTTTTTGTATTGACCTTATTTCAACTGAAGTGAGCAATTATTTCCAGCATGTTTAATTTTGACAATAAAATTTTAAATAACATTTTTACCTTTTGCTAGGATATTCGACTTTAAAACAAGAAATAAATTATGATTCGAAAGTTTTGTTTGGTTTTATTTTGTATTCCTCAAGTGGTTTACTTCCAAACATTTTAAAAACAAAATCACACTCAAGAAAAGAATTGGTTTTAATTACTTTTTTCCAAAATAATTTGATCCAAAACGTATTTTTGCACATTACGTGACAGTTTGCTCCAGTGGTCAAAGCATAAAGTTCACACTGGGGGACATTTTTATCCTTCAGATTGCTTCTCATTGACGTTTTTGTCGGGAATCTTCTCAGACTTTTCCCCCCTTCCTCCCCTACAACCAATTTTTTTTCATATGTTATTTAGTCAAAGGTCGCCTGTCTTTCATAATCACACTGAGATTTGTTATTTTAAAAATCAACGAGTCTTTATACGCTGGGCTTAAACATGCATGTTTTTCTCTTATTTCCACGTTCTCCCTTTTTCTCTCTTTTGTCAGGCCTTTCTTCTCCTTTCTTTATGGCCTGCACTTTTTAAGGACAACATTTCTTGATTTCTGCGTCTCACACCAAGTTTTGCTCTGTGCTGGCTACTCTGGCCAACCTTCCTCCCCCAATGCCCGTGCGGGATGTCCTAGGCCCCACTGCCCGGGATTGGGGTGTCGGGTGCGGGGCGTGGGATTCTGGCTCTGGGCCCGACCTCAGTGGCCTCTGAAGGCCCAGCAACTATCGCCAGGCTCCCAGGATTTCACGTCCGTCGGGTCACCCAAGCAAAGAGGCCCTCCTGGCCGTGCGCTGTCTCGTAGAGAACATGAGAAAGTTGTGCCGCGTTTTCCTTCCACTCCCGCAATCACAGGGAAAATTCAAAGGGAATTGCCAGCGTCTAAAGCCTTCGACGGCTCCTAGGAACCCACGCGGGCCTGCCTCTCCCCCACCCCCCGCCCGGGGCTTGCTCTGCTGGGGGTGAGAGGAGGCGGGAGGGAATCGTTCCTTTCACATGAAGCCCACACCAACTCTGAAGCCAATTTCCGCAGCTGACTGTCCGAGGAGAGTTGGGCGACAAACATTTTCGCGGACCGCATAAATGCCCGGGGCTTGGATTGGAAATTGGATGCGCAGAGGGGACAAGGGCCTGGGGCCAGAACGCCCCTTGAGGAACGCGCCTAGAAGGACCGATCAACTAGGGTGGGCTCCTGCCTTTTTCCCAGACTGCCCCGGGGCGTTTGGGGACTGGCCGGAGTGCAGGGGCGGGGGACACTTACTTAGTTATCCGCACGCCGCCTTGTTGGCATCAGAGCCGGACAAATCTCAACCCGCGCCAGGCAAAGATAAATTCCTCCTGGCTCCAGGGGCCTGGGCGGGGGCGGAACGGTGAGGAAGCCGTCGGGCCACCTAAGGTAGGGGGCAGTGGAGGTCCTGTTCCCACCCTCTAATGAACGAGTCCCTGCGGCCTGGACAGAGAGATGCGCCCCGGGAGACGGCTGACTGGGGAAAGGTGGTGGGCGACTAGCCCACCTAGCAGGCCAGAGGGCTGGGGGTCAGGGGAACGGACAATGCAGAGCCCCAGAGGGCGGGAGGGGGACTCAGGAAGGTCGGCCCAGGAGTTGCCTCAGGCGAAGACGGGGAGCTTTAGTCACCAGGGTCCCAAATGTAGGGGATGGGAGAGGGCATCGGGGGTGAGGCTGGCTGCCCCGAGCGAGGAAAGCGAGGAGATAGGTTTCCAAGCCAAGAAAAGTCTTTGGGTGGAAAGGTTTGGGCGTGCTTTTGCCGCGGCGCGGGCTGGGAGGCCTGGGAGGGCGGAAGGCCTGCGGGCTCTGAGCACTACTCTAGGGACACAAGACAACGCCCCCAGGGCTCCCAGATCCCACCATTCTTTTTCAGAGTCAAGAGCTTAATAGCTGGATCTCCTTCTACAGCCACGCAGCTAGAGGTTGACTGCCCTGCTAAGCTATTTATTTTTATTTGTTTGTTTGTTTTAATAGAAATCGACTTTCAGCCACGGGTAACAAGGCAAAGGGGGAAGAAAACGAAACGCCAAAGGAGCCGCCACTACCTCCCAGCCCCCACCCTGGGGGGCGGGGATTGGAGCCGAGAGTCGCGCTCCCGGACCTGCTGCTTTTTCTGTTGGGAAACATCGAACCAGGAAGAGAGGGGGCGATTTCATCTGCAAACCCCGGGCCCAAGGTGGCGGCTAAGAACCCCGCGGCCTCGACTTGTTATCACGGCCCCGTCACCCTCAAGCCCGGGTCACAGCCCGTGTCCCAGACAGGAGCTGAGGCGTCCTCTCCCGACAGCGCCACCTCGTGGGCTGCGGCTCGAACCTGCGGCGCTGCTTCAAACCGCCGCGTTCGGGAGCCGGTCTTCCGCGTTTGTCCCAAGTCCTGGGGTTCAGGATGCTTCGGGGAGGCGCAGGTCTCCGGCTCGGGGCACAACCGGACCACCCAACACTAAAGCGCGCCTCGCAGACAAATCATCGGCCCTCTCAGTTTGCCCCAACCCCTTATAATGAGAAGTAAACCTGGAAAGCCCAGGTCACGGCGCCCCACCTGCACCCCAAACTCCAGGCAGGCCGACCGGCACAGTCGAGCGCTGCGTCACCAGTAGCAAGGGCGCGAAATCCCAGGAAGCCGGGTCCGAGGCGGCCCTAGTACTAGTGGCTCCCTGAGCCTTTTGAGGTTCTGGGCCCGCGCCCGTCTCAAACCGCGCCCAAGAAAGCGAGAACGCCTACTATGGGACCCAAGGTCCCAGGCACTTACTGGGACCGAGGACCAAGCGAGTGTCGTTCTATTCGGCGGTCCAAAGCCGTCCGGAGTGGCGTGGAACCTGGAGGGCTTTCTGGACTGGCGACTCGCCTGTTCTCTTGATCTCACGAAGCCCAACTAACACCCTCTCAGTTCTCCCAGGCTTGACCCCCAGCTAAGGCTCAGGTGGCGTTGACACAGTGTCCTGGGGCTAAGTTCTTCCCCACCCGCGGTACCTTGCCTCCGAGCCCAGCGGCCAAGCCCCGCTGAGCTGGGCATCACCTGGCGCTGCCCCCGCTCCACATCAGGACTCGAGAGCCCCCATGTCGGCTTAGAGGACTTCAGTGGGTAGGTTGGGTCTTATTTTAAACAAATTCAACTGTCCCCCGTCGCGCGCACACGCACACACACATACACGTATTTTGGAACTGTCAGCTATGGAAAGGGACAATGAGGCAGAAAGGTGGAAATTCACCTGGTGCCCACCCAATTACGAAGCTCCCAGCCCCATACAGAACTGGAGAGAGCCCTGAACGCCCAAGCAGCCGCACAGCGGGCGGCCAGCAGCCGCACTTTCTCAGGGCGCCCGGCCAGCCGCGCCTGCTCGCGCTCTCCCGCCCGGCCGGTGCCCAGCGGCTCCCGAGGGGAACGGCGCGGGCTGGGCAGCCGAGTTCTGGCCCTCGGCGTCGGTCTGGCCTGCTCATCCACGCCTTATCACGGGCTGCGACCTGGCTCTAAATTCTAATTTCTTAATTCTAATCCCCGTAGGCCACGCGGAGCTGTCTCCGAGCGGGCCAGGCCCGGCAACCCTGCCAAGTGGCTCACCTCTGCTCGCGTCGCCTGCCTTTGCCCCCGGTGCCAAGGACCGAGCGAGGGGGCGGCGGGGTCAGGGCGCGGATGCCGTCTGCTCTCCTCCAGGAGCCGACAGCGGGTGCCTGCGGCGTCGCTCGTCCAGCCCTGGGGCTGATTTAAATAACTAATAAGCTCAGAGAAATTTTATGAGGGGAACTTTTCCTTTTAGTATCAATAAAGCCTAGTAATTGGGTTTGTTGGTTACCTAAGCTCGAGTTTCGCAGTCTCTCTCTCGCTCCCTCTTTTCCCTCTCTCTCTCTCTCTCTCTCTCTCTCTCTCTCTCTCTCTTTCTCTCCCCCCCCCCCCCTTCTCTCTCATTCAGAAGCTACGTTTTAAAAAACCAGCAACTGCGGGTGCCACGGTGCGTTTGTGCCGGGAGTGTGTGTGTGAAAGTTGTTTCAAAAGTCCTTCGCCTGGAGAACAATCATCATTGTCGCTCTGTGGTGAAGAGTTTTGAAGGGTGAACTGTTGTTATTTCAGAGAAGAAAAATGTTAACAACAATTCAAGTCTCATAATACAAGTGTAATATAAGGGAAGGGGGGTCCTTAAGATTTTTCCCTTTGGATGTGACAAAGACATTTGCAGTGCTTCCTTAATAGTTTGCATTTTAATTAAGTCTCACTATATTTTAACTTCAACTCCTAGATTGTAGTGATAGCTTTTGTTTTCAGTAAAAAAAACTTCTATACTATAATGCCTTCTAATTTTTTGTTTTGATTTTCTAATCTTTTTGAAAGCATGTTCTTAGTCATAAAGAATTTTTGCACCTGGGAACTATGCCTCAATTAAAAAATATAAAAGACCCTTCATGAATAATTGCAAATAGCCCATTCGTTCGTGTCCACAGTTGTTGGCACCTATACAAAATCTCAGAAATTTAAAGGCAATTTAAGCATGTTTCTCTACAATCACAGTGATATATAGTTTTTCATCTCAGTTGTATGGAAGTAAAAAAACATATATATTTTAAAGTACTTTAAAGAAAAGCGTTATGCTAAAATTTACCTGAACTTATATTCCCTACCAGATATAACATAGCTTGTGTCTGCCAATGTCAGCCTAACGAAATGAAGAGTATTTCTGAATCAGATTATTGTTGGGGGTCAGAAGCTGGTCAATGAAAAGCGATGAAAATTCAAGTTTGCAAACCAAGAGGGTGGGGGAGGGGGGATCAGCTCCTGAAGTTCCCAGGAACACACCTAAACCTGTGCACTCATATCTTCAGTGTTTACATATTGAGGAGAACTTTTCCTTTCCACTTTTAGTTTAAAAATTGATGCACTTTCCTTAGCTCGGCTTGTTTTAGTCTGTGAGACTCTAAGTCAGCCGAGGATTGCTTCTGCCAGGTAACTTCCGGAGGCCCAGAGTTATTTGTAGATAGAGCCCTTTGCATGTTCCCAGCAGAGATGGTGTCTTGCCGACCCTTCTCAGTGCTGCCACTTCCCCAGCTTCTCCTCCCTACCCATAGGTTTAGGGCATCAGAGCGTCCGACCCTCTTTTCCCTTTTCCAAATTACGCCCCAGTGTGCGCTTGGCTGCCAAGGGAGCGTACCTTGAGCTGTGGGTGTATACACCCCGTTCCTGCTTTCCCAGAGGGTTATAGTCAACTTTCCGTACCATCTGCTCCAGGCTAGGCTCCTGTTCCCACCCACCCTTCCCAAAGTTGCTAACTCCAAGCTCCTCATGCTCCTGCCACAGCGGCCAAGTTTTCAAGGCACTCACCCAGGTGGCCCATTGTCCCCCAAGCTGGTCATGTTAGGGAAGGACATGTTCTCTTGGTGCTAGCCTCTGAGTGACAGGGAGTCAAAAACAGTATCAGAGAAAGATGTAATGATTGGGAAGGAAACTGCAGGGCTAAATAATGTAGTTAAAACTCAGAGCCTTGTCAATGGGCAACTCAACCTCCCCAAAAAGCCTGGGGCCTCTCCTTCCCTACCCTCCCTTTCCTTGCACTCAGGTCCCACCCTGAGCTGCAGTACCCCTACAGAGCTGCTCTGTGAACCTAGGTTATCCCTAGGCTTTTAACTACCATAGTCCCATTACTTCCCTACAAGCCTGTGTTTTGGTTTCAGTTATGCTGTTTTCTGAGGTCGTGGAAACTCCGCTTTTTTCTTTTCTCTTTGACTCATTCACACTCTTTTTTTTAAAGAGCATCCCCCAATCCTGGCTCCTGCCAGACCCTGTGCCACCTCCTAGAGCTCTATGTCCAAGAGGAGAAGTGATTTGTCTGTTTATAGCAGGTTTAATTAAGATAGTTATATGCCATGAACTCTTTGGGCCCCAATCAATGCATTTTGATTTGGAAAGTCAAATAGAATCACATCTTACACTCCTGGGGCCCAGGTTGGGCCCCACCCAGGCTGGAGACAGACGTTGTTGTCTGTCTACACTAGCCTCATAGGACTTGGATGAGTCCCCCACAGCTTGTTACCCTGTTTGTCCCTGTGACTTCCAGTTGGGTTTTCCCACAAGATTGAGGCCTTTCTGGCAAGGATGTGAAAAGCTGAATACCCAGAGCACTCCTGGTGGCCCTTGGCTAAGGAGCCAGGAGCCTGACTTCTGTGGATCTGGCTTTCCAGCTGCAGAATTGCCTCCCCAGCCCCAGGCCTTAGTCCTCTGCCCTCCCTTGCCCCAACCCTGCAGTTTTAGGGATAGAGAAGCCAGAGAGGGCAAGTATCTCCTTTTTCTCCCAGTTCTGCATCTAGTAATATCCCTCCCCCGAACTCTCAGACTTAAGTGCTGAGCTGCAGCCGAAGTGTTTTTCTAATTTGTCATCATGGGAAACCTCAGACAACTGCAGTGTAAAACTTCAAGGGCTTCCAGGGATACGCTGACTTCAGACACTCAGTGGAAGGGGTGGGGGTGGGGGTGAGGGTCTGGGACAGGGAAGCC
This sequence comes from Camelus dromedarius, assembly GCF_036321535.1. Lineage (NCBI taxonomy): Eukaryota > Metazoa > Chordata > Mammalia > Artiodactyla > Camelidae > Camelus > Camelus dromedarius. The sequence continues at coordinate 72,770,845 of NC_087439.1, read as the reverse complement.
CACGACAGACATCCCAGCCTTCTCAGCTGGACTTTCCTCCCTCTGTAGCCCAGCTGCACCCGTGCACGCACTTGTCCACCCTTTCTTCCCTTCTACCGGGCCTTCAGAGGCATCCCTGCTACTTCTTCGGCCCTCAGAGAGGAAAGAGACTGATCGCCTCAAGGTGTCTCAGCCTGTTCCTTTACCCCAACTTTGTCCTGAAACCCAGAACTCAAGGGCCAGGGCTATGCTGCCTGAGGTGTTCCTTACGACGCCTCCTGCAGTGTGTGCACCTCTACTGTTCCTCTCAGACTTCCACTTACAGCCCCCAAGGCCAGCGCCCATATCCCCACCGCCCCTGCTCATCTGACCCCCGGAAGCTGCAGATCTGCCAGTAATTTCATCATACCATCTATAGTCGATTCTCTCGGTTTTTAGTAGATTTGAAATTTAACAAGGGTAACCTTATCTTTTATTTTAAGATTTCAGGCGCTTGAACAATTCTGAGCATGCCTGCAGGAGGTCTCAGAGGAGTTGTTCTGAAAGCTGCTGGGACAGCCACCTTGGCCTGACAGCTTCGGGTCTGGAGGACTGTGCGCGTTGTGGCTTCCGGGGCCTCTCCAGTCCCCACCTCACCCCCGCCCCTCCGTGGCCTCCGGCAACCGCGGTAGGAGGGTTGGGTTGGAGAATAGAGTTAGGGGAGCTCTCTTTTTTTTTAATCTGTCTTTATTTCTGTGGAGGACTAATCCCTGAACTATAAGGGTGCAGTACTTGGCCCCAAAGCGCCCTGTGACTCGCCCCTCCCCCGCGTGTCAGGCAGCAAGGAGTGACAGTCTGGCAGTAGCTCTGAGCACGCAGCCTGGCAGGGCATTGGGCCTCGGCGTCCAACTGAGGCCCAGTAGCCCTGCTCCCATGTGCATCTTGCCTGGGGTGTTTGTGCGTTGGTGTGGGTGTTGGGGAGAAGCTGGGCTGGTGCGGTACCCAGCCTCTCACCGCCTTCCCGCGGGGGCTCCAGTATGAATGCAGTGAATGAATTCATGAATCAGCTCCACAGCGGAGGGGTCGGAGGAACAGCCTTCTCGATTAAACGGGCTGTGGGCAGCTGTGGTCGTCTGCCCCCTCCTCTCCTTCGAGCAGGCGTGAGGTGGCCCGGGAGCCCCGCCAGCAGCCCCCGCCCCTCAGGCGGAGCTCGGGCCCTGGCAATCTCTGCACTTTGTCATCACGCCCGAGTATTTGACATTCGCAATTATCTGCAAATACCCTGATCGGTTTGTATATGAAACACTTTTTTTCCTGCCTAAAGTTTGGAATCTGGTAAGTTTCAGACAAGTGGTTGCGGGGGAGGTGACCCGGGGGACCGCGGGGGACCGGCCCGGTGAACCCTGCTTCGCGAGGTGGGCGACGAGAAGGGACGGCCCTGCGCACCACCCCCTCCTCTCCCAGCCCCGCTCAGAGGACAGGCCGCTCGGAGGTAAGGAAGGGCCCGTTCGCGACCCTTGGGTCCTCGTTTGAAAGGAGCGCCCCCTAATCCGTGTGAGGGGGAAGCTGACAGGGGAGCGGAGATCCCACCAGAGGCAAGGCCCGGCGGTTAAACATCTTGATAACCGGAAAGGGCGCTGCCCGGCCTGGTTGCCATCACCCAGAGTGTCAGTCACCTGCTCTCGACCCCGCCGCAGAATTACCTGCTCAAAGAGCCATCCCAGAGAGCCCTCTTCTCTGAGCTCTTCCCTGCGCCGTCTGGGGGAAGTAAACCGCGTCCTCGTTCAAAAGAAGCGGATGTTCCTTTGACCCTCCTCCGCCCCTAGACGATTCCTAAATCCAGAGGGCAATGCCAACCCCGGGATCGCTCACCACTCCTACGTCGCAGCTTCGGGCTACCTGCCTATTGCACAGCCCGTCTACAAAAAGAAAAAAAGAAAAGTGGTGGGGCGGGGGGAGGCGGGGGAGGATAAAGAAGCGAGATCACTTGTCTGATTCATCTGCTGCCTTAGGAACCTGATCCTGGCCCCTGGCTGAGCCTAGGGGCCTCGAGCCCGGGGACTGGACGGCCAGACCGTGCCCTGGAGAGGTGCACACAGCCACCTCACCCCACCCACCCCGGGGCTCGAGTTTTACTCGCCAACAAGCGGAACTCCTTTGCAAGCCATGTATCAGCAACTTTAGAAAGAACCATCTAACCTTTCGTTGAAGCCCCCTCCCCACTCACTAAGTTTGTGGCTGTGCTACACACACTGGGCTGAGCTGCCTTTCACACGTATTACTCACATTTTCTGCGAAAGTGGGAGGAGGAGCAGGTTAGAGAAAAGTGTGTGTGTGTGTGTGTGTGTGTGTGTGTGTGTGTGTGTGTGTGTGTGTGTGTGTGTCCTGGGGAGGTGGTGGATGTATTGCAACACCTTCAAGAAAAACTGGGAGGGGAAGGGGAGTTTAGAAAGTCTGTCTTCAGTAACAGCCCAACCGCCAAATCGCTGGCTTATTCTGAGAAGGAAGAGAGAAGAGAGAAACAGGCGGGAAACGAATCCCTTCCCCCTCCCCGCGGGCTCCCTCCCAGCGCCCTCAGCCTAGGTTCCCTGGGCTGAGAAACGAGTGTGTCCTGGGAAGGCCGTCAGCTCTCCCGGCTCTAGCTCGGCCCCAGGTGGGCAAGAAAGCGCGGGGGGGCTGGAGAAGGTCTTTACAGTCTCCCGTGGCGCCTCTGACACGTGGAAGCCCCACGCAGATAAGGTGGTTGAGGCGACTTCTCCACTCACCGCTCACGCGTTGAAGCCCCTGTCTGAGATTCCCCCAGCGGCAGCCCGCAGTGCCTGGAGTTTGAGCTTCCTTTCCCCAGACTCCTTGGAGCTTGGCCTGTCGTTTGAGTCGGGCAGCCGACACCCACCCAGGGCCTCGCTTCGGCAGGGGGATGCCTAGATGGGGTACAGGAACCCTTGGCTGCCCTGAGACTGGCGGGTTCCTGCCTGGATGGGGGGGTGGGGGTGGGCGGGGGGTCGCAATCTCAGCGCCACCGGGCGCGGTCCTGGGGACATTCACTGCACCTCGTGCTGCCTCCAGGGAGACCCTTGCTAGGCCAGCGGAGGGGACAAGGGCAAAATGACCCGTGCCGAGTGACACTTTCACCACTGTATTTCGTGTTGTTTTTTCATGTCCCTATCTTTGTTAGATAGGTGTGTGACTGCTATATTCCACCGGCTTACACATTATCCTACATAAAATGCCCCAACGATTGGGCTATGCTTTGCAAATCTGGCTTCCCAGGTGACCAGTCTTCTAGATTCTGTTCTCTACCCACCCACCTCGCCCTTGGGTACCCAGAGCAGCCCCCATTTTGGCAGAGTTGATGGCTGTTCTGGTCCAGCCGAGGGCGCATCGCTCAAATCTGTGCATCCGAAATGCACCTTCGCCGGAGCTCCCGCACCGCGCGGCTCCTAAACCAGCTGGCCTTCCCGAGCACGTGCAAGCATTCTCCCTCTTTGAAACGAGTTCGCCCCCTCGTCTTTCACTCCAAAAGGCTTTGCCTTCTGGGCGCTACTAGAACCCAAGACCCAAAAGAGAAGTACTGAAGGCGAGGGCCGGAGCTCGGGGACTCCTTTGCTCACCTGAACTTGAGACATTCGAAGGCCCCAGTTAACTACCGGTTGTATCAGGGCCGACGAGTGCAAAGTGTCTGCACCCCGGCGGAGGCCCTCGATCCCGAGGTCCGGGTCTCCGAGGGGATCTGGGGTCGGGATGGGCGGTGCTGACTAACTGCAGCGCTCGCGGATCCCAGGCCGGAGAAAAGGGCGCCGTGTAATGAGAACAGTCGGTTACCTCTCCAGGGATGGCCCTGGCTTAGTAATTTAAGAAGTGCCTCTGAACTCAGGGAGCGCGTGTTGGGGTACCTCCCTGCACACGCGTACACACACACACACAAACACACACACACACACACACACACACACACACACACACACACACACACACACCCCACACGCACGCACCTCCTTCCCGGGCCTCGCGTCTTTCCCTCCACTCTGCTGGCCTACGCCCTCCCCGCCTCCGTCCGCCCACCGCGGCCACACCAGTGAGAGGCGCAGGGCAGTCACTTGGTTTACAGAGCCATCGTTTCAGATGTTTATTCGCAGCTAATTGCTGATGCAGGAAAATGCTCGTTACCCGGGCCGAACGCTTCCGCCCTGCGCGGGCGGACCCAGCTGGCGGCAGCTCGATGATCCCACCCGCGAAGGCATGAAGGAGCCGGCTTCAGGGAGGCGGTTATGCCACCCTGGGCCCGGCCACCGGCGCTGCTCCAGATTCCCGGTAGAGGGAGCCGCCGCGGGCGCCAGGCCAGCCCGGGTCCAGGCCTCAACTTGGCCCTGCTGCCAGTGGCAAAACTAACGCGGAGCGCGTGCAGCCTTCTCACCTGCCCTCCAGGTGCGCGCTGCCAGCAGAGAAAGGATCACGGGGCCGAGCCACTAATCCCCGGTTGTTGCACAGCAAAGAACATAGGCGAGGCGGAAGTATATTCTTTAGGTCCAAATAGAGTTAAGGAACTTCGTAAGCGAGAAGATCACCTCCTTTGCCCATATCCGGTGAGAAATACACCCAATATATTTATTCCACCACCACTACCCGCCTGTCCCCTGCCAGTGGTTAAGAACTGCCCTTAGTTCCACAAATTTTGAGTCTTATTTTAGAAATTTTATGTGATCTAATCCCTTCTCATTGTTTCCAAGTCCTTTCCAGGAGCTTTAGACTGTCCCCGCACAAACTAGGAACTCAGAGGAGACCAGCTGGTTTTGCTGCAGTAATATCACAAGAGATTCTCTTTCATTCTGACTCCACATGCTTAAGTAAGGGTTTGGAAGCTTTCATTTTAAGACACGACCAATATTTAGAGAACAATCCTAATCTAGGGGCAAGCAGAAAGCAGTTAGCTGGACTGTGAACCCACAGACCACCCTACTGTGCCCAGTGTGGTTGCACACCAGTGCTACGGGGCCAGACTTCCTGGTCAATACTCCCACAGATAAAAACCTGCAAGCTCTTCTTTCACAAAAATCCATCCTTCCCACAGGAACCCACAACTCATAAGAGCTCTCCTAATGTCAGGTCCTCAAAGTCTCTTCAGAGAATCACAATAGCAAAGAATTTCACACTAATAAGGAAACTTAAAGACTGTCTATTCTAACAGCTGTAGTATACTGGTGAATACAGGCAAAGGATCAGAAGTCAGGTGAGGAAGCCCAAATGCCCAGTGGTGACTTCTGACCCTCAGTCCAGTACACTTTTGACTACAAGTCACTAGATACACATTTTACTGTTGTCATTATCCGTGTAATTATTATGTTCCCACATATTTTAGGGTTCTTAGGAAGGCATACTCCTTTAATAATATTATAATAGTAACAAAATCTACAAGTTCTGTGTGAAAAGAGAATTGGCTCAAAAGGAGGCTGAATTTTAGAAATGAAGTTACACATAGCTTTGAAGCGTTTGGGGAAAGACTAAACAAAAATAGTTGTATTGTTTTATCCCAATTTAAGAATATTTGATATGTTCAAATATATGTCTAAATGAATAAAACAACAAAAAAATGGGATTGTTGGTATTATAAAGGCATTCTTTCAAGTTGTATAGTTTTTCTCCAAAAATCAGAGCTAATTTAGTGCATTTAAGTGTTTGTTTATAGATTTTTAAATGTTACATTCTGGTGTCATTTTTAAGGACCAAGAGGAAAGAATATACATATTTCTAAAATCAGATTTGAAAATAAAAATCTAATTTCTAAGTTGCTTTAGCCACAGTAGGGAAATTTCTTGAATGAAATATTATCAGATAAGCCTACAGAAAACACTCCCAACTATTTTTATAATAAACCCTGAGATATAAATGATATTTTTATCACTTTCCATGATTACCCTCTTATTATTTTTTGATAAGGTCATTACAAAAATTATTATTTACAAGGACAGGCCACTATTCCTTTTTGTCTCTGGTTCACAAAGGCAAAAAGATGCATTATCAAATGGAAATGTCTCGGTCTCTTTCCGTAACTAATGTCGGATCTTTAGCAAATGGCGCTGTGATGTCATTGAAATGGGTATTGGACAAGGTACTAATTGATTTATTGATTTCCCTTCTTCAATGTCCTTTGGGAATTGGGGAGAAGAAGGAAAAGCATAGGTTGGCTGAGATGTGCAATACTTATTCTATCACATACATACACAAAAATTATATTTGGCTGATAAAATTGACAATTCAGAAGTATTGCTTATAGAAATTCATAATGGAATGACATTGAGGCTACTCAAGCTCATCAACCTGCTTCTCCCCACCGCCCCCCCCTCCGGCCATTTTATTTGCCCTCCCGAAGGCAACCGTTTAGAAGTCCAAAAGCACCAAGTTTTCGAGCAGCCTACATACAACAATGGGAGCAAGAGAAAAACAGGAGATTCTCTAGGAAAGAAACAGAATTGACATGTTTGCTTTCAAACACACAACCCCTGCTCTGGTTAGTCCTGCTCCAGGGCCCTGTGAGCTCCACCGGATCTCTGAAGACTGACACTCGCTGTGACTCTCACAAGGGGTCTCCGTGGTCCGTGGGCTGGAGTAACTTCCCACCTGGGGGGTCTGAGAGCTTCCTGTGGCCTAAACCTCTGATGGTTCACAGCAGACTCATGGCAGTAAAGAAAATAAGGCTGCTCTGATTGTCTTTGGTTTTGTAGAAGAGGATTTCAAAGCCAGACTTCTTTCAACCTCAATCACTGAACCGGTTTTTGAGGAGAAAGACTTTTAATCCAAGTCCTGTTAAAAATGCCAACTAAACCGCCTGGAGAAACTCTACATTGTAACATCTGCCTAGGAATTACCACACACAACAGTATCTACAGCAAAGCTGAAAATATATGAATAAAAACAAACCTCAGACTTCCTCTCCCTTGGCACTCCGTATGGGTGAGCTGCATTGAGTAACAGGGAAGATTTACTATGATGCATTCTCATCACAACTGCATATTACTTTGTTTTGCCTGCTCCCTCCCTTTATGCAAAGAAGAATTGAAACTCTGCCTTCCAGAGCTTTCTGTTCATTTAGCTCAGTTCTCTGGGTTTAGCACCATGATCTAGGAAATCCCTACACACTGAGTCCAATTTTCTCCACCTGTATCTGTGGGAGTGGGCAGAAAGCTATGGTGAAGAGAGTTTCTCTCTCCCGCCCCCTAGTAGAGGGGTGTGCTTCCAGAACAGGTGGTTCATTTCACGCCAGTCAGGCCCCTCTCTCCCTTCCTGAGGCTGGATTTTAGGCCTTCTCCAAGGGAAATTGGATGGGGATAAAGAAGGATCTGGAACACTTCCTGCACTCCTCTCCTCACCTGGAAGACTGGAGATGAATAAGATGTTGAGTAGGGAGTATGATGGAAAAGAAAGGAGAACTGAGATCATTCTTAGGGAGGTTAAGCCTGTGTGTGCCAGGAGCTAGTGCAAGAAGCAATTCTTTTTAAAAAGATTAAATGTACTTAAATAATAGTACCCATCTTCCTGCAATGGTAACCTTAATAACTATTATAAATTCTTAATATTAATGTAAATATTGGGAGTGGGGAGTGAAGCACTATGCTTCAGAATCTTAAATCTACAGTGTTCATCAATTCTGTCTTTGCCACCTAACTAGCAATGTAAACCTGGGGAAGTTAACTTACCTCTCCAAGCCTCATTTTTTAAAATTTTTCTTTTTTTTTTTTAATTGAAGTATAGTCAGTTTACAATGTTGTGTCAATTTCTGGGATACAGCATAATGTTTCTGTCATACATATAATACATATATTCCTTTTCATTATGGGTTACTACAAGATACTGAATATAGTTCCCTGTGCTCCACAGTATAAACTTGCTTTTTAAACTGTTTGTTTTTTTTTATTTGTTTTTGTTTGTTTGTTGGGGGAGAGGTAATTAAGTGTATTTATTTATTTATTAATGGAGGTACTAGGGTTTGAACCCAGGACCCAGTGCATGCTAAGCATGCAGTCTACCACTGCACCTCAGCTCCAAGCCTCATTTTCGTATCGATCAAATGGACATGATATCAACAGCTATCTCATAAAGTTGAGAGGATTAAATGAAGTATTATATGTAAGTTGTTTAAAACTGTTTTGGAAACATAGTAAACACTGAAAATATTCACTATATTATTATGGTATGGAAATTGCTAATCCAATTCATCCCCTCTCTTTTTCTCTCAATTCATACTGAAAAATCACTGAAAGTGAGTGAACAAGGAGTTGAAAGTTGAATCAGATTGTTCTCTTAGATCGATTTGTTTTAAAAGACAGACTAATGCAGAAGACCTTATACCACTTCATCACCAATGCAGTTTTTTCTGAATTTTATTGAGCATCTGTCTAGATCCTTTTCCTCGGCTGTTTTTGTACTCTTTCTTCTGCTACACCAGCTGCACCTCAGCTAGGCAAGATGGGCAGAGATAGCAGGACCATCTGCCGAGAGGTCATTTTAAAGTGTCCCATAGAGGACTATGCTCTGACAGGTCGGACTTTTCATCATACGGCCCCAGAGATGTGACGTTTTGTATTGGTTCAGGGGACAGAAAAAGAAACGCAAGAAACCATGTCTTTGATTCTTGCTACAGGGACACAGGGTATCATACAAAACGATGAGAAGACTTGAGAAACATCTCTTTCATCCTTCTGCATTAAATTTGCCCAGGGACCAAAACGGTTTTGTCTGGTGTTGAGAAAGAAAGAAAATATTGCCATTTTCCTTTCCATTACAATCATCTTGTTTTATAAAAGAAAATGGTTATATCATATTGGGTTGGGCAGAATTCTCCATCTAGTTTATAAATTCCTATACTGTTCTCACTGTGGTCAGATTCTTCTCCAGGTTGCTACGCTGAGACCACTGACAGCCCCAGAAGGGGGCAGTGAAAAAGCAGAGTACTCAGGAGCAGCAGTGCTAAGTCATTCTCCTCACTTACCTGAAAGACCAAGCACAAAACCGTGGGGACCATGCTTGAAGCCTCAAAGGAGCTGCCTCTCTGGCCTTTCTCAAAAGCCGAGCAGGTTGCAGGAGCTACCGCCAAAGACCTACTTCCTTCCTCCTGTGGCTTTATGTCTCTTTTCTTGAAGATTTCCTGAAGTCCAAACACTAGGCCAAATCAGCTTTCGGCAGGACAGGTTGGTTAGACACCTGGTCTACCACTGACTTGGCATGTAGGTGTTAAAATGCAGAGACAGAGCCGTGAAGCGCAGGAAGAGGCTTTCAGAAGGGAAACACCCATAACGCTGTTCTGGCTGGTTCTCTCTTGGATTTAATGTTTTGTCCTTTGTGAGCTCTGTCTAGATATTTACATCAGTTTGAAACATTCATACAATAAAATTTCAATGACCTTCCAGACGTTGATCCCTCCCACAAACCAAACACAAATGGATTGCTTTTTACCAGTCAATTCTCTACTGCAGCTTAAAGGAAGACACCACTTACACACTGGGAACCCTCGTCCAAAGATGAAAACCCTCAGGCTATTTGGAGTGGTTGAGTTATGATAAACCAAAGCCCAACTATGGAGCCTGAGGTAGCAACTCTCACTCTTTCCCTCCCCATCTGCATAACAGCCATTTGTTTTTATTGCTTCTTCATTGTTTCTCTTGTCAGTCCTGTCAGTCTTTTGATACAGTCACTAAACTACATTGGCTGAAAAGCTCAGGCCTCTGCTGACTTCAAAACACAGGACTCAGAACCATTTCAATTCAACAAATATACTGAGAAGCTACGGATTTGGACATTCTACTGCTCAGCTGTCTTCTCTCTCAAGGAATTATGGAAATGACTACAAAAACAGTAGCTATGAATGTTATTAGGCACTTTACGTGCATTATCTCATTTAATCCTTAAAACAATACCGTGAGATGGGTACTATTATCATCCGTATTTCACTTTCAAAAGAAAGGGGTGAAATAAATGGTACAAGGTCACGCTGCTAACAGTGGGGTTTACCTTGCAGCTCTGAGCTACTTAGACTTTCTATTTGGTTCTGTCATCAGCCTAGGAGTGAGAATTCAGACATGAGTTTTTACGCAGGTGACCTTGTTTAAAGGTACCACGTAACAATCATTTGGAAGGGTATTTTCAGGCCAGGAAATGCCTCAGGCGTGTTAAAAAATACATCACGTGAGCTCTCTAAGAACTGACAATCTAAGATCAATAATTAATAGAGCCACATCCTGCTTGACCCCGAGGATGATGGACAAAATAACTGGGTAAGCAAACAGATTTTACAGCCAAATGTACAGTGACACAAGTTCCTGCTTTTGAGTGACAACTGCAGAGGAGTACCTTATTTAGAAATTCAGGCTTACAGGAGGTGTGATCACTGATAGCATTTAAAGCCTGCTTCTTGGAGAAAGGGGCACTTCAGATGCTGATGGAATTGAGAAAAATGAGCCAACTCGTCCATATGGTGGGGGCAGGAACTTGTTGTAGACAGTGAAGTTCACAATCTGCTGAGGACATAAGATTGTCTCATCAGGGCAGTGGTCAGAACAGCCAAGAGTCACGTGGAGAGTGATTGGATTGCAAGTTAGGGCAAAGGTGATGTTTTCCAAGGCCACATAGTCACGCTGTTACTGATACCCCAAATCCCCCCATTAGCTTTTTATTCTTTTGTATTTGTGGTTACCGTCCCTATGAAATCCTCCTTCAAATATTTTGTGGGAAGTGGTCTGACACATGTTAAATCATTTAGCTAAGATGTGAATAAAGTTCTCAAAATATAATTATCAATGGATTACCTATTATGTATTTAGAACTATGCCAGATGGTGTGAGGAAAGCAAGGAGTTTACAAGAGCTCACCCTCGTCCTCACAGAACTTGGAATTCATATGGGAGACAAATGCAGGTAAAATAGTTGGCAACAATTAAAAGGGCATCTCCAATTTTCTACAGAGTGTGGGACAGGAACAAATAAAATGGCAAAGAAGTGATAGATAAGTTTTAGAATTAAAATAGTCCAGGAAGGTGAGATTTTAACTAGCTCTGTGGTCTGACCTTAAGTGGGCTGAGAAGACAGAGTTTGACAGTATAACATGAGGAAAGAATAACAGCCTATATTGAAGAACTGGGAGAGAGTATGTGTAGTAGCTAGAGTAGGACCACTTATGGAGGCCCCAAATGGTGCCCCAAAGAATATAGACTTGATAAATAAGAAATGAATGCCACAGTAGCTTCCAACTGCCCTCTTCTCAACTTTAAAAACAATTTTTTTCCCAGGCCTTTTTTCGGGGGGGAGTAATTAGGTTTATTTGTTTGTTTGTTTGTTTGTTTAATGGAGATACTGGGGATTAAACCCAGGACCTCATACATGCTAAGCATGCACTCTACCACTAGGCTATACCCACTACCCCCTTTTCCCAACTTTTGAGGCATTTAAAACTGACTTTGTCTTTTCATTATTACAAAAATTATACGTTTATTATAAAAGTACATGTAAAAAAAACTCCAGCTCAACAACAACAACAAAAGAACAGAGACAGAGAATGATGAAACAACCCTAATAACTCCTCCACTTGGTAAATTCTAAGTTACAGAAGGCTTATAACGAAAAGGATTTTACAGAATTATCATGGCAACAATATGCAGGTTGGCTTTGAGGAATGAAGGCTGAGCAGCAAGGAGACAAGTTAGACAGGATAACAAGCCTGTCACAGAATCCCGAGGGCCGAGCCTAGAGCACCAGCAGAGGGAATGGGGAGGAAAGGCTGAATCTGAGAGACCTTCCAGAGGAGGTCACCATCAGGCATTCTTCTGATAACTGAAATGGCACAGCAAGTCCCCCCGAGCCTATTAGAGGCCCAGCCCCAGGGCATAGCCTCTGGAATCCTTGCCTGGATTTTCCCATCTCAATCATTTTCTTCCAGAGCCTGAATCACCAAGCATCTCACAAACTGCTCTGTTCCTGGTTAGGTGGCCCCAAAGCAGGTCAAAAGGGTGTTTACGTTCTAGAAATCATCTGCTTGCGAGAGATATTGGAAACTATTATCTAGCATTTCAGAAAAATTTTCCTGGATCCAGACTCCTAGACTGGCCTCCAGAAGCCTTCTCCAGACTAAGCAGGTGTAGAAGGGGAATTGCTCTGGGTCGGCCATGCACTGGATGGGCACCTCCTTCCCAGAATAGAACGTAATCCTCTAACGGTTAAAGCAGCATCCGTATTTCATAACACAGCACATCACTTCCTTGTTTGTTCTCTCCTGCTCCAACAGCAAAACACATTTCTTGGTTGCTTCATGGCTTTTCCACTCCTTTTCCAGCTCTCCTTTACATTAGTAATCCTTTATCACTCTTTCTAGAACCACCAGCAAGTGCCTTGCTTCTAAATTACCTTTTGATCACAAACCAAGAATCAAACGATTTTGAGAGAAGAGACTTTCCTAGGCTCTGCTGTGAAAAGTAGGGTGGATAGATCTTCAGAGATATCAGCCCTTATTTCAGCAGCAATTTCCCTGGCTACAACAGTAAGGACCTTGGGACAAACTTCAGGTTTTAGCCTAATATTGTTCTTTTTCTCTATTACATTATTGCCCAGCAGAAGCCTCTATTTCCCAGCTACCCTTGCCATTAGGTGTGATCATGTGACTGAGTTTTGGGCATTTAAATGACAGAAGTGAGATGTTGGGGAGGATGTGGAGAAAAGGGAACCCTTGTGCACTGTTGGTAGGAATGAAATTTGGGGCAACCACTATAGAAAACAGTATGGAAGTTCCTCAAAAAACTAAAAATAGAACTACCTACCATATGACCTAGCATTTCCACTCCCTGAGTATATATCAAAAAAAAAAAAAGAAAAAGAAAAGAAAACCCTAATTCAAAAAGACACACACACCCTACTGTTCATAGCAGCACTGTTTACAATAGCCAAGATGTGGAAGCAACCTAAATGTCCATCAACAGACAAATAGATTAAAAAACAGTGGTATATACATAAATGGAATATTACTCAGCCATAAAAAGAATGAAATTCTGCTATTTGCAGCAACATGGGTGAACCTGGAGAATATTATGCTTAGTGAAATCAGACAGAGAAATACAAATGCTGTATGAGGTCACTTATACGTGGAATCTAAAAAATAATACAAATGAATATATATAGCAAAACAGAAACAGACTCACAGATACAGAGAAAAAACTAGTGGTTACCAGTGGGGAGAGGGGGGAGGGGAGGGGAAAGATAGGGGTAGGGGATTAGCAGATACAAACTACTATGTATAAAATAGATAAGCAACAAGGATGTATTATATAAGCACAGGGAATTATAGCCATTATCTTGTAATAATTCTTAACACAGTAAAAACTTAAAAACACTGAATCACTATGTTGCACACCTGAAACTAATAAAATATTGTAAATCAACTACATTTCAATAAAAAAATAAATGAGAGAAGTGGTGGGTGCTACTCCTGGTCATAATTTTGAAAGGATCAGGCAAATACCTTCTGGTCCCATTTGCCTGAGAAAATGTAAGAACTGGAGAAATCACTTTAAACCTAAAGATGAGATTCAAGTGTTGAGAATGGCAGACCATCCTACCAGTCCTGTATTGCCTACCTCTGGTGTGTTACATGAAGGAGAAACAAGCTCCTATCCTGCTTAAGCTACTCAGTTTGGGGGTCTTTTTGTTATATCATCTGACCTGAGCCCGTATGGTTTTCTCTTATTTTGTATATAAGGAAACTGTGAAGTCAAATAACTTCCTTAATATCATTCATACAATCTTCTACGAAGATGTCACAGCAGACATGTATAATCACTCCAAAGACTTGAGGAAGATTCTGGGAGTCTTCCTAATAAAGAGTGAATTCTGGCCTGAAAGTCATTAAAACTGATTATTATTAAATTAATATTATCCATAACCATTTATTGAATGTTTGCAAGGAGCACATACTATGTAAATACTTCACGTTTATTATACCACTTAATACCTTTGAGGTAGATACTTTTTTTAAAATCCTTATTGTTCAGATGAAGAAACTAAGATCAGAAAAGTTATATAACTTGCCAAATTACAGAACAAATAATTGTCAGATCCCAGATTTGAAGCCAGATCTGATTCTACAGCCTGCATTCCTGACCGTAATGTTGATACTTCACCGTGTCTAGTTCTCATTCAAGGTCACTACTAGCTATGCGACCTTCGGCAAGTTATTTCCCATCTCTGGATCTCATTTTCTTAATTATAAAATGAAGGCAATGGACATCACTTGGGTCCCTTTTGATTCCATCACTCTGTTGAATAACTGTGGTTCCAAGTTTGATTGTGCAATGATTTGTGAGGATCTGGATAAGTGGCTGAAACTATTTGCCCACCATGGAGCATGTCAGTGCTCATCGTGATCTCTAAAAATATCACAAAGGTGCAGTCAAGACCAGTGAAATAATCTGAGGCATTGACACAGGGATCATTTCTACTATTCCCCTCAGCTTTCTGATTCCATAACTTCTCTGCCTCACATTTCCTGGTGTTGTTGGCTGCCATCCTAGGACCAAGTGCTTTAACTCAAACACATGGTAGAAACTGAGTACTTGTTCCAGACCCCCTAACATTTTCAAGTCACACCACACCCAGGTGAATCCTGGCCACTACTTACATCATCATCATCATCACTACTATCACCATCGCTCTACTGGATAGAAAAGCTCTTATACCCATTGTTTCCTTAAGTTCTCTCCTCTTCCAGCATCCACCTCTGCAAAGTGGGCAGTTCTCGCGCCTTGTCTCACCCTGAAGCAGTAAGCTCTCAGCACCCTCTGCTGGGCTCTGCCTGCAGCTCAGAACCTCTCTCTGCAGAGGAACCAGCTAGGCCTTCTGGAGTGCTACCAGGGAGGTCGCCTGAGGGAATTAAACAGAGGCACTGACTTCAAAGGCATTCCTGCTGAGTGGAAGGCTGCGCTCCAATTAGGCTCCTTCCCTGGATTCCAAATGGCATCTTTCCAAATCTTGACGTGCAGGCTCTGTAAATTACTTTCCTGATCTTTAAGGGGGCAGAATTGCTTGAATTCAGGAAGCTGTCTACTACTCATGCCCTGGCCCACCTCAGTGGTCCTCTGTACACCAGGAGAAGCCACTTAAGTCCAGAAGCCAAGGTTTTCAATGAGGTCACCCATAGTCCATTCCTAACTCTGTCATTTAACAGCTTTCAAATGCTGGTCAAGGCAACCTTTTTTTTTTTTTTTTTTTGGTTTCTTAGCTATAACATATGGATAAAAATCTATACATGCCTTGCCTGCTTCACAAGATGTTGTGACAATAAAAAGTGATAATTTGCTGAAAAGGACATTCAAAACTGTAAACCACTATGAAAAATCCAGTTACTCCTGCTTGGATATCAATGTCTATGCACTGATCTGCAAAGTCAGTTTAGGAAAACAGTAAAAACAAGTCCTTATGATTAAAATATATTATTTGAAATTTTTAAATCAGTCGAATTATTGGTTTTCCCAAGCCTGATGGAAATATCAAGCTCGTAACTAACATTTCAGTAACCTACATGTAGAACCCAGAATCAGAAGGTAATCACCCCAGAGGCTAGTCCCAAGCCAAATCTGTTTAGAACCATAGCAATCAGCCCCTCCTTCTTACTCCATTCCCTGACTTAGGAGAGAAATCAGCCAACTGATTTAACGACTTTGGGATGGGAAGGGATGGAGAGAGTCCCTGTGTGCTTAGCCAGGCTGTCAACCAGATACACGCGAGTCTTTGTTCCTCCCCCTGCGTTGAGGCCACCCTTTCCCCCTAGTGACATTTCTGCCTTTGCAGGGCCTCATTCCACTGGCTCCTCTGCCCATGCACCGGACTTTAGCGCCCTCTAGAGTGGGTCTTTCCTTCTAGCCACTAGAGTGGTGCTGTTCATAGCAATACAATACCACGTATATCATTTTAAAATTTCCAGTAGCCATCTTTAAGAAAATAAAAAGAAACAGGTAGAATTACTTTAATAATAGATTTCATTTAGCCCATCTAGCCAAAGTACTTTCATCTCAGCATGTAATCAATATAAAAAATGACTAATGAGATATTTTATGTCCCCCCCCCCCCCATGCTAAGTCTTTGAAAACTGGTGTCCTTTTTATATTTACAGCACATCTCAAGTTGGACTACCGGAATTCTAAGGGCTGGTGGCTACCGGGTTAGGCAGTGCAGGACTCAAGTGCACCACCAGTGCCATTTGCTTTTTTTATGTCCACACAGCCAAGTTTCCAAGGCTTCCAAAGTGCTAATGAGATAACCTGACAGAAATAGTCTGTGGCTCAATGGTAATAAAAGGAATTAGAGACACCCAGCCTCCCCACTCTTCCTTTCCCTTAATAACCACCACACACCACACACGTGCATCCCTCCACATGTTTGAACCACATGTCCCTCCCACCCCTCCTAGTAATGTATTTGAATGGGAACAGTGGCTTAACCCCTCAAAGTGGTATTAGCTGAGACTTTCAGGTCAAGTTGGGGCGAGATGTTCTGGGAGTATGGGCAGCCCTTGTAGGGCTCCTTAGAACAAAAGGTATGGGCAGCCACCAACCTCTTTTGAGTGCAGTGGCCACGACAAGGACTGAGGGTTCTGGGCATTTCAGGACGGCCGAGTTGGGGAATATAATCACCTCCAGTGTTTCTTGGCTCTCAGTTTAATTCAACAAGCATGTGTTAAGTATTTACCAAGTATCCTGCTAGACAGTGAAATCTCTGAAAATAGGGCCATCTTTTCCTCATATCCTTATGGTCAACGTCTCAACTGGTGAGTTTGTGTAATTTCAGCCAAAAGCAAAAGATGTTTGATGTTTTCATTTTCCTGCGCAGCTTTATTTCAGATAACTAAACATTTGGGAGGCTTTCTGAAACATGAAATCCATTAGTGGACCCTTCATGCCTATATGGAGCTCTTCTGAGTGTGTGGGGAAGGGAATTCCAGGGTGAAGACCACAACTCAACCTCCATTGTCTAACAAAGGAGCAAACTGAGGTCATCAGATCTGGAATGTTCCTATAAAGAGATTTCTACAATCAGGTCATTTTCTTGGGGAGAAGGTGGGAGGGGGCAGTAGTGAGGCAATTGCTAGAATTTCAACAGAGCTTAGTTCACTACATCTTTAAAGATCCCAAGCAGAGCTCCAGGCTGGGCTGCAGGGGAGAGTAAGAGAAAAGGAGAAAATGAAGACCACCAACAACGCCCAGCAGGAGAACCTGGGGGGTTTACAGCCCAAGTGGCCAACGGGAATGTCTGTACTCTTAGAAATGCACGTTGAGCTTTCAATCCTTGCAAGCTGCCAAATTTCATGGGTCATTTTGTAAACTACAAAGTCACCAGCTTACAAAACAACATAATTTAGCCAGGCCAATCAAGAAGGCACCCCACATCCACAGAACGATGTAGCTTACTACAGAGTGACCTGGAAGAAAACACTCTCTGACCTGGGACACTTCCCAGGGAATCACAAACTGGAACTTCCTCGGAAAACAGAAACGTCTGGTCGTCTCATACGTGGTGCACGTGAACAGCGTTTAGTCGAGAATGGATCATACTCCAGACGTTCATCTGTGAATCCACTGCTGGAAACCCCAAAGTGTTTTCTCATAGAAACAGTATAACTGATTAGGCCCCCAGCCTACCCTGCAAAGACTGTTTAGCCCACAGTGCTGCTGAAATATGATACTTTAATGATGAAAAATAGTAAGGTGCAATGTCATTGCCACACTAGAAATCAAACACTAGAGGAAAATGAATTAATTGAAGACAAGCTTGAAATTCAGAATAAAACTGAGGTCAGAGAGAAAGCCCAGCTATCGCCTGCCTCCTCATCTCCACAGCAGGGTGTCTGTGACCCGGAGGCCCCGCCCCACTGAGTGCTTGGGTCCCTCCAGGCCCTCACTGCCTTTCGTCTCCTCCCCCAGATGGCAGAAGAATTTTCCCCCGTGTTTGCCACCTGACAAACGCTGTCCCTTCCCTAATACTGCCCCCTCCTGGAGAAGGGAGCTCTCTCCCCAAAGTGCTGTCCAAGTTGAACTTGCCTCCTTCCTGAAGAGGAGCAGAAAGGAACCCCCTTGGAAAGCCCCCTCCCCAAAAAGCCAGGGAAGGGAAAAAGGAAATTTCTGAATGAATCTCTTCCCTGAACGTGGGAAGGACAAGCCAAGAGGGCTGGCTCTGGTCCCTCCCCTAGGTCAGGGAGAGAACTCAGGAGAATTGCAGGGTGCTCGATAGGAAACATTTATGAATACTAAGTCCGCTATCACTGAAGTCAACACATGCTACATTTTATAATTATTTAGTAAATCTGTGTTTAACTCAATATTCTGTTTTTCTTTTCATATCTTGAAGCAATCAATTTTCTCAGATCTCAAACCTTTTGGCAGCCCCAGAAAAGCTATCAAGCCCTAAGAATGGTGCCTGGGGCCCAGGGTTCCTAGCCTTCTGGGCTCCTGCACAGCTGACAGCATGAGTGTTGGGCTTGTCCCCGGACTGATGTCGGCCTCAGCAAGAATCCTGTTAGGATATAACTGACATTACAGTCTCAGGAAGGTTTCTCTGGAAGCACTTAATAAGATGGAAAAGGAAAACTGGCAGCCTCCAGCAAAATTAAAATGGAATACCTTTAGGACTGCCCACCAATTCTACTTCCAGGTATCCACATTAGAGAAACATTTGCAAATGTACACAAAATAGAGTGTACAAAGATATTCATTGTAGCACTGTTTATAATCTTGCAAACTTGGAAGCAACCTATGAATCCGTGAGAAGGGGAATGATTAAATGACAAATATATACATCTCTGCCATGGAACACTATTCAGTAGTTTGAAAAGAAAGAAGCAGATTTATATTTACTGATGTGAAAACCTTTGAAGACACATATTTAAGTGAAAAAGTTTGCAATATAATCTGAGCCCAAATATAGCATACAAAACCATATATTATTTCTATATGTATATATGTATGTATGTATGTGTGTGTATATATATGGGGTGTGTGTGTGTGTGTGTGTGTGTATGTGTAATAAAGGACTGAAAAGAGACACATCTTACTCCGAAGAGGGGGAGTGTACTTTTTAAAATTTTTCAGTGAAAAGGAGCTCTCAAGTCTTTGTGTACTTCTGTATTGTCTGCATTTTTTAATAATGGGAAAGTATTCATGTATTACTTGTATGATTTAAAAATTGCATAAAATAATAACAGAGGTTCAATATTAAACACGTACTTTGAGTGGGTCTAAGCTCAAGCTTATGTCTTACCCACGTTGGGATTTGGCATGTCTGAGCACGTCTTGTGGGGCAGATTGCTTGGAATCTATTTTCCAGAGAAAGAGCCACCTGGGAGAGGTTTTGTCTCAAGGGAAGAGAGAGGCAGGCACACATGTATGACCTAACAACTGAGGCTCAGTGGGTGGAAGGGAGGAGCAGGGCTGGGGCCAGCCCTGTGCTGTTTGCTGCAAAACAGGGGCAGCTGGGCACCCCCACTAACTGGATGGCTGGAAAGTAACAAATGACTGCTGAGGGGCTTGGAGAGGAGGAACACTGGGCAGACGTGGGTGACAACTATTTCTTTTCCTTACTCCCCAAACTTGGGTTTCCTTCCAAGTTCCTTACCAGGATAAATGTCACCAAGTGGCTCAAATTTAAAAGCTTGTTCCCCTCTATCCCTTGTCCCCCATATCTAGGTCACCAAGACCCCCTCCATGCTCTCTCCAAATGCACCCCCGTAACCATCATTCCTGGCTAGGAGAACAGCAAAGCTTTCCTGCCTCACACTATCCACCACACAGCGGCCAAGAAACTGTGAACCACTGAAGATTATTTCATCTTCTTCAACTCCAGTGGCTCCTCCAAGTTCCTTGGAAAGTCATTTCTGGCTCTGAGCTGATCAATTCACCTCTGCCACTCTCTTTTCACATTTCCCTCTGCCACATGTTTGCACATTCTGCTTTCCAGGCACAATGAAACCACTAGCTTCCCCCCATGTTACGTTTTCACATCCAAGCCTTTGCATCCACTATTTCTTCTGCTTGAAATATCCTCTGCAGTCTTCTCCATCTGATGAACCCTTACTCATCCTTCAAGATCCAGGTGAAAAAACTCTGGCCCTGCCCTCCCTAAGCAGTCAGTGACTCAGTCCTCCCTGCTCCACAAATACCATGCACACGCAACTGTCACAGAGTAATCACATCGCATGCCCATGGCTGTATCCACGTTTGTCTTCCAGTGTAGATCCGAGCTCTGCCAGGATAGGTGCTCATTCATTCATGCATGCATTCACTCAACAAACACTTATTGAATATTTACTCTGGGGCAGGCAGTGTTCTAGGCATTGGGATGATTACAGTTAAAATTGACAAAGCTCTTGGAGTTTCATTTCAGTGAGGAAGGAAAACAAAGACAAAGATAAAGAGTTAATGTGAAGGGCTAGGAAGACAAAAAAAAATTCAGGGTAAGAGGACAGGGTGAGGAGATGGGAGTTTCTCCTGTTTTAGCTATGATATTTTAGGTCAGGGAAGGTCTCTCTGAGGAAGTGACATCTGAGTAGAGATCCAAATCCAGTGAATGTCTGGGGGCGGGACAAGTGGAGGAAGTTTCCAGGCAGAAGAAATAGCAGTGCAAAAGACCCAAACTGAACATGAACTAGGAGTGTTCAAAGTACAGCGATCTGGAGTGAACTAGCAGAAAGCAGGAGAGGTGAGGTAGGAGAGAGGCAGAGGTCTCGACCATGGTTAGGAGTTGGGACTTCATTCTGAGTGCTGGAGGAGCTATCTGATTTCATTTTTAAGGACACCCTGGCTGCTGAGAATAGACAGTATGGGGTGGGGTGGGGTGGAGTGGGGTAGAAGAAGGAAGAACGGCTAGGAGGCTCCTGCTCTAGTCCATGGCAGAGATGGTGGTGGCCTGGACCAGGAAGGCAGCTCAGGAGTTGGTGGGGTGCATCCAGATGCATCTGGATTAAACATATTCGGAATGATCGATTTTACAGCACTTACCTGCGGCTTTGAAAAGAAAGAAGCCAAACGGGAATTTAGGTTTTGGGCCCCAGCAACTGTGTAATAAGAAGTGAATTATCTTCTTTCTTTTCATACATCCTCCTCATATGTCCTCATATGGTGCTTAATATATAGCTTGTCAAGAAATTTTTGTTGAAATTTGGTCTGTGACTCATAAGACGTTAAGACTTTCATCTCAATAGTGCTACTAATTCAGGCAATCTTATAGAGCATTTTTTGTGAACGCTTTTATCTTGATATGGAGTTTTATGTCAGAAATCTGGTGCTGGGACTTAGCCTTCATCGGTGGCACTTGAGTTCTGAGTGGTAAGTTGTGTGTGTGTGTGTGTGTGTGTGTGTGTGTGTGCACGCGCTCGCGCCCATGTGTGTGTGCACATGTGTGTGGTTTTATTTCCACAGAGGATGTGGTTGGAGGAAAAGTCAATATCTTAGCTTCAGTTGTAAATGGGATTTGGTGTCTTTGCAGTGTTCTTGTGTTTCGAAAAGTACTTAACAAAAGGGTGATGAGGGGGCAAGTAGGCACAGAAAGAATTCAACAGACCTTCTGAATGACAGATTGGCCAGCCTCTCTCTCTCTCTCACAGACACACACACATACACGCGCACACACACACAAATTCCTCTGGGCATTATGCCAACTGAAGGCTTTACATGACTTCAGCTAAATTTCCATGTGATTCTCCATCATGCCACACGTATAACAAAGTGCTAAATGACTAAAACAGAAACAACAATAATCTGAAAAATCACTTTCCCAATTGCACCTTGAAGTCAATCTCCATCTTCTTCACAGAAGATCAGTTTTTATTACTGCCTCTTCTTGGCAGTTTCTGCTTGAAGAATGAGTCTTGTTTGATGTAACAATGCACTTCTGCATTGGGATCAAAGGTTAAAATAAGAAATTGGGGCTTCTTAAGAAATGCTGAGTCTAAGCTGAGGCTCGAAACACTCAGTTAAAACCCTAGGATGGTAAGCACACATATTTACAGGTGTTTCTGCTGTAATGGGGTGTATGCGATATATGTATTCCTGAAAATGCTGAGTTCTGTGAAATCTCGTACTCAAAACAACAAAGTTTGTGGACAAAATACAGTTGGCATAAACCATTCAAAATCTATAGACCTTGATAATTAGAGCACCACCAAAATAAATAACTAGCCCAATTAAAAAAGACATGGCAAATTCCTAATAAAAGGACTACAGTAAATATGGGATTAAAACAAGTCAAACTATTTTGATGAAAAGGACTTTTGATAAAATATGGTCACAGTTTTTTTTGTTATTCCTCCCATTGAGAAGTAGAATCTAGCTCCCTGTCCTTGAATCTCAGCTGGCCCTAGTAACTTGCTTGACCAACAGAATGCAGCAAAAGGGATGTTCTAGTACTTCTGAGGTTAGATCATAAGAAAACTTGGGGCTTCCACCACAGACTTTGGGAATGCAGCGGTTGAGAGACGTCAACTGCTCTGTATGAAGTTCCACCACCTTGAGATTAACATGCTATGAGGAAGCCTGAGCTATTCACATGGACAGAAAAGAGAGAAACAAAAAGAGTGAGAAATAGAGAAACCCCGCCAGTCCTCAGCTCTTCCAGCCCCCAGTCCACTGGAGTCATCTGAATTGAGGTCCCAGATACTGTGAGGCAGAGAGGAGATGTTCCTTCTAAGCCCCACCAAAATCACCAGAACAATGGCAAATTACATATTTATGTTGTTTTAAACCACTGAGTTTTGGGGTGGTTTGTTATTGCAGCAATAGATAAATGAAACATAGCTGAAAGGAAGACTTGTGATTGTTGAATTATGGCAAAGAATGCAAAATCCACAGTGATGGGGAGAAGCAGCCAATCAGATAAATGGAGCCAAGGAGAAGACTTTGGGAGGATTGTATCCACACCCATAGCTTTGCTGTCTTCCGCTATATTAAGTGTTTTACTTTCAGTTGATGTTACTTGTTGGCACAAAATATTAAAATGATAGGAAAAAAATCACATTTAACTGAACACAACTTCTGCATTATATTGATATCCTTGCTCTAATTACTAACAGTATATAAGCTACTTTCATCACACAGACCCCGCATGCTACCCCTTGATAGCCACAGCCACCATTCTCCTCCACTCTCCTGAAAGCTTGACAACCACGAATCTGTTCTGTATCTATAATTTTCTCATTTTGAGAATGTCATATAAATGGAGTCATGTAACTGTTTGAAACTGGCTTTTTTTTTTTGATTTAGCATAATTCCCTTGATATACACCAGAGTTGCTGCATGTATCAATAGTTTGCTCCTTTTTGCCTTTTTGTTGCTGAGCAGTATTCAATGGTATGAATTTACCGCAACTGGTTTAATCACTCACTTGCTGAAGAACATTTGAATTGTTTCCAGTTTTTGGAACATTTGGGCATGGGTTTTTGTATAAACATAAGCTTTCATTTCTGACCCATATAAATTATGAGATAATAAATGTTTGTTGTTTTGGCTACTAAGTTTTGGAGTAATCTTTTATACAATAATAGATAATTGTCTTTGTTAGTTTGGGCGGCTATAACAAAGATACTGTAGACAAGATGGCTAAAACAATAAATTTATTTCTCACAGTTTTGGGGGCTGAGAATTCCTGAGATCAAGGTGCCAGCAGATTTGGCATCTGGTGAGGGCCACTCCCTGTTGGCCATCTTCTTGCTATGTCCTCACATGGCAGAGAGAGAGAGAGACTGTGTGTGTGTGTGTGTGTGTGTGTGTGTGTGTGTGTGTGTGTGTGTGTGCGCTCTGGGCTCTTCCTTTTATTACAAGGGAACCAATTCCATCATGGGGCTCCACCCTCATGATCTCACCCAATCCTAAATACCTTCCATAGCCCCATCTCCAAATACTTTCACATTAGGGATTAGGCTTCAATATGTGAAGGGGGAAGCACCATTCAGTCCATAGCAGTAATTAATACTACTAGTTACACATTTCTCTAGGACATACTATACAGTATAATCAAATGGCTTTTTTCAGCAAATGGGCAATATGAGAGAGTTAAGCAGAAAATGATTTAAGTAACTTTTTCTGAAGCTACTAGGATGTATACCATATACATAGCTATTATTATTCCAGGTGCATAGGCGAGAAGGTGATTCATTAGGCACAATGGATGTCCTAGAGCACTAGGGTTTGATTCTCTCAGTGAACCCTGGGTGAGAAGAGCTGGAAAGTGCTTAATTGCACAGAAACTGGAGCTAGATTTTATAGGTTCAAATCCAGGCTTTACCTGTACTTCCTAAAAAACCAGGGACAAAGCACTTGCTCTTTCTGTGCCTTGGTTTCCTCATCTGTAACAGGGGACAGTAACATTACTTACCCTCTTCTTAAGAGTTGTTCTGAGAACCAAATGAGTTAATAGAGATAAGGCATAATGTCCAACCCATAGTAAATGTTATTTGAATGTAAGTTATTATTACTATAAAAAATTAACTATTAAAATGTTAAGTCTTTGTTAACAGATCACCTAAACCATCTTGCATTATATTAGTGTATATTCCAAACTAACCGAGGTGATAAATGACTCCCTTTCCCATGCTACTTCCCTTGACTGAGGTTCTTCAAAAAGCTGTGTTAAATCTTTTAAGCTGCTGGAACAAAAATCAATTAGAAACTGCCCCTGCCTAGGAAGAGCCTTAGTAACTGCCATCCCCCAAGCCTGCAGGGGTGAGTGGGGAGAATAATGGGTTCGCAACGGGCAGCGAGGAAGGGGGACCATAAGAGAGCTTGGTGCCTAGAATTTCTCACCGACCCCCACATGAGCTCTTGGGAGGAAAAACAGCATAAAATGTCTACCTCTTTCTGTCTCCATTTTTCCTTAGCACTGCTTCCAAACTTTAAATTAAATAGAAGTTAAACTCCAAACTGAATTGACCTTCTAAACTTCCAAGTTTATAGCGCAAGTTCATTGTAAGCTTGAAAGAGATACTAGTGCATTGTTGAGAGCCTGACTCCTGGAGGGCAATTTTATACACAGGGGGACTCTGGCCCAGGGCCCTAATATAATAACGATTATACATTAACTGTACCTAGTTATCTGTAATATAAGAATAATCCTATGATTTAACTCTGATAATACTTGTTTTGTGGATGGGAGCCATGTTACAACTGTGTTTGCAAAGAATTTTAAACGAACCCTACTGTGGGCAGGGCCCTTGGTGGGCGCTTGAGTGCTAGTTTGAAGGGAAAAAATGTGTGTAAGAAGCATGTGATGTTTTTGCAGTGGTTTGAGGGCTGGGTTTGGTAATTATACTCTCCAATGCGAAAATCCAATGTGGCATAATGAAAAACACACCTCTGTTCTGCTTCCAAAACTAATTCCAAATACAGGACAGTCTTCACGCAGGCTGATTGTATTCCATAAAGTGTGCATTTGCTCCATTTCTGTGTCTATAAGAGCACAGGGACAAAAATGAGATGCCACAAAAACGGGTACCATCTCCTCCCTTCGATTCTTGTTAACTCTCTTCCTCTGAGCTACCCTCTTCATCACTCTTATTGCTCAATCGACTTATTTGAAAAACACATGCAAAACCACTTTTAATAGAAGGAAAAGTAGTCATGTGGGTAGCAAATCAACTGTGCAGTTCAAATCATTATTACAATAAAATATTGTTTATTAAGTATCCTGCAGAGTTATAAAAAGGATAGTTTGAACTGGGTAGGAATAAAAGCCAGCAAGGTAGGGGGAGTATATAGATCAAGTGGTAGAGCACATGCTTAGCATGCACGAGGTCCTGGGTTCAATCCCCAGTACCTCCGTTAAAAACAAACATAAATATGTATCCCCCTCACTGACAAAAAATAATAAAATACTGCAATAATAAAAACCAGCAAGGAATTACACAGTTTAATGTGAAAGTCTTTTTTTTTTTTTTTTTTTTTTTTTTTTTTTGCTATAAAATTCTTGTCCAAGCTCGCTCTGCAACATTGAAAATTTTGCTACAGGAATTCAAAGGAACACAAATTTGTCTCATGGACTTTGAACCAAATGTTATGAACATTTATAACATCTATTTTCCCTTATCTAATAGGATTTGTTAATCAAGAAATGGAAGACATTTTCAATGCTTTTTGTACAAGAATCAATGGGTATAAAAATATCAATAACTCCCCTTAGCTGCCTACACAGAGGGCTCATATTGTTCACTGTTTATATGTTGCTGAGGGTCTTATCAACTAGGTTATAGGGCATTATTGTCTTAATGGTTACTCAGTGGAGAAATTTCTCTCAGAACTCAGTATCAGGAGTGATTGAAAAAAAGTGTTTCACTCTTTTTTTAAAAAAAAAATGTTGGGGGAAGGAGGTAATTAGGTTTATGTATTTATTTTTAGAGGAGGTACTGGGGATTGAATCCAGGACCTCATGCATGCTAAGCATACACTCCACCACTTGAGCTATACCCTCCCCTCTGGTTTTACTCTTTTTGCTTTTGATGCTAGGCAGCTCAAATTCCTGGCCTTATTTCACAACTTGTACTGAATTCTTGAGTATGAATTTTGTGTAATAAAATTATCCCTAGTTTTATCTTATTCGTCCTACTCTAATTTTTCCTTTTCCATAATTTCTTCATCTACTCTTTTTATCTTGCACTACATTTTTGCACGCAAGCAATCTCCAATCCATGGCTTGAATTTCTAAATAATGTGTCTAGAAAAAGAAATGACTGTTATTTCTTCAGCAGTTATGCTGACCAGAGAACAACCATTCACTGCTTTCTTCACCATGTGACACCCTGCAGAAGATATCAGTGTGGTGTCCTGAAATTCCCACTAATGCTAGGCAGTCAATGAGACTGACAGGCTGCTACATCTGCTTTCTTGACACTGCATGACACAGACCCCAGGATTTAAGTCACCATGGCTGGAACCTACCCTGGCTTCAGTGCCTAACGAAGACTATCATATGGTATAGGTGAGCAAAAGGTAGATACAATCAAAACAACATCCTGGATGTATTTCGGTTTATCTTTTTTTGCCTCAACAACTATTGCCATTTATTGAATTCTTACTGTGGTCCAAATACTTTTTTCCCCCAAAATATGGAACGCTTCACGAATTTGCACATCATCTTTGAACATGGGCCATGCTAATCTTCTCTATCTCGTTCCAATTTTAGTATACATGCTGCTGAAGCAAGCACTATTTTGGTTTATCTTAAACATTCCAAGTAGGTTCTAACATCAAAAATTTGTTTTACAAATACAGTTGCCTTTGGTTTGGTTGGTTACTTTCTTCCCTGATATGCCTTGATAGGATTAATGTTTCTTTTAACCCTAGTCTCCCTGTATCCTATTTCCCTTACCTCTTAATAAATCATTGAATTAGAAGAATTTTTGCTCTTCTTAAGTATTACCTCCAAAACAAAACCATAAAAAGGAAGCTATAAGGCCAAAACCAAACCAAACCAAACAGCAAATAGCAAACCCAAATTCCCCTGTCACCACCAGCAGCACCATCATAAGCCAAGTTAAAAGACAAATAATAAAATGAGAAAAATATCTGCAATATTAGAACACAGGTCAATTTTGTTAATATACAAATATTTAAGAGTCAATAAGAAAAAAAATCCCAGAAGAAAAATAAATTAAAGGCGTGAAATGGCAGTTGACTAAGAATACAAATGAACAAAAACATATGAAAAAATATTTAATTTTGCTAGCTATTTTTATTTTTAATTTTTTTTAGTTATTTTTAATTACAAATTAAGATGTATTGAGAGTTTTCTTGCTTGTCAGAATGGGGGAAAAATTAAAAGAATTCTAAAATTTTAGTAAACAGGAGTCCTATAAAAGGGATAAGGTCAAACGCAATAATCATTTCATTCTTGCAGATCCATACAGTGTAGACTCTCCCTGAGGACACTTCTCTTGCTACTCGTACTCCAGGACTGGCCTGTTTCAGTATCTACCTTCCTCCCTTTCCTGTTCTCATCTCCTTTGTCACAGTGCCTCCCCTGCACTCCTTCCTTCACCTCTTGCTTTGCCTCTCCTTGCACTTTCTTTCTTGTTTCTCTGGCTTCTCTCTTGATTTCTTAAATTTTCCTTCCTTACCCTTGGCTCTTTTCTTCACGTGCTCTTCCCCGCATCTCCCTTCCAACCTTGGTGCTTTTTGGCAGACAGATCCTTGCCTGATCCCTCATACAATCTCTGCCTAACCCTGGGCTCTTATCTCAGAACCTGGAACCCCATCACCCAGCAATCCACTTCCCTTGTTAGGATATAAAGACAGGCAGTTTGTTCCCTTAATGAGAGGGATTTGGGGCATTAGAGGACGAAGCAGTTTGGCAGACAAGCTTTTCAATCTCCACGTGAGTACTGTGAACAGGGATGGGAAAGCACGGGTTTTAGCACTCAGGACTCTGTCTTGTGGCTGAGACAGGATGGTTCATTGTTCACTTCTTCTGCTTAGCTTCCTGTCTGGGACTTGTGGCTAGGCTGCTCAGGGTAATCTGCTTCTCCATGAAAAGAAGCAGCTCTGCATTCATTCAGGCCTTTAGCAAAAATGTATCTAGTGCCCACTGCGAACTGAGCTGTTAGGGGTGGTACAGGATAACCGCGCAGTCCTTTGAGCAGCTCAAAGCTCTCTGTGTTTCACGGAAAAAGAGAATGGGGTTGCCTCTCCCTCAGTCCAATGAAATAAGCCTGGTGCAGAGAATGATGCCTTCCAACTTGCAGCGATGAAAACACCTTCTCCCTGGATGTCTCAGCCAAGAGAAGGGAGCATGTGGACTCCACGTGGGGACTAAGTCTGAGGTCTTCAGAAGAACTTCCAGCACCAGTTAGTTCCCTGTCTTCCTCCCTATTCTCAGTTGATCCTGAAAATGCTAGGTTTGGCTTTTTAAAAGACTCAGTGCTGTCCTTTACATGCACTGCTTATGCATTTATATCAAACTAGCATGCAGGACAAAGATGATTATGCACACCATTAAATACGTGCCAAACTAACCTTGTTTATACGTTATATTTTATTTCATCTCTCAGCTATATTCTCCTACGCTCAATCATTAGACTTTTTACTCATGTAGTGTGTTTTGTACTCAAATTTGAACAATTAGAAGAGACAATAGTCTACTGTGCATTAGATCAAATAGATTTCAGGAATAGTAACCACAGAATAGTATATTTTATATTCTTGGTTTGGTTCTCTGAAAAGAGACTCTTTTACGATTTATGTCAAAAGAATGAATATATAAACTATTCCTTCTACAGTTTCATCACCTTTGCCAAATTGTCAAATGCATGCCCTGGATAATGTGGATAACTTAGTCAACAAGTTTCATTATGCTTCTAAATGGAAATGTTCTGGAAAAAAAATTAAAAAGAAAATCTACTCCTTCTAGGTACAATTTATTTGCGTGGGCATTTAATAGAATACCTGCTCTCATAGATAAAGAATCACTAAATGATTTGAGTATATGTAATTATACACTATACACATATATGTATAAAGAAAAGAGAAAGGAATGTACCAAAACCCAGTTGCTACCACAACTGTATATGACCTAAACTTTCTTGAGTCTTGAATATTTATCCTCAAACCTAGTCTTTACATTTGAACATGTAACTACTTCCGTTTCTCTATGGTTGTGGAAGAATTTTAAAACATATGTTTAATCACTAGACTCTATTACACAGGATTTTTAGATATTGTGAAAAAATTTTCCTATTTCTCTTTCACATAACTGAATTTTTGTTTGCTTGTCACTTAGTAAAATGCGGGGACAAGATAAGTTGAGGGTTTATTTTTTAAATTTATTTTTTTATTTTTAACAGAGGTACTGGGGATTGGACCCAGGACCTCGTGCAAGCGAAGCACGTAGTCTGCCACTGAGCTATACCCATCCCCCAGGCTGAGGGCTTAGTCTCTGCTGGAGATCTATTGTGCTTCTTAAGATGTGTTGTATGTTTGGTGAAGTATTTTGGAACGTTTATACAACTATGGCTATAAAGTTCCTGGGGCCAAGGACTGGACCCTCAGTGCATAGCCCCTGGGCCCAACATACAAAAGTAGTTCAGGATATATTTCTTGAATGAAAATTCTATATAGTGATTCATTCACTCATGTAGCCAACCAAACCAGCTTACTCAGTCAATGTCATTGATTTTGTTGCCTTAATTAAATATAATTTATATTTGCAGATACTACTATATATGAAATAGACAAACAACAAGTTTCTACTGTGTAACACAGGGAGCTATAATCAATATCTTGTAGTAACCTATAATGAAAAAGAATTTGAAAAGGAATATATGTATATATATATGTATGACTGAAACATTATGCTGTACGCCAGAAATTGACACATTGTAAATAGACTATACTTCAACTAAAAAAAGCAATAAATAAAAGACTAAATATAATCTATAAAGTGGAAAGTCAAAATGAGGGAAGGGATAGAAAGATTATCACTGTTGAATTGTAGTGAAAAGATAAAAACTTTTGGTACTATGAAGAGCACGCTTTCTAAACTTTTGAATCCCTGAATAGCAGCAAGGAGGGGTAGGTGGGTGGAAACTCCAAAGACAATAATTTTAAAACAAAAAACAAACTAGTCCTTTAATTATAGCATAATCACCAGATTTCAAACTGTGAATTCACTTTTACTTTGGTCTTTTAAATAAATCACGCATGTTTTCTATATGGGGACCCACACCAAAACTCCTTTTTAATCTGGGAAAACATTCCCAAAATCCAAGTTAGTATCCAAGCTCTGGGATATTAATTTGATTTTGGATTCCTCCCTAAACTTTCCATGTTTAGCAATCTTTTTGAACTGTCCCTTGGGAAACACATGTTTGTATTACACATATTCCATGTCTTTTAATAGTAACATTTAGAAATTCAGTAGGAAAAAAATAATGCCCTTGTAAATTTGATCTCTTTTGCAAACATCAGAACATGAAATGTTCATTGGCTTACCCCCCTCTAGGTTTACATTAATAAACCATCAATTGTAAGCCCAACCCCCCAATTCCAAAGAAACTTCCAACTTTAATATTATATGCTGTTTTATTCTGTTGTACATTTAACAAAGGATTAAGGCATAATGCATTTTTAATTAACTGAAATAGTAAAGGCAAAAGGCTTTTAAGAGACAAATTTTAAAGAATTACTCATCATAAACATGGTTTCAATACAATTTGTTTATAAAGCTGGTAGAGAACAAGGAATGGATAATTATAACTTTTAAAAAAAGTTTTCCTTTTATATGAAATGGTTAACTCATAGATAACAGCAAGAAATGTGGGAATACTCTTGGGTCTATGTACTAATTCACAAGCACTGAGATTTTCTACTTTTTCCCCAAGTTTTTGTGAAACGGCTTATATTAAACATGTAGAGACTGGATCGTGTTTCGCCAACCAGACTCCTTAACGGGCCACATGTCACCACCATAAATGCCTCCCTCAGTAACCACTAGGAATCCTGAAGCTAATGAGCTCGTGAAGAGTAATGGACCTGAAACACAGCACTGACCTATCCAGTGCTGTCTTGCTCCACTGTCTACACAAAACAAGGTCAAGATTTTACGCTTTGTCCTTAATAGTATTTCAACGCTGACAACGGACTAATTTTCATGGCTTTGAAAATTTTGAAGCTAATTAATCCAATTAGGGTTATGTTTGGCTAAATTTAACAGAAAACGACCAAAAGTGGCTTAAGCAATAAAGTTTTGTTTCTCAAATAAATTAGACATCCAGAAGGAAGCACTACAGACATTAAAGAAGTCATCAAAGATTGAGGTTCCTTCTAGTCTTCTGCTCCATCTTCCATGGTGTTTGATTTCCATGATGACAAGATGGTCGCCCCATCTGTAGATGGAGCCTCACGTCTGAGGTCTTACCTGGAGGAAGGACATACATAGGACCAGTGTGCATGCCAGCTAAGTCTGCCCCTTGTTTAACAAGGAAAACACAGCATTCCTAGAAGCTCCGCCAGTAGAATTCTGCTTGTATCTCAATGGCTGGAACTTTCTCATGTGGGCCACCACTAGTTGAAAGGGTAGTTTGGAAAATCAACTTCCTTTTTGTTGAGTACTTTGCTTCCCCCAATAAAATCAACTCTCCATTGGTAAGGAGAAAGTGAGGAAGAAGAATATTGGGTAAACAAGTAGGAGTGGTTGAAACACCTGATGGGGCTTGTTATGGTGACCAAATAAATGACCTGTTTACCCCATGTTGTATAGATTCAGCCTCAAATGTGCCCTCCTACGGGCATATTTGGGTTAGAAGATCCAAAAATATTTCATATGACAACAACAAGCTTTAGCTCTCAGATCCTTCACTTTCCTGCAGGCCTAGCCAGAGCCTCAGGGTCTTCCCATGTGCTTCCCATGGTGTTAACACATGGGCAGAGCTTGGTGGAGGGGGTCAAAAGGATGGCCTTGGCTCATTTGTCTTAGTCATTCTTTTCACTCATGTAGACTGAATCCCATGCCATTTTGGCACAAAAAACTGAGAGCTGACAACCACACCCTCCTAATTTCTAGCCTACTTCTATTTCTGCATTACATCAGAAAATCCTTCTTTATCCCTCAATATTTCTACATCAGGTAAGTCCACAATACTCATGTGATAATGAATGACCTAGGTTAGGAGTCTGTCCACAGTCAAATCTGACCAGCTGCATTTTTGTAAATAAAGTTTTCTTAGCACATAGCTGTGCTGGCTCCTTTATGTATTATAGTTGGCTGCTTTCACGCAGCTGGAGCAAAGCTGAGTAGTTGCAACAGAGACCATCTGGCTTGCAAAGCCTAAAATATTTACTATGTGGCCCTTTACTGAAAGAGTTTGCTGATCCCTGATCCAGAGAGTCAATATATAAAAATGAGCAAATATTTGTACTGTGTGAGGATCACTTCCTCCTAAATCTGTAACAAATTCTTTTTCTTTCTGTTTTGTCCCTGAGCCTTAACCCAGGAGTGAAGGCAAAGGACTCTGCTGCAGAAATCTTTGAAGGAATTGATAAAAATAATGGGAAATAAAACACAGGAATTAATTAGTTAGAGAGTTTTGAATGTGTGAAGCAATAAAGTGAGAAGATTTGAAAAGCTGGGCCTACCCATATCAATCACTAGAGTATTGCTGTCAATCCTCATTTATACATTAGGAATATAATTCAGAGGTTAAGTCATTTTTCAGGATAAAGATCTGATTTTTAGGATAATAATATCAAAATAAAATTCTCCTGAAGAGAAATAATTTAGCTTTTCCCTAAAATTCCAAGCAAAATTAAGTATTTTTTTCATTGGGCTCCTAGAAGACTTTGGTGGATTGTATTGGAATTATTTGTCTCAACATCTGTGTCTCCCTAGTTCATTAAGCGAGGTACTGGCTTAGTAAATTTTTTTACCTCCACTGCCCATCAGGGTGCATGGATCATAGTAAGTGCTAAAAACATAATTTTCATCAGAGAAATTAATTAATTATTAATTAATTTTGAATGTGAGATACTCATATTTACTCCAACTCATTCACCTACTTATGTCAAGCACAATTAATCCCATACCATCTGAGACTAAAAGGCAGATTCAAAACAAGAGGACACAGTAACAGCTATTCAGGTAGCCTGAAAAGGAAAATGTGGGGACCCTGATTTTTATATCCACTTACAGATATAATTCACTCCTTGATCAAGTGGATTTCTCCTCTGTTGTCACACTGTGATTCAAATATTGGACATTTACAGAATGAATCTATGTGGCAAATCTCCAGTGTCAATATGCCTGAGCAGAAATTTGATCTCTGGTCTCTGCTTTTTTCTGAATGGATCTTTTCTAATTATCTAGGAAGAAAGGTCTTTGATTTATTAGAATTGGGTCAGTCAAATAAGGCCCAGCAGCCAAGACAGACTCAGGCCCAATGGATTCCTATTTGAGATGGCTCCGAGGGCTGATGCATTCAGAAGCTGTCATCAGATTGGCATCCTTTGGACAAACTTTGCCTTGAGTCATCCTTCAAAGCTTTTATAAGAGTTTCTTCAGTCTTTTCTTTGTGCCCCTAGAACTATTTTATTCAGTTTCATCTGCCCAGAGCTATGGGTTTGTCAATCTCAGCACTAGTGATGGCTGGCCTTTGTTGACATTCCAGAAACCTGAGATTGTAGAAACACCATTTTTACTGACTCTTGCAGTGCACATGGGGTGGTCTCAATCTAAGTCGCTGGTCGCTATGGGTCAAACATCTGATTTTTTAATATTTTTTGAATTATACTTTTAACTCATGTGCATCTTTCAAAATGGCATAATTTAATCAAAGACAATTTGTAATTACAGTGGCCACTTTGGAGAACTTTGGACATGAACAGAAAAAGAAACAAAATCTTTACTGTCCATTGGTCTTAATTTTTTAATTGATGTAATTATCTCCCTAAAAGATTTGCCAATAACCAGAATTTTAAAAGGAAAGTTTATTAAGTAGTTCAGACTTATCATGGGCATGTTCTTCAGGCTGCTCTGAACTCCACCAGACAGAAAAAGAAACTTGAAGCCTCTGTGGAAAAATGAAAATGCTTCAAGCAAGAGTTTAACACCTAATTTCCAATGAGCCTCTAAACCAGTAAGGAGAATCATCTCTAATGATAGGACAGAAACAAACCTTTTAGTAGATTAAGGCACTGCCCTTTCAGCCAGAAGCCCTACCACAGCGTCTACACTTGTACCCTGGACTTGTAAGACTGTTTACTTATGGGGTTTTTAAATCCCTCAGACTCTCCCTTTCACCCAATCTGTAACTGTAATTCCTTCCATATTTGTCTGTAGCTGGCTTTCTCCCATTTAATTTTTTCCCCATGTCCTTGGAAATTTTAAATATTAATTACTTCTAAAAGTTGTTTTTATGTGTTACTCTAGGAGTATCTAGCTCAGATAGACAGATCTAACCAAAAGGGAAAGATAATAGAAATTAGGTGTAACAGAACAAGCTCTTGCTCCAATTGACTTTTAAAAACAACATTGATGAATTTAGCTCTTGAAAAAACCCCTAAACTATACAAGATAAGAAGGAAAGTGAAATGCCAAGAGGGGAGCAGGGGAAGGTAATTAGGTTTATTTACTTATTTACTTTATTTTTAATGGCAGTACTGGGGATTGAATCCAGGACATCGTGCATGCTAAATGCTAAACATGCACTCTACCACTGAGCTATATACCCTCCCTGCCATCAAGAGCTTTTAAATATGGTTTATAGTATTTAAATTTTTGGTTTATAAGTACACACATTTATAAACTATATTTTTTAAAATTTCATGTAGTATTCCTATCAAAATAATTCCTTGGACAAATAGCTGATTTAATAATTTAAGGTTAAAAACTACTTTATATTTTTCCCTTGATTTTACCACCATATTAAAAACAATGTTAGCAAAATATTTTTGTTTATGCTAGATTTTACTTTTCATAAAAAAAGTCTAATTTGGGTTTCCTAAATTTCCTTTATGGATTTTGCTAGTTAATCCTTTACAATTATAAAATTGAAAATTGTATGTTTGAGTGTATTATAATGTAGTAGGTAATGGCTTTATGAAAAAAGATAAATTTACATTAAGCTACAAACCATAAGATTTGTCAAGACCCTCAGTTTAAAATCTTGAAAAGTACTATTTTGAGTTAACTGAGAAATAATCTTTGCATACTTGAGCACAAGATTTTAATATATCTATGTTATTATTTAATACATTTTAGGGTCAATTAAGAGGTTAAACAGATGTACAAATACATTCAATTTATTTTACTATAAGTATTCATTTTCAAATAAAAGTACATGATGGAAGATGTTTCTGCAGAGTAATGGATATATTTCAATTTCCTATTTTTTAAAAGAAGGAATAATTTTTTCTTCAAGTAAAAAATATCTGGTATATCAGGGTAAAAAAATAATAAAAGACAAATTTTACCGTATTTTTAAAATGTAGAATATCTCTCCTGAAGAATAAACTTTATTAGTTTGGGACTAGAATATCCATAAATAAGGAGTTGGGGGGAAAAGTGCTAAAAGATTTGACCAAGCTGTTTAAATTGATAGGTTTATTAAAAAAAAAAAAAAAAGACTTACAAATCTTTATCTGCAAATTGTTCATGATGATGATTTTTTAAAAGAGTAAACTAGAATGGGTTTTCTTTCTGTTAAAAAATGTTTAAATTATTGTACCTACATAATAAATTTATTTAATAAAAATAATGGAATAAATTATTCTCTTTACTTTTGACATATTTTAAATAACTTTAAAAAGCTTTTTACTTTTGGAAAAGTTAAAGTTCTTAAAGATGGCCTTCACTAATTGCCATTTTAAACTAACTGCCTATGACTATTTCTTGCCTTAAGTGTATCTTGTCTCCTATGACAATTCTTTTTGAGTTTGTCTTTCTCAAATTTAGACACCAAATTTAGAATAATAAAAATGTTATGAGAGCTTTTACTCCTAAAATACCTTTGTGTTTTGTAAATAGATACAGGTAACACAAAGATTTTCTCCTTTATTTTATGAAAGAAAAGGCAATAGAAATGATTCCACTTGCTTGCCAATTTTAATTTTAATTAACTCAAAATTATTGTGAGAATGTTTTTCTTTATTAAAGTTAGGATAAATTTCTTTTAAGCTGACAGATTCAAAGAGAAGTTCAGCATTTCTGTGTTAATTACATATAAGTACAGTGTGTTATAAAAATGCATCGATTATTGTGTACTCTTCATATTAAAGAAAACATACAGATACAATGTAGATGTATGTATACACCCTACACAAAGATTTTGTCAGATTTACATATGAAATGTCAATTGATGATTTTCATAATACCTATTTTGGGATAAATTAGAATACTGGATATTTAAAACTGTCCTCACAGTTCACATGTTCTTCTTCTGAGGAAGACTACATCTCTATAGGTTAATTCTGTGTGATACCTCAAAAGAGAATTCTACTCTCCTTTCTTCAAACGTGGTCTTGTAGTGTAATTAATTATCACAAGCTGTTCATTCTTATCACCAAAAGATAAGAACAGCTTTCCTTGCCAGCTACCGAATCAACTTCAACATATTAGACCAGGTGATTAGATATTTTAGAAACACCATCAAATAAAGACTCCACTTAAACCTCACCAGGAAAGAACTTATCATGTACTGTTAGCATCTAACATAGCAGTAAGATTTCCATGACACGTTTTCCAGATAAAACAGCATCATCCATTCTCCAGCATTAAAAAAATCTGAAACCTGTACTTAATGGAAACATGAAGCTGAAGGCTCTCAGAATCAGATGGTTCGTGGGAACAGCTAGCTAGCTCAGAGTCCTTGGAACAAGCACATAGCTGCATAAAGGAGACAGGTTTGGTTCAACACCATCCCTCCCCACCAAACCAGGGGCCAGAAACCACTCGTCTTGTGTTTCTTTACACATTTGTTCTTTATCCTCTAAGTCATCTCATTCTTCCTTGCTGGTTCTAGTCCCTCCTTCATGCCAACACCCTTACCCTCAATAACTTCCAGATACTGGACTACCACTTCAGTTACTGGCAAAGCCAAACAACCCTTCTCCAAATTAAAGAGGAAAAAACACTTGACCATCTAAGGAAGATCCAAATAGTTTTTAGGCCATTTGGGACATGCGTCAACCATTAATAATGACCCTTATGTCCATGTCTCTCTTTGTTATGGTTGCCAAGCACATAATCACCAGAGTCTTGAATATTGCTGCATAGTCACTGTCATCCAGATGATTCAACAAACAATTATCCAGCAAAAATAGCCAGAAGGCATAATGCCTCTAGTTATCAAAGCAACTACCATTATTGATGTTCAATCCTTTTTAATAGATTCAGACCCTACATATTCTTTTTTATTATTTTATTAAAAAATTATTTTTGTTACACTTTCTTTTAAAAAAAATCAGTATAACTGACCAAAGTGTGTGTATTTAAAGTATACAGCATAATGATTTGATACACATATACATGGTGAAATGATTACCACAATCAAGTTAATTAATGCACCCATCACTTTACGTCATTTTGTTTTGTTTTTATTTTTTGGTGAGAACACTTAACATCTGTCTATTCTCTTAGTCTCTCAGCAAATTTCTCTTCTTCCTTTTTTGAAATATAGTTGTTTTTCTTAGCAAATTTCAAGTACAC
This sequence comes from Camelus dromedarius, assembly GCF_036321535.1. NCBI lineage: Eukaryota > Metazoa > Chordata > Mammalia > Artiodactyla > Camelidae > Camelus > Camelus dromedarius. The sequence continues at coordinate 72,732,692 of NC_087439.1, read as the reverse complement.
AATACAGTGTTACTAGCTATATTCACCATGCAGTACATTAGATCCTCAAAACTCATTCATCTTTTACCTAAGGGTTTGTCAGGTATTACACTTTCAACAGAAGTGCAGCACTAAATTGAACGTATTCACAAAAGAAAATGATCTATCGCCAAGAAAGTGAAAAATGTCCTTACTAGTAGTTAGGCTGCTGTAGAGGGAGGAGATACTGATAACGGAGACAGAAGGCACAACTTTTAAAACTGCAAAACAGACAAGCAGCAACAAAGCATCATGTGCATCATAGAGTATCGAAGTTCAAACTTTTTTAACGTGAGCTCGTTCAGCCCCATATGTTCTGAGATAAGATCATGGACACAAGGATCTAGCAGCAACTCTGCACGCTCATGTGTTTGAAGACCATGGGCTGTTCCAGCAGCTTACCGGGTCAAGGCCATCTTTTGACTGATCCAACCCCCCAGATGCTATAAGTACTCTTCTCTCACTACTCCCTCTTGAAATACCAAGGGTTCCTCTGCAGTACCTTCTTCCTTGTGCACTAAGCTAAACCAGCATTGGCTTCAGGTGTGTTCCTGGTGGTCCTTGCTTTGTAGGCTTTTAAAACCTTATGAAATTAGTATTACTACTCTTTCATATTTCAAATTTTGTTGAAGAATTTTATCTTAGAGTGGTACTGTCCAAAGAATTTCCTCTGATGATGGGAACAGTTTATAATCTGCACTGTTGAGCATAGTAGCTACTAGTCACATGTGACTACGAGGTACTGGAAATATGGCTAGTATGACTGACGAACTAAAAGTTTTAATTTTGTATAACTCTAATTTAAATCTAATCAGTCGCATGTGACTAGAGGTCATCATATCAGGCATTGTAGTCGTAGAGCACATATCATTCCTTGACCCTGTCGGTACACTTAATCTAGAAGGACATTCTTCTCAGAGAGTAATGCACCCTAATCTCATCCCTTTTTTACAAAAAAAAAACATGTAATAGTCTCTGGATGAATTAGAACGTGATGTGCTGGTGCAGGAGGGAAGGTAAAACTTAATCTTTGGTCTTTTAAGGGAAACATTTTGGTTGTAGGGACGATAGTTTCTGCCTTATTTTCGTATTGAACTAGCTTCTGCTTCACTGAACAGAGATTAACAATAGCATTCTTCTACCTACTCAACAGCCAAAGGTGTTATTCTGACTCGAAAGTGGCACAGAGTGGGAAAACCACAGTGTTTGTGAATTCAGCCCTATAGCACTCTTACTTGTGGAAATTCCATGAAGATTCTAGCATGTGGTAAACTTTTGAGTTCATTTTCCTTTGTAACATGAGTTTTCATAATTTTAGAGGTCCTAATAAGTATTTTAAGTGGACGGTTGGTAGACTGTGAACCAGAGGCTGCTTAGGTTGGCAGCATCTTAAACCACAAGTCCCACTGTCACTAGAACATTGATTGCAATATTTGATAGTGTACAAGAATGTCTATTGCTCAGTGAATTATTTTATTGTATTTTTTCAGTTTTATTGAGCTATAATTGACACGTAACATTGTGTAAGATTAAGATATTCGATGTGAAGATTCGATACATGTATATATTGTAAAATGATTACCACAATAGGGTTAGCTAACAACTCCACCATGTCCCACAATTATCTTTCTGTGTGTATGGTGAAAATATTTAAAATCAACTCTCTTAGCAACTGACACATACATAATATGGTATTGTCAACCATAGTTACCATGCTGTACATTAGATTTCCAGAACTTACTCATCTCAGAACTGAAATTTTGCATCCTTTAACCCACATCTCTCCATTTCCCCTACCCGCAAGCCCCTGGCAAGCACCATTCTACTTTCTGTTTCTACAAGTCTGGCTTTTTTAGATTCCACATATAACTGAGATCACAAAGTATCTGTCTTGTTCTTTATAACTTATTTCACTTATAATGCCCTCAAGGTCCATCTGTGTTGTCACAAATGGCAAGGTTTCCTTCTTTCTTGTGGCTGAATAATATTATATATACCTCACATCTTTATCCATTCACCTGTGGATGGACATGCAGGTTGTTTCCAAACCCTGGCTATTGTGAATAATGTTGCACTGAACATTGGGGTACAAATATCTCTTTGAGATCTTGATTTCATTTCTTTTGGATATATACTCAAAAGTGGGATTGCTGGATAATATGATTTTTAATATTTTCAGGAACCTCATTACTTTTTCTACCAATTTACATTTCCACCAACAATGCATAAAGTTTCCATTTTCTCCACATCCTCCTCAACACTTGTTAGCTCTCCCCTTTTTGATAACAGCCATTCTAGCAGGTGTGAGGTGGATGATATTTCACTGTGACTTTGTCTTACATTTTCCTGATGAGTAGTGATGTTGAGCACATTTTCATGTATCTGTTGGTCATCTGAAGGTCTTTCTTGGAAAACTATCTATTTAGGTCCTCTTCCCATTAAAAAAATGTTTGCACTATTGAGTTGTATGAATTCTTTATATATTTTGGATATTAACCCCTTATTAGATATTTTCTGAACTAATATTACAAATTTCTTATCTAAAATTACAAATATTTTCTCTCAGTCCATAGGCTGTTTTTTAGTTTTGCTTACCATTTCTTTTCTGTGCAGAAGCTTTTTAGTTTGATGTAGTTCCAGTTATTTATTTTTGCTTTTGTTGTTTGGTGCTTTTGGTGTTTTATGCAGGAAATCACTACCAAGGTCAATGTCAAGGAGATTTTTCTATGTTTTCTTCTAGGAATTCTACAGCTTAACATCTTATGTTTAAGTCTTTACTCCATTTCAAGCTTTTCTGTAACTAGTGTAAGATAGGGATTCAATTTCATTTTTCTGCATGTGGTTATCCAGCTTTCTCAACATTATTTATTGAAGAGGTTATCTTTTTTCCCCATTAAGTATTCTTGGTTCCCTTGTCAAACATTAGTTACCATATATGCAAAGGTTTGTTTCTAGGCTCTTGATTCTGTTCCATTGGTCTATGTTTCTGTTTTTTATGCCAGGATCATACTGTTCTGATTATTATAGCTTTGTAATATACTTTGAAATCAAGAAGTGTGATACTTCCAGGTGTGTCTTTTTTAGAATTTCTTTGGCTATTTGGGGTCTTTTGTGATTCCATGCTAATTTCAGGATTATTTATTTCTATTTCTATGAAAAATGCCAATGGAATATTGATAGGAATTGCATTGAGTCTTCAGATGGCTTTGAGTAGTATGGACATCTTACCAATATTAATTCTTCCAATCCACAAATACAGATTATCCTGGCATTTATTTGTGTTTTCTTCAATTTCTTTCATCAATGTTTTATAGTTTTTAGTGCACAAATCTTTCACCTTGTTGATTAAGTTTATTCCTAAGTATATTAAGTATTCCTAAGTATTGTTTTTGATGTTATTGTAAATGGGATTGTTTTCTTCATTTCTTTTTCAGATATTTTGCTATTAGTGTAGAGAAATGCAAATGATTTCTGTATTTTGATTTTGAGTTCAATTATTTTAGAGTGTTGATTCTCGATCTTGATTGCTATTCAAATCGCCTGAGGAGATTTTAGAACTCCCAAATGCCAGGTGAAGTAATTCAGAATTTCTGAGTGTGGGACACCGGCATTAGTATGTTTTAAAGTTTCTTAGATGATTCCAATGGGCTGCCAAACACTTATTTTTAGTGAACAATTTAATACAATTAATGACTTCATACTATAAATAAAAGGAAATATCTCTCTATTAGAAGAAAAAATCATCATCATCATCATCATCACCATCATCACCGCCATCATCATCATATTTGTTCAGTGACTCCCTAGCACATTGCAGTGTCCTCAGTCCCACAGCATTTCCACCAGGTAGGCATTGTTGTTCTCATTTATCATAGGAAAAAAACAAGCAATTGATTAGGGATCTAAATTTCTAAACACTTGCTTTTTCAGTATGTTTTAGTGCCTCCACAAAGTCATCTGAATCACTGATAGTCTTAATGCCATCAAAGTTAATATTCGGGGCACTTACAGCGTCTCACTCCAGCCTCCTATTTGAAGAAAATGTATTTATTTTGACATATATTAAAAGGCACTATCCTTTGTCAGAGATAAAAGTTAAATACCACGTGTTCTTATTTTAAGTAGCTTCTTTCTTTTCACTAATGAATGCTTCTTACTGCAGATATTCACTGAAAGGCAGGTGATTGTTTTTCTGAAATTTTACATTTAATTGATTTAAGAATCTTGTGTTTGAGTACCTTAAGTTTAAAAGAAGGTATTTTAACTCTGAATAAAACTGTAAAATTGAATATATAAATTTCAAGACACTATATGAGATAAGGAAAATACATGCTGGCTTTGAGGAAAAATAAAAAAAACAAAGAAAACAAATGATAAGGCTGAGAATGCCACTAAGTTTCTGTGTATGGTAACAGAGCACTCTGTGAGACACAATAAATTTTGCTCTAGGTTGAGATAATTTCTTACATTTCCTGACTATGGACAAAATCCAGCAAATACTTAGTGGGGACTTATTTTGACCACGGCACAGTGATCTTTTACATTAAATAAAACTAATGGCAAAGCTGTCTATCTCCCATTGTACTAGATGCAGCAATGCTGGATATATTCGAGGAACATTTATTTTCTTGTATTTTTATAAGAAATTTGGCTGTGGTTTGCATCTTAGCTTTATACGACAGATGTTAGGGACCTTGAAATTATCCCCAGATTAACTAAAATGATGAAATTTGGGAGCCTGGTGGGGTTCACATTTGTATATCATCAGTATCTCCAGATGTTTAAGTAGGCACGTCTGTACAGCATGGGAGGAAGTACAGTTGTTTAGAGCCCAGACTTTAATGCTAAACTGCATGGATTCAAACCCCACCTTTCTCAGCTATGAGACTTTGGGAAACTATTCAACTTCCTTCTAATCTGCTAACGAGGATCGTGATATTAATAGCACCCCTATCTGATAAGGCTGTGAGCTTTCAGTAATTGATATACACGTATTACAGAGAACAGTGCCTGATACAGAGTGAGCATTTACTATTATTATGCTCTAGGCTTTGACTCTGAAGAGCCTCATATAACTGCTTTCCGCACAAGAGTTTAGAAAAAGAATGTGAACCCTGATTTGCATTATGTCCTGTCGGGCAACATGTCCATCAAGGACTGTGAATCTAATGCCTATTTGGTGATAAAACTTTCTAAGACTTCACTATCTTATTAAAAGAACCCAGCGTGTTGACAGTGTCACAAGGCACCTTAGAAGGTATTTTTGCTTCTCTACTCAGGGCAGCTGTGTATTCTGAGACCTCGTTCATTCAAGGTAGATCCATGCATTCATACAGGGGACACAGAACTTAGCTCTCTGTGTATCTCTCTGTGAATAATACTGACAGAAAACACAAGAAGCATGTTTCAGGCTGTTTAAAGGACAGACATGCTTGGCAGAATGGATGGAGAATTTAGGCATTTATGAGACACTTTATTTGACAATGAGCACCTTGGAGTATAAGCATTAGTGATTTGAAAATTTTTCAGTTATTACAAGAAAGATCTCCAGCAATCTGTTTTTCCTTTTACCCACACAACTGTACATTTGTGTAAAACTTTGCAGTTTTCAAAGGAGATCCATTGGCATCCTGATCTTTCCTTCCTCCTTCCTAACTTTCTTCTTCCCTTTCTTTACTCTAGAGGAGTTTGAGAAAAAGAATAGAATGAAGAGAATGATAAAAGGACCACTCCAGGTAAAGGTGGTCCCCCAAGATGGAACCCCAAGAAAGCAACCTTCATCCACAGAACATGAGTAAAATTGAGCACCTTTTGTGGGGATTTAAATTACTCGCATCCTTAGGAGTTTCTGAGGCAAACAGAATTCTGGCCTCTAAACAAGTAGCTAAGAACATATATTCTCTTGTTGTTTGAGAAGAAGGACAAGGACTATGTCTAGCATTTTAAAACTTTCCTTTGCAGTTGGGTCAACTTGATCTAATACATACAACCCTTCATGCAGGGCTAGCTCATGGTATATCGTGAGATATGAATTAAAAAAAACAGACCTGTGGGGCTGCCTGGAGACTGTTCGTGGGGCCAACCTGAAGGCCTGAGGCTTTACGTTTGCCACGCATCACAAAACCTCAAAAGGCTGGCATTTCTCTGCTGTGCTATTCTGGTGAAGTTTCTTTCTCCTTTTTATATATCAACATTTAAAATACATTCATTGACATTTTACTGTATTTGAAGTTTTATGAGACCTCTGTTTGGGAAATGCTTTAATGGCTCAAAGTTTGATTATAGCTTTTTTAGGGTCCTAAGTAGGACATCATTGCCCAGTCTGGGTCTCTCTTGGCTGCTGTGATGGCCTTTTGCTTCCTTGCCCTGGACTCTCTTTGTCCACGTCATCTTTCATTCTGTTATCAGAGTCCTGAAGGACAGACTTACTCACATCACTGCTTTAAGAATACTTATTGTCTTCCTGGGGGCCTATAGAATGAAACCCTAATTCTTGAGGAAGGTATACAAGGACCCTCTCCCTCCAGTTTTCTCCAGGAAGTCTCCTACTGTCTGTGCTCCATGCAAACAAGAGCAGTGCCATTCTGTTCCACATTCTACCCTAGTGACCAGCAGGGTCAGAGGTGGCCGGGCACATAACAGGAAGGGGAGAAGACGGCGGGGTGGAGCCGGGGGTGGACTGGCAAGCACACGCCTCTTTCACAGAGGGCAGAGGCACAGGAGCTGCGCCTCAGCTCCAGTCATTTGTTGCCATGTGGGAATGTGGGCCCAGTGTTGCCAGATCTTCTGATTTTTTTTTTTTCAAGAGAAGCCAGAAATCTGGAATTTTATGAGAAATCTTCCAATTTTTAAATCTTGGCAACTAATTCAAAATATTTTTAAAACACCATGTGGGCCAAAAAGAAAAAATAGTGTCTGCCAGCCATGACTGTGACCTCTTTGGTAAGAGCCAGAACGTGTTTGTCACCCACCTAGCCTTGTGTTCTACCCGCACTATGCTTCCTGCTGTTCCCCAAACATACCACGTGCTCTGTACCCCTCTTCAGCTGTGAACCTGCTGCCGGAAAGCCCTCCACGTTCTCCACTTGGAAACTCCTACTCATCCTTCAGGACCCAGCCCAAATGTCATCCTCCCTGGGGAGGTTCACCTTCCCTGAGGAGGTGCAGTCAGGCTCTGCCCAGACTCTGTTGGAACACGTACCAGGTATATGGCCATCCTCGCAGACAATTCCCTTAGAAATCGTCTCTGGCACACAGAACAGGGTCTGGCACATAGTAGGCTCTCACTAACTGTTTGTTGAATGGATGTGTTCCCATCAGAGTGAATATATGTGATTTCCTGAGGAAATAAACACTTCTCATTTCCTCTCCTCTTTGCCATGTTGATTTCAATGTGGTAGGCAAACCCATCTGTGGATGCTGGTGTCCTTTTTCAGTTCTACACTCCGTGCAGACTGCACTCTTTTTGGAGCTCTCCACTGTTACCACACTCATTGGCTTAGGGTTAAAGCGTATCTAGGCAGATGGCTATATAACTATTTGTCTGAAATGGGCTAAATTACTCAGACTGGTTTTCAAGAACTTAAGGTGTAGAAGACTTGTTCTTCAATACCTGAGAGTCAGTTTTGTAGACACAGAATTCTTACATGCTGGGCCAGGTAGTTCCAATTAAAAAAATATACCCACAAATTTTGTAGTTTTGTAAGCGTAACTTGTTTGTGAGAATTTCATTTCTTAAAACTGTTTGAATTCATGTTTGATGTATATTATGAGAATAATGCCAGCTTAAATGATTTCATATGAAAAATGAAAGCCACTCCAATCCATCCTTACCTCTGTTAAAGTAAAACCATAAGGGCTTCTAATTCCTAATTTCCTTTATACACCCCATACTTCCCAACAAACAAGCCCATCCACATAATTTGACCACATATCCACCCACACAAAAAAGCCCACAGATTCCATACACATACATGCATATAAACAGAGAAATATACTAAGGCATTCGCATATGATCATTCTATCTACACAATAATATTCAAAGTAGACATCCCTCTCTGGAATTCGATCCACTCAAATGTTAATTAAGAAACTGCATTTCTTCTGTCTCCATAAATCCATACACTTGCCTATTTTATTTTTCTGAAATTTTCTACTCATTCTAGGATTCAGACATAACTTGTCTGAAAATGTGAAAGGGTTCTGAATAAAGGGCAAAACGTTTTCCTAAAGTTATCAATAAAAGTGTTCTCTCTTACTCAGTAGCGACTAATGAGCTGAATCAAGTAAGATCTGAAAGAATCTCCTTACCATGACTATCTTTCTTATAAAATGTCAAAGATAGTAGAAAATCAGTTTTTAAAAAAAGGCAAAAAATTTTTTTTAAATAAGACAGTTCAAGTCTGACATGATCCAAAGGATGACTAAAATTCATGAAGTAGAAAATTCCAAATAGCAAAAAGTGAAAAGAATAAAGCTTTCAAATGATTTGCTTTCCAAGTCAATAAGATATGTCATTTTTTGCATGATGATTGACAATAGATTATTATAATATCAAGTTTATTCCACAGGATTATGGAATAGTATTTGTTCTTTCCTCTACTCTATTTTTCCCTAAAAACACCACTAATAGGATTACTCAATTAGGGTCTCGAGAACTCCAGAAAAAGGTCAGGGTAACACACAATGCTATGCTTGGCAGTGAGGCCCAACCACAATCCCAATCTCCCTCCTCTGCCCCCACACACAAAGCTCCAGAGGCCAAAAATATGCCAAGTCATCAAAGTGTAACAATAACTTAAATGGCCTCTGCAACTGTAGGAACCCAAATGAAGGAGGAGCTGGAAGCGCCAGGCAATGAACTCCAAGGTCAGAAGCTTGACCTCCAGAGCTGGTGGAACCTTGGTCACTGGCCCGCAGCGAACATCAGTCCCCCTCCCTGTTAGTTTATGTTCTCTCAGAGTCGCTGCGGATGCAAACATGATTGAGATGTAGGCTTTCAGAACACGGGGCTCCTAATCTGCAGCCAGGGAGGCCAGGCCCCGTTGCTGGGATTTAATGGAGCCCAGACTCTCTGGAGTTCTGTCCTTCCCTAATCTCTCACCAAGGGCTGGTCCACTGCCCTAAGACGCTGTGCACCATGCTTCATGTTGGCAGCTTCCTCATCCTTTCTGGCTCTTCTTGATTCCTACTCACTCATTCTAGGGCAATTTCAGGAATCATTGTGACGGCAGAAACATTACTAATGCCTAATGCCAAGGAGAAAATATAATACTGTACTGCAAGTCAAGGGTCAGAGGGAGCAAGGAGGTAGTGGCCATTTGGATACAGTTAGCTATCAGTGAAAAAGGAAAGTACTCCACTCAGGAATCTTTTGGTCTCGTTCAGTGGAGCTTGTCCATAATTTTAATTTTCAGAGACAATAGGGAAATACCAGACAATGAAAGTAGTTAAAATTTCCAGATGGGAAACTACAGTGGGTCATTTTTAGACTAAAAAAATTCCTACATTTTTCCTTTTAAGGAAAATAAAAATCTTTTGATAAGATGCAGTGAGAGGCATGGTTGAGTATTAGGTTAAACATTTTAAAAACCCAAACCAGGAATATCAAAATACAGTTTATTCCTGTCTCACTAAAGACATCTATTGGCATCTACTATGAAAAAAAAAAAGACTTCTGAAAGTCCCGAATAGATCTAAATAAGCAGTTAAGAATACACAATGTGCATATGCCACATCAAAAGAGGTATTGTAATTTAAGGACTGTAGGGTAAAAATAAAACCCAAATCTGCCACAGTTGCATAGAAATGTGTTTAATCCTCTGTCTGAGTTATTTGGTATGAAACAATACCCCACCCCAAAAAAACCTTGACACAGGCTTTGGTGGAAAGTTAGCCAGGCCACTGGGCTCCTGCAGGCTCTGTGGTAGGGTTGGCCAGCCTACACCTCCCTCCCAGGGCTACCATGCTTTAAATAAACTCATCCAACTTTGAAAAAACATTATGCAGACAGACAGATTGTTTGTTTGCCTTTGTATTTCTGAGATGGAGACGCCTCTGCTTGTGTTCACGCTGCAGTGAAATGCTTCTCTGCGAAGAACAGAGTCAGGGAACTCTCGTTCGTACCTGGCAAAGAGACCCCCGTGAGCCTCCATAATAGATTCCCCCTTCTCTGGACCTACAGCTGTCCTTCAGACCAGGCAGGAGCTCCGGGCCCATGTGGCCTCCACATGGTACTTGGAGAAATTAGGGGTGTTTCCTGCAAAATTATATCAGTCACGCTTTGGTGCCAAATGAGTGATTTTTTTAGTTCCAACTGCACATGCATATAATGATCATAATGCTAAGTGAAAATTATTGACACAGCACTAGAGCTAAAATTGGTCTTCCCTACATGGTCACATGTTTCTCAGACATCTACTGCATTCAGGCCTTGTACTGACTTAAACAGAAATGTGAAAAGAGCATGCACCCGAGGCACTAAATAGTTCACAAAGGCCAGGCAGCGAATATTGGATGGGAATGGCCAAACATGAGCAGGAAACTCAGAAGCACTGCAGGAGAATCTCGACTTAGCCCAAAGTCAGCTGATTAAGGCTGAAAGCCAGAGAGCAAGGCAACAATCTCAACAGATGTCATCATCCTCGGAGCCTTTTATTAAGGTGCCATATTGCTGCCCATGTGGCATTTCTCAATAAATTCATCCTAGATATAAAATCCATAAGTTCATGGAGACGGCCGTTTCTCCTGTTGAGTACCAGATGAAAAAATGGCTTACATTTTGGATTTATGCTGTAGAAGAAATACATATACTTAAACATTGTCCTTCCATTTCGTATGGTGAGATGTCCACCCCACAAAAGTCAGGAAGAAACTCTCAGGTGAAGGGAGAGCAGAGTCACGTCCCTCCTCTCCCTGCCACTCTGGGACACGCTCTCACTTGCTGAAATGGAGCCTGAGTTTTGCCTGTAGTATTTCACTATTTAAATTATAATTTCTGTCACTCTTAACTCTTCCATCAGGTACTAACAGTTGATTTCTAGAAAATTAAAGGTGAATGGGTGACCATTATTGCTTGGAGTTTAGCAGGACTGGGTTAGTGGTTTACAGTGGGGTAGTAGCTTAGAGGAGATATATAAGGAAGGGATAAAGAAGATAGGTTTGGATACTGTTGTGAAGGCAACACAAATAAAGCAGAGTTGATGGAGATGAAAAGAAGAGATTTCAGAGAGAAAGTGGAGGTGGTGGAATTAACGGGTTGGTGATTACTAAGATAAGAAGGATGACGGTAGGAGTTATAATAAGATTGACTTTTGACAGGGTATGCAAGACTTCAATGTCATTCTTACAAACAATTTATAACTTGGGCTAATGGCCCAGAGGCACATATTAAAACTTAACATTTATGGTGCAGACTGTACGACAGAGTTTTCCCCAGTGTCTCTGCTGTGAAGTACATGTAAATGAAGATTGTATGATTTGTTTGTGTGCCAAATTTTTTGTTACTATCACCTGAAGCTGTATGACTTTTCCAAAAGTCAGAATAATTTTGATAATAAGTATCAAACAGGGACGTGGAGGTACAGTGCTGGTGACTAAACTGACTTTTTGACTTAACGTGTTTCCCAGGAAAGCCTGCCATTGACAAATCAGGGAAGTATGGATTTCCACCAGGTATAACAGAAGACTGTTATTAGCGAGAAGTAATTAGGGTCAGAGGTCTTAGATGATCATTATGTATAATACAGCACTTTTCATAAAAACAAAAATGTCAGCCGTGACTCAAATTTAAGGAGACATGCCACTGTAGGGGTTTTCTTTTACTGTGGTTTATTTCTAGTACGATACTGAATCCTTTCAGATTAGGATCTGGTATTTGTACTTGGGGCTGCAGCAAGTAGAGAATAAAAAAAATCAATAAAATTCTATCTCAACATTCTGACGAGTCAAACTTAATACTACCTGTATTATATCTGTTGGGAACTATGTTCTCATTCCTTCTGTATTTGAGCCCATCCGGGAAAGAGTGTGTGTGAGTATGTTTGTGACACTGTCCATTACAGTCAAAGTGAAATTAATTTTGTTTGTTCAACTTTCTAGCTTTTCAGTGATTTCAGCTAAAGAGACATGAACGACTACATGTCACATTAAGCAATAATGATACATTGCAATGCTGAAATATTCAGGTTCTTGTCAGATTTCTTTTCACAGACTTTTGTCCAAGATCTTACATAATTTCTCTAAGGGAAAACTTGCCAAGTATTTACTCTTCCGATTATTATAATACTGTATGTGGACTGTGGACTTATCTTTTATCTAACTATCTATCTATCTATGATTTTTTTTTATTGAGTTCTAGTCAGTTTATAATGTTGTGTCAATTTCCAGTGTACAGAACAATTTTTCAGTCATACATAAATATACATATATTAATTTTCATATTCTTTTTCACCATGAGCTACTACAAGATCTTGATGGACTTTTCTTTTAAATTCCAAGATACATCTCTTTTTAGAATTGAGTAACATTTACTATTGAATCATGTTATAAAAACTTTTTAAAAAAATAGATACTTCATCTACATGATGGTTATAATAATAGGTAACATTATTCCCTAAATTAATCAAAAATGGCTAAAATTTAGGAACAGCAACAAAAAAAAACTTAATCACTGAGGAATACTAAAAGTTGAAATAAAGTACATCTACCATTTTAATGTACCAAATTGTTTTCAAGAAGGCCTGAATATATTGAAATCTATTTAACACAATGGAAAAAAAAAATCTCAGTTTGGCTATAGTAAATACACTACATTTAAATAAACATTCTCTTTTAATGACTGAAAATGACATTGTCTTAACCTTATAACAGATGCCAAATGAAAATATTACATATACTATATGTGTAATTATTCTCAGGTACAGCCAATTTTGATTTCTACTGTTTAGAAAGAATATGTACCATGTCTGAAATAAAACTGTCTTCAGAAGAAAATGCATTTCTGGAATATTTAAGTCTGGTGGGAGAGCTGGAGAAATGTCTAGTATCTTCTCCATAACTGCACATCCAAAAAGGAATCTTAAGTTTTGGTCAAGACCTTATTATGAAAAAACACCCCACACACATGTGAGGAAAGAAACAAGCTAGAAACACGTGAACACAGCTGAAAAGTCCTCCCTGTGCATCTAGCCCCTGGCACTGTGGCCACAGGGCCACCCGAGAGGGTGTGGGGAGGCCTCCCAAGGACAGGGCACAAGGCCCCGTTTCTCCTGAACTCGGACAAGTCATATGTTCTTCCCCCAAAATCTGGGCCCAACTCTCGGTTTGCTCCTCTGAGGATTCCATGCCCTGGGTTTTCTCTGTAATGCTAGAAGTTGGCCTGGATTTCCAACATTTCAACATTCCCAATTAAAGGAGGACTGTCTTTATTGGGCTGGCAGATGGTGCTCGGCCGTCTGCTCAAACAGAAACGTGTTTGTGATATTCCTCAGGAGAAGCAAATGCACTAGGTACCCCTTCCATGGCAAGTAACTAGGTGAGTAGACGGGTCCTGAAAGAGGGAGGGTGGGCTGCAGAAAGAGAGAGAGAGAGGAGGGAGATGGGGTACAGACAGAGAGAGATGGGGACAAACACAGGACTGATACTACAGCTCTGAGATCTTTCCAACTTGAAGCCCTGCTCCAGTTTCCTGCCGGAGTCTGTCAAGGGTAGTGGTTAATATCAGAGACCTGAAGTCCAAAAGACTATCCTGAACCTCTGTTCTGACACTTACAGAAGGGCAAGGTCTTTAACTTCTTTACACTTCTGTTTTTTGATGCAAAAAAATGGGGACAACACAACTCTCCCAGAGGGATGTGGTCAGGACCACATGAGGTAATGCATATGAGGAGACCATTCTACAACTGATGCTGACACAGTGTAAGGCCCCATTGAATAACTCTATATTGTCAAATATATGTTAATTGAGTTAATATCTATCCCAGATGTTGGAGATGTAAATTAAATTGTTTTTATAGAGTGCTGGCCCAAATATTACTGATTTTGGTAGGATCAGAGGTGTAGCTCACCAGATTGTGCTGTTAATGAAGCCAAAGAACAACTGATTGATTGATTTCTGCCTGGGGTATAATCTTAATTTTTTTTCTTCCAGTTTTATTGAGATATAATTGACATATAGCACTGTATAAAGTTAAGGTGTACAGGAGAATGATTTAATTTATGTACATATGACGTGATTACCACAGTAAGTTTAGTGAACATCTACCATCTCATATAGATACAAAACCAAACAAATACGAAAAATATTTTCTTTTCTTGTGATGAGAACTCTTAGAATTTACTCTCTTAACAACTTCCATATATAACACGCAGCAGTGTTAATTATGTTTATCACGTACATTACATCCCTAGCACTTACTTATTTTATAACTGGGATTTGGTACCTTTTGACTGCCTTCATCCAGTTCCCTCTCCCCCCACCCCCTGCCTCTGGTAACCAAAAAATCTGATCTCTTTTTCTATGAGTTTGTTTGTTTCTGAAGTACAATTGACCTACACTGCTACATTATTTTCTGATAAACAACACAGTGATTTGATATTTCTATACACTTCAAACTGATCACACCAGGATAAGTCAAGTTACAACATGTCACCACACAAAGACATTACATAATTACTGACTATAATCCCCACACTATACATTTCAGGCCATTATTTATTTATTTTGCAACTGGAAGTTTGTACCCCTTAATCTCCCTCACCTATTTTTTTCCTTCTCTTACCTCCCTCCCCTCTGGCAATGGTGTGCTTGTTCTCTATGTCTGTAACTCTGTTTCTGTTCTGGGTGTAACCTTAATTTAGACCTAGCAGCTAGCAGAGGTTTTGTTTACAAGAAAATCCACACTCTTTTTAAAATATCGATTTCAAGGCTAAGTTCTCTAACAGTGTATCATCTTTCTGGTTTTACCATACCAAGTAAACGTTCTCGGGAAAAATAAGCTATAAAATTCTGAGGCTGCAGACTGGCAACTGGGTGAGATGATGGTTTCTTCTTCATCCTTACTTCTGCTATCCTACCTGCACCTCTCTTTGGAATCAAAGTTAAGTTCTCAACCATCAAGTCATCCCAGAAGTGTCAGCTATGGTGTGAGGTGACAAAAAATCTTTGTTTCTCAATAGAATCTTCCTGAAGAGCCAAAGACTTCAGGAGGCAATGAAAGTCATCTTCAGTTGCCACATTTTAGCTAAGTGGGTGGCCAGGGAACCTTCCAGGAACTGTCTTCTTAGGCCCCTAAATTATACTACTGTAATCATCTACCTAAGGCTGGCAATACTGGGGCCAACAAATTCTGTAGGGAGTGGGGCCTGAGAAGTCTCAGGAGCAATTTAAAATACAGAAGAGCTGGGGGACAATTCTCTTCCGCTTTCCTCTCCCTCCAGCGCTTCTACAAATGGAAGAAAGTAACTAAATTCATTTCTTAAGAAAAGCATTATTAGTGGCAAGTGTTGGCAAGGATATAGAGCAACAGGAACTCTCATATCCTGGTGGTAGAGGTGGAAATTGGTACAATCACTTTGGAAAATCACTGGGCAGTTTCTGCTAAAGCTAGACCACACATACCCTATGACTCAGCAATTCTGCTCCAACACTGAGGAGAACACACGTCCACCAAAAACACATACAAAAACATTTCCTTTATGCATAAGAGATAAAAACTGAAAGTAACTCAGGTGTCCATCAACAATGGAATGAATAAATTGTGGTATTCATACGATGAAATACTCCATGCCAAAAGAAGTATGCTACACACAACACAACAGATGAATTTAACCCTGCGTGAAAGAAGTCCAGATACCAAAGAGCACACACGGTCTGATCTATCTTATCCAAAGTTCAAAACCAGGCAAAACTAATTTATGGCGTCCGAAGCCAGAACAGTGGCCACTCTTGGTGATATAATGACTGGAAAGGGACACAAGACAGAAGAGGGCTCGGTAACACTTTGTTTCTTGACCTCGGTGTTCGGTTATATGGGTTATGTGGGGTGACCCTTTGTGAAAATGCATCAGGTGTACACTTACGATTTGTTCACATTTGTGTATATCTATGTTATATTTCAATAAAATGTATAAAACAAAACAAAACGGTCTCTTGTAGAAGACTAAAAAAGTAAACTGCAGTTGGAGAGGCGCTTTGTTAGTTCAGCCAGTTTCCTGAGTAAGAATATTAGAAGCAAGGTCAGCAGACCAGAGGTCCCTCAAGGCATTTGAACAAATCACTGTTCCTCTCTTGGCCTCGTATTCCTCTTCTGAAAGAGAGAGGATGTCACTAGAGGGTCCCCAAGATTTCTCTTGGCTCTAACATAAGCAGAATGACCTTAGAACCAGCACACTTCACCACCAAACTTGTTGCCTGCCTAGACTGGATAAAAGATGGGCAAATCCCAATTTCTAAAGTTTTCCCAAAGGTGAAGCCCGATTCTTCCTCAGATAGATTCTTGAGCAGTCCAGTGGAAAACTACACATTAGAACAGATTTCTAGAAAAAGATTTTTTTCCTCTGGTAGCCTGTATCCTGTCCGTGTTGGGTTTCAGTAAGCAATAATCCTCTAAGGAGAGTATATCCTTAATTGTACTAGAAGTGAGAAAGAAGGGATAAAGGAAAATTAGAGTTGAGGTAATCAACCTAAAGACTAGACTGAAGGCTGCTCTGGACGGTTATGTTCTCGAAGCTGCCAAATGCAGCTGTTGGGTTTTTGATTGCCTAATGCATCTGACCTCCTAATAAACTGGGGTTATCAACCTCCCCTTACCAACTACATTCTAATGAGGAGGTCTGAACTGAATGCAGATAGTTTAAATGAGGTTTTCTTTATTATACTAATCATACCCTTTACTGGGCCAAAAGCTTTCCTAAACTGGGATCCTCGCTTTCAGATGGCATTTCTGCAGTCCCTGTGTGGGGAGAGGGGAGAGGCCCGATTCATCAGATCCCTTCCTCGGCCCCTCTTCTCTTACCTTGAGAAAATCTAGAAAAGTTAATAGGACAGAAATTGTTCTGCTGAAATTTTTCTTTCTTTCTTTCTTTCTTTTTTGTGTATCATTTCCGAGAATTTTCCAAAATAGCAGAGGGATGCTGACTTCCCACTAGGACTCAATAGAGTGCAGCAAATCAAACAATTTTCCAAAAGGCATTTTCCTACCACTCATCTGACCACATTTCCCACCCCACAGAGAAGCATTGTGGCTGCAAGAGGAATTATATCTGAGATTCTCAGATTCAAATAGGTATATTTTCAAATCTTGGAGGGACAAAGGCGCAGAAGAAGATCTCAGTACAGTAGATTTTTGAGTGGGGCGGGGGAGATGACAAAGGAAGGGCAGAAGTGTAATCAGGAAAGAAACAAATCCACTTACTTTCTGTAACTGAGCAGAGGTGGGGTGGCAACGTCGGCCCTCTGAGGAGCGTGGAGAGTGACTTCCTGGAGCAACACAGAGAACAGTTTCAGATTCTACTCCCAGTGATCTGCGGGTCTCGTCTAATCAGGGAAACTTTATTTTTCATCATTCCTTGCTGAGCTGTGACACATGAAAATAATTACTGAGGTTAGGGATGGAAAATATTTATTAGGTCAGCTCGACCATCCTTTCCACTATGTAGGCCGGCTCCCCGCTGGGCCTGGAAGACAGAGCTATGACAACAACCTGGCATGTCTCTGTCTCCTAGCACCTGAAAAGCAGGTTATCAGTCCCTTTTTGATCTTTGCTGGGTCTATGAATGCCAAGGAGGAGAAAAAAGAAGATAGTGAGATGTACTACAGCAACAGAAAGTCCTGTGTCCCAGTCAGGGACCAACTATTAACACGGGAAGCTGTCGGATTTCCTTCTAAAGGTTAAGATCCAACCCCTCCTTGAAGGCTCCATGGCTGTTTATGTATGACGGGTGCATAAGGCCACATTTAAGGTTGGGACGTTTTCTTCTTGTGGGTTGCATCCTGTGCTCAACGGTCTTCTTGGGTGAGGCCTGGCTCCTCAGGGCTGAAGCTCTGCACATCCTTGCCAGGGGCCTGCATGCCCCACTGGTTGTTGCTGAGCCAAGGAGAGGCAATTCCCCTCTCGGCTTGCCTAGTCAAGGCACTGCCTCACCCCCAGCCTCCTTCCTCTCGGCTGTTTTTCTTCTGCATGATTTCCAGCTCGCTAACATTGGACTTGTCCTAAAGAGACCAGCGCAGCGCTTGGCAGCCTAAAGGTGGTCTCCTTAGAGCCATAGAGACAGGGCTGCCTCCTGTGTGAGGCCCCCCAAATAAACCGCCTTCTCAACCCCCCACCGGCCCCAGTCTATGCGCCCTTGTTTCATGCGGAAGTCCACGGCTGGTTCTCTACAGGACTCAGCGCACAGAGGCACTTAATAAGTGTAAAATAGTGCTCTCTGCCCCACAGCCCCCGCCTGCGGCCAGGGAGTGGGAGGGCCAAGGGGGCTTCCATCCCCGCAGAAACGCCTCACACACGGACAAGTAGCCCAAGGGCCTCACACAGAACTGGTCTCAGAAAATCGCCCCCAAAGAATTGATTCAAGTTCCTATCCAAGCCCCTGAACATCCAAGGGAGAAAAATGGAGCAAAACTTGCTATAAAATCAAGGAAGTGACTGAGGAAAGGGTTATAATGATTGAAGATATTCACACTGAGGGCGAGGGTTGCTTGTACAGGTGGTGCGGGGCGGGAATAAGCACACACGGAAAGACAAATGACCCATACAGTCTGCTTGTCCCCGTACAAGAGGGGCCTATATGGGATGTTTTTAAGGTAACTGAAAACCGTCCACAATTCTCCCGGGCCATTTCCAAGGTCTGCGGAGAGGGAGATCTGTTACCAGCGCTAGATAGGGCCCTAAAATTACCACAGGCGGTTTCCAACCTTCGTGTCCGCCAGGCAGGAGCAGGGATAACTGAGCCCTGAGCTCTGCACCAACACGCTGTGTGTAGTGGGGAGTGGGGTTTTCCATCACAGAGATTCCCACAGAACGTTGAATATGCTGAATTTTAATTAAGTCATGTCACTGGCCCCCTCACTCCACTCCCTGGTCCACATCCACTGCCGGTACAAGACTCTCCCCAAAGCCTTAGAGTCCTGCCCACCCTTCAGCCAGGAACGAGGGGTCCTGCGGAGGCGTGTTCTCCCCGCGGGGAGCTGGGGTGCTGGGGCTTAAGGCTGTGTCAACCTTGAGTAAAATCACGGGATCAATGTGGTTTTAAAAAGTGAGGGCGGTCTTCTTAGCTATTAAAAAATCCAACGTATTATTTTCACTACACTAATTAGTTAACTGGATGCGGTGGAGGCCTCTCTCCTAAATGATTATTAGCAACTATAATGATTGTGTCGGGACCTGGGAAAAACGTTAATCCGAATAAGATGCCATCAGTGATGGGATACGTGTAATTAAAGGTAACAGTTTTAAAGAGTTTCTCAGATTCAAAAGATAATGAAAAATTTTACCAGTATTTCAAGAGTCTTCTACTTTATGTCAAAGTTGAATTGGATTTCTTTTGGTTTTACCTTTAATATCCTTTTTTTTTTTTTTAATTCCTCCATATACACTGAGGGGACTGTAGTAGGGGAGTTGCTAGCCTCATTTCAATATATTTTTCTTATTCACTTTAATATCCATAAACACTTCAATTTTCTTCCTTATTCTACTGGAAAAAAAATCGTGCTTTTTACTTTTTCTTTTTGGAAAATAAATTAACCAAAACGTAATATGATACTTAAGTGAAGAGTGCCACTGACATTAAATGGTCCACATGGCATTACATTATGTTTTCTGTTTTATTCTATCCATCTTTCTAATACAGGCCAGTGCTGGTGTTCATGTAAATTGCTCCGGTTTTATAGAAGAGGATGCTGTATTCTTTTTGAAACCCAGGGCTCTGGTGCAGTAATAGAAAAAAAAAAAAAAAAAGCAGCAACAAAATAATGGGTCCTGGCAATCAAACTATCATTATAGGTACATTATGTGCAGGGTGCTAAATTGGTAGAAGGCCTTTATTTTTAATTTCTGCTCATCTGTTCACCATTATTAAGCGAGCTTAGACACCAGAGGAGATTTAAGAGTGACAGAGGGTAATTATACACTTTAGGAAAAGATATTTTTCATCCTAGGGTTAGAACTGCGCCAAGAGAAAAGCCCCTTCAGAATTTCATACAGAGCCCCAATGTACATTTTTTGTTTGGACAAGCACAAAATTTTCACTTTATATTCTAGTTTAAGTTTCACATAATGCTATTCCTATTCGATTTTTATAGTAGGGCTGCATATTATTTTATAGTTGTTTTAAAAGGGCATTTTTAATAACTAATTATTCATTTTGCATTCTGTAATTAAAAATGATTCACAATGCAGTTAATGAATTTTCAACTTTCCAATTATGGTTAGTGTCATTGGGATGAAAATGTGAGCATTTTAAACATAATTGAAGACTTTGTTTAACTCAAATGATTAAGGGCACAGAGTCATAGGAATTATAAAATTTTTAGTGGTTTTATTGATGTATAATTGACATACAATAAACTGCATGTATTTAAATTGTTCATGTTTATATATTTTCACATATACATTTGATAAATAGATGATATGTACATAAACACACTGTAGTGAAACCATCACCACAATCACAATCAAGATTGTGAACACAGTTACAACCCCCAAACTTTTCTTGTGTCCCTTCCTTTGAATCCCTCCTTTGCATTCCTTTGTACACTCTGCCCCAGGTAGCAATTTATCAGCTAACTCTATAGAGTATGTTGCATTTTCCAAAGTTTTACTTAAATGGAATCATGCAGTATATACTCTTTTTCTGGCTTCATATATTTGGCATAGTTATTTTGAGATACATCCATGTTGTTTAATAGCTCACCATTTTTACTGCTGTTTTGTTGTGTGGATGTATCATAATTTGTATATCCATTTACTTCTTGATGGACATTTGGATCATTTCCAGTTTTGGGGTATTACAAACAGAGCTGCTACAGAGATTCATGTGCAAATCACTGTATGGATATGTGCTTTATTTTCGTTGGAGTAAATAGTTAGGAATGTGATAGCTGATTCATATGGTAGGTAGGTATTTAGATTTTTGAGAAACTGGCAAACTGTTTCCCAAAGTGGTTGTACCATCTTATGTTCCCACCACAGACTGTGAGAGTTCAAGTTGCTCCCCATCCTCACCAACACTAGGTATGGTCAGTCTCTTACAATTCAAACATTTTAGAGGTGTATAGTGATATATTATTATGGTTTTAATTAGCATTTCCTTAACGGCTAAGGTTGCTAAGCATCTTCTCACATGATTATTTGCCATCCATATATTTTCTTTGGTGAAGTGGCTGTTTAATACTTTTATCCATTTTTTAAATGTAGGGTTGTTTTTTCTTACTATTGAGTTTTGTGAGAGTTCTTCATTAAATATTATGGAGACAAGCCCTTTATCAAATGCATACTTTGCAGATATGTTCTCCAAGTCTGGGGTTTGTCTTTTCAGTCTTTTAATAGTGTCATTCAAAGAGAGGTTCCTAATTTTGAAGAACTATTTGTCTTTTTCTTCTTTTATGGGTCATGCTTTGGGGGCTTTACCTAAGAAATCTTTGACCAATTCAAAGTCACAAAGATTTTCTCTTATTATATTTTTCTAGAAGTTTTAATAATTTCATGTTTTACATTTGGTGGTTCAAGTTCCATTTTAGTTAATTTCTGTATGTAGTATGAGTATGGATGGAAATTCATTCTTTCGCACATGAATTTTCAGTTGTTTCAGCATGACTTGTTGAAAAAATTATATTTTCTCCACTAAATTGTCTTTTCACTGTGGTTAAAAAAAATCAATTGTTCATGTACGTGTGAATATATTTCTGGCCTCCCTCTCCTGTTCCATTGATCTATTTATCTTTACACCAATACTGAGTCTTCAAACTCATGAACATGATTTATCTCTTCCTTTATTTAGGTCTTCTTCAGTTTCTCTCAGCAATGTTGTGTAGTTTCAGTACACAGGTCTTTAAAATCTGTTGTCAGATTCTAAGTATTTCATATTTTTGATGTTATTTTAAGTAGTACTGCTTTTTAATTTCAAGTTCTGGTTGTTTGTTGCTAATATATGGAAATACAATTGATTTTAACCAACCACCTTGCTGAATTTACTTATCTTAGCTCTTTGTAGACTTCCATTACATTTTCTGCATAGATAATCATGTTATCTGTGAATAAAGACAATTTTATTTCTTTCTTTCCAGCATGGTGTGTCTGTTACTTTTCTTTCATGTCTAATTGCACTGGCTGGAATCTTCAGTACAATGTTGAATAGAAACGGTGAAAGTGAATAGCTTTGGCTTGTCCCTGATCTTAGGGAGAAGGTGTTCAGTCTTTCACCATTAAATCTGATGTCTGCCATAGGCTTTTTAAAGACATCTTTCATCAGGTTGAAGAAGTTCCCTTCTATTCCTAGTTTTCTGAGAGTTTTTGATTAGGAATGGATATTGCATTTTGTTCAATCTCCTTCTGCATTTATTGAGATGATCATATGTTTATTCTTTTTCAGTCTGTTTGATTTTCAAATGTCAAAACAATCTTGCATTCCTGGGATAAACCCCACATGGTCATGAGACATTATTCATTTTACATATTCTTGGATTTGTTTTGGTAACATTTTATTTAAAACACAATGTTACAGGAAGAACACAGAGGACTTTAAAGGCAGTGAAACTATGTATAATACTATACTATTGGGCACATGTCATTACATATTTGTCCAAAACCACAAAACGTGCAATACCAGGAGTGAACCCGAATATAAACTATGGACTCTGAGTGATAATACTGTGACAATGTAGGTTCATCAGTTATAATAAATACACCACTCAGGTGGGGGATGTCAATAACAGGGGGAGCTATGTACGTGTGGAGCAGGGAGCATGAGCTATCTCTGTATTTTTCACTCAATTTTCTATGAACTTAAAACTGCTCCAAAAAATACAAACTTACGGTTACCAGGGGGCAAAGGTGGGGGAAGGGATAAATTAGGAGTTCAAAATTTGCAGATACTAATTATATATAGAACAGATAAACGACAAGTTTCTATCGTATAGCACAGGGAACTATAATCAATATCTTGTAGTAACCTACAATGAAAAAGAATATGAAAACAAATACATGTATGTATATGGATGACTGAAACATTATGCTGTACACCAGAAATTGACACAACATTGTAAACTGACTATAATTCAATTTAAAAAAAATCTAAAAATAAAAAAAGTTGTATAAAGAGAAAGGAACTGCTCTAAAAAATAAAGTCTATTTAAAAGAAAAGTTCTGGAGATGGATAGTGGTGGATAATTTTGCAACAATGTGAATGTATTTAATACTACTAAATTGTATACATACTTAAAAATGGTCAAAGTGCTAAATTTTGTGTTATATATATTTGATCACAATAAAAATTATTATAAGATGTTTCACACATACAAAAGAATACAACATATATTATTTAAAGATAAAAATGAACACCCACATACCCACCACTAGATTAGCAAAATCAATTAGAAAAGTTGAAAGCATAGTACAAGGGATTCCTGTATACTCTCTATCCAGATGCGCCAACTGTTTGCTCCATTTGTTTATTTCCTCTTCTCCCCTCCCCCTCCATAAGCATGCATACTTATACCCATATATGTTGTGTTTGTATTGTTTTTCAATTATGATATTTATTTAGTATTGTTTCTCCAATTAAATAATATATCTTTCAGCAGTAATCACATTTAACCTATCTTTTGTGTTCCTCTTAGCACCTAGCCCAGTGCTGGCTACCAGGGCCCAGAATCTCACCAGCAGGTGCTCTGTAAAGACACTCTCTAAATCAGATGGAATGACTGAATAGGTCAATTCCTGCTTCTCAGTGTCTCTCAACATTGACCATTTCAGGATTGAACATTTGACAGTAATGAGAAAAGAATTTAAAAAACCACACTTTTCTATCTTTTCCATCTCCATGTCTTTTGTCGCCAAACATGAAAATAGCCAGGGAAGAAAGAGTGGGAGGGGCTGAAAGCCAGAGATGGGGATAAGTGAAGTGGGTTATAGGAACGGCTGCCACGGAGTGCCCTCAATGTCTTGGGTTTCAGGTCACATATAGAGAGCCAGCTCTCACACATGAACATTAGTGTGGCATTTGCAAGATTAGATCACTGTTGTTAGTCTAAGCCTATTGAGTTCACACTCATGCTTGAGAAGTAGTGGTCAAGAACTGATGGCATCTAAAAGCTGTTCTTTTCTTAGGTACCGAATAGGAGTGGAGAAGTCTGGAAGAGATAGGATATCTTACGTACAATGCAATCCTACCTGTGTAGGATTATACTACTTCTTCTGCTCTTTTGTTCTTTTTTGTAGATGGATATAATTTTTATATTCATCCACTCACAAAAGTGGAAGAAGAGAAAAAGCCTGGAAGTGTATATATAATACAAAATATTAACACAACTGATAGAATTAACTAGGGGTAATTTAATTGCATTTTTCTGTGATCTTAATTTCCTATAATAAACATCTGATGCTGTAATTTAAAAGTTTTTAAAAAACCCAATTACATACTACTAACGGTGACAGCCATGTCAGGAGCTAAGTCTTTGGCTAGCTTACCTGCTAGAGTCCATCAATTCCCATCTTATGTTGTTCAGTTTGCTTCCCAGAAATTCCCAGTGAATGACAAAATTTTGCCCCATCTGTAGGTGAAGTAAAATGGTAGTTTGGAATATGGTATTAGAATTTACCAAATTCCCTTTACAGAACAAAGTAAAGATCCATGAAAAAAAAAGTAAAGCAGCCTAAATTCATTGCCTAGAATATAAAAATTCAAAAGCAAAAAAGAAAAACAGCCAGCTAAGATCATGAGGCTATCTGAAATAGCAGTGGGGCAGAGGTGCTGCCTTTGGTCAGACTGACATCAGCCAAAGTGAGAAGGGACCACAGGAGCGACTGAGGTTGATAGTAAGATCAGTTGCTATGATCCCTAAACTGTTAGTTACAAATAGTTAACTCTGCCGATTCAGAGTAAGTGTCACAAAGAATAAGACAATATTGCCTGGCCTTCCTAATGACGGCAGAAATTCTGGTGTTATCCAGAAAATGCTGGTATCCAATGGCACTGAGGAATGGTGGTAATGATTCAGGTAAGTCTGTTAATAGTCTGTATTTTTCTTATACTGATAAAGAATTTTTTTAAAGGATGTGAATACCAGGAAGTGTGCCCTCAGTTATAATCATAGGCATAATTTATTCTTTTACAATTCAAAAGATTTTTCAGATCTCAACAATGACTGAAAGCCATTAGAGTGCATAAAAATTTGAAGTAAGAAAGTGTTAGTTATAGCATGCTGGATTGAAATCTTGCTGCAACCTGCTTAGTACTAAAATATTTCCTTGCATTTGTGCTATACTACTTCCTCGAAATATATGATTATAAAACATGAAACATATAAAATATAGAACACATATGAATGGCTAAAGTTATTAGTTATTATAATAACTAATAAACAAAAACATCTGTGCACCCACTATCAATACTTTGAAATCCCTTGTGTAGCGTTCTTAAATTATACTTCCCTTTCTCCCCATGATAACCCAAGCCTGAATTTTGTGTATAGAATTTCCTCAAGTTTTATCATATAGGAATGTCCCTAAATATATTGTTTGGTTTGCATGGTTTTGAACTTTCTATAAATTGAATCATTATGTATTTGTTTTTTTAAAACTCTATTATAAAGTTTGTGACGTTCATTTATGCTGATATACAGTAGTCTCCCCTTCTCTGTAAGGGGTACTTCCAAGACCCCCTGTGGATGCCTGAAACCTCGGATAGTACCAACCCTGATATATACTATGGTTTTTCCTAACATACATACTCATGATAGAGTTTAACTTATAAATTAGGCACAGTAAGAGAGGAACAATAACTACTAATAAAATAGAACAATTATAACAATTTACTGTAATAAAAGTTACGTGAATGTGGTCTCACTCATCTTATTGTACACATTTAATTCCTTTTCCGTCTTAACTAGCACTTCCTACGTACTGTGACTGTAACTTTTGCAGTTTGAGGTATGACAGCAAAACTAGCACTAGTTTCTTTTTCCTCCTCCACAATGTCACAGACAGAAGATTCGTCCTTACCGTAGATATCAGCGGCCTCCGCATGTGATTTTTTTTCTTGCCTTATTAAGTCGAGCGCTTTCACCTTTTTACTTAAGGGAAGCACTGTATGGCTTCTCTTTGGCTATCAAAATTGCCAGCATCATGACTCGTGTACTTTGGGGCTGTTACTGTTAAAGTAAGATAAGGGTTACTTGAACACAGGCACTTTAATATGCCCGCCCTCACTCCGTCCGAGACGTGATAACCCAGGCGGCTACTCAGTGACTAACAGGCAGGATATGCTGCGCGATTCCTGTCCCGGGCAAGACCTCGCGAGATTTCATCATGCTACTCAGAACGGCGTACAGTTTAAAACTTACGAACTGTTTATTCCTGGAATTTTCCATTTAATAGTTTCAAAACAAGGAAAGCAAAATGGCAGATGAGAGAGGGACTGTTGTGTTTAGCTGTGGTTCATTCATTTTCACTGCTATCGAGTACTTCATTCTTAAATTTACCATACGAGGCAGTCTGGAAATAGACATGTTAAAAAAATTTTTTTATTAATGTTTTTCTATCGTGTCCAAAATAGAATGCCTCAACAGCCCCCGAACTATTTCCTTCTTGAGAAACAGTGCAGGGTATGTGGCTAAGAGCCACTCTCAAGGCTCATACTTTGGCTTTACCAGTGTGACTTTGGACTGGTTATTTAACCTCTCTGAGCCTCCTCATTTGTATCGTGGGGGAAACAATAGTACCTATCTCATAGAGTTGTTACAATGATTAAATGTGCTAATACATGTAAAGTATTTGAAACAGTGCCTGGGTCATATTTAAGTTCTCAATAAACATCATCCACCATAAAAGGCAGAGATTTGGAGTGAAGTCTAGGTGCTTCTGCAGATTTACGTATATATGAGAAGGTGTTGTAAGACTTTTCAATCAATGAACTAATGAGAAAACACCGTTTCCAATACTTCAGGAGAAAAGATGATAAATCATATATCTTCCTTGTACTGTATGTATCTTTAAAGATAATGCTAACTGGACAAAAGAGAAAAAGTAAAAAAAGATGAGCTTCAAGAAAAATTATTCTACTGGGGTCCAGCCCTCAAACAGAAGAGAGGAATAGCTCTGATCTATACTGCAATCATACACTTCATGTAGCAAGTCCATTAATAGAAATTTATGATGTTCTTTAAAGAAAATTTATCATCGTGAAGACTTCTAAGTGAATTGAAAGCTCAGTGAGTAACTGGAGATTAAATCATCATCTTATGGAATGAGGCCAATTTACTACTAAAAAACTACAACCACCTTCACCCTTACTCTGGAGAAGAAACAAACAGAAGGAGGGGGATGAGGTAACTTTCAACTACAGGAAACATTCATGTGACCTTTGTGCAGGGAAGATGAATATTCCTTAGCTGTTCCTCAAATGGGGAATAAAATTTAGGATTTCAAAAGGAGGCTTCCTTATTTATTACTGGTTATAACTTTATGCTGAATGCAAAAATAAGCCTCACAAATAAATGTTCACCTTTACTTTTCAAGATCTGTTATTCTTCACATTAAATGGAAGATAACAGAATTACAAGAACTGAAGTGATCTCACGTGCTGGGCATGAATTAACATATTGTACCACTAGCCGCTGAGAGATTGTGAGTGATGTGATTCCAGAGACACTATCTGCCTTGGCTCTGTTGTAGCTCCAGGATTAACAGAGTGCTTGATGCAGTGGTACATGGATGATGCTCAGTGAATAACAGTGGAATAAATAAATAAATTTCTGTGTCACCTTGAAACAACAGTGGTTTCAATTATTTAATTGGCCTAGCAAAGTACATTTCAATGCTTGCCAGTTAATGATTGTTATTGCTAAGAAATTCATTTGTAACACATCCCAATTCAAATTCAAAATGTATTCAAAATCTGTGGCTCTCAACCTTTACAGAAACAAAGATCCCCTTTCAATGGCAAACATTTCACTCCAGAAAAAAATAACCCATCATTATATTTTTGTATTCAGTATTTAATAAAATAGAATAAATTTGAGGATCACTTTAAATAATTCAGTGCCAATCTCCCTCTGTCCTTCCCACAAGATCCGAAGTCCACAAATCGAAAATCGAGTTTCCAGACTCTGTCCTTGCATTCTTGTTCTGAATAGAAAGAGAACATGATTGCTTTGTCTAGCCTATGTAAAACGTCTTCAATGTGATCGCTAATCACAGCATCAGTCACTCTTAAGCATTTTTAAAACTTAGCAAAAATAAAAGCCTTTAATCTTGCCTCTCAAGCTTTATTTTTCTAGTCCTTTTATTTTTCATACTCTTTTCTGAACCTTCTCCAACGTTTCCACATTTTTAAGTTGCAGAACCCACAAGTGGTCACAGCACTCTGGTAGCACTCATTATAATAAGTGTAACAGTGTTACAGGCTACTTAGAGATATGCACTTTTCAATGTAGGAAAGGGCAAATAAAAACTCTAATTAAGAAATAAGTATCACTGAACAGTTCTGGCCTATGATGTTTAGTGAAAAAGATATCACAATATAATCCATAAAGTTACTGTAGTTTTTGGACCTTATCTCTCCCATGCTGGTGTTATTCTGCTGTGTAACGGGATACACAGTTCATGTCTCTAACCCATAAAAATGCAGGAATGAGTCCCATATGTACCTTTGCCTAGTCTTTATGATGTAGACGCTGATTAGCCTCCGGGCCACACAAGTTGAGTTAACGTGTCTTTCCAAACAATTCTGTTAGATTTCATTGCTTGGACTCCCGTTGGCAGACTGATGAAACGAACAGTTGTTGTTCTCTTAACTTCCTCGATCCAACTACAGGATCTTGGAGTATGTTCCTGGGGCCTAAACCATCACTTGCATGCTTAACCTTTTAAAGCATTAATAAAGCACAAATCACGTCTTTTTTTTTTTTTTTAAATCAGTGTAGGTGGGAATTATGAGCTAACTTGAGAATTCCCCAAATCCTGAGTTGGCTGCAAGTCGATGTGGTAATTTATCTAAACCTTTGGGCCTCTGCACTGTGGAAGAACTGGGGAATGTATGCTCTTGGGTTTTTATTCTCATTAAGGCAGGGAGTCTCAGAGGACAGACATGTTAATCCTGAGCTAGCAGCTTTCTCAATCTGGTTTTCTTTCTACCAGTGCTTACTCTGACTCAATCTGAGTTTAATAGAAAGAGCAACAAACTTGAATCACAAGATGCGTTCATTTCTGGCTTTCCCCCCTTATCATCTGTGTCGTTTTAGGCAAGTCACTACTCCTCTCAGTTTGTTTTCTCTTCTCTAATGTAGGAATGATGATGTCTGCCATAAGTGTTATTTTGAGGATCAAATGGGACATTATTCAAGGATATATTAGGTAAACTAGAAGGCAGAAGAAAAGTGTAAGGTATTATTGTAGTTATCCTCAGTAGCATCTCACAGTCTGATGATTTGTGTGTGACTTTATCTTCCGATGATTCGATGAAGGGGTTGGCAGAATAAGCTAGTGGACCAAGTCCAACCCATGGCCTGTTTTTGAACAGTCCATGAGCTGAGAGTAGTTTTTACGTTTTTAAAGAGTTGTAAAAATAAAACAAAACAAAAGCAACACAAGGAAGCAGAAGCAGCAGTGACAGAGACCATATGTCATCCACAAAACCTAAAATAATTTACTATCTGGCCATTTACAAAAAGTTTGCCAACCTCTAAGATAGTCAAAATATCAGTTTATACCCACAATGTCTCTGCCAAGCTCTGAACAAGCCACCCTCCCCTGCTGCTTCCACTTCATCTCTTACTTCAAAATCTCTCCCAATTCTATACAGAAAGGCTTGGGATACAAACATTCCTTTATTGTGTCATTGATAGGTAGGGGCAGAGATTCTTCAATCGTATATGAAAGATTAAAAAAAAAATTATCAGATCTCATGGTTTGGAGGCCAGCAAATCTATGGACTCAAATTAAGCTGTGGGCACAAATTATTTTAGAAAACACCCAAGCATTTTACATTTCGTAGTTTTGTTTCCCCCCTAATAATCCACTGCAAATAGAATTGTCTCATCTCTCTTCTTCTCCTATCACCACAATCTTCAAAATCTCTTAATCCAAATGGATACTGGTGGCAAAGAGCCTCTGACATAATTAAATTGAACCATATGAATTCTGGATCCAGATTAAGACAAAAATTAAAGTGTTTATTGTGTTGAAATTTCTTATGCCAATTTTCTGCTAAAAAGGAAGATTCAAAAGGTCAGGGATTTTGCAGCACAGACTTAGTGGTATATTAGTTACAGTAATTCAGCCTGAAAATTCCAGCAGAAATAAATACAATGGAATGCCATGAATTACAAGAGACCACAACTTTAATCAGCTCATGGGAAAAGAAAAACATGCATTTGCCTATTGACAGTTGATAAACTGAACCCTGACGCTTGTTTGGAGGCCGAGGAGCGCCAAGGGCTGTTATGTTGAAGCAAACATTTTGAGCTTCCATTTTTTTTTTTTTTTTTTTTTGCCTGCTGGTTGTGATATAAAGACACAGATAGAAACCTATCTGCACTATTCTCACAGCTATTTATTGTATTCATTTAGTGAGTGTTCTCTGAACCAGACAATACCCCAAAGCATGGGAACCAAAATGGTTAGGTAAATAACAGAATGACAGAAACTTTATGAGTTATTTTGCTCTAATTTCAAATGCAACATTATAAATCATGACACAAACTTGTCCAATCTGATGTCATGAATCTTATCTAGACCAATATATGGTACAAAACTCACAATTAAGAAGAAGAATAATAGCAGATGTATAAATATTTGTTGAGCAAGTTTTATTTCAAGAATCTTATTGAAAACCAGTATACAGATTTCATACGAATTTTGACCAATAAGAATAATGTCTGAATGTACAAATCCTTTAGCTTCTTAAGATTTGTTAACAATGCCAAAGAAAAAAAAAATTTGGTTCCTTAGCAAATTGATTCCAAAATTCATATAGAAGATAGATACAAGGTAATAGTCAAGAAAATTTCTGAAAAAGAAAAATAATGATGTAAAAATTCTCCTTCGACATGGTAAAATATACTCTAAAGCTGTAGTAACTAATATGGTTTGGCACCAATACAGGAATAGGGAGAGCTCACTGAAACAGAAAAATATAGAAACACACTACAGAATATGCAGGAATTTACTCTGTGAAAAAAGTGGTACTTCAGATCACTAAATTGTTTGTAGACAAATGGCAGAATATGGTGAAAAAATGTTTGACCAAATATAAAATACATAAAAACCATATATATTTTTCAAACCATATGTAAAAATAAATGTATTATATTTATTTGAAGTATGTTGAGTGTAAAAAAGTGGTATATCCTGTATGATTTTAAAAATAACACTTGAATGGTGTGATCAGTACCAAAAAGCAATAATGTGAATGATTAAAAAGATTTGATAACATAAAAGTTCCAAATTGTCTTGTAAACAAAGCTGAAGGACAAAGAACAGATACGAGAATAACTAGAATACATTTTACAAAGAGCTACTTTACTAATATATAGGTTCTCTTACAGATCAACCCCCTCCAATATACGATGAACACTATGATAGAAAAAGTGAACAAAAACATGAACAAGCAAGTCACAAATGATCTACAAATACATAAAAACATGCTCAGATGCATTGATAATTGAAGGAATATAAACTGGCAACAGTGAGGTACACAATTTTGCCTTTCTTGAAGGCAGTTTGGCAATATGCACTAAAATTTGATCCAGAAATTTTATTCCTAGAAATTTAACCTAAGGAAATTATCAGACAAAGGCACAATGAAAAATATTTGCTCATGGTAATAGCAAAAACTGGGACAAAAGTAATTATTCATAAATGGTTCCCTAAACTGTACAACCCAATCTTTTAAGAGAATGATAGAGACCATTTACATAGGAAGAGGGAATATCTGTAATTATGTTCGTGTAATATTCACACTCATTATTTCTGTGTGGTGCAGTTTTTTATTTTATTTTTTCCTTTGCAACCACCTGATTACTTGATTAAAATAAAAATGCAAACGAATCATTGAAAAACAAAACAAAATCTACATGTACTCTCATAGAAATATACCTATGATTTTTTTTACTTGAGAAAAAGTTATAGAATAGTGTTTGTCTTGTGATCTCATTTAAGTAAAAGTGTGGAAGGACACCCGAAAAGAAAAGAAAAGAAAAGAAAAGGGGAAAGAGGCCAGAAGGAGACATGTACCAGGAGGTTTGTTGTGGCCATATTTGAGAAGGATGATTGTAGACGTTTTCGCCCATTTGCTTTTTTTCTTTTCCCTTTTTTTCTTAGTTTGAAATCTGTATTGTTCTTGCAATAATAATAAAAAAGAAAAACAGAAACATTATGTTTTAATTTAAAAAGATTAGATATTTTTATGCAAAATGAAGGCACCTATCAAGATGATGGGCACACAGCAGGTCTTCATGAACTGTTTTGGTTTGTTTGTTTAGAAGAGATACCCTTGAAAGCAAACATTTAAGTCATCAGAAGAGCTTCTGTCTTACTTTCATCTCGTTCCTTTTTGTGTACCTCCCAGTAGTGAAATGGGGATGGTATTAGCTAAACTATTGGGTACCTGCAAAGATTGAGAAAATAGGTTTTTATATGTATAAAGCTTTACCTAGTTTCTTCTTTAAATGACTAACAATTGTAAAATTAAAAAATGACAAACTTTCTCATTATATACTGCTGCTGTCCAGGGCCTTCCAGTAACTCAGGCCAAATTCCCATTATTTTAAATGGGAAACATCTTCAGAAAAGACTGAAATGTTGGCATTAGAATAATTTGTCAACATGTTCCTTGTTGGGTAAATTACTTTGTAAAAAATTAATAATTGGCTCCATGTCTGGAGTCCTGAAAGAAGGGCTGTATGTAGCCTGCAGTGACATCTACAACGCTAATGCTTATTTAGGCAGTTCATAAAACATACATGCTTATTATCCAATGCCCCATTAGGGCTCCTTTAGAGCCACCCCTGTTGCTTTTGAATCTGCAGAAGCCTGCACCATAAATGTATGTTGTTTCCTTATAGTACAGAGCGAGTTTTGAACTATGACAGTGAGTCATTTAAATTTTTACCCAGGATATTCCATAAATGGCATTTAGCTAAGAGTAATAATTTCTCTGTTCCATTGTATAAAGTTAGATACGGCATGTCTCTAACACTGCAGGCCGGTGTCACATCAGATGGTCTCACAGAGCCTGTAGTATGGAAACTGAGTCCAGATGATGACTCTCATTGACCACAAAAAAATATAACTGGCCTGACCTCCTTTGAAACAATGAAGTTCATTTTTTATAGGTTAACTTAATGAATTAATTAATTAATTTTATTAAAGTACAGTCGATTTACATTCACGAAATTTATTTTGGTCCAATATCAGAATAGAGTCTCCCTTATTGCACTGCCAATTATTAAATACCCCTTTGTTTAAGATAACTTTTTTTGAAGCCCTACCCTCTCGTCAATTAAAGAGCACTCTTATGAACTGAGGCAGCTCATTCTCTGCCTGTGCAATATTTCTTCACCGTGCTTAGGAGTGGAGGCATTGAGAAGGTGATGTGTTTTTTATTTCAGTTACTAAAATAAGTGTATGCAACAGCAACCCTGGACTCCTTGAGGTTTTATTGATGTTCCCCCAGGAAGCAAATGGGGGGGTAGAAATAGACTCAATCTCCATCTCCTTAGGGGATGGTCTGTGGGTAGAAGCAAATAGAAAATGAACGTGTACACTGGGGAGACTCCAGAACTACCTATTGGGACAGAGAATAAACACAAATGAACCAAGGCCACAAGAATAATCTTTGTCAAGTTAAGTAAATGAAGAGGAAGAAGAGGAAGGAGGAGGAGGAGGAGTAGAGGAGGGGGCAGGAGAAGAAGGAAGAAGAAAAGATCTTTTTTCTCTTTCGAAGCGTAGAGAAAGAACAAAGAATTTTCTTTTAAATAGGGTGTGCTTTGATCTCTCTTAGCCAGAGACACCACCGTCAGTCAACCACATTTATTGAGCATCCATTTTTCATCCTCTTTCCAGCTCTATAAGGTCATTAGCCTCAGGTAAAACCAAATACTGAAACTCTGTCAGGCCCCAGAATTCAGATGTCTCAAAAGTTTGACATCTCATCACCAAGGACAAGAAGATGATAAATGAATTTCGGTACAAATTCAGAGTAGAAAGCGTGCTTCAAAACTGTTTACCGAAGACTTTTTAGGTAGCTGGGGAATCGTGCATATACCTTATGTATTAGAGTTTCTTCAGCGCTGTCCCTCTTGAACTTGTACATTAGAGGCTGGGAGACTGCAAGCTCCCATTTTGAACTATGCTGTTTAAAGCGTATTTCGTTGCTTAGCTAGTCTTCCATTCGTGTACTGAGCCCCTGCTATGTAACAGCCTTGGTGTTAGGTGCTAGGGTATCTACGAAGCAGGAAGAGGCAGAGCCCCTAAGCTAATGTGCTCACATTTTGATGGGGAAAACAAATTCATAAACAGTAAGTTCTTTGCTAAAACTACCATCAGAGCATAGAATGTCTGTGCACCATTGATTCTTTAAGAAAAGCAGCTATCTCTTAGAATCCTTCAAAAGCCTCCTTGACACAAGTGGAATTACCCACTCCCACACTCTTTTTCTTTCCATAGTACTTTGTCTTGTTTCTAGCAGAACATAGATTTTAGTGTTATGGTTAAGTATATGCATACATGAATCCCGGGTGGACCATGAGCATCTGAGGTCAGACAAGTACCAGGCATCCTGCATTCTGTATCCCAGATGCCCAGCAGAGCATGCTGCAGCCACGCAAGAGATGCTTCCTAAACTGAACTGAATTTCAGCGTCATCTAGTTCCTAGTGTCCTAGGTCATAGCTTCGATTAAGTGTTCCCTCCAAAGCAGGCATACACATTTACAATGGGCCAAAAAAGGCTGGAAGACAAAAAAGAAAAAAAAATCCCCGAGGGGGAAAAACCTGTGGTCAACAGTTTGTCAACAAATTGAAGTTGCTATCATAGCTCTAACGCTGTTTTCCTTTCAGTTAATAATGAGCAGGCCTTCTGGTAGGGCGGGTGTGAGTGGTCACTGAGAATTAAGGGAGCTGATGTTTCCCAGCTATGGCTTTAATCAAATGTAAAACATTTTCTCATGGTGCTTTAGTTTACTATTTTAAGATTCACCCTCAATTTTCTTAAAATCATCACTTTAAAAAAGTTACTATTTCCAACTGCAATTTTCAAAAAAATGTGAGAGTTTTAGATATTTCTTTTCAAAAGCAAATCATATTAAGAATGTACTAATATTAATGCTTGTTTTATATAGTACTTTTAGAAATAATGTCTTACGTAGAACAACTGATAGAAAATGAAAAGTCAGATAAAAAGTAGCCAATGAACAGAGAGCCTGTTTTTCATTGTTGGTCTGTTCTGACAGCTCCATATCTGGCCTCACATTGTTACCAACACAGTTGCAGAATAAAATAAAATTGTGGAGCTCAGCATAGGTTTTTGTCACTTACATTTTACCAAATAAGAGTTTAAAAAATGAAAATCAACAATTGCTATTTATTATCTCATAAAAGAAAGGACTTTATCACATACAAAATAAAGAAGGCCCTAATCTCCAAAGTCAGGTGTTTAAATTGAATAAACTTAACTTTCATAAAACCCACTTCAATAAACACCAACGTCCTTCTGTATAGCACAGGGAACTATATTCAATAGCTTGTAATGACCTCTAATGAAAAAGAATATGAAAAAGAATATATATGTATATGTATCACTGAGTCACTATGCTGTACACCAGAAACTAACACAACATTGTAAATCAACTAAACTTCAATTAAAAAAACAAAACAAAACACCACTTCATGTCCTTACTATTCTCATTTTGCTGTTAACTGTTGAAAATCTTGGCATGAACTTGCAGTGTCTGCAGTCTAGTCTTTGAAGTTTCTGTGCCTTATTCTTCTCTATCATTCATGCCCGCATCATTCCATCATCCAAGGGAGCCAATCGAGGCCCTCGTAGGTACCAGGGACCGGGGTCAGAACACTCATCCTTTATGTCCTCACAGCACAATTGAAGCAATCTGCCCCTAAAAGGTTAGGGCCCAATAGGCGATAGTTACATTGCATGGGATCAAACTGGGTAAATATCACAATGAAAGTAATCATTTTAACAAAGATTTCACAAAGAAAGAATTAAAGCCATAGCCTTATCAGTTTGTTTAATATAAAAAGAAAAAATGACAGAGGATTTTTTTAGAGTTTAAGTTATAGAAATGCAACTGTGCCTGTGTGATAGCAGTGCAGCATTCTAGAAGAATTAAAATAATAGAACATATCTTACTGAAGAGATTTAATTTTTTAAATCCACTCATGTTAGAGGCAAGATCTGTATCCTGCACATTGGAAAAAAAAAAATTCAGGCAGCACGAAAGAGCATATGGTGAAAAGTCTTTCTCCTTCTTCTGAACCCCAGTTTCTCAAATCCCCTCCCCAAAGATAAGTACGGCAACTATGGTTACCGGATTTTTGTGTGTCTTTCCATAGATAGTCTACGATTATGCAAACACAGAGATCCTCATTTCTTTTCTTTTTTACAAAAACGATAGCACACTATACATGCTGTTCCCAGTCTCGCTTTTTTTAAGTTAATAGTTTTATCTTAAGACTGGTCCACGTTAGCAATGACAGGTCTGCTTCATTCTTCTTAACCTTTGTGTAGTATTTCATTGTGTGGTTATACATAATTTATTTAACCAATTACATTTTAAGGTTTTTTTTTTTAAACAGTCTTTTGCTATTGCAAACAGTAACATGTCCAGTATTCTGGTACCCACACAGGTTTACCCCTGCAGGATGTCTTCCCGGAAATAGAGTTGCTGAGCTCAAGGAAACTTATGTGTCTGGTAATCTCCTTGCCTTTCAACAACAATTTGGAGATTTTAAAAGATCCATCCTGCTCACTACCTTGCCATCTGGCCCTTCTCCAGACTTGTTGACTCTAATTTCTTTATCCTGGAGATTCTTAGCCCCACTGACCATCGTAATCACCACGGGGTTTTTTGAAAATACCAATACCAATCTCAGGGATTCTGTTTTCATCAGTGATTCCAATGTGTAGCTAGTGAGGTCTAGTTCCCAGTCCTGCTCCTTCTCAGGGCATCCTTCAATCTGTTCCTAGACAGAAAGTAATCTGAAACAGTAAAGAAAGCACAGGAAATTTCTCTATCAAACCGTTTGTAAGGTCAATCATTTATATGATAAATACATAAATTATTTATATTCCTTCAGGATAGAATAGAGTTTCCTCTTTCTCCTTGCTCTTGTCTCCCTCTTTTACCTTTTAACTGGTTTACCTTAAATAGCCCCAGAGATGTCGCTGAGTCCTCTGCTGCTTTATTAAATGTGGGCTGAAAAATCAGTATTAGTAGAAGTCAGGAGCAAAATCAGGAGTCAGGTACAAGTTGATTATGATCTGAACCCCTCGCTACATGACTGTTAGAGATCCTTGGTTTTTCTCTTTTTTCATACACACAAACACACACACACACATTTTGTTTCATTCTGTCTTGCCTTCTTTCTGTCCTTCTCTTTTTCTTTTTCATGCTTCTGTTTGTCACTTCTGTGACCAATATAGCAATGAGTTGCTATGAGGATCAGATTATGGCTGATAGTATCCTGTCCCAAGAATTCCCTACTGTTTGTGCCCAATAGGGTGAGGTTATTACATAAGTTCCCCTGTGCTTAATGTTGCAAAGCACCTATTGTTATTCTTTGATAGCTGTTCATGGTTAGAAGCTCATCCGCTCCAGAGGAAAGCTGATGAAATACGTAACCCTTTGCTTTAGCTGCTCATTTACAGATGCTGGAAGCTCTAATCGGGGCATCTTTATAAAGCTGCTTTGTAACAATTAAGCTAGCTGTGGTAGGAAATTAGTTCCAGCATGTTTTATGGGCAGCTACAGTTTTGGTTCAAAGGAAGAAGTGTGTATCTTAGCAATTCCAAAAGGGTAATATTGCAAGCAAATTCTGACACATTTCCATCTCATGGCTGTTTCAGAGAACAGCGGACGCCTCACAACTGCATGCTTCCTTCTACGTAGTAAGTTAATATTATAACGATAACGGATGAACTGCAAAGGGATGGGGGTGGAAGATGTTCTCTGCTGGGAGTGGAATGATGTGCCCTTAGTATGATAAGCCGATTCCATTCCATTAAATCACAAATCTGTCTCCTCTCTGTGCATCCCACATGAATGGCTGAAGAAAAATTGTGGAATTGCTAACACTAGCTGCAGCTGCCAGGAAATGATACTAATTAGTTTAATTTGCAATAACACAAGCACTTAACTCTCCAAATAATCTAAGTTAGTAAGTCAGTTTTTATGTTATGACATTGACATGTTTAAGAGACTCTGGAGCACTGCTTTTTTGACCTTTGACACACATTTCTGATAAAGGAGCACATCAAAGATGTTTTGTTTTCCTTCTCCATGATTCTTTCATCTGTTTTAGTGCAAATTATTTGATCAATGAGCTGGTTTGGTAGCCTTACATAACAGAAAAGAAACTGAGATTGCTGTCTTAAAAAGCATACGTTAGCCAAAAGATTATATTTGCAAAAAGATGACATCTCTTAGATCACTAAATCCCCTAGAAATCATGTGTTCACATTTAATTCCATCCATTTTTTCCCCTTTGCCCTCTTTTGGTGATTGTCAGCTTGGGAGAGGGGAGCTCAACTGGTGAGTTTCACTTTCTCCCCTTATTCCGTCTCTTTTCTCCGTTCTCAGACGCAGCGACTGCTACCGTTTCTGCTCCTTCCCCTGACAGGCGAGTGTTCAATGTCTCTCTCTCCTTTCCCTTTTCCATACATTTGGTATCAGCATCTCTTTCAGAAACCCAAGGGGGAAAAAGCTCTCAAAAACAGTCTCCTCCATGTTAAACAACCTTTATGTGGGGTCTCCCCAGGTCCTCTGACTTGGGAGTTGGCAGTCGGACGTGCTTTCTGTTTCTTTCCAGTTGCTCCTTTCTTCGTGTCCTAGCCATTTTCATTCCACACAAGACCAGGGGTTTGTGTCTGCCACAAAGCACAGGAACAATTCCAGACCTGAATGGAATCCTTGACCAATTATCTGTTTACATCAGGGAAGGTGACCTGGGTGATCTGATTCCTGCTCTCAGCCCTCTGGGCTACAAACAGCTTTTTATAAGCATTTGCTATTTTCATCATAGCTTCAATTTCTCAGTCACATTCTTATTTTTTTAAATTTCATTATAAAGCTTAACCCTGACCTGTGAAGTCTGTTAAGACATTGAAAAGAGAAGAATTAGGAATTTCTGCTGTTATTCAAATGGGAGAAAAGGTGTCTGGCCTTGTTGAGAGATTTTATTCATAGCCACGCAGGTTTGAACTCATACAGCGATTTTCAAAGAAAGGGTTGGATTTAAGTTTTCCCTTCCCCTCCCAATTGTGATTCCGAGGGAAAAGCAAAATGTTACTTTTTTTCTGGAAGATTTAATCCTAGCCAATGAGAGCTAAATTTAAGATCAAGCACCAAATGGCTGTAGGATAATGCTCTGCTAAGTCTTGCTTCTAAAATCAATTACTGGGGAAACAAGAACAAGTTTCACAGGTTAAAAACTCTGCAACAGTCAGGTCTCTTTTCCAAGGGGTGTATAAAGTTGTTGTCAAATCTGAAAATTCATTCCAAAGATGGGTTGGACACCCTTGACATGGGGAGGGCGGTGTCGGGGCAGTGCACAATGTTCAGGGAAGGGCGTTAAAATTGGGTTCCAACATTTGCCCAGTTTGGAAATTCTACCTCACTGGCGCATGTATCACTGAAGCCACTATAGTTAACATTCTGTCAATGTTTCCATCATAAATAAGCCTCAGTGTTGAAAGCTTTATAATTTGGTTATAAAAATTTGCTTTCTACTAAAATTTGACAGGATACACAAGATCCAATTGTCCCAGAGAGAGATTGTTTTAAAAACATTTGAGGGGAATAAATAAAGAAAGATTAACATATTGGGAAATGAGAATAAGAAGCTTTACTGTATTTTCTTTTTTTTTTGCTGGTCTAAACATTGACATATTTAGATAAATCTTGGCCCTAAAGTAAAATTTTAGAAAGAATTCACTTATTCACTGGTAATTGCTGGAAAAACTTGTCTCCAGTGTCCCCTCCCTTTCCCTCCAACATT
This sequence comes from Camelus dromedarius, assembly GCF_036321535.1. Classification (NCBI taxonomy): domain Eukaryota; kingdom Metazoa; phylum Chordata; class Mammalia; order Artiodactyla; family Camelidae; genus Camelus; species Camelus dromedarius. The sequence goes on along the minus strand of NC_087439.1, from coordinate 72,692,228 downwards.
CAGGGGCATCTTAGGTGGTTTTTAGTGATATAGAGAAACAGAGACTATACATTGACAGCCCAATATATACAGATTATTGGGGGAAAGGTGCTAAGGCTTTTCCCCCTTGCTCTAACCTAATTTAGCTTTCCAGTGTCTATTTTATTTTTTTCCTAAATATTTTAAGTGATTAACATCAAGGACCTAGATTACTAATTACCATTCAGCCTAAGGATAACTCCCATAGGTTTACTAGATTTAGCTAAAATAATGCTAAAGTAGAGAAGTTTAAAAAAATTAGGCATCAGGAACCCAGGTATCTAACCAGGGTCCTGCTGCCAGTCGGTCGTGTGACCTTAATCATATCATCTAATCTCTGTGGAGACTTCAGTTTTCTCAGCTGTAAAGTGTGAACGCTGACATTCTAGTTCTTTGTGCCTATCAGCACGATTTTGTCATTTCCGGTGGAGAGGGGACGGTTTATGCAGGCACAGAGTTCCCGCAGAACACTTTGTGAACATCTCTTGTTGCATTAACAGAGCCCGTAGCTTCCAAAATGGTTTGGGGAGGGCTTTTCTCTCATAGAATCCCCAAGCTTTGCAGGGAATGCTTTGGGTTTTAGCGACACATATTTAGCTGTATGTATGGCTGTAATGACTGGATAATAACAATGCCTGTGTAAACTGGGTATTTTATGAAGCACTTTTGAATACACAATCTTGTTTAATTCTCACAAAGCCCCTAGAACATAGGTGTTGTTTCCGTTGTATAGAAGAGAGCTGAGATCAGCCAGATTCAGTTACCTGGCCAAAGCGGTCAGTGCTGGACATTCTGAAACTAAATTTTGTCCTCTTTCTGCACACAGCTCCCTAACTTTAATTTCTATGAAAACATTCATTTAAAAATTAGTAGAACTTATTTTAAAAATCTGTATGCCTGAGAGGACATGTCTCTACGTATGTGCATGTTCACGTGTGAACAGGTGCTTTTGTTTTTGTCCCGCGGCTCTGATATTCTTAAAAGAGGCAGCAAAACATCCTTGTGCTCCACCTCTGAGCCTCAGCCCATCAGTGTTCAGATATTGGGATTAATACTGAGCTACAGGCCTGCTAAACTCTAGCTGCCAGGAGGCTCTCTCTCTGGCTTGTTTAGCCACTTCAAAGTAGCCAAGAAATACAGAAGCTCTTAGATTCTTACAGCTGAGTGAGCTTTTTGACATCATTTTAAAAATTTTTTTAAACAATTTTGTGTGTGTGTGTGTGTGGAGGTAATTAGGTTTATTTGTGTATTTATTTATTTATTTTAATGGAGGTACTGGGGATTGAACCCAGGACCCTGTGCATGCTAAGCATGTGCTCTACCATTGAGTTGTATCCTCCCCTGCTTTTTGATATTATTTAGGCCCAGGATCTCATTTTTCCAGAAGAAGAAACAAAAGCCACAAAGCCTGAGACTTTACCCAGCTGGCTGGTGGAAGATCAGGGCCCAAAACCTGGTGCCTAAAGTCAGACCCAGTGTCATTCCCACAATGCCATGGCAGCCTCATCATCTTCACGTAGTCCAGTCGGACCTTTGCAGAGAAAGGTCACAGTGGCCTATTTAAATGAATGGATAAGCTACTCATTTAAGGTCTAGCAAGGGCACCTAAGACAAGCAGGTGTGGCTGTGGTTTATGAAGCTGTGTCAACTCCTCTGTCTTCACACATTATGTGCATCCATCCCTCACAAGCACACCTCTATTTTCCTTAGCATCATTCCTCTTTTTCCCCAAGTTCTACAGTTTTCCCTGTCTCCTTCTGCCCCACTCCCAACATATACACATATGTGACATAATGACCACCTACCAACATTTGCAAATCTTACTTAGTTCTTTAAGCTTATATACATATAATTCTCAATGCTCTGATCTCTGAAACATGAAAGAAATTCAACCTTTAATTCAAAACAGCTGATTAAGGGTTCTTCGTGTTCAGAACAAACGAAAAAAGCGCTCTCTGTTTTCGACTATGGTACCCAAACTGACAAAATAGATGAGTTCCATGACTTGCTCAGATTACAGTAGGACAGGGCAGGGGATGGAGTAGGGGAAGAAAGTAAAGGGAACGAAGATGGAAGAGCCGTCTTTTTGGAGTGAATGGAACAGCAGTAATATCTAGAATGTAAGATGGACTTCCATATTTCTGGTCAAATATTCAAGACCTCAGCTTTGGAAAAAAATGAAAAAGAACAATGCATTCCCTTACCAGAAATATTCAGCAGTTTTGCATCATAAATCAGTTGTTTGAAACCAAAAAAACCTAGCTATTATCCTCTCCTATTACAACAGCAACCACAATAGTGAAGTCAAACTGACATTTTGGTCTTCTCCGGGGGGCAGGTCCAGACCTGCTGGGAATGGTACCCACAGGGGACAACATTCTGGTTTTACTTCTTAAATTCATTATTATTCAAAACCTGCTGTAATCCAGATAACATCCCTGGTTTCAAAGAGATATCACTTGCCTTTGTGATTTTGTCTACACATCAATAAACAGAATTTGAAGATTCTGAGGAATTAAAGAAGGTCTTGGAATCAGGCAAGTAAATTGAAGAAAATAAGCGAGATGTTGATTATATAGACTCATTCAAAATACCGAGCTATTAGGCAGCACGCATAAAACATTCAGAATATCCACTGGACTGAGCAATCCCAATGCAACTTTAATGTCCTTTAGTCCCTGAGTTGCATTGCATTTACTAAGCTCTGTCTGGGGAAATAACATGAATAGGGTGACTATTTGAAGGGACAGAGTTCTTTTCTCACCTTAACTTTAGAATCTAGATCATTCCCAGGAAATTCACCATAATGAAGCCCCTGGCAATTGGGACCATATAAGCCTATACCTTGACTCTTAGGGCAGGAAAATGCAATAGAAAAAATAAGGGATGGCTTCTATTGGCTTGTAGGGCTGCAGTAAAAGTATGCTGTATGTCTCTACGAGACGAAAATTCAGTTCGAGGTTTGCAGTTATTCCTGGCATGTCCCCCAGGAGTTCTTTAATATTTGCAACTGAGGGGGGGCAGCTGGGAACAGCTCTGTGGTAGTGAGCATGTTTATCATGCACGAGGTCTTGGGTTCGTTCCCCAGTACTGGCATATAAATAAATTAATTAATGAAAAAATATTTGCAATTGCGTCAACGGGGCCCTCTTCTTCCAAAGCAGAAGCCACTTTGCCTGTTGAGGTACACAGGTGATGTCTATCTGTTACTCGCCCCCTTTTACAAAGACCAGCTTTAAGGCTAAATGTGTTTGTTCAAAATGCTTCCTCCCCCCCCCCCCCCACCAAGTCACCAGGGCTGCTCACTGTAACTAGTAATTTAGGAACAATAAGAACACTTTTCAGTCGAATTACAATGTGGTTGTCTGATACCCAGAATGCCCCCTTGTCAAAGCTGCACTTATAATCAACATGAGAAATGCAGGGTTAGCTGGCAGCGGCCTTGGAGAAAGGAGTAGGTGGAAGGGAGCCTTGTGCCACGTCAGTGCCTGTCTGATGGAACTTCGTTTTCTCCCCCTAGGACACATCACATCAGTACAGAATTATCCCAATCTAGGCACCACCCCGCTCCAACTTGGGTTGCTGTCACCTTTCCTGGCACAAGAAATCAATACCAGATGTGCCAGGCCTCCAGTAAGACAACAGAGATCATCGGGTACTTCATAATACACTCAGAACTTTCCCTAGAGCTTACACACAATTAAATTAAACTCTTGGGATTCATGCTTCAACAGAGTCTAACACTGGAAAATTGCACCTCAGTTTGAACAAGTAAAATTTTCAAATGTCCCTTAAAATAATGCACAATAGCCAGATTTACTCTCTTTCTCATATTACTGATTAAAACTCACAATACTGATTAATTACAGCTTACTTTGATGAAGTACATATTAAGATAAGACAAAGGCACTCAAATTTTCATCTGCAGGGGTCTGAAGGTTGTTGGGTGTTTTTAAGTATTTAGTATCTTTCATTAGAAGCATGAAGGCCAGTCTTGCTTAGATGATGAGATGAAGGGTTGGGAGAAGCTGGAAGCTGTCACAGGTGTTAGTTACTCTTGTACAACCGCAGGGTTTATTTCCACCGGGACATGCAGTGCTGGTCACTACATCTCAAAGAATACAAAACAGACTGTCAATTTATCCGTAGACGGGTATGGAAAATGATCCTGCTTTTAAGGAGTTTCTCTGCTGAGATTAGACAGTAAAAGTAGCACCTTTCTCTCAGAAAAGATGAAAGCTGATCAAAGTTAAATCATAAAAGGTGTCAATACCCATTTACCTAAGCTCAGATGACCAGATCTAGGAAAAGAATTGTTTTGGATCAAGGAAAGAGAAGTTCAAGTTTCAGAGCATTCTTAACAATCTTGTTCTGTCCACTACTTGAGAAACTAGCTTATTCAGAGTTTAGATGGGAGCACAGATGCCAATTTCTAATTGGTGGTGATGGGGAGATGGGGCTACTTGGGGAACGCCTTTTTAATTTTCTTACATGCTCACACGAGGATGCCAATTGCCCCTGGCACCCCTCTGTACTGGAGAGGCACGGAAGGTCTGACACAGGATGGTGTTCCCTTTGTTCTATGACTCTGAGGAGGAGAAATGAAGAGTCGTATATTTTCATTGAGCTTTCAGGCTACAGTGGTATGGAAACAGGAGCAGGAGGCTTTAGGGGCTAACTTTTTCTAGCAGAAATAGAAATAGTCATACTACGTTATTTATCATCATATTGTTACAATGACTATTATTATTTCCCTTAAAAAAGGAATATGTCCAGGTCTGAAAAACCTCACTGATAATAACTTCTACATAAATTCAAGAATCGTAGGACACCACATTGCACTGAATGCATAAATAAAAGCCAAAATAAAATAAAAGCTTTGGTGCCATTTTCTTTGCCTTAGTCACTGGAAACCTATGGATCATTAATGCAAATTAAAAACAAATGTTTAAAAGTGCATGGTGCGGCTTATTCAAGAACAGCATAGCCTTGATCTTTGGATGTTACTTGGACTTTCAGACCTGTCCTAAGAGGACCACGAGACAGAAATTCTAAATGTCTCCACTAGAGGCTGCTTTGAGCCAGGGCCCCCCTCAGTGGGAGAAGAGTAACTGTGCTGCTGGGGGTTCATCTGGCCCCCGGGGCTCTCCAGCCAGATCCTGGGCTTCTGGGGACCTAGAAGAATCCAACATGTAATTTCCCAGTGGCCTCCTCTTCATGAGGACCTGTGGTGTGTATGACACCAAGATAGACCCCAGGACTGGTCATTGTCACTGTAGCTTCTCAGGATCAACTATTCCCGCTAACAGGCAGAGGGGAAATCAGGGGAAAAGAAAACTTTTAATGACTCGTCTAGTTCCTGAAAGAGCCTGACGACCACGTTTCCCCTTGAAAGAGAGACGCTCTTTATAACACGCTGACAAGGATGTAAAGGAGAAGAAAAACAAAAGGGGCTGGAGGTTAGGAAGTCAGGCAATGTGTCCCCTTTCCCCCACCGTCCTATGGGGGCAAGTATCATTCAAACCCCTGAAGCTTAGAAAGGATTTTATTTTCTCGTCTGGGTTTAAACTTTGAGATGATATCATTTGGAGTGCAAGTACTGTTACCCTGGGCCCCATCGTATTAAGGATTTTAATCTGTGAAGATGTCGGTAGTGGCTCCGAGTGTCTTATTGTAGGGAAGTTATGAAAGTTGGTTTCAGCAGCACTGGGAACCCTGGCGTCGTTCTGACCCTCAAACTCCTGACTTAGCTCACATCGCCATTCCAGTGGGGCTACCTCTCCAGCTACATGGTGTTGGAAACCTAGGCTTCTTTTGACAATTGCTAAGAGCTGGGGTGGGGGGTTGGGGGGAAATAATCCATAAAGTGATTTTTTTTCCCTAAATGTTAACTCAGAGTACCTTATCTCTGCCGCTGCCCTAACTACCTCACTAATTCTGGTAGCAAAGTCATGCTGTTAAGGAAATAGCTGATTTAAACAAAGCAGGGGTATTTTTAGAACAATAAAAAAAACACCCTATTCATGATATCTAATTATGCAAACTGTGAACAAGAAGATGCTAGTCTTGCATTAGCTGAGACTTGACTCCTGTTGTAATTTGCTCTTTTTTCGCAGCAGAAAGCGGTTCTTTTCTGCCGCTTTCCTGCCTTCGCGTGGCTCGGCGCTCCTGGCAGACGCGGTGCAGGTCACCGCAAAGTGTGTCTGTTGCCGAGGTAGACTGCAGTTAGGGAGCGTGGCAGGATAATGTATTGTAATGCAGATTACGGTGGTTTGCTGCTGCGTGATTCACGGATATGATTGCATCTAATTTCAGAAATAAGTGGGACCGTCTGCTCTTTTGTGTTAGCTGAAAAGCTGCTCGACGGCATTCAAATGACTGCTGCCTTTGCCACGAGAAAAGAAACCCACCCATATCACAGCAGTGACTTTCCCCATTGTACCCCTCAAATTCAGCACCGTGTTGGTTTTTATGAGAATTGTACTTCTTTTATCTTTCCACCGAAAAACAGTGTGGTCCGGTGTTTGGGGGAGTGGGTATATTTTGTTTTATTAAATTTTCTCATCTCGTCCTCTTGGAGATGGACCGTGCTAAATGTTCGTTTTCCTCACTCTCTCCTGTGGTTCTGTGACAACGCTCCTCTGCTCCTGAAAGAAAACACCTCCACCTAAACCCTTCAAAGAGAAGTGACTTAGCTTCTCGCTGTCTGGTCACTTCTATGGGGCCTGTGGATAACTGGAGACTTTGCCACTGAGAAATAATTACACTTTTGATTATTAATCGGATGCTTTAGGTTGTTGACTTTTTATCAGTTTGTAGGGTTTTGTTTAACTTTCCAGCTCCCTGGCCTCCACTTCTAAGGGAGGCAGTTCTCCAAAAGCAGACGAATCCTGCACACACACTTTCCTCCTCTTTGACCACACACAGTCCTCTCCCCTTTATGAAATCAGCCTCCCCAGTTTGAGTTTGCATCCCCCTAATTATGTGCTTTCTTAAATGTTTGTTTTCCGTTGCTCTAACTTTGGTTTTGCATATCGCTCTAAAAAAGCCCACAGAAACAAGTTAACTATACTTTTCATTCCAAACAGAAATTAAACCTAGGTAACAAACCCTTTGGCAGGAAAACAGTGGGATTTCCCAACGAGCCACATGAACGCAGAGGATGTTGGAAGCCAGCAGAGTCACTTGGGACCCACAGATCCCCGAGGTTAACAGGAGGGGACATCTAACAAAGGTCTGTGAAGAAGCGATCCACAATTTAACACTGATGCTTAATTTTGTTCAGACTCTTTATGTGATAAAACCAATCGCGGCCATTTTTCCTTTCTTATTTAACACTTAGAAAAGTTCAAAGCTGTGCATAAGCACAAGGTGAAGGATGTGAAACCAGAGGGGAAATCTTTGAACAGAGGCACCTCCTTCATCCTGACTGACTCTTCAGAGAGGCTGACCCTAGTTCCCCGAGCTGGAGGTTTTGTGATGGTCGGCCTTTATTGGACGTACAATAAATACGAATCTATAGAACAATGAACTCTGCTAAGTGGAGTTATTATATGACTCTATTTTCTGCTATGATCTTTGCACATTATCCTGTATTTGGTCTTTAAGGTTGATTCATTTGGGTGGATGAGAGTGTGAGAGATTACAATGCATGTAAAATTCTACCAATTTTTTTTTTTTAGATGCTATTGTTCATGGTGTAAACTCCAAAGACTGTCTGATACCTGGGCCATTTGTGCAATAGTTTTCACTGATCTTCACCAAAAAGAGCTAAAGGACTGAGGCTGTCGGGTTATAAGCCAGAACGTTTGGTAAGATATGGAAGATTTCTTCTCCAGCACAATGACTGTCAGAAAGCACCTGAGTATCCAAGATGGAAGGCCCAGCACCCCTCTGCACCCACACATTGAAGTATCTGCTCGGGGAAGAGCGTAATTCTCTCTTGGACGTGAAACTCTAAGTGGGACAGAAAGCTCATTAGGAAACAAACTTTTCAAAGAACAGAGGATTTAGTTCCTTTAATATTTTTAAACTAATTATACTGATTAAATATCTCTTCCTCTTATTCTAAGTATTAACAATCTATTTCAAAGGAAAACACCCTAACCTAGGAATATTTGGAGAAGGCTGTAACTCACACCAAACATCTTTTCCCACCTTCACTTTGTAGATCTACCTGGCTTAAGACATAAAGCTGGGAGAAGAGCAGTATGGCTAGGAGTGGGGGCCAGTTCCTAAATTCCAAATCCTTAATTCCGTTATAAAATTATAAGTTAAACTCTTTCTGAGGCACAATAAGGGAAAAAAGTGTTCGTCGTTACCCAGTGATACAGCTTTACTGTGATGCTGAGGTGAGTCAGGAAAGTAAACAGGAGAAGAGACCAAATCCACCAAAACAGTAGTGGTTTGAATTGGGAGCTAAGAAATTTAGGTTCCCTCCTGGTACCAGCTGACTAGAGAAAGTCTCAGTCACATCATCTGTAAAATGGGGAGTTATTCTACTGTCCTTTACAGAGGTGCAAAAATTGAGAAGTTTCTCTAAATGTGTTTAAAAATATGTATTATTTTATTAAGAGTTTGGGATTAACATAAAACACATTACTATATATAAAATAGGTAAACAGTAAGGACCTATTGTATAGCACAGGGAACAATGTTCCATTTCTTGTAATAACATAAATGGAAAAGAATCTGAAAAAAATACATATATGTATGTGTATAACTGAATCACTTTGCTGTACACCTGAAACTAACATTGTAAATCAACTACACTTCAATAAAAAACACTTAACAAAAGGAAAAAAATATTTTTAACCTACTGCACATTGTTGGGCATAGTGCACACAGCTGGGACTTGAAAGTGAAAAGACACCAGCAAGGGAATGTTAGTGCGACAGGGGTCTGCAGATTCCATGGCGACCCTTGAAGGAATGCAAACAACATCACTATTTATACCTGGGGAAGTGCACTTCGTCACTGACTGGAAATAAAATTGTCCACATTACGGAGGACTTCTCTGTGGAAAACCTAGAGCAGGAAGATGGACAGGTGTGTAGTTGTCTCTTTCCTTGCTGCAGGGAAGGGTAGCCTTCTGACCAGCATAGCCAGTCCGGAGCTTGCATGTGTAAGAGCATCACTGTGTGGAGAGAGGTCTTACCCTCCAGACACAGGAGAGGAAGAGCTTGATGCTCAGTGATGACTTAAGCCCATGCACAGTATTACTAGCTGGTCCACAGAAGCCTTCTGAGTTGACACTCTCCTGCCTCCTCCTGTGCCTGGCTTGGACCACAGGCCAGCATTACTTAGGGAAAAAAACGATTCCCTGTCATTGTTTTTGAGTAATGAGTGGGCAATTACCAAACTCTTCTGGAAACTCCTGTCTTCTCAGAGCCCTAATGGAGCATTTGATTCTGAGTATTGGGAACATAAATAGCAGTGAGGGCGCCCACATATTTCAAAGGCTGTAGAAATTATATTGCACAACTTAAACCACCAGAAGTTAAATGGCTTTCTGAAAGGATACTGCTGGGATATTTTTCATCACTTTTATAATATTTTTTTCCTTGCTGTCATTTAAAATAGATCTTTGGAAACTTGAAACTTAAATCTGTTTCCTTACCAAAAGTTTTCTTTTCAGCATGCACACACACACATATAACTGCTTTGTTATTTTAGGATCACTCATGGACGGGTGGCACTGATTTTTTTTAATCAAAAAAACACATAAAAGCTCTCTCTCCACATATTTTCCCCACACATGCTGCATCTTACAATGGCAAATTAAAGCCACGTAGACCAAAAAAAGAGAGAGAAAGCGAGAGATTCTTACTGCATAGAAGAAAGAGCAATAAGCACAGGTTTCTTTCCAGATAAGTATCCATTATCATTATTTCTTTCTCTCTCTCTTTTTTTATTTAATATTTCTTTAAAGATTTAATTTTATAAACCAAACATTTCAAAAATAATTGTATTAGGTGCAAGGTTTACTTAATATTTACAGCCAGAGCTCATGGCAAAAACAACCTTCATACTCCATACTCTCTGTACAAGAAGGCTAGCAAGTAAATCTGAATTTCATAATAGCTTGGATTCACATACATTGTTGGTGAAAGTCTGTGAAAATATGCTTTGTATTAGCTCTGCTAACTTTACATTCAGTTTTTCTTTAAAAAATTTAATTGCATTTCCCATTGTTTCTATTGCATTCTTAGAGCACAATTTCTGTTCCCTTTGGTAGCTAAAATTACACCTGTAACTGTCCAAAACTATTAGTAAAGTCAGCTGAGCCTGTGGGATAAAGTATCTGTCTTGTATTTCAGACAGATTGTGTTCCAACATCATTGTGGTCAGATTTTTATTAAAAATTCTTCATATTTCTTTTCTCTCCGTGCCAAGCAGATCGCTACATTTTCAACACTTAATCATCTTCATCATCTAAAAATATTTCCACATTAAATGAAAATATTTAAACTTCTTTTTTGATGCAGCAAAACTTAGAACACTGTACGAAGTCTGGTTTTCATAAAGATTTGCAAAAGGGTGGTGTGCGTATAGAAGTGACTCTATTGTAAATAACTGTCAAGGTCAACTCCAGGAGATATGCAATGGTTAGCCATGGAAGGGTTCTTTCTCTGAGATTTCACATGGGCTACATTGGCAGGGAAGTTTCTTCCCTTTTTCTGAGCGAGGTCTTTAGAAAGTTAGACCTGCCGATGTAAAATTGCTGCTTTGCTCAACAGAGATACTTCCCTCAGTGTCACCGAACCTTTCAAGCGCGTTCATTCGAGGAAGGAGGTACACCAAGATCTGACCCCTTTCCCAAATGGCCCCAGGCAAAAATCCTTAGTGACTTGCTGCTGTAACAGGGTCTAACCAGTAAAACAGAAGCCTCTCTGAGCATTTAGAACAAAGATTTTAATACAGGGGATTGGTTAACTGGGGCTGAGAGGGCTTTAAGCCAACAAGAGACAGCTAGGATATCCAGAGATTAACAGGCCAGGGACTGTGAGCTCTCCTAGGCTGGAGGCGTAGAGAGGGAGGTGAAGCTAGCAGGAGCTGGCCCCCCGACAGTCACCGGCTGAGGCTGAAAGGGAGGGGACAGGGTGGCCCTAGATCCGAGCTAGACGGGCCCCTCACCTGGGTCTGTCCTTGAGTGCTCCGGAGCCCACTATGTCCTCCTCCACTTGTGAGCTCCCCCCACCACCCCTAGCCTTGGAGGGAGGATAGCTTGGGGCTACAGGGAGGTACCTGTGGCTTCAAAACCTGCACACCTGCTTCTAGGCCACACTAGGACTCTCTGTCCCAATGTCCCGAGCCTAATCCCAGGCTCCCAGGCAGGCCCCAGCTGCAGTGGGCCCCTCCTCCAGTGTCCTCTCTCAGAGGCTAAAGGCTTGGGGCAGCCATGGGCAGCTATTTGGGGTAAGGGGGCTAGAACTGGGACATCTGGACAGGGATATAAAAATAAAATATAAATATAAAATATAAATAGTAAATGACAATATCAGCTCTGGGGAGCAAATGGTACAGTGGTTAAGAAGAAAACTAAGCTGGGCTTCAGTTCGGCTATGCCTGTGAGACTGAGCAAATGTACTCAGGGTCCTCCTCTGTAAAATCGGGGTGGTAATAAAACAACCTTTGAGGGTGGAGAGAAGTTAAGTCAGGTAAGTATGTGAAGTGCTTAGCACATGCCTGCCCAGCATATAGCCTCACTCAACTCATACCAGCAACTAAAATTCTGCTGTAGGCTGAGCAGTGCTCCCCTAAACATGTTCCTGTCCTAATCCCCAGAGCCTGTGACTATTTTATGATAAAAGGAAGTTTGCAGATGTGACTAAGTTAAGATTCTTGAGATGGGCAGATTATCCTAGATTATCTGGGTGGGTCCAATGTCGTCACAAGGGTCCTCACAAGAAGGAGACAAGGATGAGAGTTACTAGTTGCAAATGTGACAACAGAAGCAGAAGTTGAAGTGACCAAGGAAGGAGCTGTGGGCCAAGGGATGCAGGCAGCTCCTAGAAGCAGAAAAGGGCCAGACAACGGATTCTCCCCTGAAGCCTCCAGGAGGGATAAAGCCATGTGACACCTTGATTTTAGACTTCTGATCTTCAGAGCTACAAGAGAAGAGATCACTGTTGTTTTTTTTAAAGCCACAAAGTATGTGCTGTTTGTTACAGCAGCAGCAGGATACTCATGTAGGTGATTACAGAAAGTCATCTGGACATAGATGCATAAAAGACTTAGAAATGTGCCTGGAAAGAGGGAAAATTCCATTTATTTATTTTAAACCTCTAAATCTGGGAACAAATTAAGGATGGTAGAGAGAGAAATATGTACAGTACAAGACCTAATGTCACAAGGAACTTCCCTGTACACAAAGATTCAAGAAAAACTTGGATGTTCTCTGATAACAAAACTCAATTGTAGGCGATTTTAGGATAAAGTCCAGCTTTCTTCTCTCAGTGGATAATTTTTGGCACAAATGTCTTCTCTCTTCCATGGGTCCTCTCTGTGGAAGGACAGAGGAGCAGTGAGGAGCAGGAGCCTGGCAGCCTGGGGGAGAGAGCCCTCAGACGGCTGCTCACCCCCGCTGGCTGATGTAATAGTTCACATATTTTGTGGTAGGAGGCCAGTAAGTTTTCAGAGATTTTATGTTGCCTTTATTTTATCCTTGTTTGGAATTTAAAGCTTCTTATCTTTAACATCCATCCAGCAATCACATATCAAACACCCACTCTGAGCCTTGTGCTCAGCAAAGTACAGGGAGACAGAGATGAATGACAAAGGAAATAGTGTGAGGAGAAAGCTTCTGGTCCAGGGAAAGAGGCAGGTGAGTAGCAAGTAATTACGATAAAATGTGATATGAACTGAAATCTACAAACAGAGTGCTCATATAGCGAATTCAAGAAGTTAAGAAATAACTCTAAGTGGAAGCCCTTTATCCAGGGTTTGAAGGATGAATGAAAATTTATTAAAGAGAAAATGCTGAGGAGAAAAAATGTGCAAAACAACAGTCTCAAAGGGCATGGTATATTCAGGGACTAGTTAGAATTAGAGGTGAGTTGGGGAGAGGGGGAAGATAAAAATGGAACGCTAATATGGGTCAGATTATGAAAGGTCTTATATGCCATACCATGGAGGGTAGATAGTGAGGTGGAAATGGAAAAGGCTGAAGAGTGGATGAGTTTACGTTTGACTGTTGAATCTGATATTGCCACTTATTAGCTGTGTAATATTGTGCAAATTATTTCACTTCACTTTCCTCGTGAATAAAACATAAATGGCCAAAAACATATGGAGTGAAATTCCTCCATGAAAAAGCAAATTTAAACAATGAGATTTCTCTGCCCCTAACCCATTGGGCTGGCAAAAATTAGAATGATTGAAAATATTACATGCTGGCCGAAATGATGGGAAGTGGATACTCTTCAACATTATTGGGAGAACTGTAAATCACTGCAACTTATTGGGGAAATATTTGGAAGTACCTAGATTTTTAAGCCATTCCCTTAGGTCTCCTACTCCTCCCCCAGTTATTGCACTACTTCTTGTGGTTTTCTTTCCTATACCCACAGCTCAGAAGGCGTTCCTTTGTAGACAGACTGGCCTCCATTTACCTGATCTGAGCCTACCATCTCTTTCCTGTTAGGACACTGGGTCAGTCCATAAAGCACTTGGCCACATGACGCATTCCCAGTACGTATAGATCCCTTCTTTCCCTCCCTCCATCCCTCCTTCCTCTAAGGGTCTCGGGCTGCCTTTTGAATATTGCGGGGAACTCTTGGATTTCTTCGCACAAGAGAATGGCTTGATCTGTTTTGCTCTCTAGAAAGATGAATCCAATGTTCTGTGAAAAGGGACTTTCATTTGGGAGCAGTAGAAGAGAGAGTGACTTAACCATGGGGCTGGAATCTGCAGATCTTCCTGGGGGACACTCCTAGGACACCATCAGTGGTTGGTTATGGTGAGGAACAGTCAGGGGTGTCTACTGGTTCTGTGGCTTGAAAGAATGATGGATAACTTACTTGTAGTTGAAAATGGGAACCTGAAAGAGGAGGAAGAAGGAAGAAGTAGAGGGGCAGGAAATCTGAAGAAGCAGATAAGGGCTCACTTGCCTTCTCTCACCTTCTTTACTTTGTGAGAAAAGGCAAATGAGGGGGAGGATGAGGGAAGAAAAGTGGACAGCAGCAAACTCAGAATCGCCGTGCAGGATGTGGACAGAACGGATGAGCAAGCCTCCTATCACTGCATGTGAATGACTCCCCCTACTTCTGTGTGCCGAAGGTGATTCAGCTACCAGCCAGCCCAGTCTCTCCTCTCCTGAGGTTCAGCTGCAGACTAAACATTTCAACTCGATGTCTCGAAGGAAACTCAAACTTAGAATGTCCCCTCCTGAGCTCATGGCGTACCTCCAAATCCGGCCTCCCTTCTGTATTCCCAGCCTGGGCACCAGCACCACCATCCATCCAGCTGCCCAGGCCAGAAGCACAGGAGCTCTTTTTGACAATTTACCCTCCCCGTGCTTCCCTAGTCAGTTACTATGTCATCTAGGTTCCATCTCCTAAACGTCTTTTAAAACTCCTATTTCTCTCCATCTCTCCTTTCATAGCCTAGTTTGGCCTCTAGAAACTCTCTGTTGGACCATTGTGATAGCCTCCAATGAACCATCTTCACTTTGTTCCTTCTGAGTCCACTCTCCTCATTGGTACCACAATGATCCATCTAAGAGGCAAATGAGAGGGTCTCATTCCCTAGTTGAATGTTTCAACTTTCCTTGGTCCTAAAGGCAAAAAACGTCTTGGTGTCAACAACTGTCCCTCTCTGACCTTAAGCAATTGAAAGTGGAGGCTCTACTGCCAGAATACTGGTTTCAGGTCCTGGCTCTGACCTTCCCAGATATCTGATCTTTCGGCCTTGATCTCCTTATCTCTAAAGTGGGGATAATAAGAGCAAACACTTCACAGGGTTGAGGTGACACACTGGCCCAGATTATACACTTAATGTTAGCTCTTCCGCCTCCAGCTTCACTTCTCACCACCTGCTTCCCTCCGCACGCATCACACCGAACTCATTCCTGCTTTCTCAGTTGACCCCTTGTGTACACAGTTTCCTCTACCTATATGCCCACTGCTTTCTTCAAATCTTTTATCCTTCATTAAGAGCTTGTGTGGCTTTCATACCCCCTCCTAGACTAAGAGTTCTGCTAGAAGGGCCCCCACTTTCCTTCCTAGTACACACTAGGTGCTTATTAAATAATGAATGGTGGAATAAACGAATAGTACTTGTCACACTTCATGGAAGTTACTTTTTTCCTATTTACCCCACTGTAGGACCCAAGGCATATGAAAGTTCTCTTGTTCACCATTGAATCCAGGTACACAGTAGGAAGAATGGCACATAGTAGGGGTTAAGTAAGTGTGTGGAAGGAATGAATACGTTTGCCATCCTAGACCAGTACTGACTTGAAATCTACTTAAACACTCAAATGGATTTATCATGAATCATAAAAATTTGCAAATTTTGCCAATTTACATTGGAACTTTTTTCTAATTTCATGTTCTCTCCAAGTTTCTCACTCTTCCAATACTCATTTTTAATTATCATATTGGATAATTTTGAACTTTATGTGGCAAAATGTTTTTTGGTGAACTTTAAACTTCTTTCTGATTTTGCTAATTCAGTAGACTGTATCAGGTTTTCATAGGGATGCAAAAAGTTACAAGCCAAAAGCGAGCCATTAATTCAATCTCTAATATACAATTTCAATTAGACAAAAATATTTCAATTATTCCCTCGGTCCTTCAATAACTTTCTTTTATTAATATCAGTGAAACTGTTTTCCAAGTAAAGACCATCTTCACCTTAAAGATAGCATGGTATCTTTTATTGAAGTATATTAGAATCCTGATTAACTGTAATCTAAACCCTCCATCATCCAGGGTTTACTTTTTGCTTTATACTTGAGGAAAAAGAGTCAAAAGACAATGAAACAAGTCAGTTTGGGCTAAAACAACAACAAAACAATTGCAGCATACAATCTGTAGCAAGTGCATATTAATGCATTAAAATGAACATTAATTTTTTTTAAGAATGATGATTTATCAATATGCTAAGTCACCAAAGATTTGATTCTTTCTTTCCATTCTAAAAGGGAGAAGAATAGAATTGTCTAGATTTTTCAATAAGCATTGAAACAAAAAGGCAGCCAGTTTCACCCTCAGTTAAACAGTAACCTTGATTTTACTTTAACTCCATGTATCTCAGGGAACTGTGTTTTATTATATTTTTTCTATTATTTTGAATGACATCTTAATGAAGAAATGCTTTTGATTTGCTCTAAGACACCTCCCACTGAAGAAGCACTCATTACACACTGAATAAATAAATGAGTGAACAAATAGCACACATGAAGTTGGATCTGGCCCCTTTAGTAAGGCATTTGTTTGCCTCAACCCCAATTCTGTAAATTTTATAAATGATAGCGAAATAGGTGACACTGAATCAAGACGTTTGGAAGACTGATGGAGAGGGAAATAACTCAAAACCTTGAAAACAAAGCTGTTAAATATTGCAGGCACAGCCATGCCTTGCTAAACTCATTTTTTTCAGGACAGAAAAGCAGATTGTGGAATTATTCACGCCAAAGTAATCCTTGCTTAATTTAATCATCGAACTAGGTTTCCTAATATGGATATTTTCTTAGACTTCAATTCGCTACATAGCTAACTTATTTTCTAATAGACTATGTTGGTAATAAGAAAATGAATTACATGCTCTTGGCAGAGAGATGACAAGTTAGATCTGAATTTATCCCACACAAACTTGGTCCCCCTTTTAAATTCAATAAGCTTGGGATACCTCTATAATGGATCAGATCTGAATGCCAATTATAAACAGATGGTAAGCCTCCGAACCCCGCACACTGCAGCGAGCCCTGGCCACGCTGTGCTTTTACGGGGAGCTGTCCGGGCGCACCGCAAGGAAGAAGATGAGGGGCGGCAAGTTTTGAACAATGACCACTCAGCTTCCTATTTTAGGACCTTCTAAATGCATAAATCCAGTTGGCTTAGCACAAGCAGAACTTAACACCCCAGTAAATTTGATACTCCATCCAAGAGAGGACAGCACCACGCACAAGGAACCAACATGGGACCCTGAGGCTCTCTCTGCCCGATGAAATAGGGAAACAATGAAATGAGGTGTCTGATACTTGAAAGACCAGTGGTCTTTCATTATCCACGGTCTCCAAACACGAATGGGGCAGGGGGTGGGGGGGGTGAAATTTCGACGCAAGAAAAGCGACAGTTACAATTTCATCACCTCTCCCTTCACAGCAGGGAGTTATTCAAAAATAATCATGTCTTTGGGGAGAGGAAACCTAATTATTAAGAGCATTAAACACGAAAAGATTGCCACCCTTCACACCGGCTGCAGATCGTTTGTCTCACTTGTCAAACAGAAGTTCATTTTTGACACTGATTTCTTAAATTTCTGCTGACTTGGCAATCCATGGCCACTTCTCCGAAGCTCTGTAATATCTTAAAGACTTCACAGCTAAGCAGTTAGAAAGGATTTGGGGCTTAATTCAGCTCACCGACCTGTTTAAGAGAATAACGGAAATAAAACAATTTTCAGCTAAAGGCCTGAGAAGGCCTCTCTCTTTCTGAAAGACTCTTTGTATCAATGCCATGAACCAAACGGTTTGTCTAAGTGGTTACTCTGTACCACCAGTGAAGGCCCGGCAATGTGGCAGTGAATCACATTTAATAACTTGTGGTTAGCTGTCATGAACACTTAATTTGATGTTGAACACAAACTCTGCAGGGGCAGAAGGGGGCTGGGGAGGGGAGAGGTGGGTGAGGAGTTGGGAGGGAGGGGGAGGGCAGAGAAAGTTAAGATCCACTGAGATACTGAGATAGTGCGGCTGGCCCCTTGGTCCCCTGGATCAGTGAAGGGCAGAGGCGGGTCCTGCCTGCTGGGGTTTCTGCTGCTGCTGCTTTGCAGGGAGGCAAGCGAGAGTATTTGCTTTCCTGGCGTTTACTGTCCCCTTCAGGTTTTCCTGGGGTCCTGTTCACCGCCACCCCCATGCCCCCCTAGCCCTACAGGAACATTGCAGTCTTTTCCAGAGTGCTATTGGAGGGCTGTCAGACTGGCTAGAAGAATTCAAAGCGTTCCGGGAACCCACAAAAGATTTCTTGCAGCTTTTTAGCTGTCTGGCAGGCAGTAGAAACCCCTCCTGTGTCAACTGCTAAACACTGCTGTCCCTGTGTCCTAGATGGAATGCGTCAAAATTCGGGAATATCACAGCTTCACATGTTGGCCATGTGTGCTGGCGGCAGCCGGCTCCAGCGCTTCAGACGTTTTAATGTGTCACTCGGGGAAAGCAGCTGTGTCAGGGAGTTGGAGGACTGGGGCGGTGACCACAGCGAACTCCCCGCGGGGCTTACCCACCCGGACCTGGGATGAGCCTCTCCCTTCGGGCTGAGAGAGCGGTGGGGGCAGCGCCGGGCCGGGGGCCACCCCCCACTCGGGTCACTGCAGGGGGCTGCGACACCGCCTAGGTCCCCATCGTGTCGGCACCCTGCTTGCACGCTTTATGTCACAATCTGTATCTCAAAAGCACCGTACAAACATTATCTCATTAATCCTCAGTCCTTTCACAATAGCTCTTTGAACGACACAACGATTTCCTGTAGCGTTCCCTGAATTGGTGCAAGCATCTCTTTAAAGCACTTTGAACGCTACTTTGCCGTGACATGAGCCCAGGAATAGGTCCTGATAATCCCAAATTGGTCTCTTCTCAGAACATCTGCTTCTGAGGAAAACGGAATTTGACGGTTAAAACAAAAAAAAATCAGTCCTGTTTTCGAGGTGTAAAGCAGTATGTTTTCAGGTAGCATCGGTTTATTTCAAAGCAAAGCAAACTTTAATACATTTAAATAAACACTAATTAGGTTGTAACACCTCTGAAAGTGTTAAGCACACCCTTGGGGTACAGAGAGAGAACGGCGTGTAATTAGAGACCTTATCTTTTTCCCACATCTCCTCACCTCCATCCACCCCCACCCCTGCCCCTCATGCACCACGGACACAGCGTGCATCGCCTGGTTGATGCAACTGTTGAATAAATGTGTTGGACCAAATTCCTCAAACTCAGATGATAAGAATGGGAAAAATATAGATCTCTATTTTACATATTTTTATTTTAATTCTTTTGTAGCAATAACAGAAAAAAAATGTTTACATTAAAAAAAAATAGCCCAAACCCATGGAGTAATAATAGTAGCAAACCTGTCACTATCCCATGAAATACATCTAAAAGGAGACATTATCCATCAAATAAACACACACGAAACTTCTGTATTCCAAAATCGTGGCAAGTACATTCAAATCAAGAATTACGGCACCAAGTTCCTTGGAGCAAACTCGTCCTCACAGTAAAATCAGAAAAAAAAAAAAAAAATTACGAGGTGTAATTGTATGTGTTCACTTTAGAAAAGAAAACAGAAGGAATAAGAAAATTAAAAGATGTTAAAACAAGTCCTTAATGGGTGATTCATTTAAATTATTTAAATTCTGCATTTAAATAAAAATGCATTTCCTTTCATTGAAGTCATTTGATAATTATTAAATTATGGGGAAACTGAGGCACGGGGAATTCAGCAAGTTGCAGGGAACCCTCTAGCTGGCTGGTTAATGATAGGCCAAAGGTCAGAGTTTAACTGTAACTCTATGAATTCTTATGAATTCTGCCCTCGCTGCCTTTCTCCAGCGCCATCGCCAAGAGCGGTAATCGGTTCTGACAATTTTACAGGGCAGCGATTGAGGCAAATACAGGTAAAAATCACTGAGCAAATTGATAACAGAAAGAGTCACAGGAGTCTGAAGGGCTAACTGTTCCACCAGAAACAATATTTCTTATTTTAAGAAGTGATTTTCTTAAACCATTTAAATTCTCAGAACATTATGGGTAGACCGAAAATATGCAGATAAACACATTAAAATATTTTAAAACTATTTCCTTCTTTACTTACTTTCCAAGACCTGAACTCGGATTTATGCTTCTCTTGAAAGAATTCCCAGGCTTTCTTCTCCGAGCTGCAGGACTAGGCCTCCCTCAGGGCCCGGGGACTGCCAACTGCAGACAGGCGGGCGGACCAGCACCCAGGCTCGGAAGGAGCTCCGAAGCTCTTCCTGATGCTCGACTCAAAGTCTTCGGGATTTGGCTTCAGACAGAAGGAAGCAAGTCCTCATTCCTTCAGGACCATGATTTCTCCATGAACACACTGAGTTTATTAGTTTCGAAGCTGTTAATTTGACACTTGCCTTCTTAGAGTTTGCCTAAAAATAGAGTGTGGGGGAAGGGCGGGAAGGCAAAACTGAAAACTAAAAATGTCAAGGCTTCTGACGAGGATGGCAAAAATCATGTCATTTATAACATTTCAGTCAACAGGCTTACTGCATGCCACATCTTCATAGAAATCCTATTATCAAAGCCACCAGACACTATATTTGCTTCCTAATTATAGACCCTGAGCTAACAGTTACTTTTTCTTCCCTATAATAACAACAACACTTTGTATTTATCTAGCGCCTTTCTTCCAACAAGCTCAATATGCTTTGCAGACATTAACTCCTGAATCCCAGGCCTCTGGTGAGTGGCATCCGTGGTGTCTCGTGGTATTGTGTGTGGCTGATGGACCCGTCATGGGGTACTTGAACGTCTGGATTTCCGTGAGTGACTTTATTAGTTGTAAGAATCCAGTCAATGTGCAGAAATTAACCTTTACTGGGCTAATTTGCACTTAGTCTCTGCAATCCGTTGTTGGACAAAACAAGGTACAAGGCACAGTGCACCCAAGGACTTAGCGACCCTGAAAGAGCTGAACTCTTGGGCCTATGAGCTAACAACAACGTTTCCTTCCTTGCTTGCATCTGCTTGCTCATGTCCTCCTCTGGACTTGCCACAAACCAGGAGAATTCCTGGGTCCGGTGAAGCTTCCATTTTGGACATTTTCTTTCTACCTTTGCTTCCAGCACTTAGAAACATCTTTAGACAGCTGTTTCCTAATTCCAATCTTGAGCTTGGCCATAAGGATCTTGAGCACACCAAAGATCCTCTCCTGCCACAAGCAACCCCTAGGGTGCTTAGGCGCCCCCAGAACCAAGAAACAAAACATAGGCCTTCACCAAGGAGGTTAAGGGTTGCCTTTTAGACAATTTAGTTGGTGGCCTGGGATTTCTACCTTGCACTGTTACTGAAAGTTTCCAAATGGATTTCCTCAGTGGGCTCCTTTAAAACGTAACTAGAAACAAACTATAGGATTGCAGAATCTTGGAGTTAGAAAAAACTTGGAGGCCTTCTAGAATTCTGTCTCCAATATTGCTGACATACCATCATTCAACTGTTGCTTGAACATTTCCAGTTTTCAAGAAACTCAGACAACAGCACATTTATTTTTTTAATAACTCTTATTGATAGAAATGTCTTCATTAGACCGGGCTGAAGTCATCTGCCATGTTACTCCAGCTCATTCAAGCTAGTTTATCCCTTGAAAGAAACCCAGTTTCTACTGAGGTGGGAAGCCCCATGAAAAAGACAGCAGGACCCTTAGGCAGGGCCACTACCCTCCTGCCAGGACCATTCGATTACCTGGCCCAGTGGCATTATCTTGCCTTTTAAACTCTGAATCGGCTTACTTCTAGGAAAGCAGAACTTACCCCTAATATTCTATTGGTTCCCTGAGCTAATTCCTGATTGGTCTATTTCTCTCATTCCTAATTGGTCCATTTCTCTCACTCCTGATTGGTCCATTTCCCTCACTCCTGTTTGGTCCATTTCTCTCACTCCTGATTGGTCCATTTCTACAAAGCTTGTTCCTAATTAGTCACCTTTGTTATACCTTATTTGCATATGATGTTGCAAAATGTTGCAAAGTCTGGACTGGTAAGTAAAGTCTAGACTATAAAAGCCTGTGTAAACCTACAGATGGGGTCCAGAGCTTGGAGTGTTAACTCCTCTGGGCCTGCTGGCATAGTAAACCTGAGTTCTCCAACCCTCTGAGTGCTGTTTGGTCTCTCACCGGGATCCAGGTTGCTGTCACAACTGAGCTGTAATACTGAGCTATAACACATTTTGCTGCAACATATCAATCACCCTTCCACACAATAGCTCTGCAAAAATTTAAGAAAACTGTACCGTTCCCTTTAAGCTTTCTCTTTGCTAGGTTAAACATTCCACGTTTTTAATACTTCCTCATGGAACATATTTTCCTTCTCTTCCCTAGGTGCCATCCTCGGAGCTTCTCTGTCAGTTGTATCCTTGAAATCCAGCTGTGTTCTGACCAGCACAGATCACCAAGGAAATAAATCCTCTATTATATGGTCCTCTGTGCTTCTAGTAACACGGCTTAAAGATTCATCACATTGTACTCCCCGGCCCCTATTCATTTGTAATTCAACTAAACTCATAGGTCTTTTTCACCTTAACTAAGAATAAAGCAGGCCTCTTTCATTCTCTTCTTGCAAAAGTGGATTTCGAATCATTGGTCTCCACTAAAACTAATTTGGTTAGTTTCAAGTCTAGCATATTGAAATCTTTCTGGTTTTATTTTTGTTTTTGTTTTTGTTGTTTTGCTTCTTTCAGGTTTTTATTTTGTCATGTTGGAGCTACTCTCTCCATGTTTGAATTCTGACTAATTTGATAAATCTTTTTTTGTGTTTTCCATTGTTCACTAACATACAAGATCTGCTAGGTAGCTGGTTTTATTCCAGTTCAGAGGAATACAAAAATAAATAAGATTGCTTGTCCTCAAAGCATTCACCATCTAGGGAGACACAGAGATGGGGAGCATGAGGCATGAAGCTGGAGAGGTAGGTAGGGGTCAGCTTGTGACAGCCATCACTTACCTCATTCAGGAGAGTGGACTTGACCCCTTAGGCCCTAAGGAATTTTCAAGCAAGGGGAATAAACTGATCAGATGACTGTGTTAGGAGAACATCTCTAGTAGCATCAGGGATGATGGGTTGAAGGAAAGAACACTGGAGCCAGAGAGGCCAGTAAGGAAGTTATTGCAAGATTTCAGGTAAGAGTTAATAAGAGCTTAAATACAACAGGGGCAGTGGGAGAGAAGAGGAGGGGACAGAATTGAGAATTTTTAGGAAATGGAATCAGCAATGTTACAGAATCGGTTAAATATAAAGAGTAAGGAAGAGAAAGAGGTCAAGAGTACTCTCAGGAGTTCAGTTTCAGTACATGGTGTTATTTGCAGAGGTTAGAAAGCTTAAGAGAAGCAGAAACCACTCTAAGGAGAAACGGCTGTAATTGGAAACTATAGGTTTGCAATTTTCTCCAATAGTTCTCAGTAGCCTGGGAGCATAATAGAAGAAAAGAGAAGGCTGAATTATTCCAAAGGCAGGATATTGGTAGGTTGGAAGTAACAGAACAACAAAGGACTATGCTGTAGTGCATGTAAGGTCTGGTAGAGGAGGAAGTTGAGGTATCGGAGGGATAAGGAAGGACTGAGGTGCTGGGAATCGGAAAGCAGTTTTGGTGGGAATTCAGGAATGGGAAAGGCCAGGGCTTAGGAAATTGTGGAAGCCATCTGGGTCATTGAAGAAAATGAGGTTCTCAGAATTACATCCTCCAAGACCTCTTCTTTGGGTTGACCTCAGCCCATTAATCAATAACAGCTTGAACTACACTTTACAATGAACAAAGTGTCACTTCCTTGCCTTGTCCACGAGGCAATCCTGTGTGGCTTTATCAGACACCTTACTGATAATGTTCATTATGCTGAGAACATTTCGTTCAATAACCCAATAAAAAAAAAGGAAAAATTCTTTGTCAGGAAGGTTCTTAGTGATCTTTTCTAAGTATTTGTCTCTTTGATTACCAACTCTTGAAACTTGAAAGCAATTAATCTTATTTACCACTCTACATTTTTCCCATTTCTGAAAATCAAGGACACATTTTTCCAGCTCCATTCTTTAAGCAATCCCCTCCTTCTTCATAATTTCTTAAAACTCCACGGGTGTTTATGAGATCACACCATGAAATGTTACTTAGAGTTCTGAGCTGTGACCTGCCTGGGCTTTGCAATGTGGATACACCAGAAATGAGAGGCTCTGCTCCAGGACACATCACTGTCTCTATTTCCTTAACCAAGCTTGCTCTACTGTTTCTAGTTTGAGGAAATTATTTTCCTTAACAGACCAGATGGAGTCAACAGAGGAGTTGAGGAGTTCTGCTCCTTATGTCGCTTTTTACATTAGAAAATTTCCTAGCTTTTCCTTGTTTCTTTTCCTTTTGCAAATGTAGCTTGAATGGTTTTTGTTATTGTTGTAGTTTCTGCAAGTCTCAGTTCCTGAAGGACTTTGGCTTGCCTGGATCTATTCTAATTCCTGATACTGTATTGAGTATGAGTATCATTGGGAAGTGTCTTAAGACAGGTTTTCTCAGAATCAGACCCGGAGACAAGGACATGTATGCAAGGGATTTGTTAATGAAGTAAACCCAGAAAAGTCCAGTGAGGGAGCAGAGGAAGTAAGACAGCAAAGGGGAAGAAGCCCAGCAAGGATGCAATTCAAGCAGAGGCCCAGCATGTGTGTGTGTGTGTGTGTGTGTGTGTGTGTGTGTGTGTGTGTGTGTGTGTGCAGTAGTTCAAGGACAGTCTTTGATAGTTCAAGGGCACTCTTCCAGAGATGGTTGCAGGTGCCAGCTGGTAGAAGCAAAGGCACACAGACACTGAAAGGGGAATCTGAGGGAACCTGTGTTCAATGTTGACAATGTTCATATATTGTCAAAGTGTCACAATATTCACATTGCCATGTTCAATGGTCAAATACTCTGTTTTTATTTTATTTTTTTTTATACTTCTCTTTGGAGTCTGAGGCCATCAGAGGTTCTGTACAGTCAAGTTGGTTTCCAAAATGTCTCTCTTTTCTGTGACAGGAGCATTTGTGTCTGTATTGTCAGAACTCCACTTTCGGAACCACTGCATTGTCTTCTCCTGGACACCCTTGGGTACCTCGCCCCCACTGAGTTGCTCACAGCAGAAACCTTGTGTCATTCTTGAGTCCTCTCCTCTCCCTCAGCACCCCAAACTTATCCATTCACATTTGCTCAGAAGTCCCCCATTCCTGTCCTTCCTCCAAACCACGTCTCAGGTCCCTTGACTTCCATCCTCACTGCCTGTGTGAGGCTCCTCACCTCTTGCTTCTATTCTTACAAAAGCTTCCTAACTGTTCTCTAGACCTTCTCATCCATATTCTACTCAGCAGCTGGACTGATCTTAGACCCTCAGGCACACCATGTCGCCCCATGCTTAACCATTCCAAGGCATTTACTGTGAAAGCCCACTCCTCCTCATGGTTTACAAAGCTGCTGCCTGCAACTCCAGCTTCAAAGAAGGTCCTTTGCCCACCTTGTTCACTGCACTTCTGTCCCAGATTACTGTATGTCTGTCCCTCGTCCTGACCTCAGTGATTTTCTCCATGGTGTTTCTCTGTCTGGAATGTTCTCTCTTCCACACATCACTTGGCTACTTCCTTTGGACCCTTCAGATTTCAATGTCCTTCCCTGACCTTGGTAAATTCGGTCCCCCATCCTGTTATTCTCTCTCGTAATGTGCCCACCGCGATGGGAAGAGGAGCTACGACAAGGCTGCTATTTTCCTAGATGGTATTTATCACAGTTTGTAATTAAACATTCATGTATGTCTTATTTCCTTAGTATCTGTCTCCCCTATTAGACCGTACGATTCATAAGGGAAAGGGATGCGTTGGTTTCATCCCTTGGTGTACAGTCGATAATCATTGTTGAATAATGAGTAAGTTCTTATTTTTCGAAAGTGTTTTGAAATCTATCATCCAATGCTGAGGTCACAGACTTGAGTTGCCAAACAAGAGCTTCTACTTATAAAACAGCCATCACAGTGCAAAGAAAAGCCAGGATCAGGTGACAGTTAGACTCTCACGGAGAGCTGGGCCCAGGTCCTTCTCATTTGTGGAGGCTCTTATTGCTACATAGAGGTTCTTGAAAGCCCTCCCCTAGCCCCACCACCAACCAAAGAGCAATAGCATAGAACACAGATGTTATGGGTTGAATTGTTGAATTCATATGCTGAAGTCCTAACACCCAGTACCTTACAATATGACTGTATTTGGAGATGGGGTCTTCAGAGAGGCAACTGAGTGAAAATGAGACCATTCGGGTGGGCCCTAATCCAATATGATGTCCTCGTAAGTTTAAGGAGTTTAAGACACAGACAAGTGTGTGTCACCTCTCCACTCACACTTCAGCCTTTTCTTACTCTGCCCACTAGAAGAAGTCAATTTCCGAGCATCAGTCACTATAGGCGGGAATTTCCACATACGATTCACAAGGGAGTTTATCAGTTTTCATGCATCTGAGTACATCTGCAATCAACAAGGGAGTGGGTGTGTCCACAACACTGGCCCCAAAGATTTTCCAGATCTGGGATCCTTAGAGACCTCATCTAATTTAAAGTCTGACTCAGTTTGTCTATTACTTTGCAGTATTACTCTTAAAGATGCATTGCACTGAGTTACATTTTCTGCCTTTTAAGTGCTAAAACTCCAGAGAGGTGTGTGTGTGTTGGGGGGAGAATTATCTATATTTGCTCAAATTCCTAGTTTGTCGTTTTAGGATAAAGATTCTCTTCTAATCTTTTCAATATACTTATACGATTAAGTGAGCTTAATACTTCATAGACTTTGACTCAAGTTCAAGAAAACCTTTGTAAGTAGGTTATTTCTTTAGCTCAGAGATTGGGCTTTAGTCCAGCATTCTAATCATCCACTAAAATGGTAGCAAAGTTTTATGGGAAAGCCAGTTGGGCATAAAAAGGAGAAGTGGGATGAAATTGAGCAAAGGAAAATTTAGAATGTGTATTGGGTAAAACTACTTAAAAAGAGAAAGCCAGATCAGAGTGAATACTGAGCTAAGTGGAATATTAGAGAACCCTCCCATTAATTCAAGAAGTTGGGGATTAAACTGAGTTGTCACACTGACCACACTTTTTACATATTTTGGAAAGTGTGTATATCCTCAAATGGTTAGAGAGTTTGAGACAACATTGAAAACACATTGTTTATATTTAATCCCAGTGTTTAAAAAATACATTTCTGTAATAAAGCCCAACTTGCATTTATAAATTATGAAAAGTTGTGTCTTCAAATAGGGTCCCTGTGCACGCATAGTGACCATTGTGAGTGACTCTGGTCCAGCCTGGTGCGTTTGTAGGGAGAATGAGAAGATTCCTATTTTGTGTACTTCTAAGATTCCCAGGTCTTCACAAACATCAATTTTCCTGTGGCGTGTGCTGAGAGCAAAAATGCTGCTGTTAGGGATGAATCCCGTATTAAAAGAATGACATTCTTTGGAGAAAATAATGCATAAATTTTCATATTATTATTAACATTAAAGAGTTCATTTAATCTCCCCCAAATCTTTTTTTTTTTTTGGTGTATTTTTATTTATATTGAAGTATAGTCAGTTTACAATGTTGTCTCAATCCCCCAAATCTTTAACTGTGCCAGTGATATGATCCCCACTGGGGTTGTGAAATGCTCAGGCATTTCAGAGGGTGTCCCTGCACCGAGGAGGCAGGACAGCGGCAAGGGACTGAATCTGTGGGCTCCACACTGAGCGCCACGACAGTGGGGTAGTGCTCAGTTCATCACCGGGTCCAGCACCAAGTCAGCGTCAGGAGGGAAGAACTGAGCAGGAAGGAAGTAGTGGGAGGCACTGGCCTTAGAGTCCAGGCAGTGCTGTCCTGTCTCTGTCGCTTGCCAGCTCTGGGACCCTGGGAAAGTCTGTATCTCCAAAACTGGGTAAAATGATGGCACCCTCCTGTCTTAGGTTGGGTTCCCAAGGAGACAGACTCTGATATTTGTCCTTGCTATGAGGATGACTTCAGGAACAGAGCATGAGGGAGGCAGGACTGGGCAATGGCAGAAGGTAGCTGTGATGAAGTCTCAACAGCAACTTCAGTTGACCCTGCAGGGATCTCTGAATAAGTAGAGCTCTCCAGAGTTGTCCTGCACTGAGACAAAGGGGCAGGTGTCTGTACCTCCACGCCAACCAGTCACTACATGTAGATTGGTCCCCTCCCTTGGAGAGGGCACAGCCCTGGAAAAGGCAGCTCCCCTAGGCTGAAAGCAAGCCTGGGGAGGACCCAGCCGAAGCCATCAGTCAGTACTAAAGCAGGCAGCTGGGAGAATAAGGCCTCCTGGAGGGGGTGGGTGCTGGGCAGCGCTCAACACCCACTGCATGTGGCGCCCCTGTGCCACCTGGATGCACTTACTTCGCATGTAAATACACCCCATCTGGAAACAGCGCCTCCGTAACTCTGGTTTGTCTCTCTTCCTGGGAAAACTGACATTGGGAGGGTTAGTGGATGAAACACCACCTCCACCACTGCAGTTAGTCCCGAGGTTGCAGCTGACACTGTCCCACCTCCCTGTTCCACTCCACGTCCTAGGTGCTTGCTTCTAGACCCCTAGCTTCTCTGCTGGTCCAAGTGGCTTACGTGGTGGAGTGACCCAGACACTCCTTCTGAGTGAGTCTGAGCCCCTGGTCCCTATGCCTGTCTTTGGCTTTGGGTTGCACATTATCATTTATAGTCATAGCTGGGGAACTGAGTATCAGGGGATGACCCAATGGATCACCTGGGTACCATATGAATCGTTCCCTATTGTGCATCAGCTCCCTTCTTCTGATGATTAAATTATCCCTGCTAGGTGGTGACTTCCTTCTTCCCCTTTGGCATGAGTAGGCTAACGTGACCAGGTAACAGCTGTAACTTAGAGGTGAAAGGAACTCTTGCTGTAAATCCCATTGGAGGCATTAGCTCTCTGGGAACCAGGGCCTCTAGACCTCCAAGGCCTAGCCTTGCAGAGATGGGAACTACCAACGTCGGTACATGCTGTCTGGGCCCTACAACTCCTTCAGTGCCTGGCCTCTTCCCGCTCTTTGCAGGCCCAGCACATCCTTGGTTGGATGGTGTTACAGTGTGTTCCTAATTATTGGTCAGCAGGAGGAGTCGTGTTGGGGGTAAATCTGAAGATGGAAAAGTTTTATTGCAAGGCAGGGGACTCTGCATCATCTTCAAATACGGGGAACTTCTAGCCTTTAGTCGGAAAGCGTGGGCTTTTCTTTGCATGTGCCAAGGGTCCAGGGACATCTGGAGTTTCACAGTTCTTTAATGCACACACCCAGCTATCCCCATCCCAGGTCACAGGTCTGTCCCTTCCCAGCCAGGGCTCTGACCTTGGCATAACTGACTTGCTGGAGGGCTGACAATTCAAAGTTCTCTGGTGCTCAGGTCCCCTTGTAATTAAGTCTGGGGACTGATCTTCAGCATTTTTTGCTCTCTGGATGTCAGAGATTATTGTCCTTTCATATGCTTCTGAGAAAGCCCTCTGAATTTATAACTAGCTTTAAATTGGTGATTAATCACCCTAACCCTTTCATTTTCTTTCTCCATGGCATTGATCACACTCAGCTAGAGCAACCGAACCACTGTCTTTATAATTACTTCGCTTTCTGAACCTCTGAGATGTTGCACTAGCCAGTGTATTCCTTTCTTTATTACCTCATCCCGGTTCACAGTCAGTGGAAGTTTTAACAACTGCCCTGCTGCAATATGCTAGCGACCGTCCACATTGCATCGATTATCAGGGTTGGAGACCTCATTGCCTGCCAGCTGGCAGGTGACCTTGTTCCCACATCCCATTTTCAAGATTGTGTTCTGGGACTTTTCCTGGCACCAAAGTCTTAAGTTGAGTTCCCAAGGAAGCAGACTCTGAGATGGAAATTTGCATACAAGGATTCCACTAGATGCGTTCTTGGGAACAGTATGGATCAGAGGAGGGGAGAGAGAGAGTAGGGCTGAGCAGAGGAAAAGAGTAAACTGCAGTGAAGTTGCAACAAAAGCCCCAGCTGATCCCCGGGGGATCTCGGGCATGGAATGGCCTTTCAGAGTTGTTTGAATTGAGGTGAGGGGGCGGGATCGTTGTTGCTCTCTTACTGACCAAGATGTGTTTAGAGGTGGGGAATCCTCGGAGTGGAGATGTTGATTTGTGTGAGGCCGCTGCCTTTGGCTCTAGGGAGGGACTCACTCTAAGCCATCAGCAGGCAAAATGCTAACAGTTGGGAGAGTAAGAACCTTAGTCCTGTCGGTGGGGGTGGGGAGAGAAATCTATGATGTAACTTGCCATTGTATCTACCAATGTGGTTGTGAACATTTAATAAGATTATGGAAGTAGAAGGGCTTTAAATTTGTTCAACACTTTATAAATCCAGGTTATTTTTATTACTTCACAATTTTGACATGGGTTGGTCAGCAGGACAAGATCTCTTTAAGTCAGATTGTTCCCTGTTTCAGTCAAGTCATTGGCCTTCCAATGATCCGTCATCTTATTCTAAGGCTCCAAATTCTTGGTAGGTTTTAGAAAAATCTCTCCAGTATCCCATAAAAAATGAAGGGTTCACATTTGACTTCATTTTTTTCCATCCAAGATATTTTTCTTCAGTGAGCAGTTTAGAATCTCAGAATGGTTAAATACTAGTATCGTGGCAAAGTTGAAACAGAATCGTAAGTTTAATATTATTTTAAAGTTAAAACGATTTAACATGACACCAAACTTGAGTGAACATTCTACATGGTTGTGGAGATATTAAGGTTTAAACAGATGTCAGCAATTTTTTTTTACAAAACGGAAATTGAGTTCTACAGATGGTGAAGACTGAGGAGTTCAAAGTGTTGTATAAAAAATGTACACTCAAGTAAAAAGTAATCATCTTTATATTTTAAGTTTGAAGACACCCGTTTGGTGATGAGGATAATTTTCAAGCTGATCAGACAGAAATCTATTTTTTTACCTTTTACTTCCATATCTTACTTTATTTTTCTCTGCTACATTTTCCAATTATGGAAGGTATTTGTACAGTAATATAGGACTTCTCTTTTTCCAATTCTCACCTTTATTTTACCTAATTTTCTATTAGCATAATATTATTCAACCTGCTTTGTCATATTTTCTGTAGCAACAGGCCATGGTGTCATACAAATCATCTCTTTGATTTTTATTATTTTCTATATACAGTTGGACTTCTTTTGGCAACTTGTAATTTTCATGCATTTATAATGAAGATGCTCTTGCCAATTAAGAAAAGGTTTTTAAGATTATAAGAAAATATTCAGGTCTGTGAGTTTTATCCATTTCCTCCAGTTCTTTTAGTTACATAATTTGTGCTCAAAAGTACAAAATTTTCCATAAATGATGAAACAAAAGCCATATTTTTAAATGAAAGAATGTAAAAACACATTCTCTCCAAAATCATCACTTTCTGTTTCACCCAAATAACCAGATTTTTTTTTCAAGTGTATAACCAATGTTGTGTACTTGAACACTGATTGCCAGAGTAATGTGAGAAAATGCATTGCAAAATTTCATTCAAACAGGGAGGAGAATCACGAGACTGGAAACAGGATGAGGAACCTTCTGCAACACACTGTGGACAACATGTGGGCTCAAGAACCCCTTCATTCAGATGTTTGTTGGTTTCTAGCCTTGCTGCCTAAGACCTCAGGGAAAAGGGTGTTCAAATGACAAAATCCAGACACCAGAGAATATCTGCTCTCATTCCAAGAGGAATATGGAACAATATATGCTCTATTTTTAAGAAAAGGAATTTGGGATCTGAAAGATCCATGCATCAAGACTGCCATTGACTTCCCACTAATCTTACTCTAGGATGCGACAGTTCTCATTTACGTTTGTCCACCACTATACTCAGCATCCTCTTTTGAATAGATTCAGGAAGGACTTTCAGAGTCATAAAGGAGTTGAGCTCATCTTTGGTGAATCCCTCTTTCAGCAACTCCCTGGGGGACCCCATCTCACCCCCCCAGGGTCCTTCTAGATAGAGTTCTATCACCTGAGTCTTCTCTCTCTAGCTTGGTGTTACTTCACCACCTCTGCCTCCTACCAGTTATCTTCCCTCAACCATGGAAAACAGATGGTCTTGCTTCCCTCTTCCCATCCTCTTCTGAAAATCACCAGAATCTTACTCTTCAAAAAGTGGGGACTAGACTCTGTATCGCCATCTGTTTTCCTTTCCATCACCACCCCAACAATGAAACCAGCCACCTTCTACTTACCTCACTCTAATAGCTCTATTCCTTATGGTGGCCCTGTAAAGTTCAATTGTATCTCAACTTTCTGATGAGAAAAATGAGACTCAGAAAGACTGAGTGACAAAGCTAATAACCGGCAGCACTTAGATTAGACTAGACTTCATGTGTCTCCTGGCACTGCACTATTCCCATACACTACATTGCCTTCTGAAATAAAGAGGGGATTCTTATCCTTTACAGAGGTGGCTGTCATGACAGGTTGTGACTAAGGCATTCATTGCAAGCACAGTTCTTACATAACCGTGATGTGGCAACATCAGGCCAGGTAGAAAAAGAGGACGGAGTGACTGCAGACCAGTGAAATCAGAGATTTCTGTAGGGAGAGTAGAATTTCTCAAATAATGTTGCTGCTACTAATGTCTCCGAAACCTAGGGCTGTAATTCATCAGACCAAGAATTAGGTTTACCCAAGAACAAACCAGAGATTTCCTGGTTGTCCTGGATTAGTCTCTGGATGGTTGTCAGTCACCTTGGCCTGAAAGGTGAAGTGAGGATTCCAGAACCTCTCAATGTTCTAGCACTATTGATCCTCACAACAACAGGATTGAAAAGACAGTAGATCACTAAAATGTCTGGACTTCTAAACAACAAGGACCTACTGTATAGCACAGGGAACTATATGCAATTCCTTGTAATGGGCTGTAATGGAAAAGAATCTGAAAAAACAATGTATATGTATGTATATGTATAACTGAATTGCTTTGTTGTACACCAGAAACTAACATTATAAATCAACCACACTTCAATAAAAAAAAATTTTTTTTAATTTTTTAAATGTCTGGACTTCCCATTTAGACACCATTAGGCCAGAATTAACTATTAGGGCTTCTTTTTTTCCCCAGTCCTATTGTTATTAGGATCAGCAGTGACTGAACATTGAGAGGTTCTGAAACCTTACTCCACTCAGCTCGCTAAGGGGCAGATATCTGTTTTATATATGAATATCTTACCGCTGTTCTAGCCTTTATATTAAACCTATTTTGAAAGCATAGCCCAAAGCTATTCCAGCCATTGGCTTCTTTCTCTTTGCTCTTTCTTTGAGCTGAGAGCTGCGCACATCAAGGCTGCTCTGAAAGCTTTGATGCTTCTTTGGCAACAACTTCAGTCCTGCTGCATTTACCACAGAACTGCAGCGACTGTCTTATGTGGAGAAGCATATTTGTGGTTGATAAAAATGCTAGTTCAATGGGGGGAAAAAGTGAATTGATTATATTGAGCATTTTTAAAACTGTCACTTTTTTCAAAGACAAAAGAGGATAATTTTGGTTTCTTCATCTATTCCACATATACACTGATTTTTAATTACAATCAAACATTATTAAAGGAAATCCAAGTGAAACCAGGGGGAAAATTATAACTATGGTTTAGTACATAGGATTCTATTTGGTCTGGGGTTGGGGGGAGCTGGCGGGCACTTTCAAGCTTTTAGATTTGTGCAATATTGGATTATGTATACGATTACTCTAAAGGTATTCCACTCTCTATAATGACATGGAGAATATTACATGGTGTGTAAGGTAATGCAACCCTTTTCTGCAGCCTGAATTCTGAGAAATGAGAAAGAATCCCACTGCCCTCTCCCTGGTTTATTCTATCATAGCCTATTTTCTTATCCCAGAGATTCTTCTAGCTGACCAACTTTGCCTTTGTCACACACCATCCTTCTTCCCAGAGAGGCAGTGTGATTGTGGTTATGTACAGGGACTCAAGACAGACAAAACTGGTTTCAAATCAAGGCTTAATCACTTAGCAGCCTTATTAGCTTGTGTGGTTAGTTGTTTAATCTCAGTTTCCTCATCTGCAAAATGGGCATACAATGAGGATCGAAGGCAATACTGGGAACCAAGTTATTGGCACACAGTAAACAGTTAGTTGTCATTATTACCAGGGTCATAGAGGTCCATACAAAACTGCAGCAACAGGCCATAGGTATTTGAGGGTGGTCACTTGCCACATGGGAAGCAGTTTGCTGAATGCTAGAAAAATCTATAAAGATGTGGAGTTTGCTTCTGGAAATGGTTTCTTCTTCTTCTGAATGACCAAGATAGTTCCAGATCCTCCAGGTCCTGGCAGGACAAACTGAAGCCATGGTCCTTTCTTTGACTGACTATGTAAATGATCCCAACATTAGACTCAAGCTTTAGTTTTTACATCATCATTCTTTCTTTTGAGATAATTTATCCTTGTGGGGATTCCTAGACTATGGTGATAATAACAGCTACTTTCAAGAAATACTCTTTAAAAAATGGAATAATCCTATGAAGTCAGAAGTGGTTGGGGAGGATGGGAGGCCTGCTTGGGAACAGGATTTGCAGTTTGTAGTTTGCTCAGAGCTCTGCTGTTGCTTCTCTATTAATGATCTTGCAATTTTTAAATTAAAAAAAATTTTATTGAAGTTTAGTCAGTTTACAACGTTGTGTCAGTTTCTGGTATACAGCATAATGTTTCAGTCATACATACATATATGTCTGTTTTCATATTCTTTTTCATTACAGGTTGCTATAAGATATTGAATATAGTTCCCTGTGCTATACAATATGAATTTGTTTATCTATTTTATATATAGTAGTTAGTATCTGCAAATCTCAAACTCCCAATTTATCCCTTCCCACCCTCTTTCCCCCAGGTAACCATAAGTTTGTTTTCTATGTCTGTGAGTCTGTTTCTGTTTTATAAATAAGCTCATTTGTATCTTTATTTTTTTTATATAGATAACACATATAAAGAATATCATGTAGTATTTTTCTTTCTTTTTCTGGTTTACTTCACTTAGAATGGTGATCTCCAGGTCCATCCATGTTGCTGCAAATGGTATTATTCTTTTTTATGACTGAGTAATATTCCATTGTATAAATATACCACACCTTCTTTTTCTAGATCTGTTGATGAACATTTAGGTTGTTTCCATGTCTTGGCTATTGTAAATAGTGCTGCTATGAGCATTGGGGTGCATTTATCTTTTTGAATTAGAATTTCCTCTGGATATATGCTCAGGAGTGGGATTGCTGGATCATATGGTGAGTCTATTTTCAGTTTTTTAAGGAATCTCCATACTGTTTTCCATAATGGCTGCACTGAATTACATTCCCACCACAGTGTAGGAAGTTTCCCTTTTCTCCACATCCTTTCCAGCATTTATCATGTGCAGACTTTTTAATGATGGCCAATGATCCTGTAATTTGATTATTTCATCTAGACCACTGTTTCTTGATGGGCGGTCCCCTGAATCACCTAGGGGAAGGTGCTTGTCAAAAATGTGGACACCTGAGCCCCACCCCGGCCTTTCAGGGTCAGAGTCTCTGGGGATGGAGATAGGCAGTCTGCATCTTAACCAGATCCCTTGGTGGTCCTCATGCACACCCAAGGGTGAGAACCCCCAGTATAGAATACAGTTGAACAAATTAATGGCACTACCGACGTTATTGCAGCTTAAGCACTTCTCTCTCTGTTTTGAGAAGGAGAAAGAGATGATTAATACTTACAATTTCTTATTCATTCATGAGCTACAGGCTTTCCATGTTCACTTTTCTATAAAATGGGAGTTACGAGAGCTACCAAACTCTTTTTAATGTAAGAATGAATAAATGTTTAGTAAGTATTTGGGGCTTTCTGCTAAGAGGTAGTATAAATGTGCCAAGCATTATTACAGGAGAACTATGTTGATGGGGCTGACGTATGTATGCCCCAAGTTCCCATTTGCCATAATTTAAGGAAATAGGTACCGAAGCGGTGCCAGTGGGTCTTAGAGCTAAGTGACTGTTTTGGCTCTGTGAAGGGAGGGCATGCTTAACCCCAGGGAGCTATAAAACATCAGCTGAGTATTGATGGAGTTTGGAGTCAAATAGAAAACCTGTTCTCCTGTGAAAACATGCACATATGTGGAATTGCACTGCTATAATCAGGACACAACCAAATTCACAGATGTGCCCAATTTTCTGTTTCCTCTATATTTTCCCAGTTTCTCGGCACAGTGACAAATGAGGAAAGTACTAAACTGATTTTGCATAGCATCTCGTGGAAGCTGCTCACAAGTCTCACTGGTGGGAATGAACCTCACAAATGTTAGCAGTTAAGTGCTACATCTGTCTAATCCATCTCTGGGATACACTAAGCTCTCTGTTACTTTCATATAGCAAATTGAAGAACTCCCATCATTCTAAGTCAAGTTTCAAAAAATTTTTCCTTAAAAAAAATACTCTCCTCTCCCCAAAGATTTTTCTTCTTCTATTTTCATATTTTCAAGTGCATATGATTGATAATTATAAAATGGAATCAGAATATCTGACTGAAATCGGGAAAGATAAACCCCTTAGTCTTGTCTCTCTGACTACATATATTTCTCACCACTGTTAAAACTTTAAAACTCCTCCACCAACATCAAAAAAGGGAAGGTAGGATTTTCATAGTTTGGAAAAACA
Organism: Camelus dromedarius; assembly: GCF_036321535.1. Lineage (NCBI taxonomy): Eukaryota > Metazoa > Chordata > Mammalia > Artiodactyla > Camelidae > Camelus > Camelus dromedarius. The sequence goes on along the minus strand of NC_087439.1, from coordinate 72,655,570 downwards.
TATTGTAGCAAACAATTGTTTTTTTCTGACCATCAGCATCCACACCCCTCACCTTTTATTTCCTTTGTGGGAAATCACCTGGCTCCATTAAGTTCAGTCTTAATATTCCATCAATTAAGACATCCCCTCTCCCCCAGCCAAAGAGGAAGTGCCTGACCTAAGCTGGGCCAATCAGATGTGCTCTCCCGAGCTTTGAAGGACAGGTGAGTGCTCACTGCTAGTGGCAGTGCCTTGACAAGATGGTCCATTCATTTCTGCCACTCGGAACCCCAGGGCTGCCCTGAGTCCTGAACTATTCCTGATATGAATTTTCAGTCTTGCCTTTGCTTCTTCAGCCTCTCCATCTCTGCCCCATAAACTCTTCTTTTTCTTAACTGAGACAGGGTTCTTTACTGTTGCTTAAAAATCAGACATGTCCATTAAAATTTTTACCAACCAGCTTACCTATGGGAGAAGTCAGTGACCAACTGAGACATGCTCCTCATCAAAAAGAATGGTCGCTGGGCAGGGTAGCTACCAGTGGGCTCCTCGCAGAGAGCTTTTACTGAAGATATTAGATCTCACTGTTCTGCTCATTTTAGAAATAGTGACATTTTCACCTGAGCTAAGCTTTACCTATAGTCATACAATAGAAATAAAGGATGGTGATGTTAGTAAGACAGGCGGAAAGAGAGCCAAGCAAAGATGGGCAGAGGGACAGGGATGGAGATAATATGACCAGCACGAAGGAAAGAGCTGCACACGGTGAGGAAGTTTGCATTGAGTGGCTCTCAGTTCTGTAGAATCATAGAGATTCTTTTGGAATTTCCCCAGGACACAAGCTCCATGGCTTGAGGAAGATTGTCCTATGGTGGAAAAAAAGCACCGAGGACACATGATTGGAGAAAGGTTTCCTTTACTGAGTTAAATGGTATTGATAAACTGCTCGCTGACATTTACATGTGCCTCAAGAAATTGGAATAATGTCATGACCTCTCCACTTCAAATAATGGACAAGTTAAATTGTGAAGGACCAGTACTTGGTCTTCTTGGAGGAGAGGAAAAAGCTGTACGACATTAAAGGACAATGCTGAAGGTTACTGACAGGCCTAGGCTATTAACGTTCAGCATCATGAGGTTTCCCAGAAGGAGAAGTACAGAGAATGTAATGGAGCGGGTGCCTCCTTCTTCCGTCTCCTTCCTACACCTCAGCCAGGCTCCCTCCCACCCAATCAGACAGTCCCTCCAGAGCATCTTGCTGGTTCACACCTGACACAGTCCTTCCTCCCACCTGGAGCGCCCTTCTCCACCTTGGCTCCGTGGGACTGTCTACTCTTCCACGGCCCCTAGTACACGCAGCATCTCTGCACACACTAGAAAAACCACCCCTTGCTCAAGACACTTTGTTTCCCTCTGTCAGAATGTTGTTGAACTATATGGATTTTGTTAAAACAAACATTTCATCAATATTTTAAGGAAAATTCTTATTTAAAATATACTCACTTATAATAGCTTTGATACAAATAATGCCCTTTATAGCTGAGCAGCACATAAGCTGCATAATCATCTTGGTGGGTCTAGATGACAAAATATTCGGAGTCGCTCACGAAGAAGAGGCTCAGTGTTTACAGAGCTCACCTGGGACGCTTTCCCTGTGCGTGGAATGCCGGCTCCGTTATCACCTATCACACAGTTCTGTGTGTGCATCACCCCCACAATAAAGGGGAAACACTTTGAGAGGAGAAACTGTTGCTTACTGACTTCTGTAACTTCAGGGACCAGCAAAATACTGGTAAATGGTAATGCCCAGGAAATTTTTGTTGAAGAAATTAATGAAGAAACGTTCATACATGGTACTCAATGTAAGGTCTTGCACGTAAATAGCATTTATTGAATTACACTCCTGGAAACAAAAATTGGTGGTACTGGCACTTTTACATCGCCCACTATGAATATGGTGTAGGTATGTGTTTTGAGATATTAATGATAACATATTAATTCTAAGTGAGGACATTTTCATCTTTTAATACTGGGTCTGGCTAGTACTTAACACAGTGTAGATGTTCAAGAAACATTTGCTAAATGAATAAATGACTGATCATGAACGAGTCAGTAAGTGAATCGGAACAAGGAAAGTGCCGTCATCACTCTTCTTTATAAGCCAGAAGTACTGAGACTTGTTTTCTTAATGAAGTATGGTGCTTAGAGTAGTTGAAAAGTCTATCAGCATCATGATAAATGTTTGAGAGAATGTTTCCCCCCAATATAAAAGAAAAATATCTCTGCTATTAAGACATTAGATGCAGTGATACAGAGAAGGGTAAAAGCCTATATTAGGTGCAGAATAAAATGTTGCCCATGAAGTTAAAGGATTTTCTCCTGATTTTTTTGAGTAAGATAATGTTCCTGAAAAGAGGACTTGTAAACCAGCATATTGATTAAATGTTTCAGTTGGCTTTTATACTGGGACGTCAGCAAAAACACTGATTAGCAGAGGTAACTCTGAATTTTGTTGCACTCCACTCTCACCAGAAAACATCCAAGGCTATAAAAATAGTAGAAAGCAGAAATTTTGTTTTTCAAAAAGAAAATCAATGTCCAGAAACTATTGCTGGATCATCCCAAATTTATATACCTTCAGAGCCCATTCAGTTAAAATTGCCATGCGCTGTGGAGAGTCCTCACCATGAAAGCTCTCACTTTGTTCTACATGTGCTACTCACTAGGGCTGGCAAGTAAGCGAAGACAAGAAGGAGTGCAGGAAACATGCTTTCTGGCTAACTCCAAGACACCTCAAAATGTCTTTAATCAGAAGACTCAAACAGGGAGTGGGATATAGCTCAGTGGTAGAGGGTGTGCTTAGTGTGTACGAGGTCCTGGGTTCCATCCCCAGTACCTCCATTAGAAAGAAATAAAGAAAGAAACCTGATTACCCCCCCCAAAAAAAAATTGATTAAAAAATAAAATAGCTGTAACTAAAAAAAAGTTATTCAAAAACACAAAAAGGGCAAACTGAAATTAATAAATGCTTAATTAAATGTCCCCAAAATGTAACACTATGACAAATTCATTAGTGCTAAATTTGGAATTCATGAAATGTCCATTATATTTGAAAGCAATTTATGGGCTAGATTTTTTAGCGTTTTTCAAGTGATCAAGAAACCATGATCAAATCATTTTATTTATTTATTTTTTTAACTTTTTTTATTGATTTATAATCATTTTACAATGTTGTGTCAAATTCCAGTGTTCAGCACAATTTTTCAGTCATTCATGGACATATACACACTCATTGTCACATTTTTTTCTCTCTGAATTGTCATAACATTTTGTGTATATTTCCCTGTGCTATACAGTGTAATCTTGTTTATCTATTCTACAATTTTGAAATCCCAGTCTATCCCTTCTGACCCTCCACCCCCCTGGCAACCACAAGTCTGTATTCTCTGTCTGTGAGTCTATTTCTGTCCTGTATCTACGCTTTGTTTTTGTTTGTTTGTTTGTTTGTTTTTGTTTTTGTTTTTTAGATTCCACGTATGAGCAATCTCATATGGTATTTTTCTTTCTCTTTCTGGCTTACTTCACTTAGAATGACATTCTCCAGGAGCATCCATGTTGCTGCAAATGGCATTATGTTGTCGGTTTTTATGGCTGAGTAGTATTCCGTTGTATAAATACACCACATCTTCTTTATCCAGTCACCTGTTGATGGACATTTAGGCTGTTTCCATGTTTTGGCTATAAATCATTTTAAACACAAGAATATAAGCATCAATCTTGTAAAATGTATAAAAATTATAGTATGAGATATGAATGCATGTCTATATATTTGATACCATGTACACTGGAAGAGAGATTGCCGGGCCTATGGAGGTGACTCAAGTCCATGGTGATTGTATTCCTAGTGGTGAAAAAGAACCCAGAACCTGAAACAGCTTCTTCCCTTCTCCTGGTTCTCCTCTGGGGTCAGCCCATGGAGCAGGAGGCAGGGGAAAGAGCCCTGGATTTGGAGCCGGACGGCCAGGTTCCAGTTCGTGTGGGCTACCTCCTTTGTTATGTGACCTCGAGGCTGAGACGTATCACAAGTAATCTGTCTGCAAGAAGCTATCAGTTGAAACACTATTGTATTGGTTGTACTGGGAACCATCTATCTGTTGGGCAAAATTGACTCCTATCAGTTTCCTGTGTTTCAGCCTAAAATATGAAAGCATTTTGCAAAGTGTAAATGATTATAGGGATTAAGATTCCAAGGGAATTAGAAAGAAAAAGGGAGGGAGAGGGACCTTGGTGACTGCCTGCAGCTACTTGGAATAGCAGGGTAAGGGTTAAAAAACCACAGCACTGTGGCTCCGAAGTTTCTCACAGCCAGAAGCAACTCTTTGATCCCTGGTCTGGCACCTTCTGTGTCAACAGTGCGCCCCTCCTCAACATTCCCCCAAACTGTTGTTGCTCACGGGTCTGTGCAGGACGTTCATGTGTCCCCAGAGAAAACAGATATTGCTTTAGCCTCTTGTTTCCCTGTCCCCAATCACCCCACCACCCTCCCTCCTTCAAAGCAAAGGGAGAGAAAGGGGTGTGTGTGGTGGGCGCAGGGATGTGCTCTCCCAGGAGTTTCCAGTGCCTAACAGAATCAGATTTTCCAGTAACCTATAAAATGATTTTCACATCCATCTCTGGTAGAGCTCCGTAGCCACTGGTTAGATGATGACTATATGCATTCAGTCTATAGTTTGCCTTGGACAGACTTTCTTCTTCTTGTAGGTCTGCAGCGGGTGGAAGCACTATCCTCCCAGCTCAACTGTCTTCATGGAAGAGAAGAGATGTCACTGGGAGCTCCCAGACAGACTCCTGAATGGGGAGGAGGCTCCTCCACTCACGGTGAAGATGGTGAGTCCCTTATCTTGCTAGATTCACCTCCTCATTAATCAAAAATAATGATGAAAAGTAAAGAACGAATTTTTAGATAAAAGGCCAGAGGGTATCATGGGAAGTTTTTCAATCAGCTGTCTGCCAGAAGAGGAAGTCTTGAGGGTAAAGCTCCTCCCGGCCACACTTACCTACCCGACTGCCACGCCTCCTTCAACTTACAGCTTTTTTTTTGGCGGGGAGAGGTCAGGGAACTTTCTGGAAGACTCTAGACATACTTAGAATCCTGTGACTCCACACTTGCTGGGTTATGGGAGAGGGAACAGAGCGCTGAAAAGAAATAAAAGGGAAGGAGAAAGGGGAACCACCTCTCCAGCCTCCTGGTCCCTCAGGGTCGCCTGTGAGGGAGGCGACCTCTTATACAGTGGGGCTTCAGTATACTTAATGAGGGAGAAATAGGATGTAATTTTTTTTTCCCTTCAGAATCACTCCAGTATGATCTGCAGAGTGATTAGTGTGGCTCAGCCTCAGTTGGGATATTATGGCTTAAATTATTCCTATTAGTTTCCAGCTGACCTTGGAACACAAACATTACATATGATTTCAATGAAACTTTAGACTTTGTTGTTCTCAGTCAGCTAATGAAACAGCTGAACCTTCCCATGACTTGCGGTAATTATAATAAAGGGGAAGCATTATCACGAATAATGCAAACCGATTTACAAGATGGCAAAGTGATATTCTGGAAGTTGTGCACAAAGACACTAAAAATGTGAACTGAACACCGACTAAAAATGCAGTGCCATCCAGAAGGCTGATGCCCTGCTGCCAAAATGCTAGCCCACCTGGCAGCGTTACTTTCGTACAGTGAGTTCTGGCACAACTGACTGGTTACAAGAAACGTTATGTTAACAGGAAAAGCCACTTTAAAAGTCTGTTTGATGCTTAAAGCTCTCAAGTACACTCTAAACGTTTAAACGAATACTCCAAACTGATTAAAGCATTTATGGAAAATAAAAGTGTTTTGCCAGGGGGGCAAAAAATGAGGGATCTTGGTGGTTGTTGCTTGTTTGTTTGGTTTTACTGAGGTGTAGAACAGAAACCTCAAATTTGACAGATTTCCCAGTTCTAATTTAGTTTTAAAAGTTTAAGAGTTTATGCCACCCCAAACAATTTCTTCAAACTCAATGGATTTTTCAAATCAAATATAATGACCCTCCTGCTCTGGGAGAAGGGTGGGCCCTCTTTCTGGTTCTATTCTCAGTGCTGAATATAGTGCCTGGCCCAGAGTAGATACTTAATAAGTGATTAATGAAAACTGGGCACCTACAAGGTGGGAACTCAGCCTCGTCACTCACTTAGGAGCCCTCTGGCGTCACCTCATGTGTGTGGACATTTCACAGATGTTTCGGACATGCTGCTTTCTGATGAGACTGGCACATTTCAGCATCCTGCCCCCTGCTCCCCACAGGCCCAGTGAACTCCTCTTCATCCTTCAGATCCCTTTCTCTGACGAATCCCAGACTGGTGATGCCCAAGACTTCAAGCCAGCCAGTCTGGGTTTGATTTTTGGCTTTGCCATTCACAAGTGATCTTAAAAGTGACCTGACTGCTTTTTGCCTCAGTTTCTCCATCTGTAAAGTGGGTTTTTATGAGGGTTAAGTGAGTTCGTGGGCATCGAATTGTGAACATTTCACAAACGCCAGCTCTCAGTGTCTTGGGTTACCTGTGACACTATACTGCAATTATTTGTTTGCTTATACTGCCCTCGCTCAACTACAACTCATCCAGTGCAGGATTTCTGTCTTTCTATCTTTGTGCTCACCAGGTTTACAGAGCACAGGTTCTAAACTTGGTAAACAAGCAATAAATGTTTGCTGATTTAAATAAACTAAACTCAACCTATTCCCTGGGAGGAAAGTAAAGGCAAATTCTCTCTTATTCTTCAGGGAGGTCCTTGCAGATGGAGAAGATCATTTGGATTAGAAACCTGTAAATTCCACTGCGGGTGACTCACCTTGCTGGGAATGAAGCTGAGACATCTAATCTTCACCAAGAATCTGAACTAGCTACAGACTTTTGCTTTGGCCAGGTTTTTTTTTTAGGGATGTACAAGTTGATTTGAAGTGTGATTTTGCCTTTAAGAGATGTTTTCCTTTCCTTGTTATTATTTTGAGCAAATTCACATCATTCTTACTGTATTTCATTTTCTGAATGAAAGTCACCCCCTTCCCCACTTGCACAGCCAGGGCTGGGGAAAGGAGAGGTTTGGGGTATACCACTTTCTTCCAAAACTGTCATTGATTGGAAGAATCTGTTTTTTCCTCAACTTTTAACCACATTAAAAAAAAAATCTGTACAAAGTGTTTCCCCAGTTTCTGTTCTGAGTGATGTCATTCCCCAAGAACCCAAGTATTCAAAGAAATATCATAGTGAAAAAATGTGCTTTCAGGCCACAAAGCACAGCATAAAACTGAAGCTATTTGGTTGTTTCCAGAAAAATAATTGCTTATATACTGAACACTTTTCTCTAGTATTAGGTTAAAAAATGCAGACGTATTTATAGAAAACTATCAACGAAATACAAGTAAAGCTGTTCCTTGCATAGGACAAAAACTGTGACAGTGGTAAATAAGTAACTAAGGTTCGAGAGACTCTGGGTCAGAGAATGTTCTTGACATTTCTCAGCTCTTCCGTGAGAAACAGAGGAGTGTCACATCCTGGAGCAAGGATGTCCCCACCAGCCTCTCTGTGCTCCTTCCAGTGTCTTCCTAGGGAAACACAGGGGTCATGCCATCGATTGCATTTGGAGGTCCTGGCGGCTGGCTGTCCCCATGGCAGTGTTTATACAGCAAGGAAGCAAGAGGAGGGTTCCTAGCGCAGCCTCGCCTTTCTCTCTCCCTCTTTGCTGGAGCAGGGGGTCTTCAATCTCTCTCTTCCTCATGCAGTCCTGTCTTCTCTCAGCTGAGAAGATTCAAGACCCTCGTTGATGGTTGGTGCTTTGTTTTTTTTTTTAATGGAAATGAACCACTGAGTCACCCTCATTAAAAGCAGTTTGTCATTTAACCATCTGGGAATCACAGACAAAAGAGGTCTGTGGGTCCTGGATCCAGCGCCTCCCACCGCTGCACTGTTGTTCCCCGCTCTTTGCCCACTCCAGTTTCTGTATCCCAAGTACTTCCCCCTGCAGCACTGCTGTACCAGTGGACAGTATCACATGTGGCAAAGTTATTCTTGACCATCTAGGTAATCGTTCTCCTTAGTTACTAATCTTGGTGCCCTGTGGCATTCCCCACCTCAGCACAGGGGAGGTGCCTACTTGGCACCAGCCCCCGAGGCCAGGCTAGGAGTCACGAGGCTGAGGAGGAACCAGTTGCTGAATGGCTAGGCCTCTACACAGTGAGCTACTTTATCTTTTTCTTCTCTGGCCAGCCTCCTGCTGCTCTTGAATTATTCTCAGGTCCAGCCCTGGGCCTCATTGGGAAACAGGGGCTCAGGGAATCTACTTCCTCTCCCAGCTCCTCGTCAGCACCCAGGGCCCCACCCAGGGTCCCTGCAGACCGCCACACACGGAGTCCCCAGCCTCCCTCCAGCCCCATCCTCTGATAACTGGTACCGATTATTTCCAGATGGCGATACATTTAATTTGCATTTGGGGCCTTCTCTCTGCTTGTGAATAGACAATTTTTATTATGTTCCTTTAGAGAAAAGAGGCTTTTCCAAAAATCCAAAATCATATTCCACACTTCATCAGCACAGAAGGCTAGCCTGAGGGGGCAGAATGGAAAATGTATGCGATTGTGGTCTGACCCTGCCCTGTCACTCACTCCTCGGATGACCCTGGGCAAATCACTTAACCTGTGCGAGGCTGCACTGGCTCATCTTCCGAAGCAGAACTGCTGTTCCTCAGCCGTCCCACTTGAAGACATAACATTTAAACTCCCAGTGAGGAGTTCCAACGAGACGACCCTCGTGAAAGGGCTTCACGACGGCCAAGTGTTGTGCGGACGTCAGTAGTTCCACCGCATGGTGATGGGGGCAGAGGGCACTCTATCCTGTGGAGAACCCTATCAGGCGGCCCTTAGCCCTTCACATTCCCTCCCTCACCACGTGGTGAGGCCCCAGAGAACCCATATAAACCTTAGGAGCAGAGGCGGACTCCACTTTCCCCTCCCCAGTCAAAAGCGCGGACTGCCTGGCGCACACACGTGCCCTCTCTGGGCTTACGCTGCGAGCGTGAGCATCACCAGGTCCTAAACCAGTGAAGTGAGGCCTCTCTTCCGCAAGGATTCTGAAACCGTGCCTGTGGATCTCAGGCTCCATGGATCGGTTTTCGGAGCTTGATAAACCTCTTGAAGTGGTTCGCAAAATTGTATGCTCATTTTTTTGAGAAAATATCCATAACTTTCATCAGATTTTCAAAAAGGCCCTTGGCTCCAAAATGTCCCCAGATTCACTGCCCTAAGATAGTTCATTGAAATGATTGCAGTGACATGGATCACTTGCTTCATGGCTAGGTAGGAAAAGTACAGCTAGAATTAAAAACTAATATATTATTTTTAGTTGATAGGCTGTTACTTTATGAAAAAATTCTCAGATCCTCCATTTTGGGGGAACCCCATTAAGGGGTTCTGATGAAATATTAACAGAAATGCTCTGTGAATTGCCAAGCACTACACAAATGAGGTTTTATCACACTTTCCCTGCCCTAGACTTTTTTCACCCTTATCTCTACATCCTCCATTTTTCCACCATTTATAATTTTTTAAATTAGAATAACAGATTTTCTGCCTATACATAGAATGACTAGAAAAATTGAAAATTAATATATAACATATATTATGGTTATGTATGTAATAAATATTAATAGATACATACATATATACACATTTATATCCTTTTATAACTTTTATAACTTTCTTGACTTTTTCCTCTGTTTCTCAATTGCCATTTCTTTCCATTATCTATATTAATATTTTGAATTATTAGAATGTATTCTAGTATCATGTGATCCTGAATAAGGCAAGGCTTTTATTTGCACGATACTATGATTTATGAGAAATACATATATATGGTCATCCAGATGACCAAAACATATTTCTCATATATATTTGGCCTTCATCCACAGATCTTGACTCACAGCTCCTAAAAACCCTGAGGATTTCATCCCACTCCAGAGCTGGGGCTGGTTGCCGGCAGAATTAACTGTGTGATTAGGAGGCTGGATCTTTGAACACCATTCCCTGATTTACTGGGAGGGAGAGGACTTGAAGTTGAATTGGTTTCCATTGGTCATGATTTAGTCAATCATGACTATTTACTGAAGCCTCCATGAAAACCCAAAGGATAGCTCTTTGGCCCTTTTCCAGAAACTTCCACCTTGGGAACCGTCAGCTTCCCTGTGCCACCATCCAGGCCCCTGCGCTCCATGAAGACAGAAGCACCTTTCTTTGGGATCTTGCCCTATGTACCTCTTCACCTGGGTGTTGATTCGTATCCTTTAATATCCTTTCATAATAAGTTGGTATTCTAGCGCTTAAGTGGGTTTTCCTGAGTTCTGGGAGCCATTCTAGCAAATTAATTGAACCTGAGGAGTGGACCGTGGGAACTCTGATTTATAGTCAGAAGCACAGGTAACAACCTGGACTTGCGATTGGCATCCTGAGTTGCAGGGGTCGTTGGCACCTCCAGTTCATAGCTGGTTGGTCAAAAGCACAGGTAACAACTTGAGCTTGTGACTGGCATCTGAAGGGGAGAGCGGTCTTGTGGGACTGAACCCTTTACCTGTGGAATCTGATTCTGTCTCCAGGGAGATAGTGTAAGAACTGACCTGAAATCTTGGACAGCCGGCTGACCTCTGAGAATTGTTTGCTGGTGTGGGAAACCTCCACACACACACACACACACACACACACAGGTTAGAATTGGGTCCAAGAACTTTGTAATATGTTTGTTTTTGTCCAAAACAATCCCTCAGAAGGGAAGGAGAGGGTTGTCAAATATTTGAGCCCTTACAAATTCTTCCATATCACAGAACATTTTCTCAAATATTTTGCTGAACAGCACTACAGTTTAAGCACCGGATCTACTTTTATGTAAACGGCACACGTAGTTTGGAGATCTCCTTTTATTCAAGCATGTAAAGAAGTTTTTCAGCAAGAGTGAATGCGCAATATGTTTTCTAAATTCCTGCGTGTCCTCACATTTAATTAATAGTTCGGTTGTGAGAATAAAGTGCTAAGCAATTATTCATTTTTTCTTATAACTTTGAAAGCATTGCTTTATTGTCATCTAGCACACAGTTGGATGATGGAAATTCTGTCATCTGATGCTCATTCCTTTGTAGGTAGTAAGAGTAGTCATGAGTCCCACCCACCAATTTCCAGTGCTTGGCCTGTGGTAAGGTTGCACTTCTTGGCCTCCTTGAGTTTGAATAGGATCATGTGACTAATTTTGGCCAATGAACTGTGAGCAGAGAGATATGTGTCCCTTCCAGGCCACAGCATTTATTTTGAGAACCTCTAGAACCCTCCCATTTGCCTTCACCATGGTGGATGACAGCAGTCCATCTAGCAGAACCATCAGCGTAGGTCCCAGAGTGACAATGGTGATGACCCTGGAGCAGCCTCTCCATACCTTATGTCTATTCTGGACACGCTCAACCTCTCTTGTGGTTCTTTCTCAGCTCCCCAAACCCTCACTACAAAGCTCTGGGCACAAATTACATGCCTCCTTTGGAGTGTGAAATGCTGGCTTTAGCTTAAGGGCGGGAGTTTTCATTGTCAGCCACTTTATGGTAGGAGAGGGGCAAGGATGCTCTTTTAAAGGATTAACTGGTAACTGGCCCACCCTATCCTTCACATTTAGTGATTTGAACTTGGCGATTTCTGGACTCCTGAGGACGTCCCTTCCTTACTTCTGGTATCTTGGGCTTTGGTTTCCTCTGCTCTTTCTCTGTCTATTCTGATCACATATGTTTTCACTATTCTAGGAATTCAACATTTTTGACTGACAGATGGTTTCCAGCATTGTTCTGCTTTTATTAAAAAACAAAACAAAACAAAACAAAACAAAAACGCTTTACTGTCATTTCAAAGGGATCTTTGGAGGAAAGGGGAGGTAAATGTCTGCGCTCAGTCTCCCATTTTCAGCTGGAAGTTAAACGTCCAATTTTTAAACAAGGGTTTTTCTTAAGAAAAAGATCATACCAACTCTGAGTTGTCTAAGTAAAAGGCAATATATGAGAGCCTTAAGAATATAAACCATCTCCTCCTGGGATCTTAATAAACAATTGTACTTAAATTTTAGAAACACAACTTAGAAGGACATGGAAAAGTTAAAGATGTGTAAAAGGATATAATAAAGATAATTTGAGGCTTGGGTAATAGGGATTTGAGGAGAAGTAAATGGAATTAGGACTATTTATTTTAGCCAAATAAAATTTCAGATTGTCCTAATATAGTAATGTATAAAGTGCTAATGCGCATATCAAATTTTCTGTATCTCTACTCAGGCCAAAGTAAGTAGAAACTGACATTAACAATACAAAAAGACCTTTAGGTGAAAAACACAAAAAGAGCTTTCTCCATGTAACATGAGCAGTGGAAGACCTAAGGAAGGTACAGGAACCAGTTCTCCAACTCTTAGAAAAAAATTGGGAGGGTTGGTTCAGTTTGTAGATCTGCTGAAGATAGGAGTCTATGTTAGACTCTGTCCCTATGGCACCATGGTTGCCTGCGAGATGAGATTGTGGTAAGTTTTTGGATCCTGGAAATAGGTCATGGGACTGTCGATTAAGCTGTGAAAAAAGCATGTCTTTCATCGTCCTTCTAACATGGCGTAATTCATGAGAAGCTTGAAATAGTAGTGTGTTGTACTGGAGTATTTTTGTCAACTATTAAAAAGCTCATATTTAACTTTTCCATTATGAACTTGAGACTTCTTTGGACTTTGTCTTCTTCCCATAAAGTCTTCCCAGATAATGTTTTCCCAGCAATTTGACCGGACAGCCTGACCCATACCCTTGCTAGTTATAACCCCTAAGCTGCTCATTGTTCTTTATTTAATTACCTCTAGTGGTATAGTTTCTTCCCCTCTTATTCGTTGTTTTGATAGAATTACCAACACAGAAAAGCAGAAGAAGAGAAAACCAGCTTTTATTAAGGACTATTTACTTTAGCCAGATAAAATTTCAGATTGTCCTAATATAGTAAAATTTCAAGTGCATAAAGTGCTAATGTGCCGATTTGATTGTCTGTTTCTCCGTTAAGGCCAAAATAAGTAGAAACTGACTTTGCAGGGAAAAAAAAAGAAAGAACCCTAGGTAAAAAAATTTAAAAAGACTTTCTGAATATGAGGGTTTTTAACTTTGGCAATAAAATACCCAAGAAAGAGACAGAAACTAATTCCTCAATTCTTTAAAAAAAATTAGGAGGGATGGTTTAATCATAAAACCTGTCAGTATTTCAATGATAGAGACTATTGCAAACTTCTAAGAGGCATGGAGTCCTGGTTCTGTCTTTGTAACCCTGGGAATGTCATGAGGGTCTTGCAAATTAGGAGTAAGTAAGTTAACCAGAATTAACTCACTGGTTTAGAGAGGCCCAAAGTTTGCTTGTGGCAGGGGGATGTTGCAGATCTGCCTTTTTTGGCTGGATATGGGGTAGGGGGAGAAGTGGAGTAAGTGAAGCAGCACTTTAGTTTTATTGAAGTGCCCACACCTTGGGTTTATCTGGAGGCATAGAAACCCAAAGGACACAAGACTTCCCTTACTCAATCATTCATTTATTCTTCTATTCAATTAAGCATTAATCAAATGTATAACACTGAGTTAGAGTTGAGAGAGAGCAAAAGAATGCAAGATACAGATCTTGACAGTTGTCACCAGGGCACAGGGGTTGGCACAAAGATGCCAGAAGACACAAGGAACAAAGTTCCTTTAATGTCAGTAAAAGACATGAGCACTTCACTATCATAAGACAGTCACTGCCAGTGAAACCAGTTGATAAAGTAAGGATTCTTTGGGGTCCTTCAAAAAGTTCCCTTTGACATTTTTGAGAAGTTTTAAGCTCTCGCCCCATCCCACTGTTCTGCAGTCTCTGGCTCTAGGACTGTCTGACCACTGGGTGCGAGGAACTGATAAGCCCTTTAGCACCTTGCCTCACAGGTCTGCCGTGGGGCAGCAGTATCTGCCTGGTTTAGGAACTTGTTCAAAATGCAGAATCTTGGGCCTTATCCCAAACCTACTAAGTCAGGTAGCATAACAAGTTCCTCAGGAAATTTATTTGCATAAGGTAGTTTGACAAGCATCACCTCAATACATTCCTAAATGCTTATAGGGAAAATGAGTGAATTGAAGGCAAACTGCCTGGAGTCGGTTTCCAAAATGACTTCCATCCTGTCCCCAGCAGGAGTAGGATGTCGAGTCTGCTGGATGTTCCTTGTATGGGAGGAGTGTACAGTCTTTTCTTTCTTTCTTTCTTTTTCCTTAAATAACCCTTTCTTCTCCAGGATGAAATGCTCTCATCCCTTACTTAACATATCTTTTTTCATCCTTTCACTCCCAGTCTGTGTGTCCTTAAAGCTAAAGTGAAGTCTCTTGTAGGCAGCAGAAGATGAGTCTTGTTCTTTCATCCTTTGAACCACTCTATGCCTATTGATTGGACAATTTAATCCATATATGTTTAAAGTAATTTTTCTTATTGAAGTATAGTTGATTTACAATATTGTGTTAGTTTCAAGTATACAGCTAACTGACTCAGTTTTTTTCAGACTATATCCCATTGTAGGTTATTACAAGATTTTGACTGTAATTCCCTGTGCTATACAATAAATCCTTGTTGTTTATCTATCTTTTGTATAATAGTTAGTATCTGTTAATCCCATATTCCTAATATGTCCCTCCCTCCTTCCCTCTCCCCTTTGGTAACCATACTTTGTTTTCTGTGTCTGTAAGTCTGTTTCTGTTTTGTATATATATTCATTTTTTTTTTTAGGTTCTTAACATGTAAGGTAATTATCAATAGGTAAGGACCTACTATTGCCATTTTGCTAATTGTTTTCTGACTATTTTGTAGATCCTCTGTTTCTTGCTTCCTTGCTAATTGTCTTCCTTTGTGATTCGATAACTTTGTGGCGACACGCTTTGACTCCTTCATCATAATTTTTTGTGTGTATTTACTGTAGGTATTTCCTTTGTGGTTACCAAGAGGTTTACATGAAATATCTTAACATTTATAACATCTTATTTTAAGCTGAAAACAACTAGCTCCTGGTAACCACTATTCTACTTTCTGTCTCTACGAGTTTGACTACTCTAGGTACCACATGTAAGTGGAATCATACAGTATTTATCCTTTTATGTCTGGTTTATGACACCAGTACATGCTACTAAAATAGCTGATAAAAATAATAATAATACTAAATGTTAGTGATAATGTGAAGCAACTAGAACTCACATACATTTTTAGTGGGAGTATAAAATAGTGTAACCAATTTGGGGAAACATTTGGGCAGTTTCTTAAAAAGTATAACATATGTTTAAAATACAGTCCATCAATTTTACTCCTAGGTAGTCACCCAAGAGAAATGAAACATATGTCCACACAAAGACCTGTGCGTAAATGTTGAGAGCAGCTTTACTTGCACTAGGCAGAAGGTGGAAACAACCTAAGTGTACATGGGCAGGCTGCGATACAGTCATAAAGTGGAACATACTCAGTGGTGAAAGGGAGCAAACTGCTGATACACACCACAGGGATGAATTTAAAACCATGATGCTGTGTGAAAGAAGTCAGACATGGACGAGGACATACTGTGTCCTTGCATTTATATCACATTCTAGGACAGGCAAATCAAACCTACTATGGTATAAGTAGATTCCATTACAAAATCTATTGTGGGGTTGCCAAGGACCTTCAAGGGGGGGACTGGACTGTCAAGGGAAGCAAAGGAAAATTTTTAGGTGATATAAATATTCTGTTTCTCTCTTGACTGGCGATGGCAGTTCCATACATGTATACTTCTGTCAAAGGTCATTTAGATGTACACTTAAAATAGATGCATTTTATGATACATAAATGAAAACTCAGTGCAGTTGCTTTTCTTTCAAAGTAATTTCTCATAGTAACTAAGAAACTATGACAATAATCTAAGTTTCCAAATCACCATAATATACTTAAGTCTGATCTAAGTATGACAAATTAACACCTTACACTGAGGAAGGCATTTCAGTTACTAGCTTCCTTTATTCATAAACTGAAATAATTTCCCATAATACCATTAGTAAAATAATTACATTTACTCTTTCTTTTTCAGATTTTCTAAATACGCTACTACATTTCAAACAAATAGACTGAAGAATAGAATAATGTAAATTTTAAATGTTTGGGTTACCAGACATCAAAATTTATCTTATAAAATTACTTATAATAGACCCTAAGGAAATGGAATAAAGCATTTCAAAATAGCTTTCTTTATATTTCAAATATACTCTGTTATGTTAAATGACACTTTAAAAATAAAACCGAGCACATGGGAAGTTCCAATAGTGTACTTCTGTATCTGCTACTGAGTTGTTATACAAAATTGCCTAAAACACTTTTCACTTCAAAGCTCATGAAATTATACAAGTTCTATTGGTAATTTGCATGGGTAAAATACATGAGTCCAATGAGGCCTTTTTATAAATTATAAAGAATTCATGGAAAAATAATTATTAAAAATAACATATAATATTTCAATACTACAGAAGAAAAAGAACAATCCAACAATAAAAATGTGGTCTTGTGTTCTAAAGATTATCCTCAAAGGATAAGTGAGATATTGTTACCATCTTGTGAAAATAAATCTTATCATTGCTTTGGACATATCCAGAGTAGAATGCTGCTGTGTTTGATGATATTGTCTCCTAGGGTTTGAGATTTTAACACCAACAAACATGCTTTTCTATTTTGAATTTTATCAGACTTTGATTCTGAATTTTAAAACAGAATTGAATATGTTTCATGTTTCCTGGTATTTCCATAACAAAATAGCATCCTTTCTAAAAAGATTAGATTACAAAAAGGGAAGGAGGTGGGAGAATATCTCACCCAGAATGTCAGGTTTCAGGAGTATGTCCTAGGGACCAGAACCTGTACGTTCATCTGCAGAGATGTGACTTCCACAGTGTCTGCAGAGAGCTGTAAAGTAATTAAACAAATTGCACTGAGTCATTTTACTCAGATAAATTCAACCCTTAAAACTAAGAAGGACTGCCAATTTGATCAGAAACCTGTGATCTTTAAAAATTTTGAGAAAACAGTTTTTTTCTCTTTTTTAAGTTATACCATGGGATCGCTTGACAAACAAAACTCTTCTATCCATCCACAGGAGGGTTATCTCTAAGTCTTTTGATTCTCTGGTTTTGAATTATATATAATCAGGAAACCCTAGGCTTGTCTTCCCTCAAAGCTCTTCCACTGCAATAGCATGATTTACTGGAAAGTTATTTACCATACTCCACATCTTCAAAGAGCAGATCCCCTTTATTTTTCTACCACAAAGTGCTCCTTAGAAATTTTCATTACGGCAATATGAATTAATGCCAGTTGTTACTCCAGGAGAGATCAAACTGAAACCTCCACAGAAGTCCAATTAACAGGAATCTCACAGGAAGTGATAGATACCGTGATGTGCTCTTCTGTGATTAATGGACTATGCCCTCTGGTTAAAAAAAAAAAAAAAAAAAAAAAAATTGGTAGCAAAATTGAACAAGCCCCCAGGGCATAAAACAAACTGCAAAAATAAACACAAGGAGTGTAAGTAACAAATTTTAAAATGTATAATCAATAAGGATGGGTGAATATGGCAGCAATTTGAGATAAAACTACATTTTGGACTATTTTTAAAACGTTTCCCATTTGGCAGAACACCAAATGGGCTTTGCCAAGCACTTTTTCTTCTTAATTTTTAAGTACGTATGTATTTCAAGGAAAATTTAATCCATATGTTCCTCTCTCATTTACACAGTTTATCAAACTGTTGCTTTGAACGAGCCATTTAATGTCTAGGAAAGCTGAAGAGTACTTCTTTTTTTCCCCCAAACAAATTTTTAGCTTTTTCTTTTCCTCCCTGAATTAGATATGTGTTTGGTACTACCTAGAAAGCTAATTGAAAAATATTCAATTCTGCTTTAAAATTCAGAATCAAAGTCTGATAGAATTCAAAATAGAAAAGCATACTCTCTCCTATAGTATTATATTTTCGAGTTTCTAAAGCCGCCTTTTATTCACATGGTTCTTATCAATCAAAGAATGTTAGAATTGAAAAATACCTTAGAAATGGTGTTTTTCTCTCACTTGAAAAAAAAAAAAAACAACTAGGAAACTGAGTCCCAGAGAAGATGAAGAATCTGCCAAAATCACAACATTAATTAGTGGCAGAGCCAAGACATGTGTCTTCCCATTAGTGACTTCTTTGGTTTTTCTGGTTTTAATTAGAATTTCATTTATAACATACAGAAGTGAAGGCATAATACTAGATTATAAGAAAACAGTGGAGTTCATTTCTGCATGAAATGTGCCTGCCTGCTTCCAACAGACCAACACCTGGGCAACTAACAGGCTAGGAATCAAAAGTTCAACCTCTGGTGTTGTCATTGAAAATTTGAATGGCGTACTTCACTATGTGATCTCAATTATATCTATCCTCTACCATCCCCACAAGGGTAGGTGATAGACATGTTTAAAATAAAAATTAAGGCCAGGTACACTCTTAACGTTTACCAGGAAAACAAGCTGATTCTCCTTTAACTGAGAAGAATATTTCTGTGTCTCCTTATTCTTCTCTTCCTTCCTCCTCCTCCCCGAAAGGGGATCATTGTTCTGGACTACACAGAAATCAGGTGATGGGCATACAGTGGCATCTGGAGGGTCTCAGCGAAGACATCAGTCCATGGGATAGGATTAGGGTACACCTTTGGTTCAGCCTCTATCATCAGTGTATTCAGTCATCCCAGTTTCCTGAGGCACAGAAAAAAAGCACAAATGAGTAAACACCTGTTCTCCCCAGGGAAATAAAAGAAGAGAACAGAAGACCACTGGGGCTTCCAGTTGTCATGTCAGGAGGCAGTCATAAGCTGCAAACCACAAATCACAATCAAAAGAACTTCAGAAGATTCTGTAACCTTGTAACTTACCAGTGTTCACATTCTGTTACTCTATTTTGTAGCAGCAATTCCCAGCAAACCCTTATTTGTTTCACTGTGATGAGACGGGGCATGTAGTATGTGTGTATTTGGGGAGTAGCAAAGAAAAGCTGAGAGATCTTTTATTGAAGGAGAAACTAAAATCACATAGTACAGAACAGCTCAACCACTAATTGTTTAACCTTGGGAACATTATTTAACCTCTGTTTAGTTTCCTCATCTATAAAATGGAAATAGTAACATGACCTACTTCATAAGGGTTAGTGAAGTAATACATGTAAAGCACTTAGGACGGTGTTTGCATATAACAAGACCTCAATAAACATAACTGTGGTTGCACTGATATTATTATTTTACACTGAGATAGGAAAACAGGCTGAATTCCTAGAGCTTGAGGCAAACAGAAAAAGAAAACACAGGAAGATTATTTAGAACTGATAAGGAGCCCTGAGTCTAAGCAATCTAAAAGCTGTTATAGATGGACTGAACTGGAATTCTAAACCTGACTGTCTACTGAAAATGAAAAATGAGGACTCAATGACACCAGAGCAGGTGCTCATATCATCAGTATATGGGACATCTGAAAGAATATAACCCTACTTCCTTCTATCTTGACCTCCAGCTGTCAAAAACAACAGCGCGTTCAAAGATTGGCTAGACCTTGGAACCCAGTGCAAAACGCTCACAAGTCTCCCCAGGTCTCTTGGTTTGAGAAATGGTTACTATTTAGACACAATAGCTTTGGGGCTTAAGTGAGGTGGATTTCTGAGTTGCTTTTTCTTGGTGAAGTTTTTTCTCTTTTGATTGTATGTAATTTGATTGGTTATATCAGATGATAAACAGATTGGAAAGCACACTGGCTTGAGAAGTGGGTAAATGTGATTGCAGTCTTGGTTTTTGCTTTAAGTGTCACTCCGAAGACAACAGTCTTTTTCTAGGGAGTTGTTGTCTATGTGAAAACGAGGTTGGCTTTGGAGATCTTAAATGTCCCTACTACACTAACATTTTGTGAACCTATAATGGTGTAATTATAAAACAGCTGAGACTGGTTTTCCTGGCCACAATTACCCTATTGTCAGAATTGATTTATATAGCACCTTTCTTTGAAAGTTCCAGGCATTCAATTCAGAATAATTGAGAAAATAGAGAGGAATACGATGAATACAATACGCTTTTGGGTTGGATCTGGGTTCAAATTTGGACTCTTTCACTTTATCAATGGCTCAATATTGAACAAATTGCTTAATTTCTCTGAGTGTCACTTTGCTCAGTCATGAAATATGGCTCACATTACCTATTTCATAGCATTGTTCAAAGAGTAAATGAGAGAACATACGTCATGTGCCTCCCTCTTAATTGATGCCCAATAAAAGGAAGATATTATCACAGAGGCAGGAAAAGAAATAATGGATTCAAGCATCTGAAAGGTCTTGCACCTAAGGGAGTGTCAGAATGCATAATAACACTCTCTAAACCCAACAGATTGTTGTCATTTTTTCTGTCATGTGCTAAAATATTATCAGTGGAGACCCCAGAAGGGGTAACATGACGTGTTTGTTGAATGAATTAATGAAGTTGTTCCCCTCAGCCAGGACTCTTGGACTTTGTTGAATACCTTCACAGTTTGTAAGAGGCTTACATCACACACTTGACCATTGAATTCTTAGTACCAGACATTTTGGGCCTAAGTGACATAAACTTATATGGATGAATAAGTGAAGTGTTTCATATTTAAATAATAAAAATATTATTTTTAAGTTTGCTTCTGATGGATAGGTCTGAAATGGCTAAAAAATTATATTTTTTATAAATGGGAAGGGGGTACATGAGAATATAACAAAAACGAGACTGATTCTAGACTGTGCACAACAGTAGTGAACAAGTGTCCTCTACTGAAAAGGACTTTAGAGATGGAAACTTCCCCCTTGATAGAAGGAAACATTAATGATGCAACTTGGATAGTATCTTCAGGCTTGACCAAGGGCTACTGGGAAAGGAAAGAGATGCTTGGCCTTCAGAAGAGAGTTGCTGAGATCTACCTGCAGAGGTAAGAAGCAAGGTAGGACCACTGCATTCAAGCTTTTGGCTGACAAAATCAGGAACCAAGAGACCATGGATTACTCTTTTAGCTCCGAGACTTCCCCGAGGTTATTTCTGTTGCTCCTTTCGGTTTCCCACGATTACCAATAAAATCTCTAAAATAATCTTTAAAAATAGTGTGCATTCTGAAGTAGTGATAGGAAATTGCTTTGCACTCTGCAGCCAGACTTAAATGTGGGGGGGGGGGGGGAATCACAAAGGATGGAGGGAAGCGACTACAGGAAAACAGAGGGGGCAGGCTGAGTCCCAGGGGCCTCTGTGAGGAAGACAGGAGAACTGGGCCAGCACAGGTATTCTGGGAATCCCAGACACAGTGAAGGATCAAGCCAGGAAACCACTGTCTCTTGGTTTCTAAAAATTCAGTTTTTGGTTTTTTTCTCCAAGCTTACGATCTACTTTAAAATCTGTATTCTAGTAGGTAATAATTCTTTCTTACAACTTTTTTTTTTTTTACAGTGCTTTCTAAAAGAATAATATTCTGGGTTTGGGGAATGCTGAGAAGTCCAGCTCACTAAGAAATAAATTCAACCTGATTACTTAACCAAACTTCCCGAGTGGCCAGTATATGAATTCATCTCCAAGTCAAGAATGAACAGAACACTGTCTTACCACATGTCATCATTTCCTGCCTTTAAGAAGGGATGAGAAAGACTTGTGTTGAACCAATTCAGAATATTTCAGGTTTGTCTTCAGCTGAAACCTAGGAATCAAAGCAAAAGAGAAGATAAATACATACATACATACATACATACACACATACATACAAACAAAATTTGTGAGCTTCGGGAAACAAGTGGTGTGTGTGGGGGGGAGCTAATTTTCAAAGGTCTCCCTGCACCCCACATCCACTCTCCTCTCTTCTAGGACCTTTCCGCCTCTCTTCATTTCAGTTTTGAGTTAGGAATACTGGAACTGATCACTTTTCAGCCTCAATAAGTCCTTGCTAATTATTTTAACATTTCAGGTTCAGGAAACCCAAACCCAGTGTTTGCTAAGTGCTCCTTGCCTTGATTTGTATGCCCTCTTATATTTCAAGGGAAGTTGGGTCCATGTGTTTCTGATTCATTTTTATTTAACTCATCAAGACATTGTTTCATGAAGGCCATTTGATGTCCAAAGGTTCTACTGAACCTTTTGTTTGTTAAACCATAAAGCCTGTGCAGGAATACGCAGCTTATGACAAAAGAACAGAATTAGGAGACTCAGAGACTAGCCAGCCTACCTTTGCCCCCGCCGTGGTTGCACACAATGAAGAATCACTTTTCTAGGTATCTGTGTTATCTGGGTAGAGATAACAATGTTTAATGTAAGGTTTAGAGAATTTTATGATAAAATATAACTTAGGAGCATCTTTGTTAGAAGTAAGACATATTATAAACCAATACCAAAATAGCTCTAGAGTTGCAAGAATGAGTTTTTGCCTGGTTTTGAGGCTGTTATAGTAGTTTTCCTGCTCAAGTACCACAACTCAAAAGTAAAATTTCAAATGATGATTAGACGAAACATATTGTTTCCACCAGAAAGCATAGCCCTTACATGGCTTTGTTCACTGGGAGAATACGACATTTCCCACTGGTTTCCTTTCTAAGCTAACAATCACACCACAAATCTATTTAACAGTGTGCACAAAGATAAGGGGTAGGGAATCTTTCTGTTTTTGACCCAAAGGCAGAGATTGTCCTAATATTTTATTTTGGAGCTCAGAACACTGAATTCAGATTCCTTCAAATGTAGCAGGTATCAACAGTGAAAAAAAAAATTTATTCATTAATTCTAGCTTTCCACTAGGTTCATTATTTCTTCAGTCACTTGCTGTTCTGGGGTTACCAGGTAGCACCCAGAAAGTTTGCCACGCCTCCAGAGGGCATAACAGGATTCAAAAATCAGTTTTGACTGGGGTCAGTAGCAGAAATCAAGGGTGTTCTAATCAAAATGACAAGGAAGTTGAGAAAACATGTCCAGGCAAGGTAATGGAATCTGCCTTTCTGGCTTTTTGCATCAGCAAGTCATCTAGAAGAGAAGACAGTGGCCATGGGTTGATGGAGACTTTTGAAAATTAGCTTTTTACTCAAACCACTTGTTTCTGAAGCTCACAAATTTTGTATTGATTTATCTATTTACTTGCTTATTATCTCTAGATCATTTGATCACCAAGCTATGTCTTGGTGTCAGGCAAAGAAAGGGCCCAGTCAAACACACATAGTCACCATCCAGAACAGGCTGAGGCACACAGGTGGAGGGTCAATAAACACGGAGCCCCCTTGCCTCGGCATCCCAGGAAGAGGAGTGGCTGGACTGGGCACGGCCAGACACACCGTGGGTGTGCTGCAGGGGGAGACCAAGCCCCTGTTCTGTTCTTTCTCTAGGGTTCTCATGAAAGCAGCCTTGTGATAAGGGGTGGGGGGCAAAACAATCCAAGTTTTGTTAGCAGCTGCTTCAGGGAATGTTCATACCCGTGCTGAGTATACCAGCTACCCGGCACCAATGTCCCCGGGGAGACTTTATAGACGAGGAGACGGGTCACTGACTCTCCTGCTGAGGTGACAGGTAGTAATTGATCCCAGCTGGCTCCTCCCAGGCAGTCGAGGGCCTTTTTGTCTCTCTGCAATTGGCAAGCTGTTGAGACCCACATAGGAGAGTATCTATCACTTGCCCAGGGAGTGGGATGAAAAAATCAGGAAAGACATAGCATCTGTATTTGATCCAAGGAAAACAAACAAACAAACAAACAACAAAGAAACAAACAAAAACCAACGGCTGGCCTTCTAGTGGGTTCACAGTCTGGTGAATGATGTCCAAAGACAGATAATGACCACACAACAGAGAAAATGATCTTATAGAGGTGTGAGTGCCATCAGTGATACCACAAATGAGGCAGTGAGCCATTCTGGTGACAGGAGGGAGGGTTCTTGGAAACCTTTCCAAGGAGTACATGCTCATGATGGGAAGGCTGTCGATGGTACAGGTGGAGGGAAGGGCATTCCAGGCACAGGGAAACATGGGTAATTAAGCAGGAACCCTAACTACAACCAAGACAAAGAAAGTTTGAAAGAAATAGACAAGTCCCACTCCTGCCCCATTTTCCATATTCTGGACGAGTCAAACCCTCAGAAGCTGAAGTCTAACAAGTGTATAGCAGTTTCCCCAAATTCCATAAACAACTAAGCAATACCAGGTCCACTTCAAAAGCGAAAATTCTATTAGACCCCGCTGAAGTCAAAAACTGCCCCTCAGATGTCCACCATCCCATCTCCTAGCTGAGTGGCCTCGTCACCGTCCTCTTCCCTGTGGTCACTGAGCAGGAGGACTGTTAGCCAGGCTTCCCTGGCCAGCTGGCTCTTCTGTCTCTTTCGGCCAGGAGTTGTTTCTGTCTCACCACCAAGCCAAGCCGCTTATATGTATTAAAAGGAGCAAAGAATTCCCTTCTGGTCAGGCCAAAGAACACAGCTCCTATAACAAGAATCAAAGCTTTGAAAATAAGAGATTCCTTCTTTTTAAGGTTCATCATATTTGTTTATAGTTGTTCCTGCTTCAGAATCCCAGAGGCTTAACACTGGTGGGGTCGCAGTGTCCTCTCCCCCCTAGTCCACACCCGCCAATGTTCTGGTTCACAGGAAAGCTGATATACTATCTCCTTTAGAAGCTCAAGTGACTCTGCCCTTAAAAACATCATTCTGCTTGTACCAGGGATGCCAGTGTCCTCTGACCACCTGCTAATCCTCTTCCATGATCACTCGGCAGCCCCTCTCCCTCTCTGACTCTCTTTCTTCCCAGGCAGGCAGTGAACAAAGCGACATCCTTGGGAGATCCGAAAGGCTTCAGGCTCTGAATTTTCATATTCATAGCTCTCAAACTGGCGAGAGAGGGTCCTTGCTTTAGCTATTTAGGTACAAATACAAGAAATGGGAAGAAAATTTAGAAGCACATAAATTTATACATGTAAATCTTAGCATGTTTTGAAAAGCATGATGCACTTAAATCTGGCTGAGATGCTAATTTAGCAAAAGGGTGTATTCAAAGATTCACTCTTGGTAGGGACGTGTTTTAGGAACAGAGAATATTTAGATAAATTTTTAGGCAGAATTCAGGAAAAAATCATCTATCTGCTTAAAAAACATCAGCTGAGAGGGTGAGGAGCTGATTTCCCAGAAAGGCTCTTAATTGCATTAAAGTTTATCAGAAAATTGCTTAAGCATTTATCAGGAATGCTGATTTCTTTCCAGAGGTTGGTTGCGAACTGCCTTACACACAAAAACCATTTTATTTCAGACCAAGTTTGACAGTTTTCTCCCACATTTACCTTTCCTTATGAACACTTCATGCTTTCTTAACATGTTTTGTGCCTGCGTGACCAGCCTTACCCCCCCACCCCTACCCCCTGCCACTTCCTGTCGCTTCGGGCCAAAATCAAATGTTCTCTCCTCCTAATAATGTTTTTATCTGTTCTAAACCACAGTCCTTTCATTGTACTTCTCTTACTTTTTATTGTTGTCTGCATTATATCTATTTTAACTGTAAGAAATTGTATCTTTTCCTTTTCATATACTCATTAATACTCAATGAAGGTGAGACAAGTGTATATAACTAAATCCATAGTTTATGTGCTGCTTTGTAATGCAATCTTCAATATGTTGTACCTCAAAGGAGATATTTCACAACCTAAATTAAGGGTTGTACTAGATTAGATTCAGCGGCGGATAACTGAAAACGCCAAACAACAGTGCTTTGAACAAGGTAAAAGTTAATTTCTCCCTCTATAATGGCTGTCTGGAGGTCACCAGTCCAGAGCTGATACAGTGATTCAATGGTCCTTCTATCTTGTGGCTCCATCCTCCTCTGTGTGTGGCTTCTTCCTCGTGGTTCAAGATGCAAGCTTGATCTTTAGCCATCACATCCTATTCCTGCCAGCAGGAAGGGGAGAATGGTAGATCTCTTCTTTGTTAGGGCACATCTCAGAAGTGGCACACAAAATTGTCAGACTGATTAGTGCACTGATAAGCCAAAGCACATCTGATTACACCCCACTAGCTGTAACTTACTTACATATAGCACCCGTGGCAAAAGAAAGAGAAATGTGAACAACTTAAAAACCGTGGGATTTCAAAATTGTAGAATAGATAAACAAGATTACACTGTACAGCACAGGGAAATATACACAAAATGTTATGATAACTCACAGAGAAAAAAATGTGACAATGAGTGTGTATATGTCCATGAATGACTGAAAAATTGTGCTGAACACTGGAATTTGACACAACATTGTAAAATGATTATAAATCAATAAAAAATGTAAAAAAAAAACCCAAAAGCCATGGGTTCCACACCTAAGGAAGAAAAGAGAACAAATGATGAGGGATAGCTGGAAGTCTGTCCCTCCATAGACTATCCTAATGTTTACCAAACTTCACTGGTCCTATTTAATTTTTTATTTTTTATGGAAGTATGGTTGACTTACAATGTTATGTTAGTTTCAGGGGTACAGTAAAGTGATTCATATGAATATATATATATATATGTATATTTTTTCAGAATCTTTTCCATTATAGGTTACTACAAGATATTGAATATAGTTTCCTGTGTTATAAAGTAGATCCTTGTTGTTTATCTATTTTATATAGAGTAGTGGGTATCTATTAATCCCAAACTCCTAATTTATCCATTCCCTCCTTCCCCTTGGGAAACCATAAATTTGTTTTCTATGTCTGTGAGTCTGTTTCTGTTTTGTAAATAAGTTCACTGTTTTAGATTCCACATATAAGTGGTATCATATGATACTTAATCTCTGACTAACTTCACTTAGTATGATAATCTCTAGGTCCATCTATGTTGCTGCAAATGGTATTATTTTATTCTTTCTTATGGCTGAGTAGTGTTCCATTGTGTGTGTGTGTGTGTGTGTGTGTGTGTGTATCACTGGTCCTATTTTAATTTAACTTGTTTCTCTATACTCTAGCATATTTATTTCTCTTGGTTTCACAGTAAATACTAAGAGACTCCATTTTTTAATGTAGCAAAATATCAGTTTCAAGCTCTGGGAGACTATTTATTCTACAAATGTATATTATATATGCATGTGTACATAAAACATACATACATATAATAAAAATGATTACACTTTTATATAAAACACCATGGTTCCCAACTTTTTTGATCATGCACCACAATCAATAAACTTTAACCCCTGTGATATATTTACATGTAGCTATTAATATATTTTATAAATATACTACTATATTATATACACATTATAAAAATATCCACAAAAATGAAATTGAAGAGATGAAAAAAATGAACAGAAATTAAAGTTCTACTTTCTTCCTTCACACCAATGGACTTTCTTCGGCAAACACCCATCTCACAGATGTTAAATATCTTGACTTACGTGCTTTAGCCATCACACACATCATCATTTCAATTGAGAATTCAACTAAAACCTGACAGAGAAGGCTAGGACAAAATGCTAATGATATAAGTTGTTATACTGTTACATCCCACATGGAAAAGAAATAACCATTGTTGAAACTCCCACATTTTGGGTCTGACAAACAAATTAAGCATCTTGACAAAATGTCTGCATTGAAAACCCCATTTGGGCTTTTTCACAACATAGTTGAATTTGCTCAAGAGTTCAATGTCTTCTTGTTTATGAAGTTTTAATTTTACTACTATTGGGTTACTCAGATGGAATAAACAAGGAGCACTGCTGTTCTGCTCGTTGTGGTCATGAATTACAGGGCCCTGGAGAAGCAGGCTGAGCTACTTTGGAGTCTCGATTTCAACGTGCTGTGTGTACTATGTACACTTCTACACGGTGTGTGTGTAGACTTTAAAGCTTTTCAAACGAAGCTATAGTTGAAGTTGCTGGACCAGTCAAGTTGCATTTCTCTAAGGGCAAAGCCCAAAATTGACAGCTCTCATTTTGTGTTACAGAATAGAGCTGAGCAATCAGGACCAAGCAGACCCTGCCACAAAGCTACTCACTGATATCAATTACTTAGCCTAATTATCTTGACAAAGTATACTGCTTGTTTAATCTTTCATTTTCTGGAAACAGAAAGGCAGTAGGGACTGTACGAGAAAGTGATCATGCCATCTTGGAATTGCTAATATCTAATATGTAGACTTTTTAAACATTTTTTATTGATTTATAATCATTTTACAATGTTGTGTCAAATAATATGCAGACTTTTGAACAGACTCAGGCATGTACCCAACACCTTAAGAATTTTTTTAAAAAATTGAAAAGCAGCATAGAGAAAGTTCAAATATGGCTTTACAAAGAGAAATTTGGAAAGAGAACAGCTTAAGAGAGACAGGGGTTCTAAAAATGAAATTTTGACCACATTATGATGAATAAATGTGGAGATAAAGATGTCAGTGAGTCTGCCCAGAAACGCTCTGACGAGTTTAGAGTTTGCAAGAATACGTATATAAATGCAAGGAAGGTCATATAACCAAAGACACAAATTGTGAAATGTATAAGAAAATTGTCAGAATCGTTAATGTGCTGATAAGCCAAAGCTTACAGAAGTGACAAAGGCAATCAAACCTATCATCTCAGCTTTGTTTAGATCACAGATGTGAACAAGAAAGAAACGTACAGCACTGGAGAGGACGGTATAATGCGAGTAGATGAGAGAAGTGTTTCAATCAAGGAAAATTACCTTCAAAACTTAACAAGTCCAGCATGGGTTAAAAAGGTACGTGAATTTCCAGATAGAATGGGCTGCTTAAATGAATCTTACATTCCATCCCCAGAGGACGTGCACCCAAGGATTCTAAGGGAACTTGTAGGCGTGATTGTGAGGTGACTTGGGGTAATTGTTGAATCAAGTCTCCCAGGAAACTGGAATGGAACAACTCCTTGGATTTTCAGAAGGTGGACGACATGGAGTCTAGGAGCAGATTCTACAAACAGTAAATGAGTAGACCTGATGTTGTTATCTTGCAGAATTCCAGAAAGGACTATGAAACAAGCAGTCTGTCCACCATATAAAACAAAATGCTGATCAGTCGGATCTGCTGTGTATTCACAGTGAAAATCCACTTCAAGTGGGCTTCATTCTCTTTTTAGTAAAGTAAACAGATGAGCAGGTAATAGACACATACTATCAACATAGCAGAGAGGAACTCCTATAAGGCAGACTCTTTAAATACCAATGTGAGTAGCAACCTTTAAAGGTATGCCACAGAGGACTTTTTCTGTTTGAAAAAAAAAATTCTTTTCTAATTATATAAGCAACTTTTTAAAGCTTGTGGACACACAGTATTTCCTTGACTCCAAGATGTAGTTCGTTGTGAGATAATGTATCAATTTAAAAACAGCTTTTGAGTTGAGAAAGAAACTGTATTAAATGTATAATTTATCCTAGTAAGAAGCACTAAAATATAAAAAAAAATACATTAGAACTGAGAAAATATATACACAGACCACAGACACATACATATTTAGACGATTGAAATCATACATTTTATTCACTTGGTATTTGATTATAATCTTTGACTCCATGTCATTAAAAACTCTACAAGCATAATTACTAGTGAATCAGTCACAGATTATAATTTATTTAATTATTACTCTATTATTCTGAAATATTAAATTATTTTTAATAAACAATTTTGCAATTTAGTATGAAGAAATATTTACCTGCATTTCTGATTATTTCCTTAGGGTACATTTCCAGAAGTAGAATTATTGAGTAAAAAGATGTTTTAACAATTATTGATACATAGTACTGAACTTATACTCAGAAAACTTGTACCAATTTACATTACCACCAGCAGTGATTTGAGGAAAAAGCCCATCTTTCCCTCATTCTGAATGATTTTCCTTTTCAAATTCTTTGTTGATTTGGTAGGTAAAAACAAGCAAACAAACAAATCTCAAATTTCTTTTTTATTTGGGTTGAATTTCATTGACTACAGTGACGTTTCATATTTTTCCATATGAATATTACTATTTGTGCTTCTTTGGTGAATGCTATCTTGTCTTTTATTCCTTTTTCTAATGGAAATTTATTATTTTCCTTGACAATTATTATGTGGTTTTTATATATCAAAGATAGTAACCATTTTCTGCTCTATTTGTCGTAAAGTTTTATGCTTTTGTATTAAACATTTGTGTCATTTTGCTTTAAATATACATATTCTTTTATCTTTTTTTGAAAAGCATGTCCTAACCTTGTTTAAAGCTTATCCTAATGAATATATGCTTTTTCATTGGAAAGTTTACAAAATTTACTTCAATTGTTGTATCTGATATTTGACCTTACCTTAGTACTTTGTTTATTCCTTTTGTTTTGGGGTAATGTTTTGCTGTTTATTTTGTGTGTGCCTGTGTTTTGCTCTATGATTGGTGTTTTGATTCCTTTTATCTTCCATAGTGATTTGGAACACAGACATCCTATTTTTTTATTTTATTTGTGATTGCTGCTAAGTTTTTCAAATCATATGTGAACCTATATTTCACAAAATATCAAATTCATCAATGAAACAAAACCTTTGATTCTCGTGATGTGATATTAAGAATTTGGCACGTTCTTAGTCTCCCCATCACTTCTCCCATACACTTCAGACCTTTATTGATACAACCTGAGATTTATAGCTAGATCACTACTACTAAATTACTACCTTTTCATTTTATACTTCTTAAAATAATTTTTAATATTTCCTTTTGAAGGAATTATTTTTACGTATAATTCTGTACGAATGTAACAGTGATTTTTTTCTCCTTAAATGTATGTTTATTTGGTTTCATTGCTTTCACTCACCAGCAATTATTTTACATTAGAATTTTTATATTTTGGATCCTTGATGTTTTATGTGATTCTCTGACAGCTAGATATTGAAAGGCCAGAACCATGGATGGGCCAAATGAAACTTAACAATAAAGATAGAGTAAAATGTGTAGGGTTGTCATTCCAGAGAGTGGACTCACTCATTCTCTGTTAACCTTTCTTTGCTTTCATTAAGTCTAAGTATGAAGTCCTCACATCTGTGTGTGTGTGTTTGTGTGTGTATTACTTCCCTATTACAAGCAAAATTTTGTAGCCCAAAATGAGCAAAAAGGGGAAAGCAACACTTCTTCCAAATGCTGTTGTTGGGTGTTGTGATGGTTAACTTTATGTGTCAACTTTACTGGGACACAGTGCCTAGATAAATGTGGTCAAACATTATTATGAATGTTTCTATGAGGGTGTTCTTGAATGAGATTAACATTGGTGGAATTTGAGTCAAGCAGATTGCCTTCCTTAATGTGAGTGGGCCTCATTCAATCAGCTGAAGGCCTGAAAAAAACACCACACTGACCTGTCCCAAGCAGGAGGGAATTCTGTCAGTCAACAGCCTTCAAACTTGAACTACTACATAAGGTCTTCCTTAGTCTCCAGCCTGTTGGCCCAACCTGTCAGTTTTGGATTTGCCAGCCTCCACAATCACATGAGCCAATTCTTTAAAACAAATCTCTCTCTCTCTCTCTCTCTCTCTCTGTGTATATAAAAATATGCATATATATATAAAAATATGCATATATATATGTATATATATATATATGCACTCACACACACACATCCTATTGGTTCTATTTCTCTGGAGAACCTTGACTAATACAGGTCTGCTACACCTTGTGGGTATAAAAAGACACTCTGAATTTGAAAGGAGGTCAGACTACATGAACCCAAGGCTCTGGTCCAATTCTAAGATTCTACGTACTTCTCCTAGGCTTTTGATTCCATGTATAAGTATACTACAGTGTCAACGTACACAGTGTT
Organism: Camelus dromedarius; assembly: GCF_036321535.1. Lineage (NCBI taxonomy): Eukaryota > Metazoa > Chordata > Mammalia > Artiodactyla > Camelidae > Camelus > Camelus dromedarius. The sequence continues at coordinate 72,623,668 of NC_087439.1, read as the reverse complement.
CATATGGGCAGGGTTGTAACTCACCAAAACTTTCAAATTTTGCAAATAGTAAAAAATATAAAGGAAGACTTTGTTTAATCGAGTGATGATAGTCAGGACATATACATTATGTGTATTAGCAAAAACTGAATAAATTTTTCAACAAAAGGAAAAACTTGGTGCAATAGGTTTCTCATAGTCCTGTGCAGACCTTTCACTAAGAGAACACCCACCTCAAGTGGATTATTCCTCATCAAATGGTACAGTGAGAATTCTTCTGTAGGAAGCAGTTTGCAGGTTCTTTCCAGAAAATAGAGAAGATAATCTGTCTTCTGGGAATTCATTTTTAAAACAGATTATTCAATGAATGTCATCATTTGGGTCCTCCATTCTGCAGCCTTGAGGAGGGAACACATTTTTTCAAAGACCTTAGTCCCTTTCATCTCTCCTCCCACTCTACAACTCCACTCAGGTCTGAAGTTTTGCTTCCAAAACTATATGAAATTTTAAGACTGAGATCTGATTCATCATAATCATTTCCACAAGGAAAGATCTTTTGGTGTCTTCCAAGTTAAAACAGCAATAGAAGGCCATTCCATGAAAACCACAATGACATCTTATAAATTGGGAATAATACATTAAAATAGAATTGGTATTTGGATGAAGTTACCAAAATAAAGAACAGAGAAGAACAAATGACTGTGATGAGCCATAATACATCATAAATGGGCTTTGGCTTAGACTCACAGACATAGAGGACACACTTATGGTTACCTGGGGTTAAAGGAGGTGGGGAGGGATAAACTGGGAATGTGAAAATTGCACCTCTTGGGAAGTGATGGAAATGTTAGCTATCTTGATTGTGGTGGTGGTCTCATTCAGTGTACACATCTATTAAAATTCATCAAAATGTACATCTGAAATATGTATAGTTTACTGTACAGGAACTGTACCACAATAAAGGGGTTAAAAAATAAAATAAAAATAAATAAATGGGCTTTGGCCTCCTGTTTACACTCACAACACAGTAAATAAACATTAGAGTCCTTATTGGCTACTCAAATATTCATATTTCCAAGTAAATCCAATTTCAAATCCAGTGTATCACTCAGTGGTCTATTTAAATTTCTTACAGCTTTAATAGGCTTGTTTTCAACATGGCCAGTGATAACCTCAGCTGACAAAGACATCCATATAATGAGGAAGTTGGTTAAGTGGCCTGAAAGATCCTAGCCAAATCTGACTCTTGAGCTTTCTCCTAGGAGGCTGCGATTGGCTGGTGGCAGGGTGGGGTGACCCATTCACATTCTTGACAGCATTTCCTTTTGATCCTAGATGTATTTTTGTATTCACAGACACATAAGATAATACCAGGCTGAGGCACCAAGACCTTTAATTCCCTGTGGAAATCGTAATCCTCCATCTTTTGTCCCAGAGCTCATATTGTCTATAACAGTTTGCCCAGGGATAAGCAACAACCAGCAAAGTCATGATGTTTGAAAACCAGGAGGACTGAGAAGTGTTCAGTTTGTGCATCTGAGGATCTGCTATCTGTTCTTTCTTGTAGGTGCCCAGAGGGCAAGGCCTCTGCCCACTTTAACTGTTACTACAATCCACAATACAGAATGAGTGGCCTTTAGGTGCTTAATGAACACTATCAGGTAATTGGAGTGTTGATGGGTAACTATCTCTGATGTTACCAATTGCCAAAGAATTAAACTACATTTATACTTTCAGTAATTATCTCCCACGCCAAATTGTTCCCATATGGACCCAAACATTGCATTTTTAGGCTGGATTCACATGATAGCAGTGATTACTTAATTATCCTACTGTGAGCAGAGCCCAGTTCTCAAAAGACACATATTTCACAACTTAGAAGACAAATCTTGGTCTGCCATAGGTATTATCACCCAGTACTTGAGGATGGAGGTGGGAGTGGGAGGCAGAGGTCTTTACTGAAGACTATAACAACCCTCAGTTCCCAGAGCTACGGCACTTAAAATTCCACACCTTTTTAATAAAACAGTTGTATTGCTAACTCATCTCGAGTTTGTAACCTCAAATAAGGTAATGAGGTATACACACACACGTGTGCATGTTACATCAATAACATTTTTGAATGAACTCAGTACACCTTTAAATAATGAATCTGAGGCTATTGACTGGAATAAGGCATATACTGCCAGGGACTCAGGCATGCTCAGCAGACCACAGCCCTCCTTTCCTCTCCTCGGTTAATATGGGCAATTTCCAAATTCTCTGGGTCAATTACCCACAGTGTTAAATAGGAACATTTCTATTGAGTTTCAGATTAGCTGTCAATTTAGTTGGCAGGGGGAGGGAGAAGATAAAGGAGGGAAGTTTTTATACATATTATAGTATAAGTTGCTTACAATCTTTAAGGAACATTTCACTTTTAAGCATGAGTATAAATAAAGTTTCTTTCTAAATATTATTAATTCAGTAAAGAACAACTTGAGAAAATGTACATGCTTTTTTTAAGTGTGGCCAGAGACAGGTGGCATACCTAGGAATAGATTTAAACTGCAAATGATGGTTATTCTTACGCTTCTTCACAAACAGACAAAGGTTTCTGTGGTTTTTCTTTCTTTCCATTGAGCCTGTAATCTTTTCTGATGATCATTTCATTAGAATGTACCGCATGCTGGTTTATATTTCCTCTGTGCAGTTGGTGCTTCCTCCATGCTGATGTTAACCTTCCCTTTCTCTAGACTGATCTTGATTTGATTGAAATAATGCGGAGTCAAAATGGTAGCCTAAAAATGTAAAACCTTTTATTCCAGAATATGATGTAATCAGCGTCAGTAATCTCCAGTGGAAACACTATTACAAGGAGAAACCCCTACTTGGAGGCCTGTAACCAGAGGAAATATTCAGCCAACACTGACCACAATTTTTGTGCCTTTGGCAAGAATACACCTCAAGTGACAGAATTTTGGAAATAGAGCCTCAGATTGGATGAAAGTACCTTTATCCAAATACTGTACTCCCCCAAGAGCCATCTAAGACCCTCCCCCCCACACACACACATCAGCTTTTTTATCTTTACTTCCGATGAGGGCGTTCTAGCGATTCTATTCTGTTCATTTAATTGCACAGGTCTTTCTGAGCCAAGCATCTCCTAGAATGTACAGGTAACTCCGTTCTTACTGTGTGGCTGATCAAGGTTAGAAGCTCGCTATAACTGCCATGTGCTCATGCATTCATATATAAGGGGGAAAATTAAAGCAAATCTCTAAGTAATCCACATAAGTTATAATAGATTCACCTAATTCAGTTAATCAGTGTTTTTAAAACACTATGTTTCTGACTCAAAGACATAGAATATAGACTGTGGTTGCCAGGGGGAGGCAGATGGGAAGGGATAAACTGGGAGTTCGAGATTTGCAGATACTGACTGGTATCTATAAAACAGCGAAACAACTTTATACTGGGAAATATATTCAATATCTTGTAGTGGCTCATGGTGAAAAAGAATATGGGGATGAATGTATGTGTGTTCATGTATGGCTGAGGAATTGTACTGTGCACCAGAGGTTGACACAGCATTGAGGACTGACTATACCTCAATAAAACAAAAACAAAAACAAAAACAAAAACAAAAACACTATGTTTCTAATCCAATGTTGCAGGAGTACAGAACCCAATTTTTGCACCCAAGAGATTTTCATAAACCAAATGCAGAATACAAACTCACAAACACAAACATGACAACAAAACAACTCACATTAAAATACAGGATAGCACCCCAGTGTTCATAGCAGCACTATTTACAATAGCCAAGACATGGAAATAGCCTAAATATCTAAATATCCATCAACAGATGACTGGATAAAGAAGTTGTGGTATATTTATATAATGGAATACTACTCAGCCATAAAAAAGAATGAAATAATGCCATTTGAAGCATCATGGATGGACCTGGAGATTGTCATTCTAAATGAAGTAAGCCAGAAAGAGAAAGAAAAATATCATATGCTATCCCTTATATGTGGAATCTTAAAAAAGACAAATGATTATTTATAAAACAGAAACAAACTCACAGATACAGAAAACAAACTATGGTTACCAGTAGGGAAAGGGGTGGGGAGGGATAAATTGAGAATTTGAGATTTGCAGATACTAACTAACTACTATATATAAAATAGATAAACAACAAGTTTATATTATATAGCACAGGGAACTATATTCAATATCTTGCAGTAACCTATAATGAAAAAGAATATGAAAACAAATATATGTATGTATATGGATGTCTGAACTATTATGCTGTACACCAGAAATTGACACAACATTATAAACTGACTATATTTCAATTAAAAAAGACAATGCATTAAAAAAAATGCATAGTAGTAGAAGTTCAGAGAAAGGTAAACTAGCCCATGACAATCAAACCAACTGAAGCCATCACAGGCCCTCCTTGCTCTGACGTGTTCATGGCAGCTCTAGGCTCCTATTCACTTTGTAAATGACAGAGATCTGACTAAAGTTTTAGTTTTGGAGCATGAATAGTATGGAACATAAATTCTATATTTTACTTAGTGGACAATTGGGGAAATTTCAGTTAACAACTGAAACCCAGTGTGAGGCAAGCCAGAATACTTGAGGAAGTGTCCCAAACTTACTGCAAATCCCCGAAGGAAGTCGGTGGACCATCTCTACTGTTTATCAGGAGTGTGAACAGAGATACGGTCATGGTGGTAAAAACCAATTGGTTTTCCAAAAGAAAACCTCTGGTAGTCGAATTTATTTTTGTCATGCGCTATGAATAAAATGATACTCGTAGCACTGCATAGTTTAAATTATTTCCTGGAGTGCAGTGGGCTTTGGAACTCAGTGATCCCAATTTTAAACTAACTCTAAGGGGGCAAAAGGAATTGGCACTTCACAGTGAAGCATTTCATCACCTACTCCGCCTTAGCTGCCAAAAAACTCTTTATGTTTTAGGCACAAAAGTTCCATTACTTTAGCCTGAGATTGAGTTTCATCACGCTATAGGGTCGGTTAACACCCTCCAAGGGAAAGAATCCAAATAGACACTTGATAAGCTATCTACTATGTGTCAAGTTCATGCCAGTTGATTAGAAGAATGTATTCTAAAATGACTGACAGTTCTTTGACAATACCCACTTATTACCTGTCAAGCTGCAAGGTATGCTTTTGATATACAGGAGTGAAATAATATTGAAATAAAGCGAACTCTAAGTTAAAACAGGAGTTATGCTGTTCCAAATGGATCCCAGATGACTATGAAAAACATATTTGTCTGGGTAATAACAATTATATAAGTGATACATGGTTATTACATAGATGACAAACTTCAATGCAGTATACTACGTAAGTGCTTCTACCCTATTAAAATAAAAAAACAATCCTGAACTCAGTAACTTGAATGAAATAGAAATATGGACTTATCAATTTAGAGAGCAATACATGGCAAAAATTTTCCATTAGAATTAAGGACATGACTTATTTCCTATAAGTTAGGAGGCTTACCTCTGAGCTGCAGACCCATACATTAGAAGAAACGTGTTATAATTGGTTCACTTTGGGTTAAATGAGTGATATTTTTAACAAATGAAGCCTGTTATTTTGTAGCTGAAGTTTACCCTGCTTTCCTACAGCTTCACAAACTTTCCATTTTAAATTACAAAACTTCCATGCTAATTATAAACTTTTATCTTTAAAACCGGTGCTGCCTTTTAATCATTTGCTGTAGTTGAGGTTGTTATTTGTTTTTTTGGTTTTTTTCCTAAAACTTTATAGAAGATGGCACTGTTCTTAATTTTGACCAAGGAAGATTTTACTTGTCTAGCAGAAGCTCAAGGTTTTATTCACTCCAGGAAGTCTTGGGCAAAGGCAGAATTTATTGCAAAGCAAAAAATATTTAAACACAAGAATTTATACTCACAACACACAAATGTTTATCTATGTCAACAGAGGAAATCGAAGTTTTTATTTTTTCCGTACCTGTGGTATGTATTGGGTGCTAGTTCTCCCTTTCCAAAATTAGCCTCTGCCTCAAGGAGTGAAGCTGGAGTCAGCTCAGGGGCCAGCTGGTCAACGTGATTCTCTGCAGTGCTGTAAGCTTGAAACTCTGTGCCCTGGAGGTGGAGGGTAGAGCAAGGTGCAATTCTATCTCTCCAGGGGCCCAAACTGTAAAATACATGCAGCCCAGGGATAGCTGTTCAGTAGCCTTAACCTCGAGGGATAAAGAAACACGGGAAAGGAAAGAGCCACAGGACATGCATTCACTCAGGTCACTAAAGTACTAAGTGTAAATAATAATAACAATAATAACTGTGATTTCTTGTGCTCCATGGGACCAGGCGTGCCGCTATGTGCTTCCTCCCTCTGCGTGATTAAGTGTTTTTGTCTACATTTTACAGAGGCTGAAAGAATGTATATAACTTATTCAGTAAGTAGTGATGGAAGCATGATTTGAAACAGGGACGGCTCATCCCAAAGCCAATGCTTATAACCCAGAGGTTTTCGAACACTGATCTGTAGACATGAGAGTCACCTATGAAGTTTCTTCAGAGCATATTATCTGGTTCCAAAAGCCAAAGAATTTGATTCTGTGAACCTGGAGGCAACCTGGGAATCTGGTGCCTTCTTTTTTTAACAGTTCCCCCAAGTGATTCTGACCCTGATCCAGATTTAGAAACCGCTGCTCTAAGCAGTGCTTCCAAGCCTGCTCACATCAAGTCACATGGATAAGGATACTGCTGTGGTTCACAGGGGAGTAGACAAAGCTGCTCCCAGGCAGACGTGAGAGGTCCAGAGCCTCCAGCTGGCACTGGTCCTACCCAGGCCTGAGGAGCCAACATCCCAGCACACAGGGAAGCCAGTCCCAGAACACTAGTGGGATTGGCATCACCTCAGGTAGGATTTCCCAATCCCAGGCAGACTGTGAGAGGCCTACGCTGCTCCATGTTTTGATCCTGTTACACAGGGAAACAAATATGAGAAACCGAAAGGTCCCAACTTCGCCATGGCTTCACACAGTTTCTGAGTCCCCAGCCTGCTCCCAGGAAAGAAAGGTTCTTGTACTGAGATGTGCCTTACGCATTGGTCTCAGTATTGGCCAAGGAGCTAATTACCTTCTGGGCCGAACATAAGGCGCTCAGGCTTAGAAGTGGGAGGGTGGAGAGGAGGAAAAGGGAGAGAATTTTTCTTCATTTGGTCCAAGAAAGTGATTTTTATAACCTTGAGAAGAGAAAGAATTAGATTATAAGCTAGCAAATACTCAACAGATGAATGGGTTTCTCTGTTGTGGGGAAGGCAGAAAAATCAACATATAACTATAGTGGGAGGGGGGTGCAGGCACCATGGAGGTACTTGCAGGCAGCCCAAAGGACATGGTGGTCCCCCCAGAGGATGGGGCAGGGCAGGCAGGGGAAGTTTCTCCCGGGAGAGCCTCTCTGAGTTCAACTCTGAAGGGTCAATGGGAGTTTGCCAGTCACAGAAAGGCAGAAGGAATGCCGGAGAGAGGGCCCAGCACATGCAGTCAACACTGTAAGCTCTGCACGAGCCGGGACCAGGTCTTGGTCTCCCCTGCATCAAGTACTGAAGTAGGAACATTGTAGAGATTCCAAAATTATGTGTTGGATTGAAACAAAGGACAGAAATTGAAAGCTAGAATTTCAGGAATTTTAGGTAGTTATGCTTCAAGCTCACGGCCTCCTGTGTCTACTTGAATTTACTCCAGGTTCTGAACTTTTGGACCCAGTGAAATTTGCATGCCCAAAGTGTACAAGCTTAAGCACCTTTCAAAACAGCTAATTTCCATCAGATAAGCTTATTAAAATAGTAAAAAGACCCACATATATAAATACAGTTCTGAAGTCAAGAAATAAAAAAGAATAGTAGTAACCTATAATGAAAAAGCATATGAAAGCGAGTATCTGTATGTATATGTATGACTGAAACATGCTGTACTGCGGAAATTGACATGTTGTAACTGACTGTACTTCAAATAAATAAATAAATAAATAAGTTAATTAATTAAAAATAAAGAGTAGTTTCATGGCTATGAGTAAAATGGTTTTAAGAGGTTTATACAAAACAAGAAAAGTGTGGTGCATTGGTTTTGGTTAAATGTTTTGGTAAAAAATAGATATGGCCAATTTTATCAACACTAAATAATTACAAATGACATAATAGCCACACATTTTTCTATGTAAATACTTTCTTCAGAAATAACTAAAAATTACTTTAGCCATGCCAGTATTATAGATGGTAAAGTAAGTCCAAGAATATTGTGAAACTGGAAATAAATTTGTTTTTAGTTTGGTTCCTTTACCAGAATTCCTCAAATTTGGGATTGAAATATCATTTGCATTTACAAAACTATTTTATACTGTTCTTTTGTCACATTTTCATAATATGAAGGGCTCTGCCTTGAATGTAAATTATATTTAAGGTCACTCATTATCATTTTAACAAATATTACAGTGTTCTCAACTCTCTTCCTCTACACCACACACATTGTACATAACTTAATGACATTGGTATTTAATGGGCACCTATCTCTTAACTTTAAAAGAGCAAATTATTAGCCAATCAACAGCAGAGCAAGAGACACAAAAGGTTTTACTAATGACATTCTGGGCTGACTCAAAATTTTCTCCACTCACGCATCTGTATTCTTGAAATAGCTTCTATTAAAATATAACAACACTCATAAGGTATATTCTATGCGATTACCTTAAAATTTAGAGCAAAGTAGTGAAGGTGGCAAAAGAAAATGTGTGAGACCAAGAATGGCAAACGATGACGTTTCCTAGAATTTTTTCTTTTTTTTTTTTTAATGTAACATAGATCAAACTAGCTTCATTCTTCTGAGGCATCAATGATACTCCACCAAGCATTAATTTTAAAGCCTCAAGCCACCTTGAGTCACTCAACAGAAACAAAAATCGAAGCAGGGGGCAGAGAAGACTAGCAATTTTTTTTTTTTTTTTTTGTAAAGAAAGGCAACTGGAGAAAATAAGATGTGTTTTGTTCCACTTAGAAATATGACTCTTCACTTTCCCAGTCTAACCAAGGCTTGTCCTTATAATATGAATAATATAGCTGTAACTCATCAGAATTGTCTACATTTTAATTTGAAAAATAGTTCCTATGTTAATCTTTAATAGCCTGTCTTCTGGACCCACAGAAAGAGTTACAAAAGAAGTCATTTCAGTGGCCTAATTAAGGCCTACGAGAAGCGTATTTAGTAATGTGGTGCCGCTCCCCTCTTCATCCAACGGCCTCGCTGGGATACAGATCCACCATTTGATCAGCGCATCTGGCCCCAGGGGCTTCATGGTCTGCAAGCCACAACCTACTAATAAGCACCCTCCAGCTTGTATGCTAAACAGATCAGTCCTGGCAGGCACCCAAAAACTCCAGTCCTTGAAACTTGGGGCTCTTTAACTTGCACGGCCTATTGTGTGGCAAGCAAGAGAATAAACTATGTGCCTCATAAATGCAGAGCAATTATGGATCAGTTAGTAATACAGCTGTGGCTCAAAAGATTGCTTACCTAAACCAAATCGAGGCCTAATTTATTTTTGTATTGTCTTTGTTAGAAACCAAACAAACAGCTCTACACAGCTTGTATACTCAGTAAAGAAAACGGCTGCCCTTTCCTTATACACAAGATGGCGACCAGTGGCTAAAAGAAACCATCCTCAGTAGCTGAAGGTCTTCTTCTAGAACCAAGCCATTGCTTGTTGTAGATTCATTAGGTGGTTTAAGGAAACATGGTAGGTAGAGTGATTTCACTGATAGACGCTCAGTGCGTCAGGGGTCGGGGGGCTGCCCGGTGCTGTCTCTTGTTGTGGGTGCCAGGTAAGACAGCACCAACTTCAAGCATGAGGACATGAAAATGAAGTAGCCTTCATTTACAAAGAAACGGTAATGTAGTTTGAGTTTGTGAGCATTAATCTGTTAACAATTATGATGTGTGCAGGTAGACCTTTTTGGGAAAGCACTCTTTTAATCAAATTAATACTTGCCAACTTATGAATCCATATGATACACAAACAAACAAACTAAAACACATTAGGTTTGTAGATCTGTTAGCATCAATCTACCTGGACGTGGCTAGTGTAACATCAGCATGCACTTTTTACTCCGTAACTAACATTTTCCTACTGTTTGAGCATCTACACAATGATGAGAGCCTTAAGTAACAAATCTTAGACCTTTGGGAACATGTTGTGAGGAGACTTGATGATCTTAATTTTAGAAATCTATAATTTTGAAAACATCTCCATGGGTAATAATAGATAATAAAAACATGGTAAGGCTTGTTTGAAGGAGATGGCATCTAGAGCTGGTTTCATTATTTGTTTACCATGTGCCCTTAACCAAGTAACATACTTTACTGAACTCCAGTCTACTCATCTGTAAAATGGGGGTAACCTATTCTGACTAGCTGAGGGATGTTGAACAGGAGAAGTAAGTTAACGGAGTGTAAGTACTTAGTAATATGCAGACACCTACAAATGTAAACTCTTGCTGTTGGTAAACAGAAACAAACTTAGAGAACTATGAGGTACAGATTTGTGAACCACTGACAGGTTGGTTCTATTCCACACGTCTTTTACCTTCTTTGGGTCAGTGAATACCCAGGAGACGTTCTTTTCATGTCAGAGGGAAGAGGCTTAAAGCACTGGCCCAGAATGCACACACTAACATTGCCACCCATATTCCACTGGCCAAAGCGAGCCGAGTAATCAAGCCCAACATGAGTCGGGCAGGGAAGTATATTTCATTTCAGTGGGAGGAGCTTCAAAATTACAGGGCAAGGGCCCTTGGTGAGTAATTCTAATATAAGGAAAGCATGACAAACTGGAACAATGACCCAATCTACTATACATGTTTTTAAAAGTGAGCTTGTATTTTAGTTTTACATACTTTAAACACTATTAATAACTTTTACTTACACTCTTAAATCACCCATAACTTAAATAACCCATGTGGCTATTGAGCACTTGGAATATGGCTAGCCCAAACTGAGATATGCTGGAAGTGTAAAATACATATCAGATTTTGATGACTTTGCAAAAACAAAGAAAAGAAAAAGAATGTAAAATATCTCGTAATGGTCTTTATACATAAAGCTATTTCCACTGAACTCTTAAACCAAAATTAGAGCCATGGCATGGCAACACGGGTAAGGAAGAAAAAACGTCGGCAGACCCTCCCTTCCCTGAAGAATTCTTGCTGCCTTTATTGGAATAAGTGAATTCTATTCTAAACCAGCTCCCTCAAAATAAACAATATCAGAATGGAAATCCTTAGCATACTCAATAAGTATTTTCTCAAATGTGTTTCTCAATTTTTGGTAAATGGATATTAGCAGATCACCCTCAGCATGGATTTTGAAATGACTCTGAATCAGTTCTGATTTCTTAGGACTCTTTTTCTGATGGCCCCTCAGAGGTCAATTGAATCCTGCCTTTAGCAGAATACAACTCTGCCTGGGAAGAACTTTGCACAGTGTTTCTCAAATTTTGAAAGGTGAGGAACGAAGGAATTCTATAATGTAGGTAATTGTTGCTATGTCCATTCATATCTCCCAACACATTCCTCCAAAAATAAAATAGTAATAACAGAAAACTACAAAAAAGCATGTCCTCGGCATGAATAAAAGACAGAGGGTCTAAACTTCAAATTACAGGAGGTGAAAAAGTAAACATCAAATGCTCCTGCTGCCCAAGTCTCCATGGGGAGAAGGGCAGTCTGGTGAGGACTGCAGGGAAAAGAGGGCAGAGGCCATAGACTGACCCAACATCACAGGAAGGGAAAGTACACTCTACATGCAAAAATGCCGGGAAGGAGTCCTTGTGGATCAGAACCAGAACAGGGAAGAGACTGAAAGTCCATGCAGGACTTGAGGTGACATCTTGGGAAGGCAACTTTTCCAGGCAAAGGGTGGTGGCTATAAAGAGAAGGGAGAAGTGCTTTTAGAAAATTACACAGTGAAGAGGGAAAAAGCAAGACTAGGAAACTTAGGATCCTTAAAAAGACAAAAGAATATGTTTTAAAAAAAATCAAAGAACAAACAACTTCCTTCCATCAATGCCCCGAACACACACAGACACACACAGACAGACACACAGACAGACAGACAGACAGACAGACACACACACACACACACACACACAGCCAAACAGTTGGAAAAAAAATCCATACTGTGCTACACTGACAACAGAGGGAGCTCTTGAACTAGGAATCTTGCAAATCACCCCAAATCACCAACCCTAGCCACAGAAATGCAGAGATGCAAGCAATCTTTATTTAAGCCCAAAATACCATAAACGAAGAATAAAACAATTCTGCTGATGAAAATTACTACCTTCTCTCCCACTACTCCCTACTGTGTGCTGGCAAGTCAGAGAACTGAGGTTCCACAGAGGCCTTCACTCAGGAGTCTGGACTGTTCTGCTAGGACACCCTGCTCAAATAAATGTTTGCCTGAGGTCACGGCCACAGTAACAACAAATGGAAGCACAGAGCCCAGGTAGAAGATCATGAGAGGGAGATATTGCTGGATTGCTCTAGGAAATGTGGTGAAAATAGTAGGATTCAAGGTATATTTTAAAAGTATCACCAGAGTTGTTGATGGACTGGATATGAGATGAGGAGGAGAAAAGTAAGGAATAGAGACCCTAGGGCTTTGGTCTGGACAGCTGAGAGAATGTAGGTAATATGGACTGAGATAGTATTGGGATAAGTGAGTGAGAAGTAAAAATTTGGTCACATTAAGTTTTAAGTGGCTTCTAAATACCCTTTTTTTTTTTAATTTCATGGGTTTTGATTCTATTATAAATTGTGTTGTTTATTTAATTTCAACTTCCCGTTGTTTAGTTCTATAATTTAGAATTATACTTTAGTTTCATACATTGACCTTGTATCCCACTACCTTGCCTAACTCACTTTCAGTAAGTTTTTTATAGCTCCTTTAGGATTTTCTACATAGATCATCATGTATCTATGAGTAAAAGCAGTTTTATTTTGTTCAGTTTGATAGATATGCCTTCTATTTCTTTTTTCTTGCCTTATTGCTCTGGCTTGGACCTCCAACATAATGCTGAATTGACGTACTGTGAGTGTACTTGCCTTGTTCCTACTTTAAAGGAACAGCATGCAGTGTGGTTCTGTGTAGATGCCCCTTATCAGGTTGATCAGGTTCCCTTCTGTGTCAGTTTGGCTCCTCGAAGAAGCAGAAGCCAAGATGGGATTAGATGTGCAAGGGATATATTGGAGGAAATTCCTGTAAAGGAAAAGAGGGGAGGTAGTGAAGTATTCAGGAGAGACTTCATATAAGCTGTTGATCTGACACCTATGAAAGGAGAGTAGAAAGTCTTGGCGTCTAACCAGGTGGTATGAAAAAAATCTTTCTACTTGAGGAGACTGAGTTCATGGTAATAAGGTCCTTCTAATGCTGGGATTACTGCACGTGCCCATTTACAGTTACAACAGGGCAAAGGAGTACCAGGGACTGCTCAAATGGAGCACCTGGGGTCCACATGTTTTCTACCTGTCCCCATTGTATAACAGCAGCCCTAAATCCGCCTGCTGATTGGAGTTAATTATCCCTGCTGAGAGAGTGATTCCTCTTCTTGCTTGTTATTCCGTGTACACAAGAAGTCAAGAGTGCCCTGGAGGTAACTATAAGCCATAGTTCAATGTGACCTTTGCTGTGTACCATGGTAACAGTGCACCTTTTTGGGTATCAGAACACTGCAGAACCCAGAGATGCAGAGATGGGAATACAAAATCCCAGTGGGTAAGTAAGGTTGGATGTTGAGAGCTGGGGGTAGTTAGATTTGCCTTGAAAGTAGAAGTTCATGCTGGTGAGATCATACATAGCTTCCATCTCTGTCACCCTGGCACCCTCTTAATATTTCCAAGCATACTCATTCATGGGATGTAAATACTGAAAACTGCTAATGTCAACTGGCCAACCCATTTTATCTGCTGATTGAGACTTTTTGTTAATGTATGATATAAAAATCTTCACACTTCCTGTCAACCCCCATATGCTCATTCACATGCCTTCATCCTAAATCTCTTGTTTCCTAGTTCTTTCCCTTTCAGGTCCCTGACAAGATGGCAAGGCCATTGACTACTGTCCGAGGATATGGATACATTCTCACCTTGGGCCATATCTCTTTCCACAAAGTGGATGACCAGGTTCACCACTCATAGCTCTATGCATTGAAAAGGTTTTGTCTTTTTCTGACCTTCCAGGCTACCCCTGAATGTGTCTACAATGCAGCGTCCATCCTTTTTTAAATTTGTTCCCTCATACTAAGCTGTTCCATCTGTAAACCAAGTTCAGGCATTTCCCTCCTTCTCCAGTTGACTTTATGGGACACCTCCATATGGCTATAGTTGCAAGCTTAAGGAAGGAGAGCTCTGAGCTGGGTGACATGGGGGTCTGGGCTGCTGGCTCATTCCCAGCCAATTCATGCCCTCTGGTAATATTTGGGGTTCATCCTAGATGTAACAGTTCCATCTTATTACAGACTACTACTGCTGGGCACACCACACTCCATCACTTAGTGCACGCAATAAAACCCAGATGATAATGAACACATGGTCATCTGGTGCCATAGTCAGATGTTTCCAGCATGTTACTAGATCCCAGGAGACACAAAACACTTGACCATGGAGCAAGAAGTTGGAATGTTCCCCCTCCTCCTCAACTTTCTGAAAGAATTTTTATGGTATTGGCAATTTCTTTTGAATGTCTGATAAAATTCACCAGTCAAGCCAACTGGGCCTGGCAATTTCATTGTTGAAAAGTTTTAAATTATAAATTCAACTTCCTTCATAGATATAGGATTATTCGTATTTTCTACTTTTCTTAAGGTTTTATAATTTGTGTCTTCCAAAAAATTTGTCCATTTCATATAAGTTGTTGGATTTATTGGCACAAAGTTGAGCATAATATTCCTTTATTTTCCTAATATTTGTGAGGTCTGTAGTGATGCTCTTTCTTTCATTCCTGATATCAGTAATTTGACTCTTTTCTCTGTTATTCTTTTTCTTTTTCTCTTTCTTTTTTTTTTTTTTTTTTTTGCTCATTTTGTAAAGTTTTCTTTCCACTTTGACATATATTGTAGAACAGTTCCTCGGGCAACAAATCATCTCAGCTTTTATTTGACTGAAAATCTTTATTTCTCCCTCATAAAAAAAAATTTCCAAAGTAAGGATAGAATTATGTTGACAGTTTCTTTCAGCCCTTTACCAATACCCTCCCATTGTCTTTTGGCTTAGATAGCTTGTGAAAATAAGTCTGTAGTAACTTTGCTTATATACATCTT
The DNA here is from genome assembly GCF_036321535.1 of Camelus dromedarius. Classification (NCBI taxonomy): domain Eukaryota; kingdom Metazoa; phylum Chordata; class Mammalia; order Artiodactyla; family Camelidae; genus Camelus; species Camelus dromedarius. Next base: position 72,608,333 of record NC_087439.1, on the reverse strand, counting down.
TTTAATGTATCTTTTTCCTCAATGCTTTAAAATTTTATTTTTTTAATAGTCATGTACCTTTATTTTGTTGTTGTTGTTTTTTAGACTTTCTTTTTTTGTATGTGTGTATGTATATATATATATATTTTTTGATGCATAGTCAATTTACAATGTTGTGTCAATTTCTGGTGTACAGCATAATGCTTCAGGCATACAAGAACATACATAAATTTTCATATTCTTTTTCACCATAAGTTACTACAAGATATTGAATATAGTTCCCTGTGCAAAATTTTCTCTTTCTCTTTGCTTTTTAGAAGTTTGATTATGATGTGTCTTGATTTATTTTTCATTGTGTTTGTCCTGCTTGGAATTTTTTGAGTATCTTGGATCTGTGGACTTACAGTTTTTGTCAAAATTTGACAATGTTTGGTCATTATTTCTTGAAATTTTTCCTGTTTCTCTAGTGGCATGTATATTAGGCTGTTTAAAGTTGTCCATAAACCACAGAGGTTTGGGGGGTTTTCAGTCTTTTTCATTTTGTGTCTCATTTTGAATAGGTCTGTTGCTATATCTTCAGGTTCACTGATCTTTTCTTTTCCAGTGCCTAATCTGCTGTTAATCCCATCCAGATAATTTTTCATTTCAGATATTGTGATTTTCAACTCTAGAAGTTCCACATGGTTCTTTTTTATATCATTGATTTCTTTCCTCACTATGCACATGTTTAGACTAGTCATTTTAATGTGCATGTCTGCTAATACCATCACTGCCATCATTTCTAGGTCTGATTCTGTTGACAGCTCTTTTTCCTGGTATGGGTCACATTTTCCTGCTTCTTGGAATGTGTGATAATTTTTATTGGGTGCTGGACATTATGGATTTTATATTGTTGAATGTCTGGATTTTATTGTCTATCTTTAAAAATAACTGGGTTTTGTTTTAGTAGGCAGTTAAATTACTCACAGATGAGGTCCATCCTTTCAAGGCTAGTTTTCAGTATTTGTTGGGTGGGTCTAGAGTAGCCTTTATTCTAGGGCAAATTTAGCCTCACTAGAAAGGCACAACTTTTCTGGTGTCTTAATTACTGAATTCTTGATGCATTCAACAAGGGTTCTCCACTCTGGCTGGTGAAAGTGTGAACAATTCTCAGAAGACTTCTGTGAGTTTGGAAACCATCCAGTTCTTTGGTTCCTCTTTGCTCAGTCTCATGAAGTTTAATATTATTCATGCATGGTTTAGTATTTAGTAAATACTCAGTGGGATTCCTACATATATTTCTGGAGCTTTGTGTGTGTGTGTGTGTGTGTAGTCCCTCCTCTTCGGAACTCTGCTTTATAACTTCTAGTTGCCTCCAATACCCTGAGCAGTAATCTGTCTCTAAGACTCAGAAACCAAAGATGCCACACTCTCCTAGAAATCTCCTCCTTGTATTTCCCACTGAAAAGATGTGGTAATTGTAGTGCTAACTGCAAAGGTTTCCCTTCTCTTGAGAATCACAGAATTGTACTTCCTATTGTCTCAAATCTGAAAACTTCCTTCATAGATATAGGATTATTCGTATTTTCTATTTCAAATCTTTTACGCAGTATTCCTGTTGTTTCAAGTGGAAGGTAAATTCATGGTACTCCATCATGACTGGGTACAGAAGTTTTTAGGCAGTTGAACACCTGAGTCTGATTCTGGAACTCAGAGGAGAAGTCTGGTCTGAAGCTATAAAGCTGAGAGTCACGTAGCACAAGTGTTTCTCCAGACTTGATTACGCTGTATGGAGATAGTGCTCCTTTCAGCCCCTAAGGCAGCTGGGTGATAATTGCAGGCTGGGCCCAGTCAATAGCTGCCACCTGCACTTGCCCCAGTTGAAAAAAATTTTAAATATAGATTACTTCTACCTGCTTGACTAGAAAGTAATATGGAGAATAGAGCAAAGGGTGAAGCCCTGGGCATTCTAAAACTTGGAGATGGGAGTGGGGGTGGGGAGAGGAAAGCCTATCAAGGAGATTGAGAAGCAGGGCTCAGGCAGCAGGAGAAAACCAGGAGAACCTGCTTCCTTGGAAGCTAAGTGAGAGGAAGTTTCAAGAGCGCTGGAGTAATCAGATGGTGTTAGAGGTTAAGCAAGATGAAGAATGAGATCTGAACACTGGAGTAGGCAAGATGCAGACAGTTGGTAATCCAGGAGGATTATTTTCAGCACAACGGGGAGGGAAGCAGACACGTTGTCATGAAAAGCAGCAGAGAAATTACCTGGAGGAGAATAAGGAAAGTAGGACAACACTTAAAAACAAAAACAAAAACAAAAAAACAGGTGTCCTTTACAGAGAACGTCTATGTATTTCTATAATAAAAGGTTCCAGGGCTGTCACAATTTTGTACCCTAATTTGTCCCATTCATTGATTTGTTCATCACCTTCTCCATATACAGTGGATCCTCATTATTTGTGGATTGCGTATCTTCAAATTCACCTACTCACTGAAATTTATTTGAAACTGCAAAAAAATCATGGAACTTTTGCGGTCATTTGCAGACATTTGCAGAGGGGTGAAATGTTTGGTTTGCTCAGTGTGCACATTCCCGGCTGAGGTGAACAAGGCAGCACTTTGCCGCTTATTTCAGCTCTGAAACTGTGAGCAGGACTTTTTTCATGGTCTATTTAGTGCCACGTTTTTCACATTTTTGTGCTTTTCATTGGTGATTTCACTGTTTAAAATGTCCCTCAAGTGTAGTGCTGAAGTCCTGTCTAGTGTTCCTAAGAGAAGGAAGGCTGTGATGTATCTTATGGAGCAAGTATGTGGTGTAGGTAAGCTTCATTCAGGCATGAGTTATACTTTCTGTTAGCCATGAGTTCAGTGTTAAGGAACCAACAATGTATATCACATACCATGTCTTTAAACAGGAATACACGTACAACAAGGTTATGCATTGACCATTGACAAAAGTGTTGTGACCCGAGGCTCACAGAACCCTAACCCTGTTTTCATCCTAGGAGCAGTGGTTTTTCAGTCTTTGGAGTGACTTTAGAGAACATAACTGTTGCAAATGAATGAGAATTGACTGTACAGTGTTTTTCTTTAGGAGAAAGTAAGGTGTAGTGCCAACAGCACTAGATCAAGAATTTTGAGAACTTGTTTCTAGTCCTAATTCTTCCAATAACAGTTGTGCATCCTTCATCGAATACTCCAGCCTCATTTGGTTTCTTCATCTATGAATAGAGCTCTTTACTTTTTTATTTTATTATTTTTTAGAAGACTATAGCTTAATACAGGATGTACTTATATCAAAACTTACCATCTTTTAAATCTTTGCTACATCATAAAATTAGTAGAGGAAAACCCAAGATTCCCTCCATAGATGTTATTGTAACTGACTCACAATTGTTAACATAATGCCATTCCTTTTTCTTTTCAGGTGAAGTGTTATCAGAGTAGCTTCATTTAAGGAAACTTGAATGGAGCTCTTTAAATTAGATTATTGTTAAGGCCCCCAAAGCTCTATGTTCTCTGATCTTGAATTATCACTAACGGAAATTCCCACTGCCTCTTCTGGCTTTATTTCAAACCACCTCACACCATATGAGAGGTGAGGGAGGAAATCATAATCTCACAATCGGACAAATAAGCACTATGTTCTAGAGATGAAATAAAACACACTGATTTCTTAAAATCTGGGAAGTTTTCCCAGGAAGAGTTGCTTATGACTTTGGAAGTCATATCAAAATAACCCCCACGTGTTTCCAGTGCATGTCATATTAAGAAATAGATATTAATGAGGGTTTTAAAAGAAAACAGCCACAGTAGGTTTAAAGAGGGTGCAGCCTTTGGATGACAGCTTTGAATACAGAGTGCTAACATGCATGCAGACTGAGTGAGGTATGGGCACATTACTAAAAATACAGGGAATACAGAGAGTATGGTCAGGTGGCAACCTGAATTCACACTCAGGGTTTTTAATATCAGAAGCAAGAAAGCCATTTGCAACTCTTTGCTAAAGGATGAGGTTCTGCTAAGTGTTAAGAATACAGGCCCATATGTGTAATGACAGAAGGTGAATATCTTATGGGGGGCGGTGAGGGGGCAAGGAGGGGATTGAAAAATGGAACAAATTCTCTGCAAATTTGGCTTGTTTTCGTTGTTAGAAAAACATTTATAGTGACTTGAAAATAAGGAGTAGAATTTTTAAAATAGTTTTCCCCTGAGTAGTCTTCTTGTGGACATTGACAGTGGGTGGCTGGAGACCTACAGCCACCACGGGTCTTCAGTTGTACAGGATCATGTCGCTTTGCAACGCTGGAAGAGAGGCTTACCAAACGGTCAGCGTCAGTTTGAATCCTAGCAGGAAATCGAGGGCAAAAATCAAATTGGGATAATCCCAGGAGGATTTTTAAAGGGACTGGTTAAAAAATAGTCTGGGGAAACCACGAGTAATAGGACTCTCTGAGGACTAGTAACAGTGGAGCTGTTACTACCCCTGTCTGGAAGGGACCAGAGAAGGGATGGGTTGCGAGATCCTAGGTTTCCAAACATTGGAATTAAAGAGTCGAGATGACGAGGTCACCCTGAGAGGAGCAGTGACACTATGTCACTCATCGGCCAGCCCAAGTCTACAGGAAGGGAACTAAAGGAATAAATACTCCAGTCCTACCCGCCTCCCACCTCCTGATGGCTTGCCTCGCCTCCTCACTGTACAACCAGAAGCCAGAGAATAAGAGGCGCTGCTGATGTAGCCCAGACAGGAGGACCCGGAAACGTTCCAGGCAGGGTTAGCAGACTACCTTCAAGGTAGAAGTGCTCTGAACACACACCTGGTCAAAATTTTTAAAAATGACCAAGAAAGAAAATCAATATCCAACCAAAGCTAAAAATCATCATCACTGAATGAACCTTAGGGGTACAAAAATAAAACTGCAATTTTATTCAAAATTACTGAATGTTCAAATTTTTTATTAGTCAAATTTTAATAGAGCAAGTTAATTTTTCAGAACTGTCAGCTGCTAGCTTGCTCCTGCTGTCACTGCACCATTTGGGGTATTAAATCAACATTCACTTCAACTGGCGCTTTTAATAATATCACTAATCTTTTCTATGCAAAAAAATATATAGTTGAGAAGAATATTTTGAGTAGCACATTTTCTAGAAGAAACCTTATGCCTAGAATGTACTGTCATCCTTCATCTTGAAAACCTTAAAAATGGTTAGCCAACTACAGCAGTCATTTCAATAACTTAAAAAAATGTACAGTTCCTATATTAGATTTCCAGGGCTAGTACCACAGACTAGGTGGCTTAAAACAGTTCAAATTTATTGTCTCACTGTTCTGGGGGCTGAAAGTCTGAAATCAAGGTGCCGGCAGGGCCATGCTCTCTGAATCTTGGGGAAGATGTCTTCCTTGCTTCATCCTAGCTTCTGGTGATGGCCACCAATCCGTGACTTGTGGCTGCATCACTCTCATCTCTGCCCCTGTCACGTGACTTTCTCCCCTCATGTGTTCCTGTGTTTTCAAATGGTCTTCTCATAAGGACATCAGTCATACTGGATTAACGGCCCACCCTACTGCAGCACAAGATCATCTTAACTAATTACACCTGCAACAATTTACTAATAATGTCACATTCTGAGGCACTAGGGACTAGGATTTCAAAATATCTTTTGGGGAGGCTAATTCAACCCAAAAGAGTGTCTATAGACTCAAAATAAGTTAAATTATCGTGGGAACCATTTTCTTCAATTTAGGAGATTTTCCTTCACGTAAAATTTTAAGTTTACAGTACTTGCTCCTCTAGCCAAGATGGAATACCAGGGATGGTATTCATTCTTCTCCTTGAAACATCTAAAACATCAGAAAACACATATGAAACGTTTTTCAAGATACTGGATGTCAGGCAACAAAGGACAATGACCCTAAAAAGATGGCAAACAAAAGAGGTGAGCCCTATAAGTGATCTAGCTGGGAGCCAAGAGAGTTTCCAAGACCTCACATTTCCTAGACAAAAATGGAAATGGCATCCTCTAACCATGCACATGTTACCATGTAGATTGTGCAGAAGATTTTAAAAGTCCCCTGGATCTCATTTTCAGCATTCCCTATTTTAACCTCAGAATTTCCAAATATTTGTTGCTAAATCTCTAGAGATCATTTGTAAAAATGCACAAGTAGAGGGGAAGGGTGTAGCTCAAGTGGTAGAGCACGTGGTTCAATCCCCTGTACTTCCTCTAAAAATAAATAAACAAACCTAATTACCTACCCCCTCCAAAAATGCACAAGTAAACATTACTAAGCAGTCTGACTGTCATTGTAGGCAGCCTTTATATTGGGAAGTTCCTCCCCTTCCCAAACACACTCACTATCAATTCCCAAATCTCACTTTTGAAGCAACATTCTTGTCAACTGAGCAGTAAAAACACAAATCCAACAAGCCTATCAACCATCCATATCTAAGCATAGATTGAATTATCCTCCTTTCCAAGTGGACAGTTTAAAGTTGATAGAGGGAAGAAAGTCCCCAGGTGAAGGAAAGCTTGGCTGGGGAGCACTGGGCCACCCACGTGGCTCGAAGATGAAGGAGGATGTGAGCATCAGTGGACAGGAAGGGCCACAGATCTGAGAAGGGACAGGCTCTACTGGTACAGAGACAGCAGAAGAGAAACACAGACACCACTGAAGCTGTCATGCCTGCCCTGGATACCTGCCTCCAACCTTCCCACCTGAATGTAGAATGTATTTCGACCTTGTTGAGTCACTGTTATTTTCTGTTGTCTTGTGTATGCAGCCAAATGTGATCCTATATGATACAAAAGACATGATTTAATCATCCAGCAACCCTTCAAGGTATGTCGTATCATTACCTTTACTTTACAGATGAACAAACAGAAGCACAAAGAGAAGTTAAGTTACTTGTCCAAGGTAACATAACTGGGAAGAGGGTTTGCCAACAGGGCAAGGATAATGGAAAAGAGCAGAAAAGGGCGCCATCATGGCAATCAGAGTAAGGGCACAGTAATGGGTCCCGAAACTGGGAGATTAATCCTCGCCCAAAATGTGTCATCTCTGCTTCATATTGAGTCCATGGGGATATCAGTCTCGAATTATCTGAAGTCTTCAGAAACTTATACCACACGTAAAATGGGATCCTCAACTGTACACTTCTACTGGAAAAAAAAAAAAAAAGAAAGCAAGAGAGATTTCAGAGCAGAGATGAAGGAGCCTTAGGACATTCTGGATAATTGACAAGTCTGTTTAAACTCAAGATGGAGCAGAAAATACTCTCTGTTCTCTCCCACCTTTCAAAAATTTATCAGTTTATTTTTCTGCCTCACTAAGTATAATGAACATAGTGGAACTTTTATTTGACAAAAGATGACCTAGAAATCGCTCTAAGCCATTACACCAGATCAGTCACCCTGGGTATTCAGAGGGCTGTGTTCCAGGTCCCTGCTGGCCACTGATGAGCCCCTGATTTTAGACACTGCAACTGACATCCTGGCTTCCTCTTTCCTCATTTATTAAGAAAGAAGGTTGAACTCAATCACATTTTCTAAGGCCTTTTCTAGTCCTAATTCTCAGTGATTGTGAATATGATTAGATCATATATAAATGAAGAAAACATAGAAGGTGTATCCTGGAAACTTTTTTTTCCTCTTTGTAACTCCCTGTGATGAAGTTGTTTAATTGAGTCTGTTACCCCACCCAACCCCCCAAAACAGCAGAGTGCAATAAAAACACCTCAGACTGATGGAGGCTCCTGATTACTTAGGAGCTGCTTACATAGGACTTTACTATAATACTATTTACCGTGAGGCCTGAGAAAATTGGTGGGGTTAGAGTTACAGCCCTAATAATTTGCCTTTATAGATTTAACCTGAAATAACAGGCCGAAGGGACAAATAAAATTAGCAGTTTCCTGGATAATTCCTGCAGAAATGTAAGTATAAAATCCCATTTAAAAAAAAAAAACGCAGCAAGTCGGTAGCTATGGTTCAAAAGAGGCAGAGAAGGGAAGTGGCTAAGGTTACTCCGACCCTAATTAAGGGCCCGGCAAAGTTCGGCTCCTGCAGCTTGTCTCGCCTCAGAGCCGTTCTGCTCCTTCTCTTGCAGCGCGAGGTGTCAGAGTGACGAATGTCTTTCCTTGCGGGCAGTCTCCCTCATGGGGAGCTTGTCCAGGAATCCAGAAGTAAGCCAAAACAGAAAACAAAAACAAAAACTCTCAGGAGTCCAAAGAGGCACAGAGAACATGAACGCAGCTCGTGTCCTTGATACAATTTCCTTCAGTCGTTCACGCACTCATTCGCTCACCCACTCATTCGCTCAAGTGCCTCATTAGTCCGGGGGTGGGTGTGGAACCAGGACAATGTAGCATCTATAGGACATCCTGCTCTCTCGGTCATCAAAGAAATGACAGTCTGTGTCACAGATTTTCCAACTTCCCATTGACAGAAGGGTGTTTTTATAAAGTTCCCTTTATATATCCTGCACCTTTGCTTCCCAAACTTCCCATCCTTGTGGGGTTTGTTTTTGTTTTTTTCATTTTTATCCAATATTTCTTTAGAATTGCTCAAAAGCCATAGACTCTCCTGAGAGCAAATGGCCACACGACAAGGAGAGATTTTTTTTGCTTCCTCAGGCTTGTCAAAGCCTTTGCTGTTTTCATTTCATAAAAAAAGATTACAACAAACAAAGGCTACTTCCAAGTCTTCACAAAAGCACCTTCCTACCAAGAGAAAACTTAAATTTCAGAGGGGATGTAGGCACAACGGATAAGCAGAGCGCAGTTCTGTGTGATAACGGGGGCAAGGAGGGCAGGACTTGATTCAGAGCTATTCAAAGAGGAGTCCCCTCTGCCAGGGCCTGATGAATGACACCCACTGCATTGCTTCCAGCCCTTGTCATCAGCCTTGCATAAACACCCTTGCCCAATCATTTTCAAAGAACAAGATCCCAATTACAGTTGCAGCCAAAAGGTCCACAACTGTCTCTAACATGCTTCTCTGCCAGCCCTGCCATGAGAAATAAGGATGCAACAAAGGCTGCAGCCACGCCATCGTCCCTGGATTTGTTGCTCGAAATGGTCTTTTAATTCTCCTGCAAAGACGGCCTAGCAAATGTTTCCAAGGAATTGTTGAGTTCTGTGATGCCACTGAAGCTGTCCTTGATTCTTGAGTCCTTGATTCCTTGCAGGAAAATCAGGCAAGATTGATGAGGAGAACTTTATAGGACAATAGGAAATTGAATTTAGCTAGGGGGTGACTATGTTTATTAGTTTCCTGGAGCTGCCAAAACAAGTCATTGCAAACCATGTGGCTTAAAACAGCAGAAATTCATTCTCTCATTGTTCTGGAGGCCAGAAGTCCAAAATCAAGGTGTTGGCAGAGCCGCAATCCCTCCAAAGACTCTAGGGGAGAATCCTTTATTGCCTCTTCTACTTTCTGGTGGCCCCAGGTGGCCCCAGGCGGCCCCAGGCTTGTGACAGCATCACTCCAATCTCTGCTTCTGTCCTCTCATGGCTTCTCCTCTGTATCCTTTCCCCTTCTCTCCTTGCTGTTAGATTCAGGATCCAACCTAATCCAGGTTGATCTCTTCTTGAGATCCCTAACTTAATTACATCTGCAAAGATCCTTTTTCCAACCAAGGCTATATTTACAGTTTCAAGTAGATGTATCTTTTGGTGGTGGTGGGGTCACCACTCAACCTACTACACTATGTTATCCCTTTAATTGGATCTTAGCCATTTCAGAAAGCAAGCGTTGTACTAACAGTAGAAACAACTGTAACCTGGGTGTTAGTTGAAGTCTTCCCGTTCTTTAAGATAATGATATAATTTCCTAGAATCCCTATTCCATGCCTTGGGGAAATCTAATCTCTCCCCAGGGCTTCTGCAAGTCCTCAGAATGAGGTGAGAGATATGGCCAGTAAGCTCCACTGGATGAATTCGGTTCATGGACTCTCCCCGCCTGTTCTTTCCCTTACACCTTGTTGATCCAGGAACAAAGTTTGGTCTAGTTCTTTAGTCAAAACCAACTCACTCTTACAAGGCCTCTAATATGAGCAACAGATTTTATTGGATAGTGGGGGGTTGAACATCTGAAGGCAAATTCCTTTAAGCTGAATATAAGAAATTCCTTTTCTTAAATTCTTCAGCTGCAGTCCCTTGTGGCTCGGCCATCATATCTCTCCTTTCCCGTTCATACCTTCTCATTCCTATTTTTTCTTAGTAGGATGGTTGTTTTGTTATCTACCTTCTTTCCTCCCTCAGCAAGTCCTGCCCTTGGGGGCTCACTTTTTACTCTGGAATCTTATTAAACTAGTTTCCTTCCAGGGGATAGTCTCAACCTGGGAAGAATTCTGGTGTCAGCTGTCAAGACTCTAACCCTCTCTTCCCTGCCTACTGCAAACCACTTACCACCTGTTAGAACAGATCTTCAAGATCATTTGTTTTTTAAGTTGTATAACAGCCAAGAATCAAAACCTTTGTTGGTAACATTGCGTCTAAGGAAAAGTCATAAAGAACTTGACTATATTTATTTATAAACTGTGTTCTAGGGCTGCTATTTAGACAATAAAAAAGGGGAGGGGGAAGCCCAAAAGGCAGAGTAGGTATTAGCGACATGGGGAGTTGTTGCCACCATCACAGTTGAATCTGATCTGTAACTGGGTCACGTTGAGGGTGTACTAATTCCTCCATTTAACAATATGGAGCCACGGTCACTTTCTACCTTAAAAGAAAATTTAAGCCTCAGTCAAAGCTTTTCAGCTTTAATACTCAGGGTGCCCATAAATGAACAGAAGGACACAGCTGACTAATATGTGCTGATTTCCAGGTTTCCAACAGTCCTAGAAGTGCAAACCCCAGCATTCACTTTGTTCCTTTAGATGATCAGGGAAGGACTAAGAAGAGAAAGATGTCAAGAAGCAGCCGTTGTCAAAAACGTGGGGAGATTATACAATACTGAGGCCTCAGGCAAACGGTCAAGACCACCAAGGAAGCGAGCTTCGCTCCTGCAGAGTCAAGTACTCTGGGATGAAATGATGAAACAAATGGTGTTTGGAAAATAAAAATTTGAATATATAGGAAACATAAATGGTCCTGTTAAAGGACACAGGTCTGACACGTGAGTATGTATTTCTAGAACTGGGTCTTCGTTCAAAGTCCATCCATGACTCAGACCATGATCCACTGTAGTGCAAATGAAGATGAAGGACTTAAATGGCAGACTTCAACCAGCAACCTAAATGAAAGAATTTATTTCCAGAGAAAGATAGTTAAAAGGTGAAGGGAAGAAAGTTAGGAACAATGCAGAAAGATGACTTTTACACTCACATTTCACCCATTCATTAATAGTGCCTTCTAGGAACTTTAAATATGCTAAACCAACTATAACAGCACAGGCTAAGGGCTTAGAGAGAATTACAAGCTAAAAGAGTTCATCGGGGAAGATCCTGAGAAGCCATCTATTCCAGCTCCTTGCTATTAGATAAGACCACTGTTACACTCTTCCTACAGAGGAGAAACAAATTGCTCTCATTAGTCTCCAGGCGAGGATCCATAGTAATCCTGATCTAAGAATTCTCGTGCTAAATCGTCTTAACACGTTCACAGTCCCCTCCCTCTGCTTCTGTCTCCAAGAGAGGACAGAGATCTTCGCTATTATCAAGTTCACTCTTAGCCTCATTTTAGCCCTTCTTCCTTGCCATTATCTCCTGCTTCTCTGATCTTCATTAGCCTCCTTGAAACCCTCCTTTATGTTTTTCACAGTTCACCCTAATTGTGAAGTGCAAATAGGAGTTGTCCTCAAGGAAATTCCTTTATGCTGCCTTGAGTGGTTATCGTTCCTAATCTCTTAAACAAAATGTTAACAGATCAAAGGAATTTGGGAACTCCTTGGTTTGGTCAATTCCACAAATATTTATCAAATACAGGCGCAAGGCACTGTGCTAGGTTCTAGAAAAGAGAGACTCAGATATGTGTAACAACAAAAATGTACACGTTTATTCCTGCAATGCGGTTGGGCAGTTACCAAGTGAGGGAGATCTTCTGGCACTGACATGACCGTGTCTCCAAGGCAGATTGCTGATTAAAAGGGAAAAGCCACAGAGCAAGAGTAACAACAGCGAACACTTACATAGGTCTTGGCATGTACACACTAAATAAGGCTACTTCAACAGTCATATCATATCTAAATACCTAAAAAAAGGGAAAGATCTCCAAAAATGTACCCCAAACCAACAAACAATGATCATGGTTACCCAAGAAACTGAGGAAAAGTGGGGGTTACAGGAAAATTAACCCTCTCCGTGATGGTTAGTGTTTTCTTTGTTTTATGGCAAAAAGAATTTATGTGTTACTCAGTAATTAATAACTTTTTAATTAAAGATTAAGAAGGCTTGGCCCCTCACTTCAAATTGTCCATTATTAAGTTAGGGCTAGGGTGGGGAAGAGCAGAGAGAAGTTATTCAATCTGATCCACAGAGCTGTGCTGGGCAGAACAGAATCTGTGTCAGGTGAGGGGTACAGGTTTCCCCCCGGGAAGGACAGGGCACATCCACCAGCAGTGGCTTCCAAGGGATAATGGTGTTTGGGGTAAGCTTGGAAAGACGAGGAGGATGGAAATGTCAGGATTTTGAAAACTGGGGACATTTGAAGCCAAGAGGGCAACATGAAAAGAGGCTAAAAGGCCGGAAAGAGTAAGGCAGGCAGTGCTTCGTCTGACAGACAGAAAGGAGCTCTAGAAGGCTTGTGAGTAACGGATTGATCTTATTACGGATGCAGCTGAGGGACGAGTGTGAAGGGTACCTTAGACTGGACAGAGGCTGGTCATGTCTGACAAGGAGACCTGCCCAGAAGGGTAGCCACAGGAAGAGAAAAGAGAGGAGAGATGCCTGAGAAGTAAAAGTTGTGGGAACTATGCAAGCGAAATGGCAAAATCAAAAAGCTGCCAAAGCACAAGGCCCGAAAGATCATCACTGAAAATTTAAAAGTGAAGTACTACTCAGAAATATGTCTGGTAAATGGAGCAACTGATCCTAGGAAAGCAGAGAGAGAGGTTGTGATTCAAAACCACAGTATGACATGTAGTTAGGAACCACTGTCAGGCGCTAAAAGAACATCCCTAGGACAATAACAACAGGCAGGTTCTCCTTGCTCTGCTGGCCAAAGCACAGCTACTCAAAGTGTGGTCCGTGGACCTGTGTCAGGCTATAAGCTATTTGTACCCCATGTGACCGAGTAGGAATTGAGATTAAGAGAAAGCATTTAGAAAGTTTTATACCAATTTTTTTTGGTTTTTTGTTTGTTTGTTTTTTTAGTTTTATACCAATTTAACAGAGTAATTTTGTGTTTATTGGTTCTAATAATTCTTACAACTGTGCTTATATTTCTATATGTCTTTTTTATTTCATTTACTTTTGTATCAATTTAGTAGAGTAATCATGTTTATTGGATCTAGTAGTTCTTACAATTGCACTTACATTTTTGTATGTCTTTTTTATTTCACTTTTCCAGCAATTTATTTTTATTGTATTTTATAAAAGTTTCAACTCACAATGTTTTGAAGGGAAAAAACTGTCTTTCACCAAGTGTAGTTTGAGAAGAACCATTGGAGACCATGCTTTGTACTTAATGATTTGAAAGTAATTTTTGTTTATTATTTTATTTTATACTGAAAGATATCTTCAATTAAATAGTACAAGCTTGGTTTCCAGGCTTGTGTACAAGCGCAGTTTTACACAAGAAGACCCAATTCTAGAGGAGTTTTATATATTCAAATTTTTTTAATTGAGGCATATCTGATATATAACATTATATTAGTTTCAGATGTAAAATTTAGGGATTTGATATTTGTATTTATTGTGAAATAATCACCAGAATTAGTCTAGTTAACAGTCATCATCCTACATAGTTACCCTTCTAGAGAGGGTTTGATAAATCACCCTCAAATCACACAAAAATTTAGGGAGTGGCAGGTGGAGACTCAGGTCTGGAAAGCCAGGCTTCTGACTCAAAGCCAAAGAATCTCCAGCAACTCATACTGGTGCATGTTGAAATTGTTTTGGAGGAGACAGATCAGCAATTTTGCTTTATAAAACATGCAACACTTACTGCAGTGGTTCTTAGAAGCAAATGCAAGGTACCCTTTGAGGCAAAATCTTCGAACTTTTTAATGTATTTAGCTCTAGGATTCAAATGAATCTCAAATGATTCCAGCTAGACTGACATCAACCAATATTTTTAATCAATTACTAATGATTTTATAGTAGGTAGGAAAGTTGGAGATGATCGAACTTCCCCAAATATCCCATTTTCAGAAATTCTCCTTTCAGAGTTGATACTTATCTTTAAAATTACCTTATCTTAAAATCAACATATTTTTCTTATTTTACTCTAGGACCAACAAATTTGGATGACACACCATCATCAAAGGCTCTGAACAGATTGATATTTCAAACAGCACCCAGAATGATTGGTTCCTGAGATAACAGAATCGTAAAGTTCAAATTTTACTTATTCTCAGAAATTGTGACAGAAAAAAGAAAAACAGTTTTCTGGAGGATTCACCAACTTCCTAGATAATGAAAGAATTCCAGTAAAATAACAATCTGATGAGTGAAGTGTAAACGAACCAGAGACATGTAGATTAAATTTCTTTTGAAACACACATGGGTTTTAAAAAATTACGGGGGAAAGTGCTTGGCAAAATGTGCTAAAAGGACTTGCCAAACCCAAATGTTTGATAGACAGTTGGAGAAATGAGGCCAATACAGAAAATCTGCCTGGACATTCCTTCCCTCCAGGTAACCACAAAGGTGAGACTTCCATCAAGGCTAACAGGCAACTGGAATGTTCTTAAACTTATTTTAATAGTCAAGTACCCTTCTTATAGTAACCCATAATGAAAAGAAAACAATGTATGTATATATATGACTGAAACATTATGCTGTACACCAGAAACTGACATGACATTGTAAACTGACTGTACTTCAGTAATAAAAAATAATAAGTTAAAAAAAAAGTCAAGTACACAGAATTGCTAACTTTTGAAAAACTGACTGTTTCTCAGGGAAATCAGTCCTAAATACGAGATTATCCTAGTGGTTAGCAAGACAGAAACTCTAAGAAAAGCTTGATTTTTAAAGGGCAATTGACTCTAGGGATGAATAACATAATCTCAGTTTTGACCTTTCCATTGATCAAACACCGGGAAAGGTATGACGGAAAACCGCATGCTGCATCACTGACACTTTGCTTCGGTGCAAGGCTACCAACATTCACAGAACAGATTAAGTGTTCAGGTTTATGAGATCCGTTGCCGATAACAGTATTTTACAGAGTAAACGTTTGATTTATCCAATAGTGAGTGTTACTCTGCTTTTATTTTTTTTTTAACGTGTGTACAACAAATTAAAGTTTACAGCTTAAATTATTACAGGATCCTATTCCATGCTTCCTTGGTTTTTCCCTAGACATTTCCTTAGTGATGGGCAAGAGGTATTGGCATCTGCCCCTCAGGTAAAAGTTTCGTTTATAGAAATGGACAAAGAACACTGAAAATTCACAAGTGGAAGAGTTCTTGTTTGTCTTTTCCTGTTTGTTAGTGCAAGTGTACATGCTCAGATACTATATTTGTGTGTTCCTCTCTCACTAAAATTGCAGCCTTGTGAAGGCACTGTTCTTGTCTGTCCCATGTACAGCTCCCCTGCAGTCCCTAGCTCTAGACAGAAAAGGGCACTGGCTAAATAGCCGCTAAGTATTTATGAATGAACAAGGCAGCCCCAGAAGGACTGGCGACTATTTTTCTCTCACACAGAGTCTCACCTATGACAGTGGACAAATCTTATCATTGGACTATGCAGACAACCTTTTCAGAGTCTTTCCTTTCACAATTCTGAATTCATTCAGAATGGTCCAAGATTTCTTGCCCAGCAAAGTCATTGGAATAGCCAGCCCCAACCCCGGAAGAGCCTCGAGGCGACTGGGAAGCAAGTGGGACAGATGGCATTTTCATCCATCCACCAGCTCCAGCGTTAACTGCCTTTTAAAAGAGTGCTTACTGATAAGTAAAGCTCCCCAAGCCTGCAGGCACTTAAACACTGATCCGTAAATATTTAACAGTGATAAAGAGATACTTGCAGGTAAGTGGAATCATCCTGCAGATCTTTACAGAGCAAAGAGACTCTCCACCTGACTCTTAAACACATTCCTCAGGCTTTCAGTGTTCTGCCAGGCTTCCTTGGGCCTCCTGGGATCATTGACCTGCCTCAGTCAACCTTAGACAAATACCAGTTTGCCCTCTGGCCTCCAACTTGTTCTTCCAGAACTGGGGGGGATAACTGACTTGCTCACTGGCTTTAGAATTTGCAAATTTGGAGGATACTAACCTTGACTTTCTAAACAGAAGAAAATCTCCAGTATTATCAGCGGCATTCTCCTTTAAAGGTAATAAATAGCACTGTGCCTTTTGTTCCTTGTTTTGCCTTTACCTCTGTATTGCAGATTCGATGCATTTATTTAATTCATTTAGCTGCCTTCACAGAGGGATAACAACATTTTTACTCACTTAGATTTGATTAGAAAGGAAGCAAATGCTCTTTCCACAGTGAAATGGTGATGTCAATTTTTGCAGGAAGAACTTGACTGGTGTCACTCAGCATCACAGCAGTGGCGTCACGTCCATCAAAGGCTGTGTCCTTCCTGCCCCAAAAGACTCAGCCACCCATTCATTCAGTTCAGACAACCCATCAACCAAGTCAAATAAACAGTCAGTGAAACCAGTTATTTGACTGCACTGAATAATTGTTTGATTTGATTGATTAATCAGTTCAAAGTAGTCATCCGGGGGGCCCCGTGTTGCCTGCATAGTCCCACAGTGGAAGCAATGCTGACCACAGTGGACAAGAGAAACAGGACTGTCTGGCAGAAGGTATCTGGCTGCAGGATTGCTGAAGCACGGTGCCCGGACGGTCGTGGGATAAGCTTCCAGAACAGCAACTTCACTCCGTGTTCTGAGAGCTGTGATGTAGTGGTTAAGGGTATGAACTTTGGAAACCTGGGGTGAAATCTCAGCTCTGTCACTTACGTCTTTGTGACCTGGAGTGAGATACTTAACTGCTCTCTGCCTCCCATCTAGGATTTGGACATAATATTAGCTATCTTAAAGGGTTGGGTTGTTTGGTGAAACAATGGGTGAAAACATATAAAGCACTTAGTAAACATTCAAAAAATGTTTGCCATCTTTTTTTTGTTATTATGATTTAACAGAAATATACTTCAGATGGGAGATTTCATGGTATGACCATAATTTCCCAGTGCCTCGGATGCTTTTAAATGTGAAATAATGTATCTCCCAGCAAAGGTGTTTTCATTTGCCAATAGATATTTTATTTTTCCACAGCCCTCCAAATACTCATAGTTCATACTAGACATAACATCAGCAGGAAGGTTATCTGGAATTATCCTATTGAAAACTTCCATATTGGCTGCAAAATGACCAGACCTCTTCTTGTGCTGACTAAAGCATATTACCTCTTAGGGAGAGGAACAATGCAGGAGAAATAAATTATCTGCAGAGGACATGGGGCTGCTGGGGCTGCCAGGTACTGAGGCAGCTTCATGAAGGTACAACCTGGACGGTTGCACAGGCCCCACACTTACAAGTCCCAGCAAGCGGTTTCATGCTCTGTTGTTATCTTGAAATTCCTAATAACTTTTGAACAAAGGGTCTCAAATTTTCATTTGTCCATGGGCCCTGTAAAGTCAAGTCTGGGTGTGATCTATTACCAGATCCTGGGGTGATGCACGTTCCACAGGCCAGAGCCTTTCTGTTAGAAGATGATTATAAAATACTGATTAGCTCAGCTAGTATGATACTTGAACTGAAATAGAAGTTTTCTGGTGGTTATTGTCCATGAAGGAGCTGCCTCAGAAAGCAGTAACTGCTTCACAATTCAGATTCACTAGATGAAGCCACAGACCAGCTCCTTTGGGCACCTCACTGGGTCTCACGGGTCAGGGAGATTTGATGAACAAGTGGGAGCCATTTAGAACATCTCCCTCTTCTGTGATTCCACAGATGTCAGCTCATTCCACAGAAACATATTTTAAATAATCTTAAGTACCTAAAAGCATCCTGATACCAAACACTGAAATAAGGATTTGGAGTCTTCTGTTCCCCATCCCTGTCTTCTTTAGTTCACATCTCATTCTTAAGCCCTCGACATGGTCTTTATTGTTTTTCTACAGCAGGAGATAAAAACCACTGTTTTAGTTGTTTGATTTTTACTGTGTGATTAGTCTAGGCATGATAGAGAGAAAAGCACGTTAAAGCATTATTTTGTTTGAAAGCCAGAAGCACATAATGTTTATTAATAAAGAGCCTGGTTTACATAGATTTTATTATTATTGAGCATAAAATGGTTTATATTACAAGCAAGGGTGAAATTACTAACTAATTAGCCTGTGAAGATCATGTTTAATGGAATATATAAATCTAGGGTGTTGCTTTTTTTTACAAACCTTAAGGGTCTTATTCATTAAGCATGTACATATGCAGCCTTTATGCTGAAACAGGGGATTGTGATACATAATTCAAGGTCAAATGATTCATTTTGTATTTCTCAAAGTCCAAAATCTCAGAGCTTGAAATCCCTTAACTCTTATGGAAGTCGGTTTCAATACATGGCTGCCTTAACCTTAGTGTGAACACTGAATTCAACTCTAAATGAAGGTCACTGAGAAAAGCAAAAGTGAATAATTTAAGGGCTAAATTCTCTGTCTGTCTGTCTGTCTGTCTCTCTCTCTCTGCGTACTGTAGCTTAAAACCCACTTAATTCTTCCAAAGGAACTTTGTTTCTATTAACTTAGAGGATTGCACAATCTTTGTAAACACACCATTCTTCATATATTTCAGTTAAATTTTGTAATAGCACCATAAAATGTGTCAGGCATTGCAATAAACTATCAGTCACAGGAAGCACAAATTGTATGGGAAAATTGCTAGAAACCATGTCTTAGAAGGAAGAAAAATGCAAAATTCTTCAAGAACTTGGGAAAAATAATCCTAAATGTTTCCTTAAAATGTGTGTTTCTCATTTTAATAAAATTAAAGACTGTGTGTTTTAAGTAAGTTTTCAGGGTTTGAAGCACTGTGGCAACTTCAATCCTTCGAGGCCACTTCCCTCTTTACCTACCTGCTGCCACTTTGGATTCAGGGTGTTATCCGGGGCTAAACCTGCGGCAGAGGCATCAAATGCACGCTACCATTTTTCACTTTCAGAAAAGGTTTTATGGGCAACTCTCAGAGTGTACTGGGTTCGGGTTCACCGTATATCATATAATTGGTTAAAAGTTGACTTGCAACATATCCTGATTCTAGTCCTTTCATTCAAAATCCAAGTCACCACAGGTGAACAATTGGCCTCTGTTCTGGGAAACTAGAATATGCTTCTTTGCAAGAATAAAGAGGTCTCAACTGAGGGGTTGGACTGGCTGAATGGCAGCAAGTTGTTTCATTTGTCTTTTGCCTATCTGAACAGTCTCCGGGTGACTACAATAAACAAAATCAAGCCAAAACAAAAAACTCAGCTTAGCTACTATGATAATAGTATTTTCAGTTACCCTGGGACCATCTCAACAACCCCAAATGCTGAAAACATTATTCACAATGAGAGAAGGCTGCATGCTGCCATAAAGGCTCTAACATTCCATTTTATGGAAGTGCTTTTGTTTTATTGTCAGAACTCAGCAAATCTAGACTTACCAAACCAGGAGATTTGTATTCAGGAAATTTGTGTTTAGGAAGAACCTCGAATGTTTGCTCTGGAGGGCCTGGGATTCTTGGACATGGGTGTTTGCCGGCTCTGAGAGCCAAGCCGTCCAGACACATATCATTTAAAGATGAACACTGCCCCCTGCTGGGGATAGGCCAGGTTACCTCCGGAAGAACTACGTGTGAGGGTGGAAAAACCACCGCTACATTGGGGGAAATTCATTTTGATTCTCTCACCTTTTTTCAGTTTTTAGCTTGACAGCTCAGTTCAGAAGAATTATAACTGCCAACCATCACTATGGCATTTCAAGACAACTTGGTTTACTTTATTATTCTCAGCCCATTTTTATGAACTACCATCCCTGGCAGAAATCCATCTAAACAAAAAGACAAGAGAAACAAAGGCAGCCATGTGGTGACTGGGGGGGGCTTTTGAGATGGAACAGGACATGGAAAAGAGAAAACTCTGCAAAGGGTTTTGATAGTTTATAATTCGACTGTAGCCAGTTACAACATCAAAAGCTAGACAGAGAACACAAGCCGAATTACAATGCTCAGAGAGCTCGCAAAGGCATCTAAATCGCCTTATTTTTGGTCCACACCCTTTTTACCCCTGAACTGAGCACCACAGCAGAGCTGCCTGGAAGAGGGTGTGGAGCCCAGGGCTGGGGACCCGGCCCTAAGAAGGGGTTAGAACACTCCAAGGACACTCCAAGGTGTGCCCTCACCCCAATTCCCTTCCTGCTTCCTGGGGTGAACTGCAATTAAGGTGACCTCTAAGAGCAAGGGCTCTTTTGGTGAGAAAAAATTATGAGTAGGTTGCTGGGGGAACCCTGGAAGCACAGGTCAGATTCGGTTCCTGAGTTCCCACTGTGCACCAGCTTCCTGCAGTGTTTAACAATCATGTAAATAATCCTTTTAACGCTGTCCTAGCAACACAATAACTCCCTGAGGAAGGAATTACCCCTTCACTCCTAACTAGTTAGAAAATTAGAATTAAAAAGATGAAACAGCTTGCTCATAGCCATGCAGTTAGTAGGTGGAACAGACCCTGTGCTCATCCCACCGTATACAACTTTAGAGCTGACCTACAGCTCTTCTTTCCAACA
Organism: Camelus dromedarius; assembly: GCF_036321535.1. Taxonomy (NCBI): domain Eukaryota; kingdom Metazoa; phylum Chordata; class Mammalia; order Artiodactyla; family Camelidae; genus Camelus; species Camelus dromedarius. The sequence continues at coordinate 72,587,496 of NC_087439.1, read as the reverse complement.
TTGCTCTATCAACTTGTGTAAATATATACAGCAATGTGCTACATGGGGTAATCAAAGAAATCTATTAAATTTTCACCCAGTACATTGATAAATTCCCTGTAGGAAGTAGTTCAGGCCTTCAAAGCACCACCATGCTTTGTAAATAATTAATTCATTATTTTGTTTTTTAATTAGCAATCTCTGGATTAGGTGACACTTTTTGCCTAATTTCAGAATAATTATATTGTAGAACAAATGATATATTCCCTCAAAAACACCTTCTCCCTCATAAACACTAACTCTAAATAAAATATGATCATGTATCACTTCCCTCCTCAAAATTCTTCATTGTGGAACTGGATGTTAATAGATGCTCAATATGAAAAGTATCTTGTCGCTAATTATCAGAGAAATGCAAACCAAAACTACAGTGAGAATGGTCATCATTAAAAAGTCAGCAAATGACAGAGAGGGTGTGGAGAAAAGGGAAACCTGCACTGTTGGTGGGAATGCAGTTTGGTGCAGCCACTATGGAAAATAGCATGGAGATGTCTCAAAAAACTAAAAACAGACTTATCATATGATCCAGCAATCCCACTCCCGGGCATATATCCAGGGGGAACTTTAATTCAAAAAGATACATGCACCTCAATGTTTATAGCAGCACTATTTACAATAGCTGAGACATGGAAACAACCTAAATGTCCATCAACAAATGAATGGATAAAGAAGTTGTGTATATTTATACAATGGAATACTACTCAGCCATAAAAAAGAATAAAATAATGTCATTTGCAGCAATATGGACAGACCTGGAGACTGTCATTTTAAGTGAAGTAAGCCAGAAAGAGAATGAGAAGTACCATATGATATCCCTCACATATGGAATCAAAAAAAAAAAAAAAGACACAAATGAACTTATTTACTAAACAGAAACAGACTCACAGACATAGAAAACAAACTTATGGTTACCAGTGGGGAAGGGGGGTGGGAAGGGAGGAATTAGGAGTTTGAGATTTGCAGATACTAACTGCTGTATATAAACCAGATAAACAACAAGTCTATACTATATAGCACAGGGAACTCTGTTCAGTATCTTGTAGTAGCCTGTAATGAAAAAGAATATGAAAATGAATATATGTATGTATATGACTGAACTATCATGCCATACACCAGAAATTGACACAACATTGTAAACTGACTATACTTCAATTTAAAAAGTATTCTGTGTTAAATCAATTTAGAGACAATTTCATTTTATATCCCTCTCTGGATGTACTAATAGCTCTGAAAAATCCTACAGTAAGAAAAACTATTTAATTTTGTTGTACCAAACATTTCTCAAAGTTATTGGGCCACAGAATTTTATTAAATGGAACATCTATTAACATATGAAGGAATCTGGGAACACAGTTTAGGAGATATTTGCTTACAGGATAAAAATCTATACTCTTTAGCTTGGTACATAAACCTTTCATGAACCAATTCTTGTCTACTATCCAGTTTCATTTCTTACCATTCTCCTCTGTGCAGCCAAGTACTTGATATTTCCTGAATTTATCTGTTGTCTCATGCCTGCATGTCTTTAGATATACTAGTCTTTCTGCCAGTAGCATCCTTGGACCTTCTTAGCCACCTGGCCACCTAACCATTCTTTCAAGACTAAAGTCAGCTCTTTCTCTGTGAAGATGCCTCCCCCTCTAACTTCTCCCAGAAAGGTTTAGACACTGCTCCCTGCATATCTGGGCCCTTCTGGGTACCTCTTTCCACTTACAGCATCATTGTGTATTTTTTCCCTTCTCTTTCCCCATTAGTTCTTCCAGAAACCCAAAGTATCCCTATCTCCCAGGACTTGTCAGTGCCCCAGGCACATTTCTAGATCAATGACTGGGGAATTTGTTCTGAGATTTCCTTCTTTACTTAACTTCCTTATTTATTCAAAGTAGTCCTATACAAAGTAAATTCATCTCCTTTTAAAAGTCTTGATAAAATAATGAATGATGATTCATAGCTAACATTTGAGTGCTAATTATGTTCCAGGCTTCACACTAAGTATTTTTCATGGACTAGCTTGTTCAGTTATCACAACCAAATGACATGAACACATGATTGTTTCCATTTTACACATAAGGAAATAAAGGCACATGGAGACTAAGCAGTTTGCTCAAGTTCACACAACTGGGGTTGCAGAGCTAGGATCACACCCAAAGATTCTCTATATCGTCTTCTATAACATTATAATATGGGAGCTATATTATAATATTCAAACATGAAAAAAGTAGATTACAAAAGAAATAGAAATAGAAAAACAAGGTATAAGCTTTCTTCCAAGTCCACAAAGCAGGGGAAGAATTAGATACTTATGATGCAGTGTAGGAGGACCACAGAAGAACTACAAACAGGTCTTGCAAAAATCTACCTGTCGGTTCTTGGGGAAAATAAGAGCATTATAAAGAAGGCCGGGAATGTTACTTATTCCGCAGTGATGAAGCAGCCTTCAGAGGTTACCTCGAGGGCTGGCTGGAGGCTAGTCTCTGAGGAAACCTTCCTGTCACTGGGGGCAATGGGACACCAGTGGTGGCTGTGGAGGGACTGTGGTCATGTGACAACAACAACCACAACAACCACCCCACAGCTAAAATAGATCTATCCCTCGCCCTGCAGTTCCCCCTTTACAGACGGGGAAACTGAGGCTCTGTAAGACCAGTGACTGCTCCAACTTACCCACACAGTATCAAAGTTGAGCTAAATGCCAGATCTCAGCCCAGAGGCGCTCAAAAGACTCCCAGGAAACGAAGCTGTCTTTAAAATCCCATTAGCATTTTAGCTGCTTCTGTGAAATTGTATTTGCTCTTTTTATTTTTTTCTTGAGTTTTAGCCTGGTCATTCAAAACCAGACTGCCTATCTCTTGAGACAGACTGTTATGCTTTTGTCTTTTGTTGTGGAGTGTAGATTACATTCACTGAACACTTGTTCGCTGATTAATGAAATGAGGCTCAAGACCAAATGTGTGGGTCAAGTGGGTGGAAGTCTTCCATGACTTTCATGCTGCTGCAAAGTCAGCCCATCAGAAGGCTCCAGATGTTTTCACAGCACCACGTGTGGAACCCAGGTGCTCTGCTTCTGATTGGCTGCAAGACATTCATTAAGTCTCTCAACTTCTCTGGGTCTGCAGTGGCCTCATTAATAAAAATGAGGATGTAGATTTCTCTGAGGGTCCTTCTAGCTCTAAATTTCCAGAGTGAGATTTTCAGCATTGAAGGGGATAGAAATTCCCCCAAGAATGCTGACATTACTGGTAAATAATTTGCATTTGCAGTGGTTTGCTTACGAATTTGAAAGCCAAAGTAGTATGTTTCCAGTATATAGCTTTGCCTTTAAAACTAAATGAACAAGGAAATAGATGGGCTCTCTTCCTAATTAACATGCCTGTTGCCTAGGCTTTCCAACCATAAAGCAGGCCGTAGGCTTTATATATTTTTTATGGTATGACCGATGCCACAATTCAGTAGTAGTAACGGTGCTTTAAATAGGAGCTATGACTATGACTGTTTTAGGAAAATTGTTGGGAGGACTTCAGAGATGCCCCTGGTTGCTGGCATCTCCACTTTAACCCGAGAATGGACCATTAAACTCTCTGTTGTGGGCTGACTTTGTGTCCCCCCCTCCCCCAAATTCATACATTGAAATCCTAACTTCCCGAGACAGGGCCTTTAGGGAGGTAATTAAGGTTAAGAGAAGTCATAAGGGTGAGGCCCTAATTCAATAGAACTGATGTCCTTATGAGAAGAGGAAGAGACCCCAGAGAGCTCTCTCTCTGGCTGTCTCCCCACCAACCCTGAGAAGAGGCTACTTGAGGACACAGTGCGAAGACGACCACCTGGCAGCCAGGAAGAGAGGCCTCAAGAGAAACCTCACATTACAGCGCCTTGGTCTTGGCCCTCCAGCCTCCCGAACTGTAAGGAACTGAATTTCTGCTATTTAAGCCACCCAGTCTGTGGCACTTTATGATTTTATAATGGCAGCCCTAGCAAAGTAATACAGCCCCTAAAGCCAGCATTGTGATAGCCCCTAAAATAACTTACATTTTTATTTAGTGACTAAATCACAGCCTCTGAGACTTGGCCAAAGGCCGTAGGCCAAGAGACAGGAAAATGCCACACAAGGGCCTCTCCATTTTGTCCTCAGAGAACTGGTGACTTCATGCCTGCCTCTCGGCTAGCAGCATGGAAGCAGGGCCACCCAGAGCAGCAGGCACCAGAGCTGTGTGCCACTGTGGGTGTCTGCCACCTGCCATGCTCCTCACCTGTCAGTCTACTGCTGTGCTTGAGAGCAAAAAAAGAAGGCAGGCCAGCACTCTTCTGCTGTGTCTAGTTTTACTAATATTCTTCCAGCCATTCTGTCATTCAACAAATATTTGTTGAATGACTACTATATGCCAGGCATGGTTTCAGGGACTTGAGATACTGCACTGAAAAAGGTAAGTAAAAATCCCCATTTTCATGGAGCTCATGTTCTAATGAAACAGCTTCTAATGGAGCAAGAATTCTCATTTATTTATCTCTGGACTATTTTAACACTGTTCTTTGTTCTTCACAAGTTACCTTTTCTTACACTGTAGGTTTCCATCTTTAACTATTTTCTTGATCTGCTTTCCCATATCCAAAAGAAAGTGAATAACATCACCTTAAGTCCATTCTACCAATACGAACATTGAAGGGCAAATGGTAATTGAATCTCCTTTTCCCCAAAGCATCCACAAACCTCATATCAGTGCAAAGGTTGGAAACAGGGATTTCTGAAGTCTGGGGTACAGATCAACCGTCAGAAAGCAAAGCACAAGTGCTTCATAGTCTTAGTTTCCATTAAGGCCCCGTACTGGCAGTAAAAACACAAACAAAATTCCCCATAACTTCTCCGTGGGGACCCTTCTTGGCTGATTTCTTGTAACTCCGTTGCACTGGTTCAGACAAAATCAGCCAAGGTCATGACAGTGCATGCATATTGCACGCTGATCTGAGAATTTGGATGGGAGTTACGAGCATGAACTCAAAGCCAGAACACAGAATTTACACTGTAATTATTTTATTTTCGACTATAGCAAGTCTCAATCAAGTGGCTATCCTGGGTTCAAAGCACTGTTTTCTGAAAACATCTAAAAGCCAACTTATATTTATGTGTAAAATGTACATATTAAATATAAACGATTCAGCAACATGGATCAAATTTCACATAGTGTAAAAATCTCTTCTTTAAAGCCAGCTAACCCAGAAACTACCTTGATCATATTTATAAATGTGTTTGAAGATTCAATCTTTTTTTTCCCTTTACCAAAATCCATAAACAACTATCAATGTCCCAAGGTTTTATTTTAAAGCAGGAAAATTTCTTTAGGCTGTGGTTAACCATCCTTTGTATCTTGTGTTTTTCCTTAATTCCTCTGACAATTTCGTCACACTGGAAGCTCACTCTCTCCAAAATTAAGACAGTGGCAACAGTGCTAGTGGCAAGTGGGGTGTTGGGGAGTATGTGTTTGGGTCAAAAGAAAGGGGTTTAATTCCAAGAAACTTGTCTTAGAAGAGGTTGCCCAGACTTCACCTTCTGCCACAGGGGGACAAGGGAGAATCAGCTCTTGAAATGGTTGTACAGAGTCAAGGCAATCTGATCATCAAGGCAAAGTTTAATAACCACACCACAGACGCCAGAGCACTGAAGATATCCAACTCCTCGCCCTTTGCCCACTATGAGGAGGTCAACATCTAATGTACAGGTGAACCCAGCCTGAGAGGCATTAAAAACAATAAGCCTTGTTTAAAACCGCTGGTATTTGGCCACCATACACCAAGCTGGTTTACAAAAATCAGTTATAATCCTTCTGCTTGGGGCTCAGGTCCTCTCAGGACCAGGAGAAGCCCTGAGCCCTCGTGACAACGGAAAACCACCTCCACCAAGAATCACAAGCAGAAGGTCAAGAGAGAGTGTTCCTTGTGTTCTGCCAAACCGAGTCCTTCTTAATTCCTCTTCCATCCCTCAGCACTATCCTGGAACCTGTTGGGCCACAAGGTCAAAGTCAGATCGACATTCTCTTGCATGTTGTTCCATCAGTATTGGCATGAGCAACATTCTGTTTCAAATAAGAAGGTTTATTAAAAAAAAAAAACCTCATAAAGCTCCTTGGACATCAAATGACTCTTACAAAACAACAGTTTGATAAATTAAGTGTAAATGAATCAGAAACATGTGGATCAAGTTTCCCTCAGAATACGCAGGGGTTTAAATGTTCAGAGTGCTTGGGAAAACGTATTCTGAACTCAAAATGTTTGAAAAATAAGCTTAAACTTACTTGACAGTTTCCCCACCCCAAGTCAACCCGAGTGATGGATGCGTGTGTGCAGGTTCAGGCTCACAGGGCGCTCCGGGCTCTGTCCCCCCAGTAATAACCGTGGTATATGGAGTGTGCTGTGAAGAGAGGCTGCGAGGCCTCGGCCGTCTGCGTTCCCACTTGCCCAGGGTTTGTTTTTGTTGGGTTTTTCAGATGAGAGCAGAACATTGTAATGATTTCCACTACCACTCACCCATCCCTCCTCCCCATCATTTTATTCCCATCGCTGAAACCCTCAGGGAGAATCTACTGTGTGTGACAAAGAAATATGTCTCTTCTCTGTGTTACAGACCTTGGACCGCATCCAGGGCCCCCTATCCCTGGAGGCCAGCTCTCCTCGTTTATGATTTGCATTTCATTGCCATACACTGAACCCAGCAAGAAGTTATCTGAACCAGCAGAATGGTGAGGGCTAAAAGTAGCAAGCAAGGAGCCTCCATTCTCCAGCTCGTTCTGCAGAGTCTGCACTGCCAGAAACCCAAAGCCAAATTTGATCTAAAATTTATACAAGCAAAGAACATCAACACCAGTACACTCAGTCTCTCTTCTCTTCCCCTTTCCCAAGAACCTTCTTGGCCTGGGAACCTCTATTTTATGTTTAATTTAATTTTGGATTGCTAATTATTCTCTTTTTCTCTTACCCCCAACGCTTATTTAAGCTTGTCATTCACTTTCACAAGGTCTTTATTTTATTTTCTTAAGCTCTTTTGATCCATGAATCTTTAACTTGCAAAACTGAACCAAGTCAGCTTTTGGAATACAAACAATATGAACTTGAAAGAGGAAGGAGTAGGCTCATGAAAAGAGTCTAATATTTGGAGGGGAAAATTCAATTTAAAACGTATTAAAATACGCACACTCTACAGAGGAAAGGACTAGCCATTCACCCTGTCCTGTACACTATCATTCTAGTAAACACTAATGAAAGAGTTACAGGAAAGTATGTTTTAATGAAGTCATCTCCTATATTCAGATAGGTCAGCTAGGACTACAAAACAAAACTACTAATTTTAAGAGAGAACTCTCTCCTAAACTACATATCCATTTTTTGGAACTGATACTGAACTGTATCCTTGGGAAGTCTTGCCAGCATCTCAAAATAAAAAGTAAACTGCTTCCTGTCCTGTAGCCTTACCTTTGTTAAGGATAATGGATGACGCGATCTCTTCCCACACCCCATGTCCAAGAGGCCATAAAGAGCGATTATTTTCTAAATGCTTCTTATTTCGTTCCCCCCGAGCCCCTCTGCCTGAATTTGTATGACCGCATGCTCATCTGCCCCTGATCCGTGTGTTAGTCCATCAACCACACTGCAATCCCAGTGATGTTCTCATATGCCCCACCAAGTGTGACCCTGCCGTGCTGAAATCCTTCCCTGTCTCCCATCGCTGGGGAAGGTGGTTCTCAAGGGTCAAGGGGTGGAGGGAAGAGAACAGGCTCGAATCTCCCCAGGGAACTTTCGTACTCTTCACCATCTCTACAGTGATTGCCCTTCTTCCCTCTTGATCGGGGCCTGGTGCGAGGGCTTGAAGGGGAGCTGGAAAGCAATCTGGTTCATAATGAGGTCATCTTTCTTCCCCTTCCTGCACACCTCTCCTTCTCCCTCCCCCCAGAGCCTTCTGGCCTTGGAGATGAAGTCTACACTCCCCAGGGCACAGAGGCCTTGCAGGAGCGGGGACCCATAGCCCTTCCCTGCCCCTCTGCCCCTCTGCCCTGCGTATGTCCCACTGCAGTCATCCCCCAGCTGCCTGCCCACTCAGACTCTCCCCCTTTCCATATTGGTAGTGCCTGCTTTTTCCTCCATCTGAAATGCTCCTTCTTTCCTTCCTAACTCCACTTCTCCACCAAGCCTCAGCTTCAGCATTTCCTCCTACCGGAAGGGGCTCCTTCATTACCTGGGGCACGCTGGGCCCTTCTCACAAAGACCTGGCAGGTGTTACCTGTCTGTATCTTTCCCATCCCAGGGCTTCCTGAGGGGTGAAATCAGATTTTATGAGTCTTTGTTCCCCCTTTTAGATGCCTAATGGTTTTTGAATGACTAGATGCACTCATGTGTAAATAAATAAATGGGTGAAAGAAATCACAGTAGTCAGATCTATATGAGTTGACTCATACATGTTTTGCAAACAGTTTGTAGTAATATCTTATTATTGCACAATTAATCCAACCTGGCCACTAAACTACCAGCAATAACAGATCCTAGTACAACTGAACTAGTTATTTTGGTCATCTTAACCTGCAAATGAGACTTAACCATTTGTGGATCGAATCAGATATGAAGAAAAATCTCCCCCTAAAAAAAGAGTATGTTGCAACTATTGTGAATTTTAAAATGCTAACATTTATTTATTGAGTGCTTACTAGGCACCCAGCAGCGTCTTGCGTGTTTTATGTGCATTGACTCACTTAGTCCTCACAGAAGCTCTAGAAGGCCCATGCCTTTATGGTGCCCACTGCACAGATGAGAAAGACCCCCACAGGCACACAGCAGGTGCCAGCAGAACACGCAGAGCCCGTGGTCTCACCCAGTAGGCTGTCCTGTCTCTCAGGACATAGCTGGACCTTGTGTGTTTTCTACTAGAAACAGCAAGCAATATTTTCCAAAGTAAAACCATAATTAAACTCTCTGCAGCCTCCATTTTATATTCCGATCAAAAAGGCAGCCCAGTCCCAGCAGTCAGACCCTGTCACTTCCGTTGGTCAGTTCATTCATAATACCTAACACGCTGAAAGTCGGAGGGGGGAAAAGCTGCTCCCAACTTGACTGAACTGATTTTTGCCCCCTTCCCCATAAAACTGGTTCTGAGGCGACTTTAACTTAACCATTCCCTGGAGAGCAAAAAATACAGGTTATCTTGCAGCTTCTAGATTCCAGAAAGGGCTAAAGACATGTAAACCCAAGGAGGGGACACAGAAGCCGAAGTGACTGTGAGAGGCAGGGAGGGGCCGAGGGTCTCTGTAGTGGATGCTGGTCCACATGGCTGACTGCTCACACGTCCTGCTCTCCCCTCAAGATTCTCAACTTTTGAATAAAAGCAGCCACTTTACTTGCCTGTGGATACTCTGTTTACCCAAGACAGGAAACCAGGCTTAACTAAAGCAGGTGGAAAACATACCTGTAGCTGTGACTTCTGCTATTTCCCTTCGTAATCCTGTGTTATGTTATAATTACTATAAAATAACAGTAAAAATTAAGTCCGTAATGGTTCCTCCTTCATAAAAGGTAAGCAGGAGGCTCTGACTTCCCATCCTCACCACCACAGCCCCTCCCCGCTTCCCAGAGACCCTCGGTTGAGGTTTCTGGTCTACCAGGAGACCCTATAACCTTGTGGACCTGACACTGAATTCTGTGCCCAGCTCCTCAGTGGAAAGCGGACCATTTAACCTCCCATCACTTCTATCTCTCCATCTGCAAAAGATCTAAAATAATGCAGGCCACCTGCTTCCCTCACAGGAGAGTGGTGAGAATTAATGATATTAGGTTAACGCTGTCAGCTTTCAGAAGGGCTTGGGGAATTTGGAATGAGAGACCCTGTATGGATATCAGATATGGTTCCCTAATCAAAGGACTTCAGGCTGTCCATATATCTTCGGAACCAGGGGCACTGGAACACCAGCTTTTCTATTTGTTATTTGAAATGGTGCCCAAAAGAGAAGAGGACAAGACATGACTGAAGGATATGACCGAGACAACCCTTCTGGTGACTGTCCATTCAACATCTGTCCGAGGGGAGGTGATTACAGCCTCAGATTGCTGAGTCCATTATCATTAGCACATTATTTGGTGCTGAATGCGTTGAAAGGACAGGTCAGGCCACAAATGTCTTTGTTAAATGCAGAGCCACCCCCACCCTCCGCACGCCCACTCCAGGCCCCCCGTAAAGTGAGCTGTGGGGTGCCTTTCTCCCCTCCTCTCTGCCCAGTCTGCACTAGCACCCCACCCGGGCCCCCACCCCTCATGTAAGAGTTCACAAACTGTTCCTGCCAGTTTAAGCAAAACATGTTCCAAGAGGTAACAGGGCCATGGTAATTAATTTTGCTCCTTGACTGGAAGGTGAAAAGCTTTTTATTATGTAAATTATAAATGTCCTGAAGGGAAACTTTATCTCCCTCTCACCAATGAGCCCATCAGGCTGCCTGAATCAGGATTTTTTTTTATGTTTATTAGTCTAGGGGGGCCAGTTAGGACGTTTCATAGCTTCTAAGTGCTGACATTTATCTATTGCTTCCAAATAAGCCTAGTGGCAGGGAGCCATGGGCTGATCACTAAATATGGAGTGGGGGTGGGGGGAGTCTGCCTACAGACAGGCAGAGAGCAGAGGGAGCAACCTCTGAGCCTGAAAGGTGGTGGAGCCCACTGCTCCCCACGCTCAGGGCCTCTGTCTCTCCCCCGTATTCCCTCTTCTCCCCATCTTCTTCCCCTGAGACTCGTCTCACCTGTCTCATCTCTGCCTTGGTCAAAGACACCCTCGGGCTCTGGGCACACTCCCTCCCTGCTCCTTCCTCCACAGCCATACTCCTCTGGCTCTTGGTTTGGGGACCTCCTTGCTCTCAAAAGAACACTGGAAGTTTTTCTTCCCCCCAAGGAAAAAGTATATACACTATGACAGTTACATTTTATGTATCATCTTGACTGGGCCCCACTGCAAACATTATTCTGGATGTTTCTGTGAGGATGTTTTGGGATGAGATTAAAATTCAAATTGGTGGATTTTGAGTCAAGCAGATTGTCTGTAATGTCGGTGGGCCATATCCAATCAGTAGAAGGTCTGAATAGGACAAAAGACCAGCCTTCCCTGAGCAAGATGGAATTCTGCAGCAGATGACTCTGGACTTGAACTGCAACATGAATTGCTCTTCCCTGGGTCTCCAGCCTGCTGACCCAACCTACAGATTCAGGACTGCAGCCTATATAATCACATAAGTCAACTCCTTAAAATCTCTCTATAGATAAAGACATAGATATGGACATAGATACAAGAGATAGTGGATATAGATGTTTATATATAGATATATCCTACTGGCTCTGTTCCTCTGGAGAACCCTGACCAATATGTATGACAGTGAAAGTGCAGACAATACACACCACACCACCCCAGAGGGTTAGGGTACATGCTAGTGACTGGGGCCTCACCAGCCCTGAGAAGGGAAGAGTAAGCTTTGGCATTCCTATTTCACACATGACGTCTCTCGACCAGTAGCTAGGCTGTTGGGTAACATGTCCTAGGCTTCAGAATGGAGCAGAAAGCTGCTGGAAAAGCAGCAGGGAGAGGGGACGTGTTTTCTAACCAGTCAAGATTTGAGTGCAGGCTCTGCATCCTCCGCGGAAAAAGTAATGAAACTATCTCACTGATGGACGGGTGGCACAGCTTCACAAGAAGCTGCAGGGAGAACTTCATCCTCCAGCACCGCAGGAACCCGGCCGCACGGCAAGGGCGGCGGTGGTGAAGTAGCGCCTCGCTTCCCTGGAGCTTATGATCTAGTGAGGAATTCAGGCTCTAAACAGATAACATCACTTGTAAATGTGTGTCATCCCATGACAGGAAGTAAAGCTGCTTTGTTACAGACTGAAAGGCTAGGAAAGTCATCTCTGGAGAGACAACCGTTTAGAGAATTGAAAAACAAAGAACGGCCCAAGTTGAGGGAGAACATTTCAGGCGAGGTGGCAGCAGATGTGGAACTTTCAGGCAGGAAAGATCTCGGTGAAAAGCCAAGGGGAGGTGGGCTGGGGTGTGGGGGCCCTGGAGTGGGGCGGGGCGAGCAGAGCCGCACACGCAGCAAAGAAAGCGGTTTTCTCCAAGTACAGTGTGAAGCTAGTGAGGTATTTTAAGCAGAGGAGGGACATGCTCCTAATTTATATTTGTTAAAAGTTATTTTGGCTACCTCTGGGTGGAAAATGGACTGGGGAGTACACATGGCAAGATCAGCATGGTGGGCACTCTCTTTTTACTTTCATCTCCAACTGGATACAGGAAAACCTGTATTTCCCATCCCCGCCTTGACTTGCTGCCTTTCAAGTGGAGAAATTCTTGCGTACAGGGAGAACAGATTTATTGAAATATAGTTGAAATACATAATTTAAAAATGGAGACACTAGAGAGAGAGAGAGGTTAAATAGCCAGAGTTTTTTTGTTCGTTTTGTCTTGTTTGATGGGGGTGAGGGATGGGGGTGGAGGGAAGGAGTTGTAGGAAGTAAGAAGCTAATTTGAGGCTTCTTTCTTTTTTTGGGAGAAACTTTCAAGGATAGAAAGCCAGTAGGAAGGGAAAGGGAAATTTAAACTATCCCTCTGGATTATGATAGGATCTTTCTACGTCTATCAAGAAAGGTCAGTTAAGGATAGGAGACATTTATTAATCACGATTGGTTGTTGGACTGTGCTTCCTTGGACCTCCCACTCCTCCACGACTAGACTCTGTAAGCCTTTCTAAAAAGGTGTCACTTTACAAAAGGGATGCTTAAGCACCCAAAAGACGAGAGTAATGAACTTAGCTATGATGGAGCAGGGCCTCGGGGACTCCTTGAGGTGGTGGAGACATGGCTTAGAAGAGGGAACACAGCTGATATTGTCCCCAAACATCTCTCCTTCTCCCCTTCTTCCAGAGTGAAAACATCTTATCTCAGCATCCGGGCACGCAGAATACAGACTCTAATTCCCCTCCCGTTTGGAGTTGAACGTGAGTGACTTTGTAGCCAAATTATAGCAAATGGCATGAATAGAAGGAGTGAATGCAATTTCCAGAACGTTCCCCCAAAAAGAAAGTGGCATCCCGTCTCCCAGCCCCCTTCCCCCATTTCCATGGGCTGAGCTGTGGGTATGTGCTAAGCCGTCTTGGGTGACAGGGTAAGGCAGCATCCCAGGCGTGGTGGAGCTAAAGAGGGAAGGCCTGGGTCTCTGACACCACAGAGTCCCCACACCCCCCAGGCCAGGACGGCTAACGCCTAGACTCGGAGGCAGGAAGACATAACTTCTATCTTATCTAAGTCATTATTTTAAACCGTACTGACTAATGCAACCTGTTTCCTCTAGAGCCTCCAGTGCTCTCTAAACTTTTCCTCTCTCTCCCATCCTAGAGATGTGGGGGTAAAAAACAAACAAACAAAAAAACAAGGGTAGAATCTTCCCACCACCCTGTTCACAAATTGAGGGACTCAGGAAGCTCATGACTGTGCCCTGAACTTTAATAAGCAGTGACTCACAAACTGAATCCGTGTCCTTCTGTAACTACTTCCTGAGCTGCCGTTAACTAAAAATTTAAACATACACACAACTTAATTTTTTTTCCCAGTATTTCTTTAAAAAAAAAAATGGTTTCAACACTTAGAGTGGCAGAAAGTTCCAGTCAGGCTTTGGAAATCTCTGCAAAAGACATTCCCACGTAGTCGAAACTGTGAAAGCCATCATATAGAACATGATACCTGGGTAAAAAGACTCTAGTTTTACTACCAGCCCCACAAGTGACATCACAGTTACACCGCCCGAGCACTTTAATGCTCTGTACCTCTATTTCACAATTTGGAAAGAGCAACTTTCCTAAGAAATATCATGAGGATTAGCATCACAGAGACTCAGGGTGAAAGAAGACATCACTGGACACCTGGTCCAAACACTCGCCCATGACTGTTTTCCCTTCCTCACTTCCAACTATTCTGCTCAGAGTCTATGTTTCCAGGTAATAAAGACCTCACTGTTATTCATCTTAGTCTATTTGATACACTAAGCAGTAAGCATTTGCTAAAAACACCACCTTTTCTCTGTCTCACTACTTTTTTCTAGAGATGACATGAGAAGGGAAAAGCACCATGGCAGTGAAGGGAGGACGGACTTTGAAGTAAGACGAGTCTGGCCTTGAACTTAGGTTCACCATTTCTGTGACCTGGGGCATGCTGCTTAATGTCTTTAAGCTTCAACTTTCTAAGTTATTGTAATACCTGTTTTAGGGACCACAAATGAAGAACGTAAAGTGATACACAACTCCCTTCTGGAGCAATTACCCGATGCTTACATGGTGGTTGTTGCTGCTGTTGTCACTTTTACCATCATCAGTCTTGTGGTCATTCTGGGAACTGTCCCGGCTTTGCCACTCACCGACTGTGTGACCTCGGGTAAGGTTCTGAATTTTTCTGTGCCTCTGTTTCCCCATCTGTAAATGAGGAATGATAGTAACACCTCACAAGTTTGCTGTGTGGACTAAGTGTGTAAAAGGATCGAAAGCCCTTTGAACGGAGCTTTAATCATGGTAAGCGTTACATGAGTATCAGCTTCTGTAATTATTAAGGAGTAAACCTCTTGACTGTACGGTAGAAAGAAGATCATGAATGTGGGTATCTTGCAAGAGTGCCTAAAAGAAAAACCTCTTATAATTGTCCTTTATAGTAAATTCGCTTCTCTCACCTTGCTTTTCATTTTGGTAACATTAAGTGTTCTCAACATGAACACCTAATATAAGTAGTACAGGGAATGGGAGACAATCTGGGGTTTAAAGCGGGCAGATGGAAGTTTAATATGAAATATGTTTAAGTTTTACAGAAATATTTTAAATAAAATGATAGAAAATTTGTATTTAAGAATCTTCTCTTATCTTTTTCCCAGTGCTAGCTGATCTGAAAGCCTCAGGAAAAGGCACTGTTGACAGAGCACAGGAGTGGGAGGCTGGCCTGGGCCACGTCCTTCCGGTAACCAGCTATCAGACCTAAAGTGTTTCACTTAACATCTCTGAGCCTCAGTTTCCTTATATGCAAAATGAGAGACTTACTTAGAAGAGCTCTAAGATGCTTGCAATGTCTCACAGTCTAAGATCCCACGTGAACCTGGTCAGATAGACATTGGCAGGCAAGCAGCACTGCCTACTTTTAGGGATAACTTTCTTAGATTTCTTATTCCATGTTCTTCTAAGTAATCTCAACATGTTAGAATACTTTTTTTCGTAGAGACATATAAATGAAAGGGTATTGTAGCAGTCACATTAGGTTAAGCTATGTTGCAGTAACAAGTAATCCCAAATATCTTGGTGGCTTTCAATGGCTCAGTTTTGCTTTTACTAACACTATATGTCCATCAAGGGTCAGCTGTCGCACTGCTCACATTTTCATCCCAGGACCTAGGCTGTCGGAGCAGACTCATCTAGGCATTGCTGTTCTTCCGGCAAAGGGAAAAAGAGACATTTCGAACATCAAGCTGGCTCTCAAAACTACTGCATGGAAATTACACGTATCACTTCTGCTCATATTTTATCGGCCGACCCAAATCACATGGTCTCTCCTGACTTCAGCAAAGAGGAGATGAATAATCAATCCACCCACGGAAAAAAACACAATGGGGAAAGAAAAGAGAGTATTTGGTGAACACCAGTACAGATGTCAATGGAGAGTTTATCTCCTGAACTGGAAAATGATTTGCTCCTAAAAGGAAGAACTCTCTCTTTGCTGAGGGGAAACCCTCATACAGGAGTATTTGGGACCCACGTGCATAAATAAAAGGACAATATAAGAATAGTTCTAGGAAGACTACTAGCAGAGGAAGCAGTTTCTTTTCACTATTTTGTGAGACAGTAAATGCCAAACAAATAAGGGGGGAAAAAAAAGGAAAGGGGTGCTGTCAGGGATGGGGAGAGAGATTAGGAACTGGGGAAACTCAGTCTTGGAGAGACGACACCATTTTCCACAGCTCCAGGCGGTTCCAGCTAATGACTGCACACAAGCAGAATATGAATGCTGAGGGTGCCAGCAAGTACATAAAAGGCAGAGGAAGAAGGATCAACATGTTTTGCTGCCATTTCCAGGAAAGGGATGGTGTCCCCAGCAGCCTCCCACCGTGGATGACCAGAAAAAAAAGCAAACACAAATAACACTCATTGAAAATCCGAGTCGTGACTACTGTGTTTCACAGCACATCCTCCCTCAAATCCTGGCTGCAAACCAGCCCAGCCACTTGAAGCAGCGCTGGCAACTCGTTCCCTCTTGGCACCGGGTATGCGTGGCAGCTGGATGGCTTGTAGTCAGTGTAGTTTTGCAGCTGGTGGTGGTAGCAATTGGCAAAAACTCACTGTCCAGATGGGCATTAACTTTTCTTTAATGTTTATAATATGTCAAAAGAGAATAATCCTATGTCAAAGTGGCTTTGAAGAACTTTTACTCAGGAGCTTACAGTAATTTCTTTTCGACAAGATGGAGGTTGCTTTATTTCAACTACATATGTGAGTCTTACTCCCTTAAACTGGGTCAGGGTGCTCCTCCACAATGGAATCTCCTTTGGCTAAAAGGGAGCTGGGGTGTCTCCAGCCTATTCCCTTTCTCGGGTTCTCCACAGTTTGTTGATCACTAGCCAGAACTCAGCAGTATGGTCACAGGATTTGAACTGAGGGTCCAAAAGGAAAATAATGTTTGATTCTGGAATTGTTATGTTCCTCAGAGGGACCAGTACCATTCAGGTAACATTATAAAATTAGGAGTAACGTAATAACCGTGTTGTATAGAAGAAAGAGCACTGGGCAAAACATTTTCAGATCCATAAAACAGGCAAGGAATTAATACCTGAAATAGATATTTTAAGATCATTATAAATCAATGAGAAGAACAAACCAACAACAGCCTATTTTTAAAATGTGCTTAGGGTATCGTACGCAACTCACAGAAGAGGAGATCACGATGGCTTATACGTTATGAAATGCTGATTGGCCCCACTAGTTTCGTGGTCAGGGAAAAGCAAGACACCATTCTCTCCCAATGTATTGAGGACAAACTAGAGTTTGTTTACATCGAAGGTGGTGAGCTTGTGGGGAAACAAGTGCCCTTATACTTCATAGACTGCTGAGGGGGACATCCAAACAGACAAAACAGTATGATCACCTTGGAGGATAATTTCTCAGTATCTATAAATTGTAAATGCAAAACCCCTATGACCCAGCAAATCCTTCACACCCACCTCTTCCTCCCACCCTCTTGCAGGAACTCTCACTACTGCACACAGGAAGTCTATGCATTGATATTCATCACAGCAGTGCGGCTCAAAGTATGTCCTCGGACCACAGCATCAGCATTCCCTGAGAATGTTTACATTAGCATTTCTAACGCTTGTTAGAAATGGGATGGTTGTTCTATCCCAGAACTACTGAATCAGAGTATGCGGGGGTAGGGCCAGGAATCTATTTTAACAAGCCCCCTCTGGTGATTCTGACGCTCACCAGCCTTTGAGCAGTTCTGTGTCATAACATTGTTTGTAATGGAGGAAAAATGGAAACAATCTAAGTGTCCATCATATGCCATGGCTTATTTATATTTTAGAAAATTAGCCAGCAGTTTAAAAGAATGAGGTGAACATGTGCTGATCTAGAAAAATATTCAATATAGACAATATTATAGAACCAAATGTGAAGCTATGGAACAATATTATAGATTTCTACACACACATATTTCTACAATATGTGTACATTGTACGCACATGTGTAAACATTCAGCGAAATGTCTGGAGGATACACATCAATTGATAACAGTGTTATTTTGGGACTTGGAATTGGAACAGCAGTCAAGAAAGACTATGGCTTTTTGTTGGTTATTTGATATTTTGCAAGAGGTTATACATGCATTATCTGTAAAACTATATTTTTAGCTGTAGGTCTGGGTTCTAGACCCAAGCTGGATGACACACCATCCAGCTGTGTCCTCTTGAGCACATGCCAGCTTCCCTAGACATCAGCTTCCTAACCTGCCAAACCAGGAACTGGACCAGTCAAGCCCAGAGTCATTTTACCCACGTTTTCTTGCTATGTTTTTTGCCAGAACTGTCTGAGTATGAAAGTTCAGTTGTATAATAAATCTCACTAAAGAAATAAAGAGAAGCATGCATATCTGTGTCCCTTGAGGGGTTAATAATTGCTTCCACATGTCATCTTAAGACAGATGACTTACATGAGATTTCCCGTGTTTAAATAGCATTGTGGCTACAAGAAGCTTCTCATTTTTAAAGTAAAAGTTTAGAGATCTGATAAAATAAATTGCTCCTCAGAATGTTTCCAAAGGCCTGGATTTAAGTGAATCTTCAGGACCCTGGTTCCAGCAGCATCAGTGTGTGAAAATAATGACTGCCCCGTCCTAGCAGAATGTATCGGCTCAGGCAATAATCACGCATGTGGTGAGCATTTAATTACATTGGACACATAGATGGTGTTAGATCAAAGAGCTGCAGTGAGCATCAGTATCATGTTTCCATTCTAACAGAAAACTAGAGATTTGTTTTCCATTTCTTCAGTTTTATATATCATCTAAAAAAATTAAGAAAGAGAAGTAGCTCATATCATGTATGAATCTGGACTGCTTTTGACTAAGAGAAATCTGAATAAACCAGAATTTCCGTGGGGACAGATATAAGAATCTTGATTAAGTGAGAATTTAAAAGAAAACAGAATTTATACTAAAAAGCAAAGAATAAGGCAAAGCTAATTACAAAGTTCAATCAACTCTGCCCCGTAAGAGAAAGTCCCGCTTTCCTGATCAAATGCAGTATTCAAACACGGCAGTGAACCAGAAAGGGCTTTAGAGACCATTAACAACCCCATTATTTTATAACCAGTTAATTACAAATTTGAGACTAGAATCCAGCTTTCCTGTCTCTTAGGCCAGGGCTTCTTTCTGAGTGCTAACAGAACAGACACAAACACTGTCAGTAACTTGGATGAGTCAGCCTAATGTTATAAACAAATTATTTTTGAAAATAGAGTTAAATGGTTTTCATAATATATCTTTAAAGTGAATTTAAATAAGATTCGCGGGGGGGGATTTTTATAAATGTAAATACAGTATGTTTTTTATTAGAATTTAGTCATTCTGGAAATGGAGTCATTTCTACTAATCTTTAAAAAAAAATAAAATGATAACAGTGCACTGATCCTTCCCCACGTGCTGTCTCAGTCCACTCTCTATCTTTCCCTGCCCTGCTCTGGCCCTTGGAGCTGACCTCCACATTGGGCTCCTTGCCTGTAGCCTTCTGTTGAGCTTGTCCAGTGGGAAATAAAGCAGGAGAGATTACTACTTGAAGGAGAAATGAGGTTGGGGCATTATTCGTCTGCACCCCAGCCCCTTCTCCTGCACTGCCTCCTCACTGTCTTGCTGGCAGTGGCTACCTGGCAATCCCTCTCCAACGCTCCAAGCTCTCTCTGGTCCCAGTGGTCCCTGAGTCCCTCATCATCTCTTATTGGTGTCCCTGATCCTGCCCCACACCTCTAACTAGTCCCTTTACAAAACCCTTTTCGGTTAACCCCATAAATGTACCATCAGTTTCCTGCCAGGACCTAAACTGCTTACTACGCAGAGTAATAAAAAGCCTGTAGGTATCTGTGAATACTGGTATAAAGCTAGCAACTGGTAAATGAAGTCCCAAGCCATCTCTGAATAAATCCCAGCCAGGGCCAGATCAGGTCCTGCACAATTCAAGTCTGCACGCTCCGCCTGCCTCGTTGGGAGAGGCCACCTGCTGTAGACCTGAGCGACGTGTGGGTTCTTGCTGGTGTGCTGAGAATGCAAGGCCCTGGCTGCTCTCCACTCAGGTCAGTCGGATGAGACACTGTGTCTCTCTAAGACAAAGAGCAGCCTTGCTTATCACCTGCTATAAAAAAAGCATTGTGTTCCCAAGCTCAGTGTTCCTTGGCTGGACACAAACCCACCTGGCATGAAGCACCTCCCGGCCCATCAATGTTTTGCCTCCATGGGTCTCGGGGAACAAAGGGACCTGACACAAACACAACGCTCCTGCTTCTGCCTGTGCTGAGTCTGACCCAGGACTCTCATGTCTCCTTCATCCCTGCCACAGGAACAGGCTCATTTGTGAGCTTGTAAGTAGGGTAAAATCTCGGACTCTGACATCTTCATCCTCTGACTCCAGCCACCCTGGCTCTTCCTTCCTCAGGCACACAGTTGGAACCTGTCTTCAGGATCCTGCACTTTCTCTTCCCTTCATGTGGAATGCTCCATCCCAGGGTCTTCACTTGGCCGATTCTGACTGTCTTCAAGCCTTGGATCTCTCTGTGCCGTCTCCTCAGAGAGCCCTTCTGTCACCACCCCAAGCAAGAGTCATTCATTCTCTCCCATCACGCATTGTATTTTCCTCTTAACATTTTTCACCACCTCAGGTTATCTCTCCGTTGTTTGGTTAGTGCTTCTTTGCCCCACTAAGATGTAAGCTCCAGGAGAAGTGGGGTCTTTGGGGATTTTCTCTCTATCTCCCCAGAACGTAGAATTGTTCCTGGTCCAGTGAAGTAGCACAAATGGATATGTGATGAATAAATGAAATCACCAAATGAATGAATGAGTTTTTACAATGCTACCCTTTATTGTGTGATATTACATACTCTGACTTTCAGGCGTCTCACTTGTACAATAAGAGTAAGAAAATAATCTGCCTTGTGCCAGATATATATTATGTTACACAATATTATATGTATTGTATAATTGTGTATTTGCGTGTAATTATAAATTTCATCTTACACGTTATATATAAAAATAAAATGAATAACATAACAATATTCTGAAAACTGTAAAGTACAGTATCATTCCTGCAAAATGCAAGGTTCAGTTTTAATATAAATGTACATATTTGGGGTCAATCTTAATATTTTCTGCTTCATAACAGTATCATTTACAGAGGTCACATTATAGTCACTAGACGCCTGTTTGATGCATCTTTAATTCATTCCACTTAAAAAGTGGGTGTTAGAAAAATTCAGGAGTGAGAGGCATTCCTCAACACATCTAGTCCTAGGTAATAACACATGAGCATCTTCTAACCAAAAGGCACTGCGAAGGGCCTATCCAGTTCTATGTCAGCACAATTATGGAGACCTCATGCAGAGATGACAACACTCCAGTGATTTCCAGGGCTTCACCCTCACTAATTAGGTGGATTCCACCAACCCTACAGGAAAACCAGGCGCATTGCTGAGTGCTCCAGCTGGGGCTGGGAATGTTCACACTTTCCTCTCCCCTCAGCATGACTTGCAGTTTGGACTGAGTTTTGTGGAGCCTCTTGCAATGTGGGTGAGTTGCATCCTTATTTCAGAAAATAAGTCTAATACGAGGTGGGAGGGGATGGGAGGCTCCCTGCTTTAAACAGTGCCCACCAACTGAAGATTCACTGGAGATCTTTATAGAAGAAATGATGGTGCCTTCCTGAGCCTCCTTCCAGCTTCCTCCTGGCTTTTCCCCAACCTTCCACTAGCTCACTTCTGTTCGCTGCCTATTTTCGGTGATCTTACTAAGCGACGGAGCAACCTGAAGATTTAAACATAGAGACCATTCTGTAGGTAACAACGTCATGCGATACTGAGTGGTAATTACAAAAATCTCAGAATTTCCAATACCAGTGACTTCATGAATGCAAGGTTTTATGGCTGGACTGAAGAAATCCCTATGAAAATTTGAAGTAAATTTAGGAGAATTTCCTCACCTGTGAAATGACAAGGTTGGAGTATTTTTTAAAAATCTACTGCCAGAGCACACACCATGTGCCAGGCACTGTCCAGTAGGACAGGCTGTACTAAAATACCAGTAAATTACTAAAGCATTACTTTGTTTAAGCCTCACAAAAACCCTTTGAGGCAAGCACTATTATTATCCTCTTCTACTGATGAGAAAGTTGAAGCACAGAGAAGTTAAGAAAACTGCCCAAAGGCACACACAGGACAAAGCAGCAAACCTGGGTTCTGATCCCAGGCGGCCTGGCTTTAGGGGCCATCTCTCAGCCACAATGCCACGATGCCACTTGAATTATCACCGAAGTCTCGTACTGTGCTAACACTCGTGATTCTGTTCCCTCAGGGCCTTTGTTCCAATACGTTCTAACACGTCTAATAGTCACATGATAGACTGATTATTTGGCCATAATTTCTATATTATAAGCCAACTTTCTGGGTAAGTGTGGGATACAGAAGAGAGATTCTTTTTTGTTTGTTTGGTTTGGTTTGGTTTGGTATGGTTTTTTGTTTTTGTTTTTATTTATTTTTTTATTGAAGTGTAGTCAGCAGAAGAGGGATTCTGTTGCATTTGGGGGTAGTAGAAACTATTCTTTCTAAGGCCCAGAGAAGTTGGCCTGCCATTTATTTTACTGGAGGAGAACTTACAGTTGATGGATGCCTTAAAGAAAATGTCCTCAGCGGACCTTGCATTGTGAAACCTGGAATCCAGGAGTGCCTTCTGTTGTGACAGCTCTGTGTGCAGGTGGGGCCTTCAAGGACCCTGTGTCGTGCCCACCTGCTCTTCTCCGGCACCTGCCTTCCCCATCCCTCTTGTTGGCACGCAGACCTGCCCAGGTCCAGCTCTGAGGTTTCTCTGACCTGGATGCATAGTCCTGGTGATGCTCTGTTGGGGTCCGAGGCCCCACAGTAGCTCTCAGTGTCTGTCGTGGTTACACCACCCACACCTAGAACCTGAATACATATAGGTCTTCTTTCTCGCATCTCAACACTCAGATCAGCAAGATCCAGTCCCACAACATTCAAGAGCAAAACGCAGTAAATAATAACATGAGAAGTGAGGAACAGGTAGAGCACCGAGGATGTTTAGGGCAGTGTAACGATTCTGAATAGGATTATGTGTAATACTGTAAGGGTGAATATGTAACACTATTTACTTGGTGCTGTGGACAATACAGCACCAAGGTAAAGTACAGACTCTGGGAGATAAGGTCATGTCCAAGTGGATTAACTGACTCACAAACAAGCACTCTGGTGGAGGATGTTGAGAGTCGGGGAGGCTGTGGGTAGGCAGGGTATGGGAACCCTGTGCTTTCCACTCAATTTTGCTGTGAACCTAAAACCTCTCTTTAAAAAGTACAATCTATAATAACATGAGTCTTTACTTCAGTCTCTTGAAAAGGAGACAAAAAGCAAATCCCACCCGGGAACTACACCCACACGGCATCTCTCTTCCATCTTCCCAGACTTTAGCCTCTGCGGTTATCCTGCCTGGCCCATGGGTCTCTTTCTCATTCTCTATCCCTTCCGTTTGTTTCTTTTTCTACTTACAGATCCACACAGATAAGCACATGCACACCACACACACGCACACACACACACACACAGCAGACCTTTTCTCCCGTGCGTCAACTTAGGCTCCTTCTTTGCCTTCTCCTCTCACCCTATTCCCATTGCTCCGCAAGGTCCTGACGGCCTGCCGGGGCCTCCACAGAACCCTCCTTATGTTGTTCAGCAGCTGGAAATGCTGCTTATGCAATAAGGTAGCATTATAAGTGCAAATTTAAAATTCAAGATTGTGTGCAGTACAAAATTGTGTGATTTTTGAAACAGCACAATTTTAATGATATTAAGAGCCTTATGCACCAAGTTTGAAACAATGTGTATCCCTGACAAATAAACATTTGTACAGATTACATAACTTAAAGCTGACAGGATGAAGAAATTGTAAACTGAATTTAGCCATTGCTATGACCTCACCACATTAGCCTGTGAACAAAAACACCCACCATGCTTTGAACTTGGGCAGATGGGAACCCCAGAAGGGCTTCAGGTTGTATCTTTTGGTTAAATGAGAAGAATTGTAATTATACTTTAATAATTTTGTTCCTGTTACCCAATTTAGGTAAATATGCAGATAATCATAACATACTAAATCGTAGCTTTAATATGGAATTCAATATTTCATGTTCTACTTAAAGTGTTAAGCATTTTCGAAGAAAGGTAACGTATTCATGTATAAAACAGTGCTTTTTCAGCATACATGACCCTGAACTTAAGCATTGACTTGATGGAAAATGACGTGTCTGCTAAGTGTGCAGACTGTAAGGAAACTACTTTCTATTGTTCAATAATATGTCTTATTTAATTGCTCTATTATTGAATAAAAATCCCTAAAGAATTTTCACTTCCAGCAATGGTTTCTGACTTTCTTTTGGTGTCTAGACAATAATGATTCACTGAAATGTATGGGGAGCAACATGAGAAAAGGCCTTAAAATATTTAATATTTGTAGTTATTGGAGTGGGGGAGGGAAGAAAAGGCAAAGCAATACTCCAGGTTGCTACTAACATTCCAGATCAAAATAGTTGTGACATAAATACTGAAAAATTTTAATCATCAGAAACCCCAATGTGAAATAGAGGGGATGAGCGGTGTTTAGAGTTTGTCCCTCCAGAAAGAGAAGGTGGGAGTGTTTGGGTGTGGTGGGCACTCTCACCGCCACCAGGAAATGCTCAGAAGTGTTCTCCTGTCTCCTTCACACATCCCCAGACTCTCTGAGCAGTCCAAGGTGCTCCTGCAGTCAAGGGACGCTGCTCAGTGACCATGTGTGTGCAGTCCCCTTCCCGCCTTCAAGACTTTCAATGGAGAGTTCTCCACCATTCCTTTTGCTTTCCACTTGTGTATCTGCTCTGCTGGATAACTTCCATTTGTATCTTTAGATCCCTTTCCCACCTGTGCCCCAGGAGGCTGACCTTCATTTATCTTCAAGTGGAACTTAGCCAGGCAGAGGCTCCAGAAGGAAACTGAAGGCAGAAGGAGAATGGAATTTGGCTATTTATGCCCCCACCTCCTGCTTGCAGAGTTGCAATGGGTTGGCTTCCATCAGCCCCTCTCAGACACACATGTTCTGTTATGATAACCACTCCAACCTCTTGCTTCGTCAGATCTAGGGTGGTCATGGCTCCCCACTTTTGCTAGCCCAGGGCAGTGTGTCATCTCTGCTCATTGACCTAAGCTTCGGCCACCCCAGTGTAAATGTCTTCTTTATTAAACTCGCCTCAGTGACCCAATTTGATTGAGTCATCTATTTCCTGCCAGGAGCCTGATTCACTCTCAGACCAGGAATGACCTATTAATCCGTTCTCCTTTATCCAAATCCTACCCGTCCTCTGAAGCTCAGCTGCCATTTTAGTTCAGATTTCACCTCTTACTTGTGCACTCTATGTCGATATCTCCCATCTGATGTTCTTCAGACTTAGAATCTGCACCACATGTGTCCCCTGCTTCTGTCTCTTTTTTTTATCCCCTCAGTGTCACCAGTACAGATAATAACATACTTGGCTTATAGCCTTACAACTAAGGACTGTGTTGGCTGGGTTATTAGGCACTCCATAACAGCCTTTCTTGGGCTGTAGAGGTCACTTCCTCCCTTGAAGGCAGATATGAGTGCACGCTCATCCAAAATCTTAAGAACATGTCACAGGATCATAGATAGAGTAAGAAGGAACTAGGGAGAGAGTTTAGCCCAGTCTCCCTATTATGGTGATGAGACAACTGAGACTTGCAGAGATGGCCTAACAGTCCAACATCTCAGTCAGGAGGTGGCCAAGCTGGGGCGGGGGAGGGGGGCAAAGTAAGAATTTAAAAAATCTTCTTTGCCAATTTGGTTTTAGTGTCTCTGTGTCTTATTACTAAAAAATTCACCTCTGCATACCTGAATCCCCAGTACAGTCCTGCCCTGTCAATACAGCACTCATTTGTTCCTCCCAGTGAAAGACCCCTTTCGAGTCCCCCAGAGCTGTTTCCTATCTATGCATTATCCCTGCACCTACCGCCTTAAAAACCCACCACCCCCGCAAAGGGCTGGATTCTACTCTTCCTTGCATATCTGGGAAGGGGAAAACAGAGCCCCGTGGCTCTTGACTTCAATATTCTCAGATAAATTCAGGCTAACACAAAGAAGATTCTGGCCAGGGTCTGTAGCTTCACTCACAGTTACATGCTGAATAGATCAACCACCCACATTTAAAATATTCATAATTACCCACTCTGTCCTCCAAAGAGCATCTGGCTGCAGGCGGACGCACACACGGGGAGCAACGCACAGGGCCGTGGGCTCTTACTCTGCCGTGGAATGCAGCCCATTCAAAGGCGGGACACTGGAGTTTTGAATATTCAGACCCAATGCAATCTCATAGGGCACGTGCACGTGGCATCCTCTGACTGCCTTGTGTTGGGGATCCTGGACGCGCGGTGGTGAACTTATTCCCTGCTCTGATGGAGAGCGGGAGGCAAGTGCATTCGTCCCCTGAAGTTTAACTGGACCCGAATGTCCGGATTAGTGCTTTATTACACCATTCTGTGAAGTCAACTTCAGCACGACAGAGAACATGAAGACAACGCACTATGGCCCATGGCATGACCCGGAACAGCGCGGCATGGGTCTCGGACAGTGGGTGTGCCAACCCTTCCCATCATTTAGGACATCATTTAGTGTCACACTTTTATTACATTAAAGGAGGCTCCACATAAAAATGTCAGCAGCTTCCAGTTGACTCATGGAATCGAGAACTGCGCACTAGCTGCCGATTTAAGATTTAAATTAATTTTGCTTCTTGAACCATGAAAAATAGTTCTTTGAACAAGAATTCATGATAAATACACATGTGTAAAAGGCCTTTAATCATAATTATTTTAAATACATAAAACACGATTTAAGTCTCTCAGCCTCATTAATTTCTTATGGTATAAAAGAACAAAAACAAACAGTAAATGAGAAAAGTATACGTCGTAATTTAAATATGTTATGCATGGTCATTTAGCTCATTAAATGAAAAGATTCTTTGTAAA
Source organism: Camelus dromedarius (assembly GCF_036321535.1). Lineage (NCBI taxonomy): Eukaryota > Metazoa > Chordata > Mammalia > Artiodactyla > Camelidae > Camelus > Camelus dromedarius. Next base: position 72,560,602 of record NC_087439.1, on the reverse strand, counting down.
CCCTGGGCTACAGAACATTTCTGTATTACCCAATGACAGAAGCCATGTTTCAGATTTTTTATAAAGAATTAGTATTTTATGTCATTTAGATCTTAAAAGAATACCACCAACAATTAAAACAGCAGGATTGGGATAATGAAATCACGGTGTAATGCCTTGGATGTCCTCTTTCAGAGCACTTAACTCTTGTTTTCCCTGCAGAGCACTGAAGAGTAGGGGTCACATTCTCAAGGCAACGCCTGTAGTAGAAGCTTAGTACATATCAACTGGACTGACTATGCTAGGCAGTGTGCTCTGCATTTATATAAGGGGACCCAGGCTGCCCCACAGCCCCGTGGACTGAATCGTAGTCGGGTTTATCTTCCATTCTCTGGAGCACACACGTCTTCCCAAGACCTCCAAAGCTGCCACTTCTGGTCATCCAAACTGATCAGCATGTCTTCATCAAAATGTTAGGCCAATTTCTTCAGGACATCCAGATGCCCGAGGCCCCTTCAGATTATACTGTGGCAGAGGATGGGAGAACTAACGCAGCCCTGAGTTAAGACCTTCAATGTATACTGTTGTCTGTTCTACATGATAGTAAACTGCTTCTGCTTGTCCTTCCTGACAAATATTGGGCAGAAGCCTCGTGCCAGATCTGCGGCTGCACACCACGCGGTAATAATCAGTGTGTCAATCTGCTAGGTAAAATACTAATCTGGCACAGTAATTGCAACTGGGGCTACCACTTGGCTGAGTTGGGAGAAGTCCACTGTCATCTTCTAAGATCTGCTTGGTTTTTAGAAGGGGCCAGAAACGGATTCATTTAACGGAGATATGATGAGGATTACTACCCGAGTCCTTTAGGTCTTAAGGATGGCACTAATTCGTGCCATTTCCTTTAGACAAAATGTTGCTTTTCATCTTCATTGTGATGGTGGGGGGGTAGCTTCAAACACTTCCATCTGACTTTCTCAGGCTGATAGCTCTTAACACTCAATCTAAGTAACCACTGTAGGGGTTTCGCTAACCACCAAATATGAATATTCCAATTATGTATTTGAGAACTAGCAACTGACTACTAGGTGGTGAGTCCATGGACCCAGCAGAACCATCATGAACTGGCTTAACCTTGACATAACAGACTTTCTGAAGTCGAAAATTCAACTTTCTTTGGGGTTCTGCTATCCTTAGAATTATGGCTTAGTCTTGACCCTTGGTTCTTCTGTCCTTGATCATAAGAGATAAGAGTCTCTTTATAAGTTCCCAAAAAACTCCACAGACATTCACAATACCTCTTAAACTGGTGATACATCATTCAAACCCTTTCGTTGTCTTTATCCAGTGCATGGGTTAGCATTCAACAACAGCCATTCAATTTCATCGTCCTCACTGTCTTTCTCAGAATCTCACATACCCTGAGATATTTAAGAGTGCCTTCCCTCCTACCATTAGGCTGTCCCTGTTCATGATTGGATAAAGTTGGAACAACTGCAATGCTCCACCTTGCTCTCACAATAGCTTTCTGACCTCCAGCTGGCCGGAGAGTAATGTAGCTCCCAAATCACATTTCATTGTCTGCTTTCTTAAACCACTCTCAGCACCACTGTCTTAGGTCCAGTTCCCCAAGAAATAGATTCTGAGGTTGTGTTTTCTGTTGAAAGAGAAAGGTTTTGGAGCACATTCTCAGGAATGACACTCAGGTGGGGATGAAGAAAGTAAAGTTAAGCAGAAGGAAGAGTTAAATGCAATGGTGCTGTAACAGAGACCTGAGCCGATCCCCCAGGGAGTTCTTGAGACGGACTGCCCCTTCAGAGATGATCCAGAATTGGTCTCTGTTTTCTTGCACTGGCCAGTCAGTTCCTTGGTAATGGATGTAATCCTTGAATGAGGCAATTCCATTAAGGCCCAGAGCAATTCTGCCAAGGACTTAGTTGCAAGCTCTCAGTAACCAACACTTGGCAGCATGGGAAATGAGTGCCTTGGTTCTGAACCAACCACAGCCTCCTTTATACCTTCATTTTGACGATCAGAAAACTGAGACAAAAGGAGTAAAATTAATGTTCCGTGGACACACAGCCCTTGGGCATTTTAAGTCCAAATATTTGAATGCAGGTGTACATAGGTCTAAATCCTACAGTCCTTCCACTAAACCATAACTTCCAAAACAGTACAGTACGTCTCTGGTTATTCTCCTACCAATTCGGAGGGAATTTCAGCTTTTCTTACTTTCTTCCCAAAGATTATCAAAGTTCCTGGTTGCGGGGAAGGGTAGAGGTGGCCTCCACACAACCGGAGCTATCTACCACGGTGGACACCAGCCTTCCTCATCTGTTCCAGATAGCTGCGTTTCTGGTTGCTGCCAATAGTGAGAGCAGTGGGTAAAATCTCCCCATCCTCCGCTTCTCCCCCTCTTTCCACAATCCACTTTAGAAAATAAAGAAAGGAACTGAAAACAGGAAAGGTGGGCAGGAAAGAAGGAAGAGGAAGCAAATGAAATTTATGCACCTTGAGAACCTAGTATGTCCCAGGTTCAGTATTAATCTCTTTAGTTTGTTTCCTGCTTTGCCCCTCACGACAATCCAATGAAATAAGGATAGCTTCCAGTTTATAAAGAAAGCAAGGCTCAGAGTAGATTATTACAGTAGCAGGGTCCCTTTTTAAGTGATCGTAACTCTTTGGAATCATGATATAATGTAGGAAAGCCAGAAACTGATCTTGCCCAAAGAACCTTAGATTTTAAGGCTATCTCTAGCAAGGATGCAGATGTCTGTCACTTAGCTCTAATGAGCCCCCATTACCCAAAGCTTATATACGTCACAAAGCAACATCTCGCAACATCCTTCTCAGTTTTCACCAGGCTCCTCTACTGCACTCACTTTGCCAGCCCCATCATCCTAACAACCTATGTCCCATGACAAATGGCAGGGACACAACCTGTTATCCAGTGACATACAGTCCAGAGAACTGAAAGTTTCCTATGCAAGTATGGAATTTAACTAAACATTTTGGCCTCATGAGTGCCAACTTAGGCCTCTCTTTGTTCCATTACCAAAACTGCACACAAGCCAAGAGTCAACTGAACAAGGGAAGGTTGGGAAATAAAAACAGAATATTCTACCACTGAAGACATTTTGGATACTCTTATAGGTACAGGGTGAACCCCACCCACTGTTTGGTTCAGGTATTAAGACTTACAATACCACACACACACCAAAAGTATATGAAAAAGATTATTATTCACTGTATTAGTTAGGATTCTCCAAAGAAATAGAACCAATAGGATGTATGTGCGTATATATGTGTGTTTGTGTGTATATATACATATATACATGTGTATCTATACATATTAAAAGAGATTTATTTATTTTAAGGATCATACAATTGTGGAGGCTGGCAAGTCCAAAGTCTGCAAGGTGGACTGACAGGCTGAAAACCCAGCGAAGAGCTGACACTAATTTTTCTTCTTCAAAAAAAGTCAGTTTTTTTCTATTAAGACCGTCATCTGATTGGATGATGCCCATCCACATTATGGAAGGTGATCTGCTTTACCTAAAGTCTACTGATTCAACTGTTAATCTCATTTTTAAAAATACCTTCACAGAAACATCAATAATAATGCTGGACAAACTAGATGGATACTATAGCCTAGCCATGTTGATGCAAAAAATAAAAATCGACCATCATAGTCACATGTAAGGCTTTCTGGGAAGAGCAGGGCAGCTCCACAGCAGACCCAAAAATGGCTCAAGAGAGTTTGGAAAAGGGACTGGTTGGGGTTTTTATGGTGGTGAGTGGGTGAGGCCAAGTGAGGTTCCCACACACAGGTGGGGGGCGCTGTATGTTTTAAACTTCCTTCTAGTACCAAAGGAGGTTTTCATGTTTCGAACTGCCCTCCAGCACTAAAGCATCCAGACTTCCTTATCATGGATGTCTAGATGTGGGGTGCAAGATGGAGAAGGAGAGTTGAGGCTTAAAAGATGTCAGCAACCAGAGGTCAAAAAACGGGAGTCAGACTCTGTTATAAAAGGGTATGCAGATTTTACTCAGTTTAATGGATAAGAAAATATAATGATGGAACTAGTGAACCTAGAAGAAGAAATATTAGCCAAAGTAGGTACAAAGTCTACTGGATGAAAACTGCAGATACCTGCCACTTAAGCAGGAAGTTTATTTGAAGTCACCAGCACGCACAGTGGAGAGTGACCCAGGACATCACAGCCAGCAACTGGAATGTGGCCAGCGGGTGCATTTCCAGGTCTAGAGAGGCGATGGTCCTTATCTCCCTAACACATGAATGATTCTTGCTCCCTCTATATTGGGAGCACATTTGAAGAAAGGACCACCTAGGAGCCAGTATGTTTCTAGGTGAAAAGGAAGAAAAAATTGAGAACACAGTAGAAATATAGAAAAACAGAGACACTCTCCACCCACTGGGGTTACCCAGAAAGTTCCCACAGAGTCTCTAACTTTGCAGAGCACCTTTCTGCACTGCACGTTACTAAGAGTGAAATACCAGTGTCAAAATTCAGCGCCCTCCATTCTGAGTGTCTAAGGGCACCTGAGAGCACTACAGATCCCTTTAAGCCATCGTGAGACTTTAATTCCCCTTCCAGGGAACCAGGAGGATGGTGAACTCAACAAGCCTATAAATTAAGTCATGAGTCTTATTTTCCCAGCAAGGCAAGTTCAGAATGTACCATATAATTTTCCAAGCTTGACATATCTCCATTAAAGGGGATGCCCACTGAGTGTGGGATTACAAAAAGAAATTACAGATTTTCTAATAAATGCTTCAAACTGCCAAGAAAATCTGGTTCTCAGGATATTTTTTTCCTTTGTGGCTGATAATAAACATGTTCATTGCTTTATAGTTTCCTGAAATGATGACATCCTAGTGTAATTGCAAATTCCTATGACAGGCAAACAATTTCTACTGACTGCAATGATCTATGAAGCGCATTTATAATGGCTCAGGGAAGCCTCTATCACTGGACATGAGTATCAAGTAATCAGCACAAGGACCTTTTTGCCAAGAAAGAGCACTTGCTCATGCACTTTTCCATCAGATAACAATTGAAACCTTTGCTCAGTCTTAAAAGGCACCTCTCCAAATGCGTAAGTACAAAGATTGACAGCAGAACAAAGATTTAACAAGGCACTGCTCACCTTAATTTGAGTAAAGAGAGAGCCAATTGAAATCTCTTCTGCTATATTCAAATCATAGTGAATTACAGAGAGTGAAATATTTTTTGTAAGTTAGCTAAATCATCTGAGCCAAAGACTTTATTAATGCTTGCTCAAATAAAATTTCAAGACTAGATCTATAAAGTTGAAGTGAAACATATTCTAGAAGAGTTATTTGGTATGCCAAGGAAGCTAAACTTCCCAAATTTACTGGAAAATATAAGTGTTCTTGCCAATTATCTAGGCCTGGTGTAATCATTTCATAGAGAAAATCCATCCATTGCCCACATCCGTGCTCATAATTCCAATCTGTGTGTCTCTCTTGGACCAAACAGATGCTGGAACCCTCGGGCTCTGCTACATGTTAGCGGAACAACTGCCCAAACATGTTAACTGGGTCCTGTGGCACCTCCTTGGTACAATTCCTCTCTTCCCTTAGCAGGGCGAGCACTTCTCTAGCCAAGTTACACTGTGAGTCACTGAGTTATGGGTCTGCTAGCCTGTAACTAGGCAGAGTATATTCTGAGTGAGGTGCATATTGTGCTGCAAAAAAGAAGACTTTGCCAAAAAGGAAGGGAATGCCAGCCTCTGATAGGGAGGACTGGGCCACCTCTGCAGGCTTGAAGAGTTCAGATGAATTTAGGGATTCATGATTTCCAAGTGCATCATCCCACAAAGTCCCCATTCCAAGTCTCAGGGTCCCACTCTTTCTCAGTTGGGGCCCTAAACTCAGGGTTGAGAATTAAATCTGGGTTGATGCTCCATTGCTCTTATAATTAAGTTCAGGATCTGACCCTTAGCCTTTTCTGTCTTCCAATTACAGGAGATGGGCGTGTCATCATAGGCTTCCAAGTAGGCCCACTTGGTGAGTAACTACCCTCAAACTTGCTTTGCTCCGATGTATCAATGGTTCTCAGCAACAGCAATCTGATTTCAAAATCCTTATAATTACTACTCTCAAATGCCTGAGATATTCCTCCACCAGTACATTCTAGTCAGCACGTATAATTTCCTTGCTCACCACCAGGTAAAGTTTATGAATTACACCAAAACTGTATGCCAGGGGCTACCAGTACTCCATGTAACACCAGTGATGGAGGTCCTCCCTGCCAACCAGTGGCCTGGGATTCAGCTCCAAAGGCCTCCCTGTGGATTGTGTTGCTTGGAAAACAAACTCTGAGACTCTGGGATTCGCATGCTAGAGGTTTACTGGGGATACCTGTCAGGGGTAAAGGAAGAGGACGAGGCAGAGGGGGTTTAAAGGCAATGTAATTGCAACAGAGGCCTCAGCCAACCAACTGGGGCTGTGGGAGCTGGGAACCTTCCTCAGAGTTGCTGAGATGGAGGCAAGGAGACTGGGGCTCTGTATGTCACATCAGACAGTTGTGATGGAGGCTCTTTCCAGGGGGGAAGCGTGCCTTGGACTAGGCATCTCCCTTTGTCTAGGGGCAATTCCTGGGCGAAACTCATCCTCGAGCCCTCAGCAACCAGCCATCCCAGAAACTGGGAACTGAGGGTATCTGGAAAGGGGGATCTGAGTTGTTCAAAACAGCGTCCACACCACCATTGAAGAGGGGATTGTAGCCAGAAAATAGTTAAAACACATGCCTGGTTAACTAGAAATGCTGGAGAAGTTTGATATTCATTTGAACGAAAATAATAATAATAAAGAGTACTTAACACTATTCATCTGAAGCTAAAAATTAGGATCTCCCAACTATAAAACGAAGTGGCAAGATTTGTTGCTCGCCACTGTTTGCTCTTTCCTCTTTCCTAACGAGTTATCCATCCTGCTTCATTCACTGTTTGGTTAGGTCATATTCTTGAGTATTTTCACAGATCTGAAATGTGAGTGATCTGAATTACTATATATCATTAGAAATCTTACAGATTAAGTTGTAGTACTTTTTACTGATAACCTGTAGATATTATTTCAAATTACATCTTTATAAAATTTTAGTTATTTTTGGCAGCAATTCACATGACTGGATTTAATGCTTCTTAGTAACCAACGGAATCATAGTGTCTGAAACAATTTTGTGTTACAAAATTACAATGACCACAGGTGTGAACATTGTCCCAACTCTTGTCTGGGACAATAGGCTGCCTCCAGACTTCTCTATAGTATATAATGGGGGCTCCAGAACTTTAAAAGAGGGTTACCCTTAGCCCATGTCCCAGTTGCTATATCACTTGATTCACTTACCTTCTTTTTTTTGCCTCTTAAGTTATTTACATATCTTCCCCACCTAGTCCCAAAGGCCTTTGAACTTGCTGGACTCCCACTTCCTTCCATATTTTTCTTATATGGCAGTGACACAATTACTTTAGACATTAAAATGGTGTCTAACTGGATTCTGACTATTACAAGACCAAGTCCACAGTCACAATTTCTAAGAGGACCCTTCCTGTGACACCTATTTAATATAAATTTACCATATTTCATCAATTTCAAGGTACATCACACTTTAATGTCTCTGAAATAAAGGTATGTCTTCAAATTGCTGTCAGGTGTCATTCATGAAATAGTATTATCACTCGCACATTGTATTAGTCTTCTACTGCTGCTGAACAAATCCATAAACATAGTGCCTTAAAATACAAATGTTTTATCTTACAATCTGGGGGTTCAGAAGTCTGAAATGGGTCTCCCTGGGCTAAAATCAAGGTACTGGGAGGGCTGAGTTCCTTTAGGGATGCTCTGCGGGATTTCCTTTCTTTTCCCAGCCTTGAGAGGCTGCTTTCTTTCCTTGGCTCAGGGGCTTCTTCCTCCACCTTCCAAGCCAGCAACGGCTGGTCAAGTTCTTCTGACGGCGCGACTCGCACTTTCTATTCTGCCTCCCTCTTCTGCATTTAAGGATCTTTGTGCTTAGGCAGGACACGCATGAATAATCAAGGATAATCTCAGTATTTCTAAGGTTGGCGGACTGGCAACCCAATTCCATCTGCAACCTTATTTTTTTTTTAAATTGAGATACAGTTGACATAACATATTAGCCTCAGGTGTACAACATGATTCAATATTTACCGCACACGTTTATCAAAACTTCTAGAACTGGGGTCAAGAGGCTTGGGAGAAAATCTCAGAGACAATAGTGAAGCATTCTTTTAAAATATTTTGCATCTTAATATTACAGAGGGTATTTTGTGGGAAAAAAGTATAACTATCAATGACTATAATTTGAAAGTGACTCAGGAAAGTCAGACTGTGAATGTGAAGAAGTTTAGGGAATACTTCATCTAATTTATTTCACTTATACATTTAATTTTATCTGCAAGAGTAATATGTGATTAAAAATCTATGTCTAAAGAAGTCAAAAAGCAATCTTTAAGTATAAGATTAAAATTCTAAATGCTGAGAAGCATTGAGTCTTTCAGCTATCCAACTGGCAGAAATTTTCCTTTCTTAATGGCAAAATAATAATAATAATAATGATACAACCTAGAGCCAATGGATCATAGATTGAATAAAACACAGTACATAGTCACAGATAGCCAATTTTAATATTTTCACATTTAAAAAAATAAAATGTAAATTATACAAATATATACGAATACATAAGTTTTCCAAGGACATAACTTAGTTTTATATCCCCGTGGTGATAGTGTTATCACCACTAAATGCAAAAATGGAATTGTAAGCATTAGATATTTTTATTCCATGCAAGGAATATGATTTCTGAATTAAAAAATAATAGCTAAAACATTATAAAAAGGTAAAGAGAACAGGAGAGCTGAAAGGAAGGGAAAGGAAGGGATTCTAGAGAAAAGGATTGTTTTAAGCAGAAATTTTAACGGCATATTCTATGATCACAATATAATAAAATTAAAAGTAAATAATAAAAAGATGACTAGAATCTTCTTAGCAACTTGGAAATCTAAACATACTCTTTTAAATAAAATTTAAATAAACCCCAAAGATGAAGTAAAAAGAAACTGAGAACTGTTTAGATAGTAAAACTTATGAGCTACAGCAAGATCTTTGCAGAGGAAAATTTATAGCCTTAAGTTATTTGTTTTTACAGAAAAAAAGGTTAAAAATTAAAGAATTAAGTGCTCCCTTTCAAAAAACTGGAAAATAACCACAAAATAAACCTAAGGACACTAGGAAGCAAGAATCAATAATGACAAGAAATAAAAATAGTACAACAGAACAAAAAAATGGAGAGAATAAATATATCATAAAATATTCATTCTTTGAAAAGACCTATAAAGTTATTAAAAGAAAAAGACTCAAAAGCCTGATTACACATAAAGGAGAGATACAAGAAAAGTGAAACAGGATGCACTTTAACTACAGATAGAAAAGAGATTAAAAATTATGAGAATACTATATGTAGCTTCATAAAAAATAAATTTGAAAATCTAGAGGAAATGATTTCCTAACTGAATATAAATCACCAAAATCGACCAAAGAACTAAAAACTGAAATATGGTAATTACCACAGAGAGAGCTATCATTTTGAAAAAAGTCAACAGGGCAATATACTTTTATCCAATCTTTAAACAATTAAAGTTGCAAAAATATTTAAATTACTCCAGGCTAAAGCAAAGGATAAAAAGCTCTCAAATTTACTTCACAAAAGAGCATAACTTTATTATCAAAAATTATTAAAGATGATAACACAGAAAAGAAACTATAGATCTATTTCACTATGAATATAGGTAAAATTCTAAACATAGTATTAGCAAAAATAGAATCAATGTGCCAATGGAGTAGTTCATACTACTAAGGGCAGTTTATTCAAGGAATGCAAAGTGGTTTAGTGGCAAGAAATCTATCACATAATTCCTTATATCCACATATTTAAAAAGAAAAATTAAAAATATTAATAAATGCCAAAATGTTATTTGATATGATTCAGCAGTCATCTCCAATTATAGAAACACCAAGAATAACAGCAACAGAAGAAAACAACCTGCAACAGAGTAACTATTAAAACTCACGAGTATATATTAATCCTAAACGGGCAAACATTATAAGCACCTTAATTAAACTTAGGAACTTAGCATCTTCATTATTATTTAATACATTATTATTTAATACTTTAATTATTATTTAATACTGTCTTGGGGTTTTTGAAGAAAATAAAACATCTGACATAAAAGTTAGAAAAGAATATATAAAATTATGTATTTTTTGTTAGTAATATGAATCATGACCAAGAAGCCTATGAAGATTGCAAAGTTAAAAAAAAAAACTTTAGAATGAAAAAAATTGGCAAGATATCTAAATATCAACATCTTTTCTAGAAATGATAAATATATTTACACTAACAGCAATAAAATACGTAGGATAAATTTTCTAAGAAAGATACAGGACCTGTATGAAGAGGACCATAACACTATTGGCAGATGTCAAATAAAATCTGGCTGGTGGAAGGACATACCAGATTCTTGGTTGAGAAGACTTAATTTAATAAAAATGTCCATTATATAAATGTAATGTTACTTCAATCAGAATTTCAACAGGATTTTGTTTTGGGGAGGTGAGAAAGGAATTTGATAATCTTATCTTAAAATATTTTTGAGGGGCTATGTAAAAAAAAAATTAAAACTTATGTATAACATAAAAAACCTGAAAGGCAAGAGAGAAACAATAGCTATAGAAAAAACATATTTGCATTGAGATGGTATACAAAGGGGTATATTTCTAATATACAAAGATATCTCACAATCTGATTTTTTTAAAAAAGTAGAATCTAATAAATGGGTGCAGATATGAATAGGCAGTTCTTAAAGAGATACAATGTTTCAATAAATATATTCTTTTCACTTATTGTCAAATTGTCAACCAATAAATTCACTAATAGGAAAATGCAAATTAAAGTAACAATAAAATTTTACTTTACACATATCAGAGCAGCAAAAACTAAAGAGAATTATAGCACGCTGCTGATAGGGACACAGGAAAAAGATACTCACAAATAGTGCAAGGTATAAATGTAATGTATTACAGTCCTTTTGGAAAGTAACATGGTAACTTCTATAAATTTAGAAAATTTAAAATCCTTAATATATTCCTTGACCCTGTAACCCCAATTTCTTGGAATCTATCCCATATAAATAAAAACACCACCAGTAAGTGAGGACAAATGTATAATGATGTTTATTGTTGTTATTCATAGTAGAAAAAGTAGAAATGAAATGGTTAGATAAATTATGGCCCAATATGTACATGAAAAGATGCTCAGTATCACTAATTATCAGAGAACTGCAAATCAAAACTACAATGAGTTATCACCTCACATCAGTCAGAGTGGCCACCATCAAAAAGTCCACAATAAATGTTGGAGAGGGTGTGGTGAAAAGGGTACCCTCCTACGCTGCTGGTGGGCATGTAAATTGGTGTAGCCACTATGGAAAACAGCATGGAGAGTCCTTAAAAAACTAAAAATAGACTTACCATATGATCCAGCAATCCCACTCTTGGACATGTATCAGGAGAAAACTTGAATTCAACAAGATACATGCACCTCAATGTTCACAGCAGCACTATTTACAATAGCCAAGACATGGAAGCAACCTAAATGTCCATCAACAGATGACTGGATAAAGAAGATGTGGTATATTCATACAGTGGAATACTATTTGGCCATAACAAAGAGTAAAATAATGTCATTTGCAGCAACATGAATGGACCTAGAAATTATCATACTAAGTGCACTAATATCATATGATATCACTTATATGGGGAATCTAAAAAAGTGATCTAAATGAATTTATTTCTAAAACAGAAAGACTCTCACAGACATAGAAAACAAACTTACTGTTACCAAAGGAGAAAGGAGGGTACAGCTAAATTAGGAGTTTGGGATTAGCAGATACAAACTACTATAAAGAGAGTAGATAAACAAAAAGGTCCTACTGTATAGCTCAGGGAACTACATTTGATAACTTGTAATAACCTATAATGAAAAAGGATATGAAAAAGAACATACATATGTATGTATAATTGAATCACTATGCTGTACACCAGAAACTAACACAACATTGTAAATCAACTATACTTCAATTTTAAAAAAAGAGTATTTATAGGATAAAAAATAAATTATGGCCCATTCACAATAGGTAGCCATTAAAGTAATAAAGTAAGTAGTCATTAAAAGGAATAAATAGGAATTACTGTATATCAATTAATTTGGAAGGATTTCCATGAAAACCTGCTTTATTTTTCTAAGTGCATATGTAGGTCTGTGTATAATTGTATGAAGACAGAGGGAAAAATGAAAGGATACTTACCATTTGTTAATGTAGCTTACTGGGATGGGGAAGGAAGAAGAGAAGTGGGATATGGGACCAGCAAGAAGAGAAAGAGAAAAAGGGGGGTTTTAAGAGTGTGTAACATGATCAAATTATACATTTATGTAAAGTTATAAATCTATATGTGTGTATACAAATTTTTTTTGAATAGGAAAATCTAAACGTCACCTATTAGATTGTGATTGAAAAAACATGCAACCGAATTAAGACCCAGGGGAAGGACAACACCATAAAGCACTACAATTTAGTCACTATGGTAACTTGCAAAGTATTTTTGCAGAGCTGTTCTCACAGCTCCCACATGTACAATCAAAACAAATATGCTAAACATTAAAATTTAAAGAGAATTGGTCATTTTATGTGTTGTATTAACACATTTAATAGTGTCATTGTACATAATGTGAAATTTATGTTAAATCCATATAATATTATACAGTCAGGGCCATCTATTTTTGTTTACTTTGATGACTGTATTTTCCAAAGGACTAATAGTATAAAGAAAAAATTTTGATGCTGCAGTACAAGGTGATGAGAGTGGCTACATGCAAACATAAGGTGTCCTTTTCAAACATATATATACATACAGGTATGCATAGGTACTTATTTGTATATACAATATGCTATTATTTGTATAAGCTACCAGGTTTTAAAAATCACATCACTTATGTGAGTTAATTTGCCTGGTGGTACTAAAAGAATGAACTACATTATTCCCTTTAGAAGATAATAATATATATAAATAATGTGGAGTGTTTTCTACTAAATTTTGTCTTTTTTCTCCTTACAATTTTGTGTGTAAAAAAAATAGTTTACTGTAAATTTTGTTATAAAGAAAAAACCTAAACACAATGGAAGATGGAATTTGGGGAAAATTATAATTTCTCTATTATACTTGAAGAATTTTTCAGAAATATGAAGTCCCAAAGCAACTGTGCAACAAGGTCTCACAAAGTAGTTGGTCTTTTGTTAAATTTTGAGGTAATTGATACTAGATTTTAAAGTACATGGAATATTGTTTCTCACCAGAGATCAGACTTCTATCCAACTAAATCTGGTATTCCTTTTGTTGAAAGTCCCTGCCTTATTCTTCAAATTTTATTTACCTCCTCCTTCGAGAAGCCTGCCCAGACTCCCTCTAGCAGCTCAAGATTTTTTACTCTTATTGTCTACATTCACTTACTGGTGCTTTAACAGGTGGCTTACATATTCTTCTCCCTACTTGGCTATGAGCTCCTTGAGGGCAAAAACTGAGGCCAGGGACTTCCTAGACCTTCAGTGTTGACTGCACACATTTGGTCATTTAGGTATGGCTTATTTCCCATTTTGGTCTTGATCATGTTATCTCATTCTTTAATAGTCTCACCCTTTTCAGTAATTTGTGTTTTCTGAAAAACTGACCGTGTCTCTGTCTGATGATTTCTTATCTCTACAGACCCCGTGTAGACATTTATCTCCCTCTTGTGTCCTTACGCTGCTTCAAATTGCTCTCTAATCACTCCATATGGGCATACTTCGTATCCAGAGCTAGACCCTAGACAGAAACTACGAGGACTATTCTTTAAATTTTCAAATATCCTGGTACCAAGCACATGAAATTTAATCAATTCTGATTAGATTAAGGAACACATCTTTTTTTCTCTCTCCAGATTCTCATTGTATTCTCAAATATGTTATAAATTTATAAATTTTTGATTTGTATTTAATGGATGGATTCAGAAGCACACACACAAACACAATGACTTCAAAATGCTTCTGGCCACACAATGGCCAGAGTAGACCCTGGGAAAGCGATGAAATGAGCTTTCCTTCATCTCCCTATAAGACAACTAGAGCTCCTTCCTCCTACTAGAGACAGCCCTTATTCCTAACTGCCATACTTGTACATATGAAATCAGCATCTCCAACTGCCTGCAAGTATCTCTCTGCCCAAAATTCCCTTAGAAACATAACGAGGTTGAAAAATAATAATAAATTAGGTGAGACAGGAATAAAGGACAAATAACCCAAGGCATAATTCTTGACTGGTCTTGCATAGAAACCCTCTGAGGGTTTCTTCAAATTGCCTGGGAATAGATTGGAGAGGGGGATATTTACTTGAGAAGCTATTGACAGAAACATAAAACATATATGAATTTTAATCATTAATTTTAAAAATAATAAAATTACCAAAAACAAACTAGACAACACAGAGGGGATAAAAGTATTTTGAAGTTTGGTGGAATGCATTTATACATGTATACAAAATGGGGACATTTTGCCCTGGTGAATCTTTACTACAAAATCTTATCCATTCTACAAAGCTAACCACGATTTGATTACAAAGATAGTTAAAACTCTAAGACAATTTTTGATCTATACCTTTTCACTTGAAAAACACAGAATCCAGTATTAAAATGAATAAATGCATAGCACACATGAATGAAGAGAGGGTCTACATGGCTATTGGAGTGATATTTCCCCCAAACATATGGCATTGACATCAAGAACTCACAGCCACTTGGGCCAAGACCTAAAACCAGCTGTAATGTAAATCTGCAAAAGAAGTAGAGAAAATTCCTGTGTTGCATTAAACTTCAGTTTTTTCCAGAGCTATTATTTTAACAGATACTCATTATATGTACACTTTGCTATCATTTTTTTTTTCTCTGCAAGGTTATTTTAAAGTGTAGGACCAAAACCTTACAGAAAGGAGCGACATAAAGAGCAGTATGTGTATCTCTAATTACCGTTAAGATCACCTTTCCATACACTGATGTTCAGATGAATTAGTACCCTGGCTGATGTGTCTTAGATGGATAGGAATCCCTAAATTTCATCATTGAAAATACAGATGCCCTAAAAATATATATATATATCCAGATGAATAGTAGTGGATATTGATCTTATTAATAATATCATCTATTTGAGGACAGACTGGTAGAAAAGGTGGGAGCTGGCAAATTTTTAATGTATTTCCAAGTCTGCTTAAAGGAACCGGGTGGTTTTTACTCGTAAGAGTGAGCTGGGTATATCTGCATGGAAGGACCAGCATACCTAATACCTAATTTAAAAATTAAAAAGCTTTATGGCCAAAGCAAGTATTTCCCACTTGAGAGGAGAAAGAAATCATGCATTATGTGGATCAGAGTCCCAAAGAGTCCCAATTTACAAGATAATAGCCACACTTCCATTTCTCTGTGGTGGACAATCTCGGGCCTTTAATGAAGCTGAACGGAAGTTGGTCGCCATTTGCTATTGACTTTTCTCAGGAGACAATTCAGCCTTTTTTGCTCAGTTAAGAACTTTAATATTTGTCACATTTTGGAGCTATTTCAATAATCCATTCATGTGGCCATGTTCCCAGGCATTTTACCTTCTTGGGGAGGCAACGGCACTACATACAGGCAGCAACTTGGGAGTCTGACTGACCCAAGGTCACGTGCTGGTTCCACCATTCAAAGCTACGTGAGACTGAGCGAGCCACTTAACCTCAGTTAAGCATCAGTTTTCTTACCAGAGAAAAGGATATCATAAAAATTTTGACTTGTACCGTTGCAAAATGTCCAACCCAATGCCTGCCGTACAAGGCATTCAATAAATAGTAGATGACAAAATTATTTTTCTAGGATGGTATTTACTAGACAATTAGGGACTCTTTGACCTCTTTACTCTTGTAAGTTATCTCCTCCCCACCTGTGATACCATGTCACACATGATGGCTGAATACAAGGTAACTAGAGAGGAGGGTTTTGCCTGGTTTAGTACAGCTGTCCTACTGCCTTGCCTTTCTTCCTTACCAGTCCACTCTGTTCTTTCTGCCTGTCTCTGCTCAGAGGGCATCTTATCAATGAGACCTTCTCTGACCCCCTTACAAAAATGCAAACATGCCCTAGATCCCCACATCCTCCTTATTCTGCTTTTTATTTCTGTGCGGTACTTAGCATCAGCTGACAGTTTTTCTATTTATGTGTTTATTTGCAGACTCTCATTAGAAAGCATTATTTGCCCTGAGGGCAGGGACCTTGTCTCATTCACAACTCTATCTCCTAGAACACTGCCTGATATACAGTAGGTCCTTTATAAATAGTTATCGAATAAACACTTTTCTAAGAAAAATAAGCTGTCTCCTGCCAGGAAATGACCTGGAGATACCAGAACACTGGCACCTCTTCCAAATCCCCTTCAAGGAGGGGATCTTTGTGTTCACCTTCAGGCTGAAAATGACAATGTGGAGTGTGGGGAATGCTTGTCCCTCTGATCTCTCTACAGCACATCATCATTCATCCTTCTTTTACTTGTTTGAGTAAGTGCCATCTCTTCATTTCAAGCTTTTAGCACTGTGTCTATATAATTTTCTACCACTAATAACTTTTAGATGCTTAGTAAATGCTGAGACGTGGTGATTTTTGCTTTGTGGAAAATATGCAGCCCTCTGAATTTTAGTTATTAAAGACAATCTTTATGTTCTACAAATGGTACATGACACGTTGGGAGGTATCTTCTATATCTTCCAGAGATTTATGTTATGAAAAAGATACAGCAGAACTCATGGAAGTGACAGTAACATTTTAAACAGGTCTAAAAACAATTTTTTACTTTTTCATTACCGTCATTTAAAAATTTTGTTTAAGTTGCTCATGGTGGCGATAAAAACAATGAATATACTAAGTAACTCAAAAAAGCAGAATTTTATGGGAATTATTTAGAATGGCTACTCCAAATTGCTACCTTCCTATGTATCATATTAAATAATGAAATTTTAAAATATCAAAAGTAATCAATAGACTTATCCTCAACTGAAGCATCATTCTCTAGCAAACAGTATCATCATCAAATATGTGAACTGTATACTACTTAAATGTGTATTCTGTATACCACTTAAATTGTATATGACTTAAAATTGACTCCATTGGATTACAATTAAGACACTATTGACCTTCTGGATGTTGAGTGTGCCTGGTTTTAACTTTAAACAATCAACTCTAGATCAGTCATTTTTTAAGTCAATATCCAGATTTTAATGGATGGTTGAAGATTTCAGCTCACATACTCACAAGCTGATTAATTGTGATTGACACAGTCCCTGCTGCTAAAGTCCGGATCAATGGCAAATTTACTCGTATTATAAAATTTGTTTATGCAGCAATTTTCTTTTTTTTAAGTGCTATTCTTTAAAAAACAAAACAAAACGAATCAGCCTACTCCAAAATGCCCCTTCTGGCTCAGAAAACAAGCTGTAAATATTTAATAGCCTTTACATGTCTAATTCTTTCAAAAGTAAACTGTATTAAATTGTAGGGCTCAATGCCTTAAGTTCTCTTGGATCAACTCTACACTGGGGATCTAAAAGTGAACAGTAACACTCTCTCCTTTGCATCTTCTCAAGAAACTGACATTATATTTTCCAGAAAAAAAGTAAAACATTAACAAATCTTACATTTTATTTTATTAAATATTAAAATCACAACCACAATTGTAGCAATAGAGCATTATTGATAAGTAGTATGTTTGCTCATAAGCTATAGCAATCATTTCTAATGAGAAATGTGGTATTGAATAGTTATAAAAGAAATACTTTCAATTTCATTTTCAATCTATGTTCATTAGCAATAGTAGAAGCTAAGTCTTATTGAAGTAGAAATGATTTCAATATGTGGGATGAATGAATCAATTTATACTGCAGGTGAAATTCCACGAGATAAACATATATTTACTCTTAGTCAGTAAAAAGCTCCATCTTCCACTGTCTGGGTAGGAATACCTGAAATTTCATGCTTTTGAGCGCTTTAATTCTTTTTTTATTTACACAAAAAAAGTCACACACCCAAAATGCTATTTTAAAATCAAAGAAATCTGTTCTGAATCTCATTTTACTATTTAATAGAGCAGCTGAAAAATGACTTAAAGATGTGGCCATATGGTGTGAAAATCCAGAATCAAGGAAAGAATGAGACACTGTAAACATGTAAAAAGCAATAAAAAGAGGCAACTCTGAGCTCAGTTAATGAAAAGCTGATGATGGAGACTGTCTTTTATTGATGACATTTAAGGACACTGACTCACTGGTGTTTTCCAAAACATGAATTCTGCATTTCAAGTGTTTGAGAGATTCAGCTGAGTCTCTTTCCCTCAGCCTGCAGTGTTTGCACAGAAAGACTCCATAGAATAAATTACTGAACCTTCCAGCACAGCTCAATTAACTGAATGAAGCCGGGAGGGGAAAAGCTCCAATCTGGTAGCCACAGAACAGAACCTGGCATCATTTTTGCTTAAAGAGTGTACAAGTAGATCATGGGGCATTTGGTAGACAGTCTGAATTTAAGAGCAATGGCAACAGGAAGAGGTGTGAGGCACTCAAACTACTGCTCTGCCCTCTGCTGACGCTTCCGCGGGAAGTTAAGAGTCAGGTGTCTGCATGCTGGAGTCACTTTATTGCCTGTCTTCATGAAGAATTTTGGTGTCTCTGCCCTGTTTCCCCAGAACACATAAGCTGAGCCAAGCTTTCTATTCCCCAGAATTTCCAACTGGTCTCTTCCCTTAAAAGTACCTCCTTAATGTAACTCAACTTCATGCAATAAAACCTCAAGTCTACTGATGAGTGATTAAACCACGTATGCCTAAAGAGTTGACTGGTTCTGATCCTCCACCAGTGCTCTGAAATCAGTTATTTGTACATTAATTTATTCAACAAAGATTTTCTCACGCCAGGCACTGGTATTATCAAGGTGGATAAAACAGTCTGTGTCCCCAAAGAGCTCACATTCTAGCGAGGAAGACACCCTTGCAAACGAAATTTGTAACAGACGAGTTAATTTATGCCAGCCTGGGGGCGTGCAGTTCTCAGAGGGGGCGTCTCAAGTGGGGAAATGCTACAGGTTCTGCTGAGTTAGGGTTTACCCAAACCCACAGAGTAATTTTAGATTTGATTTCTTAGGAAACATGTGGATGCTCTGAAGGCATCTGAGACATATCCCTTGCTTCCTTGAGGATAAAGCGTGATCCTCTCTACCCAGCCCTCCCCCTTAATTCCAGCATGTGGGAGGGTGGCAGAGAGAGAACCAAAGGGGACTGCTCTGAGGCTGACTTGCAAAGAACTCAGACTCTGTCCCCTGGCTCTCCCAAACCACTTGGTGACAAGACAACAATGAAGGAGGAGTAATGCTAATGATCACAGGGTTTGCTTACACATTAACAACTGACTATTGCCCTCAACCATACAGGATCCCACAGTCAAATAAGTCAGTAGCTGTGGAAGTTGTGAAAACCACAACTTAAAGGCTGAAAGACTCACATTGTACCAATGGCGTTTCCTTAAAAACAGACAACATGCTCGTCAGTAGCAAGTGCTGAAAACACAAAGAATGACTGAAAGATAGGAGGGCTGAGCATGTGAGAAAGCAAAGATACTGCTTTGCTTTCAGCGAGAGCTGAGAGGAAATCCTATCACAGCAACCTGACCCCCTCCGCACAAAATCACTAGGTCTCCTTTGAGCCTAATGTTCCCCTCTGCCTGGGGAATTTGGCCTCATTCCAACAGCAGTGCCCTCATGTGCTGCACTGAAAATAAAACAAAGGATGCCATTCATCATATTTTTCAACAACTGGTTTCTTTTCTTAGTTTGGAAGAAAAACTTGGCAATCACAAAGCTCAGTTTTTTATTTTTATATATTTTTTTCTTAGTGTCAAAATAAACTGAAAAAGGAAAAAAAAAGCCCAATGGTAAGAAAAGAAAAATACACAAAACCCTTCAGAGCTCAGTCGGCCACACACTGCCATTCGGCTGACACCAAAGCGTGGAATGCAACACTCTTAAGTTCTCCCAACCCAAAGGGCCGGCTGCCTTCTGCTTCTGTAAGATGTGGCTACTTAGGGAAATTCACATAGGCTCCCAGTGTTAACTGTGCCGCATATTTACTTTAATCAAAGTGACATTTCCCAGATGGTGTCATCCAGAAAACCTCATCTGAAATGAGGAGTACAAGAGAACTCAGTTGTACATTCCAGGGAAAATTGGATACAGGTGTTCCCCCATTTTAAGATGCCTCAGTTTACGAAAATATAAAACCATGAAACAGATACATTTATGGCATGTGGCCAGTACCCCCACCCCCTTGGAAATGGGTGCCTGGTACCTAGAATGGGTCCCAGGCAGCCATATGAAGGTGAGAATGAATAAGTGATAACATCTCTCCATTACCAGCTCCACCACCCTAATACTCCCCAGTGTTAACTCTGAGCCTAACGTTTTGTGGTTCCCAGACCCCTCCTCCACCCGGGGTGGGGACAGAAGGAAAATTGAGAGAGAGTTTGAAGCAAGAAGCCTCTGAAGGTACCTCTGAAAATGAGACCTAAAGGATCTAATTCACTGACTCTACATGCCGAGCCCCTATGCTGTGAATAAAACAGCTTCCTCCATGGAGGGTGGAGCATAATGATGACATTTACTTTAGCAATTAAACCACTGTGAAGTGAGCTTTGAAAGAAAGGACAGGCATTATGGAGCCCATAACCTAACCTGGAGGTCTTAGAAGACCTTTCCTGGGAAATGACTCATCGCTCCAGAAACTAGAGAGCAACAGGTAAAAAGCATGAGCTTTAGAAAGGACAGACCTAAATGGAAACCTGGTCTTGCAACTTACCAGCTGTCCAACCTCTCTGAGCCTCAGCTTCTTGTTTTTTTCCTCCACAACTTACGCATTTCTGGTGCTGGGCACCAGAGGACACATTCATTTGTGACAACCCTCTGGCCCTGCTCTGTGTGTCACAACACTGAGTGAGCCATTACAGGGGGAGAGGACTCTTCCTGGAAACCATTCCCCCACTGGCAGAGTTGGCAGTAACTTCACTAAGCATGGAAGTGACTATGAACCACATAAATATATTGCACTAAATCCTAATTATCCCCAACTCAACTTCCCCTTTAACTGGGTCCAGAAATGCCCTTGGCCACTCCCAGGACCAGCTACATAATTTGTGGGGCCCAGTGCAAATAAAATATTATTCAGAAGTGCAGTCACAGCAGAGAACGGAACGAGCACAGGACCTTGTGCTATGCGCAGGCCGCCAGCCCACAAGGCCGACCCTGGCCACGCCAATACCACCTGTCATGAGGGGCAGTTTAATGAAGAAGCATAATTGGGAAAAGACAGCAGTTTCAACAAATTGTGGCTAAAATATCTTATGTTTGCAAGTTTTACAAAATCATACAGCCCTATGAATGGGTTACCAGGGCCCATTCCAGGCCTCCCGAGGGCTTGATGCAAGTGACAGCACCTGCAGCTTGAGTTTCATGAGCATCACAGTGAATCTGCCCTGCTAAAATATACTAGGTGCTCAGTAAATGCTTGTGAACGAAGCCTTGTCCTCTGAGACTTCACAGTCTAGCCAGCAAGACAAACAAGAGATCAATAAAACCCTGTCGCACCTCAATGTATCCAGCCCAAGCAACATAACTGCATGACATGTGGGGATGTGAATTCACAGCAGAACAAATAACCCAAGTGCCTCTCTACGGTCAGACAGCCAGGAGGAGTTCTGAGGTATTGCTTACACGATCCAAATTCACCCCAGTCCTAGCTGCAGTTCTGGCACCACCTGGTGGCAATTTTCCTCCCTGACTTGAACGCTGATGGGGACCATTCTGAGCTGTATGGCCATTTTGGCTCTTTCAGGACAGTGGAAGTGATTCTAAAAATCTCCCAATTAATTGAAGCAAGTTTTGTGGCTCAATCTGGGGAAATTCACCTGGGAGAAACCTGGGAACGTGGGGATTCATCCTCCACTTCCTCACTTGGGGAGGCAGGGTTGTGCTTAGCAGCATAGAATCAGTCCTGCAGAGGAGGCCCTGACAGACATGGGGAGGAAGCTATGAAACTAGATGCCGATGGATCTTCCAGGCACAGGAAGGAAGAAGTGGGCAGGAATTCAGTATACTATACTTGTGTAAAAGACAGATCTGGAAGAAGTTTTAAATGAGGAAAGAGTACAGAAGTATCGGAGAGTGGAGAGCGGTCTAAGGTCTAGAAGTTTCAGGATTCTGAGGTGGGCCATCCTAGGGAACTGCCATGGAAGGAGAGGTGCAACCAACTGGATATATAATTTCTAACCAGACTGCAAGAAACTAGAGGCAAAAACTAACCAGGCCTAGAAGAGTCCTGAAGTCCTGAGGATGTGGGTCCTAGGACACTGTTTAGGGTTAGAGCAGTGGTATAACCCTGCAGAATATGGGATATGGTGGGAGGAGGCTCTTGGTTGACCTAGTGGGCTAATAAGAACTTGGGGAATTTTATTTCTTTACAGTCACCTACTCTAAAGGTTTGTTGTGAAAATCACATAATAGTGCTTGACACTAAGTTGGAATTCAATGACAGATAATCACAATTAATGATGCTAAAAGGCTTTGCTGAAGACTTCTTTCCTGTATCTTCCTATTTCATCTTCCCTTATCCTTGTGAAGTAGTGGAGTGGATATCATGATGGAAGATGAACTATGAAACACAATTTTAGGGTAAACAGAAAATAATACTTACCAAATACCAAAAATTCTTTACACTTGCTAGATACAGCCTAGTTTTATAACAATTGGTCATTGCTAGACTACATCAGTAATAATATTGCTTTTCCCAAAGCAGCTGGTCTTCATGAAGGTACCTTAGAAGTTAGGAAACAGTGACTGGCTGCAGATGGGGTTTCCTAAGAACAAGTTAATAGCATGATACATAGAAAGTTTAGAAAAGACATCTGGCTGGGAGCCTACCCCCCAGTGCAAAAGCATCATCTACCTGGCAGGGGAAGACGGCTACAAAAGGAAAGAAATGCAACTATTAAAAGACTGAAAAGACTTTAACTTTGAAATTACATTAGTCTACATTTTTAATGGTGGAATAAACTACTACATGAAAGACCTTCAGCTGGAAAACTCCGTCTTACACTTCACTGTGACGTTTCCCATCCTTACCCCAGTTCAACACTCAGACTCCCTATTAGCCAAAAAAGCACGGCTGTCAAAGGGAACACAGAACGTGACAATGAGAAAACGATGAGATCAAGAGAACACAACGTGAACGAGCAGAAAAGGCGAGTAATCGCCAACAAGCTGTTTTCATTAGGAACTACATATCACACTGGCTATTTTCTGCCTTATTCTCCCTCCCTTCCATTTGGTCTGTTGATAGGTTTATTTCTGACAGGACCCAGTCAGGAAGACAGAAACCACACTAAGCATTTCAAAAGAAATAATGCGAAAATTTGGTCAACAGTTGCTGGAGAACCAAAAGAGCACGGAGAGAACGTGGTACGCAGGGTTATAAATAACTGCTAGGAGCACACCGCCTGCCCGGGGCTGGGGGAACAAAGCGGGGAGGCGGGGTTCTCGGAGCCTCCAAGCTCAGTGGAGAGGCCTTGCAGAGCGCGGGCTCAGCCGCTGCTGGCGCTTCTGAGGGGCACAGTGAGGCTAGTTCTGAAAGCATCAGCAACAAAAAGCTGGAGCCTGAAACCAAGAGCCACTGTCAGGTCAAGAGCCACTGCCATCATGGGGCTGCCAGAAACAGGAAGGAACAGGAAAGAGGAAGCCCCTCTTCTCCTTCGGCCCTGAAGTTTCCCCACCCCTCTCCCCAGATATGCAGGGCCTAGTGGGGAACCAGCTGGCAAGGAAGAAATGTGGTTTGCAGAGTCCCAGTGGCATAAAGAAGCATAGGGAAGGGTCAGTGTGGAGCTGACAGACAATAGCTGGACTGTGTGCATGCTACACATTTAGAAAGAGAAATTCATCCAATGTTTAAGGTCTCTGGCTCTCACCTTAATTCACAACAAACCAATTTACCTTCAAATGCTGCAAAAAGCTCAAAAGAAGTGGCAGAGTAATCCAACGTCAGGCTGAGTTCAACCAGAGGTGCGTTCACTAGGACCCTTCCTTGCACCTTGAAGGAGCATTCTAAGAGATTGCTCTCAGTGTCCTAATTGTTCTTACCTATGAAAAATGGGCTCCCTCGAAGCCATGTGCCAGCCTGCTTAAAATAATAAGCTTTTCTAACCCCCGAGCGTGACATACTCCGGGAGCATGGTCTGGATGCTTATCAAACAAGTTCCCGGGCCATTCTCTAAAGTTTCTGGGCAAGTACAAACAACAGAGTCAAATAAACGCCTTTTAAAAGCAAGGCAGTGGAGCACGTACCCTGTCAGTGAGATCCTTGTATCCCCACAGAGTAAACAGTAACATGAGAATATTTATACTAAACAAAACTGTATATCAAGCCTGCTTTGGCTCAGCCAGAGGGAATGATAAATTCCTTGCAGATCTCTCATAGAGTGGTCCTTTGTGGACCACGGACGCCACTTCCAAGACAGTACAAACCAATTACAGAGCAAGGCTTTTCATTATGTTGAGGAATGAAACTATCATCCCCCATTTTGTTTTATTTTACAGTTATATTTTACTTAGCCCACTCCTCCCCCTTATGTTAAAGACGTTTTAATTTATTGTCGAGTGAAGCCCACAGTCAGGTTGGAAACAAATGACAGCCCCCCTCCTCCTGCCCAATATTAGCAACAACAAAAACCCTATCACCCTCATAGTCTAGCTCTTTGCTTTCCTTGTCCCTCTTCTAAGAAACTAAAGGTTGAAGTTTAAAGCAGATAGAGCAAAAAAATCACTAAAGAGTTAATAAAATGTCAACTCTATTTGTCCGCATAGATTTTGTCCCATTTATAACTGGCACAAGTCATGGGCGAAGTCATCTGGCAGGAGATGGAGGTTAAACGAGCCACGAACCCACACTCCATACAATGTCCACTTTGAGGTCCGATGGAAAAAAACGCTGCTGAAACATTTACACAAAGTGTTGGTCTGTTTCTAAGAGAGCAATATGAGAAAAGGTTAATATCAGTCAGGGTATTTGTCAGTTCGTTGGGTCAGATTTTCTCAACCCAATTTGATAACCCTTCTTATTGTTATAGATCCATCCGTGCTACACGTGTCAGCTCGTGCATAAAAAGGGCTGATATACCATATCCGTCCACAGGACAAACCTTCAGCAACTTACAGCTGTTTCCAGTTTTCTAAAGAGCCATGGCTGAGCAAGAGAAAAGGGGAAGAGAGAAAAGGCAATAGAAAGACCAGGGGAATCAATATAAACAAGAGGTAAGAAGTATGATTGTGCTGGTTTTGAAAATTATTTATAACAAAAATAGTAAGTTATTGTTTTCAAAAGACAGCTGACTCAAAGGCCAAATTTCATCCACTCTAGAAACCATTAACTAAATCTCTTATGTAGTGCAGAGTCCATCATAATAGATTGAAAAGGGAAAAACAGGTTTTATATGATTGTACCCTTTAATGGATATTAGAAGTTTGACTGTTATATTTAGAAAGTGTGGGCTTAGTGAAACTGTCTTAATCAGATGTTTAGTTTTTTGTTTTCTTTTAACTTTTATACAGTTAATATATAATTTTTAATAATTAATTGTAGTAAAATATACATATCGTAAAATTTACCATTTTAACCATTTTTAAGTGTGTAGTTCAGTGGCATTAACTATTCACATTATTGTACAACCATCACCACCATCCATCTTCAGAATTTATTTTTTCATCTTCAAAAACTGAAACTCTCTACTCATTAAACAGATGTTTGGTTTTAAACAGGCCTTGCTCAAAACCGGCAGTCTAGAAGGCAGTGATACGAATCTGGAGAAGTTAACCCAGGTAACAACATCCTGCTACAACCCCAAATAAGTCAGTGACATCCTGTGCTTTTTACTCTCTCTCATCTGTTTAATACTGATGACCAAATTGAAGCAAAGCTCTAGAAGAGATCTGAACAGAGCATCAATAATACGTTTCATTTTTACATTACAGCTCACAAAGTACTTCCATTTAATACCCCAGGACACAGTCTGGGTGGGAACTCTTTTCCCTATTTTATAGGCAATGGAACTATGGCTACATGAAAGGTAACAGCAAAGACCAGAACCTAAGCCAGAATCCACTGTCCAGCACTCGTCCTACGAGGTCACATGGCCTCTGCCAAAGGAAGAGAAAAACAAGGCATGACCGCTTCTCAGCTCTTCCAGACCCACTGGGTCTAACTAGAGAGCATCTGTTCTCTTCACCACAGCCAACTGAACTTCCTTACACCTGAAAACCATACCTGGCCCATCATTTTTCCATCTTTGTTGTATTTATATTGACAGCATAAATAAAACACCGAAAGAAGCATAATTCTGAATTAAAATTTATGTGATCACATTCAAGAGTCAAATGTACGTAAAAAAAAATTAGGGTAGATCACTGGATCCTATAAAAAGACCGACTTTAATTTCTTTTTTATTCTTAGTTAAAATAAATTCATGTCATGTGCTGTTACTAGACAAGACCATAATCTTTCTTGCTAAAGAAAATCTACGTAAAAACTCATTTCTTTGTACGTTATGGCTATAAAGTGCTTTGTACTAAAGCAATATAAGCATTAAGGATTTATACAAAATTGCCAGAATCAACAAGGGCCTCTTTTAGTTCACAAAGAGGCAACATATTTTGATTTCTTTCAAATAAAATTCTTCCACCAATACCCTTCTCTTTGCTCAAGATCAATATATTCCCTAAATCTTCAGACTTCCCATTTAAATTCCAAAAAGAATAAATATAATTCCTTGAAGTCATGCCCCACGCCACCATTCTACCTCCCCACATAAACATAAAAAAATTAGACAAATCTGGCTTTTGGAGTTACCTCCAGGATGAACAGTAGATCATCCTAAACACAGGAAGGCAAGAAAGAACAATCATGCTCTGAAAGAGTAATTTTATTTTATAATTCTCCCCACTTTTTAATCACTC
Source organism: Camelus dromedarius (assembly GCF_036321535.1). Classification (NCBI taxonomy): domain Eukaryota; kingdom Metazoa; phylum Chordata; class Mammalia; order Artiodactyla; family Camelidae; genus Camelus; species Camelus dromedarius. The sequence continues at coordinate 72,533,354 of NC_087439.1, read as the reverse complement.
GGTATTTGACCTTTCTTAAAGTACATATTAAAAATGATTACTCAAAAAATGAAAATTGAATACAGGACATGGGAATAAAAAGTTCAGGAAAACCAGGGTCTGTTTTTAGTTTTGTCCATGATAATTAAAGATGATTCAGCAACCATGGCCATTTTACCCAGCTGATCCAGGGGGGCTCCAGTGCTTGCAAGTGCATAAACTTGATAGAGAGGAGCTCTCATGAGGTTTTAATGACGACTAGAAATATCACAAGGTGATTACAGACAATCTATAAACACCTGCCATTGTCTTTGAACAGAGAGTGCTTCAGTTTTCCAATACACAGGTCAAACCAAGGCTCTTGTATCTTCCCCTCATTTTTGCTGGCCAGAAGAAAACTCTGTCAGGGTTGATATTTTTCCTTAAAATTTCAATGAAGCCTGAGACCAGATCACATGAAAACACCTCCCCGTATCTTCCAGAACTCCCCAATATGTTCCTTTATAGCATGTTCGGCACAGTCCTTGCACTCTTGGGGTGTAAATCCAATCAGTGCTCTCCCTATAGTGCCAATTCCCTGGTCACTTGCCAACTTTTTAACCCGAGCTTCTATGTAATGAGGAGATGTATAATAAAAATGATCCCCAAGGACACTGTAAGCCATGTATCGAGAGTCTTCTGAGCTTTCTTTAACTTCTTGTTCTTCAAAACTCTCTACGTTGCAAGCTATCTCAATTTTCCCTTCATGAGGAAAAGCCATCGTTTGGACACCCTTCAGTCCATTCACATTTGAGCCCCGAATGGCACTAGCAATCTCTTGTCCCAGAGCCAAGTCTTGAGAGTCGATGGTAACGTTGCAGTTCATCACATATGGGCTGGTGCCGATACCTAAATCATTAGAAAAGCATTGTAACCAAGCAAAGCAAAAGCCTCATTTTGAAGATTCTATTCTGTAGCCAATTTTAACCCAAGGAGTTTCCTTTACTTGGTTTCATTTTAAAATTATACAAATATTCCTCATTATCAACTCCAGAATTTTCTAAAGGTCACATATATTTTTAAATAACAGAGCTATGTGAGCTACGAGCAGATAGTTTTATCTACTTTAAATGTACCGTATGTTTCTTCTAGGATGGTTAAGAAGAACCAAGACTTTCCAAAATATTCAACAGAAAAAGGCACACTTGAGAATTAAATATCAATAGCAGCAAAATGCCTTGGCTTTCCATTCATTTCCAAGGCCATCTCCACAGGGGCTGGAATTCAGTGCCAGACCTCAGGGTCTGGGAGACAGGAGTAAATCACACTCTGTATCCATCCCTTCCTCCCCAAACACAGACCTGTCATCACTGAGCTAGGTTAAGATCTGATCCAAATGAACCTCAGCAACAGTCTTGGTTAGGAAAGGAGGTCACTAAAAAGTGACAAATAGCCTTGGAATTGGGAAGGACAAAGGGACTCTTGTGTCTCATGATGATGTGGGTTTGGCAGGGTTCAAGCCACTACACGTACCTTTTTAGTATGACCCGTTGGAGGCACCTCTTTCTTCCATCCCCAGGGACTGCCACTGCTGCTCCAGAGCGCTGTTACCCTAGAGCCCAGGGGCAAATGCCCAGCTTTCCCCTGCCTGGGGGACGATGCAGCTCGTGTTACATACATAGCCCTGCTCTAATTATAGTTTACATTATAAGATGGACAACTCGGTTAAATTAGCATCAATATAAAAAGCTTGGGTTTGCAGTTTCTTCATTTTGGGGGAACTTTACATTTCTAAAAGCAAAGTTGACTAGGGATTGTTGGGGGATAAAAAGCTGACCTCATCTTCAGCATGACAATTCCATAGCTACTATTTCAACATTATTTTACTGTTATTACTTTTTCTTGCTACTTTCAAACTTATTGCTCATGGTGTCAGTATCCATCGAGAGATCCTGCTGAATTCACTTCCCCCTAGACAGCTGTGGTTTGGGGGCTTTGCTGCCCAGCCTGGGTACTCTCATACTAATAGATGTTTTACAGAAAATCAGCACACGGAAACCACATTTCATCTTTTTCCCATACATGTACATAATGAAACATTTCAACTCCCGAGGCTGGGCCTCTTCCTACTGGGAATTCTGCAGGAATGAATCAGATTACAGGATTTCTCCTTAATGCTGATTTCATAAAAATTAAATTTCCTAACAGTCAATACATATCTCTCTCAACCTCATATACCAATCACTTGCTCTAAATATCTTTGAGAATTATATCAGTTTTAACATTTCACAGAGTACAACTGGAAATTTTTTTTTTTTGTCAATGTTAATGTCATTCATTAATGGAGAGCATCCAGGCATGGCTTCTCTCTCCTCCACCCCTCAACAGGTAATGTTACAAACAGTCCCATTTCCTCGTATCTGATATACACACCCTATTCTGACCCAAGATGTGGCCTCATCTTTATCGTTATTCAAACAAACATCTGGACCACACTCAGACTTTGCTGAAGAGTATACATATATGGGGTTACACTAAGTACTGTTCAAAATACCTATCAAGCCTATCGTGCTTTGCTGTCCCAGAACTTAGATATGTCAGTTAACATTCAGATAACCACATGCAATTTATCAGCATGGGGGAGCAAGTCTCTTTCAAGGCAAGTTTGTTCATATGGACCCAGGGCTCTTCTTCCCCACAGTATGGCATAGGCCATTCCATCCCTAAAGACATGGGACTTTTTCTGAGTTCTCCATCCAGCAAATTCTAAGGCACCTTTTACCACCATGTGCCCAATAACTGTCCCTTTTTCATAGAATTTCCAAAGTTGATCATTCTTGCTAATAAACTCATCACTAAGATAAATTATTAAAGATACAATAAGTTGAGATGTTAAGCCCAGAGCACGAATTCCATAAAATACACTTATCCCAACACTGATGTACTTAATTAAAATAAAACTCTACTTAAAAGATTCCTTTAAAAGCATACTTTAAAGTTAATTATTTCTTAGAAAAATAAAACATTAGAAGTAACTTTTATATTCTCTTGTAAACAAGAGGTAATCATTTAAACAACACAGAATGATCATTTTTTCTATATGCCCTTGTTATTATATTTTAATTCTTCTATTAAACCTTAGTTACACAATTATTTATTTTTTATCACCATATCTTATTCAAGCAGTGAAAAAACAGAGGCAGTCAATGAATTTGAGACGTTTCTGACCTAATCAGGTAGGAGTTTCCTCCCTGAGGGGTTAGGAGGCCATGACTCATTTCTGCAAAAGAAGGAGGAAAGGAAGAAGGGAAGGAGGGAAGGAAGGAAGGAAGGAAGGGAGGGAGGAAGGAATGAAGGAAGGAAGGAAAACCGCTTTCTGCTCAAATGCATGCTTTTTTAATTCCTCCATTTAATCCTTCCCAAGTCCAACACCAATATGGTGATCCAATTCTAATGAACCAAATTCTGCGTTTAAATCCAGCAGTCCCACTGACCTTATTTAAAATGCTGAATTTGATTTTTTTAATGTTAATTTAAACTTAGTAAGAATTTTTTAAATAAGGGAGCTAATTAATCCCAGCATATCGTATTTCTAGTTAAATGTCATATAATTAAAGTAATTCCATTTTTTGCTCTAAAATTAGAAACCTGATGTGAAAGTTTGTTTCTCAGTTTGCGGTTTCGCTCGGCTTCTGCCTCCTGCAGATTGGCACTCGGCTGCTCTGGCGGCAGCATGAATCTCCTCACTGCAAAGCTGAAATTCCAATTTTATTCCAATGCAACTGTCACAACGCCCTGAAGCAAGCTAAAAACAAGGCAAAAGAATCTTTGGTATGATTTTGCTTTCCATGTGTTCTTTAATGAAAAATTTATCATTCTAAATATTGGTGTTTACTCCCAGTTAAATACTTTTTTTTTATCAAAAAGAAAAAGAAACTGAGATTCAGTTGCTATTATTTCACAGGGAAATATAACAGGCCTGATGTTTTCCTGACAATTCTGTTATTTTCTTGTGTGGAAACACTGTATTTATCATATACTGTACGGCTGGTGATTCAGATATTGTAGAGACCTTATGGTGAACTGATATAGATGTAAACTCTTTATGCCAGATTGTTTGAGCATAAAAAAAATGCACTTAATTAACATCTGATGTGCAGCTTTTGCAAACACAAATGCAATATTTGTGTTTGAGCACTGGCAGTAATGACTGTGAACTATGCTATTAATGTCTGGTTTAAAGATGCTTGTGGTAGGACCACGTCTGGAATAACACAAATAAAAAACTGCATTCAGACAAAACAATAGCGGAGAGCCCATTAGAAAAATGAAAAAGCAGCACTGACGAAATGCATGGATTTTTTTTTCCTTTAGATGAAAATTAATCTCAAAAATAGTCCCAGGCACCATCATCTTCAATCAATAAAAGGTGAAAAGATTCTATATATTTTCGTCCACAGAAAGGGTTTCATTTTAGGGGGTCAGAAGTTGCTAAAGGATGTATTTATAAGTTCTATTTATTATATTAAACTCTTTTTGATGGCTAGCTTAAAAAGATGCATGAGGAGAGAGCTGAGGTGGTATTCTGGGATATTTGGCATTTTTATAGATGAAGAGAGAACTTCAAATTTGTGGATTACATTACAGTTTGAAGGAATAAAGAGATTCTCATGAACTAATGTTCAACTCCCTCAGTAAACATGTTTTTACTGAAAACCTGCTGAGTACCAGGAACCATGCAGGTTTCTGTGTGCAAAAATATGAAGAAGGTTAAAATAAGAAAAAACCTAGCTTCAGAGTAACAAATAGAGCAAGAAAAAGACTCGGAACTCAGATTCAAAAATATAAACAGTTGTTATTACACCAAAAGCAATTAGTCATCATTACATTTAAATTTTTTAGAGTGTGTACTAAAGAGAAACCGCAGCTGAAACAGGACATTTGATGACTAAAGCCATAAAACTCAAACATAATTGCTAAGTCCGATGTTCCCATGGCGTGAAGAATGCAGAACCCTTATGCATGTGGCCAAATCCACAGGAAAGAAAGCTAAGTGATACCGTGTAGCATAGGGCCGGGAATGGCTCTCCGTGGGTCTGAATTCAAGTTCCACCTCTTCAGGGGCACTGCCTCTGCTCAGCTGTCCTTCTGTAAAATGACTATGACATCTTCCTGCTCTGCAAGGAATTCTGAGCCTCAATTTCTGAACTCCGAATTAAACAGAGTAACAGTAATTCAGAGAGAAAATTAAAGAAGATCCAAGTTAACATCATCATGGAATGAAGCAGCCCAGGTGAGAGGAATCTCAGGGGACTTGTTTGCTCCCAGTTTTCTGCAGGAGAACAGCGCCTTTCAGCAGCTCACACAGAGACAAAGCCGAAGTCCTCTATGTTTCAATTACAGGTTACACACTTTATTACAGATTGAGACTTTCATCTTCCATCATCCCAACTAGATTCACAAGCAAATGTAAAAAATTATGAAAACAGGTTCCTCAACACAGGACTCATTCTAAAACTAGAAGTTATTTTTCAAAGGTGAGGTAAAATTTTGTGTGTGAAGTACACTGAGTTATTTAAAGTCAGGAAAAGTGCCTGACACTCTACTTCTCATTTACAGAGAGAGAAGTAAGCAGAGGCAACTCTCAGTAACCCATTTAAATACCTAAACAGAAGTCCCTCATCCCAAGATGTACCAATTACCTCCATCTACGATTCCTAAGGCATCATGAGGCTATAGTTCAAAGAGTTGTCCCTGTATTTTTAAACAATGATGCATATACGCAGGCCAGTCACACAATATATCAGCCAACAGTGTTTAACTTACTCCATAAATGTTTAGGGTTTTAAAATATATATGTATAAAGTATTTATTTATAGATCTAAAAGTATCAATTATTGCTGCTTTGTCCTTATTTATGTTCCCCATGAGCTGGCCAACTACAAACTTTTAAAAGGAATTTGGTTTAAAAGATTTTGTGTGTTTGGCACTGACTATGGGTGTTAATCATTTCTGAGTTCACTTTTTTTCTCTTCTGTTTATAATATTCTCAGGGAACTTCAAAACAGAAACCTGTTTCCTTATAGATTCTGCTTCCTCTTGGGTACTGTGTAGATTAATTTGTCACTGGAAAGTTAACTGTAAGTGTTCAGTTGATAGCGCCAATCATTTCTATTTAATTTTTTTGGGAGAGAAATAAATACAGCAACAATATGCTGAGGCTTTTCTGTTTTGATGGGAGGAGTGGAAAACTATGTTGAGAAACACTGATGTAAATTAAAAATGTTAGAAAAATATACAAAGCCATTAAATTTAAAAATAAGAAGAGAAATCACCATGGTTGGAGTCTAAATTCATTGAAAAATAAGACGAATAACATTTCTACCCTAACGACAGGGTTATTACAATCCTACTTCAGTAGATATTTCTTTAAAAAATCAAAGCCTTTTACTCCTCCTTTACTTAAGTGTTTCTTAAGGGAGAGTTTGTGCAAGTAAGGTAACCTAAGATTTTGGCTGATTGTATGTCTTAAACTCGAATTACACTCTTGTTTGTGCAATATTAGAAGCTAATTGTTTATCCATATCCCTTATTCATTGTTCCTCCTTGAAACATTTTATCTTTCTATTAGAATCTGCTTTGAGCCTATTAAGTGAGAGGGTCTCTCGATGAATAATGGTCTACCTAACCTTGGCATCTTCTAATTTTCATGTGTTTTGCACAAACTAAGGTTCCTACCACTTGGCAGGAGATATTAGCAAAAAAAAAGACATAAGGGGAAAAAGTTGTGCTATTTTTTCCTTATCTTGAATCTTTCATCAGCAATCTGAATTAATGCATTGAAACTCAGCTTTTATAAAATTGACCACTGAGAAACCTTACAAATCACCCTTTATGAAAGATGATAGAAAATAATCACAAGATCAGGTTAGAGAAACATGAAAATAAGTTGGAAGATTTAAGAATTTTAAAACATTTTTCTTGCAAATATATAAGATAAGTAAAACAAATAGATGCATATATATTTTTTAATATTGAGATCATACTGTTTATACTACTTTATACTCTTTGGCCTTGACCCTGGCTGTTCCCTCCACCTGAGGACTTTTGTCCACCACTATGCATGGCTGACTGCCTCACTCCCAGTCTCTGCTCCAACGCTGCCTTCACAATGAGGCCTATTTTGGTTTGTCCCGTTTAGAAATCACAATTCACTAGATGTCCACTGTCTCGCTCAACTTTTTTTTTTTGACGGTAGTACTTGTTTCTAGCATACTATATAACTCATTATTTATTAAGTTTGTTATTTATTGTATCTCTCTTCACCCCTTCCCCACTGGAAATATAAGTTTTTTGAGGCACATAAATTCTGTATTTCCCACTGATGATAGTGCCTGGCACATAATAGCTACTTAATAAATACTTGTTGCATTAATTAATAAACTACAAATTCTCTCTACCTTGTATTGTATTTTCTATGTTTAAAAATTCTTCCAAAATTTCATACTTAATTGCTTGCATAATAGCCCTTCACCTAGGTATGCCATAGTTTAATCACTTTCAAATATTGAACATTTATGTTGTTTTCAGTATTTACTATTATAAATAATGTGTGATTAAACACACTTGTGCATAAGTACATAGACCTTTTATTGTTTCCTTAGGAATAAATCTACTTCCTTAGAATAAATCTATCACTAAAACTAGAATCTCTGCAAAGCAGTTACATATATTTTTGGAGCTCTTGTTAGACATCACTGCCTCACTTCTCAGAAGTTTACCCCACCTGATGCTACCATTAGTAGCACGAGTGTCTCTGCATCCTTACCAGTATCAAACATGACCTTTCAAATGTTATCTGTAGACATTTTTGTGCCAATCTTGGCATATTAAAGTAAACTTAGGATTTTCAGATGTTAATAAAATTCTCCATGTTAATCACAGATCTCCGTGTGGAGTGAAAACAGAGAAGAAATCAGAAATCCCGATGAGTTGTCCGTTTCAATCAAATAAGGTAAAATAGATGAGATCATCCCAACCCTAGACAATCATGAGGTGAGACGGGGGAGCACTGTTCACTTTGGTTTAAACAGTTGCAAACCGAGTTTGTCCTTAGAAGACTAAAGATGATTAGTGACAAAGTGAACATTTAGTCTTTAAACTCAGATATACTTTTTATATCAGGTTAAAGTTTTTCCCAAATACCAACCCATTTATTCTCACAGAACTGCAGAAATGTGAATTAAGGCTTTCAAAGGATTGCCTCACCTAGACTACAGCCAGTTCTTCTGTCTTCTAATACCAGTATTCCTGCTTCCAATTCCTGCCCACTGACTGGAATCCCAGTCACCAGGCACTGCACTGACCAGGTTTGGTCTTTGGCAGGGCTCAAATTGGAAACCAGGAAATAGCTTTCTGAAAATTTAGTTACAAACATACCCTTCTACGTTTGTGAGACAAATCGTGGGAAAATATGAGAGGTTCAAATTGGCACGGAGCAATCAGTTTCTTCCTTTTTTCCATAACTAAATACTAAAACACATTTGTAATTGCTTTTTTATAAGTCTTTTCTCTACAAGGAAGAAAAAATGGCCTGTTAGTACTGTGTTTGGCACTTAATAGACATTATTTCAACTTCACAGTCTCATGAAGGAGATAAAATTATGTTCATTTTATAGATACGGGAACTGAAGCTTAGTGAGACTAAGGAACACTCAGAGGTCACAAGGCCAATGAACAGCAAGGCCAGGATTTGAGCACAGCCTCAAAGCCTGTGTTGTTTTTACTACACAGCTCTACTTGATTCCAGGTATCTTTGGCTTGAGAGCAGAACTCTGCACCAGGGATTAGCAACCAAAAGCCTAAGTGGAACTGCGGCAAAGCTGTGCCGTGAGGAAATGTCTTTCTTATGGTTGCCCACCTCTTGCTCCTTGGGGACCTAGCATTCTAGCAATTGCTAAAATATTTACTGACTTCAAAAATGGTACCTAACATGGTTTAATCTATGATCTCCACAGAAGATATCTGATACTAAAAAGACTCAAACAAAAGGCACTAGGATGGTGAAGGGAAGAGAATGGGGATGGAGTTTTGGGTGGGGCACTACTGCTTTTTCCCAAGGGAAGCCCTAAGCAAGGGGGAGGGCTGGAGTAGCAGAGAGAGGCTGGAGTTGGGGAGATCCAGGGGAAGGGAGAATATTATTCCCGGTGTTTATTCTCTCTGTTCTAGAAGTCGGTTGTCTAGAAAAGCTTCTCTCCAGGGTACCTCTAGAACTGAGTTCAAGCTAATTCCAAGCATCAGCATGGCCACACTGGGTGTTCAAGTACTGAAAGGCTTTCTTACCAGCTAAAAGTAAGCTCTACCAAAGTACCGTCCCCATCACAGCCCAGGATCCAACCTCACCCCTGGTACAAAGGCAGGCCTCCAGGACCTGCCCCAGTGTCAACCATTCTCATCATCACTGGCCACGCTGCAGGGCTGGTTATTTATCTTGAACATCACTCTTGGGGTCTCTCACTGAATATCTGATAAGGGCTTCCAGCCTCTCTGGTCAGCTTATTGAAGGCGTGGGTAAGAGTAAGAGCCAAGAGGAGACCCTCAACCGGTTCAAGGAGCCCCAGCAGTAACCCTCCTGCATTATGTGGGAGGGACTAAATGAAGGGGACCTCAGGATTCCCTTCTCAAGTTTAGAAACAAAAATAGAATAAAGCCACACTGCAAACCTGTTAAACCACATCTCCGAGCAGGTGCAACTCCCAGGTCAGGTTCAAGAGCACTGAAATCCCTCCTTGTGAACCAGCCCAGCTGTTTCCTTCTCTGGACAAGAGAGCGCTTCTCAGGCAGGTCAGCCTCACCAAAGAGAAACACGCTGCAGCCAGGAACGCGTTCGACCAGATTCTCGGCAAGGCCTGTGGGCAGTGGGAAGTTTTAACAAAATTAAGTTAAAATCAGGCCCAATGAAAGAAAATAAAGCATATAATGTTTTTACTGTGGTAAAATATATTTAACACAAAATTTTAACCATTTCTACATGTTGAGTGGCATTAAGTGCCTTCTCATCACTATTGGAACCATCACCACTAAAGCATATAATTTATACAAATTTTAAAAATAAAAGTTTGAGCATAATTAATTTTCCCTTGAAGTGAGACTCAAAATAAAAGTTTGTCTTTGTACAGGGAGGCTAGAATTTCAAAGTCATTACAAATCTAATTCCATAAGGAAAATCAATCAATAAGATGGGTGAAATTGGTAACTTTCAACTTTCGAACAATTTTATAACAGCTTCAAATTGTGTATACTGTTACGAGAAAGAAAAAGTTAGGACTACAAGGGACAGACCTGCACTGTCCAATACAGTAACCCCAGCTACGTGTGCTATTAAATTTTAATTTTAATTAATTAAAATAAAATGCAATAAAATTTTTTTCAGTTGCAATAGCTACATTTCAAGTGCTCAACAACCACGCACAGCTAGTGGTCTCCCTATTGATACAGAGCATTTCCATCATCACAGAAAGTTCTACTGTACAGCACTGGGCCAGATATTCTGTAAGGAAGCCCAGCATTTAAATATAACTTTATGGTGGCTGCTCTGAATGACAACATTTCTTCATCCTCTTCCATTTTTATTTCTAGATTCTGTCTCTGATTTATCTTTGCAAGGCAGATTATAGAATTACTTTCCTGGTTTTTCTAGAGAACTGCTTCAGGGGACTGCTGTTTGAAACTGATAGCACGTTTTCGTGGCACTAATTACAGTCCCCTGTAAGGATACAGATAGTTGCTTTATTTTTTTTCCTGATGTGTAAAATGTAGGTATTTAGAGAATTCTGGTGCTGGCCTGGGACAGCAGGAGTGTGGCCCTCCTTTATTTGGAGGCATGTCATGGAACAGCAGAGGCTGAGACGGGGCCTGCAGCCACAATAAGCACAGGGAACTTCTCCAACCACAATTTGTATGTTTCTAATGCAGACTGCCACGATGGTGGGAGGGTGCAATGTGGAGGACACTAAAAAAGATTCTGTACCTCTGGGTTGTATGAAATCTGGGGAAATATGCTTTCTCTGAGTCACAGACTCCAGCGTTAGAAGCCCGTGATGTCGTAGACACCACACAGCTGAGAAGATCTCCCTAACTCACTAAGTGGTCTCTGCTTCTTTAACTATTTTAAGATACTAAAGGTCTATGGGCTTTCGGGGGAGGGGGCAGATGCCAGGAACACATACAGCCAACAGAAGTTTAGGAACTGTAAAACAATGTTTAGGCAGTTACCTGAGTACTCCCCTCAAATCTGGAATAGGAGAGGATGGGGGTGACAGAAGAGACGGAAAAAGGTTTAGGAGAGTTAAATGTTAAAATGTCTTAACATCTGCCAACTCCCCAAATTGTTCGGATCACTGATATATGCTCCAACCATAACTTGCAGTGACTCACGCTTTGGCTGTCGCAGGAGCCTAAAGCACAAACTGTGATGCTAAAGCCTCTCCTTCTAAATAGAAACAGTGTGACCGGTTTCCTGGCTCTGCCCAGTTCTTGGCCCAGCCAGGCCGGCACCTCTACTCGGAGCCATCGTTCTGGAGTATTGCATAAGTTTATAAAGCCTAGAATGCTGCAAAGGAGGATTCTTGGAGGCCGGTTCCTAAAGGGCAAAGCAGGGGGAGATACTTGCAGCAGCCACTCCCCACTGTCAGTAATTGAAGGGTTAAGGGCAGGGGTAAGTTTTGGTTTAGTAGAAATAGCACATGCTTTTGAGACCAGAAGATACTGGTTTGAATACCATTTCTGCTCCTTAATAGCTTTTGGAGATCTTGAACAATTTATTTGACATCTCTGAGCCTCAAGTTCTCTATCTGTAAAATGAAAAAGAAAAAGAAAAAAAGCTTTCTCTAAAGCACCAACCCTGTAACTAAAAATCTAGCAATTAGAGGGAATAAAAATAAGAATTTATCCTACCTTTCCTAGATAAACTGTATTTCAGGGTAGCCAGATAGCCTGAACTGATGAGGCAAAGATTGTTTTACCAGAAACAAACACAACTAATAAATGTGGGAAAGATGACATAATTAGAAAATCACCACTTTGCAGGCAGGCCCTAAGAAAATAATTGTTTCAGGCAGATATCATCAGTGGATGAAACCCTCATGAAAAGTCAGTTAGGAACAGAGGCAGTTCTCTTTTGCATCACCAGATGTGAGATAATCAGATGTTGTGGTTTCCTGATAGGACAAAGAAAAAGCTCACAGGCCACCTTTAAAGAATTTTTGTCAAAGACAATTGAACTGCAAGCCTATCAAGCCCCTGGAGCTAACCTAAAGTTTGTAGGAAATGAGAGGGATAAAGATACAAATTAAATGACACCACAAGGGAGCAAACAGCCAGAATGTGGGAATTCTATAGGGCAACCCAGTAGTCTCTGCAGCCAGTGAATAGGAGGGGGGAAAATGGGGGTGGGGAACTGGTCTTATTCAAAAGAGACAAGAGATATAACAATCACCTCGATGTGTGAACCATGTGTAGATCTGGATTCAAATGAGCCCATCACAGAAAGACATTTGCTCAGATTATACACTGGGTGTTAGATGGTACCAAAAAAAAAAAATCATCATTTTGTTGGGTGTGATAATGGTATGGTGGTGATAGAAGAAAAAAGAAAAATGTCCATATTGCTTAGAGATATAGATTAAATATGCAGGGGTGAAATAATATGATCTTTAGAATTTGCTTTAAAAAACTTTTAATGAAACAAAAGGAAAAAAGCAGGAGATAAAAAGCAAGGAAAGGAGAAAAAAATAAAGGAAGTAAAGAACAAAGAAAGAAAGTAAAGGATGGATAGAGAGATTAAGATTAGATAAACTAAGAAATGCATCTAGCACAATGCCTGGTGCACAGTACCCAGGTTATGCACATTCTTTCCTTTTTGCAAGCCCACTCTGCTGTTCTGAATTCTGAAAGTTCTGAATACCTTCCTGGACTGGTGTGTCCCTACTTACTAGAAATCCCCATAGATTTTAACAACACTCCTCTTGCATTATCTCTTCGACACAAATTCATGGTGGAAAGAATCAAACTGAATTTTTGTTCTCCAATGAAGAAAATAAAATATTTCAAAGAAGTGTCCCAAATTCTGTTAGAATACTTGCAAGCTATTTTATTTGTGATATAAATTGCATATTCAAAACAGGTAGTTTTAATTGTATCATTTTATTTTCACAACTAATCTATGGAAAAATCATCCCCTGTACTGTAATTTCAAATGCTCATCTCATGCAAACGGGCCACTTAAAGAAGATAAAAGTTCTGAAGACTTCAGGCTCAAGTCTCACAGTTTTCAGGTAAGTGGCATTATCAATTAAAGCAAACAGTTCTGTGCTCATTTCCTATAAAGCCATTGTTCCCCAGACAGTGGAATCAAACATTTCCAGAGGAGAAAATTTTCCCATTTTCAATAAGTCCCAAGAAACCAGAAGTTCTGAGATTATCCCTGCTTTGTCCTTCTGCTCACCCTCCACTGAGAAATTCATTTCTCCCTTTCGTGTTCATGTAGTATTTTACAGCTTTTACTGATGGAACATCAAATCCAATCTACTTGTACTATATAGTTATTCATGGATTTTCTTTCTCCATCTAGGTTTCAAATTCCCTGAACGATCAACTTTGTTACTTTGAATGCATTGAATTTGGTTCCTAAGCACTTCGCAGATGCTGGACACTGAAAACCTGGAATAGCAACATCCACTCCAAACCTACATGTGAGAGTAAAGGCTGTGCTAACAAAATGAGGACAGGGTTTAAGACCAGCAGGGGTACAACGCATCCCTGGTGAGAAACCACACGATCAATTTTCCATCATCGGCATCATGTTTCATGAGTGGTCCTCCCGCCCCCAGCTGTCAGAGCCACCTGCAGCTGTGGGCTACCTGAGCCAGTCAGTAGTGTCAGACAGGGAAAACACCCGAACCACCTTGTGCTGACAGAGTGCGATGCCATCATGCTGTCCTGAAACAGGCAAAGCAGAACTGCAGCTTCCTAAATTGCTCTTTATTAAAAGACCAATATTTTCTAGTTTTTCCTCCGTTCTTGACAAGTTTTTCCCACCACTATTATTAGTACTTCTGATCTTTCCAATTTCACTAGTCATATTCTAAAATAGCTGATTTAATGACAATATTTTTAAAAATATAATTTAATCCTCATGGTTGATCTTATGTACTTGAAAATGATTTTTAGTAATTTCTATACCCACATTAGTTATCACTTTCAGCCCTAACTTTAGAGACTTCTATGAGTTTGGTACATTTTATTCCTCTTTGCAAAAGGAGGATCAATTCAATGAGACGAGAAGTTTAAGCTTCATATTCTTAACACAAATGTTTATTTCTAAGCCTGTAACAGACGTAACTGTGGCTTAAATGTAATATTTTATCGAGAATATGCACTTTTTAAGACAGTATTTAACAATCTGCTTCATTAAATGTATTCACCTGCCTTAACACTAACACGCACTTCATGTCTACAGTGGTCTTTAGTATCCTTTCCCCTTCTGTTTTTGTTTCTTTCGGAAGCATTTTAGGACTACTGGTACAAATGGAGTTGAGGTTGAACTGTTAGACAGAATTGCCTTTCAGCAGCTCGAGGAACGTAACTGATATGCTTGGTTTTCTTACATTTTCGATAGCAGTTGAAATGCACAGCTAGGAAAACCCTCAAGCCTGTCACTCTCTTTCCTCTAGGAATAGAGAAGTTCTATTTCCCCAGCCTGCGGTATGAACGTGTGGCTTGTTATTATTATTTTTAAACCAGAACTCTAATGATACTAAAGAAGGCTACTGACACATTCTCACAAGTGCATACCAATCAAAAAAGAGTATTTTTCAGCCCCATCACCTCACACTCGATAAACAGCAGAGGGGGAAAAAAGCACAGAATCTAAAAATTAAACTGGGTGCTAGACGTGAAATCTTACAAGCATCCTCTAGTTTTAGTATAGCTCTCTTAATATAGCCAACTTTTTTGTTTAGTTGATTTTTTTATTTATGTATTTTTTAATGAGAAGGAAGAAAAAAAAAAAGATCCTCTACCAGAAGCCATAAAAATCTCTCAGACGGTAAAACAGATAGCCCTAAAAGTTTTCGCCTAAATTCATACACATACCTAAAATAAAACTGCCCGATTAATCTTGCTACAGTACTTTGAAAAAGAAGACATTTGAAAATACAGTGTAGTTGTGATACTGCACTGCCTCTAATTAAGTGCAGACTAGGAAAAATTATTCTTAGTCTATGGAAGAGGGGGTGGTGGAAATTTCTCTCTTTGCAATTCAAAATTATTTTAAAGATGGAGCGTTTCTTTTCCAATGTCTTCATTAAACAGAGCTGTTAAGAATTGTCTCCCAACCATCCCCAAAGAGCACAAAGCTACCCAGTATTCGCCCCATATGCTCGGCTTTGAAGTGTGAAGCTGTGACCATCCCACCAGACTCTTACGCCACCATCAAAGCCATCTCATTACGCCCAGCGCTGAGAGTTAAAGCACGGGGCCGTAACCGCTCCAACACAAACACTGCATTAACAAAGCAACCGCAATATTCCTCCCCCACATGGCTAGAACTTGAAGAAATTTTTACCATATGTACACACGCACGAGATACGAAAATTTATTGTGCTAGAACATCATTGAAAAGTACATTAAACACGCTGACTAGAACTGGATGTTATTCTAAGGGACTGGAAAAAAATAAAATGCAGCTGATCTTTATGATGAAAGAACAGAAACATTAGGCTGAAAAACAAGATCAAGTGCAATTCCTAAATTGCATTTCTACTGACACATTCTGTTGCCTGTTCTTTCTTGAGGGAGCAGAAAACAATTTAGGGGGGAAAACAAAACTCTACTGCGTATCACTGGATGCTACTGTTTACTCTATCATGTTTCATTTCTAAAGGACAAAAAAGCTTACTAATAGTGCTATGCTGATAACAGCGTCTATGATTCAAAGCGAACAGGACTTGCTAAGAGAAAGCAATTTCACTGGTGTCTCGAGTTGTCAATTTACCACTGGCATGGCAGTAAAAAACAAGATGCAAAGAAAGAGCTCATCACATACTAACAGAAATGGGGTCAGGATAAGTACTTGACTGATTTTCATGTAAAAATTAACCTATAATCATATTTTTGAAACATCTGTACCTAATGATTCCATTCCTTTCTTTTTGCTCTGGGGAAATCCTTATATTTGTATATAGGAAAGACTATTCAAGAATAGTCACTGCTACATTATTTGTATTAGAAAAAATGGGAAATAATCTGAATGTCTTCAAATAGGAGAATAGAAAAAATGTGATATATTCATACTATGATAACTATACAACAGTTAAAAGGAACGAGCTATATGTAACACCATAGATATATTTCGAAGCTACCTTGCTGAATAAAAAAGTTATGGTATAACAATATTTACATTACAAAAACATACATGAACTACTATATTGGATTTATGAGTATATACACAGATATAAATAAAAGCATGGGGAAAATTCTGGATTGAGTGTGAGCATACCATACCGTAACTCAGCAGGGGGTGGTTCAGGGACCCAGGATTGTAGGTGGTGGACAGAGGTGAACTTTAACCTTATCTGTACTATTTGAAATTTTGAAAAAGAGAATTAATGGAAAGTTCCATATGAGGTCTAGTAAATAAAACAGTTGTGAGAACCCTTTGTTCTGCTGCTGTCTTGATGGAAAATTATGAGTAAGTTTCTTAATGTTTCTGAGTCTCTTTTCCAGCTACAGAATGAAAGATTTGGACCCGTCCTCTACCTTTATTATAAACATGAGACTTATGTGCCCCCAAACTCTTAATAAGCCATATAACTTCACGGAGACATAGGTATGGTATATTAGCAGTTTGGGATACATTTTACACTTATGTCTTTACATCCAAGAATCTAAGAAGCTTACTATTTCCCTGCTTATAACATATACTTTCACGGAGACTATGAACAAAGAGCTTGTTATTCCTTTGTAGGGCATATGCGGATACAGCTACCACTTTGTGCAGACATGATATTGCTTGTTTAAAGAATTACACTTTCCTGAGTGACCTAACATAGGTAACTTACACTATGTTCAGGCATTTGTTTTGTTCTATCCTGTGGTGCTCTGATTGTTTCAGGTGCCGAGTTCATGGCCCCAGCTTTCCTGGGGGGAGGAACTCTACGTAAATGGCAACAAGACAGGCCCTCCAGCGCTGTTTGGATGTTCACAAATACCTCTTCATTTACCTTCACAATAGGTCTCTGAAATACATTCTCAATATCATTTTGCAAATGAAGAACTGAGATGGGAGAAGCTGTCTGCTACAGAACTTGGAATTTTAGAGCTGAAAGCACTTCAGAGATCTCCTGCTCAAGTGGTTTTCAAACATCTTGTCGTGCAATCCCTTTTCTCAAAAGGCACCTTATTTGGAATCTTGATAACATAAAGCAGAGAAGAGGGAGCCACTCTCTTTATGGTGGAGGGGGATAGCCTGGGCTCAGCAACCCCCTCAGTAAGGCCCCAGAGAATCAATAAAAACAGTGACAGCTGTTTACTGGTGGGAGGCAGGGGGCAAGGGGCTTTACATATGGGCATTATTTCTGGTATTATTATTATTATTATGGTATTATTCTCCCTTGTACAGATACAAAACCAAAAAGAACTACAAAAGTGACTAAACAGTTCTCCTAAAGTCAGCTGGCAAATATGTAGAAGATCTGCGATTTGAACTCAGGTTTATTCAGCTCCAAAATTCTTACTCTGTCCACTAAGCATTTGGTTTCCCTGCCTAGCTGTCCAACGCGATGCAACTATTTAGGTTACACTGATCAAAAACTCACAGGCACATTATCTACACATACGTACTGCATGGGTGGGATTGGAATTGGCTTGTTGCTTCCATATAGTGCACTCCCTTTGTAAGGACTTCTCACTCTCTTTCAGGGGGAATTTTAAGAAGCTGAGGATCCCCCAAAGAGTGGTCAGATGGGATATGACAAAGCTTTGGGGATGGCCTGGAATCTCTCTGCTGGTCAGTGTAGCAGCAATCATAAACAGTCTTCAGTATAAAGCCCACTTGCCACAGCAAGGAAGAGTTAAGGTGGCTCTCCCACCCAACTAGAGCTCCCCCAATGCCAAACAAATAGTTTGCGTGAGGTAGTCTGGTCTCCTTGTGTGTGTCTGGCTCCCAGACATCTTCTGTCTTCCTGGTTCCCAGCCACTGGACACTGACAACACTCAATCTCTCAGCAGTCTTGAGCCCATCTCTAACTCTTGCCACTTGCTCCCAAAACAGGTCAAGTCCTTTCCTTTCCTTCCCATAGTCCCTCTCCTTTTTACCACCTCTCAGGGGATGCCTGTTTCCACACACCCATGCCTACCACTTTAAATCCCCTTTTGGAGGAAAATGCTTCTTGCCCACTACAGATGTTTCTGTCTGCATGGAGAGAGTTCAGCTGGTCTTACTGCCTATGAGTTAAACCGTGTCCCCTGCAAAGTTCATCTGTTGAAGTCATACTCCCCAGGACATGACCTTACTTGGGAATAGGGTCACTGTGGATATAATTAGTTAACATGAGGTCATATACTGGAATAGAGTGGGGCCCTAGTCCAATATGACTGGTGTCCTCATAAAAAGGGGAAATTTGGACACAGACAATATACAGGGAGAATGCTATGTGAATGTGAAGCAGGCCACCTACAGCCAAAATGGAACAGTTCCTTCCCTCACAGGACACTCAGAAGGAACCAGCCCCGCCGACACCCTGATCTCGGACTTCTAGACTCCAGAACTGTGAGATAATAAATTTCTGTTGTTTAAACCACCCAGGTTGTGGCACTTCCGTTACTGAAGCCCTAGGAAATTAAAACACTGGCCTTGCTTCCTGCCAACATCCATTCCCTGATGGGGATTTTGGGAGAGAGGCCTACCCCTTCCCCCTTCCACCTTCTCCTTCTCAGGAGCTGGCCGTTGGCAGAAAACATTTCCCTCCTTGCCATTAGCTTGCCAGGGGCAGGCGGTGCTGCCTAGGGCGGCCTGTGACTGGCTGGATGATTCTACTTCTCTGGGTGGGTAAGCCCAGCTGTCATATTAGTTTTATCAGTAAGAGGTAGTATTTCCACTTCTCATCTGCCTTTCTCTTTTTGAACCATTGAATTGGTTTAAAATTTGTGAAAGGAAGAAGTGTGCCCTGTATAGTGCCCTTCTCTCAAACCCCACCCCCAGCCCTCTTGGTGAGGTGGCCTTCTTCCTTTCTGTACTCTACTGCTGTGGAGTAAACTTTGCACCCTGCTTTCCCAGGCCCTCTCCTTTTGGTTGTCAAAAATTCAAACATGAACACTGGCTGTTACTTCTCACTATAACAATTCTATACCTGTCAAGGTAGCAGATAACTCCCTGTCCAGGAAATAGTCACACATAAGCTATAGGGGGAAAAAAGAAAAGAAATGTACAATTATTATCTTGAGATATTATCTTACCATATATTTTTGGTTAATTAAAATTGGAGAATGAGTTATTTAATATATACAATTGGGGCACACAATAAATGACAATTTAATTAACAATAATGTTGTAATTATTATGCATATCATTATAACCATATGTTGTTGTCATTACTATGATCACATGCTCTGAGTCTCCTGAGAGGCACACCCTTACTTCCCCTGTGGAGACCAGGTAGATGGACAGGGGGGGTGCACGAGGGGCTGCACAGATGGGCTGATGAACTTAATCTTACAGGCCCATCAATGCCGCTAGCATCACTATATTATTTCTTAAGAATTTTCTGATCGTAGTGGCCTTGACACTGGAAGTCATGTAAATGCTATGAAGGAGAGATGAAAAGGAAAAGGAATTCAGGGAAAATGCTGCCAGGTTAGGAGTCTGGGCTCAAAAAGTTAGCATGATATCAACCATCTGCTATAAATCCCGTTAGGTGCAAATTCCCTAAAACACCATCAACAATCACATAAATTTAATCTCTGGGTGTGTATATATATATATGGATATATATATATATCCATATATATATATACTGAACATCAGAAAACTTAGAGCCCCTAAACTTTGAGGCCCCCAGGGCTGCATCTGCTAGTAAAGGGTGAAGGTTAACATCTCCCACAATGACCCATGGCTTAATCCCGGGTATTCTAGGAGACCCTTCCCCTAGGTGCAGTGGTGGTGGGGAGTGGGGGTCTCCCAGTTTTAAACTATAAATCTTACAAGTGACTGTTAGACTAGGGAGGAATTACAAGAAGTGTACTGTTGGCAGCAAAGATTTCATGCACCTATTCACCCCAATTAGAAGATTCTTATGGTACATTTATTTTTGTCCAGCTTTTCAATAAAGCGTATGCAATACACACCAAGAGTGAAACAGGGAGGAGGGAAAGCTGATACGAGGGTGTGCTATCAAGCCAGTCATGGCTGTAAGCAACTGGGCCTTGATCCTGCTGGAATGAGCCTTAGAATTGTCCATCTACCAGCTCAGGTCCCCCCACTGGTCAACGGGTGCCCCATGGGGTATCACTTGCTTGGACTTTACGTTGCTGCAGAGCCAAAGTGAGAGGAAGAGAGCAGCTTTTTCAAGTATGGTTTGTTCATCAGTAATTGCTGGTCTCGGAAGAACAGCTTAGTTCATCCCAGTTCTCCCATTGGACCTTTTCCTTCCTCATTAGTAGCTCTGTTTTACAGTGGTAGATATAATTCTATTGCGTTTATTAAGTCTGTAGCAACATACATTTATGAACAACCTGGTAACTCTCCTTCATAGTTAAAATGTACTCAAGTCACTGGAAATTAATTTTGATATTTTAAGTACTTTCTCAATGCACAATTCCTTTTTTCCCCAGCTTTTTATATGGGGGCAGTATCCTATAATTCTTAAAGTAAATGCTATGTCCTAAAACTATGTTAACATATGCTTGTAAAATCAACCACTGTTTTTACAGCATGGCAATGGGGGCAGGGCTAATGGTAGACAGACCTGTATCAGTACCTCAACATCTAAACTGACTAATCTCAACAAAATCCAAGGCTGCTTTTTTTATGAGACAATCTCCATAGCAACTGGAGAATCAGAGTAGAAAATTCTTAAAGTGAAAAGTTGTTCCCGATTTGCCAGATCAGACCATGTTTTGACAATCTATAATAAGGTAATCAAAGGGTCTTAAGACTATCACACAAGTGTTGATGTTGTGTGAATCTGTCATGGCACATGTCCTCTGAGTCATAAAAATACTCGAACAAACATCTAACAAGGCTGATAATTCTAATCAAATTCATTAATGTATATATTTTAAGATAAATCAAAAAAAATCATGTTAAGAGCTATAGCTATAGCTATAGCTATATTTATATAACCTACCTAGCTAGCATTCTATCTTTCCAATCTTCTAAATAATGTCAATTTATAAAGCACGATATAAACATTATTTCATTTGATTAATGACATAAAACAAAAAGCAAGTTTCCATATGATTTACAAAATTTATAGCTACAGTCCTCACTTTTAAAGCTGAGCATTATGAACGTACATGTCAGGCAAGCCCATTTTCACTGGCACGTCACTGGGGGCATCTGCCTGAGAACCTTCTGCCTCGACCCGTCCCCTCCATCCTCACTCAGTCCTTCTCAGGAAGGTTTCTGTGTGCATGAGAAACAAGGCCATGTTTCAGAGACACTGGCTCCCACACGTGAAATCCTGAGTAAGGAAGAAATGGAAACATACAGGCAGCATGATGGCCCACAGTAATCCTTCAGAGAAACTATAAAACATTGATAGAAGTCCAAAAAGTGAGACTAAACACCTTGAATATTGAGTTAGAAGTCAATTTACCTTTGATTCTAAATTAGGTGAATTTATTGTTCCTGAAGGACCCAAGATAATCAAAATCACCAAGAGGAACTGGAGAAGTAGGGACATCCAAGTACAGATGGGAGCGCAGATCCCTATGTTTGCTTTTACTTCTTCTAAAACCCCAGGAAAAAGATGGTAAAGGGATCTATTTTTAAAGCAATGACTCAAACAAACAGAAATGGAAGAGGAGGAGATAGCACTGGAACTTGGAGAGCAGATACAAGAGGAGCGGAAGATCGAGCCGACTCTGGACAGCAGAGAAGCAGCCTAACTTACAGCATAGGCACCAGAAAATAGTCAGAACTGGCAACCTCACTTTGGGAGAGAAGGTAAAGGCATAGTTCCAAACAGGGAGACTGGTGGGATGTCTCCTTAAGCAGCAGTTAGATCCCACCACCTCCACACAGATAGGTAGATGCCCTGCCCCAACCCTGGCAGAAGACGCAAGAGGTAAAACACATGGTGTCTGGGCTGGGGGATACTGGGCACAGTTGAGGGCAGTGGGGATTAATGAAAAGAGATGAATTAAGGGAATATTTATGCACTAAATGCTGAGACTCCTCTAGCCCTTGTCTGCAACTAGACCCCTAAAACATGGACAGCTGTGTGTACCTTCCAGACTGAAGACTGGAGGATCCTTCTCCAGGAAACTTGAACAGCCCAAGAGGAAAGATCCCAAAGATCCTGAAATAGGGGTTCCCCAAAGAAACAACTCAGCCAGGTAGACCTGCAGCTGACAAACCCAAACCAAACCCAAAAGACTCCATTCAGTCTTTTAGTGTCCACTCTTGGAGTAAGCAGCCAACCAAGGATCATCAGAAATCCGAGGAAAGCCTTTCAAACAAACAGGAGAAAGTGACCTGGGGGTGTGGAAGGGAGAGGGGTGGAGAATAGATACCATGAGGAAAGAAGAAATTATCAAAAATTATCCACTGATGCTGCATTCAGGAGACATGACCAGGATGTTATTTAAAATAGTAAAATAAAAGGAACGTTCAGAGAGTAAATAAAAGCACTTGGAAACTAATTAGAAGAAGTGAAAAACTTACTGAAGACTTGAGATATAAAGTAGAAGAAATCTGTAAGAAAGTAATATAGAAATATAAAGTGATTTTAAAAAGAGAGAGAGATAAAGTAAATATAGAGAACCAGTACAAGAGCTGCAATATCCAAATAATGAGGCTTCCAGAAAGAACTGAGAAAATGGAAGAAATCACCAACGGAATAACTCAAGATAACTGTGCAGCTCTGAGGGACAAGTTTCAGGGACTCAAAGGGCCTACCACAGACCCAGCATAATGAATGAAAACAGACCCATACAAAGGCACATGACAGAAATTTCAGAACACTAGAAACAAAGTGAAGATCTTACAAGCTTCCAGAAAGAAATGACTGATCACATACAAAGATCAGGAATCATAATAGCTTCAGAAGTGTCAATAGTAACATGAAAATAAGAATTCAATGATACATCCTCAAAACAAAGGAAAACTATGTCTAACCTAGAATTCTACACCTAGCCAAACTAAAATTTAAGTGTGAAGGAAGGAAAATGGCATTTTCAGACACACAAGTTCTCAAAAATGTACTTCCCCACCTTTTTTTTTAAAAAAAGAAAGCTAGTAGAGGCTTTGCCCCACCACAACAAGGACATGCACTAAGGGGAAAAAAGGACACGTGGGGTTCAGGAACCAGGGTATCCCAAATGGAGAATGAAGGGAACACGCAGGGTAAGAGTAACGGGAGATGCCATGATGACAGCAGATTGAGGGTAACTGGTCCTAATGGGACGAGGTCAGCGTTCTAGAAGGCAGTTCTAGGAAGATGAAATTCAGAGAACATTCAATGCACAGCATGTTCTATCTGAATGTATGGAGAGATGTCATTATTGACAGAGTTTGGGGTTAAACAGTGGTAAGTATATAAAAAATTAAGTAAACAATCAAAAAGATAATGATCAATTCCAGCAAAAAGAAAAAGTTGTACAGAAAGGGTAAAACAGTAATAACATCCTCATACTTCATTTTGTGTGTGTGTGTGTGTTGGGGATAAGGGGTGGGGTGCAAGGAAGCTAAATTCTCACGTTCTGCAGTGAGAAGACAATAGACAGTGCCTAAAACTGAAAAACCAAGAAGTACCAATGTAGGTGTGATACTTAGATATCTGGAGTTGAATCCTAAACAATAAGATAAAAGAGCTGAAAGTACTTGGCCCAGGGGAGGAAGCTGAAGTGTGTGCACAGTGAGAGGGAAAGGGAAGCTATGGAAGTCTTAGAGTTTGCGGAACAAACTCTAAGGTTTGACTTTTGGCCATGTGCATGTATCATTTTGATAACAACAAAAAGAAGTAAAGAGAGGAAGGAATGGAAGAAAGAAGGGAAAGAGGGAAGGCAGGGGGGCCAGGGAAGGGGAAAAATGGAGGAGGAGAAAAATTTTGGAGACATAATAGAGATAAAAATGAAATGGAGCCTAACAGATCAACTGTGGTTTTTATAGAAAATGAAAACCAAAGTCTAAAACATTTTTTAAATTATAAGCTTTTAAATAAATATAGACTAGATCTCTGTGTCTCCTAGCTCTCAGTTTTATACCCAGCTGCCAAATAGAAGCACGTAAAAATGCACTCGTGCTCTTTCCACATCATCTGTAAGTGATGACGCTTTCATACCACTGCTTTGCTCCCCCGACCCCAGCATCTTACGGAGCCTCTCCACTCTCTCCATTCCCTCTTAGGCTGCCACCACCTTTGCAAACTGGCCTGCCAGCTCCCTGTCCATTCTCTGTCATGTAGGCAGAGTAATCCTGATAAAATTCAAAGCCAATCATAGACTTTCTTCCTTAAAACTCTTTAATAGTTCCCACTGCCTTTAGGATAAGGTTTGAGCTCCTTAACCTGGCATATAAGACTTCCAGATTTCACCCCTGATTACTTCTGGAGCTTCATTTCTTAACATTCCCAGGACTGCCTTTCCCACCTCACCCCATCTCTTAAGTTCTGGTCAGTCACACTGCAATCCTTTTATATGTCCTCAAGCCCAGGCTGCTCTCTCCTCTGGGTCTTTGCATTGCCTTGCCCTTTATTCTAGAAGTTCTTAAATTAAAATTATATGCAGAATTATGTGTGTGTATGTGTATGTGTGTGTGTATATACACAAATGCGCATGCATAAAAACTTGCAGTGGATTTTGACATTGTAAGTCCCCTGAACACTAACTTTGGACCCCATTTTAAGAACCCCTTCTTTTCCCTAGAGTTGTTCAGTTCACAACCTGCCCAGCTGTACACAGTGGCTCTTCTAACATTCTTTTTGTTCGTTTGGAGGATTAGAGGCAGAAAAATGGAAAGATGGAATAAAAATGCCTTTGCTTTCCTACCTTAAAAAAAAATAACCTCTTCCTTAAGGTGTAAGCAAGCTTCCAGGTGATATCAAAAAGTTCTGAAATATGTTATTCAGAATCTTTGCATATGGAACATACATGAATTACACATATCAATATTAACTATCTTCTATGCCACTGGAATGTTCTCCATTGCCCTTCCTCCCAAAACAGGCTTGTTAAATTATTATTTTAAAGTGGTTTCCCTGAGGAGGGGTCATTCTAGTGAAAAGCATCCCGCCACTGTTCTGAGAACAGCAAGATCCTCGGATTTGAGTACTTCTGCCTCATAAGAATGCCTAATTAAAAAAAAAAAAAAAAAAGAATGCCTGAGTGTGCTGTTACCAAAAAAAAAAAAAAACCTTAAAAAAATTTGGATGATATTAGATGAACAGCTGTGTAGAAAGGAGAATGTAAAAATAAGAACTGCATGTTGGAGCATCAAAATAGTAACCATGTACAGTATATGACTGTTTTTAATCAGATGAAGATTGAAGCTATTATATTTCAAATCGAATGTTATAAATTAGTTCAAGAATGCAGCTGAGCTCTCATTTAATTAGAAATGTCCATGTTTAAATCATGAGGTACAGTAGCTGCCAATGAAGCAAAAGGGCAAGGGAAGGGAGAAACACTGTGTCCAGACCCTCCTGTTGTCAACTGTCTCCTAACGCAGGACGAACATCTGGGGTGGACTAGTCCTGATGTAATGAAGAACTTCATGTACTAGCTAATTTGAGATTTAATGTAATTGGACATAATTGTTTTGAAGACAATTAAAATCATTATTCTGGTCTGGACAATTCTGAACTCATTTTTGTGTAAAATGCATTCTCTTCCATGCTGAGTTTTAACTCCTTCTTACATGAAAAGTAAAGCAAATTTTGGGCCACGATTTCCCCGGAAAGAATCCATAGATTGTCAAGTCATATTAAAATGCAGCACACGCAGTGAGGTACACCTTTGGAGACAAGTCTCATTTCCTATTTCTAGGGCTTGATGTAGCTTAGCTGGAGTCCAAATCTACATTCCAAGAGCCAAACAATTCACTATTATCTAAAAATGAGGCAACACCATAGAGGGATTTCTGAGGTCATACAGAGAAGTATTCAGTCATCCTAAGGCGGACTTTTCCCCAAAGGTTATGAGCCTCTGCATCTCCTAATTAACCGTGGTGCAGCTAGACAGTCCAGGCAAAAGGTCTTTCTTTTCTCTCAATTTGCCTAATTCAAAAACACCTCAAGTAACATAGCTCAAATTTTCCAAATTAAATTTACCCCTGGGGCTGAAATCAAGCCTCTGACAGTTCAGTTCTAAAGAAAATCTTAAAGAGAGTTGTGCACATGGGGAAAAAAAAATCAGAGGAAAAAGGGAAAAGGGGGTAGGAGTTAGCATTTAAGTGGGTTTTCAACCTCATCATTACCCTTGCTCAAGAAAATAGGACACAGATGGGCAAAACACACCATCATTCTGCCCTAAAGAGTCTAAGGAACTCATTAGAAACTACTGTTGTTTCCCCATGATCTATCGTGAATTTGTTAACGGGCAAAATGACTGATTTGCCGCATCCCACAGCATTCAGTGTCCCAGTGTCCTGGGGTGGAAAGTGGAAGGATGAGTCACAAAGACACAGAGCGCCACTGCGCTCATTGTTGAAGCAGTTCTTCAAGATCAACTTTTCCCAGGAAACCGAGGAGTGACTGATTATATTGCCACAAGCTGTTATGACTTGTGAAAATGGTTTCTATTAAGGAGTAACACACTACCCCAAACTTTCTCTTACTTCTGGCCACAGCTCCACACTCTTCCACTCTGACACCAGAGAGAGGGTAAATGGGAATCAGGTCCACTGCTCCCAGGCAAGGGTGAATCCCCTCCTGAACCTCCATATCGATAGACCGGAAGGCCTCCACGCAGGCAGCCAGAATGGAATTGCCTTCACAATGTAAAATTGTAAAACAAACAAACAATAAAATCAATTAAACTTTCAATCGCATCCAAAGAAGCAGCTATAATTATTATTGTCCCATCAGTTGTTTTTCTTTTGTAATACATATAGAAGATTGTTTTTTCATCCAAAATAAATGTTTCCCCCCTCCCCACCAAATGTCATAAAGTTTCACATTTCTTCTAGCTCTTTACTTCCCAAAGTGGAGGAAGTATGCAACGTTTTCAGCCTTGAAAAACTTTGTATTTTTTTTATGATCGGGTAATTTACATATTTCAATTTTATCAAATTAATCTGATAAAATTCCCTGTTATTTTCAGAATGTTTTATGAATTTACATTAAAATATATACACAAACATAAATTTTAAGTGTAAGTATTTTAGTTTTGCTCTTGTCTAAGTAATTAGATTTTTGCATTAAATTATTTTATCTAAATACGTATTGTGAACATCTCAGAGTGTTATGTTATTACTGTGAGTTTTCATTAGCAGTGCAGTATGACCGTTTCAGCAAGAGAGATACTCAACAAAGAAGATAATCGGTCCCGTGTTTGCTGGGAATTATCTATCAGCTCTTTGCTTTCCAAACATACCTTTTGAAAAAAGACAATCTGCTAAGTTGAAATCAAGTTTATTTGAAAATATTTTAAACACTTTATCAAGCAATACTTTACCAAGATAATACAGGTTTTTGTTTAACAATTATGATCCTTCAAATTCAAGCTGTCCCACTAAATCTTACAGCAGGAGGCCTGAAGCTTATTTCATTTCACCCAATGGACCAACTCAAGATTTCAGGCTCCTGACCCAAAACACAACTGCTTAGCATGTTTCACTTCATGTTAACTTATCAGTGAAATCAAGGCTGACTTCAACACTAATACTTTACAGGTTAAAACTTGAAGATATTTTTCTTAACCACAAAGGATATGGGATCATCTTCAGGGAAATAATGCTATTAAATATGGGACCCCAAGGTTCATTTTAATGAAGAGGAAATGGAAAGTATTTGAGATGTTCATGTTCAGAAAAAATGATGAAATGCAGACTTGAGGTAGACTCCCTACGTAATGGAGAGGAGTATTCAGATTAACAGAAGACATATGTCAAAAAAGAACCTGAAATCTTACCTAACTCTTCAACAGAAGCTGCTATTGTAATGACTGATCTGTTGTAGTCCTGATCAGAAAATATATTGAGCACTGATACTTCATGATGTTTCTGTCCTATAAAGAAAACAAAACACAAACGCAAGATTTTTTTTTCTGTGATAAAAACTTAATACTTTATTTCTTCTGATAACAACTTCATTTAGTTTAATAGAAAAAGTCAGGGGGGTGAACTTTGAAGTGACATTGACTGATCATGAAATTCGCAGGGAGTAATGTCCACTTCTGATAGCGTCCTCTATACAACCAGATGGCTCAGATCAGACACGAGGCTTCGGTGTCTATGAGAGACCTTCCCTTGCACTTGCTACTGAATTTGCCAAAGTTCCTTTAACTCAGTCTAAGATGGTAGCCTTTTCTTTCAATCGCCATATCATATCACTTTAAATTCTGCTCCTTATCAATCTCATCTTTTAGGCCTTGTCAATTTTTCCTCCCAAAACCCAGAAATCAAACTGTCTGGATCAAAATCTAACATCTGGAAAAACCAGGTTAGGCCAATTAGTGCCTGGAGTAGAGATTTCTGGGTTACATGCACCTGCCTATTAGAAACTGTTTTGACTCCACCATCTCCTTTTCAGAGGCCACCAACAGCCTTCAGATGTTAACGACTTCCAGCCCTCAGCGGCCTGTGACTCACTTGAATGTGTAACCTGGAGGAGAAAGCTGCCACACCCTTGTACGGCAGCCACATATAATCCCACAGTTATTTTTGAAGTTTACAAGCCTGGTTCAGGCTCCTTAGAAATCCCTCGTATGCCTACAAAAGCAAATTCAAAGTGAAGGACAAAAGTTTTCAGGCGGTAATTAAACCTTTCATTATGCCATTATACCTTTGTCGCCCTGTCCCCTGGCAGCTTAACAATTAATCTTTTCAGAGGAGAGGAAAAATAAGTTACATGCAGGCACTACAGAGCTTACAGCAGCGACTACACTACTAATTTTAACAATGTGAAAAGATAAACTTATGTCACTTACTCACAGCCAAATGAGCATCTACTCAGCCTTGCCCCGGTGTAGGTCTAAAATTTATAACTCAGGTTGCCTTACATAATAACTTTTAGGCCATTTAAATGTTTTCACATTGCTTAATGGGGAAAAACATAGGTGATACAGTTTGATTCTCCTCACTTAAAAATAAATGTCTTTAAAATATTTGTAAAACAACAGGTCATCTTCTTAACTAGTGCTATCCTCCCTGCATTTTTAAAACCACGAAAGATGGGGAAGGAACAAGATCATCCAACCTCTTTTTTAATGTATTTTTTTCCAACATACTTAAGCTTCTAGAAGAACAGAGATAATTTTATTTTTTCATCCTAAATCTTCTTCTGAAAAGCTTTTATTCTCAGTTTCAAATGATTCAATTGAATCAAATGCTGAAAGAATGAAACATTCTCTCCTGCAATTTCTTAAGCATGCATATAGAAAAAAAAATTACCGCTGGCAGGAGCTGTCAGTATGAATCTCAGCAGAAGTAAATTGTTTGGTATTTGTAATGGAGTATAATAGCTATAATTCCATTTGAGCTGCTGCCACTAATAAGCTGATAAAAACTGTGAGTTGAGACCCAGGCATCCATCAGTGTGTGGCTTCCACAAATGTCTCTGCCCAGTCACTTAATCACACAATGTGTCCCTGCATATTCACCCAGTCCCATTAGATGTACCATCTGACAATGAGGGGCCCAAGCTGGCTCTTCCAGCAAAGAGAATGCAAAAGCACAGCTGCAGACTGACTCCAGAGTTTCCTTAACAGCAATTATCAGGAATTTTCATAGACATTTCCAGCTCCCGCAAAGTTGTGAGACAGTTAGCTTAAATGTGTTCATCGTTAGAAATGGGCTGGGGAAAAACACTTCTTTCTCCTGAAAAGCAGTAACCAAATCAAAAATGACAATCAGAAATTAAAACAGACTGTCGCAAATGCTTTAGGGCTGTGACCCTAATGCTCACCTGTTGCCAAAAAGTTGTTGCTTTAATAACACAGCTTTTGTATTTCAATGATTGTAAGTCTGTAAATACATTGCATTTTGTGTGTGTGTGAAAGTAAAAACAAGTGCTATCTAGAATTATATGTCATGAATACTTCAATGGGGTTTAAAAAAAAAAAGAGTAGTATCTCTTATAGTAAATACTGGCGCAGGGAGTAAGGAGGCTTGAGTTCTGGTCTTCTGAATCGCCAAGTGGTCTTACACACATCACTTAAATGCAGCTGCCTAAGTCTTTATATGCAGAAAATGCAGTAGAAATATTAACGCTGTAATGATGGCATGGGTTTTGAAAAGTACTCGGTATTTGGCAAGTTTATTTTTTATTTAACCTGCTGAATAAAAGTATAATGTACAATTATGCTCATTCTATTAATGATCATATAAATGGCCCACGAGGGAAACATTAAACCTTCACGTAAATATATCCTTCTTGGGAGCCTGTCAATATCCTGAACAATGTGCACTTCAGACACTCTCTCCAATGTGGAGAGAAGTGCTGCTGAGCGTATGCAGGCGTTTGGAAAAGAGCATATGTGCACATCTGAGGAACTGATCTATCTCAGCATCCCAGAGTCCTGCACAAGCTGTAACAGCCCAAGAACAAGGGGGGACATCCAGGAAGAAAGAAGAGAGTTCTATAAGTACTGTCAGCAGAGTACAAAAATGACTGTATTAGCAAAACACTACATATTCACTTCAATTATCTTGTTGTTCCTACCATTTTTTTCAAGAAGAGCTGCTTTCGCTACGTTCTCAACAATGTATTTTCTTCTGGCTTCTGAAATGTTTAATAAACAGGCAGCCAAACGGAGGCCTGGTCTGGAAGAAGACATGGCGATTTTTTTCTAGAATAGGAGAAAAATAAGTTTTCATTTTGGTTTCTATGGTTCATTCATATTTTAGTGTTCATTAAACATTTTTAAAAAATCATAGCTTTCTGGAAACCAGGCAGTCATAATATGTATAGTTCACTATTTCATTCCCAGGGCACACCTAAAAGATAAAATCCTCAGATTGACTCAACCAGGAAACCACGTGTATGTGGTCATGCACATAGGAACATATGAAGATGGTAACAACAACTCTAGAAAACAACCATCAAGTTACTCAGTCTGAATTGCGTCATGTCAGTGAAACTTCTTCATAAGCATTGTCTTAAGTTTAATCCTGTTTTTGAAGAAGCATGGTCCTTTTGTTAAATGGGATTTAATGGGGAAATGCAGAAAAGAGAAATGAGGGAGATTATTTAATATGCTGATTCTTAACAAAAACGATTCTTCCGGCAGAAAAAACAAGGTAACCTCTATGAGCCCTGCCATAGGCAGTATATCAATAAATAAAAGACACTCTTTACAGGCTCTAAATGACAAATATTTGACTAAGTTCCTCTTGTACTTTGATCTCCAAAGTTCCTAAATCAGTTTAAAATCTTTTCACAGAACTCTGTACCTTGAACTGAAAACTGATATGTCCTCTGATGTGTTACCCAATAATCAGTGGAAAATGTTGAAAACAGATAGATTACACAAGCTTTGGACGTTGCTTTGATTCTCTTCAGTACTCTAGAATGGTATTTTTCTAAAATGATATTATGAACTAAAGAAATTTAAAAAGAAGCTTAAAACAAAACGAAAATAATCCCCCTTTTCAAGATCAGGCCATTCTATTTTGGACTCAAATACAGCTCAAAGTGAATGCGGCCCTCATGAATTCATTCAGCAAATATTTGATGAGGGTCATTTTGTGTCAGGTGATGTTCTCCACGTTGGAGATACTGCAGGGAAGGGTGTCCAACTCCAAGACAAACGTTAAGCTCCTGAGTTTAAGCTAACATGCTGTAGTGCAATTAATAGTGTTCTCCAGGCATAAATCTACCGGCTTCTGTTCACCAGGATTGTTCCTTGGCCTAATCACTTTAATCTAGAGGGGGCTCAAAGCTTTCTGTTTAGTTCAGGTTTCCATATTGTGACCATCGTCGCAGACTGAAACTTCATAAAAGATACGGTCATTACGTTTTTGTAGACATTAATAACATTGTTGTAATAAAGCAGCTCAGACCTCTCTCGTTTTTACGTAAACAAAAAATTGCTTTACACAAGGGGTGTGGGCGTCTTCTGGCTTTCATTTGTTTTCAGTGTGTTTATGTAGCTTAATTGTCTCATCAGGCACTTTCCCAACATAATTATGCTTTTTAACAAATGGTGTTTATGGCAACCCCTAACAGTGCAAAAGAAAGGATTAGTTTCATCCTCTCATTCCACATTTTGATTCCCTGTGGACAGCTAAATCACACAAAGATGGTGTTAGAAAAATCTACCTTCACTGCAAAAGCTGAAATTAGCGGCAATATCAGGCTTTTGGCAAGCAGTCAGGCTTGTTAGTAAAAAGGGGAAGTATATCTCTCCCTCCTCCTCTAAGAATGTGACCCAGAGTGAGACCCCAAACACTTTGTGGTTTCAGAGAGTGTGACCCCAGTCAGTCCTCACTTTGATCACCTTTGGGATTTCTTCCGGCGACAAGACATAAAACCTGCCTCCCTCGAGAGGAAATGGCTGGGCCAGTGCGGAGCGGCGCAGGTCGCGACATTCCCACCAGACTACCTGCCTCCCGCGCACGCACCCCTGTCCGCGCTTTTAGGGCCGCAGAGGCTCCCCGAGGCGGCGGCAGCGCGAGGTCAGGGGCGGGGACGGCCGCGGGGCCCCCTGCGCCCGCCCGCCCGGGTTCCGGAGTGGAGTGGCCCAGCCTCGTAGGCCGAAGGGTAGCCCGAGGGACTCGCTGAGGGGCCCGGAGGGGCACCAGCAGGGAGAGCCTGCGTTGCGGGCGGCGGGGCCCGCCTGGAGCCTGAGGCCACGCCAGCCGCCCCGCGGTTTGAGGAGGACCCACCTGCGCGCGCGGAGGGCAGCAGGCCAGAACCGCGCCAAGTCGGAGTCGCCGCGCGAGCCTGGCGCGCAGCTTCCGCCGCCGGCCCCGCCCCCCGGGCGCTCCGGGCGCGCTCCGGGCGCGCTTCAGCCGGAGCCGGTTCCGCATCTTCCTCCCTGGCCCCACCCGACCCGACCGCGGGCCGCCGTCCCGGAGAGCTTAAAGTCCCTTCTAGAACTGCCTTCCCGCCCCGTCTGCTTTATCTTGGAACTCTCCTGAATTCTATCACGAAGGAATGCCTTTTTAAAAGGGCATTGGAGTCTAATAATGAGGTCATTGCTCATTGCTCATTGCTCATACACCAGCAGGGGGCTCTTTTCTCTGGTTTACACACACACGCACACGCATCCCTTTGATACATTCCCTCCTGAGAAATACCTGCCCGCGATGCTTGTAAATATGAACTGGACCCACCCCGGAAGGAGCAGTACTTGCATATACCCATTTAGTAAAAGTTACAACGAGTAGGAACCAGGCATTAAGCATTTCCCTTTTTTCTAGGCCAGTGAACCTTGAGAATACATTTCGCTTCCCAAAAAATCAGGACCTGCTTTTTTTTTTTTTTTTAATGTAGTAAGGATTAAATGTCACCATTTTGATCCAGTTTTATTCCTTAAGTGAAACAATCACTAAATAACTACTTTGGCGGAATAAATTAATTTTTAAATCTATTTTTTATTTTCTAATTATACTTTTTAAACACAGATTTGAGGAAATTAACATTTATGTGGACATTTGGTTTCTAGCCTAATGTGGCATAAAAATAAGTAACATAATGAGTGTTAAAAAAAATCAGGTTCATGATGCTTCTCACATCATCATCATTGTACTTAGATGTCACAACAGTATTATGTGCGATTGTGTCAGATCCAGCCTTCTCCATCTCGGAGTGTTGGCAGGTAGGAGGGTTGTTGGCAAGAGGAGGGGTGTTAACCTCAGGATCCTGGATCCATTCCAAGGCTGGTAATTACATTCTGCCAGCCAAAATTCATCCCATAATTTTAATTGGATAAATCCTTTCTGGCCTAAGCTACTGCTATGCCTGTCAAACTGTTGCCACATTTCACCCCAGAGGTGTCTGTGTTTTAGTTGCGAGAATCAGTCCCTTTGAGGTTTGCTTATCAGTTTAAATCCTCAAAGTGCTTTGGGACCCTAAGGAATTAAATACATATTTAGGGTTTTTTTTTTCTTATTGAATCTGCATAGAAATGCATAAAATAGATATATACTCATGCTAAAGCCTAAAAACCAATACCCATCTAATGTCAACAGATAATTTTGAGAGTTTTCAATCAGATCAACATCCTCACCTTTCTCTTCTTTCCTTTTAAGAAATTTTATTGCCTATAGTGTTAGTTTCCAATTTCCAAAAAGCAACTGCAGGATCCAGTTTCCTTCCCTGGAGGACAATGGAACGGAAGCCCCTGTATTTCACCTTTCCAAACAATCCTACGATGGGACAACTTCCTAAAGTAAACGAGTAGTAACATTACACCTAGTCTTATCATATCCCTCCAGAAAACAGACTGACACCCAGGGGCTTCATGGTTCAAACTGTAGCACCTGCAGGGACTAAATCTCCTTCCACACCTCCTAATCCTCTCCACGAGGCTCTCTCTCTCTTCCAGGGCTGCTGGGGCATCGAGTAAGATAACGCTCCCAAAAGCGTCAACCCCAGGGATTTACTCGGTAAAAATTAGTCCCTGTCTCCACTCCACTCCTGCCCAACACAAATGGAGAGAAAGTGGGGCCCGGGGTTCTTTTTCAAGGGGCGCAGCATTTGTCCCGGCCTCTGAACTGTAAGCATATCTCTTTGAGAAAGACAAGGAGACAGATAAGTGTGATGAGAAGATTAGCGGTGAGACTGAAAGTATTATTTTGTTCTCTTCAAGAATGAAAAAGTGCCGTTGGCATTAGTTTAGCTCTATCACTAGTAATCCTGCCCGTGTCATGCTTTAAAAGAGTTTAAGTCATATTTACAATGTATGTACATCAAGCCTTTCAGTTTTATTTAGTTTAGCATGCTTCGGAGGGATTTTTTCATACTTTTGGGGGGAATGTGTTATTCTGACTCCTCGTTTCTCCTGCTAATAAGTCCACGTTCAGGGCATTAGTTCTTTTGCTCATTATGGATCCTGCCCAGAAACAAATATGCACTGCTAGAGAGGAGAGCTAAAAGTCCCAGTGTCAGTTCCATCAATGACAGCTGCTCCCTAACACTGTCATTGCTTCCCTGTGAGACAAAGAGGACACATTTCTGGACACCTCATTTTCACTTTTGCAAGCAGAGAGAACGCAGTTCTTGTAGAAGCCTTCCCTGACCCCTCAGAGCTGAGGCGGGTGAAAGGAAGGGGTTGCACTCTAGCGTGGCCCCACAGATCTTCTTGAATCCAGAGCCTAGTTTGGCTTGAGGAAGCCCAGGACTAGGGTAAGTAAGGGAAGCATGCATCTCTGGCACAAAATATAAGTGGTACCAAAAATTCGATAATGCAGTACTTTTAAAAGTCAAAATTAATACAAAATAAGAAATCAGTGCTGAAGAAAATATCAAAATTTTAAGTAAAGACAGGATCCTAACCTGCACTTGCCCAACTCAGTCACACTCACCTCACCCTGATCCCTGCCCTGTTGCCGTGTTCCCCTTGGTGCCAGCCCGTTTCTGATTGTAGGGTTGAGAGGAAACTGCGCCACTCTGCCTTGCCTGCATCCTCTATCCTGGCCCCTAAAATGGGCAACAAAACCAGAAATATCAAGGGTAGAAAGTTCCAGGCCAGTGAATACATTTAACTCATAGTTTGTTCAAGAGTTTCCTAGACTTCCATAGACAGGAGACTTGGCCAACATATCTCTAAAGAAGGCAAACTCTTATTAG
The DNA here is from genome assembly GCF_036321535.1 of Camelus dromedarius. Taxonomy (NCBI): domain Eukaryota; kingdom Metazoa; phylum Chordata; class Mammalia; order Artiodactyla; family Camelidae; genus Camelus; species Camelus dromedarius. The sequence continues at coordinate 72,497,223 of NC_087439.1, read as the reverse complement.
AATAAGCAAAAGAATCAACTCTAGTAACTTAATGCATTTCATTACCTACTTACCTGATGCATTTCAGAATCTGGTAATTAGAAAATCTTCCTATTATGCTGTAGAATTTTGAAATAATGTTTTAAAGGACATTTTAATTAATATAATGAATCTGTTTTCTCTTCATATTCTAGCATTTATCTGTGAGCAGGGAAATATGAGTAGAGAACTTCCCTTAAAAAGACAGAAATCTAATTCCTAGTGCAGTTGTTTTTCTTTTAAGATTATACTTTCACTATATTTTTGCACTATGTCAGATTTCATTCTGCCTTCTTCCTTCCTCATGGAACATGAGAAGATTTTATTCTTCCATATAAATGTGGTCTGATAAATGAAGGATTAAAAAAGAGTGACTTTAGTTATCATTCTAGGACAAGTTGAGTGCAGAAGTGGTTTTAATCGCTGGTGAGTATTAAATTATGTGAATCATGATATTATGAAGTATGTGTTCTATTAGTCATTTTTCTAAAATAGCAAATGGGTTTCACTGCTGCCATTTTTAGTTTGGAGTTGGGGGAAGCTATGCTATTCGTTTATTTTAAATGAAGAAAAGGAGCTAGATATCCAGGAGGAAGTTACAGCAACTAACAGAAATAGATCCATTGCCCTTACATCTCTGCCTTACTTATGGGAAATGATCTCTAGCCATTTTTGTCTTAATGAAGGAGGGGAAAAAAACAGCAAAATTCCCAGAATTAACAAGTTTTCATCTTAATATTTGGGAAATGTCTTTTCCTTTACACAACATGAATTGGATTCTTCCTCTTTAGTGGCTGATCTGTGTATCCTGAAAGACCAGTAGACTACAACGTAAGCAGTTATTAGCTTAGATTGGAATCACTTGTCATGCATTCTATTCATCTGCAGCCAGAATATTTCATGTAACTAGCCAAAAAGTAAAAGTCTATGATCCTTTCACCCCTTAATTCATTCCTTGCCTTTTATGCCTTCCATGTGGTCATTCCATTGTGCATTCCTTTATTATAGAGCCTAGGCGTTGAATGGAATGAAGTGGCTCCCAGAGCCTCTCTCCAAAGCTGTTTTTAAATACCTATTAGTTATATTGCAGATGAATAGCAATTTCTAAAATAGGCTTTGAATTTTTGCTGAAAATTTGTCTTAATTCATGGGACTACATTATTGCTAAAGCTATTATAATTCACAAAATGTACCTTATTATATCCAGGAAAATGCTGAGAATATTTAGAAACATTTTCCCCTATGTAACATGAATTTTTGTCGTGTTATGAGGTTTTATCAATAAACATTTACTTAAAAATTCCAACTAGTGGGTGATGACTGCCAACTTTTATTAAGAAAAATGACACACCCTGTGACAGTCCAGAGGTGTCCAGTTATGCTCTGTGCACGTGCAGGCACTTCTGTATTGCTGTTAATGTCCTATGTATATGCAAGAGAATGTCAACTTCTCTTGACAACAAGAGGGTAACCTCTTGTATGCACAGAAATCAGAGACCCTGAACAGAAGCATTCATGTGATACTTACATGTCCTAATTCACATGTGTGTTCAGAGCGGTCCCTTGCTTTGAAAAGGAGCCCTCTCGGAGAGAACCAGTTCTGCTCTTCGGCAGATTTCCAAGGTCTGTCTCTCTGGAACATTCAAATTGAAGGTTCGAATGAAGGTTTTCCTGCTGAATTGTGTGTCTTTTACTGTATATTTCAGTGTTTGAAGGGATTTAACTTTTAAATCGTGTCTTTTCACTTCATTTAAATAGAAAATGTCTAATGTCATAGGAAGAAGTGGAAAAGTTAAATTTTTTGGTGCTGTTGTTTTTAATGTTTAATGTTTTAATGTTTTCTTTATCCTACCTTTTGCCTCTCAGTTGAACTCTTTTCCTTGGAGTTCTGTGTTTTTGGAAAAGATTTGAAAATAAAAATTCATAGAACCTCAGGTGAGAAGGGACCTTAGAGATCATGTTGTAATGTTTGTTCAAACAATGTCAAATCAGGAACAAATAGGCAATAGAAGTGGAAGCAGAGTTTGTGATGAAGTGGGGTCGGGGCTGGGTAGTTGGGGTGTCCCTGCAGTCCCCCACTTTGTCCCCACTGCTTCTTCCACGGCCCCTCTCTGAACCCTAAGGTGCCTTTGAAAACCACCGAAGTGTTCAACTACTTTTCTGGGGCTTGAAATCCTTTTTGGAACATCATACAAAGTTCTCATCTTTGGAAGATTAACCTTCTATTTTGAATCGAGTCCATGATGCTGTCTCAGAACACAAGAGCTGTGGAAAAATCCACATTCCTTTTTAAATTATTGGATGGGGTTTAATAGTAATTTCTGTGGAGAAAAATAAATACGAATGGATACTTAAATCTGAAATGATCCATCAAGGTTCTTAACTAATACTTACAGAAATGTGGTACAGCATCCAGAAGAATAAAGATTTGGGGGAAGGAGAAAAAAAGAATTCAAAAAATTGCAATCAAATGGAGTAGACAATTGCAGGCGAGGATGAAAGCGGCTTAGTTACTGTATCACTAACCAATTCAGACGACTGTCACACAGCCCTGCCCTTCTCAGTGCCTCTGTCAATTTTGACACCAGTATTTTCATTTCTCTATTTGGAGCAAAAGGATGGCAGTGTTCCTCATGGGAGATTTCTGCATCGTATGTAGATGTGGGGCCCACTTTTCTTTTCTGTACTCTCCCATCCAGCTTTTTTGTCTTTTATTTCACGTTGTGCTGTTTGATCCACAGGCTTAAATCCTGAATGATAACAGAACTGCTCTGTGGCAGTGGTTTCAGCTACTCATATTTTAAAGCTGAATTTAAATTAAAAACATTAAAATATTAAGTGAAAAATACATAATGAAAATACATTTTGTAAATCAAAATCAAATATCCACTTGATGGCTACTAATTTACTCAAGTAAAATTCAAACAATTGTTAATCTTTGGGTTTTCTTCATTTAATAATTTAAGACATAAAAGACCCCAATGTTTTACTTCCCTAAAATACTAGTGTTTTTGAAGTAATTATTCAAATTATAAAACATTTCCTAAACTACTCAGATCTAATTAATTGTCTAAAACTAATTGATAAATTACAAATAGTAGAGAAGATTGCAGAAAAGAAATTTGAAAAATTTATCCAGCAACGTAAAGTAGGACATAGGAATAAACCAATTGGAAGAATGAATATTCTGCAAAATAACCTGATCTTCTCAAGTATGTCCAGCCTTAAAATAAACACCAAATATATTAATAGGAATGTATTATTTTTTGTTCATTATAATGAAAGTAAATATCTGTGGTGACACAATTTTTGTGTATGAAAAAAGATATTTTCTTTATAGATACTGATTTTTATTGATGTTTGTAATGTAAGTCAAATAAAATACAGTATGTAATATACCTAATGGATTGGCTTTATAATTATAAAACACAGTTTTAAAGCTAAAAGGAAACCTGAAATGTATCTCATCAAACACTTTAAGGGTATGAATCCCAGACCTAAAAAGGTTAAGTGATTGCCACATGTCTAATATGACTCTTCTATTTTAAAAAATCTTGCCTGGAGGATGAAACCCTTCTAAGTGGATCCCCATCAACTTTTTAAAGATTTTCTCCTTTCTTTTTTCCAACCCTCCTCCTCATACCACAGTGGTATACTGCTCACCAGACACTCTGAACTACTATATGTCTTTGGCTTTGCTTGTACTTTGCTTGAAATTTTATTCTGCGACCACCCTCCGTCCACCTAATAAACAACCTCCACCTCTATAACATCTTCCTGAATTCTGTCCTCTTCTCCAGAATTTATCATACTCTTCTGTGTTCTCAGAACATCTTACACTTCCCACTGAAACACTGATCACGTATTATTGTTATTCTAGTAGTTCATAAATGTCTCTCTTCCCTGTTAGGTTGAACAGGAATAAGATAGTTCTTGTCTTTTTAATCCCTAAAGCTTAGTCCAGTCTTAAATCGTGGTAGACACTTTGTAAAAATGTGTTAAAGAGATGAATTAATGGACTGACAGGTAAATAAGTACATGTATAAGTGAATAAATGTGTGAATTAATGAATGAACAGACAAACCAACAAAGGAGTGAACGTACAGGTCAAGTTTTTCATCCTTGTCCCTGCTGCTACTTAGGGGAGGATACTTCTCTGTTGTGGAGGTAGTTCTGTGAGTCATAGGATGTTTAGCAGCATCCCTGACCTCTCTCCACTAGATGCCAAGTAGCAGCCCCCAACCAAGTTGTGACAATCAAAAATGTCCCCAGACATTGTTAAATGTCCTCTAGGGGTAAAACTGCCCTCGGTTGGGACCAGCTGGAATAGATGGAATGATGGAAATTCAGGTGAAGGGCAGAGATTAGAACTCTGGTCTCTGTTTTAATCCAGTACTTCTCCTATTAGGACTTAGCCCTGCTGAGATCCAAGTTCAGTTCTTAGTCTTCTCACAATATATTCTTAAAACCTGAGATCAATAACAGAGTTAACAGAAGTATAATTTATGGGATAAATTATTTTAAAATAACATTGGGAGTAAAGGTATGCCTTCCTTATACCAACGAATTTGATTTATGTCGCTTTTTTACAAATACCATTTATCTATAGTGGATGTTACTAAATGGTACTTATTTGGCCCTGCCTAAAAACTGCTCCTAGAAGGCATATGGTTTTTAAAATTTTTCTAAATGCCACTTCACAGCACCATCTTGTGGATTTTAGAGGAATTCATGGATTTCAGTTTAAAATGTCTCATTATTTCTCCAGAAAAGGAGGAAAAAAGAATAGAGAAACTATAGGAAAGAATTAGGATATTCTTTGCTTATTGAAATGTTCTACCAAACACTGAATTAGGAACTTAGTATAAGTTTTAATTTGACTTTGGTGTTTGGCCAAAATTTTTGTTTGGCTTCAACTACAGCCTGCCCTTTGGCTTTCGGAAAATCAAATAGCCACAAATGTGCGTCATCATCATCATCACAGATACCATAATGCCAACAAGGAAGGACGTTCTAATGTAGTCCTCAATATCTGAATATTCACTTTGAACATACAGCTATAACTTGGAATTAAAATTTCCTTGTGTTCTGGAAGTATTGGAAGAGCAAAGTGTTACAAAACTAGGGAAGATTGTGAAAACTGATGATCTTATAAAGAAAAAAAAATAAATTTTAAGTTGTTAAATTGAGAAATGGGGAAATAGATTGATAATATGAATATTTGTTCCTGTACCATGATATCAGACTTTTAAAATTTTATTACTGAGTTTTTTTTTTTTATTGTAAAAGGGTAATTGCAATCACATTTCACATTTCTTCTTATATCCAAGAAGTTTATTCTATATATAGCTTCAGCCTCTGAAATTTGTTGATATAATACTTAGACATTTGGCCTTTGGTCTAAATATGTATTTATATGCCTCTATTCTAAATCTAAAAGGAGAGTAAAATGGAAAGATGATGATGCGATACACAATAGATTTGAAGTTTCTCTTTTTCAAACATGTGAATTTTTCCTGACTTGAAAGAGAATATTCAAGCACAAACTACTTGGAGCATCAAATGCTAAGGGCAATATTGGGAAATACATGGGATTATTGATAGGGAAAAAGAATTTCTCCTAACAGATATAATTAAAATCTAATTTTATAGACAAAATGTTTAATTGGTCATAATTCTTATTTGTTTTTTCCCACCCCAATACACAACCTCCTCTTCTCCATGAAATATATGTAACATAGCCATACATTAAAAGATTTTGTCCCTTGATCATCTCCTTTGTTCCTCTCTTCAGATGGAAGAATTGCCAGTGGGGTTCAGTCCAGGGCAATTGGGCATCTAAGCTCCTTTCTTCCCTAAGATAAGGTATCATTACTTTGGGAAATGGGGGAAAGCAAGGATGTTAAAAAGAGAAGAACTTTTCCTGTAGGAAATTTCACATAATTGTTTTGACCCCAGAGTAATTATTTCATGTTACAGGACAGTGGACTACTTTGCCTGCCTGTGTGGCTTAAAATAGAGCCCAGCAGGTGGATCAGGGCAGTGAAATCTAACAACCACAACGACAGTAATTGCAATGGCATTTAGCTCTCTTTAACCCACATTATCTCTGCAAGAAGGCAATCAATACTATGAATAACACATTTTTGGCTTTGAGTGGATACAGAGATTAGTCAATATTGCATAGTGCAACATAACTGCAGACCAGAGATTAAGAAGCCATATTTTTATTCCAGCCTGTCACCAAGTGTATAACACTGGACAAATGACTTAAGCAATCTGCACCTCAGTTCCCATATCTGGAAAGCGAGGGAGCTGGATGAGGTATTCTGTAGTGTCATCTCCAGCTTAATAGGTTAAGATTCTATGAATTGTCTTATTCATAGCCCAACCTCCGTATTCTCTTTTTGAGTGGTACCAAAGGATGATCTGAATAGTGTTGCTCTGCACAGTTTAGGGATCAAACGAGACCATCTCTAACTTGTTCTAGTCATCAAAGGTAGAAGTACTATCTGTTAAGTTTTTAAACTTAATACCATTTACTTTCCATATATACCACACCTCTGCAGAAGGATTTCATTTTACTTGTAAATATTCCCTTCAAATTTCAGAGGATAGTGCCTACTTCTAACTATTCAAAAATCTAGGCTATAATTTTCTGAACCTTTCTATATATTATATATATTTTAAACAATCTTTTCCTGAAGAGGGCCTGCAGCATATATATTCCTTGAGGTGCCAAGTTCTTCACAAACAAAATAAGTTTGGGTCTCACCACGTGGTATATTGTCTTCTTGGATATTCACAATGGCCATTATAATCTTAATGATTATGAAATCCATTTTTATCCTTATTTTCTGATTGTTTTTGTTTTGGTTTAGTTTATCTTGGTTTGATTAACCTGGTGGGACCTTTTTGGGGGGGTAGGAGTAGCTATCATTTCAGGAAATGGCTTTATTTTTCTAAACCTATCATTTCACTCTGATCCAACACAGAAGCCATTCCTGGCAAGATGGGATGCTTCTGGATAGGTTTTCCAGCTCCTTTGTTTTTATTGTATTTAATTATTGCCTCCTAGAAACAAAAAAGAATCTCTGAACTTTCTCTTTAACATGAGGATGAGCTTTTAATAGACACATAAACTACCTTGGTCCCTTATTTAGGTACTCTCAAAGATTCAGGTATCTCCATTTTTATTACTGCAACTGTCATTACAGTATTTGATACATTTAATTCAAAGGTAAACTAAGAACATTTGAGGCAAACTTGGTGGGTTCCTTTGTGGGTTCCAAAACACAGTTTTGGTAATGAAAGTCCATGTTCAATATTCACTGGAATAAAAAGAACTTGAGTGTGAGAATTAAAAAAAAATACACACACCCCAAAGAGTTATATATTTGCAAGAACTGAGAAGATCAGTGCAGGGTTTTGGAACCTGCTGCAATGAGAAGGGCTAACATTTGTACTTAATGCTAATCTCTTATGCTACACTAAACCCTCACCTACTGAAATAATACACTGACTTCATAAAACCAGAATCCTGACCTGTCTTATGTTGAACATTAGGTAACATTTGTAGCAAAGGTGATGAGTCAGTTAATCTTAGTGTTAGGTATGGTTTCAAATTTAACCTATAGACACATGATAATAAGCAGCACTAGGGCAACCAGCATAATTTATTTATTGGCATTGTGCATGATGTTATATTATCAAATATTCCAATTAAATAATCAGTCAAAATATTTTCAGTAAATGAATTTTATACCATTTCTGTATCTTTATTAATGCCATAATACGGACCCACGTATTTTAGTGTTTTATGGCATTTACTGATGACAACTTTGTTTCTATTTAATATTTAAAGAAAAGATTTTCATAATATGATTTTTTCTCTTAGTTATCTTATACACATCCACGGTATTTTTATCTTATTTACAAATTAAGCACATTTAAATTACTGATCTACTTATAATTTTAAATGAGAAAGGCTTTTTTAAAAAGCCTCAGGAATTAGACACCAAGTGCCCAAAATATTGAAAACATAATCCCTTTAAAAATATCCACCATCCCTCTACTTTTTCTCCTTCTAATTCAGACTAGTTAGTTTCCTTTGAAGATGTCTTTTGCCAACGTTTCTGCAAACTATTTTTGTTTGAAAATTTCAGGGTGGAATAGTTTTTTAGATGAAGGAAACTGTATTTGCAATTACAGCTTATAAAGTAAAGAAAACCATAAACTCCTTTTGGCATCAATTTGACTCAAGGTCAAAATTAGATTTCCTTTTCCTGTAATAGTTGAATTATAAACCTCTCTTTTTGTAAGTAGATTTGAGGGATCAGCTGGAAACTGCAATATATTGTATGAATACTAAAGTTAAGGTACTATTTGAAGTGAACAGCTCACTTAATTTTGACCTTGTTCTGTTACAGTAATGATTTTTTAGTTTTAGTACTGATGTCGTTGTATATTTTCTTAATTCAATAACAAGACTGGCTTTTAAAATTTCAGATTAATACTATTAAAGATTGCAATCATTCATTTTCATGTCAGGCTATCTGTTGATAGTGTTGGTAATAGTTGCAAAGAAAGTTGGGGTCTACCATGTAACAGAATTACTTATTAGGTGCTATAAGAAAATGAAAAAGGTACTTGTGGAGAGATAATTCTTGCCCCAGGACTCTGTAATATATAGCTGGTTTTTTTAAGCTTCATGCCAAACATTTTCAAATCAATCTTAGTGAAAATATTCTGTGAGTAGGAAAGCATAAGGAGTGGGCTAGAAAAATCACCTCATTTCTTCTCATCAACTCTTATTTGAATGCATCACATCACTTATGATTATGCCTAAAGATAAATTGAAAATTCAAACTCATTTTACCTTAATTACTTAATATATATTACACTGTTTATTTATGAAGTCACAAATCACTGAGCTGAAAAAGACCTGAAAAAACTCTCTGAAGAGGCAGGAAAATACATGTGTCCCTTGTTAAGAAATTAGATTTTAAGAGAAATGGAAAATCACTAAAGGATTTGCTATGGTCTGAATGTTTGTGTCCTCCCCCAAATTCATATGTTGAAAACCTAATGCCCAAGCTAATGATATTAGGAGGTGGGGGTCTTTCAGAGGTGATTAGGTCATGAAGGTGGAGGCTGCACACATAGAATTAGTGCCTTTATAAAAGAATATAGAGAGAAATGTGCAGTCTGCAACTTGTAAGAGGACCCTTCTAGAACCCAACCACGCAGACACTCTAATGTTAGACTTCCAGCCTCCAGAACCATGAGAAATAAATTCCTGTTCTTTATAAGTTACCCACTCTATGGTATTTTGTTATAGCCACTTGCATGGCCTAAGATAGAGTCCAGCACCTGATAATAGGACACATGTAAGTCTTTTCTGCAGATGGCCAACAGCAAGTGGGTTATCAAGGTTACCATGGCTATTTGGTTACCTTTCCAATAATTTCCTTGAGTACCTCAGCCTTCATCCAAGTGAGTGTGAAGATGTGCCGAGGATGACGTGGACTTTGGGTAAAATATTTCTACATTTTACTGCATAGCTCCTTAGCTTTTCCCCAAAATTATTAAAATAGACTGATAGTAGTGATATGATGACAATTTCCATCATAAGTTGTTGCATCCAGAGCTAAAAGTGATTTTTAGCCATGAAGACAAATCTTTTTAACAACATTCTTAATTTACATATTATAAGAAGGGCTAAGAGATCAGACTATATCTAAATATCAGGCAGTATAAATGTTTATTATATCAAACTCTTAAGTGGAAGGATGTGTATTTGTTGATTTTTATAGAAGGTTTCAAACACTGTAGTGGAGAAAAATGTAACAGATCCCATGTACCTGGCTTCAACAATTATCAACATGTAGCCAATTTTACTTCATCTATACCACATCTATTTTTCCTGCTCCCTCCACCCTTTCCCTCAAAGTATGATTTTGAAAGGAAAGCCAGCTATCCTATTTCATCCATAATTTTAGAAGGGTTTTTTTTGATGTCAGTAGATCACTGGCCTTTCCATGATTTACATCCACTTTGGAAAAGTTCAGGTTACCCAAGTGGCCATTTTCCCTCAAGAATCGCTGATCCCAGTCATGGTTCTGTTCTCTCAAATATCTCAGTGTGCCTACTTCCTACACCACTCATTGCTCAGTGGGATTATCTTCAGTTTACCCATGAGTATTAACGTTTATTTGGCAACTTGATTAAAAAGATGTCCCAAGGAATCACTACTCACTCATCCATTCACTCACTCATCTGTTCATTCAACAAATATTTGTTGTTCTAGACACTGAAGGGACAGTGTTGAGTAAATCAAAGAACCTGCTCTCTGAACTTATTTTCTAGAGTTTGGACAAAGAGGTAACCACTACTTGGAAGACTACCTTTTTGTATGGGTATTGATGCTCCTGATTCCACTTGATTTTCCCCCTGGGAAACTCTTTACATCCTCACAAAAGCACATGCTTCTTACATAAGGGCTAACAAGTTTTACCTGTGTCTATTGCCACCCGACTCCCCCAACTCGCATTCCCTGCCCTGCAGATTGCTCATAGAAGTTCTGGGGAAAATGTGAATGGCCACATTTCCATCTCAAAATAAAGTATTAATAGAAAAAAAGTAACCTGTGTCCAAAATTCATGGTTTTGAGAATAAAATTTCTAAATAATTACATGACAGCATTCAGAAAATATGTATAAGTTTCTACATTAAAATTACTGTATAATTTAGTAAGTATGATGTATTATTTTAAAATGACTGATTATGCAAAATTAGTTCCCTTATACATCAATCTCTAATTTAAAACTGGTGTTTAGAGCTATGAAAGTTATAATTGATTTTTGCAACATTAAATACTGTCTAATTTGAATCTGTAGTATTTTGAGTTTTGCTGTTCCAAAATTGACTTTCTTTCTTGACAGGTACTTGGACAGAGAAAAAACTCAATGTTTAAGCACACAATGTATGTCTGTCATGAGGAAAAAAGTAAAATAAGCAGTCACATGAAAGTTTTCTCCCTTTTAAAATTTAAATTAAACTAGTTTTAGCCATTTATTTTTATTTCTTCAATCAAAAAATTAAATTGTAATATGCTATAGTATAAGGTATTTTCTGCCATCTTCTTTGGAGATTGAGACTAGAAATGGCTTTTAATTTTAAAGATTGAAAAGATTTAATAACTGGATGAATTATATTTTTAAATTCCCATTAATTTATTTTCAAATGAGGAAAACCCACAACTTTGAGAAACTGATTATTATGGGGAAAAAAGCCTTGATTTGTAATTGTACCCAAATATGAAAGCCTACATTTTGTAAGCATAAAGATTACATTCTCTTCAAAAGATTTGCAAATTCTCATAGGCACATAACTTAGAGAATGAGAGGATTGTAATTTGAAAAATTACAGATTTCATTGTTTTTTTGATGTGTGAAACCTATAAACAAATATCAAGAGATTGTATTGCAAGACTGAAAATCCCTTGTTTAGTTTTATAAGGGACATTGCCCTGTGTGGCTTACAACCCTGACTTAAAAGAAAAATGCAGAGTAATGCAAAAGACACTCTAATCACTGCATCTAATTACAAAGAAGAATAACTCAGTAAAAAATGTAAGTATCCTTGGGCAGGCGTGTGGTCTGGTGGTCAGAGCATGGGATTTCAACTCAGTAGTCTAAATTTCTATTTTAAACACCACTTCTAAATTCCTCCATAACTTCAGGCATGACATTAACTTTATTTTTAAATATGAATTTGAGATTCATGCTTGATAATTACAAAGTAGTCTTTTAATCCCCTATTAGAGGTATAAATCCAATACTACAGAAAAATTAACAGACAGGTGTTTTCTTGGCTTCCTGGTTGTGGAAAAAAAAATTACTTGACAAAAAAAAAAGGTCAGGTAAATACAAATGAATTCAGAATTTTTCTCTTTACCATTTGCCAGTAGCGTTGCTATACCCGTGAGCTATTTCAAAGTTAGTTCAGGGTGTTATTTAACAATCAGCTTACTGATATGGTAACTAATTTTGATAGATTTCCCCCAAATTGCTCCTTTGCTTTTGAGGAAATAGTAGTCCTCAGTGGAGCCAACACTGCTCTTTTTATATTAATTGTTATTGTCACTCTAAGGAACTTGTACTCCACAGCGATGAGCCTGCTTTTTATTTTGTTCATGTGCAATGTTTTTTAAGTGTTCCTCCAAGTGTAATAAGTACAGACAAATTAAGTTTCTTTTAAACTACTGCTAGATTTCTTGGGATAAATGTAGGTAAGTGATTCAAATTCTAACACACCTCATGAATCAATTACTATGGTAATTTTCACTGGGAATAATTAACATTTGAATTCAAGGAATGTGACCTGACATATAGCACTATTCCATTTCTTTCTTTTTTTAAACAGGGTGGTTTTGAGTACTCTAAGGATTTTTCTGAGTATAATAATATTCTTGCATGCTTTTTAGTCCTTAGTTTAGCTAAAGATTATGCTTAATCATTGAGAGAATCCACCCAGTCTAATTTACTAATAGCCAGTATTCAAATTAGAAACGAAGAGCCAAATCAGGAACATTGTGGGGTATTAATACAGCAGGCAGGGGGGTTACACAACATGGGGCCAAAATTTCAACCCCAACAAAACCTTTCAGTGCCTGATCTATTGCACACTTTGCAGGCAAAGAGTGATCTTTAAAAACAGCAATTTATCAAGATAATGCCTCATGAAAGGAAATGGAGACCATTATAAGGCAAAGTAAAACAGCTTAAGGACAGATCTTGTTTTATGTTTCTCTGATTAGAAATGCAGTGTAGTAATGCCTTGCTAAAGTACTTAAAGCACTAGTAAACGGTCCAAATCTCAGGTGAGAAATCACGGAGTTAAAGGATCAAATCCTGACAGGGTCGGTTTGGTCTTCTGGTTTTATGTAGGGGGTGGAAATCAGAATTGAGCTTTCCTTAAATGTGTCCTCTAGGGGAGATCTCAGAATGGAATCCTTGTGTGGGGGTTTGCAGTAGCTCTAATAGCTTCAGGGAGTGCCTCTAGATTTCCGAATGAATTTATGTTAAATAAAAAAAGGGAGAAATCCAACTTTTTAAGTTCATGAAGTGAAAGTTTTATTTTTTTAAAAAAGCTTCACCATGTAAGAGACTATTAGTAGTATCTATACAAAATGCAGAAAGTTAGTCCTACATTAAGTCCATGAAGTCCACTTCTCAATTTTCTGCTTGGGTTGTTAAGGCATCTTGCATTCAAAAATAAGAGCAAGAAAGAGAGGAATGCCTTGAAATGTGTTACCTTGGTTATAAATACTAAATTTTCCCTCTTTAAATCAAACTCTGAGTCTTTGTGTTCTCTGGGTTCCCAAATCAACTGCACTTTACCTCCCCACCCCCGAAACATACAGTGGAAGTAGATTTAAAACAACATTTCCCACAGATATCATGCTGTCCCTCTGAGAAGGACAAGGAGGAAAAAACAAAATTTAAGTCGTGAGATAAAATTCTGCTGTAACAGAATTAGATACAATTGCTCAATTTCTGGTATAGAGAATACAGGATTTTCACCTTCATTCTTCAGAAGACATTTTTCTAAATATCAATTATAATGATAAACTGTAATTCCTTGACTAGTTTAGCTGATACTTGAACTTTCTCTGAGAGTTCAGATTTTCTCCCAATAGCCCGTTTTACCCAGTATTACAACGTAATTTTTGGATTTCAATCCTAATACTGTGAGAGTACTTTATACGGATATGGGACATTTGGCTTGTGCAATAGAGCCAGGAACCTGGTTGGAAACTTTGGAAAAAGAGAGGGTCCCTCTGCTATCTCAATGTATCACTCATCCTATAAAACTCAAATTTTATTTTTGACACAGCAAAGCTGTCTCTAAAAGGTTACCATGGAATCAGAAATAATTGTTTGAACAATGGATTTATGTCATTTTCATCTTGAGTTTACTTTAAATTGGAGTGTGCTACAAACAATTCTTATGTCAGATTGCCTATTACAAACAGGCTTTTGATTATTGTAACTGAGAACCTAAAAAAATAGCAACATATGTATTAATTGCCATTAAAATACTACATTCTCATTATTGATCTAGGCTTTTGAAATGATACCAAATATAACTTTATTAACTTTCACAATCATTATTATCATGATAAACTCATTAATATTCTTCATGATGGAATTGTATAACAGAAGTAATTCTTGTTTAGGATTAGGTTCTACTGTGAGAGACAGAAACCGCAAATTACAGAGTTTAAATAAGAAAGAAGTTTCTGCCTCATATAAAATCCAGACAGCAGTTCAGGACTGGTACTATGGATACACATTCAGATTCAGGCTCTTCTTACCATCCTCAGTATTCGGTTTCTAAGTAATTCAAAGTGATTACTCTGCCTCCAGCTATTGCATTCTTAGTCCAGGTACCAGAAAGAAAAAAGGGGGCATGCTCCACTCAGAACACTTCATTGTAATTTTTGTGACTAGCATGTGATCATGATTCTATAACATAGCATATTCATAATTTTCAATTCTTTCATCATTATGTTTGATTATACATTCCCTATGTTAAAAGATAATTTTCAGGAAAAGATAAAATAATAACTCTCATGCCAAAGCAATCTTTAGAAAGAAAAACAAAGCTGGGGGCATCACACTTCCTGATTTCAGACTATATTACAAAGCTCTAGTAATCAAAACAGTATGTTATCAGCATAAAAACAGACACATATGGTGCAGCCACTGTGGAAAACAGCATGGAGATTCCTTAAAAAACTAAAAATAGAGTTATCATATGATCCAGCAATCTGACTTCTGGGCATATATCTGAAACTCTAATTCAAAAAAATACATACATCCCAATGTTCACACCAGCACTATTTTTTTTTTTTTTTACTTTTTTTTTATTGAAGTATGGTCATTTACAATGTTGTATCAATTTCTGGTATACAGCACAATGCTTCAGTCATACATACAGCAGCACTATTTACAATAGTCAAGACATGGAAGTAACCTAAATGTCTAAATGTCCATTGACGAATGATTGGCTAAGGAAACTGTGATATATAATACACAGTGGAATACCACTCAGCCATAAAAAGAATGAAATAATGCCTTTTTCAGCAACATGGATGGATCTAGAGATTATCATACTAAGTGAAATAAGTCAGAGAAAGACAAATACCATATGATATCATTTACATGTAGAATCAAAAAAATGACACAAATGAATTTATTTACAAAACAGAAACAGACTCACAGTCATAAAAACAAACTTATGGTTACCAAAGGAAAAAGGTGGGGGAGGGATAAATTAGGAGTTTGGGATTTGCAGCTACAACTACTATATATTAAATAGATAAACAAGGTACTACTGTGTAGCACAGAGAACTATATTAAATATCTTGCAATTATCTATAATAATCTATAAATTATTGAAAATGAAAAAGAATGTATATAAATGTATAACTGAATCACTATGCTGTACACCAGAAACTACCACAACATTGTAAATCAACTATACTTCAATTAACAAAAGCCCAGAAATAAACCCATGCATATACGGTCCATTAATTTATGAAGAAGAAGCCAAGAATATACAATGGAGTAATAATGGTCTCTTCAATAAACAGTGTTGGGAAAACTGGATAGTCACATGCAAAAGAATAAGACTGGACCACTACTTAACACCATACACAAAAATCAACTAAAAATGGATTAAAGGCTTGAACATAAGACTTGAACCATAAAACTCCTAGAAGAAAACATAGGCAATAAGTTCCCTGACTTTAGTCTTGATGATAATAGTTTGGATTTGACACCAAAAGCAAAGGCAACAAAAGCGAAAATAAATAAATGGGACTACATCAAATTAAAAAGCTTCTGCATAGCAAAGAAAACCATCGACAAAATAAAAAGGCAAACTACTGAGTGGGAGAAAATACTTGCAAATTATGTCTGATAAGGAGTTAATATCCAAAGTATATAAAGAACTCACACAGCTCAATAGCACATAAACAAACTCATCTACAAAGTGGATCTAAATAGACATTTTTTCCAAAGAAGACGTACAGATGGCCCACAGGTATATGGAAAGGTGCTTAACATCAACAATCATCATGAAAATGTAAATGAAAACCATAATAAGATATCACCTCACACTTGTTAGAATGGCTATTATCAAAAAGACAAGAAATAACAAGTGTAGGGAAGGATGTGGAGAAAGGAAGAATCCTTGTGCACTGTTGGCGGGAATGTAAACTGGTGCAGCCATTATGCAAAACCGTATCTAAAAAAGAACTACCATATGATCAGCAATTCCACTTTCCACAAGGAAAAGATACACGCACCCCCCATATTCACTGTAGCATCATTTACAATAGCCAAGATATACAGAAGCAACCTAAGTGTTCATCAATGGATGAATACATAAAAATGTGATTTATATATGTAATATGCTATTTATATATGAATATTATTCAACAATAAAAAAGAAAATCTGACATCTGCAACAACATGGATGAATCTTGAGGGCATTATGCTAAGTGAAATAAGTCAGACAGAGAAAGACAAAATCTCACTTATATGTGGAATCTTAAAAAAAGTCAAATTCATAGATACAGGGAACAGATTGGTGGTTGCCAGAGGTAGGGGTTGGGGGTGGGTGAAATGGGTGAAAATGGTCAAAAAGTATAAACTTCCAGTTATAAAATAAGTAAGTCCTAGGGATGAAATATATAGCGTGGTGACTATAGTCAATAATATGGTAATATATATTTGAAAGCAGCTATGAGAGTAGGTTTTAAAAGTTTTAATCATAGGAAAAAATATATAACCATGTGGGATGGATGTTAACTAAACTTATTGTAGTGATCATTTCACAATATATACAAACATCGAATCGTTGTATACCTGAAACTAATACAATGTTACATGTCAATTATATCTCAATAAAAGACATATTCAAACGAGTTTAATCAATTTATCTGTTTTTTAGTTTGCAGTATATTAAGAGATTAATATAATCCCATGTATACGGTAAAATTTATTATATCTATTAGCTGTTTATGCTAAGTTTAAAACAGGTACCATATTGTAGTTTCTAAAATCCAGGGTAAAGATGTCAGATGTGGATTCTTATAGACTGCCTCTTCCAGTTACCAGCTAAGTGGCCTTGGGCAGTTTCCTAACTCAAATCTCAGTTTCTCTGATATAAAGCGGTTATAAGAAAACCTATCTCAAGGGGGTTTTATAAGAGTAAATCAACTAATAGCATGTGTGTGTAAACTTAGAGCACAATGCCAGGCACACAACAAGTGCACAAAAAGGATTAGCTCCCTCGCCATCTTAGAAGGCAGAGCTAGAGTAGTGGCTTTTTAAAAAACTTGTTTTTAACTTTACCTTGCCTAAGAAGGACCTTGGGAATTGTTCAAATGGAGATTTCAGGGCCCCATCTCCTGATTCTGTGAGTCCTCGGTTCAGAGCATAAAAGCACCAAGGATGCATGTGGTCCTTAGATCCTCTTGAAGAAAAAATATGGTTCAGGTGACAAGGGCACCAGGTGGCAGTAGATGTGGGGACAGTTGTTCTCTGATCCAGTTTGCCGTTCGAACAGATTTACCATATGGCTGAAAGCAAGATATTTTCCTTTCTATACTCTCTTTAGCCATCTGTAAAATGTGGATAATAACTACTTCTTCTTTATCATAAAATCCTGAATGAGAATTTAGAGATCAAATCTTTTGCTTTTGTCCCAGGTAAAACTTTTGTAAGTAATAAACCAAGAACAGGAGAGTTAAAGCTTAAAAAGGAATAAAACTAAGAGAAAATGTGTTTGGTAAAAGGCATAAAATTATTTGGAATGAGGCAGGATATGAACAAACGAACTGAAAGGGCCTGGAGACAAGCAGCAGAAATATGCAGCTGATCAGCAACCAAAACCTGTATTGTATGTTTATTTGGGGAATTGGGGAATGAATAGTTACCCACTCAGAAAACAGAAGGAGTTAAAAGGAGAAATGGTAAAAGGTACGAGGAGACTAGGAATGAATACACAGTAGAGGAAAATTGAAGGTCAAATGCAAGAAAGGGAACGCAAAACAGTTCTGGAATTTGTATCTTACCTAATTATTCCCTTAAGATACATGAGAAACTTCTGCTGAAGGAAAAGAACTGGGCAGAATTTCTGAAGGGAAGAGCACAGAACCCAGAACCCAAAGGGCAATTTGTAGTTGGGAGTTTTTTTGTTTTGTTTTGTTTTAATTCAGCAACTACCCACACAAGGATTTCACTGAAGGAAATTTGATTATAAAGTCACTAGGGATGATTTACAGCTTTTTCATTTACTCAGATGCCAGGACGAAAGACTGAATTTCAGGATAGACTTATTTAAAACAGATTTTAAAAAATATTTGTGAGGGAAGAAAAATTTCTTGCTACTAATGCTCTTAAAGTATGGTGTGGAATTTTTAAATGAACATCATTTATAGTAAACTGATAGGAAGGGATCACATAAATGGTAGAAATCTTGAAAAAATGGAATATGGAAAGAAAAATTATATAAGTGGAACATCTGTAGCAAGGTAGTTCAAGTTATTAGTTTGTGCTTGTCCTCTGTTTCCCTATATTTTTCTTTTCCTCCATTTCAAGCAGACAGCTATGCCTTAGATTCCGTTTGTCAGGGGAGTTTTGTAGCTGGTTTAGTTTAAAATTGCATACACTCAAGCTCTTTCCATCTTTTGTAAAAGCCAAGATTCATCAAAGATATGTTAGAAACCTCACCGGAGATGGGAGAAAGAGCAGGCAGAGAGAGAGATTATCAACTCTTTCAGTTGAGTTTTGAATTTCTATGGGACTTTTACATTGAAAAGGACTGCAGTATTTAACAACGGTTGTCCTTTTAATAGCATTCAATGTATTGAAGTTGTAAATATCAAATTAGGTTTTTTTAGGCCTTGAAACACAACTTAGAAATCTAATAAATCCACTTTATTTCATTGTGGATTTTTAAAATTATAAAATGTTATACCTATAAAAGTATGTATGTATATGTATACACACACATAAAATGATACACATAAAATAACATATGTGGTTCAAAGAATAATAAACATACACATAGCCACAACCCAGCTTAGGAAAAGGAATATTCCCTTTGAAGCCCTTTGAGTCTCTCCCTCATCAAATCCTCTTTCCCTACCACCTCTTCTAGAAATAATTATGTATTTTATTTTTGTACATATAATTCCCTTACTTCCCATAATAGTTTTATCTACAAATGAGTGTATACACACTCATTCCTAAATCATATGTCAGTTTTTATATCTTTGAACTTATATGATAGCATACTTTATGTTTGTCTATAATTTGCTTTTTTATTCAACACTGTATTTCTCAGACTTACCTAAGTTGTTCCTTCTGGTTATATCGTTCACTCATTTTCACTGCTGTATAATATTCCATAATTCAAACAATCAACAATTTGTATATGCATCCTTCTGTAAATGGGCATTGGGTTGTTTAAAGGTTTTGTTTTTTTTGCTATTATGAACAAGGTTTCTATTAACATTCTTGAAACACATCTCTTACTGTATACATGTAAGAATCTTTCTAGGATAAATACTGAGGAGTAGAATCACTGGGTTGTTAGGCACAGCAAATTGTGTTCCAGAAGAGTCCATCACCTTGCATTTCCTCAAGCAAAGTTGTCTTAATCCTTCCTAACACGTGGTATGGCCAGACTTTTTCATCATTACCAGTGCTCTGGGGAACAAAAATCCTTTAAATATCACTTTCATTTATTCTTCAATGAATGTTCAATTAATCTATAAGTTCAACTGATTAAAATTCCTTAAAGAGTTGTAAAGAGTCCCATTTACAAAAGAATAAGTCTTTTAAACTATATTGACAAATGTAAGGTATCTGATTATCTGAGCCAATTTACACAACTGACAAGGCAGCCTAACAATTCAAAAAGCAAAATCTAAGGTTTATAATTATTAAAAGTCTAATGAATTAAACTCATCCATGCGTTAAATCAGGGCTCTCAAACATTCAAGCACTATTCTTGTTCTTTTATACATTTCAAATTAAAACTTTAGATCTAACATCAAATTAACGTTACTGATTTAAATCACAAGCTAGTATATCGAATTCTCTTTACCTTTTCAAATACTTATACAGCTATAATTACAAAGTTAATTCCTAACTTACTATGAGTTTGATTGACTATAGACTGTAGATTTATAATCACAGGCAGGCTAAATCAGAGATTCCAAACTGCCATACGTATCCTTTGTTACATTTGAGACCACAGTCAAGATGAGATATCACTTCCAGGATCATTCTAACAAAGTTTTAAGTTAATTCATGGAATCCTTATTGGGACTTCTGCTTGCTCTGTTGATGTTTAGGTTATCAACTGCTGCATAAAAATTCTCCTCAAACTTAGCTTAAAACAACTTAAAATTTTATTATATCTGATGAGTTTCAAAAGTCATAAATTTAAGCAGGGGTTGGCTAGGAGATTCTTCTGCTCCATATGGCTTTGACTAGGCAGCCATTTGGTGGTATTCAGCTGATTGTGCTGGGCTGGATGGTCAAAGACAGTGTAATCCACTCATCTGTGTCTTAATGTGGATGTCTGGAAGGCTGGGCTTAGGTTGGGCCCCTTTCCAGGTACACTGTCCTGCAGAGTAATCAAGCTTCTTACATGGCTGCTCAGGGCTCCAAAAAGGATTGTTATAAGAAGCCCAGACAGAAGCATGTAGGCTTTTTATGACTTAGCTTCAGAAGTTCCAGAATGTCACTTTCACCATATTTCAGTAATCAAGCAAGTCATTAAGTAAGCAGGCTTATTAGGAAAAATAATAGAAAGGGGGAAAAGAGAGGAGCTGGGCTGAGCGTGCCCAATGTGTTCTTCCCAAATTTTCCAATCAGACAAGTTTTTCTACTTCTCTAGGTAGAATGAACAAAGAGGTAAAAATACGTATTACCAAAGGAGTTGTCATAATAATCACCCATAGAATTCAAGATAGACAAGGAAAGTACAGGGAAAAGGGAGTTGCTTGATGATGAAAATGGGTGGGGCCACAGAGTATTCAGAGGCTTACTTAAATAAACAGTGTGTGCCTGTGAATGTTCTATAGAAAAAGAACTGAAAGGATAAAAGGATAGTGGTTAAAAAGTCAGATATTTGCAGCCAAAATCTCAGAGGTAGTGCCAACTTTGGTTCTGATAAACTCAGGAAATGGGCATGGGAATGTGGCTGTAATGGAATGGAGGAAAAGGGGTTAGAGTTGAGAAGATCAAGGAACTGAGAAAGGGATGTAAAATTACGTGTAGAGTTATCCACATGAATAAATTTCTGAAGACGACATAGGAGAATAAAGAGAAGAGAAAAACTGTGAACCAAAAGCTAAAGTCTTCAAAGAATAAGATGGGAAGAATATTAAATATTGGTGATGAGAAGGGTAGAAGAGAATGAGTTTTGAAGAAAGAGAAGAGGAGAGTGAAATGGTTTGAAAGAAGTTAGGGGCTGCAAAGCCATCTGTTCTACCTCCCACCCCTGAGGTCCTTTGGGTGTGAGAGAAAAAGCAGCTTCCCCAGGGAGGGCTGCAAGAGTAGCAAGGCCATCAGAGCTGAGGCAGCTTTCAGTTAATGCAAGGAACCATTCAGATGAGGCTGTCGGGCAGTGTGCTCATCACAGGGATTCTGGGGCCATTTTGGAGACCACAGTGAATGGATCTGGGAGTTAAGGAAGGAATAATCAGGGCATCATTCACCCTGTACCCTGTGTATTATTCACATAGAATGCAACGTGAATAGTACTCCCTGAGTTTTGCAACATGAAGGCCCTGGAGGTAGTAACTGGAGCATTAGGAAGATGGACATTTTGAGGGAACCTGGCCCCAATAGAGTTAAACAGAAATAAACAGAGATGTGAGACATAATAGAACTATTTCTTGTCTCTTAAAGGAGTGTGGGACTTTGATTCAAACTTCACGTAAGGTATCAATATCTTAGTTTGATAATGCAGCTTTGGGGTGAATGTTCACAGTGGTTTTCCCAAGAAATACTAAATCCTGAGACTCTTACTTTCTAAATATTTCTCTAGTTAATTCTCTCTTCCCTCTCTAAAGTTAAAAATAAAGTAAAAAATAAAACCCTTAACGCAGAAAAAAAATATTTTCCTGATATTCCATAGTTTTGCGAGGAGACTGCACACAGGCCCGGCCAGATTTTAGAAACTACTACTTGTTCTGGCCCACTCAACATTCTAGTCAAAGGCCACCTTCCTTCTCAGGCTGTAACTTGTTGGCTGTGTCTCTGCTCCTCCATTCACACACATAAAGTCCAGGAGGACAGAGAGAGTTCTTAATTTTTGAATGATAGACAATTTGAGAACCTGATGAAAGGAATATAGACCCTTACCCCAGAAGAATGCACATTGTCATTTTTTTGCTCAGAGGCTCACAGATCCCCTGAAGCCCAAACGTGGGCCCAGTTTTAAAATCCCAGTTAAAATAGCAGTTATTTGAGATGATTTAAAGGTTGCCTTTTCGTTCACCTTTATAATTTTCCTAAAATTAAAATGGATTATTTGTGTAAAATATATATTTTCTAGAAAACCACCACATGTTATATGATACTTAAAATATCCTGTAAAATAAATTCATTATGGAGTGAATTTGTCAGACTGACAGACTTTGAATTAAAAATGGCTGTCATATAAGGCACTCAGTTTTTCCATCTATAAAATGGAGTAATTAATATTAATTAACTAGTATGTTTTATAGGTTGATTCTTGCAAAATTCTAATAATCGTGATTTATCTATGCTCCCTCCGGGTAGTCTCTGTTATTTAGGTTGTAGTTTTCTTTCCTCTTGAAGCAGATATAATACCACAGCTGTTTCTTCAGCTATTCTGTTTTCTGTGAAGGAACACCTGCTTAGAATGTACCTAAGGAGTTATTTCTTTGTTTTTTTGATAATTAAAGCACTGCTATGGTGATGGCTGACATCTGGATTCACTTTTAAAGACTTCACTGTGTTTTTCTGGCTCCTGGGAGATTCATGAACTATAATGCATTAGATGGAAATGTGGTGATGTGCTTCATTTTGCAACAGCAATTTTACTCTTGCTTTGTTATTTTCCCACTGCAATGAGTGAGAGCTGCCACTCTGTTACTGCTGCTAAGAGATTAAGGGAATTGAGCTGAGCTCCAGAAATTTAATATGCCATATAATGCCTGATTTATTTTGATTCTGGCTTCGACTTGAATTGATAAACTCACTTGGGATTGCTCTGCAGAGTCAATATCCAGGGATTAATTTTAATTAATTAATTTTATTAATAAACTGATTCTGAAATAATTTCTTTGGGGGAACATGAAAGTCCAAATTCTCTTAACTATTTCCAAGAGTTATAGAGAAAAAGAAATTTGATAAAAGTATTTTAAAATTTGATAAAAGGAAATATTATATATCATTTCCTCAAAAGCTATATTCCTCCACCTTCACTCAATTATAACTCGCTAAACTTCTAGGATTTGCTTTTCAGAATTACGTACTTTTGTTTAAGGTGATTATAAATTACATTATGACTGCCTTTACTTTGACATTCTTCTTAGCCTGCTACTCACAGATAACAATACCAACGAAGAAACATATATCAGTCAGGGCTCACAGTTGCAAGCAACCTAAGCTGATTCTGACTGAATGAACAGAAAAGAAGTTTAAAAGGAAATGGGAGAACTCAGAAAATTGTTGGGAGGCTGGAGGAACGGGGATGGAATTAAGCTTCTAGGAATAACACTTACAACTACCTAATAGAACTGGCCCAATGAGGAAGTCAGACTATTACCTACTTCTGCCCGAACACACACTCAAAGTACCCACTGCCACTCCCACCCTCCAACAGCCACTTCTGCCCTGGAGTTTAACCTTGCAAGCACTGCCATCCCCAAATGTCATATGCCTTTATCAACATATTGGATTCCAAGCAGAATCTTTCCTTCCTCAAGCTACTGACTTCCAAATCTAAGTCTTAAGCAGGTGTGCTGAGTGGTGAAGCCTAAGTCACATGTCTGTGCCCTCGCTGTTTTTGTTTTCAGAGCTCACCTAATGGAAATGGCACTCCAGATCAGAAATTCCCTAAACACAGCAAATATATTCAAGATGTCCTGGGCAGCCAGAAAATATGAAAATGTTTCCTACAAGAGAGAATTAACATTTGTTGAGAATATATGCTAAGTACCAGTTACTTCAAATACATTAAATTATTTAATCCACAACAAAATAGATCTTTAACCCTATTTTAATGATGGGAAAACTGAAGCTAAGAGAAGTCGTTACTAGCGTAGATCATTTTGTTGGTAAAGTGGAGAACATAGATTCACATCCAGGCTTCTTTCTTTTAGAATTTTCCCTTGTCTCACAATATATCTCTAATTTGCATTTCCCAACTTCTAATTCATACACAAGCAGGGGTGTACCAAGTAGTGAGTGGGGCAGAGGAGACTGAAAGCAGCAGCTCGAGGAGCAGGGAATAAGGGGTGTGCTAGCTGCAAGAAAATCTAAAGACGACAATAAAACAGACTAAAAATAGATCTATTTTTTTTTTTTTACTACCATTATCATCATGTGACGGCAATTCTAAAGAATGTCAGTAATAATATATTCCCTCCTGCTGAGGTGAACTGTTCCCCACTCCTTGGTACACTTGTATGTATAAGAAGTCCTTAACGTAATTTTCAAGTTTGTTTTTTTTTTTTTTTAAGAAAAGGATGTTTAGAACTTGTCACTGAAGTGCCATAAGCAGTTTTATGTTCCTAGAATTGACCATAAAAGGGCCATTTAACACATGATGTATCTAAGCACCCATCTTTTAACATTATTTCTAAGAAAACATAAGTTCTAATTTTCATTTTAGATGTACATCTCTCCCAAGTTTGGCAGTGTGAGTGGGGGCTCTTTTACCTTCTAGTAGCATCAGAGGCTCTGATAATAAGGCAGAACCTCCTTGGAGAGTTCCTTTGGCAGCAGAGGCTCTCTTGGCAAGGGGGCTGTTGATGATAAGGAGGGAGATGCTCCCTAGCAATCTATACAGTAGACTAGGAAGGAGCATCTTTTTAAATTGGAGTGGCAAGGATACTGTTTAGATAAATCCCCAAGTGCAGAGAACTTGAGATCTTAAAGAATCACTTTACCCCATCGCCAAGTCTTATAAAGTCTTCTAAATACTTCTCAAATAAGTCCTCTCTTCTTCTTGGCCTATTCAGATCCAAATGCTACACAGTCTAGGCTACTGTGACAGTCTGTTTTCTGGAATTCCTTCCTGTCATCAGTCTCAGCCAATTCCAGTCTATTATCTATATAACTGTCAGCGTGATCCATCTAAGCATGAGTGAGATCATGAAATTCCCTTATTTAAAACCTTACAATGACTTTCATGACCTTGAGAAGAACAATGCAAACCCCTTTGCAAGACTCAGAAATTTCTTTAAGATATGACCCTTCCCTTTGACTTCATCCTTTGCCACTCTTTAACTCAGACACTATGGTAGAGCTAACCTGAACTCTGAAAGTGTTGTGCTCTCTTGGGCCTTCCTGCTATTGCATGTGTTGTTAATTCAGGAGCTTGACTCCTATTTGCTGTCCTCTGATAAGTCTTCTCTCCTTGCGAAATTCAAACTGCATTACGTACTCCACACACTGTACTCTAGCCCACAGTACCAGAGGTACGTTCATATGAGAACTTAAACTACAGAAAAATAACTGCATTCTAGTCTGGCTTCTCCTACTATTCTATAATTTTTTCTTAAGACAGTGGCTATGTCTTTTACCTTTGCCACCCCAGCATCTACTGCAATTTGTGGTATAGATATTATATACTCAATAAAATGTCTTCAGTGAACGTCAGGTCCTGCATGCTATGCAAGCTGTCAAGGAGGTGACAGTCCAGTAGTCAAATTCACATAGCTAAAACACAAGGCATAAGATGTGACACAAATAAGGTCTAAATGAAATGCTTTGGCTATTTTAAGGAGAAACTTCTCAGTTCCAGATTTAAGGAATAGTAGGGGTACAAAACTGAGGAGGGTCAAGTGAGAGGATGGCATCTGAGCTAAACTTTGACAAAAAGAATTTTAATACTTGGAGATGCAGCAAGTATAGGAACAGATTAGGTCACATACTGATATAGTAAAGCAGAGGGTATAATATAAAATCATAGAGTAGTCCCACTGAGCACATATGAAAACTGAGAAAAAAGCTGGAGAAGTAGGTTAGGCTTTAAATGCTGGCTAAGGATTCAGTATTTAATTCAGAAGGGAACTAAACTATAATTAAAGGCAGTAATTAGCAGAAGAGAGACTATTAGAGTAACTGTAATAGTCTGAGAAAGGAGTAAAGACGTCATCTTTGACAGGTAATACAGTATAGACAGGCAGACAGACTTGGGTCACTTATAAGTGGTATGATCTTGCATATGTTACTTAAACTCGCAAACCCCAGGTTTCCTCATTTATTTCAAAAGACTGTTGTGATTAAATTTATGTAAAGAGATTAGCACAGTGCTTGGCATGTACCAAGTGCTTGAATTAATCAGTGATAGTTCAGCAGCAACTGATAAAAATTCAACTCAAATCAGCATAAGCAAATATGGGAAATTATTAAAAGGCTATTAACAAGGTCAATGGAACAGAATACGGAGCCCAGAAACAGAACCAAATAAATAAAGCCAAGTAATCTTTGACAGAGGATCAAAAGCAATACAATGGAGCAAAATAGTGTTTTAAATAAGTGGTGCTGGAACAACTGTACATCCATATGCAAAAAAATAAATTTAGACACAGATCTTACACCCTACACAAAAATTAACTCAAAATGTATCATAGTCATAAATGCAAAATGCAAAACAATAAGATTCCTTGAAGATAACATGCCAGAAAGTCTAGGTGACCTTGGGTTTGGCAATCACTTTTTAGATAACAATACTCAAAGCACAATCCATGAAAGAAAAAATTTGTAAGTTGGACTTCATTAAAATTAAAAATATCTGCTTTGTGAAAGACACTGTTAAGAGAATGAGAGACAATCCACAGGCTGGGAGAAAATCTTTGCAAAATACATATCTGGCAAAGGACTGGTATCCAAAATGTATATAAAACTCATAAAACTCAGCAATAAGAAGGAAAAAAAAAAGCAACCCAACTTTAAAGTGGGCCAAATATCTAAGTAGACACCTCACCAAAAAAGATATACAGATGGCAAATAAGCATATGGAAAGACATTCAACATCACATGTCATCAGAGAATTACAAAATGAATCAGTGAGATACCACTGCACATCTGTTAGAATGGCTAAAAGCCAAAACACTGACAATATCAAATGTTGATGAGAACGTGGAGCAATAGGAACTCTCATTCACTGGTAGTGGGAATGCAAAATGGTACAGCCACTTTGGAAGACAATTGGCAGTTTCTTACAAAACTAAACATACTCTTACCATATAATCCATCAATTACACTCTTTGGTATTTACCTAAATGACCTGAAAACTTATGTCTGTATAAAAACATACACATGAGTGTTTATAGTACCTTTATTCATAATTGCCAAAACTTGGAAGCAACCAAAATGTCCTTCAGTGGGTGAATGGATAAACAAATTGTCATATAGCAATACAATGAATTATTCAGCAACAAAAATAAATGAGCTCTTATGCCACAAAAAGATATGGAGGAAATTTAAATGTGTATTGCTAAGTGGAAGAAGTCAGTCTGAAAAGTCTATGTACCATTTGATTTCAACTATATGGCAGTCCTGAAAGGGCAAAATTGTGGAGACAGTACAAAGATCAGAGATTTTTAAGGGTTCAGGGGGAGGAAGGAAGGGAGGAATAAAATAGGTGGAGCAAGGAGATATTTAGGGGAGTGAAACTATTCAGTATGATAATAATGGTGGATATATGGCATTATATATTTGACAAAATTCAGAAAATGTAAAACATAAAAATTGAACCCTAATATGAACTATATAATTAAGTTATTAATACTGTAACAATATTGGCTCATCAGTTGTAACAAATGTACCACACTAATGGAAGGCATTCATAATAAGGAAACAAGGGTAGAGGGACAGAGGGAATATGATAATTCTCTGCACTTTCCACTCAATTTTTCTGTAAACCTAAAACTACTCTAAAAATAAACTATAAATTTAAAAATTCACTAAAAAGCATATATACAATTCATGCACTTTAATAAGAAAAGAAAAAAATGTGCTTTAAAAGGGGGGGTGGGGGCTACTGAGGTAATTCCCAGAAACAAAGGGCCTCAGAGACTAAAACTAGGGATTTGATTCTTTTTGTTTTCTTTTGTTTTTATTCTCTGGTAAGTAGGCAGGTTACTTCACATATCAGGAATAATGACATTCCCCTCTCCCCTGAAAAAAAAAAAAAAAAAAAAAAAGGCCTAGATTGATATCTGAAGTTGGTGGCAGTGTGGGGAATACTGAGATACTAAGTCAACTGGGAATTATATTGAAGCCTTGAAAAATGGTGACTGATGTTATGTGTTAGCAAACAACTGGCAAAACTGTTGCCTGCAGTCAGAAGATGAAAAATGAGCCCAATGAAATTTTAAAAAATTGAACTTACATCCAAATAATTGTACATTCGTGTGCAGTTGTAGAAATAATACAGAGAGGTCCCATGTACTATTTGCTCAGGTAGCCCTAAAGGTAACATCTTGCAGAACGATAGTAATTTTCTTGGCTCTGATGTCTATTTTTATCTGATATTATTATTGTCTTTACTGCTTTATTCTATTTAATGTTTCCATGATATATCTTTTTCTTCCTTTTACTTTTTATCTACATTAGTATATTTGAAATGAGTTTACATTAATATAATTGCTAGTATTTTAAGGCTTTAGTCTGCCATTTTAAATTTTGTTTTGTTTGTTCTGTTCCTCAGCATAGCACTCCCCAAGCTGTCTCCTTGCCTTCTCTTGGGTTATTTGAACATTTTGAGAATTCCATTTTGATTTGCCTATAGTGCTTTTAAGTGTACCTGTTTGTATAGCTTTTTAAGTGGTTGGATCTAGGTATTACAATATATATCCATCACTTATCAGAGTTTAAAGGTGTCATCATTTGATCAGTTCAAGTGAAGTATAGAAACCATACCTCCCTTTGCCCTTCCCCGCTTATAATTGTCTTAAATATTTCCTCTATACATTTATACATGTATGTAAAGGAAAACTTACAGCATTAGTGTTACGATTTTTTGCTTCAATTGTTAAATATAATTTAGAAAACTCATGGGGAAAGGGAAGGCCTGTCATATTTACCCACAGTTTTGCTTACCATGTTCTTTCTTCCTTCCTGGTATTTCTTTTATTGTTTCCTTTCTGTTTAGAGAATTTCCTTTAGCTGTTCTTTTAGGATAAGTCTGCTGGTTATAAATATCTTTAGTTTTCTTTCATCTGAAAATTTCTTCATTTCCCCTTATTTCTGAAGGCTATTTTCTCTAGGTATAGGATTCTGGGTTGACAGTTCCTTTTTTAGCAGCACTGAAAAAAACATTATGTTACTTCCTCCTTACTTCCATGGTTTCTGATGAGAACTTTGCTGTCATTTGAATTGTTTTCCCCCTGTAGGCAGTATCAGTTTTCTCTGGATGTTTTCAAGATTTTTTTTCTTGGTCTTTAGTTTAGCTATGATGGGTATTGGCATAGATTTCTTTAGATTTAATCCTGCTAGGGGTTCACTCAGAATCTTAAATCTGTAGGATATGTCCCTTGCTAAATTTGGGTACTTTTCAGCCATTATTTCTTTCATACTTTTTCAATCTTACTCTCTTTCTCCTCTTATCCCAAACGCTAATGACATGAATGTTAGATGTTTTGTGATGGTCTTACGAGCCCCTAACATTCTATTTGTTTGTTTGTTCCTAGCCTTTTCTCTTTGTTGCTCAGATTGGCTAATTTCTATTACTCTATCTTCAGGTTCAATTATTCTTTCCTCTATTCCTTACATTCTGCTTTTTGAGCCCAACCATTATGTTTTTTTATTTAGGTTTTTCTTTATATCTTCTATTTCATTATTGAGACTTTCAATTTCTTTCTCGAGGATTTGTTTGTTTCAAATGTGTCTGTAATTTTTTGTTGAAGCATGTTTATTACTGCTGCTTTAAAAATCTGTCAGATTATTCTAATCTCTCTGACTTCTCATGTTTGGTATATATTGGTTGTCTTTTTTCAATCAGTTTGAGAGTTACCTTATTCTTGTTATAACAAGTGGTTTTCAAATGAAGCCTGGAATTTTTCATGTTATATGATTCTGTATCTTATTTAAACCTTTAGTTTTAACTTGCTTTCTCTGATACCACACTAGTAGGGGAGAAGGGTTACTACTTTGTTACTGCCGGGTTGGGGTAGAAGTCCAGATTCCCTACTTGGCCTGTTTTGACACTGGATTTGAGGGAAGAGCTGCTTCTTACTGGTGGATGGAGATATTCTGGCTCCCTACATGGTCAATAATGACACTGTCGGTGAAAGTCCTGACTCTCCATATAGTATCCACTGACACTGGGCAGGGTAGAGGGGAGGAGAATGCTTGTTACTGGTGATGGAGATAAAAGTCCAGGCTCTCTCCTTGGCCTTCTCTGACACTAGCCTGGCAGGGTGCTGGGGGACCTTGCTATAAGAAGTTGAGGCTCCTCACTCAGCTTTTGCTTGTTGGATGTAGCTACAGTTTTCCTGTGATATTTGGCTGGGGTAGAGCATTTATCTTCTAAAAGTTTTCTATCTTGCAAGCCTTCCCCTTTCCTGGTGCTTCATCTAGACAGAGAGAAGGCTTTTCTTGAGACTTTTGTTGTCTGTATCCGAATTCTTTAGCATCAATTCCACAATATATAAGGCAAAAAGAAAACCTAGGGTATTCACCACCTTGTTATTCCTTGACTGTCAAGGTCCCTAGCTGTCTGATTTCTTTTTTTCCCACCATTCAGACTCATCTTACATCTGTTTTATAAACACTATCTTAGTCACAAACACTTAATCTCTTATTTTATTCCCCTATACTTAAGTTCAGTGATCTCTGGATTCTAATAATCTGGAGTGGGGCCTGGGTGTGGTTGTCTTAAAAGATGTCCACAAGAGTTTTGGCAGTACCCTCTTCAAGAAGTAGAGCCTAATCTCCTTCCCTTGAGTGTGGGCTGGACTTAGTGACTAGTTTTTAATTAGTCCCCCTCTTCCCCAGCCCTAATCTACTTTTGTCTCTATAGGCGTGCTATTTCCAGACATCTCGTATAAATGGACTTATACAATATTTGGTCTTTTGTGACTTCAGCATTTATTTACCACGTAACATAATGTTTCCAAGTTTAATCCATGATGCAGCATTTATCAGTACTTAATTTCTTTTCATTACTGAATATTTCATTGTATAGATACAACCACATTAATTTATTGATTCATCAGTTAATGGACACTTGGATGTTTCCACTTTTGGGCTATTATGAATAATGCTACTGACATTTGCAAACAAGTTACCATGTGGATATATATTTTTATATCTCTTGAGTACATACCTAGGAGTGGAATTTCTGGTTCATATGCCAAATCTATGTTTAACATTTTGAAAAACTGTTAAATTATTTTCTAAAGCAGCTGCATAATTTCTACCAGCAATGAATGAGGATTATAATTTGTCTATATCACTCCCCATACGAGTTATTTTCTGTATTTTTTATTATAGTCATCCTAGTTGGTGTGAAGTGGTATCTCCTATCATTTTGATCTGCATTTCCCTAGTGGCTAATGATGTTGAGTATATTTCATCTCCTTATTATCTATTAGTAATCTGCTGCAAATTATCTACTCAGATCCTTTGCCCATTCAAAAAATTGGGTTGTTTATCTTTTTATTGTTGAATGGTAAGAACCCTTTACATATTTTGGGTAAAATGGATACAAGTCTCTTATCAGATATGTGATTTCCAAATATTTTCTCCCATTCTGCTGGTTGTTTTTTCACTTACTATTGGTGTCCTTTGAATAGCCAAGTTTTTTGTTTGTTTTGTTTTGTTTTTAGGTGAATTCCAATTTGTCTATTTTGTCTTTTGACTCATGCTTTTGATGTTACATCCAATAAGGCTTTGGATAATGCAAGGTCATAAAGATTTACTCCTATTTTCCTTCTAACTGTTTTATACTTTTAGCTCACATATTTAGGTGTATGATCCATTTTGAGTTAATTTTTATGTATGCTGTAAAGAAAAGGTCCAACTTAATCCTTTTGCATGTGGCTATTCAGTTGCCGAGGCACCAATTGTTGAAAAGACTTCTCCACTGAATTATCTTGGCACCTTTGTTGAAAATCAATTGACAATAAATTTAAGATTTATATCTGTACTCTCAATTCTATTCCATTGGCCTATATACCTATCCTTATGCCAGTACAACACTGTCTTTATTACTATAGCTTGTAGTGAGTTTTGAAATGGGGGGATTGAGAGTCCTCCAACTTTGATCATTTTTTAAAAGATTATTTTGACTATATTATTTTGGGTGTTAAAGTCTCCCACTATTATTATGTTGTTGTCAATTTCTCCCTTTACGTCTGTTAATATTTGCTTTATGTATTTAGATGCTCCTATATTAGGTGCATATATATCAACAAATGTTATATCCTCCTCTTGTATTGATTTCTTATCATTATATAATGCCTTTCTTTGTCTTTTGTTATAGATTTTATTTTAAAGTGTACTTCATCTGATACAAATATTACTACTTGTTGTTTCCATTTGCATGAAATATCTTTGACAACCTTTCACTTTCAGTCTGTGTGTGCCTCTAGCTCTGAAGTGAGTCTCTTGTAAGCAGCACCTAGATGGGTCTTGTTTTCTTTCTTTTTTTTTTTTTTAATGCAAGCAGACACCCTTTGTCTTCTGATTGGAGCATTTAGTCCATTGACATTTAAAGTTATTATTTTCTTATTTTATTTTTTGTATTTTCATAGCACTTTAATCATTTCTAATACATCTTCCCTTAATCTGTCTCATTATTATCCCTCAAATCTGTCTGGACTTATCTCCCATCCTTTTCTGCTTGTTCCACCCTGCAGAAACCTCTTTCTCCCTTTGCTTCCCCAAGGTCAACTATGGAAGAGGTAACCTGCAACTGATGTCTTCTTACCATGGTCAAGGTAGAAGAAGTGTCAAAAAACAATAACTTCTGTTAGATAGCATTGAATGACAAAGAAAACTGAATAACTTCTAGCATTTCATACAATTTAAGAGTACATTTATTTTCCATTTCATAATGTGGAATATTATTCCTAATGTGGAATAGCATGTCATATGGTATTATAAAGTGTTTATTACTAGGCATGTACTTATCGCCATTTTGTTACTTGTTTTCTGATTGCTTTTGCAGTTCTTCTCTGTTTTTTTCTTCCCTTAGTTTCTTCTTTTGTGATTTGATGACTTTCTCTAGCGGTATGCTTGTGTTTCTTTCTCTCTAGCTTTTGTGTATCTACCGTAGGTTTTGATTTGTGGTTATCATAGGGTTCATATATGTTGAATTATATTTATTTGTTTCAAACTGATCTTCACTTAATTTCAAACACTTTGTAAAAAAATATACATGTTTTCACTCATACGGAATCTTGCATGTGCTGGGACCAAGGGCAGAGGTAGTGATTTTGTGGGAATCTTGGCCAGTGCTGCCTGTTGGTTTTGGAAGGTCTCCTGAGGAGGTACGGGGCAGCTGTGGCTCACCCAGGGGACATAAAAGCTGCTGGCAGACTATCAGGGAGTGTTCATCTACATGAGCTTTCCTGGAAGCTGACATCTTGCTTGGGTCATTGGTGCCAAGACCTGGCCCCACCCAACAGCATGTAGGCTTAAGTGCTGTGAAGTCTTAGGCCAAACAACATACTGGGTGAACACACAGCCCCATCCATCAGCAGACTTCCTGAGCTCACAACCACCTATAGACACACCACTTGGCCCCAGCCCTGCTCACCAGAGAGCCAGGACTCAGCTACACCCAGCAGTGGCCAGGCACCAACCTCTCCTGCCAGGAAACCTGCACAAGCCCCTAGTACAGCCTCACCCACCAGGGGGCAGACACCAGAAATAAGAAAACAACAATCCCAAAGCCTTTGGAAGGAATCTGCAAACACAGGCCAGACTCTACCCTGGGACCAGCTGGATCCTGGCCCTTGGGTAACAAGAAGGGAGTGCACTGCTGGGATGCATAGGAAGTCTTATATAGAGGGTCACTTCTCCAAGGTCGAGAAATGTTACTAACCTATATAAAAATACAAATAGAAATTTAGACAAAATGAGGCAGCAGGGGAATATGTTCCAGGCAAAGGCACAAGATAAAATCCTGGAAGAAGAAATAAGTGATGAGGAAACAGATAATTTACTGAAGAAAGAGTTTAGACTAATGATTGTGAAGATGATCAGAGAAACTGGGAGGAGAATATATGCACAGGGCGAAGTTTTTAGCAAAGAGTTAGAAAATATAAAGAACACCCAGAGTTGAAGAATACAATTGCTGAAATGTATAATACACTAGAAGGAATCAAGAATAGACTAAATAAGGCAGAAGAACTGATCAGTGAACTAGAAGACAGAGTAGTGGAAATCACTACAGCAGAACAGACAAAAAAAAAAAAAGAATGAAAAGAAATGAAGATAGTGTAAGAGACTTCTGGGACAACATGAAGTGCACTAATATTCACATTATAGGGGTCCCAGAAAGAGAAGGGAGAGAGAAAGAACCTGAGAAAATATTTGAAGAGATAATAACTGAAAATTTCCCTAACATGGGAAAGGAAATAGTCATCCAAGTCCAGGAAGTGCAGAGTCCCATACAGGATTAACCCAAAGAGGAACACACCAAGTCAATAATAATCAAACTGACAAAATTAAAGATAAGGAGGAAATATTTAATCAGCAAGAGAAAAGCAGTAAATAATATACAAGGGAACTCCCATAAGATTATCAGCTGATTTTTCAGCAGAAACTCTACAGGCCAGAAAGGAGTGGCATGATATATTTAAAGTGATGAAAGGGAAAAACCCACAACCAAGAATACTCTACCCAGTAAGGATCTCATTCAGATTTGATGGATAAACAAAAAGCTTCACAGATAAGCAAAAGCTAAAAGAATTCAGCAACACCAAACAACTTTACAACAAAATGTTAAAAGAACTTTTCTAGGTAGAAAAGAAAAGGCTACAACTAGAAATAAGAAAATTACAAAATGGAAAAGCTCACTGGTAAAGGCAAACATACAGTAAAGGTAGGAAATCATCCACATACAAACTAATAGGGAAGTTGAAAGACAAAAGTAGTAAAATCATCTGTATCCACTCTAAGCAGTTAAAGGATACACAAAACAATTAGATGTAAAATATATCAAAAACAGTAATTGTGAGGGGAGGGGGGTATGAAAGCAGGGTATCTAAAATGCATTTGAAATTGAGAGATCAGCAACTAAAACAATCATGTGTATATTTATATATACAGACTTCTATACCAAAAAGTCATGGTAACTGTAAATCAAAAATCTCTAATAGATATACACACAAAAAAGAAAGAGGAATACAAATGTAATGCTATAGTCATCAAACCACAAGAGAAGAGAACAAAAAGAAGGAGAAAAAAAGACCTACAGAAACAAATCCAAAACAATTAACAAAATGGCAGTAAGAATTTATGTATCGATAATTATCTTAAATGTAAATGGATTAAACACTCCAACCAAAAAAATATAAACTGGCTGAATGGATACAAAAACAAGACCTGTATATATACTGTTTACAAGAGAGACACATACAGGCTGAAAGTGAGGGGATGGAAAAAGATATTCCAGGGCAAATGGAAACCAAAAGAAAGCTGGAGTAGCAATACATACATCAGACAAAATAGACTTTAAAATAAAGATTGTTACAAGAGACAAAGAAGGACACTACATAATGCTCAAGGGGTCAATCCAAGAAGAAGACGTAACAATTGTAAATACATATATGCACCCAATATAGGGGCACCTCAATATATAAGGCAACCGTTAACAGACATAAAAGGAAAAATTGACAATAACACAATAATAGTGTGGGAATTTAACACCCCACTTACATCAATGGACAGATCATCCAAACAGAAAATCAATGAGAAAATATAGGCCTTAAATGATGCAACAGACCAGATGGACTTAATTGATATTTATAGAGCATTCCATCAGAAAGCAGCAGAATATACATTCTTCTCAAGTGCACATGGAACATTCTCCAGAATAGATCACACACTAGTCCACAAAGCAAGTCTCAGTAAATTTAAGAAAACTGAAATCATATCTGGCATCTTTTCTGACCACAATGCTATGAGATTAGAAATCAACTACAAGAAAAAAACCACAAAAACTGCAAACACGTGGAGGCTAAAAAATGTGCTACTAAACAATCAATGGATCACTGAAGAAATCAAAGAGGATATTAAAAAATACTTAGAGACAAATGAAAATGAAAATGCTGTGATCCAAAACCTCTGGGACACAGCAAAAGCAGTTGTAAGAGGGAAGTTTATAGTGACATAAGCTTACTTCAGGAAACAAGAAGAATCTGAAATGAACAACCTAGTCTTATACCTAAAGCAACTAGAGAAAGAAGAGCAAACAAAACCCTAAGTTAGTAGAAGGAAATGAATCATAAAGATTAGAGCAGAAATAAATAATAGAAACTAATAGTAATAGAGACTAAAAAAAAAAAAAAACAGGAAAAATCAATGAAACTAAAAGCTGATTCTTTGAAAAGATAAACAAAATCAATAAACTTTTAGTCAGATTCATTAAGAAACAAAAGGACTGAACCCAAATTAATAAAATCAGAAATGAGAAAGGGGATGTTACAACCAACACCATAGAAATACAAGGGATAATAAAAGGCTACTATGAGCAACTAAGCCCTAACAAAAAGGACAACTTAGAACAAATGGACAATTCCTTAGGAAGGTACAATTTGCCAATACTGAACCAAGAAGAAATAGGAAATATGAATAGACCAATTACCAGTACTGAAATTGAACCAATAATTTAAGTACTCCCAAAAAACAAAAGTCCAGGACCAGATAGCTTCACAGATGATTTCTACCAAACATTTAGAGAAGAGTTAACATCTATCCTTCTGAAACTATACCAAAAAATCACAGAGGAAAGAACACTTCTGAACACATTCTGTGAGGCCACCATCACCCTGATACTGGGCAACGATATCACACACGCACACACAAAATTAAAGGCCCATATCACTTATGAATATAGATAGATACAAAAATCCTCAATAAAATACTCGCAAATCAACTCTAACAATGCATTAGAAGGATCATACACCATGATCAAGTGGGATTTATCCCAGGGGTGCAAGAATTTTTCAATATCCCCAAATCATCGAATGTCATATACCATATTAACAAATTAAAGAATAAA
Organism: Camelus dromedarius; assembly: GCF_036321535.1. Taxonomy (NCBI): domain Eukaryota; kingdom Metazoa; phylum Chordata; class Mammalia; order Artiodactyla; family Camelidae; genus Camelus; species Camelus dromedarius. The sequence continues at coordinate 72,459,672 of NC_087439.1, read as the reverse complement.
AACCATACAATCATCTCAACAGATACAAAAAAGCTTTTGATAAAATTCAACATCCATTTATGATAAAAAAAAAAAAACCTCCAGAAAGTGGGCATAGAGGGAACAGATCTCAACATAACAAAGGCCATGTATGACAAACCCACAGCTAACATCATACTTAATGGTGAAAAGCTGAAAGCATTTCCTCTAAGATCAGGAACAAGACAAGGATGCTCACTCTCACCACTTTTATTCAACATAGTTTTGGAAGTCCTAGCCATAGCAATCAGAGAAGAAAAATAAATAAAAATAATCCAAATTTGAAAAGAAGAAGTAAAACTGTCACTGTGGGTGACATGATACTATACATGGAAAACCCTAAAGAAGAGTCCAGAAAACTATTAGAGCTCATCAATGAATTTGGTAATGTTGCACAATACAAAATTAATATATAGAAATCAGTTGCATTTCTATATACTAACAATGAAATATCAGAAAAAGAAATTAAGAATATAATCCCATTTACCATCATATCAAAAAGAATAAAATACCTAGAAATAAACCTGCCTAAGTAGGCAAAGGACTTGTATTCCAAAAACTATAGGACACTGATGAAAGAACTTGAAGATTACACAAATAGATGGAAAGATATACCGTGTTGTTGGATTGAAAGAATCGATATTGTTAAAATGGCCATACTACCCAAGGCAATACATAGATTCAGTGTAATCCCTATCAAATTACCAATGACATTTTTCACAGAACTGGAACAAAAATGTCAAAATTTGTATGGAAACACAAAAGACCCTGAATAGCCAAAACAATCTTGATAAAGAAGAATGCAGCTGGGAGAATCATGCTCCCTGACTTCAGTCTATACTACAAAGCTACAGTAATCAAAACAGTATTGTACTGTCACAAAAACAGACACATAGATCAATGGAATAAGATAGAAAAGCCAGAAGTAAACCCACATACTTATGGTCAATTAATCTATGACAAATAAGGGAAGAATATACAATGGAGAAAAGACCGTCTCTTCAATAAGTGGTGCTGGAAAAACTGTCTAGCTACATGTAAAAGAATGAAATTAGAACATTCCCTAACATAATACCGCATAGAAAAATAAACTCAAAATGGACAAAAGACCTAAATGTAAGACTGGATACTGTAAAACTCCTAGAGGAAAACAGGCAGAACACTCTTTGAGATAAATCGCAGCAATGCTTTTTTCAAACCAGCTCTGATAGTAGTGGAAATAAAAGCAAAAATAAATAACTGGGATCTAATTAAACTTAAAAGCTTTTTCTCAGCTAAGGATGCCATCAGCAAAATGAAAAGATAACCTACAGACTGGGAGAAAATATTTGCAAATGATGCAACTGACAAGGGACTAATTTCCAAAATATACAAACAGCTCATACAGCTTAGTATCAAAAAAGCAAGCAACCCAATCAAAAAATGGGCAGAAGACCTAAACAGACATCTCTCCAATGAAGACATCCAGATGGCCAACAGGCATATGAAAAGATGTTCAACATCACTAATTATTAGAGAAATGCAAATTAAAACTACAATGAGGTATCACCTCACAACAATCAGAATGGCATCATTAAAAAGTCTACAAATAATAAATGCTGGAGAGGGTGTGGAGAAAAAGGAACCCTCCTACACCATTAGTGGGTATATAAATTGGTGCAGCCACTACAGAGGACAGTATGAAGGGTTCTTCAAAAAATTAAAAATAGATTACCATATGATCTAGTAATCTCACTCCTGGACATATGTATGGAGAAAACTATAATTCAAAAAGACACATGCACCCCCAATGTTCACAGCAGCACTAAATATCCATACACAGATGAATGGATAAATAAGAAGTGGTATGTGTGTTTATATAATGGAATACTACTCAGCCATAAAAAGAATAATACCATTTGCAGCAATATAGATGGAACTGGAGATCATAATTCTAAGTGGAGTAAGCCAGAAAGAGAAAGAAAAATACCATATGATATCACTTATATGTGGAATCTAAAAAAAAAAAAAAAAAAAGATACCAATGATCTTATTTACAAAACAGAAACATACTCACATAGAGAACAAACTTATGGTTATTAAGGAATAAAGGGAGTAGGAAGGGATAAATTGGGAGCCTGAAATTTGCAAATACTAACTACTATATATAAAATAGATGAACAACACATTTATATTGTATAGCACATGGAGCTATATTCAATATCTTGTGGTAACCTATAATGAAAAGGAATATGAAAATGAATATATGTATGTATATGGGTGACTGAAACATTATGCTGTACACCAGAAATTGACACAGCATTGTAAACTGACTAAACTTCAATAAAAAAGGAATGCAAATTAAACAACTAAACAAAAAGAGTCTAGAGGTAAGCTGTAGCCTTTTGGGCACTGTAAGCATAATAAAATCCTTATGAAGATCTCTGTTATAAAGGAGGAGGTAAACTCAAACAATAGGTTGCAGTAATTTTGTATATTTAAAACCTCTTGTGAGGAAGAAAAGCCCAGCACTCAGACAGATAAAAAGAGAAACTGCTGGGCTTTCTGTGAACAGTAGTGATTTACAAAATTGGTCTTCCTGGAAAAAGAAAGAGGAGTTGGAGAAAGAAAACAGATATTACAGTAATATCAATGGGACCTATGAGAAGGAATTACAATGTTAATGACTTACCATTAAAGATATACCTCAACTGATGAATTGAGAGCAATTACTTCCTCTGGAAGTGGCTCCTCGAGGGTAATGTAAATCCTTGACTGTGGGGAAAAAAACCTTGTGCTTACTTCAGTGTGTTTCTTTAATTTGTCCTTTATACATTTATTTGTATTTCTCAAAAATGTCAGTTGTCTTACAGCTACTGAAACAAGTTTGGAGTATTTAATGATTACTACATTAATTTTCTTTTTAAAACACAAGACCTCCCCATTCCCTTCAGTGACAGATTCAATTAAAAGGTCACAAAAATCAAAAGCTGCATTTGGAATACATGTACCAGTTTGGGCTTTGGGATTACATTTCAGTAATCCGCTACCTAACAAGAGACAGTAATAACATGTATGTTATTCACAAAATAGAATGAAGACTGTTTTCCAAAACATGGTTACATATTTATTATTATATAATTAGCCTCTGTATTTTTAACCAGTTATTTTTAGAAAGCAGTAGTAATAACATACTTAATAATAATAAATAATTTTGATTGGTTACACTATTACAATGTCAGATGGAACTCAATAATTTAGCCCAGAGTAGGCTAGCATATTACACCTCTATGAAGTTACTAAGTGCATATAAGTAAGTGTGTATAAGAAAATTACATTTTATTTGCTCATTTGTGTTCTTACTTCAAGGCTATTTATTAATATTTGACATGTGTAGTAAAGAAAACAGTATGTGTGCTTTAAGCACACACATATATAGACTCAGAACATATATAAAGTGCCTAGTTCAACTCCTGGCCTAGAGTATGCCTCAGTAAGTGTTGGTTGTAATATTTTAAATTTTCATCATCATTATCTCCCACAAGTTTCTTTACAGTGCCTTGCCTCACAAGCACATAAGTTCAAAATACTGGACTCCCCCTCCCTTTCCCGTCTTTAGCATACGTTTAGCCTAAGCTTATTCATACACAACTGGCCACAGACGGTTGTTGGAGACCTATGACTTTCCTACTGTTCAAACTGGTTTTTGAAAACTCTAAAATAGCAAATCCCATTGGCTGCAAGCACCAACAACAGCAAACGTGTAACAATTAACGCCTTGCCCGCATTTTTCTTGTTCTAGTCCGTGTGCCCAGCTACCAATCTGATATGCTGAGACTTCCTATCCAAATTAATTGCCATGAACCTAGAAATCTTTCTGTATTTACAAAAGTCGAGGGTATGAGAAGAAGGAGATTCATCCAGGGCATGTAGAAGCCTTTCCACAGAATTCTCTAATGGGACATAATTATCCTGTCACTGGGGCTGTGCCCTTTTTAAGGCTCGAAGGACTAGAAAAACCTCACCAGAAAGTTGGGCCTACCGAAGCGGCAGCATGGTATACTAAAAACTCTTGATCGTATTACGGGACAGCGACCCTCAGTCAGCCCCTGATGCGGCGCCTGTCACAACAGCAGACCTTCTCGCTCGGGGTCCTGGGTTCATTCCCTCGGGTTTTGCACCGCCTCAGGCTCTTTCCCAGACTTCCGTTCGAACCTCCCGGCCGTGGCAGAGCCCACCAATCACAAACGTCCTTCCTCGGGCCACGCCCCCTCCCGTCCCTCCGGGAACCAGAGTCGGATTTCGCGCACACCCCTCCTTCCTTTACGCACGCTGCGCGGAGACGTCGGCCTCTGACGCCGCCGTTGCCCCCGGGGCCGGCTTCCTCCTGGGCCGCTCCCGCCGACCGTTGGGCGCCCGGCCGAAGTTCCTCCTTCAGGACCTCCCCCACCCCTCGAACCGCTCTGGCGGCGGCGACCCATGTGGGGGTTCAGGCTCTTGCGGTCGCCGCCGCTGCTTCTCCTGCTGCCCCAGCTCGGAATCGGAATCGCGGCGTCCCGCTCTAAGGCCGGAACCATGAACCTGGGCAGCAGCAGCAGCAGCAGCAGCGGTGCGCTCTGCTCCGCCGCGGCCGAGGGGCGCCGGCAGCAGTGCCTGCAGCTGTCCACGGTGCCGGGAGCCGACCCGCAGCGCTGCAACGAGTTGCTCCTGCTGGCGGCGGCGGCAGCGGCTGCCGGGGAGGGACCGGAACGGCGGGACCTCTCTGGGAACCCGGCGAAGGAGGAGCCGCAACCGCCGCCCCAGCATCACGTTCTCTATTTTCCCGGGGATGTGCAGGTAACCTGCGGCCTGCCTAGGCACCTGTTCCTTCCTCTTGTGCATATGTAAATTCTCTAGATTCTTCCCTCGTAGCTGGTGCCCGGTTCCTTCGCTCGCCTGAACACACCCACTCATGCGCTAACCGGGGTGGCTTCACGAAATCTGAAACCGCCCCTTCCACGCCCCTGACCCCCTCCTCATAGAGCCCCAGAGGGAAGGTGTCCTTGGAGGGCTATGACTTCAGAAGAGACCCCTTGTCAGTCCAGGCTACGAGGGAGTGGAATTTAAGATACATGAATATTTATTTTATAACTTGGTTTCTCAGAGGGGGGGGGGCAGGAGACTGAGAGATGATTTTTAAATTAACTTAGTATGCAGTATTCAAAAAAACGCTGGCAGTTAGTAAAAAGCAAACAAGTAAACAGAAAAATTAGTACAAGGGTGTGACACTCTAGTAACCCTAAGAAAGGGAGAATGGGTGGAAGAAAAAGGACAGTAATTGCCAAGCATGTCAATATTTTGATGTTCACCTAAATTCTGTACTTTTGTTTTTGTGTGTGATTTTATCTGTTACTGATTTTGTGGCTGCAAGCAAATATCCGAGAATATGTTGCCCTGGAAAGCTGGGTCTTAATCTAGATCTTAATCTAGAACTACGTTGTCTAATAAGGTAGCTGTTAGCTAGATGTGGCTATTTAAATTAATTAAAATTAAATAAAATTAAAAATCCAGTTCTTTAGTCGCACTAGCTGCATTTCCAGGGCTCAGTAACACCTAAGGTTTGTATGTGCCAAGATTTGGACAGTGCAAATACAGAGCACTTTCACAGAACATTTCCATTGTGGCAGAAAGTTCTCTTGGGTAGTGCTTGGATGTAGACAAGTAAAGATAGAATATGGCTAGATATGGGAAACAATATTAGTTTATTGTTTTTGAAATTAATGCTTTAAAATAGTAGATTTACGAACTTTGTGTCCCAAGTCACATGACAGTGAAGGTATATGTAGTTTTTTCTCTTGCCCTCCAAATGATTTACTGGTCTAGTATACTGCTAATAAAAAAAAAACTGTGAAAAAACTAATATTTAGATTTAAGAAAAAAACTTTAATTTACTCCAGTGATGCCCTTTTGCCCAGTTTGAGAAAACAGCATGACATTGCTGGCAGCAATTTCTCGAGTTTTATGGAACAGCTACTGTGTGCATCTGTAATGATGATGATGATACTAATGATAACTAACCTTCACTGAACACCTACTAAGTGTTTTTAAAGTGTGCCAGTCAGAATGTAACAAAAGTCTTCAGATGAAGTCTAAAAAGTGCTAAATATAGAGTTGGAGTAATACCTCCTTTCCTTTTGACATCATCTGTTTCTTTAGCCTGAGATTCCATTAGCTTTTTGGACAGTGATATACTGTTGATTTATGCAGAGTATGACGTGCACTAAAAACCCAGGTCTTTTAGAGAAGAGGTAGAGGATAATGCATCAGAGGCTCTGAGGCCAGATTGCCTAGTTTAAACCCTGATTCTGCACTTTTTAAGCTATGAAGTCTCTAGCCAGTTGTTAAATCTCTCTGTATTGTAGCTGCCTCAACTACAAAATGGGAATAACAATGTATACGATATCAGTGAGGATTAAAAATGTGAATACCCAATGAGTTACATTCCTTTTTATCTTTCTGATGACCTTTTTAATTATTGGGGTGTACTGTCCTTGGATTTTTCCTCTGACTACCTTTACTCCCTTCGTGATCTCTTTCAGTCTTTGCCTTTACATACTACCTCATACTGTGACAACCTTCAACATTTGTGTTCTATCCTAGACATATTCCTGGAACTTTAGGCTTACCAATTGCATATACGATATTTCCTTTTGGACATTTAATAGATATCTCAAACCTAAACTCTCTGGATCATTACCCCTAAACTTGCTCTTCCTTAGGTAAAGGAAACTCTTCCTATTTAGTTCAAGTTAGAAATGTTGAAGTTACCCTTTTGTCTTCTCTTAATACACTATAGCAAATAAAGTGGCTTTACCTTCTAAATGTATCTAGAAGTGATCAGAATAATCATTTAAAAATCTAAGTCAAATCATACCACACCTCTGTTCAAAACTCTCCAGTAGCTCCTATGTCACCCCACACAAAAGCCAGAGTCCTCTTGATGGCCTACAAGGCGCTTCACTATCTTTACCTTTTCCCACCCTGTTCCTTTTCTGACTGTCTGCCTTTTCTGTTTTACTCTGCTCCAGCCGCACCAGCTTCATATTGTTCATGGTAGGGACGCTTGACCTCAAAAGCCTTGCACATACCGCCTGGAACAATTTTCCTGCAGATATCTGTAAGGATTCATTACTTCACCTATTTCAAGTCTTTGCTCAAAAATCACCTTAACAATGAGGCCTTTTCTGACCATTCTATTTAATAGTCATACATGTGCACAGGATCCCTGTCAACTTCTTTATTTTAATTCATTTCATTTACTATATTAGTTTCTCATTTCAGTTTTTGTTTGTCTTCCACTAGTACGATGACAGCTTCTTGTCTGTTCTCTTCACTGTTACATCTGTGATGCTTAGTGACTGGCACAAAGGAGGTGCTCAGTAGATAACTTGTTGAATGAATGAATATATGTAAGTTGCTTTGAACAGTGTGTTAAGTGCTTTATAATTATTATATGAAATGCTTTTAGGCTCAGATTTCCTTGTCTTTGCACATGGTTCTTTTGAGCCGAATGTTTATCCTTATGAAATTGCCCTGTTAGATGTAGCTCCTCTTTTTACTGTGTTGCTCCTTTTAGAACCCTTATTTTGGTTTGTATCGTATATAGGTAAAGTGAGCATTCTTTCTGTATCTTTATTTTTAATTTGGGTAATTTTTTTAAAAATTTGGGTAAATATTGAACAGAATAGGAAGGACCAAACAGAACTTTGTAAGGTACTGTTAGCAGCTTTGCCTTATCTTAACACAGATTTATTATTTGGTGTTAATTGTATCTGGTTGTCCATGAAATTTTAAATCCTAATTACCCTTACTTTCTTGATGTTCCTTTTGCAGTCATCTTTTGCTGTATGTCCTGTTTTATTCTGTGCTTGTCCGTTTATGATGTGAATTACAGGAAAGCTGAGGCCATAGTAACTCACATTTCTTTAGGAACCCTTTATGTTTTTCTTATCAGTAATGATTTTGGAGGGAGATCAGAATTTTTTTAAGTACATACTTTCGAATTTTTTTGAGTTACCTTGCTTTTTAAATCCTCAGGATATAGAATTATACTTACCTCTTTTTTTTTAAAGCATAAACTTACAATTGATAAATTTTGACAAGTACAATTATGTAACCATAACAGCAATTACATAATACAGCATCTCTACCACCCTAAAAAGCACCCTTGTGCCCTACTTCCGTCAGTATCCTTTCTCAGCCATAGGCAACCACTGATCTGTTTTCCTTCACTATAGTTTTGCCTCTTCTAGATTTTCATTAGTTAGGAATCATACAGTATGTAGTCTTGTGTCTAGCTATTTGGCCTAGTCTAATGCTTTTGAAATTCATTCTCAGTGTTGCCTTCATCAGGAGTTCATTCTTCAATGCCAAGTAGTTTTCCATGTATGGATATACAGTTTACTTACCCATTCAGTAGTTCGTGAACATTTGGGTCATTTCTGGTTTTAACCTTTAAAAGCTTTTGCTTTCCTAAACACTGGGATATGTAGATGATCATGTCCCAAGTGTATGTCCTGGTGGGTAGGAAAAGACTTAAGTTCTCCTGTGTGTCTCTCCTTTACTACTCACACCGTTACCACACTCAGAACACTCTGACAACAGATGTGTAGGTTTTTTCCCCCACACCAAGTAATTCTCTGCAACACCATCTGTCCTATAATTCAGTTCAGTTCTGACACTGTCTACCTGGAGCTCAGGCAAATGGATGCCCATTGTAAGTCCCAGTCATCACCTGTACTGCTGACTGACCAGCTATAAACTGAGATTCACACAGTACCCTCCTTGGGTTTAGTTAATTTGCTAGAATGGCTCACAGAACTTTGGAAAACATTTTACATACTGTTTACCCATTTATTATGAAAGGATAGGATAAAAGATACAGATGAACATCTGGATGGAAGAGATGCACAGGGCAGGCTATGTGGGAAGAGGTGCAGAGCTTCCATGCCTCTCTGAGTACACTGCTCTCCTAGCACTTGCACGTGTTCACCAACCTGGAAGCTATCTGAACCTGTACTTCGGGGATTTTTATGGAGGCTTCATTGCATTAGTATGATCAGTCATTAACTTCATTTCCAGTTTGTCTCTGGAGAATGGGGAGTGGTGTTGAAAGTTCGGAAATTCTAATCATGTCCTGGTCTTTCTGGTGACCAGCCCCTATCAACCAGGAAATTCCAGGGTTTTAGGAGCTCTGTGCCAGGAACCAGGGGCGGGCAGACACACACACACACACACACACACACACACACACACACACTCTCTCTCTCTCTCTCTCTCTCCCTCTCTCTCTCTCTCTCTCTCTCTCTCTCTCTCTCTCTCTCTCTCTCTCTCTATTATTTCACATCTGGTCACGTAGCCTGGGGCTTCCTGTGCTGTGTCAGGTAGCCTTCTTAGGCTAGTTCCTGTTATAGTCCTAGCTTTTTCACATGGAATGTCTACTTTATGCTCAGCAAAGATGCCCCTTGACACATTTTTTATGGAACTTATAGCTTATACCCCATATAGCTCTCCTTGCTCTGCTGTAAGAGTAGTCCACCTAGGTCACCTCTTTATCATAAATGTCTCCAAACTCTTGGAGACACATGTCAAGTTTTTCTAAAAATCCTTTGTGCCTGTACTTCAGTGGCAATATGGGATAGGCCTCTCTAAGTTTCTGCAGATCAGCGAGCATCTACCTGTGGAGTAAGCACCTCTCAGTCTCTCCAGGAGGTTCTCTTGCCACCTGCCTCCCTGGGGATGAGAAGCATGCCTCCTACCCTGTAACCCCTACAGGGAGAGTAAGTGCATTGCATTCCCAGCTGGGATGAAAAATCTCTCAAAAGAAAACCCTTTCTTCCCACATCCTTTGACCTTTTCTGTGGATTGACCTTGGGTAATAGCCTTAGTCTAATCAATGAACTAAATTTTTAATTGTATTTAAGTTTAGAGTTAAAAACTGATACTCAGTCTGGTTCCTGGAAAACTTTTAAGTGTATTTGAACAACTAGGGTATGTGAATCTACTTTTGCAACTGTAAATTTTATGAAATCTAAATTCAGATCAAGTATTTCCGATGACAATTTAGCACCCAAACTGAAATGTGTTATAAGTGTAAAATATACACTGGATTTCAAAGACTTAGTAAGAAAAAGAAATGTAATAGTCTCAGTATTTTTTACATTGGTTACATGTTGAAATGATAATATACTGGATATATTGGGCTCAAAAAATATATTATTAAACATAATTGCACTTGTTAACTTTTTACTTTTCTTAATGTTGCTGCTAGAAAATTTTATGTGTGGCTCATGTTGTATTTCTGTCGGACAGTGCTGCTCTGTTTACTTATGGAGTTGTTTATTGTGCATTTCTGTACTAGAATGTGTACTCCATATGGGCAGGGTTTTGTCTGTCCTGATCCATGACCAGTCTGTAGGTATCCAGTAAATTTTATAGAATAAATGAATAAATTTGAGTGAATTTTCCTTTTTTAAAAAAGCTATTATGAATAAAAATTAAAAGGAAAACATAATTTATATGCATGCCCTAGAACCTAAACAAAAAGTTATTAAAATATGTAGAATACTTATAAATAAGATCCATATTTAAGAAGTCAAAAGATATGAACAGGCACAAGTAGAAATCCAGATGGTTAATAAATATATGAATAAAATTTCAACTTCATTTAAATTTTTAATAAATTCAAATTAGAATAAGTTATCCTGTGACAGTGAAATTTAACAAAGATAAAAGAAAAAATTATACATACTTCTCTGGAAGATAGTATTGTAGTCTATATAATCAACCTTAAATTATAAATATTCTTTGAGCTACTTTTTCCACATCTAGGAATTTATTTTTAAGGATGTAATCACAGATGTATGAAAGATTTTTCTGTAATGTTCACTGCTGCTTTCTAATACCAAAATTGAAATCAAACATAGCATTCAGGTTGCTGGAGTAATCCAGAGAGGGAGTTCAGGATTGCAGCTTTAATAGGAAAATAATTTAAAATTCTGCTTTGGTCAGAAAGTCTGCCTAATAAACCAAATTGTAATTTTCAGTTAATGTGTTAAGAATAATAAAGATCATATGTATACTAGATAAAATCTATTAAAATATTTATAATCTTTCTAAGTTTTCTTTTTAAAATTTCTACTATGCTGTTTAGCTATATGTTATAACCCTGTCTTTTGATGGATTTGAGGCTTAAACTGAAGAAGTGACTTGTTTAAAATCTTATAACCAGAAAGTAATAGATTTATAGTTTTCATGTGTAGTACATTAGCTATAGGTCATTATAACCTCCTCCACAATAAAAATGGGAAACTAATTTTTTGGAAATAATTTTATATAAATGTGTACTTAATGTTTGTTTCATCTTTCTTACTTTTCAGAATTACCATGAAATTATGACTCGTCATCCTGAGAATTACCAGTGGGAAAACTGGAGTCTAGAAAATGTTGCCACCATTTTAGCCCATCGGTTCCCCAATAGTTATATTTGGGTGATAAAGTGTTCCCGAATGCATTTGCACAAATTCAGCTGCTATGACAATTTTGTGAAAAGTAATATGTTTGGTGCTCCAGAACACAATACTGACTTTGGAGCTTTTAAGCACCTTTATATGTTATTAGTTAATGCTTTTAACTTAAGTCAGAAGAGCTTGCTATCCAAGAAGAATATGAAAGATTTGAATAAGGACTCCAAAGCATCTAATTGTAGATCCAGTTCTTCTCATACTACTAATGGTTGCCAGGGAGAAAAAGAGAGGACCTGTGAAAAATTTGATGAGTCTGCCATGAGCTTTTATCCACCATCACTAAACGGTGCTTCTTTTACTTTGATTGGATTCAGTAAAGGTTGTGTTGTTTTGAATCAGTTGCTTTTTGAATTGAAAGAAGCCAAGAAAGAGAAGAACATAGATACTTTTATCAAAAGCATAAAAACAATGTACTGGCTGGATGGCGGTCATTCTGGAGGAAGCAATACTTGGGTTACTCATCCAGAAGTCTTGAAAGAATTTGCACAAACAGGGATAATTGTTCATACCCATGTAACACCTTATCAAGTACATGACCCAATGAGATCTTGGATTGGAAAGGAGCACAAGAAATTTGTTCAGATACTTGGAGATTTTGGTATGCAGGTGACTAGCCAAATTCATTTTGCAAACGAAGCTCCTTCCATAGAGAATCACTTCAGGGTTCATGAAGTATTTTGAGACTACAGTGTTATTAATGTACTTGTTCAGTGGAGGAGCAGAAGCACTTTGAGTGTTATAAATGCAGATGAGATGTAATTCATAGATGCATTGACAGGGTTTTTTTGATGGGGGGTGGGGGGAAGGAAGCACACATTCCTAAAATATGAGTGTAATGTGCAATAGTATTCCTTGCTTGTGAATGTGAATAGTTTTTAATTTGGACTGGGTTAGAATTAGTTCATTTGAAATCTAAAAGGTGGTTTGTGATAATCCTACAAGGAGATACAAGATCCTTAAGAATTATAGTTATGATACAATCCTTATAAAAGGCAATTAAGATTGTTATTGTTGGAACTAGTTTATTTTCTGAGTAATGTTTAAAACTAATTTTGGTGATACTCTAACAGTAATTAGCTGTTTTGGCACTCAAAACTTTTGAGTAGAAACACTATTTTTCTTCAAAGCGAAGGCACACTGATATTTTCCATCGTTTTGCAATAACTCTACCCTGCCTCTTATGTTTATAAACTCATGGAGTCATTCTTTAATGTGCCACCAAGTCTTCTCTTGCAAGTCAAAATGTATTTGTTTCTAAATATCTAAGAACGTGCAGTAGTGTAAAGTTGGCTTTAAAAAATATTGCACTTAAGCACCATGGCTTAATTTTTCATTGACAATTTTTGGATAAGACATTTTGGAGTTTCTCAAATTTTGGCAAAAAAAGTTATTTTGGAAAATTGTTTTAAATTGAACATAATTATGTATATTGGGTAAAAATATAGTACAGATTTAAAATCATTTCATTATATCAGCCTTTTAAAAGAAATCGACTTAGGTGAAATATTAATAATACTCTATTTGATAGTGCTGTATTGAAAAGGAGACAGATTCTGTAGGTCTAAGTCAGTGTTTCTCCTGAAGCATGAGTTTGTCTGCCAAATGAAAGCAGCTCTCTTTGGCCAAAATGCAAAATTATATTGCTATTAGAAAAATTAAAAGGGAAAATTTGAAGACACAAATGATTTAATTTTGGCTCAAAAACTGCATTTGCTTAACAGTGCTACATAATTTGGGTGAGGTTTCCTTCTGCCCATTTTTCTTGACCTAGATAAATACATTTTGAAAAACCAAGATCTAATGAATGTCAACCAACATTGAAACTTTGTGTGATTACAGTAAAAGGTGAGCAGTCATTTTAAAATTATTAATAATTAGCTTTTTCAGGTCATGAAATAACTAAGCAAAGAAGTAACATGCTGCTTTCAGACTGAAAAAAAAAAGACTGAATCTTAATATCTTAATAACCCAGAGGGCCTAAAATTATAAAATAATTAAAATGTTAATTTCTTGGTTTCTTCCCAGAATTGTATTTTAATGACTCTATACATTCCAAATATTCAGACTTATGAGAAAGGAATTTTACTTACCAAATGCTTAAAAATAACATCCTTTAATTCTGTGAACTAGAGAATAATATCTTTTTAATTTTTTTTTAAAGGATGAAGTACAGTTTTATATTGCTTCAGTTTAAATACCTGCTGTTTCTTTTGAGACCAAATTCCCAACAAGGAAATAAGTCAGCCTAATTCTAGCATTTTATTTATTACCTTGTCTTAAAGCACCATGATTGATTGGATGGCTTTTTTCAATGTGTTTAATAATCCTTGGTTAAATTTATGTGTATCTAATGTAAAATAGCTAAGTTACTGAATGCTTTAATGAGAGGAGAAGAAAAGGCATTTATTTTTACAGGATTAACTAAAATGGAAAAACTGTGGCTTTTTGCCAAAAGAGTTCATTTAAAAATCTGAGATATTTAAAAATCTAGTCCTTGGAGCTCTCTAGTCTTGTGAATGCTTAATTGTAATTGTTGTATGTTAAATGGATATTAAGAATAATTCACTAAACACCTGGAACTGTCTGTCAAAATGAGACTGTTGAAAAGTAGAAATATTTTCTTGAATGAAAATATATTCAGGTTGATCGTTATTCAAATATTTTAATACTTAAAATTTGTTCTTTCTCCACATTTGTTTAAAACTATTATAAATGTTAGTGCATCCTTTTGGATTGTGCCTTTGTATCTGAGTCATGAAAGAGTCAACTGAGAAAGTAGTCATACAAATAATGTGAAAGTTGTTACTGCCACAGCATGAATGTATAATTGTATTAAATTTAATCCACAGAAGTCTGTTTGGATGTACTGTATGTTATTAGATTTGTTAAAACTTCAGCTCATTATTTGGAAGGAAGCTGTTTCCATTTTGCCAGTTTGGGTTTGTGTATGTTTTCAGTAACCTCTGTGTTTTTTCATACGAGCAACTTTGAACCTTTCCTGTAAAAATACATCTCTTCTCTCCTTTAAATTGTTCCACAAAATTTAGCATTATTTCCTTCTGGTGGGTTTCCTAAAGAAGAAAATCTCTGAAAAATAAGTAAGTTCTTCCTTTTCTGTGCTAATCATCCCAGTATCTGCATTCCTTTAGCTGTCATCAAGAGACTTGATTAGAGTATAATGTGATCTATTTTTGGTTTTATTCATGCAGTAATATCTAAGCCCCACCAAGGGCAAGGAAGATCTAGGCACTGAGGATACAATACAGACAAAACAGTCCCAGCATGTGAGTGTGGGAATGTGTAATAGACTGACTTCAGTGGTAAAATATGAAACAAAAGGTATTATTCTTCAAAGAGCTGTTCTGTTATACTTCATTTAAGAGATAAACGCTTTAGAGGATAAGATCTACATGTAGGTAGACCTTCTCTGCAAATTAACGTTGCTCTTTAGAGGCAGAGAGGCCAAGCAGCTCTTGGCGGTAGAGACAGGCAGTCACTTAGGATGGTCATTTTAGTATCCCATTTAATGGAACTTGAAAAAACAGAATATAACTTAGGTGTATGTAAGACACCCAAACACCAGTGGCCTGTATGCTTGAAACAAGATTGTAGGGTAACACCAGAGATAGGTGGGTGACTGCCAGCCTATGTGAATTCCTCCTGATCACATGTTTTTGAGCACTGCCGGAAGGAAGCACAGCAGCACAGGTCCAACTCCATTCAGATGTGCTTTCCTGCTTCCTGCCTTTTTTTTTTGGTCAGCTTCTTAGATTCAGCTTCCATGTGTGTTGGCAACTCTAGATAGGTAAGAAAAGCCTTATTACTAAGGTTCTTTCCAAATGTTCACATAGCTGCTGTTCAAAAGGATGGAAAGAGAGAAAATAAGCCATATTGATTTTGTTTCCCTTGTTTTGATAATTCATCAAAGTGAAAAGTTTGAAACCACTGAATAAAAAGAATTCCAATGTAATTATGTACCATGGCAAATACTGTTAATGTTTGTGAGAAGATAGTAATTAGTCTAAACATGTACTTTTAATATTTTGAATATATATCAAGAAAAAGAAAAAAATTAAAATACATAACTGCAGATTCCAGTCTGCCCACCTACTTGTCTAACCTCGGAGGCGATCACTATCACTGGTTTCTTCTGTATCCTTGCAGAGATAATTCTGTGCATGTACAAGTAGGTGTTTACTTAAGTATACCTTTAACACAAATGGATGGCATCATTACTGCACCCATAGTTTCAAACCTTTTTCTCACTTAATTACCTTGGGGTAATACCTTGCCAGTACATACCTACACCTGTCTCATTCATTGGCTATAGTATTCCATTTTTATATTACACTTTGCTGTTTACCTGTTCATTAGTTCATCAGTTCATTAGTCTTAACTTTTATCCTTTGTGTAGCAAGCAGCACAGTGAGAAGTTTTGCTAGCAAAAAAAAAAAAAAAATCCTTTGTGCCCTAACTATAGCCAAAGAATAACTATATGATATATTCATAAGTATTTGAGATGAGCTACACTTAAGGGAGAAAGAATGGAGAATTACTAATCTGGTCACAACTGTAATTCCAGTTTCTATCACCCATCTGTGTGAGCCTGGACAATCATTTAAGCAATCTGGATTGATTACATGATTTCTGAGATCCCTTTCAGCAATAAAATTCTAAGATTTGGAATTCTTGAGAAGTTGCAGCTAACACATATTGTGTAATATTTGATACATGAAAAACACATCTCACTTGGTCTTAACCAGGCAGGCAAAAAAGATGGAACTATTTTGCACTTAAAATAAAAGACCTGAACATTAAAAATTAGGATCAGGAAAATAATTTTAAAACTTCCCAAAGGTTTCATCTCATTTTCCAGATACTATATATGTATTTTTTATTTTTAATGGAGGTACTAGGATTGAACGCAAGACCTCATGCATGCTAAGCACATGCTCTATCACTGAGCTATTACCCTCCTCCCCAGAAATAAAAATTTAATATTGCAACAGGAACTACCTTAAATCTCTCAGCAAAGGAGGAATTAAATGGAAGCTAGCACCAGCCATCAAGTATGTGCCTGCCATTGAACTATCTTACTTATTTTTGTAGCAACTTATAAAGTACAAGTTTTAAAGATGAGAAAAATAAGCTTAAAGATTAAGTTCATTTAACTTGCGTAAGGTCATCCAGTTTATTTTCCAAATAAACTGAATTAAAATGAATATTCATTAGCCAAATTGTAATCTGTTTTACTTCCTAGTTTTCTACATTACTCTGTACATGTGTATTTTGCATGGATTCTCTTACCGTTTAAAAAAAGGGGGCTTATTAAAGAGCTGACTATAAATACTGTTCAAACTAACAGGGTTTTTTTTTTTTTTTTCTTTTTCTTGCCTAAGGAAAAGGAATCATTAAAGAAGTTTTTGGTTAACCTAAGAAATAACCAAAGATCAAAATCTAATAATTAGATCTGGCTAATAAACCAATTCTTTTTCTGACAGACCTAACTTCTGTTACCCTAACTTCAATCTCTCTTCCCAGAGATACCAAAGAAGTTGAGAACAATTTTTTATATAATTTTCCTTTCTTTTTTGTTGTAATTTGCTTTTTATATCTGAAATTAATCCAACTCCAAACACAGAGTATGAGTGGATGAATTCTTTTTTAATAGAGAAAATTTTCTCCGTAATTAAAATGCACTAAATTGACGTACTCAGATGCTTTAGATGGGCATATTTATATTCAGTAACTGTATTTGGTCTTTCTTCAGTGACACTGCAATATAATTACTAGGTGCAAAACAAAGAATGGCACAGATCCATAGACAATGGCTTATTGTCTTCAATGATGACAACATTACTGGGATCTCTCATGTATTCGTTCTTAAAAAAAAATCTAATTTAAAAAAGAATAGTGGAATACATTTAGTGGGGAAAACTTGAATTAGGTTAAAGTTTAACTGTAGGTATAAATGAAAACCGATGTGAATATTTTCTGACATTCAAAAACTGAAAAAAGGGGCAGGCCTGACTTACACAGGATACCAAGAAAGACCAGAATAAGAGCAAACATTTGTTTTGGACAAAACACAAAACTAATAGTCCAAAGTACTATCATGTAATCCAGTTGTTCTCAATCCTGATTATGCATCAGAACAATCTATAAGATCTAGTAAATGATTCCTATGACAAACTCCAAACACAGTATCCACAAAGGTGAGGCCTAGCCATCTGCATGTTATAAAAAGCTCAAAAGATTAATGTAGTAGACACTGTGCTTGCCCACATTTTTTCCTTATCAGAATTCTGATTTTAAAAACTATCCATTCTGCCCCATGTATATATATATACACCTCATGTGTCTCAGAGGAAGCAGATTCTACTTTCAGCTCCAGCAGACCCAAATGACCTAAGGGTTACCCATATCCTCTACCAGTGACTGGGTCAAGGATGGACAGGTCTAAGCCCCTTTAGATCAATGAGACCCAAGCATCTGGTGGCAAATCTTGGGAAAGCTTTTGCATATTAAGAGAGGGCCCCTGGCATCCTGCCTGACTCCTCACTGCATGTAAATGAAATTGAACAGGGCCCCAACTGCTACTGGCAACCATCCCATGACCAGGAGGGCAGCCAGCCCTAAGATGAAGCCAATGCTGTGGTTGAAAACGGGAGGAAAAAACCAGAGGTTCTTGGTGATGCTACAGAATCACTGGAACAGAAATACTGGAGCCCTTTTTATCAGTAGACTTCATATATAATGATTCAACACATTTTCTTATTGTTTAGGTCATTTAAAGTTAGATTTTCAGTTATTTGCATCTGAAAGCTAAAGAATGGTCCCACTCAGCGTTCTTTCATTCAAAACAGTCTGTATTAAGTAGGTACCAAACAAACAGGCCTTGATACTTATTTAATCTATAAGTCTTAAGATTGATTTATCTTTCCTATTTCAACAAAGAATAAATCTTTAAAAAATAATTTATATCTTATTATACTTTTCCAATATTTGAGCTGAACTGTATTTAAAAGTTTATGTTCATTGCAGTCACTTCATTATTTATTCAAAGTTTTTGCTGTAGGCTTTGTCTTGAATGTGTAAGACCATTCGCCGGGCATAAAAGTCCCTATATTCCTCTGGTAATTCAGCCAGGGTTTTTAAGGCTCTGTCCAAAATTTGTGCAGCTCTTGATGCTGCTGTGGGATCTTTGTTTCCATAGGTATCTGTTTTATCATAGCATTCAGATGGAAGGTGCTTCCAGAAGACATTCACTCCCACTCCAAACTCTTCAGAAATTACATTATGGAACCATAAAGCTGGAGAAATTTTTAAAAAAACAAGTTAAAAATAAAAGCTAGAGTTAAAAAAAAAAAAACCCAAAATGTCAGTGAAATATCACGAATTGCATATAGCCAATGCAAGAAATAATTCTTGTAACTAGATCCCTTCGTTAGCACACTCCCAGCTTTTAACAGAATCATTTTAACTTTTATGAATTGCCAACCAATTTAAAGTGTCAATAGCATAACTCTACATTTAAAACCTTTGGAAGCAGCAATTTTTCCTTTTAACTTGAAAGGCATAATAAAGTTCTATTTGTTTTATGGTTCTATAATTTGGGGCTGTGTTTTGTGTTACTTGTTTACACTTCCTGAGTCACACAACCACATCAAAAGTATTTATTTTTTATACACAGAACATTTCAATTATTTGAGTATCTTTGACCTTTTCTGACTCAGTACAGTACTTTTATTCTCAAAGACTTCCTGTTCAAACTGCAGATGGTTTCCTAACTTGCTTAAATTTGCATTCATTGTAACCTCCTCAGTTTTATCCTTCTAATGCAATTATAATCACTGTATTTTTTCAGCTTCTTTACAATAAGTATATAAAACTAAAGCAAATATTTTGGTGGTGGAGAGGATGAGTAAACTTTTATCACATAGCTAATTAATATTTTACTTCCACTAGAAAGTTTACTTCTTTGTTTTCAATTGAGCCCTAAACATTTTCAAAATATAGGTGCTAAAGGAATACTAAAGCAGTGCCACGTAAAGATGAAATACCAGTCACATCAGGAGAGGTCTAATCTTATGAAAGGGAGAAGGGAAGATGTACAACACGCCAAATTTTAGAAACAAACTCATTCTAAGAGGGCTCTAGGAAAAACAAAAGCTTAAAATATTTTGATTTACAAACTAGTTTTCAAACATGGTTTTAATCTAACTACTTTTTCTTTCAAAATATTTTTTTACTTATTCAAAATAACAGAAACAAAGCTAACCATTCTGTTAAATTTAAATCCAAAGATGGGACTTACACTTTTTTTCAAAATACATGCAAATAAATGTTCAGTATTTCTGGTTTTGTTTTGTTTTCCTTTTTTAAAGTTGTGTACAGAATAAGGGAAAACCGTATAGCCCTTAACATCCTCTCAAGATACAAAACACCAAAATGCAAGTAATGGCAATGGATTTAAAAAATAGTGTGCTAGTTGTTTTCAATGAATAAAAGAAGTCAATGTATCAAATTTTTACACATAACTATGGGAAGGACATTTTATCAGGCCCTTTGGGGAACACAATGATTTAACAAGACATGGTTCCTTGTCCTCAAAGAATTTATAATCTAGCCCCAAATGAGATCATCATATTTTTATTAATACTTTTTAAACTTAATCACTGAAAAGAGCTATTAATGATTATAAATATATTAACTTAGATACAGAAAATACAATTATAGACATAGAATTTGTTAATGAACCTCTTTAATCTTAATTATGATTTTTATAATCAGGTATTCAGTTTGCACAATTATAGATGTTAAGATCACTGGTTACTAACAACTACTAATGCCTATTTACCGTTTAAAGAAATTAAGTGACACTAATTCAGACTACAGAAAAATAATGCATACCAAAGACATCACAGATGATGAGATTACAACATTTTGATATTTAATAAAGTCTCTAATCTGTGTTGGCTCTGAAATATATTTACTATTTCTTGGTAAATACTTAAGTGACATAGTTCTACAATGTGTAAATTTTAAAAATAAAAAGATTTTAAAACAACCACCAGGTACAATTTTTTCTCAGTATAAAGTATCTTGCTTAATATCTTTTAATAAAATAACTTAAGAGTATAGTATTACTTTATAGGTTGTCTTTGAAAAACAAGGCTTAATTTTATAAGAATTTACCTAAGCATACTTTAAATACACAGACATTTTGTGTATAAAAATCATCTTGTATAGGACAGGATACATATAAAAAATATACTTTTGCAAATCATAGTGGATGAATGACAGAGTACAGATGTTATAAACAGCAAATTACTGAGGTCTAGAACTCTTACCAGGAATGAATAATACATCTCCAGCTTTGAGGGAACATTCGTACCATCTTGCCTTGGAAAACAGTGGATATTTAGCTAAGTCTGGGTTATCTATATTCAGTACTTCTGATTTAGTACCTGAAAAGTTCCAAAAAATAATAATAATATAGATTGAGTAAAGTTAGCATTTTTTTAAAAAACAGTAACCACAAATATAAATTTGAAAAAGTAATTTTTTCTGTATGGTTACTTACTGTACCCATTACTATTCTCCTAAAATCTAAGATAATTCTCAGTGACTCAGCCTTTATTTATAACCACTGACATCCAAGTAATTAAGATAATTTGGAAATCTCATTCTTCAGATAGCCTATCATCACATGTATATACGTACACGGAGAATACAATACATCACAATTAGGAAGAAGCCCTAAAAAGTTTTTCTATGACAATGAAGAAACTTCTAAAAAAGACTAATTGAATAAAAGAGACTTTAGAAATACAAACTTAAAAAAATAGTACCTGATAAATATAAATATTGGGCATCTCGGGGACTGAACAGTACAACACGCTTTTTTCCTGTCACTTGTATTAAGAAGTTATCCATTACCTGAAGATAAATAAGAACTTAATGATAACCAGTTATCTAAAATTCAAATAAACAGACCCAACAGTATTCCAAACAGTTAACTGCAAATCCTATCCTTTAATAAAAACCTGACTCACTACCTAAAACTCTCATGGTAATATTTTAACAACGAAAACATTTACATTCCAAACAAAACTGTGGCTTTATTACAGACATTTCGGCAGCACTGCCTTACCATGGGAAATCTGAAGTCAGACCTGCTTTGCCCCACCATTATGACAATGAATGTTGCTACACCTATTTGAGGCTCCCTTTGTAAGTATCTATTTTATGTCTCTGTCAAGGAATGCTATAAGGCCGACATCAGACAACAGACTGAAAGCACTTAGCACTTAGGTGTTGGGAAAGTACATGGTTCTGCTGTTGCAACCATCGCTAAACCCTCCCACCGTACAGCCAACCATAATTTGATTATAGGTGTGAATCTTGATTTCCAAATTATTTCTATAGACTGTGACTTGGCAAATTTTCTTGATGAACTAATTAATGGAGTTTTCCTATGTATGTAAGGGTACACTGCATTAGTAAAAATTTTGAAAAATGTTAAAAAGGCAGAGCTACCTACTTCTCAGCTAAAGAATTAAAATATATACTAAGCAAGATATATTCATGATTATGTATATATTACTTTTACCTAAGCATTTCTCCTTTTACCACTAACCCTTGACTTATATAAACTTTTAACTGCGTAACTGGAAGTTCTTTGACTTATTTTTATTTTCAATTTAAGAAAAGCTTTATAAAGGGATACTACATAAAATTTTAAAAAGTTATTGACTTTAGTTAAAAATGTATGAATTATCACATCATTTTCTCACATTATCATTCATATAAATAAAATCTTAAAAAAAAAACCTAAGACTTTATATATCTATCTCATTTAATTATAGAGCTATGTTAAAATCCTCCCAAGAGGTCCTCAGCTGAATTATACAACGCATTTATAAAACCTTATTACATCTGATTTAGAATTTTTAAAAATATTCTTTTATCTTTAGAAACCTATTAGGTATTGCTTTAAAGCCTTCTAAATTTCTCCACCCAACACCAAACCAAACACAATACTGTTTTTAGGTATTTATATGCATATATTTAAGCAAATAAAATTATAACACCATAGAATAAATGAATGATCAAGATCAATATTCTACACATCTTGCTGCTCAATAGTTTACATTTGACATTCTCAAGGGATATATATCCTAAGACCTTCAGATACCCCCAAATTCTCATAACTAGAAATGGCTCTCCACAAGCTTCCGCCTTTCTCCTAAATAAAGGTTCCATTCAGTCATGTGTATGTCAACATCCTCACAGATCACAAACTTAACACTTTTTCTACTTTCACAATTTTCCCCCTCATCTGGTGCCCATTTTTCACATTTAAAAAAACTACTTTATAAAATTTAGTAAATATATAATGAACTAAAAACAAGACCACAGGGAAATGCAAATGTGAGAAACTAACTAGGCTTTGGCATTAGCTAAATAAATAATTCACTCCTATACTACCGCCTTGCAGAGCACCCGTTTTCAAATTTCGTATTTCAACAAATTATATGTTAAAGATCTTTGGGGTAGCCTACAGAAAGTTAAAACTGTGAATATTAAGTCTATAAATTCTAAAGGGCTATTGTAGTTTTAAAATTTCTCATTTATGTATCATACATCATAGTGGGTCCAAAGCTGTAACCCTGGTGAGCTAATTCGAAAAACACTGGAAAAGAACTGCTCTTCTTTGAAGAATTGTGGAAACTTAATATCTCCTTCCAATAAAGGAAACTGCTTTCTGATATCTGCAACATCCTGCATTGAAAGAAACACAGGGAGAACTTTAATTATAAATACAATATTGGCATAATGGTTACTTTATCTAAGGCTGCCAACAGAACCCATATTAAGGAGGAATGGGGCAAAACTGTTTGTTCACTGCTTTAAAATATTAGGATGTCATAGTCAACACATGATCTTTCTTTTTTTAAAATTTTCTTTCTTTATTTTTTATTCAAGTACAGTCAGTTATAATGTGTCAATTTCTGGTGTACAGCACAATGTCCCACTCATGATCTTTCAAATGAAGGAATGACAGACTGCGGAACAAGACTGCAGATTCAACAATATCACTATTGTTAAGCTTAATATGCTTCATTAATAGAAAAGTTCTTCCTACTTTAAGCAAGAATCATATAATTGTCATTTACTCTAATATTAAGTACTTTAAGTTTAGAAGTCATCAGCTTGAATGTTAACAGCTATGTAAAGCCTGTGGGTTCTACTAAGAGAGAAGACTAAAAGAAGGTAACGAAATTACGGTGTCATGAAGGGAAAAAATATAATCTGACTTGATCATTTTAGAGACCACTACTTAATACTGTGTCCATATTAATTTGACTCTGAATACATATCAAAGCTTATATAATGAATTATTCAGGACTTTATAATTATTTTAGGTTATATTTTATTAGCTGAATGGCCATCTGTATAAAATACAGTAGAATTAGTTTCTTAATTGTGGAGATATTAGAGTAGATGACTCTTTACATTCAGAATTCTTACCTTTCTAGGGTCTTCTCCAAGTGATCGAAGATAGTACTTCTCATCCTTAAATATTCCGAAGAAAAATAATAACAGTGTTCACTTAAAAATATGAGAATGCAATCTAACCCAGTTAAGTCATTTTTGAAAAAGTTGTTTTCTTACCCTTTCTACTAATGCTCTCTGGTGGCCATATGAAGAACTGTTTTTATTTGCTGCTTGTAATAATGACTGAATCCACAGAGCATTAGGTAAATTCTAAAGGCAGCACACACATACTACACCTAAAGCCACAATGCTTAATTTAGACTTTATATTCCAAATTAGTTAGGATTTTAACAGTGTCCTAAGACTTAAAAGAATTCTCATTTGTATAGCACACGTGATCTCAGAGTACTGTTGAGGTCCCAAACAGACTTCATGAATACAATACAAATGCAGAACAGAAGCTAAATAAAATACTTTATACTTCCAAAAATAAATTTTTAAAAAAACTGAAACATTGCATTTTATCAAGCTAAGCTTATCTCTGATCACATAATTCTGAAGCCAAATCCTTAACAGTCAGCTCATGTATGAAACAGAAATATGTCATTTCATAGCAGTAAATTTAAGTTGATGCTTTAAGAAACTGTCATTTATAACTTCACTGAGTAGCTCCAATAGGCAACTATTTGAATTATAAAGCATTGTACTGCCTGCATTTCCTGTAAGAATCAGAGAACTGAGATACATCAGGTCAAGCACAGGGGCAGCCCAACTCAAGGACTCTGCCTCTTTTATACCTACACTGACCATTAAAACACAAACTTCTAAATATTTCTTATTTACCTTTACAATATAATACACATCTGGGATCAAAAATTTAATCAAACTCCTAGATTCACTGTTTTTAGAATTTTAACTAGTACTATATCAAATAAGCTTCAGAGACTTATTACTGGCTGAATGGATTTCAAAGTCTGTTCTTCAAAGTTCTAAGGTCTTTCCACCACTTCTAATGTTTCATGATTTCAAAAATTAATTCATGATTTAAAAAATTAATTCATGTGGCAGATACTGAGATGCACCGCTGATCCCCCCACAAGAAAGGATTCATTGTTTAGTTGTAAGGAGTGTGATTAACTTACAGCTGTCAGCTGTTAATTCCTTCAGGTCCACCTCACCCTTTGAACTAAAGGTCATGCTCTTCTTGGGGTAGCCCCAACCAGTGACTAAGCAAGATGGAAAAAGGCCTAGACACTGCTACCCAAGACAGGACTCTTCTAAGAGACATTCTGCTCAGGAGTTCCACACTGAGCTGGCGCAGAGACCGTCGGCTCTGCATCACTGTCTGATGGCTCCCCTACCCAATCCTCTCCTCTCCCTTCACAGGTATTCCCCAATAAAACTTTTGCCCTCCTAATTCCATCTTAGCACCTGCTTTCTCGAGAACCAAACTGACAGTCCATATTCTACTTATTTACACACAACCCCTAATTTTTGGACTTTAATCCCTTTATCTTGTCTGTATTTCTTTTACTTCACTTGACATTTCATGGCTATTTAAATCTGTGCTGCTTCCCTTGGACAGGAAAAGTATCAAAGGGCAACTGAACACATATGTTAAAGCATGGCTAAAAAGTGAAAGAACATTTTTCAGGAATAGCTAATGGACTGTTTTAGTAGACATTCTAGTCATACTATAGAATCACAGAGCTCAGGAGTTTGTAGGGATACTAGTGGATCTAGTGTAAACATTACCTGATGAGAGAACTGTGAAAATGCAGCTCTTTTTGCAACCAAACTGACCACCAGCCCAGCTGTCTCAGATGCAGACAACAGATTTATTCAAAGCTTAAAAAGCAATTTTAAATGTGCTTTTGAGATAACACAGTAAACTTTTTTAAAAAATGTATTTATAAAAGCCTCAATGCCTTATCTCAAGAAATTTAATTGAATTATTTAAAGCTGGATTATAATGTAGGTAAGTAGAATTCTTCTGCATTTAATCCTGAACAAATGTTATAGGAAATACACACAATGAAAATCATGTTGATAATAACAATAATAAAATACAGAAACAGTCTAATAGTAAGATATGAAAATAAAGTTCTCCATTAGTATTTGAACTTAGCATATCAGACCAACACATTTTCAAAGGAAATAATATTAATTGCTAACATTTAGTGTGTAGTTCCTACATCTCAGGCACTGTGCTGTACTCTACAGATTTTATTTAGTTAGTCACAAAAATCTTATGGATCTAATAAATAGCACAGCTACAATATATGGAAGGCTACAGCTCTTACATAGCTAATGTTCTTTGAGAAAATAGCTTAGTATATACATACTAATGCTTTCTTTAAAAAATGTGTTAAAAGCAATTACCTCTGAAATAAAGAATTCTCTATGCTTTTCTTCAGCTGCTCTCTGGACCAACTTGTCAAAAGGTAAAGTTCTGAAATAAACGCAAAAGAATCCTTGGACTTAGTAATAATAAATCAACTAGTAACACTCTAGTTACTCTTTCTCTCTATATATATGCTTGTTGGAGTTGGATATGATCTTCTGTTTTATGATATCCATAATTTTTATTATAACCCATTATGTGGAATTCTAAATTTTCAAAATTCATTTAGTGGTAAGCTTACTTGACCTAGGTGGTCTGAAGTTTTGATTTCAAAAATTAAAGATTTTTAAATATGGTACAGAAGGATTCGTCTCATGTTAATATACTCCTATTCCAAGCTGCTGTTGGAAATACACAAAATTTCAAGCTGTTATTGTTACCAATTTTCAAGTATCATGGCAAAAAAAAAAAAAAGACACAAGAAGTCTTGTGATGAATGGGACAAACTGCTAGTGCTCCTTTGGAAGAGACAACAGGCAAATGGTCCAATGAATACAAAGTCCCTCCCCCTCTCACCAATCTTCCTGCCTTCTGGCACTACCACACAAAACTTCTCTCATCCTCTTGCACCATTGTCTATCATTTCAGGGCTCCTGAGGAATAGCTCAAGAAGAAACCCAGTAGCGACCAAGTTTTATTCTTCTTCAATATTTCTGCCCAAATACCCATCTCCTGTCATCCTGGTGAACAGGGCTAAACATCATAGAAGGAAAGTTTGTTTCCTTATCTCTCTTGAGCCTGGAGGGCTATCTTTTCTCTAGGTCATTCTATCCCTTCAACCTTCTAAAATCAAAACTGTTCACTGCCAGAAGAGGATACCTTATCAGGAACATCGAGACAGTGAAGTCTTCAAAAGCATCTGAGGCAAAACACTCCCCTCTCCTCCTGCACTGCACTCCAGCCTCCACACCTCTGATTAAGAGTTGTAACCTTTCACTGTTACTACCAAATGTCTTTCCACTTGAAATCTGTACTGAGGAGGTGAAGAGAAAGGGTTAGCCCTTTCTCCTCTGTAAGATGACCTTGCAATGTTTTCCTAGAAACATACTGGGTTAAGATAAATGTGAAATATCAGCTGTTAGATCAAGTAATGTTGTTTATTATAAAAATCACCCTTGACTGGTGAATTATATCTGGACTAGAAGGGCTGTTAATCGACTACAAACACTTGTTAGGAAGCAGAGGATTTGGTGTCCCTGTGTGCAATATAATTTAGTAACTGAGTATGTACCTAGAAGCTAAGTTCATGAGCCGTTTCACGTTAGTGGTTTCTGTGGACTATGTGGCTTAACAAAGCTAGTCTTGCCTCTAGTCTTGCGCCCTTCTAAGTAAGCTGTCACTCGGTGAGCCAAAAAGCAGAACCTGGATTGGTGTAAGCACTCTCACTGATACTATCCTGCCAGAATGCTGTTTCCTGCCTTGTATCCTTTTGCAAAGCTAAGTGGATCTGATGACAGATTATGAACTAGTGGGTGTCAATGTGAATTTGAGGACACTGCTGATAATTCTGTAGAGTGAGCACAGCAACAGAGAAGAAAGGAGTCTGTCATCTACTCAGACCAATCTCCTACTATAGTTTCTGCCTAATAATATCAACAAATGTATTTGTTCGGTGTTTTCCATCTCTGACCTCACCATTTACCCTTCACTCTTAGCAAAGCATCTTTGAAGAGTTTGGGAACAATGTGGAAACCTCTCTGGCCCAGAGCTACCTCTGTAATTGGTGTAGTTTCCAGGGTTTGCTTTTTAACTAGAGAACCTCAGACCTTTACAAGAACAGGCAGATAGAGTAGCTCAGTCCAGAGAATCAGAATGTGGTTGCCTCCAGCAACCTTCTCCCTTAGGTAGTGTCAGAGCTTCTGCAAAAGCAAAGCTGAGAGGTGGGGAAATGAGGTTATATGAATTGCGAAATTCCTTGGCCTTGAGGTCTTATCTATGCATAGGATAGATGCAAAAAGAAGGGCATCTGATACAGAAGTTCCACCTGTCTGGACTGACACACAGACTGGTAAGGGCGGTAGTATCAAAGAAGGGTTAGAATCATTAGGACTCCATGGAGTCAGGGAAATTTGAGTACAAGTTCTGGTTCCATCATTTCAAGCTATACAACCCTGGGTCAGTTATTTAACACTTTCAAGCTTCCATTTTCCCATCTGTGTAATTATTATTTAAAAAATCTACTTCACAGATTGTTCTGAAGTTTAAATGAGTAATCTAGGATGCCTGATAAAGGACAGATGGTGGGGTTAATAACAATAATATGGCAGCATGCAAGTAGTTACCAACATTTAGAAAAAGAAGAAGAAAAATTAGGTACTGTCCTGCTCCCCATTTTGGAAAGGCTGCTTTGCAAAATCAAGATTAGGAATGACGAAAGTACAATACACAATGAAAACAGGACGATGACAGGAACTAGATGATGTGATAAGTAGAAGCAGCAAACCAAAGTTTATATAAGATTCAGACTTAAAAAAAAATCTACGACCATGAGAATGCCAACACTACACAAGGCTCTTTTTTTTCATAGTATACTGTCTCTGGAAGACTAGTGAGAGGTAGTAAGAGGAAAGAAATCAAAGCTAAGACTTGGAAACATACTTATCTTCAAATGTTCAATAAGCAAAAATGCAACCTTAAACTGAAGTGATAATAATGATACACGTGTGTAGGATTTCTCAACTTTCTAGCCCCTCTTTGGCCTAGATGCCTCCCCTCTTTCCTACTCCCTGACAACTGCCAAAAATGACCAGATCTATTTTCTTTCTTCCTCTAAGAAAATAATCTTGCAATTCTTTAGTAGCTGTAGTGAAAGGCTTGGAGGAAGCTGGGTTAGGAACTATTACATAATATATGCGCTTCAAAAACATGTTTTGAAAAGTTTATAGGACATGACACAATATCAAGGCAATTCAAGATGAAGTTTCAATACCCACTTGTTAAGGCACTGGGCTCCCCGAAAAATAAACATCATTAACTGCAGGCTGAAAAATGCTCATCATTCCACCACTTTCTTCCACTTTTGTGATTTAATAAAAAATGAAAAGTTCTTACAACTTGGAAAAACTTATGGCAATTAAATTCAATTAATGGCCTATTAAAAACTGAAACTATAATGGTGAATATTCAAAGGATCAAAAACCGAGAAATGCTTTGGCAGGCTGCTATATGAGCTTGGAAAAGTCTAATGAGAAAAGAATGCCCCTGGACATTAGAAGCTCTGTTTAACTCATCTCCAAACTCTGGAAGGAACAGTAAGAGCTACCTTTCTTTAAAAATCAGTCTTTTGTGAACGACATGGTTTTTCAATAGACTGAATTTGCTGGGAACTGCACGTGCTCAGAATTTGAAAGTTGTTTGTTTTTAAATTTAACATTTTTAATGAAATTCAAGGGATTAACTCATGGGAATAAATAGTGTATTAAATCTATAAGACTTAAGATTAAGATTACAGTCTTTAAGCTTTCAAGTTTAAACATTCAGCAGCTTTTAAGTATTTCTTACTTTTAAAGATCCCAAGGCATGAAATGGTAACCATTAAAGTTATTTTGTGAAAGGAGAACTTTTTTTAAAGTTATCCAAGTTGATGAAAGATTATACCAAACATAGCAACCACTTGTCCTATATTTCTGGAAAGGGCAGAAAAAAAACATGAGCTTGTACTTATCTAAAAACAATTTGGAATTAGAAAATGTTCCAAAAATAAGAGCATTTAAATTCAAAATAGGTTATGAAGAAAAACCTGAGAATTTACTACTCTAGATAACAATTACTATTGTGGGAGGATCAACTAATTAATTAAGCACTGAATGAATACTGCACACCCAACTTTAGATGTAATCTAACTCGAGTTACAAAAATGCCCTGTTCCCTCCATGACTCCAGGAGGTATTGGGCATACACTCTTATTTTAAAAATGGTCTTTGTCTTTGTATAATTATGTAAGCTCAGAATTCTCGTCTTTCAAAAGCCATTCTTTAAAAATCAGTAAGCTATGCCATGATTATATCAAACTAGACAAATGAGGAAATGCCATTTGGTCTTTGTACAATGCAAAAATACCTTAAATGTTTAAAAAAAGTTATCTGTATCCCCAGAGTAAACCTCAGAAGAAAATACCTATATACAAAGTTCTTACTAATGAAGTCCATCTGGGCAACTGCAGCAACATGAATCTTCACCTCTTTCCTCCCTCCGACTTGGCTTAGGTAATCCACTGTCCATTTGCTTGTACATGCCCCCAAATCAATTCCTTCCAACACTAGAGGCTTTCTCTGTAAGTGTGGAAAAAACACAATAAAAAATTAAGGAAAACCAAGAATATAGCAGGAGTTGTATTTGGTAATAAAAGGACAAAAACAAATAAGAAATGATTCTTGAGCCCAAGATGCTCAAACGTAAACTTTTTGGTAATTTATGCTGTAACTGAAACAGGAGGAGCACCCATGTAATATAATTAGAACAAAATTTCAGCAACAAAACCAAACAAAACAGCAGTAGCATTGTAAGCTTAGGAACAAGAGAAATCTCAACATTATTTAAAACATCTTCATGAGTGTTATGTATGACAAAAAATACAAATGATTAAAATTTGTACTTAATATCAAATATTGTTTGTAATTATTCAATACCATTCTAAACTTACGGAAAAGTTGCAAGAACATTATAAAGAATTCCCATATACTATTTACTCTGATTCACCAGCTGTTAATTTAACATTCTGCCCCACTTACTTTACCATTTGCTCTCACTCTCACCATGTGTGTATAGAGAGAGACATATTAAAGATAATTTAATTTTTTTCTGAACTATTTCAGGGTAAATTGCTGATATCATGATCCTTTATCTCTAAAATTCGAGTATATTTTCTGAAAACAAAGACACTCTTTTACATAACCACAGAATACTTATCAAAATTATATTTAACACTGATATAATACTTAAGTCTGTACCTAAATTTTGCTAATTGTCTTTATAACAGCCTTTATATTTTTCCTATTTCTGAGATGTCACATTGCATTTAATTACTGTATCTTTTAATCTGAAACAGTTCCTCAGACTTTTTCTTCTAAGACCTTGACATTTTTGACTAGCACAGGCCAGTTATTTTGTAGACTGCCCTTCAATTTGGGAGTATCTGATGTTTCCTCATGATGAGATTCAAGTTATACACTTCTGGAAGGAATGTTGTGCCCCTCTCAGTGCAACATGGGAGGTGGCACACAATATTTTCCCTATTATTGTGATGTTAATTTTTATCAACTGCCTAAATCAAGGATTGCTATGATGAGTGTAAAAACTGTGATTTTAAAAAACCACTCTATCATCTTCTACGTGTGCTAGGCGATATTCTAAAGTCAAAATCAGTTCTAATTTCTCCATTCATTTTATTCACTGAGCTATAATCTACAGGATATAATTTTCATGCTCAAATTATCCCAGATTTGTCCAGTAAGAGCCCCTTCAAGCTGGCTCTTACGACTTTTTACCTGAGCACTTCAACACTTTATGGCAAAGTAACACAACCCGGGATCCTTTCACATCTCTGTCCCAGCCCTATAATCATTTCTTCTAGTGGGGAATGCTAGTTAGAAACCATGATCTGGGTGCTAGTACCACACTGTACTGATTTCTTTAGCTTTATAGTAAATCTTAAAGCTAGGTAGTTTAAGTCCTCCAACTTTGTTCTCTTTCAAGTTTGCTTTGGATATTCTGGGGCCTTTGCTTTTCTCCCAGCACAGTTTTTAAAGTGAAAAGTTTTTCTTTATTTTGGATCATATCCAAAGCACCCTTCTTTACTGACCTCTAAGTAGAAAGGAGCAATGTGTTCATTGCCATTGGTGTGTCATTACTTCTAGTTCTTCTCAGGGGACAGAGTTAGGAAGTACATGAAGGTGTGTATATTCTCACTCCCTCCTCCCCAAATATACACACGCCACATATGCATATAATTATGTCTATTCCTCTCTCTCCATATATACTACAAACACAAGTGCAATTAATGGATGTATGACGAACCATATTTCCAATACTGATACCTCTGAATTCTGATCTTATATCACAAGATTTATTCTAACCTTTACTATTAACAAATACATAACCTCCCTTCTCTTAGTGAGAAACCTGGTTCCTATCATCCTCAATGTTTAATCAATTGTACAATCTCAGGAGTCACAATAAGTACTTTTACAATTGTGAAGTCATACCACTATTTAAAAAGCCTACAAACTCGAATTCAGTATTGTTTACAGTTCTTTTTGTTTTTAGACTGAGGCTATATAATCAAAGTACTGTGTTCAAAAGTGGATGGGGGAATGGGAGAGAAGCTCAGTGGCAGAGCGCATGCTTAGCATGCAGGAAGTCCTGGATTCAATCCCCAGTACCTCCACTGAAAAAAAAAGTGACTTGGGGTTACTTCTCTTCTTCCCCCTTACTTAGGTTTATTTGCTACTTTTATATTCTATATTAGAGTTTGATTTTTTAAGAACTATTCCTCATGCTTGTTAGTTTTATTATGACTGTTACTTTAGAATGGAAAACATTAATGGGATCTCCAAAGTCAAAATTAAATAAAAAGGTCCCCACATCTACATTCACCCACCTCGTAATCTCTCATCCCCTATAGATAACCAGTCTCACTGTCTAGCTTACAGTTACTCTATTTCTTTCTTGCAAAGTGATAAAAAATAATAGTATATACCTCCTTATTTCTCCTCTTTTTTACACGAAAAGAGTCTTATTATGAATTTTCACTTGTATTTTGCTTTTTTTTTCAATCT
This sequence comes from Camelus dromedarius, assembly GCF_036321535.1. Lineage (NCBI taxonomy): Eukaryota > Metazoa > Chordata > Mammalia > Artiodactyla > Camelidae > Camelus > Camelus dromedarius. The sequence continues at coordinate 72,426,427 of NC_087439.1, read as the reverse complement.
AAAAATATATCCTGGAAATCACTGCTATCAGTTCAGATTATCTCCCTCATTCTTTTCTATGGCTTAGTATACCACAGTGTAAACAATTTAATCAATCAGTATCCTATGCATAGGTTTTTAGGTTATTTGCAATAATGTGCAAATATAATAAACACCAGATATTTTCATACTGTTGGAGGTGTACCCCCAGATTAACCTCCTAAAGAGGACTTCCTATATTAGAAACACATCTGCAGTTTTGTTAGACATGCCAAATTCCCCTCCATGACAGTTGAACCACTTGACATTAAATGTGAGCATGCCAGTTTCTTCACAGACTCACCAAGAGTGTATTATTAAAGCCTTTTGATTTTTGTCTACATGATAGATAAATGGTTTCTCAGTGTAGTTTTAATTTCTCTCATAAGTAAAGTTGAACATCTTTTCATGTGTTGCAGAGGCCATTTTTATCTTTTTGTCAATTGTTCACTTTTTAATCAGATTTTTGACACCTCCTCCCTTAATTTTTAAAAGTTCTTTACACACATGGGCTTTTACTGCCCTTTAATGAAATAAATGTTGCAAATATTTTTCCCAGTTTGTATTTTACATACTCAAATTTTAATCTTTTCTTTTATTATACCTGAGTCATAGTTAAGAAAACCCTTCCACAGAACTGGATTACAGAGACATTTACCCATGTTTTCTTCTAGTACTTAGGAAGTCTGCTTCTACATTTATCTCTGATCCATCTGGAGATTATTCTCATATATGGTGTCAGATATAAATCTAACTTTATCATTTTCTAAATTACTATCCAGTTGTCCAAGCACCATCTATTTAGAAGTTCATCTTTGCCCCAGTGATTTTTAAAATGTCATGTCAATCACATACTAAATTTCCATATGAATGGTAATTTATCCAGAGTCTGGATAAATATGTGTGAGTGTATACATAAGTATATATATGTGTATATACATATGTAACACACACATACATATACATACATACACACACACACACATATATGTGACATTTATCTCCATCCAGACTTTCTATTCTACCCCTCTGGTCTGTCTATTCATGCACCTGTACCACACTGTTGCTTATTAAAACATGTTTAAAAATCTGATAGGACTATACCCCCTCACAGCTTTTCTTCAGTATATCCAAGTAGTAAAGTCTTGTTCTACAATTTAGTTGTTAATTTCTACTTTTATTACATTGTGACAAGAGTGATGTTTGTATTTTATGAAACTCGGTGATGCTCTTTGTGACGTATTCTATGTCTGTTTGGAAAGATTAAATTGCAAAACACTTTTTGCTATGCATGTTACAAAACACTTCCACATACATACATCATTTAATCTTCACAATACTGCCCTGAAGGCATCTTAGACTAACTTGTCCTGCGGTGGGAGTGGGGAGGACAACAACCCACTTAGCACTAGTTCCCGAAATAAATGAAGACTTGAATACTCCCTGTAGGTTGCTAATTTCTGAAGGAAAAAACCTAATTCCTGACTCTTGTGATACTCAAACTGTAGCTCTATAACCACCCTTACAGATGTAAATATCAAGTAAAGTAGCTGGGGAGCAGGAGGCTATCTACCTTGAACAGACTAACTGTAACCTTGTGGGTTTTTTTCTCTAAATATCTTCTGGACTCTTTATTCTCAGTTTTTCTGAAGCCTGGATTCCTCTGCAAAGCACTGCTAGTAAAAACAGTTTTCTCCCCCTTAATATTTTTCTCTGAGTTTTCGGTTAAAGAACTAAGATTCAAATTACACATATAAGGGAGTCGAAAGTGGGAACTAGAACCTACGTTAGTTAGAATCCAAGACCAGTGGAAGTTTTTCGGGGGATTCGGCTCAGTGCAGTGAAAAATTGCTCCTTTGAATTCAGTAACTCGAGTAAACCGACAGGCGCTCATTGCGCCACCAGGGGGGATCCGCGAAACCTCCACTAGAATTTAGGAAGTCGGACTGGAAGATGGGAAGAGTCGGGGGAGGTGGATATTTCCCTTAGTCGCCATGGAAACGGCAGAAGATACCGCGATAGGGCTTATGCAAGGCCGCCCTAAGCAGCGAGAGGTGCTTATTAGGCAAAATATTTCTCGTATTCAGCTCTCCGCCGTCATCCTGCTTCCCTAAAATGTGAAGCAGTTCTCTCTGTAAAATTTAATAGCTGAGCCAGTCAACATCCCCCATGAGCCCTCTCCCTTGGCCGCAGAGTCAACCAGCCGTCTTCAGCCGACAGCAGCCTCGTCCCCACACGCTGGGTAGCAAGAAACCCGTTTGGACCCGCTCGGGTATCCTCTGGCTTCCGGCGGTTCCGTCTCGCGGGAGGGGCTCACCTGAGGGTATAGCTGCTCCATGAATTGCTCCTGCGAAACCCCCTCCAGCCTGGGTACCGGGATGCGACGCCCAGCCATGGTTGCTCGTGCCCGTCCTCTTCAAAGTCCTCGGAACCCCGGCCCCAACGCGTTCCTCCTCGCACGATCCGCCCGGAAACACGACCCGGAGAGAAAAGGTCCGTGAGGACGGCGGAGTCGGCGAGAGCAGCCAGTTCCCAGCGCGGGGCTGGGGCCGGCGGGCCTGTGCCGGAGAGCGGGGATGGGGCGGACCCACCAGAGGTGGCAGCAACAAGCTAGCTTGCCTCTCCAGCCTCTTTCTCCGAATCCCGCTGAAGCGGTTTCCCACCGACTTTCTTTTCCTGCTGCGCAGGTAAGCACAGGGGTGAAAGGTCACAAAAATGGCGCAGGCCGTCTGTATTTTACCCCGGTTGCTACTCTCTCGGCCTCTGTTTGGCTTGGCCGCACGCCTCCGGACTCCCGGTTCGGCCGAGCTGAGGCCGCCGTTGCCTGGACTTTGCTGCTTCTGCTGCCGCCGCCTCGGCTCCGGAGCGGCCCTATTTCCTCGAGTCTCTTGGGCCTCGGCGGCCTTGACGCTGCCTGTTCGCGGTCCCGGGCGTCCCCTGCTCAACCCTCCGGGACTCATCGCAGCCCTCCCTGCTTTCCCTTCCTGCCTTCGGCGAACCTATAGCACTGAGGAGCAACCCCAGCAGCGCCAGAAAACAAAGATGATCATTCTGGGGTTCTCCAACCCCATCAACTGGGTTCGGACTCGAATTTACGCCTTCCTTATCTGGGCCTATTTCGACCAAGAGTTCAGCATCGCAGAATTCTCCGAGGGAGCGAAGCAGGTTTGTTTATTTCCTTGTGGATAATCAGTCAGCCTCTTGTGCATTCAACTTACACGCAACAGTGTTTAGAGGTGAGGTTTCCACTGGGTCTCAAGTTATAAATTTGGGTAGTGACCCAGACACAGAGCCCTCCGACCACTTCCTCACTTAAATTGAGCTTTTGCTTATGTTTGCACTGGCGGCAAGGAATAGGGATTTGATTTGAGTTTCCAGGGTGAAGTCCCTTAATTATGCTTTATGCTCTCTACAGGTTTTGAATCAGATAGAACAGAACAAAGCCTGTTCCTGCCACTTAAAAGCTGTACGGCTTTATTTTTTCTGAATGTGATTTTCTGCAAAATGAAGAGGATAATATTGTTTGAATGCTGATATTGATATATTTACTCCTGTTTTTTTCCCCAGATTATTTCTATAAACACAGCCATTTATATTTATTATGTGATCTCTCAGTTATAAATTAACTGTTTCAGCTTTATATACTCAGTGTCAATATTAACTCCTGCTTTCTGCTTTCCTGAGTCAACTCTTGACTGATTTATGTTTTTATTAAAAAAAAATTAAAAAGCAAAGGGCAAGCTTGATCAATAGCATCATTAGGGATAAACCTCTGCTCATATCAGTTCTCAAAATCTTTTGTCCATGGAGAGGTGAATGGGCAGGATGCTACTGTTCTCCACAATTCCTCCTGATGACCTGAGATCTTGTTTACCTTGTGCTCATTTATGTGTCAATAAGGAATGGAAACCATCTCCCACCAATGACAGGGATCAGGCCTAAGTCCCTACTTCCTCTAAACACAGAGAAGCATGGGGACACTTTCAGTCACTCTCTGATCCAAGTGGTCCTGGCTGTTGGCTATTTTAGCACCTTTCCTTGCTATTAAGTAGTCTCTTCACCCCTTCATCAGCCAGTTTGTATGCAGTTTTGCTTCATTTAAGTCAATTTTTGTGCATTTAACCATTCTGATTTCCATAAGGAATGTTGGATCATCCATGACAAATATTTAGTAATTCCATTAAGCCAGTGGTTACTTAATGGACCTTTCAGATCAAGCAAGTCAGTTTTTCAGCAACTAAGATTTGAAAAGACATGGCCCAAAAACCTTCTCCCTTCTCAATCTCATAAGGCAACTGTACCTTCCTTTACGTAGGTATAAATTCTAGGGCTTGGGAATAATCTGGTACAAAAACATTGGCTAGCTTATCTACTTTCATGGGCTCAACTTGCCCTTTCTCCATAGGTTAACCTCCCAGCAATAAGATGTTATCTTGGGTTGTGAATATCTAATTATCGATGAGATCATGCGCATTAAGATTTTTCTTTTTTTAATCATAGAATATGAAAACAAAAAGGCACCTAGGGTTCATCATTCTAGTCTAATTCTCCTTCACAGATGATAAAATCGAGTTCCAAAAAGGTGAAACAATTGGCCCAAGGATGCATAGCTAGCAAGTGCTGGGGTGCATTATCCTGTGACCCTCTCTACAAGCAGTCTTGTTCCTCCAGAGTCACTAGAAATTGAAATGGTTAAGTACAATCTAGGCAAGCTTTTTTTAAAAATGATTTTTTAATTGAAGTATAGTTGATGTACAATATTATATATATAAGTTACAGACACACTATATAGTGGTTTATAATTTTTAAAGATTATACTCCATTTATAATTATTACAAAATATTGGCTATATTCCCTGTGTTATACAGTGTATCCTTGAAGAGTATTTTATACCAATCTAGGCAAGCTTTTATTCATCAAGTGAGCCAGAGAAATAGGTAGTCCAATGATATACAATCCTTAAACAGCTTTATTTTCTCTACAGACTCTCCTTTCCATTGTTACGTACATATGATATCTTCTGTATTACTACCATCAAACCACACTAAACATACACTGTTTGTTTTCCTATGTCTTGCCAGCACATTTTGGCCTTTTCTATGAAAGCGAGGGCTATTTCCTAGAAGCCTGTTTAGGTTAGACAATCTTACATCATCAAAGCCTTATCAGGGCAGCCTCCTAAGGGTTCATTACTACCTTATAGGATAGTTTGCTCGGGTGTGATCTTCTTTGGCCACACAAACTACAGTCTCATGGTTGGGTTTCAACATGTTAGTTACTGTCTTTGTTTCTTTTTATCAAGTATCACCCGTCATCCACATACAAAAGCTTACTAAAATATCTAGTGTCTCTGAACCCTGAGGGCCTCTGAAGTGTTTGCAAAGAATTGAATCCTTGAATCCATTTGGAAATGCACTTTTTCTCAAAATGCAGCGCCATCATTGTACTAGTTTGCTAGGGCTGCCACAACAAAGTACCTCAGTCTGGGTGGCTTACACCACAGAACTTTATTTTCTCACAGTTCTGGAGGCTAGAAGTCCAAGAACAAGGTGTTGGCAGGCTGTTTCTCTGAGACCTCTCTCCTTTGTAAATGACTGCCTTCTTGCTGTGTCCTCATGTGTATTTTTTCTCTCTACATGTGTGCCCCTGGTGTCTCTTTGTGTGTCCAAATCCCCCCTTTTAAGGACACTCGTCAGACTGGATTAGGGCCCACACTTATTTGACTTAATCACTTCTTTAAAGGCCGTGTCTCCAAATTTAGTTACATTTTCAGGTGCTGGAAGATAGGGCTTCAACATATAAATTTGGAGAAACACAATTCAGCTCGTAACAGTTATACAGTATTATCTCTCTGACATCCTGTGCATTCTCTTTCTCTCGCCAGTTCTTCAAATTTCATCTTGGATGTTACTTCCTTGAGGAAGCCCACTCTGGTCCTCCCTGATGGCATAAGTGCTCACTTATATGCTCCCAAATCATCCTATTCTTATCCCTATCATAATTCTTGAACTTGTCATTTTACTCCCCTCTCCCATCCCCTGGAACACAGGTAGAGTTTTATGCACAGTTCCATTCCTCATTGCTAGGAATGTGGAGGATTGCAGCTGCTTCCCTCTGCTTTAAAATGGGATCTCATACTTCAAAGTTGGGATCTACAGTCTTAGACTGTGCAAACTTGTTATCTTTTCTCCCCCTTTCCCATATCTGCCTTACCCATCTTAATGAGGCTCAGCTGCAACCCAGATCTCCAGACTCCCAGCACCATCTAGGTTGTGCTACTTCCCAGCTACTGTGTGTTCATGATCAAGAGGGGGTCATGTAACAGTCACGATGGCCATTACTTCATCATTATTTTAAGAGGAAATATATAGAAGATTTTTTATTGAGGACCTAGTATGTATACCACACATTATCTTTTCCCAGGTCCTTACAGTGGATACATTGTTAGCAACCTGTTCATTTACTGTGGTACATGTGGGAAGGCCATATGAGAAAAGAAAAGTCAGTCAACTTAGGAGTCATGCCTAATATCCATATCTTAGTGTTTGACATTATTTATTGCCTTTATCATAAAATAGTCTTTGTTACTATTAAGTATGAGCATTGTATGTTGTATGGTATTTTGAAATAATAATCACTACCCACCCCCACTGTTTTTTTAGGCTTTTGCTTATGTGTCCAGGTTGCTGTCACAGTGTAAATTTGATCTGTTGGAAGAACTTGTGGCCAAAGAGGTAAAGTATACTTTTAATTTTCCTTTAAAAATAAATGTAGTATTCTCTTGAAGTAGAATGATATACATTGTCTTTATTTATGTTTAAAAATAGTATGTGTGCCATCAGCCAAAGTAGAGTCCCTGTATCTTGCCTTTTGGGTACTCGGGGTCATATAAAAGTATAGAATGACTTGCTCCTTAAGGCATAAGTGAGTAAATGTGACGTCTCTCTGTTCTTACAAAGAATGTTCTGTTAGGAATTGTCTAGTTGAATAATTAGATGCTTTTCAGCTTTGCTTTCAAAGATGAATAAATATGGTACTAAATTTAAAAATAGTTTTAGAAAAATTCATTCAGTGAAGAATTCATTTCACTTTTTGAAAAGTTTTTTGAAAATTCAGCAGGTGAACTATGGTTTGCTCTTTCCATACTTAGGCGCTACAGGTATTGAAAGAAAAGGTTACTTCATTACCTGACAACCATAAAAATGCCCTTGCTGCTGACATAGATGAAATTGTATACACATCAACAGGAGACATCTCTATTTACTACGATGAGAAAGGTAATGCTGGAGCTGAGTCAGCTTTAAATGATCCACGATTGTCCAGACAAGCTAAACTAGTGAATAATCATGGAATAGTGGGGTTTTGTTGGTACACGTGGATATTTATAGAACTTCAGAGAAAATAACATATTCATCCTTTAAAGTTCTAGCTCTGGAAGATTTGAGAAAGGATAATAGTTTCTTATGCCTCTCTGTCTAGAACTTTTCCTTAATAATGTTTAATTCACAGAAGAAAATGCTGTCACTAGTTAATGAAAATTGTCTAGAACCAGCTATTCCCATGTCTCAAACTGAAAATACTTGTTTCAGATTTCCTATCTTAAAGGAAACAATTGAGCACTTTGAGTGTCCAGCTGTGTGTTAAATAGGAATAAAGAGTAAAAGAAAAAGTAAATAATGTTAGCTAAAGACTGTTTTGACAGTAACATTAATTCAGAACTCCCAAGTTGGATTTATGTGGAGACAATGAAAATAGTTGAAAGGAACTTTAGCATTTACCTAGTTCTTCTCCTTGTCCTGTTTTCCCAATAGCATTCCTAAAAACGTACTGACTTACTTATTCCTTCTACAAATATTTACCAGACGCACAGGAAATCTAGCCTTTGCTTACACACTTGCCAAGGCAGTTCTGCTAGAGGACTCTTAATAGTGAAAAAAAATTTCGCACACTTGTTAATTTGAAACATTTATAAAGGTACTTTTAATGATAAATATTTTCTTCTTTCCTAATATTTCAAATTGCATCTCAGCACCACAGGTATTACCTGATTTTTGCACAGGGCACTGTCATAACCGCCAGGTGCAGCAGAGTGAATCAGAGTAGAAGTCTTTCTTTTATAGGCAATTGGGGTTAAGTTAATTACTTAGCAAAAAATGTGTTCCTCCCCACCATCTTGTTTTTGCTTTGACAATAGATACCTGTTATCATAATTTTAGAAAAATGCCACAAATTAAAAATAATCCATGTAGTACCCTCAGTCAATAGTACATGCTTAGTGAAAAGTAGTTGGTATTACTGCAGTGCAGAAAGGAGGGCAAATATGTCATAAACCCCAAGAGAAATTTCTAAAAAAAGAACAAAAAATGTGTCAATACAGGTGTCTTAAGTTAGACTAGAATAAGCACAACATTTGATCTGTAACAACTGTATACATACTGCCAATTGCTGGTTTCGTTTTGCATATATGGATGATAGATGATTGTGATTTGTGTTTGTATGTGTGTATGTTTTTTCTCTAAGGAAGGAAGTTTGTTAACATCCTGATGTGCTTTTGGTATCTAACCAGTGCCAACATCCCCAGTGAAACTATAAGCGGAGCCAGTGTTTTCCAGGTTAAGTTGGGGAATCAGAACGTGGAAACTAAACAGCTTCTTAGTGCAAGCTATGAGTAAGTCTAATCACGTTTCGTTGTCTCCTTTCTCTAGAAAATAGAAAGTAGTATGAAGGTATGAAAACTAAAGGGAGCTTTAGGAAGAAAAGGATTGAAATTTGACAAGTTATTTATGAAGAGAGAAAGTCTTAAAGACATACTGGCCACGAAACAGGAGTGTTCAGAAATTAGGAAGAGGTAATATTGCTGAATTTAATTAAACGGTGTTTCAGCTGTCTTTGCTACATTATAAACCCTCTGCAAAACTTGGTAGCTTCAAACAGCCTGCTATTCCACTGCTCAGGAATTTTGGAAAGATTCACCTGTGGGATTTTCTCTGTTCTTCCTGGTATCAACTGGGGTGGCAGGAGCCAGGGGATTCTTTTCCACAGTGGATTCTTTTTCACTCACTCAGGCAGCTCCATGGTGCTCCTTGGCTTCTCCATACAAAACATCTCATTCTCCAAGGGCCTCTCTTCGTCGCTTGGGCTTGTGATAGTCTCAGGCTAGTCACATGTTTAGATGGTGGTTGGCTTCCAAGAGGCAGAAGACAGAAGATGCTAGACTGATAAAAGACTATGTGCAGGGTTGGAACATCATTTCTGCCATGGTTTGCTGGTCCAAGCAGACACAGGCACAAGATCTGCACATTGAAAGGGTGCGGAGAGACACCACCTCTTCATGGGGCAACAGCAAGGTCACACTGCAGAGGAGCACGTAGGATGGGAGATGTAGTCATGGCCACCTTTGGAATATAAAATCTGCCATAATTGGTACATAGACCATCCACTTACTAGACTTGTATTGGCTATCTCCTGTTTACCAAGTACTCTGGTAGGGGTTCAGATACAGAATTAAAGAGTTCCTGCCTAATTATTTAAAAGAGGCACTATAGTGTATTATTATGCTAATAAAATTTGAAACAGTGAACAAGTCAAACAAGTCAGTGGAGACATAGTTTAATATTTTTTTAAAAGGGAGTACTATTATGTCACCAAAGTTATACAAGTTTGCTTTAAAATAATGAACAAATCCCAAAAATGACCTAAGAAAGAAAATATATTCTGTTCACTAAGATAAAGGGAATTATATCTTCATTTTTTCATTTTCTTGAAGTAAAGGCTCTTTCTTTTTTTTTTTGTTTTGAATTTTGCTTTATTTGTAATTACCCAAAATATTCTATATGTTTAAATACTTATTTGATTTTAATCTACTGAATTGTCTCTTTTTTAAGACATCATCTAGAACACTAATCAACACTAACCTTTGGTTCTTCTGACGTTCCCTGCTAAGATCATGGGCAGCTCGTGAACACTGTTTTCAAGGTTGATCTTAGTGCAAGCTCTGCACCTAATCACATAAACCAACTTCCATGGAAGTGCTGTTTTTGTCACCATAGTCCAGTTTATCTCTCCTCACATTAGACCTATGTTATAGCTAGTATTTAACAACAGAATAACATCCAGGTTTCTCTCAAGGACTGGCAGATGTTGAAGTGTAGATCAGTCCATTAGAAATACTTATTTTAGTTGAGAATGCACATGTAATTTTGTGGGGATATTTTTTGTGATCAAGTTGGTAGATTAAACTTTTGTTTTGGTATTTATTTACTATTTACCATTAGCCTTTTGCTAAAAACTGCCTCTAATATATACTTGCAAATTATATAATTATCCAGGACGTGCTTGGACTGATAAAAGATTCACATTATTTGTAACTTTTTCCCTAGATTTCAGAGGGAGTTTACACAAGGAGTAAAGCCTGACTGGACCATTGCACGGATTGAACACCCAAAGTTATTAGAATAAACTTTCTTGGAAAAATCAGCTTATTGGATTTTCAGCAGTTACTATGAAAAACTGAGGAAGAAAAATGTTTGGATCAGTTGCTCTTCCCTTAATCAAGTCTGTGGATTACTTTTGTATTATTTTGAAATACTCCTTATAGTAAGTTGGCATGATACAATAAAGCATTTTCCACAGATCATTATCACCTTTTATAGAAGAGGTCAAAGTTAAAAAATGACAACAGCTTATCATTGGTGTCATTCAGTATCATTTCTAATGTTACATGATATGTATATACACACAAACTAATTTTATAGACAGTAAAGAAGGTATTGGAAAAGACTATACATTTCTAAATTAATAATCCTTAAACATTTTATTTGTGGTTAATACATTTATACCAATAATCACATATGTGTAAGGTTTATTTTTAAAAATCACTGCTGCTATTTGATTACCTCTTTGGTCACTAGCTGGATGAGAAGGAATGGATGGAATTTAGCAGATAGGTCACTGCAGAACTAAGGATCAGTGAACTTGAAGCTTATTAAAGCACAGAGAGAAAAAAGTAGAGCAGTGTCTCAGCCCCCTGTGGAGTAACTTCAAGTCTTCTAACATACTTGTATTTGAACTCCTAGAAGCTGGGATGGGAGACAAAAACAATGTAAGAAATAATGTCTGAAAATTTTCCTAATTGATGAAAACTATAAACCCACAGATTTTTAAGAAATTTCAAGAAATTCAACAAGCAAGCAAGGTAACACACAAAGATAACTTCACCAAGGTGCATCATAATCAAATTGTTGAAAACTAGAGAAAATGAGAAAAGCAGCTGGAGGAAAAAAAGACACATTCCAAACAGAGAGTGAATGTATTTCTTTTCTCAAACTGCAAGTGAGTGGCCTTGGCATGACATTTTTAAAGTGCTGAAAGAAATAACCCTGCTGACCTAGAATTCTATATTCAGCAAAAATATCCTTCAGAAAAGGTGAGAAAGACTCTTTCAGACAAGGAAAAGATAAGAAGATTTGTTGCCAGTAGACATATTTTGTAAGAAATTTTAGGGTCAGTGGGAATAGAGTTCAACAATTAACCCATGCATATTGGACAGTGGATTTTTCACAATGGTGCCATAGTTATTCAACGAGGAAAGAAAGTGTTTTTAACACATGGATAATTATATATTCAAGTAGGAAATAACCTCAACTCTTGCCTCACACCACACATAATTGTACTGCAAAATTATTAGGTTACAAAGTGGATCACAGACTTAATAGAAACTAATACTCTAGAAATTCTAGAAGGAAGCATAGAAGTTGTATCTTGGACTAGAGAAAGATTTCTTAGGAAACAGCATGAATTGTGAAAAAAGATTTATAAATTGGAATTTATTAAAATTAGTACTTTTGCACTTTGAAAGGCAGCAACAAGAAAATGAAGAGCTAAATCACAGATTGAGAGAAAATACTTGTAATACATATATTTGACAAAGGACCTATATCTAGAAATGCTTATAGCTCAATAATGAAGTTAATGCAATAAATATTAGGGAAGCGATTTGAATAGATTCTTCATAAAAATGTTCAAATTGTTAATACATAAAAAGATGCTCAACACCCTTAGTCAATAGAAAAATATAAACCATGGAGATACCACTGCAACCCCACTTGAATGCCTTAAATAATAACTGCCAGTCCCAAACGATATTGAAGGTACAGAGCAACTGGAACCCTTACACATTGTTAATAATAATGCAAAATAGTGCAGAGATTCAGAAGATACTCTGACAGATTCTTACAAACATAACATAGGACCTAGCAGTTCTCTTACTAGATACTTACCCAAGAGAAGTGAAAACACATCTCTACAAAGTGTATGAGAATGTTTGTAGCAGCTTTTTCCTTAATGACTACAAACTGGAAGAACCCTAAATGTTCATCAGTGGATGAATGGATAGATGAGTGACATAGCCAGACACAAAAGACTACTTACTATATAGTTCGATTTCTGTAAAATTCTAGAAAAGTTAAAACATGTTCATTGCAGCATTATTTACAACAGCCTAGATCCAGAAACAACCTAAATGTTCATCAGTGGATGAATGGATAGAGATGTGATACACATATGTGTGTGTATACACATAGAACCTTGAGGACCTTGAGGGCACTATGCTAAGTGAAATAAGTCAGAGAAAGAAATACCGTATCATCTCACTTATGTGGAATCTAAAAAACAAAAATGGCTCATAGAGCTCATAGGTAGAATAGACTGGTGGTTGCTGGGCATGAGGAAGGGATGGGTAAGTGGGTCAAAAGGTACAAACTTCCAGTTATAAAATAATTAAGTCCTAGGAGAGTAATGTACAGCATGGTGAATAGTAATACTGTATTGCATATTTGGAAGTTGCTAAGAGAGTAGATCTTAAAAGCCCTTGTCACCAGAAAAAAAGTTGTTTTTAACTATAGTGATGGATGTTTAGTAGACTTATTGTGGTGATCATTCCACGATGTATGCAAGTATTGAATCATGAATAATATGTTATATATGTCAATTATACCTCAAAAAAAAAAGTTAGAACTTTTCTATAGTGACAGTAAATCAGTAGTTTCCTGGGGGTAATAGTAGAGGAGGGGGGTTTGACTGCAAAGATGTATGAAGATTTTGGGGGTGATGAAAATTGTATACTATACCTTGACTGCGGTGAGATTACTTTATACAGCTATCACAACTCATCAAACTGTGGACTTAAAATGGGTGCATTTTATTATATGTAAATTAGTGTATTTATGCAAATTATACCTAAATAAAGTTTGCTAAAATGGTCAGCAAGAAAAGTAAGTTGCGGAAAAATAAGCTCAGATGATTAAATTTTTACAAAGTATAAAAAAGTTAATTTGTGTTTCATCTAATCTTAGATGAAACAGCTAATGGAGCAATAAGGCCCTTACTACTAGAAAGAAAAACATGCAGCCAGTTCAGCTCACTTGCTATCAGGTGTTAAGATGCATCTCCATTCAATGATTTTAAAATGGGTGGGAAATGTGTGGCTTAGAAACAATAAAATACAGTATGATTGTATGTCTATCTTTAAAGTCTTCTATTAATTTATCTTTACTTCCTTTACAATTTTGAATCTTTGTTCAGTTATCCTTAAGGGAAAAACTGTATGTCCCTATGTAGTGTGTGTCATGTGTGTATTTTTTTTTTCTTTTTCAAAGCCATTTTGTTTATTTGTGCACAATCGGGTTCTTTAAATTTCTTCCCGTTGTTTCCCATCCTGCTACTTTTAACCATTCTTTCCTTTTGAGAGGCTAGCAGTTAAGCAAGCTAACTGTATAAATTAGATAGCCCAGGACAACGCAAATCTAACAAAATCTCAAATTCTATACCCAAATATATATATATATATAATATATAATAGTATATAATGTGTAAAATATATTTTAGGTATGTGCTATATATAGCACACATATATGTATATATTAAAGATATGTGCTCTATGTTCTATATATTATATGTAATAAAATATATCCTATTATATATGTGCTATATATAACATTTTGTGTATATACATATATGTATACACACATGTATATACATATATATGTGGGGAGAGAGAGAGATTGAGAAAGAGATTTTAAGGAACTGGATCATGCGATTGTGGAGGCTGGCAAGTCCCAAGTCTTCAGGCTAGGCTGGCAAGCTAGAGGCCCAGGGAAGAGTTGATGTTGTGGTTCAAGTCGGAAGGTGGTCTGCTAGTGGAATTCTTTTTTCTTGCAGGTGAGGGATGTCAGTCTTTTTCTATTAAGACCCTCAACTGTTTAGGTGAGGCCTACCCACAGTATGGAGGCTAATCTACTTAAAGTATTCTGATTTAAATGTTAATCTCATCTAAAAATACCTTCACAGAAACATCTAGAATAGTGTTGGGCAAAATATCTTAATACTGTGACATAGCTGAGTTGACTCATAAAACTAACCATCACAGCTATGATACACAACTATATACTCTTCCCTTAGATCCATCGAACTTTAACATTTTGCCATATTGCTTCATATCTTTCTTTCTCCTTCTCTCCACACATACACACACAGACACACACACACAGACACACACACACAGTTTTTATCTAAATCATTTGAAAGTAAGTTGCAGACATTGTATACTTTATTCTGAAATTTTTCTGCATGTGTTTTCAAAAAAAGAGACATTTATCCTATATAAACATCCATAAGAACATTAGCAATAATTTCATATCATCTAATATTTAAGTCAAATGTAAAATTCCACTAATTGTCTTCAAAATATCTTTTTGAACTGAGATTCAACCAAGGTTCACACAATGCATTTGGTTATGATGTCTCTTAAACCTTTTTAAAATTTTTAGGATATCCACCATCCTTTTTATGACATTTCAATTTTGAGGAGTCTAGGGTAGTAGGCATATGAATGTTTGGATTATTTTGTTATGGTGTCATTTCTGTAAGCTGGAAGTTAGGACTAAAGCCTTGATTAGATTCAAGAATATCTTTTGATTTGTGTACTTCATAACATATAACACACATTTTACTTATTTATGTGTGTGTATATATATATACACACACACATTTATATTTATATATATATATATAAATATTTATATATATATAAAGTTGCAGTAGGCTGGATCATGGCTCCCAGAGATGTCTACACCCCTAGCCCTGGAACTTGTGAATATATTACTTTACATGGCAAAATGTAGATGTGATTAAGGATCTTGTGATGGGAAGAATGCCCTGGATTATCTGGGTTGGGCCCATTGTTATTCCAAGGGTCCTTGTAAAAGGGAGGTCAAAGGGTCAGAGTCAGAGAGAAGGAGATGCTATAACAGAGGCAGAGGTTGTAGTGATATGGGACCATGAGCACCAAGAAAGGCAGACAGCATCTAGAAACTAGAAAAGGAAAAAAAAATTCCACTGGAGCCTGCAGAAGGAACACAGCCATGCTGACCCATTTTAGACTTCTGACCTCCGGAGCTGTAAAATGATAAATCTGTGTTGTTTTAAGCTGTGGAGTTTACAGTACTTTGTTAATAGCAACAGGAAATTAATATACAAGATGATGCTTGCTTGAATCAGTATTCCATTATAATCTGCAAAATGATTCTCTAATTCTATATCTTCTTTTGGCATTCTATGAAACACAGCCCCCTTCCCTATTAAAAAAATAAAACCACTCACTCATGAATTTTAATTGCCCAGTGCAATATCAGTTATGGTTATGATTCTTCTTGATGCTTAAATTGCCCCGTTTGCCAATGGGAGCCCCTATAATCTGCTGTTTGAGGTCAAAGGTCGTTGTGACCATGTTGTTAGTCTCTGAATGCTTCTACATTTTCTGTCACAACAATATGCCCCAGGATCTTCTTGTCTATGTCCTGCCTCAGACTTGAAAAATCAGTGATTTCTCCCAGGAGTCGTGATTTTCTTTCAGGGCAGCTGTTACAGACAGACTGTTGATGTCCCTCCCAAATTCATAGGCTGAAATCCTCAACTGGATGTTATTAGGAGGTGAGGCCTTTGAGAGGGATTAAGTCATGAGGGCAGGGGCCTCATGAGGGGGATCTGTGCCCTCATAAAAGAGCTCCCTCCTCCTGTCCGTGAGGATACAGTGAGAGGACGGCCACCTTCAAACCAGAAAGCAGCTCTCAGCAGACACTGAGTCTGCCGGCACTGTGATCTTAGACTCTGCAGCCTCCATCCAGAACTGTGAGAAATAAATGTGTGTTGTTTAAACCACAAAGTCTATGGCATTTTTGTCACAGCAGCCTGAACGGACCAAGACAGGATAATGTTTAGAAACCAAGATTTGGGCATCTTGAAGCATTTTAACCTTTTGTGTTGGCAATAGAATGTTCATATTTATATGTATTTGATATTTTGGATCATTTATCTAGAGGAACTTTGGGATAACTAAATGTGAACTGTCTGCCTTTATTTCTGTCAACCTTACTTAAAAGAACCCCTCCCATCACTCTCTCTCTGCCCTAACTCAAATTTCTTTTGGTTTATAGCACTTATCACACCCAACATAGCAGTAAATACTACTTTGTTGATTTGTTCCATTGTCTGTCCTTCCAACTAAGGCAGGAACTTTGTCTGTCATGTTCACCGCTCCATCCCCAGGGCCTGGGGTGATATATGGTGCATAGTAGAGTTCAGTAAATATCAGATGAGTGAACAGGAAATGAGTGAGCCTTACTGCTGTTGTGTTTCCTGGCTCACGTGACAGAAGCATTTTCCCTCCTGCTTTTGATTTAATGCCCTAGCAAGATGGATGTTATTTCTTTTATCATGTACAGGATCCCCTCCAGGCATACAGGGTATTATTACTGGATACGTGACCTTGCTTTTAGAGTCCTATAATAAATGTTATTTATTCTGAACACCACACGGTGGAGCCAGTTGTGTATGGAATGTAAAGGCAGGAGCAGCAGTGGGTTTGATAGGCTCTGAAGTCACTGAGAAACAGGACGATTGCTTTGCTTACTGATAGATTTTTGTAGCTAGGGGCACCATAGGCAACTTCTCAACAAAAAAGTTTTTTGAACAGAATTTGTTGAATGTTAAAAGGGTTAAATGCATGAGTCCAATCAGAGAGAACTTTTACCCACATGTCTTCAGATTGCTGGTACTAGTTCCTCTGTGATTACAACCGTCCTCCGAAGGCTTTTTCTGGATGATGTGGTGTATCAGTCAGGATAATATAGATTATGCCACAGTAACCATCTCCAAATCTCAGTGGATTGAAGCAGAAAGGTATACTTCTTGTTCAAACCACATATCCAGTAAGAGACACTTGGGGACACTGCTCAGTAGTGGCATCTCCTGCCTTCCTGGACACAGCTGACAGGCAGCCACAACGTGATACTATGGCAAATGAAAAATATAACCCTGAAGGGTCTCACACGAGCAATAAATGCCAAACTTGGAAGTGATACAATTCACTGGCCAGAACACAGCCCTAATCAACCACAGAGACCCAGGAAGTACAATTTTATCTTGTGGCTGGAAGGCAGAGAGTGAGAAGTCTTTGGTGAGCAGCAGTAATGATTATCACATGCTGCAAGTAGCTGTTTCTCTTATTTTGACCCTGGGAAGGGTGACTGTGGAGCCAGGTAGCACACACTATTGCATCAGGAAGATCAGGCGGCTCAAGAGAAGGAGGGACTTCCCAGTACTTTGGTGACATACTGTTAGCTGAGAATTATTGATACGCTGCTGTAGAAGCCTGAAGATGAGGGTCTCTGTTTCTGTATACCAATGATTGCACGTGTCTTAAGCCAGCTGTAAATGAAAAAGGCCATAGAACATCTGAATTCCATTCTCTTCATTTGATAAGATCTGCCAAGGTACATGATAACACTTCTTAGATTAATGGGGGCCCCAAATGAAATCAAAATTGGCCAGCTAAGACCTTGTATGGTATCAATCTTATTATAAAGATAAAGAGACAGATAAAATAAAACTTTATGAGAATACTTAGTCCTGGTCAATCAGTCTCACAATGTGGGCAGATTATGCAAATATTGGTATATCATTTAGAATTAGTTTCGACTGCATTAAACAAAAACTTTAAAATCATGATTTAAATAATATAGAAGCAGTTGATTTCTCTTACACATAACAGAAGTCCAGAGAGAGGATACTTTGGGCTGTATACCAACTCTACAAAGTCCTTGGGGGTCCAGGCTCTTTCTAGTCACCACGGCCTTCCTTAGTGTATGAACATGTCCTCATAGCACAAAATGGCTGGTAGGGCTCCAGCCATCATATCCATATAGGAAGCAGCAGAATATGGGTAAGGAAATAATGAGTAAAGTATATATAGCAATGGTCTTTTAAGATGCTTTCCAAGAAGTCACACAAAACACTTCCACTTAATTTCATTGGCTAGGAATTAGTCATGTAGCCACATACAATTTTGGTGGTGCTGGGAAATACACACACAGTCTTCAGCTAGTACAATGTATTGCCCTGAATAAAATTAGGGGGTCCTAAGATTAAGGAAGAAGAGAAGATAATTAGCAATTTGCCCTAGTTGGGTCATGAATCAGTGCTGACTCTGGTAAATAGCTGACAGGCTTGCTTTGCCAATTTCATTAACTGAAAGCTAGCTTTATAGAGCCCATATGCTTTCTAACTGGGGTCTGCAAATAGTCCTAAACATAGCCCAGGTAATTTTTAAAACTAAATGTCATAGAGCACCCAGAGAAGACTTTTTGATTCCAGAGCTGTTTAAGGATGCTCCGAACAGTATGTCCAGACCTCTGAGGGCTCACTCCCTGTTATTTATACCACACACACATTCCTGCTTATAGGACCCCAGATATAGTTTATCCCATCTTCAAAAATAGAAACCTCCTCCTGTTTGCACTCCACCTTGATTTTATAAACCAATCAGCCTATTAGACATTCTATCAAAATTTACTTCATCTACTTGCTTAGTAAATTACAACCCTGGCCCAGCTTTATGTGAGAAATCCACCAGAAACAGAGGAAGAAATAGATAATCGATTCCTTGTATAGGACTTTCCTTAGCCTCTAACGTTGTGAGTGCAGAGTAGCTATGGGCAAGGCTGGCATGCTGCTTGCCCTCCTCCCCACCCCCTCTCCTGGCTTTATCGATTCCTGAAGTGTGCACTGCAACATTGCCTTCTACGCAGGGCAGCTGAAAGGCTCCAATGGAGCAAAACAGAAGTATGTTCTGCAATCCCTCCTTTTAAACTTCCGTCTTACGTTACTGCATTTGAATAAGCCCCACGCTACAGAGAACGGGAAGACATATGTGGCTTATTTCAAACTGGAAGTAATCAAATCCAATAACTGACCTTGTTAATTGACCTTGTTAATTCATTGCTAGGGAAGAGACTCCCTATTATTGCTTCCTAAAGGAAAGAACCTTAAAACTAACTTAAAATTTATACCACATAACCAATCACATATTTTAGTTACCATTGAGTACTTTGAGGCAATCTTTTTTCCTAAAGAGTAGGGTGCTTAACAATATCGCTAGCCTCTACCCATTAGATGTCCCCTGGTTGTGACAATCAAAAATGTCTCCAGACATGGCCAAACGTCCCCAAGGGAACAAAACAGCCTGCAGTTGAGGACCCTGGTTTAGAACGTTGGCCGCTGTGTTGCTGCTGTGGTATTCAGGAGGCAGAATTGTCTCAGAGTAATCATAGCTGTCCTTCATCGACTGTCTACAGATAGAGGGCACTGTTTTATGAGTTTTACATTTAATTTCTATAACAATCCTTACAATAGGTGCTATTATTATCCTCATTTTCCAGATTGGGAAACTGAGGCACAGGATGATTGATAAACTAAGTTCACACCATTAATAAGTGTGAAGTCCAGCATTCAAACCAGACAGCAGGCTCCAGAACTCTGTGCTAACAGCAGTGGGCATGGATGTGGGAGTCTCACAGCCTCTGGTGGCAGAAACTGGGCATCCGATGGGCTACCCATCCTCCCAACCCACACAGCCATTCATTGAGCGACCATGTGCAAGTGACAACTTTCCTCTCCAAGCCTCAGTTACCTCTGTAAAGAATAACAATAATAAGAATTACGCAGCATTGCTTTAGGGACTGATTGCAATAGCATACATGAAAATACTTAGCCAGGTTTCTGCAACATACTAAGTCCTGAATTCCTCCTATTTCCTCTCCTTCTTCTGTCCTCGGCTCCAAGCTGCAAGCACTGAAAACAGGTTTTAAAGACCTGAGTCAGACCAGCCCATGGGGAAATCTAACCTGTAAGCAGTCTGCAGGGTTTGTTGTTACCGACAGGGCGAGGGGAAACCGGCCTTGTACAACCGCCGTCCAGGGTGGCACCTCCTCCTCTGCTAATGACCAACAGCACAAACCATCAGCGCTTTCCCATTAAGCCAAATGGGCCTTTTAAATCTGTGCTGATTAGCTATCCCAGGGCCTGGCTGACAAGTAGCCTTCTGAGCTCCATTTCTTGATGTGAGTCAGTGAATTAATCGTCTGACCTATTGTTTTCTAACACGGCCAATTAAGTGAATTTTCGGATGACTGGCATAGACCTTTTGGCCAGCAGGGGGCGTCCTTTGCCAGCATAACTGCCTTACCCACAGAGCACCACCAAAAATTGTGGCTACGTTTGAAACGTTTGCTCAGAATAGGGGTTCTGAAGTTGGCGGCCACCGATCTCTATGAATAGGGTTCCATGAATTTGGATGGGAAAAAATATGTGTTTATTCTCACTAACCTCCTACTGAAATTTAGCATTTTCTTCGATTATGAGTGTAGACAACAAATCATGGATATTTGCAGAGCCCACTACAGCTGCTGCAGAGATCTTGAAATATCGTTTATACCCCTCACTCCTTCAAAATTACTGTAGCTGTAGGACCTGCTGCTAGGGCTTGTGATTTAATACATTAAGAAAGAAGTGCCTGTGTCTAAATAGTAAGGATGTAAATACATCAGAAATACACATACATGGCATTAGAAGATTTGCACCAATTAACAAAAAAAAGAAAGAACAACATATTTGTTGTTTTGTTGATGGTATTTTAGTACCTGTTTTTTGATATCGTTAGTTTGCTTTGTGATCTTATGTATTTTATTTTACTTTATTTAGTTTAAAACATTATTCTGAGGCATGGTCCATGGACTTCACCAGACTGTCAGAGTGTTTATGGTACAAAAAAAGGGTTAAGAACACCTGGCTGACAGGCTACTAGGCTGGTCTCTGGAGAAAAGAAATTAGTCTTCGAGGGGATATGTATTCTTATTAGTTTTAGTCATGACTCACCTCTCGCCCTTGGATCTCTTCCGGGGACATAAACATGTGCCACACATGTCGAAACTAGTAGCGACGATGCTTGGCAGCGTCCAGTTTACATCAGGATGAAATTTTGGTGTCTTTAGAATTGTGTTGACTGGAGTTTAGAGCATCTGTCATCCTGGCCTTGGGGAGGAAGGGGCCTAGCTTTTCCAGTTGCCTTTGACTTCATACTTTTGTTATGCTTGGTTCATTTCCAGGGCTCAGGAATCTTCTGAAATAACAGGAGTTTCTCTCCGCATTCAGCACTGAGACTCAACTTATTTTTCAGGGAGGAGGCCTCCGCGCTCTGCGAGTGTTGTTCCCCAACTCGCATAGGGACAACTCTGAAAGACCCGCACCAGAAGGAGAGGAAGAAGGAGGCACATAGAGCATTTCTTTCCCCGATGCTTCTGTTTCTTTTCCCTCAGGGAAGTAAGGCCACATGGGGAGCTAGTTGGGCTGCGGTGTCCGTTTTCCTGCCTGACGCCGCCGAGTGTATCCCAGAGCCTGGCCTCTGAGGGCACAGGAACCAGGCAAGCTCAGGCGATGACTGTCCCCCCAGCGCTTTCTCCTCCCTCTTTCCAAACCTCCTACTTTTCACCGCTGCCCCTCCCCTGGCTGCTTCTCAGGCCCAAATCAAACCTTTTTGTTTATTCTCTAGAAGAGCAACGATGAACCCCACTGCAGCAATAACAACAAAAGGCAATAACCACCCCTGTATTTCTTGAAGTCCTATAATGCGCAGGTATTCTATGAGGCACTTTAACTGCAACCTTCTCAGTCAACCCCCTAATCTATTATCATGGATTGATTGTCCCGCCACCACCACCTCACACTGAATTCACGTCCACCTGGAACCTCAGAATTTGATCCTGTTTGGAAATAGGGTCTTTGCAGATGTAGTTAGTTAAGGATTGAGATGAGAGCACCCTGGATTAGGTCTGGCCCTGAATCTAATGACTGATGTCTTTATAAGAAAAGGGGAGAACAGAGACACAGAGGAAGGCGAAGACGGCAGTGATTGGAGTGATGCAGCCACAAGCCAAGGAACGTCAGGGGCCACCAAATGCTGGACAAAGCCAGGAGGGTTCTTCCCTAGAGCCTTCGGAGAGAATATAGCCCCGTTGATACCTTGATTCCAGTCTTCCAGCCTCCAGAGCTATGAGAGAATAAGTTCTTGTTATTCTAAACCACCTGCTTTATGGTACTTTGTTACAAGAGCCATAGGAAACTAATACACCAGCTGATGAAATGGGTACTGTGACCCTCACTGGTCAAATGAAGAAACCCAGGCTCGAACTACCTGCATAGAATTGCAGTCGCTGGAGGACCTGGGATTGGAACCAATGTAACAAACTCCCAAAGCCTTCCAACCTCCCTTCAGGAGTGTTGGATTCAATTGGCTGTTGACTTTGCTAGTTGAATTCAGTCATTCATTTTCAGGTTTGAGGAAGACATGGGGCACAAGCTGTGGGAGGCAGTATGTAAAGGGAGCACAGAATTCCCAGAGGACTTCCAGCCTAGCTGGGAAGGAGAGGGGACAACAAGAGCAGCTCTCCATCATCTT
Organism: Camelus dromedarius; assembly: GCF_036321535.1. Taxonomy (NCBI): domain Eukaryota; kingdom Metazoa; phylum Chordata; class Mammalia; order Artiodactyla; family Camelidae; genus Camelus; species Camelus dromedarius. The sequence goes on along the minus strand of NC_087439.1, from coordinate 72,403,563 downwards.
TTCGCTTAACTCTTCCTGGAATCGATCACATGGAACCTGCGTTCCAGGACCATTCCTTGGGGAGGTTTGCTCTCCTCCCTTCATTTGCATCCTTACCTCAACTATTTTACGGGGTTCTTCAGATGTTCAAATGAGGAATTAAGATCTCTCTCTGTTATTACAGGAAACCTTCATTTCCCAGCAGATTAGAGTCCGAAAGACAATTAGGAAACTTATTTTTTAGTTAAAGCGGCACACCATAAAAGTGTGGGCTAAAGTCATCTGTTGGTGAACAGAGAGGGCTTGATTTTGCCCACATGAACAATTTTTTTTCATAGGAACATTTCTAAGAAAATGGGCATCTGTCTTTAAAAAATCACTGCATGCTGAGGTTCCTAAAGGTGTTGCCATATTCCACATACCAGGCCCTGTATTATGGTGTGAAGTTCCTGGGGACATTAGACACCTGTGGACCCCAGATGGTATCAGCATGGCGCATGGTTGGCCTGTGACTTGCTATGGTAACACTGCTAGGGATTCAATGGTGTCAGGTCACTTGGTTGAGGGGCTGGAAATTTACCAAGGTCCCTGTCCTGGGCTTGTCAAAAGTTACAATGTTATATACACTGACAGGAGAGTTTTTGTTGAAAACAAAATCAGATTTCTAAGACAAGATCAATTTTAGTCCTAGCAGTCCTGATACTGTCACTTTAGGTAAAACTCATCACAAGTTCAAATCCCAGCTCAGTTCTTACCGGGTAGGTGTCCTCAGGCAAGTTCTTGAGCTTCCCTGTGCTCTGAACCTTTCCGCTGTGAAAATACTATCCTATCTCAAAGGCTGTGGTAGACTGAAAATATAAAAGTCAAATAAAATATAAAAAATGGGGAAAAGCAAAGTCATAAAAAGTGTGTGTTATCTCTGTTCCAATTTAACGCTGAGAGTGATGGTCAGGTGTGGGTATGGCCACAGAGCTACTTGCCAAAAGCTAGAAACAGGTTATCCTAAGTGACCACCCTAAATGAAGCTGTTGATCCCTTCCTTTTGCTTCCAATATAATTCCTAGCAAAAGAATAGATGATGTGGAAGAATAACCTGTGTTAAGTTGGCAAGTTTTGTACTTCTATGCACGATTGGGCTAGTGGAAAACTTGTGAGATCAGAGGGGTCTGCAAATATGTAAAAGGAGTCTTTCTAGCCAGGTTTTAGCCAGAACCCTTGACCTCCTCTATATTAGAATCCTAGTGTCTTGCAGAAACAGTGTTCAATGTCAGCTGGTCCAATCTCCTCATGTGACAGACAGGGCGATGGAGGCCAGAGAGTATCAGCGTTTTCTGGCTTCATTTTCCTCATTTGTAAAATGGGCGTAATGGGCTTTATCTCTGAGGACTTTTTCTCTATTTTCAGGGTGCGAGAGGCAGTAACGCTTGGAACGAAGAGAAAATTTGTATATCAGACTGCTGGGTTCATACCCTGGTCTTTTCCTCACTATTTTGTGACCTGGGGTGAATTAGCTAAAGTCCCTTTCTTCATAGAACTGTTGCAAGGATTAAATTAGTTAATATACGTAAAACACTTAGTACCTGGCACATGATAAATGCCATACAAGAATGTATTTTTATTATTGTTACTTTAGAAGAGATTATGTGGTTTATATAAGACTGCCCATTCAGTAGCAGAGCCAAAAAAAGAATAAAAAATGTTGGCTCCTAGCTGTGTGGACTCTTTACCAAACTAAGGTTCCTCTCCAAGCAAACAAACAAACAAACGAAACCCCCAAAAACCCCAGACTGGTTATGCATAAGCATAACGTCTATTTATAACCTCTTTGTGGCCATTTCTGACTCCTAGGATTGTGATAGAGCTGAATGATTTATTTCATCCACCATAAAGTTTGCAGCACAGCTTAATCAATAAGCTGTAAATAAGGTTCATCAATAAGCTGAACACACGCCCTGAAGACTGAGGAAGAAGGTCAGCCATTTGTCTCCAGGAGGGGGCGCCAAAGAGGGACCGAAAGTGGAAGGAAGAGGAAGAACTAGCTGCTTCCTGTTTGCTTCCTGTTCCTGTGGGTGTTGCCCAGCGATGGCCCTTCACCCTAAGCCCTCCGCAGAGGCACTTGATTCTAGTGTGCAGTTTTCCCAACCTTTGTAGACACTCCCTTGTCAAAGATCTGAATCCGAGATCCTGAGGCGGTCGCACCAGCCGAGCTCCCGTCCAAACTCCTAAAATATAACAAACCCAACAGCCTCTCTTGCTTCCCCAGCCCTAGGTGGTGGCTGCTTCGTGTAGTTGTTACCCCTGGGATGCTCCAGTGTCCCCTTTTGCTGTTTCAATTCTTTCATGCCTAGTTAAAAATTCTCTTAAATTCTGTTACAATAATTGGGGTGGTTTATTTCTTCTGACTTCTCTGGCTGATCCACACATGAATTTGCATTATAAAAATAAAAACAATCCACAAATAGAAGCAAATTGAAAGTCCCCAGTCATCTCCTCTCTCCTTTCACACCCCATAAATTAAGCCTCTTTTGGGTTTACTCAGTCACTTTGTAACTTCATTTGCGAGAGGAAATCATAGTTATTAGCAGGCGTCTGTCCCTCCAGAACTTTAAAAACTACATTTACATACGTATATGTACACACTCATATATTGTAGAATATAATCACCTAATGAAAACGTAATGAAATAATGTAGTGTAAATATAACCATACATTAGCATTTAAAAGTTCTTTTTCTCTTTTCTAAGAAAATTGACCTCTTCCAATTTAAAATCTTAATTAGAATTAGATCCCAGTTCTCTAATTTTAATCTGTTCTTACTTCTTTTCACCATTCAAGATGCTGTACTCTCCCCTCAATTCTTTTATTTTTCCCTTTGCTCTTGACATCACTTACGCTAAGTACATAGGAAGGGCACAGTAAATGGTGGGTACCACTGCTACCACAACAGAACCTCACTGCCTGGCTCTCCTTGGGTAATAAGATGCAATATACTCATGAGACGCTTGTGTGTACTTCATCAATTGAACCCTAACTCACTTTTGAGTTAACTCCTTTACCAGAGGAATAACTCCTTTACCAAAAAGTGCAATGAGAGTTATTAAGGGAAAACACAAAAAGGCGAAGATATTATTCCTGCCTTTAAATTTCTTATAACTGTTTGAGTTCCTCTTCCTGACAGTTAAACATGAATGAGTGAATGAACGAATGTGAATATGCCAAATGAAATGAAAAGTAGAACATGATCTACATGGTCGAAGATTTCAGAACAGGAAGAGATCACTTTCAATGGAGAAGCCAGCAAAGACTTTCCAGAGGAGCTGGAATTTTGGCTGAATCGTGGCGGAGCACTTGGACTTGAAACACTAGAGAAAACACTAAGATGTCTGATCTAGATTCTCTGTCACAGTGAAACAAGTTGCTTTCTGCATCGAGCAGGATTACACAAAATCCATTTATGAGGTGGACACATGCTTGGCCAAAACCCCCCCAAAGTCTATGTATAAAACCAAGGGTTGGACCCAAAGCAAAAAGCATCTATTTTTCCAGTCTATACTGTCACATCCAAGATGCTGTAACATTCATGCTCTTTTTCCTTTATTCTTTCCACAGCTCTGACCATTACTCTTTCCCATTCAATACCCCTCAATAGCCCTCTCCCCACCTTAAAAACCTCAAACCATTCCCCAACAAACAAACATGAAAAACATTTTAAATTTATTTTTATTCCCCTGAATTTGTAGACCCTGGTCATACATTCAAAGTCAAGCAGCCCTGTTGCATGATCATTTGTAATCCCTTTAGATTTTCCCTTAGCATCTCAATGAAATTCTCTCATAAATCCCCTTCTTTGCTGACCAAGGGCTGTGCAGTTGCTGATTTTGCAAGATACGTGCTAATGTAAAGTATGTCTCCTTTGAGTCTCTTTATCATTTGGTTGCTCTCTGCTCCACCTTCTCCATATTTATGCCCTTATCAGAGCTGCACACAGTATTTCAAATGAGTCTCAGTGTTCTTCCTGCCACACCAGAATATTGACTGTAATCTGATAGCCTATCTCCAAATTGGTTTGGAGGATTCTTTTTCTTGTTGTGGTTAAAATAGCTTGCCTTGTAAATGCTAGAATATATTTTTGCCGATCAGGGTTTTTACAAAGAATCGTGTCAAATGCTTTCCGGAAAGGTGTTTAAATTATTAGGATGGGCTGCTTCAGCCATTAACATTTTCCTTTGCAGCTTAACCTCACAGATTTGCAGGACAGTTTCCCCACTGAAAATTTCTGCTGAGTTCTTTGTAATTAAACATAACTTTCTTAGCGTTTCTTACATTCAAGCAATGGCTCAAAGCTTCAAAACACGTTTTCGTTGCTGTTGAAATCATGATGTCTGTGGTCTCCCACACCTTTCTGAAAAGCCTCTCTTAACAGAGAAGAAGCCTTTGCAGTTTCTGTCCTATTCAGCTGTTGCCACTGATAATTTCAAAGACATATTCACAGACTCAGCTCTGCATCAGGCAGCTGTTATGTGGTTACTGAGTGTGTGAGCGTTTGTGGCTCCGTATCTTCTTTCAAGTTTCCACTTGTATGTAGGATTGTCTGCTTGAGCAAGGTTTTGTGCTACCCTCCCCCCCAACCCCACCACCCAATCTCAGTGCAGCGTGTTTCCTGTTTTCCTTGGGAGAGCTCTGTATTGTAATCATTTTTCCATTCCAAGTTCCCTCTAGGCTGATTTACTTAACTGTTTTGCTGCCCCTCTGTGTCTAAATACGCGTTTCTGCAGTACGGTTTGGGCGTTTATGTCAAGTAGGTAGCGCGGGTTTCACGACTGCCTCATGCCTGTCCTTTCTCTCTCCTCCATTTATCTGTGCACATCCCAAGTCATCCTTCCAGACCTAAGACCTGAAACCTCAGTTTTGCTTTTCTAAGTGCTTGGGTTGATGTCAAGATGATTCATAAAGTGCTCTCATTCCAGTGCATGGCAATGATACCATCAGGTTAGCAGCTTCTGAACTGCTTACCTGGATTTGCCTATTGACTAAGGTCACTCACTGCCAGCTGCAGCTCATTCCACATGTGCCATTCAGCAAGCTCTGGTTTATAAGCCAGTCATTTATGACAAACATCATTCTAGTCATCATTGCATGATGTGCCTTTGGCACATTTTGGATTCACATTCATAGACCGCAGTCACCCGTAATTAAATCCTGCCACTGTTGCATGAAGTATTGTATCTAGTCATATTTAATTCGCCTCTTTCTTCTTTTAGAAATCTCTGGTGAGCTTCAGGCTTCATCCTGTAGATCTTTTGTCTATTTCTGAGGCTAAAGCTAGATTGATCACACATTCCAGCCTGTGAATACTTTGTGTGAGTCCTCATGCCAGGAATAAAAAGCAACCTACTACCAATCTAGTTTCCTACCTTCTTTCTTTTGTGGAACTCAAGGGTTTTTAGATATATTGCAACCCACCTGAAGATGGTTAAGTGTTCCTCTAGACCAGTGGTTCTCAACTGGGATGATTTTGTTCCCTGGGGACACTTGGCAATTTCTGGAGACATTTTTGGTTGTTTACAACTGACCATGGAGTGAGACTGACATCTAGTGCATAGAGACCACAGATGCTACTAAACATCCTTCAATGCATGTGCCAGCTCCTCACAACAAAGAGCTACCCCATATTTCAATAGTATCAAGGCTAAGAAACCCTGCTCTAGACCATATGATTTCAGATGTACTTACAATGTGGTGGTGATATATCTCTACATGTACCTTCCCAAATTCCTGATACCTGTTCTCAGGGTTCAGGCACCATCAGGCTGTCCTTTGATAATGTATTGATGTTTTCAACTTCAGTTTTTAGGATTATGCATCTCAATGATTGGAGTTACACATGCAGAGCCCCAATTTGCTATTAATCCTTGCTATCTTCTTAATTTAGCTACACATGATTCTTTTGACCAGAAAGGAAATAATACAGCCAGCCAGTGTAAATTTCATTCATTAATTCATTCTTTCACAAATTTTTCTGAGTGCCTATGATGGCAGGCACTGTGCTAGGTGCTGGGGAACAGCAATGAACAAAACTGATATGCTTTTTGCAATCTTGGAACTTACAGTCTAGTCAGGAAGACTGACAAAACTGAGAAAAGTATTACGAAGAAAACAGAGTGTGGCAATACAGAATAATGAGAGGGAGAGAGATGGGGGAATGGGAACTGGTTCTTAATTTAGGCAGGGAGGGCAGAGAAGACCTCTCGGAAGAGGTGACATTCTGGCCAAGGCGGATCCAGCCATGCAGAAGCAGAGGTGGAGGGGAGGACATGTGGGGAGAACCCTACATCAGAACAAGCTTGGTCTGTGGGAGGAACAGGAGTAGCCCAAAGAGAAGGCTTACCCCACACAGGCACTCAGAGCCATGGCGTACAGCGGATTTTATTCAATGTGGTTTGGCCCTCCCCTGGCCCAATAATCCCCGTCAGTCCTTCTCCCCTCATTCTTTAGTTGCTGTGTCCACAATATTAGGTAGATGATGCCCAACAGTCCCTCGTCCAACCTGGAGAGAAATTCTGAAGCTGCTTTCACATTGAGACTTTAGAAGGGCAGTGATAACATCTGATTAACATTTGAAAAGATCTTTCTGGTTGGTGTGAGGGAAAATGGGCTTGGGGAGTGGGCGGTACAGTAGAGGCTGGAATTGGCTGATGCAGGAGTCTAGGTCTGGGTGAGGTTGGTGGCAGTAGGGTTGGAGGGAAGGACACAGATTTAGAGACGGATCTACACATCTTGCCTGAGGACTGACTTTGGAGAGAGATGAGGAGAGGAGCCGTGTCAATGCCCGGGCTCCAAAACTGCCTAATGGGGGGAATACAAGCACTTTGGGTCACTTCTTGGCCACAGACGAGTCCAGAAGCCCCTTCATTCCTCATTTCTGGATCTCCCAAGTGAGTTATGCCTGAAGGCGAGGAGCACAGGATCAGTTCATTCATTCAGTCATTAACTCTGACCAGCTGACCTCCACTGACCTGAGCTAGGGAGGCAGTACTCCAGAAGGTGGGAGGCGAAGAAGGTGTGGAAGAACAGTGGGCAGGTCCAGCCCTTCAGAGACGAGAACGTCGTTCTCGTTGGACTCACTGTGGCTGGTCCCCAGCACATAGGCCACAGCTTCCTTCAGAGGCAAAGACTCCATCTCTGTTTCTCTTGCTTTTTCCGACTCGGTTTACAAAGGAGACACCTTGGGAAAGACTGTGAGCTGGGGCTGAGAACTGGCCCCATCTGCCCTCACTGGGGAAGGAGAGAACAGAAGAGCAACCTCTCCTTTCTCCACCTTGCCGTGGATGGTGGGACAGTCCCACCTGTATCCTTCCTAGAGTACTTGGCATGCCTTTCACCCAGTAACAAAAACGAATGCAGATCATTCCCTTGATGGCCCCATTCCCCAAAATTTAAGCAAGCCAGCAATGGGTCAGTGTTCTCTGTAAAAGTATAAATTCTTCTGTAATCAGAGTCCAAGTTTTAGGGGCCCAAATGGTCTAGAATATATCAGTTTGTACTTAGAACAAAAGAGAACCAACTTCCATCACAGACTGAAGTCTGAAAATATACTTGAGCTCTGGGGCGTCAGCTATTATGTTTCTTGGGTAATCTAAACATGGCCTTTTCAATTGTTTTCATCTTGAGAAAATGGTTTCAATCTCTTTCACCAGAGAAACATAGTCCTTTTATTATTTCCTTTATTGTTTCTGAGATGTGTAAGGTTTCCTATGTGCTCAAAGTGGTTCTTTGGAGACCAAGTCAGACCATTTCTGCTGATGTCCCATACTTGGCATCCAAATGAGGATTCTTATTCTTCCTTGGCTTGGATCTTAACTGGAACCTGTGAAAATGTCTTTAAACCCTTTCCCCATATCACTCAGCCACCTTGGTTACTCAGTCAGCCTGAGCCAACGTGTAACAGGTAACAGCATGAAAGGGTGGGGGTGAGGTGGCTGCAGACCCAAAGGGAACCTTTGCTCAGACTCCCAAGTCGTGACTCATTGAGAATTGAGTTCGCTGAATTCTGGTCTGTCCTCAGTTCTTTGGAAAATAACCAAAACAATTGCCCCAAATCTCTCTCTCTATTTCTATCTCTATATCAATCTGTCTATCTCTCTCTCTGTATATATATCATCATTAATGTAGGCATATATAGCAATACATATGCTTCTTTTAATTGGTGCACAGAATGCAGAGGTAAAGTAGAGTTTTCAAAAAAGTGTTTTTAAAACCACAACAACCTGAAGCTACTCTGGATCTAAGAGACTGGACTATTTCTCTGAAGTATACTGTCCTCTGTTTATTTGAAAGGCAATTGTCCCTTTTCTCCTCTCATCCTGCCAGCTCCCACCACTCCTCTGGTTTGAAAGAACAGGAAGAGAGCATAACGCTGCTTTTGGAAAGAAATGAGGTGAAGAGCTAAGGAAAAGGAGACAAGGGGCTGAGAAATGCCACCAGTGAAAAATCACAGATGGCAGGGTGGGGGTGGGGTGGGGTGGTGACTAAAGGACACCTCAGGACAGGAAAATTTAATGTTGACATTTAACGCTGTTTGTTTTCTAGTGCTGTAGTGTAAACACTCTGTTGTTTCCCTGGCTGCCTCTTCTCCATCCTGACCAGTGCACCAACACTTCAACGAAGTCTGCTCTTCCCTCAAATGCCTGGTCGGGTGGTGTTTGGGCCCAGTGAGAAAGAGAAAACTGAGTTTTTCATATGGGTCAAGTTGGAGCAGAAAGCTAAGAACAGCTGCATGAGAAGAGAGATTGAGAATTTACAGGACCAGGAAATTAAAACCAGAAGCGCTCTTAGGAACTTAAGACATCAGGAATTAGCAAACATCCTGAGGAAAGCACTGAACTTTTGCAGGAAAGGGAGTTCCTCTCAACTATATGTAAATCTGAAGAATGGGTACCTCAGCTGATATCTGAGTTACTTAATGTTCAAATGACTGTACAGGTAGGACTAGATATCTCAGGGATGCACATGTAACTTGACAGGTGAAGCACATCTGAGTCATTCACTCATTATTCAATAAATGTAGAGCAAATGCTATGGACCAGACCCAGTGTTGTCTGATGGTGAACAAGACAGACAAGGTCCCTAACTTTATGGAACTTACATTAGCGTGAGAAGAGTAGGGGAAAAGATGGGGAGAGATGAAAAACATTTTTAAAAAATGAATAGTTAAAATAATAATAGATTCTATTCAATGTTAATAATGGAAGTACTGTAATAGAAAATACTTAGGTGGGCTATTTTAAGTAGGGTAGTCAATGAGGACTCCTGAGAAAGTGATACTTAAGCTAAAACTTAAACACTGAGAAAAAACCCTCCATAAGAGAGCAATGGGAAGAACACTCTAGGGAAAGGAGCAATAAGTGCAAAGGCCCTGAGGTGGAAAAAGATTGGAGATTTCCAGGAATTCATGGAACACCAATGACCAAAACTTAATGAAAAAATTTGAAGGGGTTATGAAATGAGATTGAAGAGTTAGACAATGGTTGCTCCAAGTTTTGTAGGCCAAATAATGGTGTTCATATTTCCTTTCAAGCCCAACGGGAAGGATTTTTTTGAGCTGCCTTTTTAATTGAAGTATAGTCAGTTTACAACGTTGTATCAGTTTCATGTGTACAGCATAATGTTTCAGTCATACATGTACATATATATATTCCTTTTCAGATTCTTTTTCATTACAGGTTACTACAAGACATTGACTATAGTTCCCTGTGCTATACAATAGAAACTTGTTGTTTACCTATTTTATATATAATAGTGAGTATCTGTGAATCTCAAACTCCCAATTTATCCCTTCCCACCCATTTTCCCCCTGGTGGCCATAAGTTTGTTTTCTGTGTCTGTGAGTCTGTTCCTGTTTTGTAAATAAGTTCATTTGTGTTATTTTTAAATATTCCACATATAAGTGATATGATATGATATTTTTCTTTCTCTTTCTGGCTTTCTTCACTTAGAATGACAATCTCCAGTTCCATTCATGTTGTTGCAAATGGCATTTTTCTACTCTTTTTTATGGCTGAGTAGTATTCCAGTGTGTGTGTGTGTGTGTGTGTGTGTGTGTGTGTGTGTGTGTGTGTGTGTATACATATACACCACACCTTCTTTATCCAGTCATCTGTCAATGGACATTTAGGTTGTTTCTATATCTTGATTGTTATAACTTGTGCTGCTATGAACATCGGGGTGCATGTATCATTTCAAATTGGACCTTCCAATGGGAAGGATTTTAAGCCAAGGAGTGACATCATCTGATGTTGTAAAGACAACAGATTGGCATGGAGAAAAAATGGAAGCAGCAAGACACAAAGGCTATTTTATACATTGAGGTGAGAGTTGAACAGAATGGCGAGCATGAGATGAAGAGGGGTGGGTGGTGGGGGGATATGGTTTGGTGATATAAGTAATCGGACTTGATGGACTTGATGTGGGGCATGAAAAAAATTAAGGAAATCATTCGTTCAACAATAGATACGGAGTCAGTATGTGTCAGTCACTGCTCTAGTTGTCTGGGACACGTCAACAATGAAAATAGACAAAGAGTCCTGTCCTTGTGGAACTTCATTTAACAGGAATCACTGGCTTGAGCAACTAACTGCATAGAATTGCTATGTCTTTTTCTTGGTTCAGGAAGGCTGAGGAAGAAAGAGGCGTTTAAGGGAAGCAAAAGTTCCATTTTGGCCTTTTGAAAATACCTCTGAGATATCCAATGGAGAATTCTAGTAGTGAGCTAAATCTGGATTTCAGAAGGGAAGTCTGGGGAATATTTATGAATTGAGGAGTAATCAGCATATAAATGGCATTTAAAGAGATCTAAACCCATGAGAATGGATGAGACATATGTTGCCCTTGAAGGTAGGCTGTAAAAAAGAAGAAAATGAGGCTGTGGGCTGAGAAGTGAGCAACACCAGTATTTTGTGCTTGGATAGAAGAGGGTATGCTAGCAACTGAGCCGGAAAGACGATGATCAGTGAGCAGGGGAGAAAACTGGGAGACAGTTGGGACTGGGGGTGCCAAGGGAGGAAAAGGTGAAGAGAAGGTCAGCAGTCCACGTCACTGAAAGCTGATGCTAAGTCAAGCAAGATGAAGACAAATCATCCCTTTAGGTTTGTCAACATGGAGATTGTTGGAGGTCTTGATAACAGCAGTGTCAGCAGAGAGAACACAGCTAGGACTGTGTTGCAGAAGGAATGGGAGTGAGGAAGTGGAGACAGAGGGCTGGCAATTCTTCTAAGAGGGTCTGAGAAATGCGATGGTGCTTGGCAGGTGACGGAGGGTGAGGAGAGGGTCTCTGTTTTGTTTTGTTTGTCTGTGAGATGGAAGATGATTAAGGACGTTTGTGTGGTGTTGGGAGTGATCTGGTCCGGAGGGCAGCTTTGATGGCGAAGAGGAGAGGGGTGGCTGAGGGAGACAGCAGGAAGGACGGGTCCCGAGCCCAAGCATGGGGCTGGCATCCGCGGCTCCTGGCCTGGAGGAGGGGAAGCAGAGAAGGCAGATGCAGGTCTCACCAGGTCCGTCCCTTTGAGGAAGCAAGTCGGGATCAGGAGCAAGCTCTTCGATTCCTACCACTCGATGGCCTCCACTTCGAACTGAACCCAGTTGTGGCCAGGCTCCTCTGGCCTTGGCTGAAGTCACTGGCCATGAGGCAGATAAGGAGGGAAGAAGGTGTTGACCTGCAAACAGTGCATCAGCCAAGAAGGAAGATTCTGTGGCTCCAGTGTCTCCTTTTAGACGCGCATCCTGCCCCGATCCAAGAGAAGATTTCAGTCACTGTGGGCTGTTCTGGAGGGCCCCCGGAATCCTGGGACTCTCAGCCGCTGGAACGGCATGTTTTCACAGCTGCGGATTTACTGACACACTGGACTGGCCGGGGCCCCGGTCATCTGGGCTGAGGACTCGCTTAGCAAACAAGCAGTTTTTGTGGTAGGAGAAATGAAAGACTTCCTCCGTAAACCTCTGGGGCAGGGAGAGCTCGATGAAGGCCAGACAGCTGTTGAGGAAGGACATTCTGCGACGGGTGAGAAAAGAGCTGGCGAAGAGGAGGGCCCCGTGAAAGTCAGGAACAGCAAGAGAGGGGACTTGGTGCTGTGGGTGGTGGGGGTGGGCAAGGAGTATGAGACGCAGCGGGTTTTCTAGCAGTCCTCACATATGCCTCAGTGTTACGAGTAGGGGAGGAGAAACAGTGGGAGAAAATGATAGCTTGCATACCTGAATGGGCGAGAACTGATCTAGGATTTTAAGGGAGTTACCTTACCTCAGCCTCATAGCAATCCTGTGAGGTCATTTTACAGGTAGGCAAATTGAGGCTCAGAAGCTTACAATGTTTAAGACTTTGTAACTAGTAAACAGCAGATCTGGAATTTTAACCCGGATCTACCTCTAAGTCCCATGTATTTGCCAGAATGATGCTGGACCATCCTGGGCCATCAGTGAGTGGCTACTGGCGGAAAGGACAGACCAATGAGAACTGTGCTGGGGCTCGGCCTGAGTGGCAGCGTTTCTCACGCTCCGAGGGGTTGGTCATGCCGCCTTTCCTCCCCTAGACCGCTGAGTGACAACGTTCACAAGTCTTTCCTCAATGGGTTCCTAGGAGGTCCTTGACTTTGAGGGGCTACTCAGAAAGAAAGACGACAGACTCTCATAGGGGAGAATCACCTATGGAAAATAAATCCCTTGCTCCTTATTTTCCCCTCTTCCACCCACTTCAGTGCCCTCTCCCTTCTGAACCGCCCCTGACACTTTAATCCACAGACTGGTTTAAGGCCCTCCGAGGGTGCATTTAGCCAAACCAGACTTCGTGGGAGTTGCCCATGCAGAGCACATCCTCAGTGTTTACATGTTGAATAGTTTATGATTTGCTCTACATCTGATCAGGCAGAGTCAACTACCAAAACTGCTGATCCGTGGAAACTTCACAGCCTTTCTGGGCATAATAACAGCTACAGCTACAGCTACAGCTCATTCAGAGAGAAACAGCCTTTGATGAGCAGTGCAAGGACAAATTAAGACGTGACTCTCACCCTGTATCTAGATGGGAGCCCGCTGCTGCAGGCTTTACTTGAAACAAAATGGGACAGGGGAGCTGGGGCGACTTCTGCCACACCCACCTTAACAGCAGCAGGGGGACAAGGATGTAAAGGTGGGCATATTGCTGACCATTTCTCAGTGTATCAGAAACAGAGAGAGGCTGTTGCTAAGGCAACTCTTTCTGCTATCTCTTCTCTTCCAACCTGTGGCAGAGTCTGCTAATTGTCCCTGAGTTTCTGTTATCTACTTCTTCTTTAGTAATAGAATCCTTAATTTTTAGGAGGGAGGGATTCTGATTGACTGGAATAAATTATTTATTTCCCAGTCTCTTGTAGTTGGATGTGATCGTGCGTCTAAGTTCTGGACCAGAAAATGTAAGTAGAACTGCCATGTACAGCTTCTGAGAGATAACATTAAAGGAAGAAGTATATCTTCTATTCTTCTTTCCTGCTGGCTGGAATGTGGACATGATGGCTGGAGCTTGAGCAACTATCTAAAACCATGAGGTGGAAACTATTATTCAGAATGACAGACAAAAGGAATCTGGGCCTCAAAAGACTGAGGCACCGAGACTGCAGCCTAGAGAGCCACTATAAAAGCAAGAGGTTTTTATTTTTTGGCACTTGTAGTCAAACCTAACTTATCTCAGGATACCTTTAAATGCCCCTAGTAGTTACTGGAAAGTCACTTATCTTGCTAAAAGAACCTTTCCAAGAGAGGGAGAGGCAACCACATTTGTGCTGTTCAGAGCAGTGCTTTCAGGGGCACGTTGAGGCTCTGCTGTCTCTGACAACTTTCTGCCATCTGTCAGCTAGTGTGGGAAATCCCACTTCCTTTCATTTCTTTAGCTTAGTGATGTTCGTTTCTTTGGCTTGTGGTTCTTTGATCCACATTTCCAAAGGTCTGCCAAACATCTCCATGTGGATTTCTCACCAGCTCCTTAAACCTGATTCATCTAAAACCAAACCTCCTCATGCTTTCTTTCTCTAAACAGCCCTTAGATCTGGGAAGGAGAAGCTTCTGCCCTGGGCCTCAGGCTTTAGGGGGACTTATTTCCACCCTTCCCTATCTGTGCAAGTCCCCACAAGGCAAGAAATCCACAGTCAGAGGGATGTCCCCACTTAAAGCCCACATACCCCAACGGGGGTATCCAGGACCCCAGAATTCCACTGTTCAGAGAGCTGGGGCCTGCTTCCTGCTTCCAGGGCCTGTGCAGGCTCCTTCCCTCGGTGGGCATCCTGAGGAAGCAGTGGGCAAAGGGACGATGTTCTCAGGGAGTGTGGATGGAATTTGGGCATAAAGACTGGGATGTCCACACATGTCCTTGCAAGACCCCTCACCCTGTGGAGCAAAGTCAGATCAGAAAGAAAAGGGGGTCGTGTGTCAGGTCCCAGCCAAGGACTGGGGCCTGGTTCTCACTTTCCTTTACATTCTGGCATAAAATTCTGAGGAGTTCAACAAATTAAATTTTCCATCTGGACTTCAAGGATACTCCGAAGGTGAATTTGTCAAGATAAGAGAATAAGATGTTTTATTTAGCAGTTGATTGGCTTAGTGTATATCTTTAAAGTCTGTAGATGTCCTATGTATGGACCTCCATTTGTACTTCCGTGTGGGGCCCGGACACCCTATGAACACTGCCTGGGACAGAAGGGCCTGACACCCTAGAGAGGGCATCAGGAATCCCACTGAGCTGGGGGTGGGGGGATGACTATCAGATGCTCCAACTGGATGAACAAGAAGAAGTGCTAGAGCACAGGTCAAAACAGAGTCGGAGGACAGCTTCTGCTAGAAGCATGAGCAGAAAGAGCAAACCAGGTGGCACGGCCAGGGGAGAAAGACGTGGAACAGGAGATGCTGGGCTGGAGGGACGGGATAGAAAGGAGGGTCTGGTCACCAAACCTGAAACCAGGGATATCGAGGCCAGAAACAGGGAGGGCAGAGGCCAGATGCACAGAACCCTGTCTGAACCAAAGCCTCGCTTCTGTTTCTCTGTGTCTGCATCGTAGCTGGCTTGATAGCTGTCTAGTGCCCCGGACGTAAAGGGAAGAGTTACTCCAGGCAAGCACCATGGGACCCATGCTAGTGGGTGGGGAGGAGCAGTGGGGATACAGGCAGCAGGTCCCACCATAGTCAGGCAGGTAGTGGTGCTATGATGTATGTAATTTGATTGCCTGAGGTATCTGGCCCCTGGGAAGAGGGGCTGAGAAGGACTTGGAAGGGTGTCAGGGCTTTACTCGAGGACGCTGGGAGTCAGAGAAGGGTTCCAGTCCCAGCAAGTCAACTGAGAACTTCAGTCATATGGACTTTGCCAGTGTAGCAGGGACAGGGAAGAGCGAAGGAGAAATGTCAGATGGAGAGCAATGCCAATTCCAGGCAGAACTAAGACCATAGCAATGGCTCATAGTCTGTGTCTGTTTTTACCAGTTGAAGGGTTAGATGATTGGATGGTACACATGCCATGTTCATTTTGTACCACCTTTTTAATCTCACCACTGGTTGCTAATACAATCTCTTTTCAGGTCATGGCTTGCTTTTGAGGTTGGAGGGATGGAGGTGGGAAACCTGAGAGTTGACAGCCTCAGGGATTCTAGTAAGGGCTGAGGAGTCGGCAGGACCAAGGGAACGTGGCCACTGGAGCCCATGCGTCCCCTTCCAGACCACGCTCCAGGTGTCCAGGACCCTGGGCATCTTTGCCCAAATGGCTCCAAGCCCATTTCCAGGGCTTGTGGAAAACTCTACCTGGGTCTGCCCTTCTGAGTGTGGACTGTGTTTCCCCCGTGTACTCCTAGGCCCGACCAGTGGATGGAGTGTGGATGGAGCTTGAACACGGGGACTGGTGTGATCTTGGGGCCCTCACAGTGCAGGATGAAGAGAAAGGGTGGGTCAGGGGTCACCATGTACTGGAAAGGAATTTCGAGTAGTCTAAATTTGAATTTGGAGTAATTCTAAATTTGAAACTAGCCTTCAAGGTCAGTGTGAAGGTATACGTGTCAAGATATGAGAATATATTTTACGTAACACCTTTATTAGCTTCCTTGGTACTTGAAACCTATTCATACACAGGGATGTGGATTTCCACTTGTCTTCTTGCCCCAGCCCCACAGATGTTTGGGGGTATGTATAAAAAGAGTGTGGAAACCTTTTTGTCAAAGTGCATCCTGCAGGTCTAAAAATGATCTAATGATCTTATCTAATCAATAAATGCAATACAGACTAGAGAGACCTTCCACAGCATGGTGGGGAGCAGTTCTGAACAGAAGGTGGAGCCTAGTCCCCAGGGAGGGAGCAAGTCGCTTCTTCCCAACAGTCAGTGCAGCAAGGCTTCGGGGGCTTTGCATTGCTGTGTTTCAGATTGCTTGCTCTGTCTGGTAAGCATCGCAGTTACTACTTCTCTAATGTGTTCCTGTCATGGATGAAACTTTATCATGAGAGGAAGCATTGCAAAACAAAGGTACTCTGGGCCAGAAAGCACCTGATTCTGCTGACCTGTGTAGACCATCTTGCAGTTTTCAAAACCCCTTCAAAATCATCCCCTTGTTGGTTCCTCAAACCTAGGCAGTCAGGGCAGATTTTATTGTTCCCATCAGCAGATGGGAAAACTGAAGTTTAGTGAGGTTAAATAACTCCAAGGTCCTACTTCTAATAGAGGGAAGAGTCCAGACAGAAAGCCAAGCTTCTTAACTACAGGTTTAGTACCATTTTCATCTCTCACAGTCCCAACTGAATTCAGAAACAGAAACACCAAAAGAAAACTCCAGCATTTCTTTTCTGAAAGAGCCTGTGAACTGCATTTGGGGAAAGGCTGGTGTGTCTACTTATGAGATGTCTTTAGTTCTGTTTGGTTAATGGTGTTTAATCACATGCAACTTGTGGTAAGCCGGGATAATGGAGAGAGATGCGTGGGGTCAGCTAACAACATGTAATTCGATAAAATCCCAAAGCTTTTAAGGGCACAAATGAGCCATTATATAAGGTTTCATAAGCCAAAGGTAAAATTAAAGTTAGAGAAACTGCCTCAAAATATCAGATAGGTGTACTGGACCATGAGGTCTCTTTTTCTCAGGCAGTTTCAGGATCTGATAACTTAGCAAGATTGAAAACTTTATGTGTTAAAGTTGCATATACAAACCAAGTCAGTAATCAGAGTGGTCAGTTTTCCTTTTGATAAGCTGGTATCTTGAATGTCTCCAGTGGACCAGATAATGAAGTCTTTGGCAGTACTAATCAGGGAACATCGAAGCAGTTATTCATGGTGCTGAGGTTCCCATCACTAGGTGCTGTAGAGTTACCATATCAGTAAATCTGTGCTGTGTAACAACCATCCCCACAATGTAGTGGATTGAGACAACAATCATTGATTAGCTCAAGTTTCTATAAGTTTGCCATTTGGGTTGGACTCAGACAGCTCTGCTGGTCTGACCCAGGCTTATTCATGTGGTTGCAGTCAGCTCGTGGATGGGCTGGATGGCTGTGGCCTATTTCCACATCTTCCATCCTTTAGGAGTTTAGTTCAAATTTGCTTACATAGTTTCCAACAAACAATTCCAAATCCCAATGTGCAAACACATTTCAAGCTTCTCTTTACATCACTCTTTGCTAATGTCCCCACTGGCAAAAGCAACTTACAGGACCAAGTGCTAATGGGAGGAAATTCAAAGAAATTGTGACTTTTTTTTCTTTTTTGCAAATCTACTACCATCTTCACAGATCCCTCCAACGTCTCATGTTGTTATGGCATTAGACTTGAAGTCTAGAATTTTGTTATTAAAGTCAGGTGTGGTTTTGTCATCTGCAGATGTACTCCTCCAGTACAGCTCTCCTAAATCCGGAGACTCAGGAACTAAAAACACGAGTTATCTCCACCCCTCAACCCACTCACACACCCCCTACATCAACGGTGAGAGAGGGAAAGGATACCCCAAGCATTCTCATTTATAAAGGGGGAGGATGGAAGTTACAGAGCAGCCACTGGCCACAGAAATTCTGAAATTGCTATGAAATCCGGCTGGGCACGTACTGCCAGGTCCCCTTTCTCTGAAGACAGCAAATGTTCTTGATTAGGGCCTCCCTGGGAGTAGTTCTT
Organism: Camelus dromedarius; assembly: GCF_036321535.1. Classification (NCBI taxonomy): domain Eukaryota; kingdom Metazoa; phylum Chordata; class Mammalia; order Artiodactyla; family Camelidae; genus Camelus; species Camelus dromedarius. The sequence continues at coordinate 72,385,433 of NC_087439.1, read as the reverse complement.
CCCGTCCATTGCTCCCTGGACGTGTTCACCAACCCGTCTTGTACCAGGTCCCGTGAGGAAATGCAAGAAACAGAAAAGATCCCTGAACTCAAAGGGCTTTACACTTCAATTATACAAAAGTCACAGATGGTTAATGTTAAATGTTTAACCTGCAGATGCAAAGTATTCTAGAAGGTCACAAGCACAAGACAGATTAGAATCTCATGCCACATCAGTAATCTCACTGGCAGATGAGGGCCCTAAAATGGGTGAAGACTCTCCAATCTGGCCTTTTTATTAAAACCTGGCAGATTTGGCCTGTGTAGGTTGGTACATGACTTTGGGTTTCAACAATAATGTTATTAGTTCTCTAGATCAAATGTCTAATTTTTAGAATATTCTTATTTGCTCTCTAGTTAAATCATTTGAGAGACCCTCCAGTTGTCCTCTCTCTTCCTGCCCTTAGATTCCAGCCTTGCATGCTCAAAATTTTTACTCATTAAAACTATGAAGATTAATTAATTGATCCTTATATTTTAAACTGTATTTCATACCGAGATGCCCTAATGCAGTGGCTCCTGGGGATACCTTCCCCTGAGGGCCATTTGGAAACATGGAGGAGAATTTTCTATTGTTTCAGTGTTTGAGGGGTGCAATTGCCATTCACTGGGTAAGTGTCAGGGATTCTGGGCATTCTGCAAGATACAGGACAGTCTTGCATAAGACTGGATGCAGGATCTGTACAACTTGAACATCCCAGAAGACATCAGTGTAGAGGAAGAATCTGTTCATAATGATCGAGACCTAAAGCTTGACTCTATTTCTATATAACCACAAACTATTTTGGATAAGGTTTAAATATATACTGAATTTTCCATGAGTACAACCAACATTCAAATGGAGGGGAAGGTTACACTTTGCTTGGTAGGGAATTTAACAAGAGCTGTTGTCTACTTCAGAAAATTGGGGCACTTGTGTTGCTAACATGGCACCTGTATCAGTTGGCAATTGGCATTTTCAGCTGTTGCAATCATGGTAATTCTACACAGAGGTGCAAACATCTGACATTTTCGTTCCATCTTCTAATGCAGTCATCTCTGAACTTTTTACATATTGAAATAAGTATCATTTTATGATAAATTACTTTCCTTTTATTTCTTCTTAAAATTACAGCCATGGCTTTATATAGATTTTTAAAAATTACATGTGAAAGTAAGATATATTATCTGTGATTATAATCTCAAGATAGGAAAGAAAATGTTATAAAATATTTGCTTTGAAAGGAGACTTGGGTCTGATAGGGTTTAGAAGCACTATCTTAATATAAACTCGTCAGGATAGAGTATCTCTCAGAGGCCGAAGTGGCACAGTTTAAATGTGAGAGAGGCTATCCGTTCCACGATGTCATACTCAGGATCATGAGAAAAGAGAAAGATAAATTTCGCATGGGAGGTGCTTAGAAACTAGATGAGATTCTGACAGGTTTTCTTAGCACACTGGTAAAGAAGGCAATTTTCTTTTTTACAGGTTTAGAAGGATATTTTCTTATTAATTTTTATTTCAGTATGTTCCAGAATTTAGCCATGTCTTTATGACCTCCATAGATTCTTTTAGACAATGGCTTTGAGTTCCACACGTACAGAAGCAACCGTCCTGCACTCAGTTCCTCGTCCTCCTCCTCCAGACACAGGTTTGGTTGTGAGGGCTGGTGCAGCTCTTGCCCCAGGCTTGAAGGAACTGCCATTCTCAGCCAGGCACTTGCCTCTCACAGTGTTCAGAGAGAGGGTGAGCCAATCTGATGCCTGGATAAGGCAACTCTGGCTTTGAAACTGGCTTGCCTTCAATGCTGGCTGACATCTTGTTTTCTGGGTTGGATTCATATTTCAGTCCTCTCCACTCTGTTGATGCTAACCTCCACCAAGTGACGGCCTCCTTCTGGGCCTTTTGTTATCTCTTACTCCAAAAAGGGGGACCTGAATAAATCCTCAGAGGAGACTGATGGTCTGTGATATCTCTAATTTATATAAGAATTGGAAATTTGATTATTTTTTTTTAGTCCCAGAATCCTTTGTTTGTCTGAGTTTGTGAAAATAAACCTTAAGCTGTCTGGATCCCCAAACAGCGGCTTAGACTGACCAGATGTGATCGTGATGAATGACATTTTTTCCCCCACAGGAGAAAGAAGTTGGTCACAATGTTCACCCAACCCCTTTTCATCAGGGAAGATCCAACAGGAACATCTCACTCTGCCCTACTTCTAGACACACCGAGGCCTAGCAAAGCTGTTAATCTTTGGTAGATAGTAAATCAGCTTTTTTACTTTTTTTGACACCTTCCTTTTCCATCTCGGCAGCACTGATAGAGGCCATAAACTAACTGGATGGCATTTTAAAAGAGCCCTTCTTTCTTCTGTCTTAAATTATGTCTTTTGGGAGGTGGAGGTATCTTACTTGGCTAGAGAAGTTTCCTCTTTTAAAAGGTGGTCTGTTACACTCGGTCTGTATGTTATAATCTGTTGCTAGTTTTGTGCTCCCTATACCATAAGGGGAGCCAAATAATGTTTTCAAAGTCATGGGACCATTTGAACCTAAGCATGTGGCATTCTTTGGGGAGGGGGAGACAACACTCCCAGCCATGGTTGGAAGTATCATGCGAAGTATTGACGAAATGCTTACCAGACCTGGTTCTATTCAAAGCAATAGACAGAGGATTCCTGAGCTTCATATGCCTCCTGGTCTCATCTTTCAGTTCCTGGATGGTTTCCCTTACCTGAAGGGGAACCATCCTGAATAGACACAGGAGGGATCCTGGGCAGTCATGTTATATGAAGTCACCTTCCTCTCTGGCCCTAGCTGATTGATACAGCAGCAGACCACCAACCTAAGACAAGCAAATCAGATTGTCTCTGGAATCTCCAACTTTGTATGGAGACACTCAGAGATGGGGTGGCTGGAAGCTGACTCCTGTCACCGGCAGCACTCTAAAGGAGAGGTCCAGAGACCTCCACTACAGAGGTTTCAGCCAGCCGGTTGGGCTGTCTTCTTCATTCTCACATTTGGAGAGCTGTCTCAACATCATTTCAATAAATTCCAACTTTTTTTTCTTCTACCTAACTTTGACAGAGACTACTTCTCTCACTCACAACCAAAAGAATGTTAACTAACATAACAGACAGTGGCGGAGAATCCCAAAGTAGCTAGCTGTCTGTCCCACTGAACGACAGAGGAATGGAGACAGACAGCCTGTACAAAATGGGGCCGTGTTTTCATCGTGAACATACTGGTGATCTTGGTTTCCAAATTAAAAAGTAAGAAACATGAACTGATTGGTAGGATTATGCTTTTGGGAAAAGAGCATAATCTATTTGAAAGCTGAATTATCTACAAATACATAAGATGTGTGGTTACTTGATGTCTAAGTGTACGTACAGGACAAAGAAAAACATAACAGGACGTAGGAGGAGAATAATACAGGATGTAACAAAACACTCTCAATTTAAAACAAAAAAAACCCCACTTTGCTTCACCCTGGGATGGCCCCCCTTTCTCCGGTTAACCCCAAATTCAACACTCTCTCAGGAGGAAAGCAGGAATGGCATATTAATGACAGTTCAACTTTACATTCTTCTGATCAGTGAAAACAGCCTAACAGTCTCTTGATCACATTGGGTCACCTTCCTGTGCTGTTTGTTTGTTTTAAATGCAGCAGAAAAGCTGCTTTGTCTACAGCTCTGGAGGTCACTGGCTCCAGCAGAGGAAGGACAGGGCGACTAAGGAGACTCTTTGTCATGTATTGCTTGGAAGGGTGCCTTTTCAGATGTGAAGGGCAGTTGGTTTCCTAAACCTGATTGTGAGGAGTTGTCGCTATGAGAGCACAGCTGCCCTCCTCCTGGTCTCCCGAAAGAGTTAACATTTCTCCCAAGTCCTGACTCAAGACAACAGAGTTCCGATATGTAGATGCCAAGGCAATATTTATGATTTGCCAGGTGCTCCATTTGGCTTTGTAAGTTTAATGTTTTCAGTTCGATAGGTGATAACTCTGATTGGATTTATGCATCCAATAATCAACTGGAAAATATTTCTGATTCAATAAAATACATTATATGGCTGTATCCATTTCAGTAAGTAATGTCTCTGGATTCCTGTACCTACCAGGGAATTCATCAAATTTTTTTTTCAAGAGGGCTGTATCAGATTTTCAGAACAGTATATTTAGCTCAGAACAAAGACAAACTATTGCTGGTAATCCAAGCTGGCTAAGTTAATCTAGTTTGTAGTAACAGTAACATAATCATTTTGACGTCCAGTTCATAGATACCATTGGTAACATCTGAAGCAAAATGAAGGTGTTCATAGATTTTAATCATATGAAAGATGAACCAATAAGAGCAAATGGACTATTCAACATTCCACCACTATTCTGACTGGTTATAGTTTATGTAATTTGGAGAAAACAAGCAGACAGTAACAGCCTCAGGTAGTGGGATGTTTACTTTACGATTGTTGGTGTGGAAAAGAATGCTTTAACCCCAAAGCTCCTTTACCCACTGCCTTGGTAGGCAACATGGTGATACCCTGACTAGAATTCACATCCTCTCCATTCCCTGCAAACAGCTGCATCAAGTCCAGAACTGCCTCTTCTCTGACTGGAAACGATTACTGCTGGATCCTCATAAAAGTGTCCATGACATTTTCAGAGAACTCTACAGGCAGATTGAAGTTTTCAAAGGTCTATATATCTTTTTCTACTTGGATATGTTAAAACTTGCCCAATAGTGAGTCCATGCATGAGGATCCACTTTAGAGTTCTTTTTTTTTTACTTCTAAAGAAAGACTCGTAAGATTCTAATATTTATCAAGCACTTCTCACGTGCCACTTTTTAAGAGCTATGCATATGTTAGTCATTTATCCTCATAGTGGTCCCACAAATCTTCTGTTATTTTCATCCCCATCTTACAGCTGAGAGGTTAACTAACTCATCTAGGGTGTCATAAAAAGCGACAGAGCTGGGATCTGAACCCTGCCTTTTGGGGCTGGGGCCTGCACGCCTAAGTGGAGCACAACATTTTACTGCATGTTCTGCCCTCAAAACTATTCCTGTCAATACACATGAAAATGTTCTGAATTTACACGTGTGCTTGAATTTTACAGTAAGTATCCATTACCAGGGCCTCCTGACATGCCAGGAATCTTGAAGTTGAACAAGAAGCCAGAGCCTGTTTCCTCTGAATGTACCCCACAGCTGTGCTCCTGTCTCACTGACTCTGTCTTAGAGATGGGTTTTTGTCCTCCTATTTTTCTTTTGGTCAAATGATATTTTTACTTTCCCCTCATAGACAAGTACATAGATCTCAAGGGTTTAGTCTGATGAATTTTGACAAATGTATGCACCTGTAAACCCAATCAAGTCATAGAATATTGCCATCACCCTGGATAATTCTTACCCTAGAAAATTGTCTTCAAAACCTATAACCACGCCCCTCAGATAACCACTACTCTGATTTCTATCTCTATATGTTACCTTTGCCTGTCATTTAACACACAATATGTAATTCGGGGGTCTAGCATATTTCACTCAATGAGTTCTTTTAAATGGTTTTGTTTTGCTTTTAATGAAGGTATTAGGCATTGAACCCACGGCCTCATGTACAATAAGCATGCCCTCTGCCACTGAGCTATCCCCACCCCAACAAGGTCATTTAAAGTTTCATTCATGTTGTTGTCTGCATCAGCGGTTTCCTCCTTTTCTTGCTAAGCAGCATTCCATTGTGTGATTATGCTATAACTGGTTCGTCCATCTTTTTCTTGACGGACAATTTGATTGTTTCTAATTTTATGCTATAATCAATGACACCATAATGCATATTCTTGTTTAAATCTTTTTTGTGGACCTACGTTTTCACTTCTTTGGGGTAAGTATCTAGCAGTGGAATTGCTGGATCATAAGGTAGCTCTATTGTAAACTTTATAAAAAACTGTCAAAGAGTTTTCCAAAGTGATCGTATCATTTAACAATTTCAGGAGTCATGTAAGAAAGATCCAGTTGCTCCACTTAATCCCCACACTTGGTATTACTACCACTTAAAGGAAAATAATTTAAAAATTCTTGGCCACTTCTTATAATAGCTGTAGTGTTTTGGTCATACTTGTAAGTTGGCTATGGGCCACATAAAAATAAGTTTCACCGACTGCTTCCTTGAACTGGTTTGAGATCTAAACCAATAGTGAAGCAACTGCATTTCTAATGTCAGATCTGCTTGCTCCTTTCTGAAATTCTGGCAGGGAAATGTAAGTTATTGTCATTTTTAGAGATTTGAAAATTGGCATAGTCATTGAACAGTTTCTTATGTGCGGGTTGCCAGAAGAAAATTACTTAACCTGAGCTAATTAAGGAGAAGTCTATTGTAAGGATACAAACACATCTCAAGGAGCCCAATTTTAGCAAGCATAGCCGAATTTTACAGAACCAGAGAGTTACCAGTAAAATTCTCTCTTTTGTTCCCACTTTCTTTCTCTCCCTGTCCCTCTGGCCGCATGGCTCCTATCTCTGCTGCACCTGCTTCTTGCTTTTGTCTTTGGATAAATATCCCATTACAGATGTCCCTAAAACAGCAGCTTTCATCTCTGATTAAAATGGCATTCTAGTCTGAACTTCCAAAACCAGGAGAGAGGATGTGGTAGCCTCAGCTTCGGTGAGATTTCAACCTTGGTCCAATCAGCTCGCACTGTCCAACAGGCAAGGACACATTGTTCTAATGTCCCTTCCCATCACAACCAAGCGTCCTCTCTAAGAAATGGAAGTGAACAGCAAGAAAATAATAGGTGGGTGGAATGACAGTCATCTCCAATATAAGGTTTTACAAGCTGGTATTTTATTTAATTACTCAATTGCTATTACCAAGTATCAATAGCCATCTTATCTTTAGCCTTATAATTTGGGACAGATTCAGCAAAGAATAGATACCCACCTACTCCCACCTGTCAAGAAAATGGTATTGTGTATACACTTTGATTATAGTAATTCCTTACAAATTATTATATTTATAGATGTTATGGAAAAATGTATAAATAGCTCATATCCTTGAATAACAATTATATCCATCATAATAAATGCCCTCAGTTTCTCACAAAGGTGGTTGGTGAAGCCACAAGGACACTAAACTATGCTTATTTTTGTTGCCAGTACTCATGTGTGAGGCTTTGATAAAGACTCTGAAAATGATCATTCTTGATGAAACCAGTTAAGCAATAATGCCTCATATTTAATAAATATCTTCTCTTTCTGGCATATGACATTAACTCACTTACCATTAACTCACTTACTTAAAGACTATCATTGAACTTTTTCCTTTAATAGTAAAAGCCCTCACATTTTCAAAGTTAGAAAGTGGCCAAAGAGAGTTGCTTCAATTCCTAAAACCAAATCCTCACTAGTTCCCTTTTAGTGTTAAAGGATTACCATAAAATTATCATAAAAATCCTTCTTAACTTTTCTCTCTCCCTCTTCTTCCCCTCCTCATACACACACACACACACACACCCCCTCCATACACACACAGAATCACAGATATCACAGAAATTTTACAGTTGGTTCCTAACATAGATATATTTAAGAATTCTCAATTTTCTGTCTGTGTATTACCCAGTTGTAATTATCTGTGGCACCCGGCTAATCCCAGGCTGATGTGCCACTGACGACCATCATACCTGGACCATTCTTCCCATTATAAGTTAGTGTTTGGTCAGGGATAGCAAATGGCTTTGAACATTAACCTAGGGAATATGCTATTAGAAAGAATTAGCTGCAAGAAAAGAAAGTAATTGATTGTGCTCCTGAACTAAAGAGCAGAGTGTTTTTGAATGATCTACTGTTGGGATGACCTCCATCTTGGTTCCTCTTCACTGATGCAGGTGACTGGGGACAGGTGGAGAGATGATGCGTCTCTGACAACAGTTCCTAAAACCAGGCAAATCCATTTTCCACAGCCTGCTTCTGTGCATATCCTAAGCACTTATAGAATCAGGAATGATATTTTCTTAAAATGTAGATATCAAAGTTTTCTTAAATTTACTAAACAGATTTAATATTCTAAAAGAAGAAAGCTTCTCCCACAGGAGAAAATGTCCTCCTAGTTAGCAGAATCCTTCCCAAGTTCCCATATCTTAACTCTGCCTCATGCAGAGTGGGATACTATGCACAGAAGGAAAAGAGACAGAAAGAAGATACGCTTGGACAGCCTCTGTAATTGCTCGTACTCTGGCTTTTCTTGGATTCTTAGTGAAAGAATTCACTTTGATCAAGCTCTTCAAAGCTTCTAATTACCTATCGGACAAGGATCGTGGAGACCAATTTAAATTGATCATAATTTAGAGACTCTAAGTATTTGAACATAGCACTATAGAATGAATGAGAATAATTAATATTAATATCACATATTTACAGCACCTTAGCTTTCAGTGTGCTTTCCCACTCCTTGTTGAATTCGGTTTCCAAACACTTTGTGATAGTCTAGGAACATAAGGATGGCATGAAAATGTACTACTGATTTACTAATAGTAAGAACGCACTTGGACCTGTTTTGCTAATGTTCCATTTTTTTTTTTCCAGCCAGTCTTGCACGCTGCTGCTTGCTTAACCTTCCTAAAGATCACCTTTTATTACTTCCGTCTTCTGCTCCTTTTCATCTTCCTGGAGGGTAAATCTAAACTTTTGTTACCTGATATTCAACCTGCTCCATCTTTCTAATCTTATTTCTCCTTCAGCCTGCTTCTCCACTGACCTTTGGTTTCAGTGGAGGTGGCCTTGCTGTTGCTCAGTTATGAACACTGATTGGGTAAGTTCTTTTTTTTACCAAAAATCTCTCCCTCCCTTTTCAACCTCCTGATTCAATTCAAATCTTGGTATTCCTAATAGTTTTGGATTAATCTGTTTTGATATTATTCTGAGACTCATAAGTGGGTATTCCCAAGGCTTTTCATAGTTCATAGCTCTTATCATCATAAAATGATTCTTTTTCTTTCATTTAACACATTTCAACCTGAATTTTAGTCTGTTCAATAATAATATTGCTATTTCTGCTTTTTTTGTTTATTTGTCTTGTTTTGGTGTAATTTTCCTACCTTTTGGTCTTCAAAAATTTAGTAATTTTGGTTTAAGTTATTCTTTCCTCTCTCCCTTTCACTCTTGCATGCTCTCTCTGCCATTGCCTTAACACAACTTAAGGCAATCTTAATCTCTTTCAATTGAGGAATTTAATTCATTTATGTTTATTGAAAAAAATTGTCTGATTGATTAAATCAGTTAATACTTGGAAAGCACTTAGAACAGTCCCTAGTGTAAGACGGAAGAACACATCTGACTCCATATTGAATCTGTTCCTTTGGCTCTAACCCTGTGCGCTGTTTCCTGTGCTTAGCCATGCTGGCTCTGCACCTTTTGTAAAAGAATGTTGCATATAGTCTGAAAAATAAGGGTAGTCTATTCTCAAAGTTCTGACCTTTAAAGGTATTAACACTTTCTCATTCATGTAAAGATAAAAAGTTGCCAAACAGAAAATAACACTTGTCTTGTTGGAAGTTTACAGGGACACCATGACCTGACCTACATGGACAGCAGCAAGAACAAAGAATTCCAACACCAAACATCAACAACCAACCACACTTCCTCCCCTTCTTAGTATAAAAGGAGCCTAAATTCTGACTTGGGGAAGATTCTTCTCCAGGACATTAGTCTGCCATCTTCTTGGTCTGCAGGATTTCTGAATAAAGTCGTTATTCCTTGCCCCAGCACCTCATCTCCCAATTTACTGGCCTGTCATGCAGCAAGTAGAATGGGTGTAGACTGTTTACTTCTAGGACAAGGCAAGTGCTTCACGGGCTTATTCAAACAATCAGTCAATACTGCTTTCTTGGGTTTTATTTTCTATTTGTCAGGTTTTCTTATCTTTGTTTAGTTTTACTTGGGTTTTTGTTTTTGTTTTTTATTTGTTTGTTTTCCATGTGTTATTTGGGACCTACTTTTTCACTTTCACTGATAAGGTTTTCTTCCCCCCCACCCCCGCCATGGTATTTGAAACTTCTAAGCCTTACTTTTATTGCCCCAGCTTTTTAGATTTTTAATAACTATATTTAAACTTCCATTCCCTCTTGAAATTGATATTTAATCTATATCTAAAATCTTACTCTTCTCAAAACAAGGCAAATCTTTTCACTTAATTTCTGTATCACTTTCCCTTTCTGTTTCTCAGATTTTGTTCAAACTACTCTGAATTTTAAATTCAAATTATTATGACTTACTTTATATTATGCTTATCTTTTCTTAAAAACTGCAATGTGATTTATAGCCGTATTATCAACAATTATTTATTTCTTAATTAAAACTCCTATTAATATCTATTTTTTCTTTGAATTGTACTTCTTTTTTAAAATCACTTTTTCAGTTTTCTCTATCTTACAATAATTGTTCTAGGAAGGATTCTTAAGTGCTAAACTGAGAACTTGCATGACTAAATTTGTCCTCCCCCCATGTATATGTGAATGATAGTTTTGCTGAAGAAAGAATTCTAGACTCAAAATAATTCCCTTAAAACTTGGAAGGCATCACTCCATTGTTTTCTAGCATCTTGTACTGTAGAGAATATGCCAATATGATTCCTGTTCTTTGGTAGGTAATCTGCTTTTTCTCTTTTGTGGTTTTTAAGATTCTCTTTAGAGTTCCGAAAATTCATCATGATGTGTCTGGATTTGTTTCTTTTAAAATTATTTCTGCTCAACAATCAATGAATTATTTCAATCTGAAGACTCCTCAGTGAAATTTTACATTTTTTTCTTTTTACAAATGTCTTATTTAAATGCAAACACAATATATATTTGTTTTGCTTTAAGATTTTTATTGTGTTAGAATATACATAACATAAAATTTACCATTTTAACTATTTTTAAGTGCACAGTCCAGTGGTCTTAAGTACTTTCTCACTGTGTTGTGCCCATCACCACTATCCATCTCCAGAACTTTCTTATCATCCCAAACTGAAACTCTGTCAGCATTCAGCAATAACTTCCCATTTCCAGCTTCCTCCAGCTCCTGGTAGTCATTATTTTACTTTCTAGCCCTACAAATTTTACTACTCTAAGCACTTCATATTAGTGGAATCATACCATATTTTTCCTTTTGTTTCTGAATTATTTCATTTAAGCATGTTTTCAAAGTTTTTCAATGATGTAGCATGTATCAGGATTTCATTCTTTTTTAAGGCTAAGTAATAGTCCATTATGTGGATATGCCACATTTTGTTTATCCATTCATCCATTCATGGACATTTGGGTTGTTTCCACCTTTTGCCTATTATAAATATTGCTGCTGTGAATATTGATGCACAAATATCTGTTGGAGTCCTTGCCCTCAATTTTTTAAAATGTATACCTAAAAGTGGAAATCTTGGATCATATGATAATTCTGTATTTAATTTCTGGGGGGAACCACATACTGTTTTCCACAGCAGCTGTACTATTTACATTCCCACTAGCTGCGCATGAGGGTTCCAATTTCTCTACATTCTTGCCAACATTTTCTATTTTCTTTTTTTTTTTTTTAATAATAACCATCCTAATTGGTGTGAAGTGGTAGGTTATTGTGGTTTTGATTTATATTTCCCTAATGACTAGTGAAATTGAGCATTTTTTCATGTGCTTACATAATTCTTTATTTGGCTATTTTCTCTTGGTGTTTCTCCCCTTCTTGAACTCCAATTAGACGAATGTTGGATATCCTGTAACTGTCTTTCCTGCCTCTTAATTTTGTACCTATTTTCATCTCATTATTTTTTACTGCACCCTCGGAGATTTCCTTGGCCAGATATTTTAATTTACTAACTTTATCTTCTGCTATGTAAATTTTGTTATTTGGGCCATCTGTTGTTTATGGTGGTGATCATATTTTTAATTTTCAAGGATTCTGATAGATTCTTTTTCCCAGCCATCTGTTCTTCTTTTGGATGAGACATGCTCTTGACTCTCTTTTGCTTCTTGTATTAACTCTGTTTCTTCGGGAATTAGTTCTTCCACTATGAGTTTGCTTTTTCTCTTTCATGTTATTCATTTCCTTCAATTGATTGTTGATTGTTGGCTGTATATTCATATTTACTAAAGGTCTATATTGACCAGGATTGGTAGCGGAAGTGCATTTCCCCAGCCCAAATGAAAATCCCTGCTTCTTTGGCAGTAACAGGTTCTGAATAGAACAACCTTTCTTTTGATAATTGATAAGGGAAGCAGAGGGAAAGATGTACAAGTTATTTGTTTTTCCATTGGAGACTGCACAGTGATCATATATGACCTAGGGGGCTTCCTGCTTTTCTCTTCCCAAAAACCAACCTAGGAGTATTCTGGTCACATTTTTTATTTATTTGGCCAATGGAAGACTGTATCCTGGGGCAAACACCAGAGCCAGGAATCCTGAGAGCAGGAGACTGGGATAGCTGTTCTGCAAGCCTTTAATTATTCACCCAGCCTACCACCCCATAGTCAGCTCCTTCTTTTAATTCCTATTGTCCTTGAACTAAATTTTTTCTCTCCTTACTTCCTTCTTTCCATCCCTCTTTCTTCTTTAAAATTGATTTTTCTCTTGTTTTCTCTATTTTCTCTCTCCTTTTTTCTGAGGGAGGGCACTCCTCTCTTTCAAATACCTGAAGTTGCAGGTTCTTCAGCTTTGGGGGATTTCTATTTGCTTTGCCTTATATCTTGCAAAAATTCTTGACTTGTCTGAAGTTACCCCTCTTGGTTTTTCACTACTGCAATGAGTTTGTTCCTCTTTTGATATTACTTATGACATTCCTACATTTTAAAGTCATGGTCATGAGTTCAATTCATAGTCTTTTCCCCAAAACCCTTCCTTACCACTTGGGCCCACAATCTTCCCTCCCTTGTGGACCTGCACAGGGCAGTTGTAACAGAGAGAAAAATGTTATTTAAAGTCCAAGCTAATTATAGTCATTTATGCTTCCACTCCCAACTCTCAAGGATGTGTGGCAAGATTAATATCCCTGGGACAAGATATTTATTCTGGTCCAGCTCTCTTATAGATTTCAGTGAGGAAGTAGATGAGCCATTGTCTAACAGCTAGAGAGTCTCTGGATGTGCCAAGGGAGGACTGGGGCTGAATTAAGGAGAGATGAATTGCTTTGTATAAGAAGACCAGAAAAATTACTGGCAAGGAATGAGAGAAGGAGAGAGTTAAAATCTGTAGCAAGATGCAGGGTCCTTACTTGTTGGAAATAGCCAAAGAACTTTTAAAAATATAGCAATTAATACTTTTTAAAAAAAAAAAAACCTATTAGCTCTTCTGTGATAGGAGTCTTCTACTTTTCTTCAAAGTTTGAGTAAAGTTTGCCATACTCAAATATGCCTTCTAAAAAAAAGTATGAGTATTGCTGGTTTGGTACAGAGCAGAGAAAGGAAGCAATTATAGGGTAGAAGTAAAAGTGAAAATAAGATTCTAAGGGTAGCAGTTACTAACATTCAAAAGTGACCTTGAGCGTGGAAGCCACTGGGATTCTTCAGGAAACTTTGGGAGGGAGAGGAATGTGGCGTTTCCGCTGACATCTGGGCTACATATTTGTTAGTTGAACTTTCACTTAATTGTGTGTGCATCTGTTCATTGCAGGTTTCTTAGGTATAGGCAGTTGTGCTTTTTGTTGTATGCATTACTCTTTTTAGCATCTAGCGCTACAATGTGCACGTAATATGCTTTCATTAAATAGTTTCAATCACTCAACATGTTGAGTTTTCACTGATTCATCCCTACCCCTACTACTTTGTGAAAAGAGAAAAAAAAGACCTATTCTTGTGATTGGGGTAAGAGGTAGGGCTTAAAGGCAGATTGTCCCATTTGAGGATCAAATTCATAACAAATCTACAGCCAGTTATCAAGGCACTGAAAATGCTTCATTTTGGTGAAATGGAAAGTATATATACAAACAGAAATACACACACTAGAAAGCACAACCAAATGAGTAGGTTAAAATATGATTTACCTCTTTCATTTGATAATCATTGATTTTTTTAATTCTCATAAAATAATAAAATATCTCTAGAAGTGAATACCTCTTTTTGTTTCGTTTTGCTTTGCTTGCTCAGAATCCCTTTCCCTTTCTTTGGGCAAATAGCCATTTGATTTTCCTTTGAGAAAACATCCCCAACTTGTTACACATTAGGTGAGATGTTCAGCCAATGTTTCCCTCTGCCCTTGGCCAAGACTCATGTTGTACCAGTCAGACTCTTCCTGGAATTTGAATGTTAAGCCAGTGATTAAGTTTTAGAGCTAATTCATTTCTACTGTGTTGTCCTCAATGGAGTGTCTACTCTTTCCTGCTAACAAGTCCAGCAGAGCTGCCTGACTTAACAGTTCTTTCTGAATCTGAGTTCTTTAAGCTTTTGGGGCAGTGAGGAGGCAGGGTTCTGAGCTACTGAAATCCAATCAAATAAATTCCATTTCACCAAAGTCAACCAGCTTCTGTTTCTTTTGCCTTAAAGAATTCTGACTGATACAGCTCCTATAAAATGGTCTGTATTTAGAGTTTCTATAACTATTTGTTAAGTTAATAAAAAAATTTGGATGGCAACATCTGCTCAAATAAAAATTAGCTTCCTCAACCAATAATATTAAGTGTCAGGTTACTGAGGTGTTCCATCAAGAAGGACAAAGTATTTTCCAAGGCTTCATGGAAGGGAACAAAAGAGGAGGGAGAGGTATGTTTCTTTACTTCTAGAGGATGTGAATTGAAGAAGGAGAGACATACAAATCAAAACTTGTACAGTTCCTTCTCTATTTTTGTTTTTCGTTAATGACATGTCCTACTGTGGTATAAAACCCAACTTTATGTGTGCATTGACACCTGAGGAAAACCAAGCGGGCCTCAAACGGCCTAACCACAAGTTCCCCTCCCTACTCTGCTCCCATGGGTGAGATCTTCTAGCCTGACAACACTTCCATTCAAAGGAGATTGGCAATTAATAAGGGACTATGTCTTATGCTCTCTCCTCCAAGTGGCTTTCTAATGATAAAATTTTAAGAGTAAAGAGCTGAGCATATTGTTTAGAACTTGAACTCTGCCAATGAGACCTGCCTTCTGAATCCGTTGCTTAATAGCTATGAGATCTTAGGCACGTCACTTATCCTGTCTAAGTCTCAGTTTCCTTAATGGTAAAACAGGGATCATAATACCTACCTCACAGGATTATCATGACGATTCAAGGAAATAATCCCTGTGAAGCATTGAACCCTATGCTGGCACTTGATAAATGTGAGTTGTTATTGTCACTATTGTTTTTATTACTTATGTGAAATCCCATTTCACTGACAGGGATCAATTATATTCATATGTAAGTCCAACCCAGTATCCAGGAAACGTGGATATTGATTTAATTCACTTAATCTGAACTAAGTGGCATATTCAGGTCACTTGGATCCCTGCCCCCCTCAGCTGAGTTCACAGCTCTCACAACAGAGCCAGAGCATTTCTTGTCTTTTCCAGGCAAAGTGTGGAAGCTTCATGTTTCACTGCTGATGAATTTAATTCTAAAATAAAATATTCTACCTGTTTAGCATATTGTTAAATTAGATTGGCTCCCTGTCTTCTGAAATGCACATTTTGGGATGGATGGATCTAGAAGTTTTTTTTTTTAGGTTTTGCTGACCACAGGTTTAAGTCATTAGGGCTTTTCATCTCCTCTTACATAGAAAAACATTGACAAAAATGTAATCAGCGAGTGGCCCATTTGAGTAAAATGAAATGGTCAAAGGAAGATATAATGAAGCTTAGGGTTTGGTGGCTCTTGGCTTCCAGTTTTGCTTTTTCAAGCTGTAGCCAGTTGAACGTTGGGGATGCTAAATCTGCCCTTTGTGAATGAAGGGACAATTGACTCTGCCTTCCATTCGGGCAGGCGTGATTTTTTTGAGCTAAAGAAAAGCGTGTAAGTAATTCCTTCTTTGGAGCAACAGTTTTCAGGGACAGCTGTTTTCCAGCTTACAGGGAGGAGGAATTTCAGGCTGCAAGCTAGCTTCAGCTGAAGGGTTTGCAGACTTCCTGCTCTTCCCCAGTTGGCGCTAATGCATTCCTCCTGGTCTGTGGTAGTTGGACTGTTCTCTTCATTAAGAGAAAAGGAATGGGGATCAATTTCCAAAATCACAGACATCTGAACGTGTGCAGAATTTGGCTAGTTTAGACATAAGTATTTAAAGTAGGTTGAAAAATCTCAGAGGGAGCAGAAAATATCCTGTTTCAAGGTACGGAGGAAACGTCCCTTCTAAAAGGGCTGCCTTAAACAATAAACAAAGCCTTAACTGAGAAAGAATTCCAGCTTCAAAATTTACATTCAGAGGAACCTGGTGAATCATTTTGATAATTCCAGTTTCTCCATCTCTTAACGTGTGTACAGTTGTCCAGACCAGACTCACAGACTAGTTGTGACAACTGTATGAGATTCATGATTTCATCCTATTATGTTTTCAGTTTTGGAAATTAAAAAAAATTCTGGGCACATATCCCAAAGAGATTAAAACTTCACATTCACACAAAATATATACACAAGTCATCACAGCTTTACTTGTAATAGCCAAACACTAAAAATAAGCCAAAGATCCTTCAATAGGTGAATGGATAGGCAAATTGTGGTACATCCATACCGTGTAATACTATTCAGTAATAAAAAGGAATTGATACATGCAATGGTTTGGATGGATTTCAAATGAATTATGCCAAGTTTGAAAAGCCAATCTGGAAAGGTCACATATTCTATGATTCTTCCATTTATATGACAGCCTTGAAATGACAAAAGTTTAGAGATGGAGAACAGATTAGTGGTTGCCAGGAGATAGTGACTGGGGGAGGATGGTGTCTGTGGTTGTAAAAGGGCAGTAGAAGGGATCCTTATGGTGAGGAATCTCTTCTCCATTTGGACAGTGGAAGTGATTACATGAATCTATACATACAATATAAAGTTGCATAGAATTAAATGCCCATGCAAATAAGTATATGTAGAACTTATGAAATATGGATAAAATCAGTGTCCATGGTCTGATTGTAATATTGCACTAGAGTTATGCCAGGTGTTATTTTTGGGGGAAACTTCATAAAGGGTATATAAGATCTCACTATATTAGCTATGGTATTTCTTTTAATTGCATGTGAATCTACAATTATCTCAAATTTTAAAACTTTTTTTTTTTTTTTTTCAGTTTGTACATTTTTACTGCCTTCATCTAATTCCCCCTCCCTGACCCTCTGCTCTGGTAACCACAAATCCAATTTCTTTTTCAATGAGTTTGTTTGTTTTTGAAGTATAATTGACCTACAACACTATGTTAGTTCCTGTTACACAACACAGTGAACCAATATTTCTATACACTCCAAAATGATCACAACAATAAGTCTAGTTACAATATGTCACCATACAAAGATATCACATAGTTATGGACTATATGCCATACACTGTACATTTCATACCTGTCCTGACATTTCTTTTGCACCTGGAAGTTTGTATCTATTAATCTCTGTCACCTATTTCTCTGTGCCTTGCCCCCATTATTATTATTGTTTTTAATACAGAGTGTTAAAAAAATCTCTCTTCCATGACTGGCCTAGTAAGATATTAATCTCACCTCTTAGGTCAGCTGAATTTCTTGGTAGTATTTTTCTGTACTCTGTGTTTTATCCTTGTGTTTATCCATGTATGTGTTTGGAACAGGATGAGCAGACCTTGCATTAATGAACTATAGAAGCATCAAAAGATTGTGTTCAGTCAGCGCTGGGCATCAGTTACTTCCAGACAGCCCTCCTATGGGGTTAGCATCTTCATGGTAATTTGAAAGGTTCATAATATTACTAACTTCTTTACAGAAGTTTTATTAAGTTATACAAGTAATTCATCTTCTCTCCAGAAAAGCTAAAAATTCAAAGAAGCAAAAGAAAAACTAAAAAATCAAAGAACCCTACTAATCTCTAATCTGACTTTGGAAAGTCAGCTTGTCACCTGAGGATAAACCCCAGAAACATTTGCTGTGACTTGAGACCTTTAGCAGAAAGATTATTAAGCCAGAATATGGAATTCATTAAACAGGACTCAATCATTTAGCTCCTCCTCTTTCTTTCTGCTCCTCACCTCTGAAAAGAAGTGACTCCTAGTCAGAATGTCCCACATCCAAATGAAACCGGATGAGATAACCAGAGGAACAGTGGGGTTCAATGTGTGCAATAGGACAAAACTTCGTAACTTGAGGCTTCATCTTTTGAAAAGTGTAAAAGTAAATCAGATAATGTAACTGATGAGATATTCAGAAAAGTCATGCTTAAATGTTCTGGGCCTTGTGGTAAAGGACAGCTGCTGGACTTAATGAACATACTCATAGGATGATAGTTCTATGAGAGGGTTGCATGTTTCTATCTATAAAAAGAGGTGGAAGATAATTAAAGATTCAAATGAGGTAATCATTCCTTAGTAAGTTCTTCTCAGGCTGTAGCATTAGGCCATTAGAAAAGAATTTGATGAGCAACTGTCAGGTTTCCAAAATAGTTACTAGTGTTTGTATTAGAAGCAATGGAGCGTGTGTCCAAAGCCCGCCGTGGTTCTGTGAGTGTGAGGGATGGAAATGGCACACGGACTTGGCTGAAGGACAATCATCCCATGGTAATGAAGTTGGGGTTAATGCTAATGCTGGATATATTTGGAAACTTAAGCAGGTGCTTTGGGAAAGGCTTATCTGTGGTAGAAGGCTGGTCTCCAAGGAAAGCAAAGAGATGACTGGGTTCCCTGCTATCTGAATGGTTGGTGGGGATGCTTCACCTGGTCCTAAAAGTGCAAATGCCTAAGAGTTCTTACTGACTTTTTAATATCCACCTAGGTCTTTAAGTCCAAATGCTGGGGCAGTGGGCAGATATATGGAACAGTTATGGACTCTGTTTATCCCCATTAACCTAAGGTAGAGCGAGACAGCTCTGATAGCTGTCTCCAGGCCGGGGCTCCCTCCCCCCATTGTCTGTGAGGTTTTCAAAAAGGAGAAGTGCATCCCAAGCAGGGGCCTGCCATCCACTCCCATTCTATCCCCCAGGCTCTGAGGAGGAAAGGAAGCTGGAGAGAACCAAAAAGAGGGAATTTAAGTCCGGTTTGCTCTGCCTCTGAAATGTCTGTTTCCTTAGCACAGAAGACCCCTTATGTCTTCTTGAAAAGTAAATCTGGGGGGAAGGGAAGTCATGAATGCACCCTAGAGGTCAAAGTATCTGATCAGGAGGATACGGGGAGGGGACCCTTCTCACCCTGTTCCCTTGCTTGTATCTCAGCACCCTGGGACAGGACACAGTTGAGAGTCCTGCGCCCTCTGGGTCTTTCTTCAATGTCTCTAAGGTGCCAACGGCTCGTGCTAATCCTTGGCTCACTTTTTTTCCTCTTTTGGATTTGCCTGACTTCGGATGGAATTGCTTCCTGTAGCCTGATCTTCTACAGCTGCTTTACACCTTCATCTGCAGGGAAGGTCTGCTTTTCTCCAGCTTTTTAGTCTCATTAGTGGATAAGTTCAAAGTGGAGTAAGGGGCTGAGTGTCTCTGCACATTACTCAAATCAACTTTGCCAGCACCATACTGTTTTCCTCATTGACCCCTTGAGTCTATTTATAAATAGGTTAGAACTGATAAATGATGAGAAGTGAGAGATGGGTCTCTTCCGTTTCTAATAGCAAAGTAAAACAGGGGTGTCACTGAACCTTGCATGCAATAAACAATTCTTGAAAGAGAAAGCAGGAGCCAGCTTAATTATTGAGAGGAAAGAAATCTGACTGGAAAAAAGAGAAAAGAGCATAAATAGTGTAGTAGCAAAATTTTAAGAGCTACATGTAGTTTGGGTACATTTGGGGAAATATTGGATGGGCGACCCAGTCTATTTATGAGTCTGAGCAACTTCCGGAGAGAAAATGAACTCATTCTAGAAAAAAGAATCAGGCTCCATACTGTGGATTAGAATGTTACTAATTCTTCAGTCTGGATGAGAAGGGCAGCTCTGCGGATAGCAGAGTGTTTGTGTCCTGGATTTGTCTCCTGATGCGGACCCCCACGAGAAGTGTGTCTGAGTCTGCTGTATTGCCTGGGTGGTATTTTATTTTGAAACAGTTCAGTATGAACAACATGAGATATGTGTGTAAATTAATTTTAACCTACATCTAAATGTTGGTATAATCTTTGGTTAGCACTTGGAATTCCTTAATCTTCAATCCACACTCCAAAACCAACTAAGTATTTCAAACATTGTTAAATATAGCCAAGGACACATCTTGAATACCGCTAATTTCATCATGGAAAGTGATTTCTAACATCTTTTATGCTGATGAGTCGAGTCATATTGATCAGATGTTCCTCAAAGAGAGTCTCACACTAAAAGGAGAAAAAGACATTTCCCTCCATTTCCCAACAGCAGGCTGGGGGTTCAGGTTCCCCTTGAGTCAATACTGGAAGCCTGTGATTTGGTGGAGGAGGCAGCAAAGCCTGTTGGATGGGTGGTCTGGCCAAAGCGGTGGTGGTGTCCAGCCAAGGCGGTGGCATCCAGAAGAGGGGATGGAAACAGTAGAGTCCTGGGGGCAGCCATGGCAGGTCCAACAGGTTCAGGAGAGACCGACAAACATGGCAGCAGCCGGGGGGGTGAGGATGGAGCAAGAAGAGAGAACAAAAATACCAGAAATTACTAATGAGTCACCTCTGAGAACTTCCAGAAATACTTGGTGGAGAATTTGCTGGGATTTGAGGCTCAGAGCCTGCATACACTGATTGCATGTGTATAATTGCATCAAAGTGGGAAGTTAGCCATGAAAATACTTAATTGGCATAGAAATATGAAAAGAATCTCCCAGAGTGTACTTTGAGTTCTGTACTTGGCCCAGCCAAAAACAGTTGGCTTGACTCCTCAGGAAGAATAGAAGGCGCCTGTAGAGCCAGGTTGTCATGGAAGCGCCCAGTTCCCAGGAAGGCACGGAGCTAATACAACTGAAAAGGGGAGCAGCTGCGACTCCAGGCCTGGCTGGGGCACCTGCCTACGTTCAACGCAGTGATTTTCATTTGGGAGACAGGTTGAGGTGGAAGGAAATATTCAAATGATCTGGAGAATCTTTTCAAAACACAAATTCTTCAGGCTCCACTCTGAATCTGTGGAACCAGAACTTCTGGTAGTGGGATTGAGAATGAGTGTGGGAGCCCAGTGAATCACCTAAATTAGGTGGAAGATCAAGGGGTTTAAGGGGAGAGGTGAGGAATATTAGCTCATGTTACAAGGGGGTGGGTAGGGAGGAACAGACCAGAGATACAGAGACTGGGGTCCCAGGGGAGGTAGGAGGGAAGAAGGGCAGGGACACAGGTGGCCTTAAAGGGAACCAGGGGAGAGGCATGCCATTCTCTGGAAGAAAAAAGGCTTGAAAAGTTGTGGATGTAGATGACCCTGAGACTGGAGGGAGCACAGATACCCCCAGGTCGTGACTGAGGGTCACCATTTTGTCTATGGAGAGACTATAAGGCCTGGTTGACTGCAGAGAGGAGGGGAGGTTCTGAGAGGCCAAGTAATTTTTTGAGCTTCTACAAGGGCGAGTGGCTGATCTGGGCTGCAAACTGAAGTCTGTCTCAGTCCCAAGTCCTGATTCTTTCTCTGACTCCAGCAGTAGGATTCTCTGTTTTTGTGCAGTGCTGTCTAACCAAACCCTGATATTATGCCTTTCTATTAACTACTCTCATTGAAAAGTAATGTTTGTCACAATTAATTTGATGGATGCTCGAGACACAGCAGCTTTTTACATTAAACTTAATTATTTCCACCTCTCAACAGTCGTCTCTTTGCCTCCAAACCACACTCCCCCAAGTCCCTGGTTCATTAGGGTCTGTGATCTTTGTCACTCAATGTGAAATTTAATTTGGGAGGAATCCCTCACTTTCTTGGTAACTATGTACTATTGCCATACATTTTGGGTCCGCCCTCCTCCCCCTCAATTATCTTTCTAAAAAGAGCTCTCATGTTTTCCTTCTGGGATTTTTGGCTGCCGTTTGATTCTGAAGGAGCACAATAGGAAAAACAGATTTTCCATTCCTACCAGCCTAAGCCTTCTCTAAACAAAGCGCAGAGCACAGCCTCCCTTCCTCAGGGAAGCATGTATTCCTATTCCCAGAGAGGCCACTGGACTCTGAATGCTGGGTCTCCCTTGCCGGTCTGAAGTCTCTCTGCACATGCCATCTGTATGACAATAACAGTGCTTTCCCTGCTGCAATCTCATAACAGAAACTCCATCCAAACACCCTAAAGAAATAGCCCACAGATGTTCAGAAAAATACACAATAATCCTCGGCTGATTAATTTAATATCCTTTGGAGACATCCTATAGATCACTAGGCTGTTGTTTTATTCTGGAAGCCATAACCTCCACCATTCTCACTCCTGTAATGTTTCATTTTGATTCATCTCAGGGCAAGGCAGATGATACCCAAACGCATGAACCAAGGGGCTGAAACATAGATCATTGCCTCCCTGATAAGAACATCAGTGCCCAGGAAGGAAGCCTTCAGCAGCAATGTGGAAATGACACGTGAAAGGACAAATGATGTAGGGAATTTGTGAACCATTTCGTATCCTGCCAAATGACTTTGTGTATTTGTGAATTTTTAAATTTTTATGTTATGTGTTTTCTATGTTGCTTGTCTAGAAAATAAGCCTTACTTTAGCTTTCCATAAAATAAACAAAACAGAAATATAGACCTAAAATCTGACCAAGATATCCTGATTGTGTATATTTGTTTTGTTACCCAATCTAGTCAGTGTGTCTGTAGAGAGGGTTGGCAAATTTTTGATGAAGGGCCAAAGGATAAATATTTTAGGCTTTTTAAGTCATGTAGTTTCTGTTGCAACTAGTCAGCTCCACTATTGTAACATGAAAGCAGCCGTTAGACAATATGTAAATAAATGAGCATGGCTGTGTTCCAATAAAACTTTATTTACAAGATAAGTAGTGGGCTAGATTTAATTCATAGGCTACAGATTGCTGACCACTAGAAGGTAAATTACATAAGCACAAGTGAGTCTCTAACATACAAAGTTTGCTGACGATTGATGGGGGAAAACAGCTAACGTAATTGAGAAATAACTGCATGCTAGGCATTGTGCTGAGGATATATAAACATTGTCTAATGAGGTGGGAATTACTACCCCATTTTGCAGATTGAAAATGAAGGTCAGAAAGCTTAAGTAACTTGGCTCACTTATCATGTGGCTAAGTAGTGGAGTTCTATGGCTGCCTTTCTGTTGGTGAGTGTGTGGTGTGGCAGATGGGTGCACTGAGCGTCTAGGGCCCTAGGCTGGGATTTGTGTCACACCACGTATGAGATACTTAGGCTCAGGACTCCAGGAATTGTACCCTCAATTTCAAATGAAAGTCAAGATCCTAAACAGCCTTGGGTAAGAATTGCAACAGCAGTCCTTTATGTTTCCTCCGAACTGTCCAGTGAAGTGGCTAGGCGTGTGTGTGTGCTCCGGAACCTGAGTGTCTGGGGTTCAGATCTCAGCCCTGCTCTTTGCTAGTGTGACTGGGCAGGTTAGTTGATATCTCTGCTCTTCCGGGTCCTGGTCTGCTAAATAAGGACAGTGGTACCACGACCTGGAGGGTTCTGTGGTGGATTAAAGGGGGCAATACATGTGAGATGCTTAGACCAGTGCATGATGAGCACGGCTATTTTAACAACAAAATATAGGTCACGACAAAAAAAGTCTGCTTATACATGTGACTAGCTGACAAGCCTTGTGATCAGTGGGCAGGCAAAGGAGGGAAGGAAGAAGAAGAAAAACAATGTGAAAGATGAAGAAGGGAGATAAAGAGTAGTAGGAATACACACAAATGATACAAGTGAGGTAAGGACAGAGGTTTTAAAAATTACATTTCATTCATGTAATGATAATCTACGTGCACTGAAACAAAAAGTGGATATACCCACAACCCCACTTACCCCTAGGTATATGTAGTATATTCCCTTCCAGTACTTTATATCTGTCTCTGGTGTGTTCACATGTTCGCCAGCCTGCACTTTCCACCAGCCCATCCTGACTGCTCCCCCTGCCTCTTGCTCTGGACTGGCAGCTGCTCTGTGCTTCTCTCTCAGCATCTCTTGTGAGTGCGTTGATAGGCTTCTTCTGCTCACTCATGCCTGCTTGGCTGCACAGTGTGGGGACCAGCCCCTCCTGTTATTCCCCATAGCCCAGCTAGCACAAGGCAGTCGTGTTTAACAGACTTTAAATGTCTTGATGATTACACAAGGAAGTTTCAGTGCACGGAAGGAAACTTACAGCTGAGTATCTGACATTGTTGTGTCCAACACCCATTAGCCACACGTATGCCACTGGACATCTCTTTCCCAAGTCCCTGACTTGTTGCTACTACTGAGAAAAAAAAAATCAGTAGACAGCATAACGATGACTGATCAGACTGCAAGCTCCATGAAGGTAGGGACTGAGGCTCTGTTGCTTAATACTGTCTCCCCTTCACCTGGCACATAGTGGAGGCTCCAGTAATACTTGTTATTTGAATGCATGGAGAAGCTCCATAGAGTTTCCCACTGCCCACAATGAAGGCAGACTTTGGTAATTTTAAATAGAATTTTTTTTTGCAAATGGATTTGGATTATTCTGCTGATTCAGAGCTTCCCCAAGGACGACAGCTTAGACACTTTCCCTTCCCCCTTCCCAATCCCTAATTAACACACATTTCAGCTTCTATCCTGGAATTCAGTTACTTCTGAAGTTCTAAAAATAACATAATTTCATCTACAGTATGTGCTGGGTGTATTATTTTACATAGTTAAGATCTTGGTCTATCCATTGTTCTGTAACCTACTTTCAGTCCCCCTCTGCCTTTGAACGTGATTGGGTCCATATGATTTTTCATGACTGCCTAACATTTCATAGAATGTAGTAGATTTACATAGTTTACTTAATCATTCTTTTTTCATCGTACATTTGGCTATTATAGTGTTGCAATGAACATTCTTATATTTAAATCTCTGTCCATGGTTTATACTATTTCCTTAAGATAGATGTCTGGGAATGAGATGCTGGTATCTAAATATATATATATTTTTACAGCCCTTATACCAAATGGCTGTCCAGAAAGAATTTATATTCTCACCATAAGATATGAAAGTGCTTATTTCATCAAATCCTTCTCAGTATTATCATCATTTAAGAATCTCTATTTATCTGATAGATGAAAAATAGATTGTTAGTGTTATTTTATGTTATGCTTCTTTGATTATTAGTGGGTTGAAAGAAATGTTTAGAAGCCAGTTTAGCATTTATAGTTTCCAGCAATAGTACATACCACAACTCCTAATATGTGCAAGCTTTCTGTATATAGTTTCCTTTCAGACCGGCACTCCTGCCTCTGAACAGACGGCTGTAACGGGTCATGCAGCACAATCTCTGCCATATGTCTGGTGCTTATTATTAAGCCCAACTACTGAGCAAAGAAAGACATAATTAGCCTTTTTGGGAATTATTTTAAGCCTTCAGCAGCGAAAGGCCTAAAGTTGATTTATTTCCCAGAATCTATTTGTATCTGATGCCTTTTTAAGTCGAGTCAGACTAAATGACCAGGCACGGTTTCAACTTTCTGTGAGGGAGTTCCTCGAGTCTGAAAAGATGGTCCAATATAATCGCCTTCATGCCTCTGCATGCCTCCCAGATACAATTTGGAGTCAAAAGATTGACTCATTTGAAAGGAGAGAGAACCGTTGGAGCACCAACAGAGACAGCACGAGTTGAATGTATCTCACATTACCAGCGGTTGAGATGGAGGCGCTGTGCTCTGAGTCGAGAGGACTGAGGGCTCAGCTGAGGGGACCTTGGCCTTTGTTTCTAAGGTGGGGACTAGGAGAAGGCGCTCACTGTAATAAAGACACATGTTCTTTCAGGGGACCGACTTAATCAAGGAAGCTGCTGCTGCCAGTGATTGTCCTAAGCCAGACTCAAATCTGTGCTTCCAAAACAAAAGCAAGTTGTCTGATTCTAAAGCCATCCCATACATTATTGTGCTTCCAAAGACTGTATTGTCTTGTAATGATAGCAACGTATTTCTACCCCCAGAGCACTTGGAAACACATTATAATTCCCATCCTCACTCTCCACCCAAATTGTCGTCTAGCTGATTTTGCTCATTTGGGCCATTATTCATCAAGGGCACATTTGGATACAAAACCTTGAGGTTGTCATGGGTCTGCATGTATTGACATAGTTCTCAAATGCCAAAATGATAAACACCATGCAGATGTTCCATGGGACAGTAACCCAGCCTGCCTTTGGCAGTTTCACACGCAAATGACTAAATACATCAACTCTAGAAATAGATACTGTGGCACGAGTTCACTGACTTTTATTCTCATGAAAAAGTTAGAGGCCAAGATGAATTAAAACCAGGAGCTGGTTACTTTTAAGGAGATCATAATGATAACCATTCCAAAATGTTTCTTGCAATTGCAGCAAGTTGGGGGAAGCCAGAAAGGGAGACTATGAGCTTGCTTGGATGGAATTCTGTAGCCAGAGGCCATGCCTACTGGCACAGCCATGCAAATATTTATTGGGCAGATGTAGAATTTTTTGAATGAACAATTGAATGAACTTAAAAATGAATGATTGGAATAACTTCTCTGGTTCTGCATTGGCCCAGTCGATGATGTACCTATAATGAACAGAAGTGCTAGCCTGGATGTATCGGGGATTTATATAGGTCTTAGCCCCATGTAGACTGCCTCCTACACCTCTTCTTCTCATGAATTCCTCCCAATGGCCCTACAGAGCAGATATTTCTATTTCTGGCTCATAAATGTGGAGACTGAGGCTTAGGGAGGAAGATATGAAGTGTCAGGACCAGAATTCAAACTCGAATCTGCTGGATTTCAAAGCCCATGTTTTTAACCCATATCTGAGAGTGCTGCTTACTTAACAAGAGGTCGTGTTCAGCAAAAAGCCATCTTTTCACGGTCTCAATTATAATCTCCTCAGCTCCTGAATCTGATGTTACTGGGTTTGGAAAGCTACTGAGAGAGATCACTTGGCTCAAGCTCCCTCCTTCTGCAGGTGGAGAATCTGAGGTTCTGCCCACATCTCTGATGGCTTGGCAGACCTGTGCAAGTGACAGGCAAGTCTGGAACAGGTCAGCTAACACTTGATCTGACACTTTCCCACCTCATCACGTTGGACGTAAGGTCAAAATGGGAATCATGTAAAAGAAAATAATGAATTTGGATAATGCATATTTTTAAAAAATCTCTTAAACCAATACCACAGTAGAATCATCCTTGTGCACACAATGCCGTCAGTAAAAATAAACGTTAAGAGGACAGATATATGAGAAGTACTTTCATTTAAGAACATCATTAAAATGGTGAGAACACAGCGGACTTGCTAATTGTGCTCTATATTCAGTGAATAATTGAAGATGGTCTTTTACAAAATCGATGTGTGTGCCCCTTGCAGGTTCTTGACAGTGGGTGACAGTGGGAGAAACTAATGGTATGTCATTGATTAAAGCTAAAAGTAGGTATGAATTTAAACTTGGAAAATATCAGCCACTAATTCCTGCTGATTTTTCACTCTGAGCTGTGTAGACAGGTCTCCTCTACCCTCCGTTCTTTCCGGGTCTATCTCCACTACTCTAACCAAATGCATCAACATCCTTCAATGGGACCAATGCAACTGCTCCCCATCAGGTCACCCTTGGTCCTTACACTCACGGTTTCAAAACCATGTATTTGTCTAAAACACAGCCTGACTGTGTCTACTCCTCTATGGGAGATGGTCACTGGTTCCCCACTGATCAAATCTCCTTTGAACTGCTTCCCAACTCATCTCCTGCCTCTCCTGCGTCTCTCTTTTATGCTCCAGAAACATCTACAGCTGGGAAGGACTCCTCATCTAGAAATCGACCATGCATGAAATTCTTGGGTAGTTTACAAAGTTACCCAAAATTACAAATCACATGAGCGGATCAGCCAGGACCTCCAGACCTCCCTCCAGCTCTGTGCCTCTGTGACTCGGATAGGACACACAGCTCACAGCCACCAAGGTATTTACAGAAGAGGCATGTTAGCTTTAAGAAAAGCTGAGAAAGAATTTTTCCAGGAGGATTAAAAAGTATGGCACATGCCCTCCACACTTCATGCTGAGCCAAATTCCTGAGACGACAGCCGTTGTCTGTCTGCTCACAAAACTGCCCACTGGTATGAGCAAAATGGCAAAGGACACAAGGGCAGGTTCTGGAGGAAACAGTGGAGTAAACTGTGAAGCTTATTAATCTTGCCTGTTTCGAAAGCTCTCCCACCAAAGGTTGCCAGATTAAATACAGGATGTCTTTTTATTTGCGAAGTGTGGCCGCCCTAATCCCCATCCACCCCATTTTTTGGTTAATAGTTGCCATCTCCCTGGCCACAGGAGTAAATATGTGCCCAGTTCCCATTCCAGCAGAGGTTGGCCCAAGTTGTGTACACATAACCCAGTTAGAGCCAGCGTCATTTCTTGGGGTGGAGACATGCCCTCTGGCTATGGCTGCTAACCTGAGCTTTCCGTCAGCCATGCCCTCTGTTACAGAATAATGAGACTGAAAAGGCGAAGATTAGCAGAGATAAGCAGTGAACAAAATAGACATAGAACACCGGTAGCTTTGGGTCCCAGTTGCAGTTTCTTTCTTTTTTCTTTTCTTTTTTTTTCAATTGAAGGATAGTGGGTTTACAATGCTGTGTTAATTTTTGGTGTACAACATAGTGATTCAGTTATACATATACATTATATTCCTTTTCATATTCTTTTTCATTATAAGCTATTACAAGGTCTTGAGTATAGTTCCCTGTGTAGGACCTTGCTGTTTATCTATCTTATATACGGTAGTCAGTATCTGCAAATTCCTGAACTCCCAATCTGTCCCTTCAGTTTCTAAGACCCTGGTTGCTGCAGCTTTTCCTTTTGTGCCTTGTGCTCCCTGTTGCAGTGGTAGGAACTGGTAAATCCCTTTTTTACTCCATTAACCTAATTCGAGTTGGGTTTCTATTACTTGTTCCTAAAAGAGCTCCTGACTCATATGTAGAGAATTCTGGTTCTGGGCTTTATCTTTCCTTTAAGTAACACATACAGCACAGAGAAGGGTACAAGATAGAGGTGTGTGATGCCATGCACCCCGTTCACCTCTTATTAAGCACTTGTAGATTTGGGAATCATTTGTGGCCGATAGCGAATCCCAGACTCCTTTTTCTCTGTTTCTGGATTGTTTTCTTTCCATTTTCCTACGTCATAAAACCAAAGATCTCATTTTACAGATGAAAAAAATCTTACACCAGGTAAAGTTAAACAACTTGTCTTAGATCAAATGGTGAAAACCCAGGTTTCAAATCAATTATTGGGTATTGAGGTTATGGAAATTGATTTTAATATGAGCCTAAAATAATCAGAAAAGAGAAAGACAACTTGTATGTTTAAAAATCTAAGGTAGTCAATAGGGGAATGTAAATGATTGTATTGCTTTTATGATTGTTGATTGTAGCAAATCACAAATTGGAGGGATTAATTGTTAGTGAATCTCTTGGCAGTCATGTCTGTGACCACCCTCTTTCTTCTACTGTCAGATCCTGATCTTTTGGCAACTGGGCTGGGAATGCGACCCAGGTCTACTCAGTCAGCACAGGATTCAATGCTCCTGGCCACAGGGATTGGTCTGAAGATGGGTCATTGCCTGAGAAATAACCAGTGACTAAAGGGTAGTATAGTCAGACTCCTATCCTGAGATTTATTTCTTATTAGACCTGATGGGGAACACGTTTCCTTCTCTGGTTGTTGATCTGGGGGAAATGTGTGTCTGGAATGCTTTACGCCCATTTCTCCTACCATATGGGAAAAATCTGTCTACAGTTGGGGGAAAAAAAGTGAAAAAAATATCACAAAGAGAGAAGCAGAAGCAACTGGTGGACAGTCTTTATGACTTACAAATCCCCAGATCCATCATTCTTGAGGATAGATCCATCCCTGCCCTTTCTTGCTTTATGGGAGCCAAAAAAAATTGTCTGCTTTACCAAAGTTAATTCAATGGAAATTTCTGACACTTGAAACTAAAAGACTACTTTTACTTCATTTGTGACACTACTTTTCTTTGTTGGCATGGATTATTGAAAGTTGTCTGCTTGTAATTTTCTGAGTTAATGACAATTTGGTAAGAGCTAACAGAAGTCTAAGGGTAGGTTTAAATTCAACATGTGTTTAGGGCAAAAAGTTATACCAACCACATGCAGTACTGAAAAATAACTTTATCTTTAAACTTTATTGTAAATAAGAACCCTTTAAGACAGAAGAAAATATATGAGAAACTTTAGAATATGTCTTAGGGTAGAGGAGGGCTTCACAAGAAAAGTCTAAAACCCAGAAACCATAAAAGTAAGTATTGACAGATTTGACAGAGCAAATATTTAAACTGTTGGAATATAAAAGTTGCTATTAACAAAATTAAAAGACAAGTGACAGAATGGAAGGATATATTTGCGAAATATATAGTTTATAGTGAGTTATACACTCACCATAATACACAAAAAGTTCCTACTGGTAATAAGTAACATAACCCAAGAGGAGAATGAACAAAAGCTATAAATAGACAATTCCCAGAAGGAAAAAAGAGAAATGGCTGATTTCAGCCTACCAGTGCAAGGAACACAGACAGCATGTGTGAAATAAAAATTGAAAAAAAATCCGAAAACATAGCCTTTCCTTTGAGGAAATCCCCTCTTGCCTGCATTGCCCTTTCCTCCTTTGCTGGTCTGGAAACTCATTTGTGTTTTCCCAACTGCAAGAAGAATCCATTGAGGCTTCCTTTGTGCCTCCAGTATGCCTTGTGCATGTGTCTCTTCTGACCCTCTGTTGCTGCCTTTGGTGTGTGCCTACCAGTTTGCTTTTCCTCAGTGCCCAAGGGCAGCATCCATCACTTTGTCTTAGCGATGGAGACTTCATCTCTTTGAACTCCTGATACCTTACCTAATTTGTGTCCATAGAACAGAAACTCCATGAATGCTTGGTTAAATAAGTAAATAACAAATAAATGTTGGATCTTCATGGACACTGTTGGAATCAATACCTATATTCCATAGGAAAGTGTCTAACTCTCAGCTTCATTTTGACTGTTGATATTGACAAGTCATATTTTTCTCATTTGAGAAAGGGGAAAAAAGTAACAGGAAAAATTCTGTATTTGATCAACTCTATCCATTCTAATTTACCAATTTGGGATGTCATTGCTGCATGTATGTCAACTTGATTATTATTCCTGATGGTGTGACAACACAAAGGTAATTCCTTGATGTTTCAGTCGACAGATGATTCAATTGTCATTTGAGAAAGAACTATCCATCCTGGCTGTTGAATGAAAACTCTCTCTTCTTGTCATTTGGTGAGATCCAAGAAGCACCAGCATGAAAACTAGCAGAAAGAGTGTCAGTGACTTAAAGGATGATCCGGCATCTCCAGAGCTTTTGATGCCTGGAGGATACAGTGTGGGAAAAACACGGCTGCCAGTAATTATGAGTCAAAACTGATTCAGGGAGTCAGACTCAGAATGTGAAGGAGTTTCAAAATATCTTAACCATTTTTTTCCACTCATACCTTCCTTTTTATACATGCATAATAGTTCAATGAATAAATTCATGTCTCCAGCTAAAAAGTCTGTCTCAATAAAATCAAAATAAAAATTCTAAGTAATGAAAAAGGAAGAGCATTGTATTGCAGTTGTATAACTGCCCTGGTAGTGTTTTTCTTTCTTTTGTAGTGTATTCCATAATGGTGCATCTTGCAGTCACTGACATATTAGATTTGATGAAATATGGTAATAATAACACCTAACACTTACTGAGCCCTATTTTTCCAAGGCACTATCCAAGACACTTTATGTGCACAATCTCATTTAACTATTATAACGACTGTACAGGCAGACTACAATTATCCTCCTTTTACAGCTAGTGAAACTGAGATTTAGAGAGGTTAATTACTGGTGGAACTAGAATGTTTGAGTGAATCAGAGACTGAGCTCTTAGTCACTGCATGAAGGGAGAGGCAACAGCGATTTCTTAGGACACAGATGCCTCAGATTTTAGGCAAATATTCTCAAGTGCACAATAATACATTTTAGTGCCCGTCCTGTTAAAATGATGAGAAAGGCAAATTAAGTAAGTGCGAGCATGTATTCATGTTTATTATTTATAAACCTGATTGTCTGTTGCAAATATGGCATATCAAATACAAATATTTGTTGTATAAGGGGAGATGTGTTTGCAGAGCTGTATGTACACCAACCAGTGCAAGTGGGACAAAGCCCCGTCTGATGTGATTCAGATTCAGATTCATGTGACTCTCTCCATCACAGAGCACCTCATCACCAGCTGCCATCTCACGTTTCAGTGGCAGTTCTACTGTATTTTAAAATCTATGCTTACAGTACTAGCTCACATAATCAATTGAGCAGTCAGTCGACTTAGAAGTGTCTCCTAATAAAAGTATAAATCCAAGTTTAAAAATGCTGCAAATGGGAAGCAGCTATCCAACCTGTATAATTATAAGCCATCTGGAAGGAACCAGCACTCTTAGCTAGAAGTGAATTAACTCGAGACTTCTCTCTAAGCTTCTAGTCGACTTGACCTTATTAGAAAATCATTTGGAAAACTGCTTCATAGCAATAGGATATCTTCCCGGATGGTAAGAGTCAATGTAGAAATGAGTTTTAAGACTTATAATAATAAAATGAATAAATAAATAAAATAAAATAAAAATAAGTTTTAAGTCAATGCAGAAATAAGTGTCAGGAAAAGCTGTTTGCTTAAACTCTTACTTACATAGTTTTCTATGTATGAACATCTTTGTCTCTTAAAGTGAGACAGCTTTGTCTCAGCATTAATTAGCTTGGGGATGAACACATGCCTGTGTAAAGGTATTATCCATCATGTTTTAAAAAAAATATTACTTACATCTTTTCATTTTATCCAGTCAGCCTCTCCTCCAATGCCATCCATTTTAAGGGGGAAATGCAAGTTTGTATTTTTTCCTCTTCACATAATATTCTTGCTGGTGGGTTTCTGGTGTCAGCTGTAGCCGTCCTCAAATTCTGAAGGTACAGTGAGATTAGTGGTTGCAACCTAGAGGCAGGGTTCTTAGTGCTTTCTATTTCAAATTCTGTCAATGCTTAACTTAACCATTTATGTCACCTAGAGGTGGATATTTATTATTCCTACAGTTGGAGGAGAAATGTTAGATCTTGGCCTTGGACCTTTTGAAACAAGGGCCAGGGATTTGCTTCAGAGGGTGTGAAGGGTTGTTGCTTCATGTGCTTTCCTGGTACATTTGAACTTTGCCAACTGGAGGTAGGATTTAGGATTTCTGTCTCCTGTCACTTGTCCTCCCACCTCCAGTTTTTTGGGTTTTTTTTTTTTTTTTTTTTTTTTTTTTGAGTAAAGGGGAGGGACAGGATATTCTGTTCTCTTGTTCCTATTAAGAAGGAATTTTTCTCATCTTTTTTTTTTTTTGTAAATGCAAATCTGGGCTAGTTACTAAGGTGTCAAACAGCCAGAGAATTTAATCTATAACTGGTTTAGGTATAATCCTATTAAATGGTCTTCTACGTCCTTTGAAATTTTGATTAGCTGGCGAACTGCCCATGTTGAAAGCCATACAGTTTTGCATGGAGGGGATTATGCTCCTAACTACAGTTGGCCAATAAAATCACGATTTTTATTGCTGGTTTTGGGAGGGTTTTTTGAGCCCTACCAAGGATCATTTACTCTTCACCCACTATTCCTTTCTATTTAAAAGTTTAAAAAACTCTGAAAAGTGAGAAATCTTTGGGAGTAAATATGAGAGTAAACCAACTAGTTCTGTATCAAACTAAAAAGGCAATCTCCTCACTGGTTTTCTGTGTAGAAAGTATGTCATAGTCAGGGACTTTGTCCTGTTGATGACTAAATCTACTTCCTGGAGTAGCAGCTGGCACATTGCAAGCATTTAATAACCATTTGCTGAATGAATGAAATGAACCAATGAAAAGTATTTGACTAAACTTGAGACATTAACTGCAATACACTAAAGATGATTGCTTAATTTCTTTATTATGATCATGTATAAACAGGACAGGCTAACATAAATGTCTTTCAAACCATCATGTGAATGACATTTCACTATCATAAGCAAAGAGGTTCCTCCCGATTTGGTAAAGCCAAACCACATGTAAAGGTAAATAACCCACACACGAATCCATCTTTGTGGTTCTTCTAGAATGACCAAAGGATCTTTTCATTGTCACACTGCTCTGCTATTTTATTTATTCCAAGGAGGAGGTGTCAATGGTTCTTTGTCTTCTACAGGTGAGTTAGAGACCATTATCATGTCTGCTGCTCCCAGTTAGTCTCGGTGTTCATGGTGCACTCTCTCCACCGTAACTTCAAAATCAATGATACTGAATTGGGCAGCATTTGATTGTGTGCTGGTTAACACAGGTCTTCCCAACAATGAAGAAGCTGATGGTAAACTAAGAACTCATGTCTACAAAGGCAGTTTGGAAGGAAGGGTGACAAGCTGGATCCTTTTCACTTTTTATTACAACATTTCCTCATTTTTATTTTCCTCTCCATCTTTCACTTGTTTCCATTTTTATCTCCTTTTCAGCTTTTCCTTCTTTGATCTTTTTTTTCCTTCTGTTTCTTTTTTTCTTTTTTTTAAGGAATATAATTCTAAAAAGAACTTTATTAGCTTTATCCAAGTAAGTTCTGCAGACAGTTGTGTTAATATCTTTTTTCTATCTAAAAAGAATAATAAAAAGATTTCCCTTCTTGAGTATCTTGTTTAAAGAATTTTTTTCTACTAAGTTTTACTTAAGTCAACATTACTTCCTTCCTTCTGTCCCTTTAAAAATTCATCAAAGATATATAACCACCTATTAGAGCTTCTGACTGGTATGACATAGTGAATGTTGATATCAATATTCTATCAGCAGGGGAGGGTATAGCTCAGTGGTAGAGCACATACTTAGCATGCACAAGGTTCTGGGTTCAATTCCCAGTACCTCCATTAAATAAACAAACAAACAAATAAATAAATATATAAATAAATAAACCTAATTACCTCCCCCACCAAAAAAAAAATTTAGATAGAATATTAAAAAAAGTAAAGAATCATGAAAGTTGATATTTTAACTTATGAAGCCTGAATATAGGTGATCTTGCTGACTAGTATCCAGGCTATGACAAATTGTGTCTAGTTGGATCTACCTCTACCCTATAAAGGTTGAATAAAAAGAAAGGAGGTCATGATTTATGAAACAAGATGGTCATGACAGATCAGTTAAAGACAGTAAAATGTAGATTTATATTGCTACATTGAAATAATTTAGCATAATTCACTCCTCTTGTTGCAAATCTGATGCTATCTACTGACCTTACATCATTGATGCTAACAGAGGGATGATGGTACTTCCATCGGGGAATCAAAAATGAACAAACAAAAATACACTTACTAACTTGTCCTCTAGAAACCCTATTAGAAACTTCTAGTAGCTTGTAGATGCCAAATTAAAAATTTGAGAACTGTGAATTGCCTTTCTTTTGTATCTTCTTTACTAAGCTGATATACTGCAATGTTTTTTATAGTTTCATAATCATTAGAGGACTTTTCTGAATTCATTTATAGGTCTAGAATGTATTTCTGAGCAATTAAAAACAGTCATTTATATATCAACTATACTTACATAAACTTTAAATGTGGACAATGTGCATTGAAAACAGGAGTCGAATGTTTCTTTTGTGCCTTTCACATTTTGTTGGCTCCATCAATGACAGGCTAAATGACCTTATAAAACTTACATTTTCCAACAAATTTAGCAATCAACAGGCAAAAAAAACTTACTTATCTTGCACAAATTCGGAGGGGAGAAATTTAGCACATGAAATAATTCTAAGCAGAACTATGTTAATTGACTAGATATGTTATTTTGGTTAAGTCCAAAAGATAGTGGTAGGAAAGGCACTGGATGTCACTCAACAAGTTCTACTGGTATGTTATCTTCATTTGACTCTCTAAGATTGGAAGAAAGAGACAGGTACCAATTACTCTTAGTAATGAGGATTCGTGATAAGGAGACAAAGGAACAACTATGTTCTTAGCCACCCAGGTGCTTCTCATTCCAAACCGTCCCAAACAGAAAAAGACACCAGACAAAATGGGACCCTCTGCTTCATTTGGAATGCAGACTGGTCTTGTAACTAACTTTGTAATTAGCATCTACATTTCTCCAAATTAAAGATCTGATGGGGATGATTTACCTCATTCTATACGGAATTGCCCTTTGGGTAAACTTTCAGGTCAAGCTGTTTCAGAGGCGATTGTTCTAAGTTGAGCTCAAGCACGAATCCATGTCTGTATCGTCAATGGCCAGAATGCAGAATAAAGGCAAATACCTTTTGATTCAGTATTTTTTTCCTTAGCAAGAAGGAGTGATAACAGATGATCACTTGGAAACTTCATGGCTTATTCAATACGTGTGTGGGCTGAAAGGGGCTGGATAATTTCTCTCAGTTATCTGGGTGAATCAGGCAAAGTTGTTCATCCTTAACCTCCAAAATGAAGATAATCATAGCTTAATAGACTGTCTCAGAAGGACAAAAGTCTTGGATTTTATTTTCAAAATGATTGTCAATAGACATCTATCATGTTTGAATTGTAAATGCAGATTAAAATAAGTCTCACTTAGTAAAAATCAAAACAGCTAATAAGAATGTATGTCCTTTCTCAGTTTGTCTCAGTTTCCTTATCTGTAAAATGGGGATAATAAGAGTAGTTAGAGAGTTGTTGTGAGGATTAAACAACTTAATACAAATAAAGTACTTAGAACAGTCCCTGGCACGTGCTAAGCAATTAATTTATGTTGGATTATTACATTGTTATTAATAATTGCAAAATACAAGATAAACAACATTGCACATCAGCAGAGAAAAAGATTTCTGAAGGAGGTAGCTATTCTGAATCTGTTAGATAATATACTACAATGGTATATTTTTTTTTAACTGAGACTGGAAAATACACTAAAACTTGGCTATTTAAAATATGTGTGTGGTCCGTGGACCAGTGGCATCAACCTCACTAGAAACACCACAAAAAGGATTAGTGAGCTCCTCCTTTTGCATCCTTACGCCTTACTGCCATCAGCAGGATTCTCCTGTCTCCGCTGTCCAAGGGGCAGACCTGCTTTTACCTCTATCTTTGTATCGTATAAGGAGATGGGTTGATGCAGCTCAAAGGCTAGTCTTCTTCTCTCTGTGGTCAGTTCTGACTAGGATACTTAAGTAAGAGATGAGCCTTGTCTGCTGTCTGCTTTGCAGTCATCGGTTTCCTTATCTCTCCTTCCCCAGCGTGTTTCTCTCAGAGCCCCTGCCTCACCACGCTTCCCAATGGAAGCAAGGTCTCCACGTGGT
The DNA here is from genome assembly GCF_036321535.1 of Camelus dromedarius. Classification (NCBI taxonomy): domain Eukaryota; kingdom Metazoa; phylum Chordata; class Mammalia; order Artiodactyla; family Camelidae; genus Camelus; species Camelus dromedarius. The sequence goes on along the minus strand of NC_087439.1, from coordinate 72,347,922 downwards.
GGTGTGTCCTCTGTGACATCCTGGGTGAGGAGCTGTGAGTGCAAGGAATCACTACAGAGCCAGCTCCTGGTCATGAGGAAATTACTTTATGGGGGGAATCAATTATGGTGTGACATGAACACACACGCGCACACACACACACACACACAGATATACACACACCCCCTCTCCCAAGGACAAGCATTGATTTTCAGAGAAAGTACAACCTAAATCAATATTTTTCAAACTGTCATCAACAAACCTATTCTCAAGTGTCCAGGAGAACATTTTTTCCCTTTAAAAACAAAAGAGGACCTAGGTTTAGAAACACACTGGTGGAAGCCCATAGGAAGAGGTAGAACCCTTTCCCTAATTGTCTCGTAAATTTTCAAACTTGCCTGTCTCACAACAGTGTTATGTTATATGTGTCACAGCCTCGTCCCCTAAGCACCACCCCACCTCATAATCCAAATGACCCTGCATCTCCTAGTGCCTGCTCCCCTGGCTACCTGCAGCCCCATAAAGGGGTTGCTTCACCGCCCAGGCTTGGAGTCGAATGCCTCTCTCTGTCTCTCTGTCTCTCTTTAAACCTGCCTGACTGGAGGGGTTGGCTGCCTGGGGGTGCCCCACCGCAGCTGTGGTCTGGGGTCTTGCTCTCCTGGAAGCCCACTGACATCATGGCGGCTCCTTTCTTGTCTGGGGTTGAAGTTGACTGAAGCACGGAGAGGTCTCTGAGGAATAAAAGCGAGGTAGAGGGAAACCTCCTCTTTTTATGGTCTCTACTTCGGGTTGTTTGTAAATATTTTTCCAAATTCTAAAAGAAAATCATCTTTTAGAATTTGTGATGTACTGAAGACCTGGCCGTGCACCTCCTTTCTCAGCCTCGGATTCCCTAACCATAAAATAAACAAAAATCCCTCACAGTGCAGGAAAAAAACAGTACATTGTTCTTAAATATATAGTACATGATTTATTTTATGTTTTTTCATGCTACTTATTTTTAAAAATTTATACTCTACTTGGGCTCAGGATGGATTTAAGGGGCTTTATAATGATACATAAAAAAAAATAGCAAGATAGCATAAATTAGAAATGTGCTAAGAACAAAAGGGACAGAAGAACAAAGAGAGGGACATAAAGTGAGCCAGGCTGTGGCTACCCCATGCAGGTATCCCTTGAGGTCCTGCCCTCTTGCTTCAGGAAAATGTCAGATTGTTTGTAAAGCCAGATAAGCTGTATGAAAGGAAAGTTCCATCATTCTCCCTGTAAGCAAGGCAACCAGTAAGAGCACTGTAGCAAGCATGGAAAGTCTTCTTGCTTCTAAGGACCACTGACCTCTGCAAATTTAATCAAGGACATCTGTAAGTCAAAGACAACTCTTTTTTAGGAGAGAGAGTGATAGATATAATTGTCCTATACATGTATTTTTAAATTAAAAGCAGTCCCTTTACATATGAAAATATTCAATAAATTAGCACACATAAGAACAACTTATTCCAGCTCCACAGTATAGCCAGTTAAAAGGGGAGCAGAATTCAGGAGGATGAGGCCTTCGGGGAGCTGGAACACACTGCCACAGAGAGAAGGGACATACATCTACTGTTCTAAAGGCCTAGGAGGATCAAGATTTTAGATTCAAAATGAATGAGTCGGGGGTCTGATTTTAAAGTCTGATATTAAAAAAGGGCTGACAAGAGAGACTGGAAAGTGTTCCCTAAAAGGCTTTTGCTATTTGGAGCCAGTTCTAATGTCTTGTCTGTCCACTGGATAGGGGTGGCCTTGAGTGGGAAGGTTTATTAATCTTGGACAAAGAGCTAAGATCACAGACATTACCAGATAGGTACCAGTGAGGTTCTTATCTCTCTAGCTTTGCCCTTTGTCAGCCCCCAGACACATCTTCAAACATGGACTTGCACACATACACTTATGCACACGCTCACATACACACATACACACATTCACGCATACACTGAGCCTTTGTAGATTGCAAAAGAGGCCATGCTCTCTCCCACGTCTCCAGTTTCAAGCACAAGTTGGATCCCCATTTACAGTTCTCCTGTTTTTCATCCCCATTGCCCTCACTTTTCCCAGCAAACCCCACTTGTCCCTTATGATCCAATTTAAATGTCCCTTCCTCCCAGCAGCTTTGTCTCCGAATCCTGGACCAGTAACTTCCCTTAAACAACAGGCTTCACAACCACTTTGCTCAGAGTAGTACAAAAGAGATGCATTGCCGTAACATCCAACAAGGGAGACTTGAAAAGTCTACTGTGTCTAGGGAGATGGGTCGGGGAGCTCGAGACACACCTTCCACCTCCGGACATGACAGAACACAGCATGAGAAGGACACAGAGAAAGAAGAAGAGTGGAAAACTTGATTGGAGGGCAACAGATGGGATATTTATTTATTTTAAATGCTTTTTGCTGGGACAGCCACATGAGATGTGTATCTTATTTCCAGAGAAGTCTCAGCGGAAACAGCTGTCATGCGGTTTCATTCCAGAACTCTTCAGTACAGTACAAACAATATCGTGGAGGACAAACTGCCTACATGGCAGAGCACAACAACACAGGGCTGCCTCAATGCAGTTCATTTTACATAACTTCTTCTTAACATGAAGTGAAACGTTCCCAAGAATAAAATAGTGCAGTGACCTTTGGGTATTAAATCAGATTTCATGCTCCAGGACTGTGATCAAAATATTCTCATGCTATTTTTTTTCCCTTCCAAATGGAACCAAAGTGCTTTGAGAAAATTTACTGAATCCTTGAAAAACTAATGATCCTTCTACAGCCTCAGGTGAGTTACTGCAAAATTTAATTTCTGCTAAGCTACCTGAGATTGCAAACAGCAAAATAAATGCATGGTATTTACCTGTCTGCCGCATTTCTGTTTTTCTCTCTGTTCCACACTTCAGAGTGTGCCATGTTCTTGCAGAACACAAGGGGATGTGGGGGTGCCCAGCATCCTGAAGTGTCCCTAGGCACCTGTGACATTGACTTGTCCCTCCTGGCCAAGCCCATTCATCTTGTTACAAAGTTCATTTAATAATGAAGGATGAAAATCAACTTGTTTCTGAGAGTTTCATCTTTGGAAATAAAAAAATAGATGCCCAGGATTATATATGATATTTTTAAAGCATTGTGTATCAGTACATTTAATCATTTATGGTGTATCGTTTTTTATATTTTTGACTACCTAGGATCTATTTCCTCCTTTGGTGATGTCCTTTGGGTGATTTACCCTTCCCCCCTTTGTGGGCCCTTGTAATGCCATCAATCAAGGCATGCTGCTCTCACCTAGCAAAAGGACAGGCTCATGAGCTAGGTTAGACTAATTTTGAGTTAACTGATAGGAAAATTAAATGATTGGCACTGATCTGTTCCCAGGCCAAGACCCTGATGAGTTGAACTCTAATTAGGGGCTATGGATTAATTCCTACTACCACATCCTCCAGAACTACCTTGATTGCTGTTCCCTTCTCAGTCTGGTTTTTCCTAGTCTTTTTTTTTTTTTTTTTTTTTTTTTTTAGCCTTTTGCTTAATAAACCAGAATAGGTTTCTTGGAACCAAAGAATCCTTAGGAAAGAATTTATAACCAGATGTGATATTGAGGATAAAGATAAGGAAGACTACAAAAAAAAAAAAAAAAGAGATGAGACATTAACTCTGCGTACTAGTGAAAAACACTGGAAGGATAGCCAGCTAGAACTATGGCCAAAATCCTGCCACAGACTCAGTCTAGGGAGAAGACACCCCTGCTGCTGTCACTTGTCACCAAGTGCTGCAACAGGCTCTGGACACTACTGCTGCCATCTGTTGCCTCTGAATGATGGACATAATTGCTGCCCCCTCCACCCAATCAGAATTCTTCATTTCCCAAGTCAGAGAACCAGTGGGTGCGTGTGACTGACTAAGTCACAGTCACGTGTTCACGCCTCAGCTGTCTAGGAGAGGAAAGAGAATAGCTGCCTTTTCAACTGTCTAGTGGAAGGGTGAGTTCTACGGTGCAGAATTCTGCATATTTGGTTGGAGGAAGGGGGTTCTGCTGCTGCTGGGCAGCTCCTGTCTACAATTTTCAGAAAAACTATTTGACTGGAATCAGAAATGAGCCCAAAGTGAGGACTATGAGGAAGATTACAGCAGTATAATTAATGGTAGAATTTCAAGTTAATTAACTTGATTGAACAGTCAAAACTGGCCTGTAGGGAATATATAGAACATAAAGCAAAATGATTGATTAGTATTCTTCTATAAAAACAGGAATTATAAATTTCTTTCCATATTAGAAACCCTGAGACAGAGGCATCCAGCTAAGCTACACAGCATTCCCGACTCACAGAAACTGTGAGATGATAAATGTTTGCTATTTTAACATGGTTAGTTTAAGCGAAATTTGTTATGTATCAATTAGTAACTAACACATACCCCAATTAAAAGGCAGAGATGTTCAAATTGAATAAAAAAGCAAGACAACTATCTTGCTGCTTATAAGAAATATATGTTGATAAAGACACAGGTTAAAAGTAAAAGCATGGAAAAGATATACTAACAATAATCAAAAGACAGCTGAGCGACTCTAATTAATAACAAATAAAATAGATCTCAGAGCAAAATATTACCAGGGTAAAAGAGGATCATTTTATAATGATGAAGGTGTCAATTCATCAAGAAGACATAATAATTCTAAATGGTTATGTACCTAATAACAGAGCTTCAAAATATGCAAAGCAAAAACTGATATAGCTGCAAAGAGAACTAGACACTTCACAATTATACTGGGAGATTTCAACACCTCTTTATCAATAATTGATGGACCAAACGGAAAATAAATAAGGTTATAGAAAACTTGAACAATACTGTCAACAGACTTGATCTAATTGATGTTTATGGAACACTCCATACAAACAGCCAAGTACACATGCTTTTCCAGTACACACGGAATGTTTACTAAGACAGACATTCTGAACCATAAAATAAGTCTCAATAGGTTAAAAAGTATTTGTGTCATACAAAATGTCTTGTATACAGTGGAATTAAATTTTAAATAGCACAAAGTACTCTGGAAAAATCCCAAAATATTTGGATACCAAATAACACACTTAAAAAAAAATCACAAGTCAAAGAAGAAATCAAAAGGAAAATCAGAAAGTATTTTGAACTAAGTGAATATGAAAACACAGCATATCAAAATTTGTGAAGTGTATTTAAAAGCAGTACTTAGAGGGAAATTTATAGCATTAAATGTCTATATTAAAGAAAAGAAAGTTTTCAAATCAATGACCTCAGCTTCCATATTAAGAAACTGGAAAAACAAGAGCAAAGGGAAAAAAGTATTAGTAAAAGAGAACATACAGTAAAAGCAGTAAGTGGTATATATTAGAAGAAGAAAAATAAAGGTAAGAACAGAAATCAATGAAATACAAACAGAAAAACAATAAGGAAAATGAAGGAACCAAAAACTTGTTTTTTGATGAGATTAATAGTATTGATAAATGTCTAACCAAACCAATGCAGAAAAAAGACAGAAGACATAAATTACAAATCTATTTTGCATCTATTTAAAGAAATTGAATTTTTAATAAAGCAATTTTAATTGTCATAAAGACAACTTCAAACCCAGGTGGCTTTTGGGCAAATTCTACTAAATATTTAAGAAAGAAATATTATCAATTGTACACAAAATCTTCCCCCAAATTGGAGAAGGAATAATACTCCCCAACTCATTCTATGAGGACAGAATTATTCTGATACCAAAACTAGGCAAAGATACTATAAGAGAACTATAGACCAAAAATTCCTAACAAAATTTTAGCAATTTGAGTTCAACAATATATAATCAAAATAATTCATCATGGCCAAGCGTGGTTTCTATGAAAAAATGCAAGGCTGTTTTATAATTTGACAATCATTCAGTATATTTCACCATATTAATAGACTAAAGAAAAATCATATGGTCATTTCAATAGATGCAGAAAAGCCATTTGATTAAGTCCAACATCCATCCTAATAAAAACTCCCTAGAGAATCCTAGGAGTGGAGGGAATCTACTTAAAAAAAACTCAGTGATTCACATCATACTTAATGGTGAAAGACTGAATGTTTTGCCCCCAGATAAAAAACAAGGCAAGGATGTTCCCCTCCCACCACTTCTGTTCAACACTGTACTGGAGATTCCAGCTGGGCAGTCAGGTGAATAAAAGAAATAGAAGGCATCCGTATTGGAAAAGAAGAGGTAAAAGAGTCTGAATTCTCAGATGACTAATCATCTTAAAATCTGAAGGAATTGACAAAAAAGGTACTAGATCTAATAAATTTCAGGAGATGAGATCAATATACAGCAATCAATTGTACTTGTATATACTAGCAGTGAACAACTGGAAACTGAAATTTTAAAACAATCAATTAGTTTAGCATAAAAAGATGACTTTGGGATAAATCTCATAAGAGATATATAATATCTATAAACTGAAAACTGTAAGCCATTTCTGAGAAAAATCAAAGAAGACCTAATTAAATGGAGATATATGCCACGTTCATGGATTGGAAGACTCAGTATTATTAAGATATTAGTTCTTTCCAAGTTTATCTACAGATTCAATGCAATCCTGATCAAAATCCCAACAGCCTTTTTTTTTTAAATAAATTGATGAACTATTCCTAAAATTAGTGCAGAAATATAAAGGACCTGCAGTAACAGGTCCTTTTCAAACAACTTCAAAAAAGAAGAGTAAAGCTAAAGGACTTACACTTCCTGACTTCAAGGTATTATAAAACTATGGTGAGCAAGGCAGCTGGTAATATGCATAAACAGATCAGGGGAACTGAAGAGAGACCCACAAACACATGGGCCATTGTATTTCAACGAAGGTGCAATGGAGAAGGAAAATAATTTGTTTTTCTACCTTACTCAATAAAGGTGGAGTTTTTTTTTAATCACACGGTGTTGGAACAATTGGATATTCACATGTAAAAATATAAACTTTGATATATAATTCACACCAAATACAAAACTTTCCTGAAAATGAATCACAGATCTAAATGTAAAACCAAAACTACAAAACTTTAAGCAGAAAATATAGGAGAAAATCTGTGTGCGTTTGGATTAGGCAAAGATTTCCTTGACATAGCATCTGACAGGTTATTGTGAGGATTAAATAAAATAATACAAGTAAAGCTCTTAGAAAAGTTTCCGTGGAATACTCAATAAATGTAGTCCCTTATTGTTAAATGTACACATTATGCATGCTTTTCAACTTGAACTTGTAATGGCTGTTTGTGTACAGAGCGATTATTGGCCACACTGTAACTGAAGTTCAAAGAAGCTAAGTGACTTAAGGTATTCAAGGTGACCGTATCAGATAGAAGTGAACTTGGCTTCCAGTACAGGCATACTTGGCCAACAGAAGCTTCAACATGTACGGGTTCATTTTGCCCAAAACAAAAAGTCGGGTGGGGCATTGCTGGTGTTGGCTCAGTGTCTACACTGTCAGGTGAGGGCTCAAGGTGCATAACTTCATGATTATGTTGACTTTTCTCAGGAGTGTAGGAAGGCTACTGCATCGCCACACACCACCTCAGAGGAGGTGCAGGCTGGGGGCTTCTCTCCACACCTTCCTCTTGCCAGGGAGGGGAGCTCTCTTCCGGAAACCCCATAGACTTCCTCTTACATCTCACTGTCCAGAGCAGAGTTGCAGTTTCCAACCCTGGCTTAGCAGCTGGGTCCACCTTCCTTGAGATGGAAGAATATCTGCCACACACTCCGACAAAACGGGGCTTTAGTCAGCAGGGAAAATGGAGGACTGATCGTGTTACCAATATCGGCCACAGCCACACAGACAGTCATGGAGCTGCCTGGATTCAAGCTCAGCCCTATGATTTCAGTGCCTGTTCACTTGCTGCTACAAAAAAAACCTGATGATGGCACTCTGCCAGCACTGGGATACAAGGACGAAAACGCTCATTCTCTGAGAAGACAATAAAGCAGGTATAAGAATAAACAAACAAAATACCATTTGAAATTTACTATAATGGGCATGTCCATCTATATCCATATCCATATCTATACCATATCTGTATCCATCTATATATCCTGTATGTAACACTGGATACAAGGAAGAAGTCGGACTGGAGGAGTTAAGCCTCTCATAGGAGGCCTGGAGGCTGTCTAGGCATTTACCAGGTAGACTTGACCAACAGGGAGTGCAGAGAGGACAACAGGTTCAAAGACACGGAGAAGCGAACAAGCGTGGCGTTTTCAGAGTTCAGTTTTACTTTATAAATTTGAAGCTTAAAATGCAAGAGGCGAGTGATAGGGCGACCAAAAGCTGAGGCTAGATGGGTAGGCTGCGTACGTTCTGTAGGTGATGGGAAACAACAAAGAAGCCTATTTGATCAAGGAATGTTACAATCCGATTTGTGAACAATAATTAGAAAGATCATGGTATGGTTTTTAGCTAAAAGGTAAGTCTTCTGTTTCTGCACAAAGTAACTGAGATGACAGCTAAAGTCATCCTACCCTTTGAAAGTTTCATCCCTATGTCGTCCACATGCTATGGGAAGTTCAGTGCCTACCCTAAGAATGTGGCAAGTTTCCAAGAGCTGCTAGTTTCCTAGGGCTGTGGTAACAAAGTTCTAACAAACTGGGTTGCTAAAAACAACAGAAATTTATTATCTCCCACTCCTACAGCCCAGAAGTCTCAAATCAAGGTGCGAGCAGCGGCATGCGCCCTTGGAAGTTTCCAGGGAAGAATCTTTTCTTGCCTCTCTGGTTTCCAGTGGCCCCAGGCATTTTTTTTTTGTTTATAAGGGCATCACTCCAATCGTGGTCTCCATTTTCACGTTGCCTTCTCTTCTCTGTGCCTCTCTGTCTTCTCTTCTTATAAGGACACCAGTCATTGGATATAGGGCCCACCCTAAATCCAGGAGGATTTCATCTGAAGATTCTTAATTACATCTACAAAGACCCTGTTTCCAAATAATGTTACATTCTGAGTTTTCCAGTGGACATTATTACTATTTTTTTTTTTTTTGGTTGAGGGGGAGCAAATCATAGTCTCATGGTCTGTTCTGACTCTGAATTTCTGCTCATCTTAAAATCTTAATTTCACATCTGATTTACTACAGAGATACTATTTTCTTTGCTACACACCAGCCCAGATGTAGAGCTCAGGCCCTTTCCTTGATGTGCACTTAATCCACTCACCCAAGGTATTCATGGGCACAGAGGACTTGATTGAAGTTTTGGAGTAAAGGATGGTACTTGCCTTTCAGCAACACAGACATAAACTTAGACTATTAGGAATTCAAGTTTTTAAACACCGTTGTTTAACCTACACTTGGAAATGTCTCATTCACAACTTTTTATCAGAACCCGGAATCCGGCTTGATGCCTGTCCTGTTCTCCTTTCTCCTTCTTTCTACCTGAACTATTTTCTTCTCCAGATTCCTCCCTTCTGCCTCTCCCTCCAATTCAGATTAATTTCTTACGCGTTTTGTTTGGACGGTTTGTTTTGCTGTCCTTTCCAACTCTACCCTAAAGAGGTCATCTTCTACGCCTGTCAAGGAGTTTTGCTGAACACAAACAGATCGCTCTAAAAGGAGCTCAGAGGGCCATCTGTTACGATGTGAACTGTTTTGCCCTACTAGAGGCAAAGAAGAATTATAAACAGCACAGAATCTGGAAACCTCTGTACACAGATTACAAAATCTTCAACTCTTTGAAGAGGTTGAATCTTTATTTCAAAGAAGTTCCACTGTAATACACTTGGGAGGCTCATTTAAGTAGTTCCTTAATGAGCTAAGGCACTGACTGAGATAGATGTGTTTATTGCTGCCTCCCTAATAAGAAGCAAATTATTATTTGATATTTATGTGCATGTTTGTGTATGACATACATATGAGATATATATGTATATATGTATGCATGTGTGTGTAATGTAGTAAGTACTCTGTCAAGTGTTATACACCGAGTACCTCACTTAATCCTCACAATTAGGAGATAGCTACTGTTCCTTCCTCTATTTTACAGATAAGGAATTGAGGCTCAGAAATGTGAGCTGCCTCCCCGAAAGTTAAGCTGTTAGAGATGGAACCTGTCTCCAGCAGCATTCTTGCTCTTACCCAATGATATATCGCTGCCTAAGGACATATGCTAAAATGCTAATGAGGATATACCTGGTGGGGAGGATAACAGTTGGTTAAAAAGTACCTTTCTGGATTTGCTAAATTTTTTACAATGGATGTATATTCTACCTGTAATAGGAAGCCTGCTCCCCAGCATCGATAAATGTTGTAAAGAGACAACCACTCCAGTTTCACAATCTGAAAATGCAGTAATGTTATGAAAAAAAGCCAATGTCAAACTAGAATAATATAATATTAATGCCTAATATTTTACAATGCTTTATAAAATCAAATTACGTTCACATGCATTATTGCATTTAATCCCTGCATAGCCCTGTGGGTTGTAAAGGGTAAATATGATGAAGTATTATTATTCTCCCCTCTTTTGTTTATCAAATGAAGGTCAGAGAATAAACTGACTCTTCACTCTTACCAAGTCAGGGAAAGGGAAAGGAGTAGCTGGACTGCAGATTCCCTGAGGACCAGGGCCATTCCTGAGCTGTCTATACGGTTATCTCTCCAGCCCCTGGAGTGTGATACATAGAACGTATCACACAGTAGGTGCTGAAAAGATATTTATTGATGAATAAATAAAATCCAGTGTCTTGCTTTTAGTCATGTCTTCTGTCCGTTGAACCTTCTCTCTTGTCACCTGAGACGTAATCTTTTTATTGCAATGCCCAGTTAGGCCTTTATCATCTTAATCACCACCTTTAAAAGGGGTGGCAAGTAAAAATGGAAGGGCTTCAGAGAACTGTTTAAGCATTCTGTGTGTGTGTTTGTATATGTGTATGAAAATATGGATAACATAAAATTGATCATTTTGATTATTTCAAAGTATAAAATTCTGTGGCATTTAGTACATTCACACTGTTATGCAACCAGCACCACTATTGAGTCTACAAAAGTCCCATCACCCCAAAATAAAACCCATGCCCATTTATGAGTCACTGCCCATTCCCCCTTGCCTCCAGCCCCTGTCTCAGTGGATTTGCATGTTCCGGATATTTTATATAAATCGACTCATACAATATGTGACCTTTGTGGCTTTTTTCACTTAGTGTGTCTTCCAGCTTCATCCCTGTGGAGCTTCATGAGCACTTTATTCCTTTTTATGACCAAATAATAGTCCATTGTATGGATACACCATTTAGACATTTTTAAAGGTAGAAAATGGGTCTGGTGGAATGAGAGACTGGGCTGGAGATGAGGAAGCTGAAGTGTGACTTCACTTGGACTTCCGGTTTAAGAAGAACCTGTTTAGCAAGATGTTGAGAAGTAATTCCTCGTATTTGTGAAGGACAAACTCAGTGAAGGAGGAGGACTGAAGAGATTCTTGGCTAAGCTCAAAGGAGGACTCCTCTTAATGGTCAGGGCAGTTAAACAAGAAAACGCCATGGAGGAGAGTGTGGCATCGGAATCCCTGGCCTTCAGGATAAGAAGGGTCATCCCTTCATTCCCGATGAATATCTGTGGGCTGCTTGCCCCCCCCGGAAGCACGGGACTAGGCCAGATGATATTTCAGAATCATTCTCATGCTGGCATTCCAGGGCCAGGAGAAGGAAGCCTCCAAGAATAGAGAAGTTAAGTCACAGAGGGTTTATGAAGATACAAAACTGACTATTGAGGTAACTGCTTAAGTGGCTTCAAATTATGTAAATTGGCTATAACATTAGAAAGGGTCAGGTGACATTTTGACAGAAAAAAAAACAAATTAATTAATGGAATAAAGCAGCAATTGATGGCCTTGATTATAATTTACAGCGCAAAGAAAAAGGTCAACTTATCTTCCAGATTTTATTTGGGTTAGAGATAATTATGTTTAGGTAAAAAGAAGTGAAACTCCTAATTGCAAGATAATGTCAGTGCTTCAAAGAGTATCTTTTACATCACCCTCCCCCTCCACCAAAAACAAGAGGAAAGGAAGTGCAGTTATTATTTCCTTAATTTCCAACTCCAGTTGAATATAAATTACCTGGAAGGAAAAGTTGTCTGAAGGTTAAAAATATTGTAAATTCTCAAATCATTAGACTTGGGTGCTTTAGGAAAAACACCCACCAGTGCTTTCAGACAAGTTTTAAGTCCTAATTCTTGCATGCTTAAATAAACATTACCCACACAGATGCGGTGTGTGAGGCTGGCTCGGCTCTCAGAGAGGAAAGATTACGTTTCTGTGTTTACCCAAGAGCTGGCTAAAACACATTCCATTTGGCCCCGACACACAGAAATTAGAGTTTTAGAAACTGGAAAGGGAACTTTATGTCTTTAAACACACAGACTGAACGTGGTTGTATATTTTAGAGATATCATAAGAAGTTTCTCTCCTCCACCTTTTACTGAGCCATCAAAGAGGCGATTGTGTGAACAAAATAACACAGTAACATGTCACATTCCATATCCATCGATTTATCAAAGCCAGGAAGAAGCCTTCACACTTTCTGGACAAGTGATCAGCACTGGAGCAACATAAAAATCTCAGAGATGGAGACTGTGCAAGGAAAACTCGCATCAAAAATAAGCACTCAAAAAGCATTTTTTGGCGCCTAACTTTACCTTGATTTACTAGGCTCTGAAAAATTAGTTCCAGGCCTCATTATGACTTTCAAGGGTTCTAGACACCTTTGTCTTCATAGGGCCATTCCAGAATTTTTGCAATATGTTGAAAATTATATTTTATGATTGTGTTAGTAAAGAGATGAATATAATCCAGTCTGGATTTGTTACTATATATTCATTATGATTATAGTCAGTTTTTTGCTTCTGATTTTAAAAGAAATGAAAATTAAACCATATTCATAGGCCCCCTTAGAAGTTTTGGGGGCCGTATGTCCGTGCCTGCTGTGCTTAATGGTTTCATCATCTCCAAGTCAGTCAGTCCACAAATATTTGGTCCACATGGTGCCAGCTGAGGTCTGGACTAGGTCCTGGAGGAAGAGGAAGAAGTGTAAGAAGTGACGGACAATGTGGTTGGATTGAGGGAACTCTCACATGTAGAGGGGTAAGAGGCTAAGACCCATACAAGGCAGTGAGAGGTATGGGGTGGGTGGGAAGGACTGGGGAGAAGGTGGGAAGTGAAGGGTGAGGAGGTAGCATGTTTTGGCAGGAGGTTATTGCTGCATCCAAATCACTGTCCTCACGGCCTGTGTGAGCTTGATGGTAAGAAGGAAACAGACTTGGGAGAAAGACAAAAAACAGGAAGCGTAGGGATTCACTGAGGATGCCATGGTGTCAGACGGCATCCTACAACACAGTTCTTAAAGCTTTTATGTCACATTAGCATGATTTCCTTGTGTGTTGGCCCTCAATATTTCATCTAAAATGTTCTTATTTCCTCTTCCCACAAAATGACAGAGCCCGACTTAGAAGTATAATTAAAATGTGACTTCATTTGAGCTATGAGACCATGTTTCCATCGAGTTCTTAGCAGCCGTCTCATTTTTTTCCCCCAAACATTTGCATTTGTCAAAAATGAAAGTGTAATTTAAAAGAAGATTGGTTTAAATTTATGTTCTGGTCCCTTTCAATTGTAGCTGCCTGACCATAATGTCCTTGCCACCCACCACACTCTGGGCAGTTCCCTAGTAACAGATACAGGAGAAATGACCTATTTGAGTGGAAATTGGAATCAGCATTTCAATACTATTTTAAGTTTGGTTTCAAAACCATGTGCTCCTTCCTCTAAAACTGGCACCAATCACAGTGGTAGCATGTAGCACTTTGGAATAACCTTCCAGATATTTTTAGTGTTTTCTCTGTGAAAATACCAATGTTCTAAGAAAAATGAGTGGAAAACTCAGACGTAGGAGATGCTCAGAGTTATGCCATAATATGAGAAATTATTTAGGGATTAATATCCTGGGTCCTGAGCTAGGAGATTCATGTATGATGGAGATGGTACCTGTCATCAGAAAGTTCAGAGTTCCTGGAGGAGAGACAAGCAAACCAGATGATGACTATGTGATATAATATGTATCACTGCAGAGGCCTGCGGAGAGTGCAAAGGAATGCAGAGAAGTTTGCCTCACAGCTGCGGGAGCAAGAAGAAAGTGACTCAGGAAGGCTCACAAGAGAAGGTGGTATTTAGGCAAAGACTCCTAGTTGCCTAAATACCACTCAATATCCGTTCCCTTCCTTATTGACCCAATGCCTGTTTTTATTCAGTATGGCAATCCGCTCAGATGAGAGATTACATTTCTTAGTCTCCCTAGTGATCATGTGACTAAATTCTGACCAGTGAGATGTAAATGGACATTTTGATCAGTTTATCAGGAAGACTTCTTAAAAGGGAAAACAGACAGCTAAAAATTGTCCTTTTTGCTTTCCCTGCTTCTTTCTTCCCATCTGGAATGTAGATGTATTAGCTGGAGCTCCAGCAGCCACTTTGTACCATTAGGTAAACTTGAGAATAGGCTCCAAAGACTGATGGCAGAACAAAACAATATAAACAATCTGAGTCCCTAATGATCATGGTACCAACCATATAACTCTAGACTGCCAATCACTGGATTCCCTTTATATGAAAAAACATAAATCCATGTATCTAAGCTATCATAATTTAAAATTTTCTTTATCCCAGCCTATATTGTGCCCATTGAGCTAAGTTTTGAAGAACTAGTAGAAATCAGCAAAGTGGACAAGAGGTAGAAGTGAGAAAAACTATGGCAAAGCCGCTGGAGCATGAAGGTACATGGAGCACAGAGGGGCGTGTAGGTGGCTCTGCTTGGCTGAAGTTATGAGCAATAAGGTTAGAGAGTGGAGCAGCCACTCTATATCCGACTAGTTACCACCACTCATGTGTCTAGTCTAGTCCTTCAGTCATAAAAGTGTAGCCACAGCAGAGGATCACTGTTTACTTAATGGCTCGGGAACATAGATGGGAGCTTTGGTCTCAGTGAGTCAGACTGAGCACCTGTGAAGTCACAGAGGGAAGGAGGACAGAGCCGATGCCAGTGAGGGTGTGTGTTCAGGACCTCTTGCTCTGGGAAGGTTGGTGGTGTCTGTTTTCTCTGTGAAGGAGAGAGCAAGCCTGGAAGAGAAAGGGTTTGGGGAGAGTTGGAGGGGGTTTGAAACAGTTGCTGCTCGTTATGCCTTCCTGTCCCTGCTTACCTGATTTTCCCTGATGAAAATAATTTCGTGGTGCCACTCCTGCGTCTTGCCACCTGATCCTGTTCCCTGCTATTGAATCTCCACTGCAGAGACTTCCCTGAATGCTGGAGTGGGCGTCACCTGTCATCACGTACAACATTGCTTTGTGTAGTGTCATAGTTGTAAGTAACCAATCCTATCTTCAAACACAAATAATACAAAATAAAAATAATGCAAAATAATAAAAGTAATACAAAATAAAAGTAAAAAGTAGAAAGAACTTTAGAATTAGCTGGACCTACAACCTTAGATATTCAACTTCTTTAAGAATTAGTTTCCCCAACTGCAGAATGAGGGAAAATCCACTATCTTGAAAAGCTGATATGAAGATACAGAGAATTCACATAAAGTGCCTAGCACAGCGCCTTGTGTATAACAGGCATTAAATAAGAGGTAACTTTCAGCATTAATTCCATAACACATAGCATGTACTTAATAGTCACTTTTCGTTAAGGTAAATCCAGTGCCCCAGGGTCCCTGACCCAGGGAATCCATCAATTGGAAACTCCTTTCTGTAGTACTCCTGCCTCATCAAGGACCGTATCACCTCCTGATCATGGAAGGATCCCACTGTTTTCTGGTTTTGGACAAAAGGTCCTTAGGTCTGAGATGTAGAATGGATGCTCCATGAGGGTGGAGACTGAGCCTGTCCTTAACTTTAAGGCCCAGTAGAGAAAAGACATAGAAAGGGTGCTCAATGCGTATTTACTCTTTGAATGAATGAATGAATGAATGAATGAATGAATGAATCTGAAACAGCAGGCCATCTCTTTGGGAAAAAGCAGCTCCCTTTCCCTTTATTTCCACTTGAGTTGCTGAAATGTCCCTGTCCCCTGAAAAATTAGTACTTGTGCATTCTTGAAGGCCCCTTAACTCCTCATTTATTTTTGTCCATTTAGTTTTGATGAGCCAGGTAATAAAAAAAGCAAAGGAAAAGTGTTTGGGAAAAACAGGACTCCTAAGACCTTTTGGAAAAGCGTCTTGAGCTGGCCAAGTGCACCATCAGCTCCTACCTGTACTGAAGCAGGCACGAGTGACACAAAAGCGGGGTCTGTGTTCCTGCTCCACAAAGCACCTGATTCATGAGACAGCTTTGCAGGAATTTAATTAGTGAAGGAATGTGCAAAGCTTAAGCGCTTCAGATGTCATTAACCATCGGGGAGGGGAGAAGGAAGGGAGGAAAGCCTAACAGATGTTTGGTTCAGCCTCGTTCCTGCAAAACAGATCATTGCACACGTCGTTTTTCTATTTGGGTAGCTCTTGGGTAAATCTTGTTAATGATATTTCATTCTTTTGGGAGCCTGGTTTAACGTGTATCCAGTTTAAAGGAAATAGAAATGCACCTTCTACCTCGTGAGGAGAAATCAGCTGCTTTTTTTTTAAATCAGGATATTTCAGGGTTGCTTTTGCAACGTCATTATTTCAACAGCTTGACTGACTATTGACCCATGAGCTGAATGAATGTGAATCTTTCATTTCAGAAAGTTAAGTTGTGGTCAATTGGTGAAGAAACTGCATGTTTTGGTTTTAACGGTTGAAAGTGTTTAACAGCACTTTGCTCCCTTTGAATCAGATCACCGTTTTGTGTACAGGAGAGTGTTCTGTGAAGCTGTTAGCTTACAAGGCCAACCATCCAGGAGGCTCCCAGTCTTGGGCTGGCATTGAGGGCCTCGGCTGGCCTTGGAGGCAAAGTCTTGCTAGACTGGACCTGGGCTGTACTCCAACTCATGGAAATGGACAGCATTTGCTGCTTTTTCACCAAAACTAAAATTGCCTCTTTACACATGGGAACAGGCGACTAGAGTCAACAGTGTCATAGAAATAAGAAATGCAAGGGTCCCGAGGCCATCTGATTTATCCTTCTACCAGCTCCTGTTTACAGCCTATTTGTCAGTGTCTACTCCAAGTTCTTTCTGTTGTTAACATCTTGGGACACTCAATTTTGGGTGCTAGAATTAGAAGAGGAAGGAAACGATGCATACCAACTAAACTTGCTTGAAATCCTATGTGTAGGCTCCAGCTGACTCTTGAGAAATTCTAAAGAGCAAGTTTCCTAGAACCTTTTTTTTTTTTCTCTAGAAATGTTAGGGTAATGGTGTTCTGCAACTGATTGCTGCCAAGCCTAAATTACACTCTTTCAAAGCATAATACTAACCACTCACAAGATGAAAAAAGAAAATCAGCAAGGCAGACTTCTTGTCTTGGTCTCCTTGATTTCTGGCCCTTACACTCCAAACCCTTAGAAATGAACACCTAATGATCTGCCACTATCTTCACGGCCATTTTATATTCTCTTCTAAATCCAACCAGTCCGGTATAGCAATGTATTGTCATGTAGTGTAATTGACCTCGAGAATAAAAAGGTTTTCTAATGTTTGCATGTGACACAAAAATGTTTTGTACAGTTAGCTATTGTTTCTTCCATAGCCCCTCTCCTTTTACCTTTTTTAAAAAATTGCATTGAGTATTTTTTAAATTTATTCACTCATTCAACCAACAACTATCTGTTGAGTGCTTGTTCTGCATGAGGCTTCAGAGATACAATGGAGAATAAGACACCGTCCCTGTGTTCACAGTGAGGTCTGCAAACAGCAGATCTCAGAGAAAGAGCTGGAGTGAGCTGAAGCTAGTTGCAGGGAAGTTAGAGAGAGTTGTCAGGATCAGGGTCGCCATGTACAGTTGTGTTGATTGTGTACTGATGGGGGTGCCCTGGGAAAGGGGCTTGTAGTGCTTTGTGCCATTTGTATCCCCAAATGGAGGAAAGGAGCTTTTCCTGAATCTCTCAAAGGCATTGTACATGTTAGCAGTGAACCAGAGGGTATCCACACCTTTTACTAACCCTAGTTTTTGTTTCATATTTCTATACTAAAATTTTTAAATCTTCAAAGTTTTATGTTATACTCATTCAGTTCAATATCCAAAAAACAAAAGAATACAACTCTTGTAGAGTTTGTAGACAGATCTGTTGGATGATTAAGTTAGCACAAAAAAAAGGACATTATATTTGTTCCATCTTTTAATACCACATATGAAGGAAAGTGGGACACCTCTAACCCCCACCTTCAACAAGGCTCAGAAGAAGCCAATTGGTGAGTTACATGAACAATTGTCTGAATCTTTCAAAAAAGAAAACAAAGCCAAAGCCAGTTCAAAACACATTACATTTTAACTCAGTCAAGTCAGGTTTTAACCTTTAAAAAGAATATAGACTTTTAAGAATAAAACTTTTGGCACCCTATCTCTCAGTAAACATGATTTATGCCAGTGTTTCCTGAACAATTGAAGAAGAGGATTCAAGAGAAGGGTACCTTCCTGAAGAAAGTTTTAAATATCAACAAATCCGGGATTTTGCTTGCTTTGTTTGTTTCCAGTTAAAATATTTAGCACCTTTTTTTTTTTTTTTTTTTTTTTTGGTTTTTGTCTTTCCATGAATTCTTTTACTTTCTAGGAGATACTACAACTCCTCTAGCTTGCCAGTCACAGTATGTCTCAGAAGTGGAGCCCCGTGGTTAGCAAGGGATTAGTGTATCAAATGGTAAGTCCAGAGGGGCTCCCATGCCCTGCTAGGTTTGACTGTCATTTATGACTCTGTCTAAATGATTTCAGTTAATTGTTGAAATGTTATCTGGGATGCAAGTCATGTGTCTGTCTACAGGCTTGCATAGAAATGCTGAAGTGGGTGGGATCAGTTTCCCAGTCAACTGGGAAAATCCCACAAAGACAGGACATGAGACAGATTTCCATGGGTCTGGTCCACCGTGACCATGTGCCCCCTCTCCCACAGCAGTGCTGGACCACCGAGAAAATGGTGGGGTTAGAGTCTCACTGATTTTTCTTTTCTGTGACTCTTGCATCTTCCTAAGCTCTGTTAAATGCTTAATTCATTGCTCATTGATTTTCAGTATGACTTAGTGGAAAAACCAGAATTCAGAAATCCTTGAAGGAAATCATAGTCTCTCTTTCCTAACTACAGGGACTCTGTGATGGGATTATTGGAGCATCCTTTGGGGATTTCCATTCAACCTGTTATGTTGCACTATTGCCCCAGAGTAGAGGGTGCAGTTTCTTTTAACCCTATTATTTGCTCTAGTGGGAGCTTATCTTGTCTTCTTTTATCTTTTCTGAGTCTGACTCTAGAAATGTATGCTTTGAAGCTCTAACTACACTTCCATGAAAGGAAACGGGGGCTTGTCTCATTCTACCTTGAGACTGTCACAGCCACCAAGCCACTAGCCAGTACCATCCTTTGATCTGGGAAAATGGCCTGCTCCCCGCCAAGCCTCAGAGGACCACACACTTGTGTAAACCTTCCTGCAAAAAGGCCTGCCTTAATGCAAGGGACCACCTAGGAAGAGGCAGCACCATGTGAATGGGGCACCACAAGGCCTCCCCCTTTCTCCCCATCTCCTAAGCCAGGGCATGCGATGGACCAGCTACCCTGAGCAGTTTTGTGATTCTTGTCCATAGGATTGTCCCAACCCACGGCCAGAGGGGTTTTGAGAGGACCACCTGGCCAGCAGGTCACAGCCACTGGACTGAAAGATATTTCTTTTACAAAATCATGAAAGATGGGGCCACCAGAATGGTGCTGACATGCTGATTTGGGGTGGCTCTCACTGATGTTGGACAAGGACACAATTAGTGCTCTGAGCGCTGAAGGGTCTGCCACCCAGGCTTGGGCTGCCCTGGGGGCTCCTGTTGGCTTTCACCCTTCTGTGTTCTGAACGTGGTACCACCTCGTCTAGAGCACCCATGCTGGGGAGAGGTGGCAATGGTGCCCTTTACTCTGTGTGCCCCACTCTGCTGTGGACACCCAGGGCAGTCACCCTACCAGCTCCGCAGGCTTCATGCCACAGTTGGACAGGCCCCCAAGGGTAACTGCACCTATGTGCCCAGAACTTTTAAGACTATTGCTCCAGAGTCCTGACAGGCCCTGCTGAGTCAAGCCCTCTGTTGCCTTCGGTGGATATGATGACATCTTGATCTTCAGGACCAGTCCTAACCAGGGGCCAGCATTTCCAGAAAGAATAGGACTGCTCTCCTCCCACAGCCCAGAGCCTTCTTGTCTCTCTCCCTCCCTGGGGATGGCGTACAGGGCTGCGTGCTAGATCGCAGTCTAGCAGTGCAGTGATTGCTGCCTGCGAGCAATATCATACTCTGCTTATGCCATAAAATTCCAAAAGGAAAACTTGATATGACCAGACAATGAACAATTGTTCGCACTTTTCTGCCTATCCTGAGTAAGATTTGCATGTCTGGTCATCATCAGTGAAGCACAGAAACAACCTTTGAGAGAGCCACTGAGGCGCGCGTCCACGGGCTGCGGGCTGCAGCGCCATGCGTGCCTCTGCGACCAGCATTGAGCAGCTGGTGTCGGGGAACTGCAGGGGCCCCAAGTCTATGTCATTTCAATACAAACCAGCTCAGAAGAGCCACGTCATCATGAGTGATAACAGCATTGCTATCCCTTCCTTGTGGGGACAGAGATAAACATTAGCCAGGATCTGCCTATTTGATAATAAAGAACATAATGAGTTGGTTCCTGGACTTGAACAAGAAAAGATGGTATCTGGACACTACAAAGAATCTTCATGTGCACTGACAGGACTGTAAAGAAGTATATAAAGAGCCTCTTCACCATCCATTATTCAAAATGCTCATCACTAAATTACTATACCTCACCTGGGCCCATGCGCTTTGCTATACTTTTGTAATCAAAATATAGACAAGGATCCCACAGAGTATTTCCTTTGGCCCCACACAGCCTTGGGGCAGCCCTGCCTCTGGCTTACGCAGCTAGGGGCACATTCTTGCTCTCGGCCCCCAGTGTTGCTTGGTGTGCTGATTCTCAGGACTCCCCGTAGGGACCCCGAAGATGGGCAGCAGGTTCCCCACTCACCTTTAATCTGTTCTCCTAGAATGGCTGGCTACCATCCTCACAGAATTGATGCTCACAATCCATTATATGGATTTGATTTGGGCTTTGAGGATTCTAAAATTATTTAAAAGGTGTCTGTTCAGTTGTGTGTGTGTGTGTGTGTGTGCCAGGAAATGGATCAGTAGAGAACATACAAAGATGACCAAGACTGGGTTCACATTCTCTAGGACTCAGTGTAGTGGAAGACAGGTCAGTAAGCAGAGAGATGCAACCAGCCAATAGGAGCTATCGATAGATGGAGGCAGAGGACAGACAGCGCAGAGAGGACTGGGGTTCTGCACAGAGCGACACCAGAGGAGGCTTCATGGAAGTCTCTTTAAACAAATCTGTTTGAACTAAGTTTGAAAGATGACCAGGTGGGAGTGGTGTTTATCCTGCCAGAAGATGGGAGTGGAGGAAGGGAAGGGGTCCGTCAAGCCATCAGGTGTATGTAAGCAGCTGGACTGGGCATAGGACACAGCAATCATCAGGGGAGCTGTAAACAGGTCCTGCAAACCTGGGGTGCAGGGAGGGGCTCAGTAAGATGAAGCTGGAGCCATGGGAAGGATCAAGTTTAAGGGGGCTTATTACGCCATGCTGAGGAATCTGGATTTTGGACCATGGACGGCGGAGAAGCACTGATGGTACTAATTTACAGAGGTACATAATCTAGTTTTGCTTTAGAAATCTATCCAGAAGTGGTATAGATTGTAATTTAAGGAGATATTGAGGGCAGGGGAAAGTTGGAAGCATGTTGTTGTCATGGTATGCAGTTCAGAGGGGACTGAGAGTCTAAGGCTGCAGCCCCAGGGGGACTAAAGGCCAGGTTCGTGACTGGGAACTAACTCTGCGGTGATGTGGGTAACTTGTGTGATGGTGAGTGTTAGGATGGCATGTCTGGCAGAAAGGTTTTGGCTGTAAGATAACCCAACTAAGTGGGGTATTTTTTCCCCAACAAGGACTCTAGATTTCGAGGGCTGCTGGCATTGGTTGAGAATCACAGCACTTTCAAGACTAGGGTTTCTGCTCTGGGCATCATGGATGCATTCGAGCAAGAAGAAAGGGGAAGAGGCAGCAGAGGGAGTGTCTGTCCTGGTTTCTCAACACCCAGCTGACCCACCTTTCACCAAGAGAAGGGAGAAGCAAGAAGCAGGATCTGCATTGTGGGGGATACAGGAGGGGACAAAGCAGACCACTGCTTTGTATGACTCGTGCCCAAGTCAAATTCAACTTGCCCCAGGTTTTGTTGATGTCCTGTTGACACTTTGCTCCACTTTCCTTCCCCTAGAAGTCGAAGCAGGAAGAACGAGGGCCGTGTATGTATGAGATGATTTTTTAAAATTTATTGAGGTGAGGCTTGTTTATGACGTTTGTATGTTTCACGTGTATGCCAGTATATTTCAGCCTCTGTGTGCTCACCGCCAAAAGTCTCGTTTTCTCCTCACCATCCAGTTGAAACCCTTTACCTATTTCACCCTCCCCACCCCTTCCCACTACTCCATTCTATGTATCTATGTGTTTATTTTTGTTTGGTTTGTTCATTTATTTCTTTGTTGTTGTCATTCATTTGTTTTTTTCATTCCACAAATCATATGAGTCAAATCATACAGTATTTGTCTTTGTCTGACTTATTTCACTTAATCTAATACCCTCAAGACCCAACCATTTTGTTTCAACTGGCAAGATTTCATCTTTTTTATGGTTGAGTAGTATTCCGTTGAGTGTGTGTGTGTGTGTGTGTGTGTGTGTGTGTGTGTGTGTGTGTGCGCACATGTGTGTATGTATCACATCTTTTTTATCCATTCATCTGTTGGTGGGCTTCTAGGTTGTTTCCATATCTTGGCTATTGTGAGTATTGCCATGATGAACATAGGGGTACATCTATCTTTTTGAATTAGTGCTTTCATATTCTTCAGATAAGTACCCAGCAGTGGAATAACTGGATCATCCACATGGTGTCCTATTCTTAATTTTTTGAGGAACCTCCATACTTTCCATATACAGCTGTACCAATTTATATTCTCACCAACAGTGCACAAGGGTTCAAGGGGATGTTTTTAAGGGGCCTCATTTGCCTCATTTCCAGTTTAAGCAACTTAAGATATGAGCTGGGAGGCTGAGCCACCGTCTTCAGTGAGCCTCCACTGGGAGGACAAAATGACTGAATAATAAAAATAGCCACTATTTATGGAGCAGTTTTCGTTGGCCATGTGTCGGGCCCCACACTAAGTGATTTATATACTTCTCAGCTCATCACAAATTTAAGGTAGATATGATCACACCATTTTAAATAAGGAAATTGAGGCTCAAGGTGTTTCTTTTGCCCAAGACCACACAGCTGGCAAGTGGCAAGCCAAGAACCAAGGCAGGCCACCTGGGTGAGTGCCCATGTGTGGTCAGCTTCTTCGCCCTGCCAGGTACAACCCTGACCCAGGAGAACCAGGGCTCGAATTTTATCATGAGCTGAGGCGCCAATATTCTGGAAAGTGCTGCTAACCAGGCATCCTCTGAGCTTCCACAGCGGAGTGCAGCTGGCCCTCTGCATTGCTTAAGGGAAGAATGTTTTCCTCTCTTCCTTTACCTGAATCATCTGAATGATTACTCTCCAACTGCATCCTGACCACCGGCTCCTTTTCACTTCCCGTGGGCAAACGCGACATGGGCTGAGTGCTGTCAAGCCCCTGGGGGAAGAAAGTCTTGAACAAGGCTCTCCCTCGAGTCCCATATCCCCTGTCACCTACCTGACAAATATCTCTTCAGTCTGTTTTTTTCTGTTTAAGTCATAGCATTAACATTTACTCCTGACAGTACCTCTAACATTTTTATATGCTTAAAACCAGTATAAATGTTGTCTATAATAATGATAGGAAGTCTGGAATAATAAGCATCTTTTTTTCTTTAGAAAGAATTGTAAAAAGGGAGAGAAGAGATTTTTGCTTTTATTTGGGTGGGTCCTTTGACACAGTGCTTAGTGGGATTAAAGACAGCAAAGGTGGGGCACAGAGGCTTTGCAGGATGAGACACGGAGCTAGGCAAGGTCTCTGCCCCAGCAAAGCTGGAGAGCTGCTTCCTGACTTCTGACTGGGCCACAGGAATCGTCTCGGGCACTCATGCATTGCTCAGATCATCTACTGAATAATTGCCTGGAAAAACTAACAGCTGAATGCTTTTTCAAAGGAAATTATGGAATCTGTTCTGGCTCTTCTTATATAAAGGATATTCACTTATCTCCAGAATTGTTTCATTGGCTCTTCTAGAAGTGGGCATATGATTTAGTGACCTCATAAATTCCTCTGCAGCCCCTGGATTCCATAATTCTGTTTCCTCTGTAGCAGGTGAAAAGCAACTCTAGCAAACCTCTTTGCCTTCTTTTCACTTTTCTACACTGTCATCCTTCTCGGCTTTAGAGTGTATTGGTTCCCATGGAAACGGCAATGTCCTTGCTGTGGACAGAACTTAATCACAGCCGAAAGGGTGAAATAAAGTACATTTTTATCTTGGATTGAAATTTGTATCATGATTCATGAAATGGAAGAGAGAAAGGAGTAGAAAAAAGCAGGAGGATAAGAAGGATGGGGGTGGGGGAGGAAGAAGGGAATGGGCAGGAACTGAAAGTGATTCCCTGTGCATCTGCCTGAAGAAGGCTGTTGGAGGGGAGGCTGGCGGCTGAAATGCACTGTAGCCCTCACTGCACACCCGGCTGGGTCTGCCCCGGCTCTCACTAAGTATCTGTAGAATCAGAGCTGTGGGCTGGCCCTGCAGGCTGCTGGCCTGATGTGACTGGAGAGGCACTTGCCCCGGGGTATCTCCCCCTTCACGGGTCACTATGAGAGATCAAGGCCCTTAGGAACATTTTTTCAGTCGTGACACAGTTCCCACCAAAGGAGGGAACACTTTAAGCCACGATCAACTCATATTTTTAGAGGATATTTTGCTAGATCCCTTTCAAGTTCTAGCAATTTAGCGGAAGGCCAGGTGCTCTGGCACTTAGAAAACACTTAATAAATTTTCAAGTCTTCCAGAGAGACTCTCACCTCCTCTTCCAGGTCCCCTGTCAGGTCCCTGACCTTATCAGCTGCTTCCTGCTATCAGAGTACCTACTCTGCCTGGGAGCTGACTCACGTGTGTAGAATTTGAAACTTATAAGATTTTGTTCTCTCTAAGAACAAGGAAGAGGAGGAGGGTATAGCTCAGTGACAGAGTGTGTACTTGGCAAGTACAAGGTCCTGGGTTCAATCCCCAGTGCCTCCAACAAAATGAATAAATAAACCTAATTACCTCCCCCCCCAAAAGAAATTTAAAAAGGGATTAAATTTTTAAAAAAGACAAAGGATGCAAAATTACAAATATAAAGTCAGGTACAAGGTCTTGAAAAGGGTCCATGAAAATGAGGGGCTTAAACTTCATTAGCTTCATGGTAATGCACCTCTGCATCTACTATCTAATTTAACCTTTAAAACAACACAATGAAGTATAAAATTATCTCTTTCAACAGATGAGAAAACAGGCTCTATGAGAGTCATCAAAATTTACTTAAAATTTACAAAACAGTTACTAAACCCACGGGTCCAATTGTGAGTCTTTGGGAGCAATGATTAGGAATGGATCATCAGGGGATGTCTCCCTAACTGGTTTTTTAGAAGCATCAGTTGTAACATGCAGAACCAATCCCACTTTTCCAAAATGTGACTTTCATTTCCCCTCCAAATCCAAGCCAGCTGATGGAACTGGATTTCAGCTGTGGTGGGAGTGCTGGAGATGATATCGGGTATCCCACTTGCAAATAATTGCTTGGCTTCCTGCAACGCATTGTGTGTAGCTGCCACAGCACAGAGATGCAAAGCGAGACTGGCAGTTGGATGGCTGGTTAATATCCACTGGCAATGTGTGGTCGGTGTTCCAGGACTGGAAATCTGAACCAGCCTGCAAAGCAAACTGGGCAGGGCAGTTTCTGGAGTCCTCCTGGGGGTACTGAGTAATATCGATCCTCTCACACTGACAATGGAACCAGCCTTCATTTTCCTTCCTTTATTAGTATCGGCAATGTTATCCAGTCTTCCATTTAAATCTAATCAATTTAAATAGATACGTGCACATGCAAAGTTCCCAAGTGTAACTTCTCTGATGTTGTCTTCAAAATGGCAGAAGCTTAAATAAGTCAGAAAAACTGAATACTCTTTCACTTCATCGTCCCCAGAAAATCATCATGAGCACATCAGAAAATGGCCAGTTGACAGTTTGCCAGCTGCCATTCATAGTGAGCATAGCAGGGATCCAAACAGGACAAAGTCCGGGAGGCAGGGCAGGAAGAGGAGGCGCCTCCCCCGAGGAGGGAGCCGGGGTACAAGGGAGAGTTGGGACCCTTCCCATAATCCAGATTCACATATATGGGATGTGTTTGCATCTGAGGCACAAAACCTCCAATCCAAATCTTTCCTAAGGGCTTTTGTAGATGAAGCTCTGTTCTCAGCCCCACAGTGATAGCACAAGTTTATTCAGAGACTGCTAAGTATTTTCTATCTTTATGATCAACTTAATCTATCAACTAATTTATCCTAACACCACCATGAGAAAGGAACAATGGTAAGTTACCCTTTTTACAGATGAGAAAACTGAGGTTCCATGAGATTAAGTAATTCTCAATGTTACTAAGCTAGTGAGTGGTGGAGTCAAGATTCAAATCTAGTTCTATTTGACTCCAGAATCATGCTCCAAATCTCGAAGACCTCTGTGGAGTGCTTACCAAATGCCAATCTCCAGGCTAGCAATTTACAGAGTCTCTTATTTGATCTCCATGCTGATCTCTAAAGTATTTTATTCCTGTCTTCAATGACTCTATAATTGAGTCTAGGGAAGGGAATGAGGTAAATGAGACTGTATTTTTGAAACTCTAACACGTATCAGAGTAACATAAGTGCAAAAGAGAGTTCACCAAGTTAATGGTTCTGGGATGAATTTTTTTAAGTGTAGTTTGGATTTTCAACCCACTGGATTGGAGAAATAAGAAATTCCTCATGGAAGGACACATGTGAACAAAGACAAGGGCATGTTTGAAAAATGGTGTATCTAGTGCTTGCGGTTGGATGGAAGCCTAGGCTGTGTGTAAGGAATATTTGGCTGGGGCGCTGGACTGGCATTTACTACCAGGTTGAAAAATTCTCAATTAATCTGGCAGACAAGGGGAGAAAGATGATCAGGTCCGAGTTAAACTTTAAAAAAGAAAAGGCCACAGCATTTGTAGACCAGTCCAATGCAATAGATTGAACAAGAGGTAGCAAAGATCTGAATTTGGATGGGAATAGGGAGGTTGAAAGGGAAGATCATGCAAGAAACACATCTGAGGGAGGGGAGCGTATAGCTCAATGTAGAGCTTATGTTTAGCATGCATGAGGTCCTGGGTTCAATTCCCAGTACCTCCATTAAAAATAAATAAACCTAATTACCTACATCCCTGCCAAAAATTATGAAATAATGCAATAATAAATGAATGAAATATTTTTTAAAAAGCACATCTGAAACAGATCTTGTGTTCCCACCAATGAGGAAATGACTTAACATCAAACTCTATTCCCTCTGCCCAGGGTCTTTAATTGGACTAGGATCCCCACAGGGAGCCCCAAAGTGTCTCTAGGGTAGAAGGTTTCTTCCAAAGATGTTGACTCCCCAAAGAGCCTGACGACGCCTGCACAATACTGCAGGCGTGGCCCATCTGCACTATTGACTGTACACTGTTTTTCCCACATCTGTGAGCGTGAATCTCAAGGGGCAGGGAAGAGAATGAGAAGGCAAAGAGCTTGAGAAATGGTTTGCGTGTCTGGCAGGAACACTGGCTGTCGTAGGACACAAAATCTATATTCTGTAAGCATAATTGTTCTAAGCTTTCTATATTTCCTTTGTTGTTTTCTCTTTCATTATCCCTTTGTGTTTTCTGTGGTGGCGCTTTTTCAAATGAAGTTCATTCTGAAAATTACTGCCTGTCTCAGCTGTGCTGAAAGGAAATTAGAAAAAGGGACTCTTTTCCACTTGGATCTGAATGTTAAAGGTGCAGAAGCATGAAGGCTCAGGGCGGGCTGGGAGCAGGTGGAAACCTAGTGATAGGTAGGGTGATCTTGAGCCCAGAGTCTCCTTGCAGCCCCTTCTCCTGGCATGTTTCCCACAGGGGGTCCCCTTACTTCTGGATACACCACTGAATTTTGATGACTTCTTTATAGAAGGACCAAGATGAAGGTGACCCAGAAGGAGAAGAAGAGCTGTATTGTGACTCCTATGTCTCCCAGAGCTCCCTGGTCCATCATCCCGAAGCTTGGGTGATCAATCTAAAATGCAAACATTTTCTGTCACCCCAGAATAAAATCTCTCCATGCTGACCAACTTGATCCAGCTCCCATTTACCTTCTGGGCCCATTTGCCCTATGTTTTAATCTTCTAGCAATGCTGAACTGCTTATGTTCTATCCTTCCTCCTCCTGGACCTCCAATACATAGGCACACACGTACACATGTGTGTGCACAGGCGTGCTCTGGCGCTTGTAGACTGGAGTCCCCCTCCCCTCCTAGAATGACAAAAATCTTTCTCATCTTTTGAGGTTCAGAAGACTCCCCTGACTTAATTCTAGCTGACTCAAATGCTCATCTTGTGGGCGCCTGTAATATCTGTAACACATCACTGCCATTCTACTTACCAACTTACTGTATCATCATAATTTGTTTATAAATTGGTTTTCGGAATCAGACCATGGCCATGGGCTTCTTGAATACAAAACTGTTTTCTTCATGTTGGTATCACTGTGTCCAGTCACTTGAAGATGCTCAACGAATGTTTAAAGAATGAAACATGAAAATTGTCTGATGTGACCCTGTGATGACGTGGTCCCAATTTCTCCTTAACGTAAAGACCTGTTAAAACATCTGCAAAAAGAGAAAGAGCATTCAGGGAGAGGGACTTTATACTCATTCCTAAACAAATAAAGATGAAAATCAAATTGATTGGTTAAGTGCAGGCTTCATTTAGAGTCTCCGGGTTTGGAGCTCTGAGCCCATTGGTATATTCTGTTTATTTACACAGGGCAAAATCCTGCTTCCTGTTTTGAGAGAAAATGTTTCTCACAAAGCTTTATTAAAATGTTCAAACAGTCTCACAGACATCAAAACACTCTCACAACACAACTCTTTAGTGTAAACAATCAGAAATGCAAGGATTAAGAAAGAGCAGCCATGCTTGGCAAAGTAAGCTCTGAGCTTTATTGAACCTCTTTTTAGATGGATGCTCAAGACTGTCAGTCAACCAGACACACATCTGGGGCCCACCGTGCTGACGGTGAGGAACCAGAGAAAGGGATGAGCTGAAGCCACGTATTTTCTTCTCCTTTACAATAAGATTAAAAAAAAAAAAAAGCTTCAGTACATCCATTCGCACACCAGCTGGGCGGGGGACCCATCTTATTTTTCAAACAGGGCTCCAAGGCCAGAGCCCCTGGTCCCCAGTATGTCATTCCCTTTGACATGGGAAAGGGAGAGCAGTCATTTTGTTTGTTGTTGTTTTACTTTTAAATAAACGGTAGTCTGGGAGCCTGAAATCGGGCACAGCGGGGAGAAAAAAACTACACATGCTCTCTCAGAAATGCAGCGGCACACGCATACCAAGGGCACCGGCTGTCACTGCTTTTCTGGACGCGAACGACTGGGAAACAAACAACTGGGAAATTAGAAGCCGGCTTTCTTGCAATTCTCCCACTTCTGAGGGTCTACGCTGCTCTTGCTTATGTGCACAATAGAGTCACTAACAAAGAAATTTTTGAAAGCACAGCACATATGCTCATATGTACGTTCTGAAAACCACATGGGATTTTTCTACATTTTAGCGTACACTCAGAAGCCGAAGCTGTCGTTAAGTAAAGGGAAAAGGCTGCTTTTAAGCATGAATCATTTTTCACAGAATTCATTAAAATAAAATAAACTCCTGCACTAGTCAGTGGAAGGCAGCAGGGGAGGGGAGGGAAGGGAAGGAAATTCTAACTCTTCCTTCTGTGCTGAAGATAAGGAAAGATGCTGCCATTCTGGTCATTGGAAAGAGGTGGGAGACAACACATCCATTCTAACGATAAATAAAAAGAAACATGACGGTCTCACTGGAGACAGACCAGCCCAGAGACTCAAAATGAATTGACAGCAGAAGCATGAAGAAAATTTAGGTTTTCTGATTCCAAGACCAGTGCTTTGTCCCCTAGGTTTAGGGATGCTTCCAGAAAATGTTGCCAAAATTGAAGTTGCAATAATTAAACGTATACGTTTTAAGGGAGGCTCTCTTTTCAGACATCTGAAATGTATCACCATATCAGTCTCTAATCATAAGTTGTCTTTTTCCTCCAAGCTTGACAATACATTTGAAATAGTTTGTGCATCCTTTTTTAAATTCTGAAACATTTTTGACCCATCAAAAAACAGTCATATCTGTGTACCCACCATCTAGCTTAAGGAATAAGATATTCAAAATACAGCTGAAGTCCCCATGTTACCTCTGTCCTCCCACACCGCTGACCACTCTCCAGAATCTGATGTTGATCATTTGTGTATTTAACAGATGCAGGCACTCTGACAGGCACTATTCTAAGTACTTCACAAATATTGACTCGTTAATCTTCGTAACCCCTCTAGGAGTTGGCTACTACAGTTAGTCTCATTTAACAAGTGACAAAACTGTTGATACAGAGAACTTAAGCAACTGGCCCAGAGTCATGCAGCAATGAAATTATAGAGCGAGGATAGGATACAAATCCTATCTGGATCCAGAGTCTGTGCTGTCAGCTACTCTGCTCGGCTGCCTCACGCTTGCTACCTACCCATCCCTCAACAACATGAACTACTGTCTCAGCACCATCACACCGCCATCATTATACAGTATGCATTCTTTTGCAATTTGCTTTTTCTTCTCGATATTATATTTATAAGATTCAACCACATTGCTGCAGGTAGTTCCAGCTCATTCACTTTCATTGCCAGTTATTACATCACGGTGTGAACCTACAGAATTATTCATTTTAATATCAACGAAAAACACTCAGGGGTCTCCAGGATGTTTTTCTATCACAAACATTGCTGTTAAGAACATTCTTGTGCATAGTTCCTGTGCACTCATGCATTTTTTTCTCGAGGGTATGTGCCTAAGAGTAGAAGTTCTGGATCAAAGGGTATACTTAACTTCAGGTATACCCCATGTTAGCAGATTATCCTCCAAGGGGTTGAACTAATTCATATGCCTCCAGCAGGTGAGTTTCCATTTCCTCATTATTGCTGAAACCAGCTATTGTTTTAAAATTCTTGCCATCTTGTTTTAATTTGCATCTCCTTGATTACCAGCTACATACAAAAACCTTTTAAGTAGGCTCTTCTGAGCACCGCTAGTGTGGATTTTTTTTTACCACTTTTCTCTTGAGTTGTCTTTTTCTTAAGAATCTATGGGAGTTCTTTGCATATGCTGCCTCATAACCCAAGTCCACTATATATTGTTAGAAATATTTTTCCTAGTGTGTTCTTTTAATGAATATATGGACATGAGTGCTAAAGAGACTACTCAAAACAGAAAAATACCCAGATGTAGAATTTCTAGGTCATATGGTAGATTGATGCTTAACTTTGTGAGAAACTTTAATACAGATTTCCAAATTGGTTGTAGTATTTTAAACTCCTGCCAGAAATATATAAGAATTCTAGTTATTCTGTATTCTTATCAACATTACGTGTGGTCTTTTTTTTTTAATATCAGTTATTCTAGTGAGTTTGTAGTGATATCACTGTAGTTTTAATTTGAATTTCCCTGATGATTTATGATGTTGAGCAGTTTTCATTTGCTTCTTGGCCACTGAGTTATCTTTCCTGTGAAGTGCCTATTCAAATCTTTTGCCCATGTTTAAAAAATAGATTGTGTTTTTATTATTGAGTTGTGGGAGTTGTAATTATCTATATATTCTAGATTCAAGTCCTTTGTAAGATATATTTATTGCAATTATTTTATCTTAGTATGTAGCTTTCTTATTCATTTTTTAACAAAGTCTTTTGAAATAAAGAATGCTTCAGTTACTCCATTTTATCCATTTTTTTTTTTACTGTCAGTGATTTCTAGAGGTTCCAAGAAATCTTGGCTTATTTCTAAGGTGTACATATATTCTCCTATGTCTTCTAGAAGCTTTACATTTTTAGCTTTTATGTTTAAGTTAATTAATCCATTTCAAATTAATTTTTGTTTATGGTATGAAGTATAAGTCAAAATTTTTTTCTTTCATGTATCCAGTTATTCCTGCATCACTCGTTGAAAATGTATTTCTTTTCTAAAGGTGAAAAGGTGCTTTGGCACCTTGGCCAAAAGTTAACAAGCTACATAAGCATCAGTCTATTTCTGGTCTCTCCACTGATTCCATTAATCTGCTTGTCCACCTTTTCAGCAATATCACACCATCTCAGTAACTCCACTTACGTCAAGTCTTGAAATCAGATAGTTTGTCTTCCCCATTTGTTCTTCTTTTTCAAGATTGCTTTGGCTATTCTAGGTCTTCTGCATTTCCGCATGCATTTTGCAGCCTGTTTGTAATTTCTACAAAAACCGTGCTGAGATGTTGATTGGTATTGCACTGAATCTACAGATCAGTTTGAATAGAATGCATCAAATCTACAGATTAATTTGGTGAACACAGACCTCGTAACAATGCTGAGTTTTCCAGTGCATGGACATGGTGTACTTCTCCATTTATTTGAGTCTTCTTTTATTTATCTCAGTAATGGGTTGTAGTTTTCATTGTAGAGGTCTTACATATATTTCATAAAATTTGTCCCTACACATTTTGGATTTTTAATAATATAAATATAAATAATATTATAAATAGTATTTAATTTTTTAAATTTTCAGTTGTTTGTTGCTAATATATAGAAATACAATTGTTCTTATATAATGACCATGTGTCTTGCATATGGTAAGCAGCTGGCCCCCAATGGTCCCCTCTTCCAATATTGATATCCTGTGTAATCCCCTGGCCTTGTCTGTGGGCTGGACCTAGTGTCTTTCTTCTAAAAAGTAGAATATAGCAAGAAAGATGGGATACCACTTCCAAAGTTAGGTTACAACAAGACCGACTTCTGTCTGGCTAGCACAAGCTTGCTTTATCTTGCTTGCTCTCATGTAAGTCTGTGGGGATATTTCCAATAGAATAGATCATATGATAAGGAACTGAGGGTCTCTAAACACTGCCAACAAAGAATTGAAGCTCTCACGGTCCCTGAGGAACTGAATCAAGCAAACAACCACATGAGTGAGATTGTAATTAATGACGCAATTTATAATGCTGAAATAAATACAGAGGTGCATATGTCTCATATATCTTTTTGAAATAGTGTTTTTGTTTTCTTTGGATAAATGTCCAGAAGTGGAATTGCTGGATCATATGGTAGTTCTATTTTTAAATTTTTGAGGCATCTCCATATACTTTCCATAGTGGTTGCACCAATTTACATTCCCACCAACAGGGCACGAGGGTTCCCTTTTCTCCACACCCTCATCAATGCTTCTTATTTGTTGTCTTCTTGATGACAGCCATTCTGACAGATGTGAGGTGACATCTCATTGTGGTCTTGATTTGCATTTCCCTGCTGATTAATGATGTTGAGCCTTTTTCATGTGCCTGTTGGCCATCTGTCTATCTTCTTTGGAAAAATGTCTATTCAGTTCTGCCCATTTTTAAATTGAGTTGTTAGTTCTTTTTTTGATGTTGAGTTGTATGAATTATTTGTATATTTTGGATATTAACCCCTTGCCAGATATATTATTTGCAAATATCTTCTCTCGTTCAGTAGGTGGATTTTTCATTTCCTTGATAGCTTCCTTTGCTGTGCAAAAGCTGTTTGTTTTGATGTAGCCCTATTTTTGTTTTTGTTTCCCTTAACTGAGGAGACATGTCCCCCCCTCCAAATACTGCTAAGAGTGATGACAGAAAGTGTATGGCTTATGTTTTCTTCTAAAAGTTTTATGGTTTCAGATTTTACATTTAAGTCTTTAATCCATTTTGAGTCTATTTTGTATGTGGTGTGAGAAGGTAGTCCATTCTGATTCTTTTACATGTAACTGTAACTGTCCAGTTTTCCCCACACAATGTCTAAAAGAGGCATTCTTTCCCCATTGTATAGTCTTGCCTCTTTTGTTGGAGATCAATTGCTTGTATAAGTATGAGTTTATTTCTGGGCTCTCTATTTTGTTCCATTGATCTCTGAGTCTGTTATTGTGCCACTGTCATACTATTTTGATGACTATAGCTTTGCAGTGTATTTTGAAATTAAGGAGTGTGATGCCCCTGCTATTTCTTCTTCCTTAAGATTTTTGTGCCTTTTTAGGATCTTTTGTGTTTCCATACAAATTTTAGAATTATTTGTTCTAGTTCCATGAAAAATGCCATTGATGTTTTTATAAGGATTGCACTGAATCTGTCGATTGCCTTCGTTAATATGGTCATTTTAATAATATTATTTTTCCAATCCATGACAGCAGTATGTCTTTCCATCTGTTTGTGTCATCTTCAATTTCTTTCATCAGTGTCTTATAATTTTCCAAGTTCAGATCTTTTATCTCCTTAGCTAGAATACCTTGTTCCATCCCCTCACAGTCTGTGTGTGTCTTTAGATCTGAAGTGAGTCTCTCTAGGCAGCACATACATGAGTCTCGCTTTTGTGTCCATTCAGCCACTCTATGTCTTGATTGGAGGATTTAGTCCATTTACATTGAAAACAATTATTGATAAGTATGTACTTATTGCCATTTTGTTAATTGTTTGGGGATTGTTTTTGTAGTTCTTTTTTGTAGTTACTTTCTTCTTCTCTTGCTCTCTTTCCTTGTGATTTGATGACTAGTGTTATGTTTGGATTACTTTCTCTTTGTGTGTGTGTGTTTCTATTATAGATTTTTGGTTTGCGGTTACCATGAGATATATATATATACACACACACACATATATATATATATATGATTATTTCAAGTTGCTAGTCTCAAGTTCAAGCACATTTTAACAGTCTTGCATCTTGACTCGCCTCCTTTACATTTACTGCATTTTTTGACATGATATTTTACATCTGTTTGTTCTGTGTATCCCACAACTACTCATGGTGGATATAGATGATTTTACTACCGCTGTCTTTTCGCCTCCCTACAAGCTTTGTAATTGAAGCCAGCTCAGGAGTGCTGAGTGCCAGTCTCTACCTCCTTGATCCAGCAAGACCGTTGTGCCAGCTGAGCTCGCCCTTCCTATGCCACAGTCTTCAAAGTGCCTCCAGGCCGATACCAGGTAGTTTACGGCTCATCTCATTTCATTCTCTTCTCTCGGGGGCTGCTACTTCTTTGTTTTGCGTTACTTCTGTCAACATCTGAAAACAGTAATTAATGATTTCACCTAGTTTGTAATGAAAGAGCTAATTTGATGCTAATTACTTCTTCATGGCCCAAGAGTTTTTAGTTTTCAATCATAATGTGTTTTAAATTTTACTGAATGCTTTTTTTTTTTTTTTTTTGCCTATCAAGATTATCTTGTGGCTTTTCTTCAATTTGTTATGGTGGTGAATTACTTTAGTAACTTTTTAAATGATAAAACACCCTCATATACCAAGGATGAACCCAACTTGAAAATAATGCTTTATTTTTTTAATAGTTGCTAGATTTGTTTTGCCCATGCTTTATGTAGAATGTTTACCCCTGTATTCAAGAATGCAATCAGCCTATATATTTTCTTTCTCATATTGTCTTGGATTTTGGTATCAAGGTTATGCTAATCTTTTAAAAGATACAGAGGGTGTGTTAGTTTCTTATTGCTGCTTAACAATTTACTACAAACTCAGTGACTTAAAACAACACAAATTTATTATCTTACAGTTCTGGAGGTGAGAAGTCCAAAATGAGTTTCACCGGGCCAAGATTAAGGTGTCAATGGGGCTGCAATCACTCCAGAGGCTCCAGGAGGGAATCGGTTTTATTGCCTTTTCCATCTTCTTGAGGCGACCTACATTCCTTGACTCATGGTCCCTTTCCAGCCAGCAATCACATCACTCTGAACTCTGCTCTGTCATCACAACTTCTCTCACGGACTTCCCTACTTTCCTCTTTCACTTATAAGGACACTCAATTGTATTGAATTTACCTACATAATCTAGGATAATCTCCCTATCTAAGACATTTCATTTAATCCCATCTGCAAATATTCCCAAGTGCCAGGGGTTATGATATGAATATCTTTGGGGAGGGATTATTCTGTCTACCAAAAAAGGAGAGAATATTCCCCAATTTTCTTTGAAAGATCTTATGTAAGGTTAGAATTATTTGTTCCTTGAATATTTGATAAAATTTACCACTCAGATTGTATGGGACGTTTTTGTGAGTGGCTTTTTTAAAAAAATAGCCAAAGTGTGCATTTGTTTTAAAATAGCCATAACAATATTATTACTAAGAATAAGATTATTAGTTTTCAGTAGTTTTTGACCATATAGTATGTGGATATACCATATACCACCAAAATACTAAGTTTTTAAATCTCTTTAAATAATTCTTTTTTATGTAATCATGCCACCAACTAGAGAGACAGTTGGGTTCTTTTGTTTTTTATATTTCAGAATTCCTTCTGTCATTTTGATTTAATTTTGCTGTATAATTATGTAAATATTTGCATGCTTCCAATATCAAAACTACAAAACAAGGTTTATTCAGAGAAGCCTACCTTCCACAATATCCATTTCTTCTGGGTTGCCCAAATTCTCACTTTTTTCTTACTAACAATATATTCTGGAAATGACTCCATCACTAAATGCAGAGACCTCCCTTATGAATTTTTATAATTTCATAGTACTCATTGTTTGCATGTACCATGTTTTTTTTTCCAAACAGTTTCCATTTGGGGACATTTAGATTGTTTTCAAAAAGTCTTTGTCTAATACCAATAGTATTTCAATGAATGGTTTTATGCATAAATCATTTCATATTTTTGCAAATGTATTTTTAATATAGCTTTCTAGAAATTAGATTGCTCATTCAAAGAGTAAATACTTTCCTTGTCATCCACAAACCCATTACAGGATATCTTGTCAATCTTTGGATTATTACCAATATGGTAGGTGAGAAATGGTGCTTTTAATTTGATCTTTCATATTAGTAGTGAAACAACATCTTTCCCTGTGTTGAAGGACCATTAACATTTTTGTGTGAATTATTTAAGATAGATAAAACTGTATTTTCTACACTTTCCTATAGGACCATTGACATTTTCCTTTAAGTTTTAAATAATAGATAACCACCACTTTTGTGATATAAACTAAAATATTTTAATTTTTTTGTTTATTTTATAATGGAGGTACTGGAGATTGAACCCAGGACCTCATGCATGCTAAGCATGTGCTCTACCACTGAGCTATATTCATCTAAACTATTCTAAAATTTGTTATTTGTCTTTGACTTTGTTTATGATATGTTTCTTTTTTCATTAATGGTTTTATTTTGTCGTGCAAAGTATTTTTGCTTTTTATTTATATGGAATCAGGTTTACTGGTCTATTTCACTTATTGATTCTGGGTTTTGAGTCATACTTAGGAAAAGTTTTCTTCATTTCCAAGTTATAAAGCAATATATGCATGTTTCATCTAGCACTTTAATGGTTTTATTGTTCAGACAAATCTGATCCGTTTGTTATTTATGCTAGTCTAGGGTAAGGAATGGATCCAATTTTACTTTTTTCAATAGAGTTATCTAGGTGTCATAGCACCTCTTATTCAGAATTCCACCTTCTTTTTACTGATTTTAGATGTTGCCTTTATCATATTTTAAATTTCCACAAGTACTTGAGTCTATTATTGTGTTTTCTGTCTGTTCATTGACACACCTATCAACTCATGAGCCAATGTCACAGTTTTGAGCAGAGAGGCATTATAACCTATTGCAATGTTATACAAGTATTATTTAGTAGGGATAGCTCTCTCCTGTCATTGCTTTTCTTTCTGAAGATTTTTCTGATTATTCTTCTTTCTTGTTCTTCTAAATGTACATTATAATCAACTGATCCCAGCTCCAGGAAAAAACAAAAAAACAAAAAACTCATGGTATTGGTATTTTTACATGCAATGCTTTCAATTTATGATTAAATGAAAAAATTACATCTTCATGATGTTAAGTCTTCCTATCCAAGTATATGGTACATTTTTGCTATTTTTTATATCTATATTTCAGTCGCTGGGGATATTTTACAGATTTCTTCAAATATGCTTTGGACATTTCTTGTTATCTATGCTTGTAGTTGTTTTCATTTCATTGTATCTTGTTTTGCTATTGCAAAATAAGTCCCCCTCTCATTATACCCTCTAAGTGGTTATTGTTTATGTATATATAAGGGTTGTTGATTTATGAATGTTAGTTTTTATAATTTGTGACTTTATTAAATTCCTTTCTTGTTTGTAATGGTCTTTTCATTGATTCTTTTGAGTTTTCTAGAGAGATAATCATGTGGTCAACAGATAAACATAGTTTCAGCCTCCTTTCCAATTCTTATGCCATTAATTGCCTTGCTTGTCTAATTGCATTGTTGATTCACCTTATTTAATTTTATTCTTTTACATTACCTATGAATATATAGTCAAATGCTTATCCAGTAAGTTTCCAAAAGAGATTATAGGTTTTAATTTAAAATATTTACCTTTATCTCAATTCTGTTAGATAATAAAATCCTGCTCTTGTCATTAGTATCAGCACTTTCATGCCTACATTTCCTCTCATTTTTATAAAATAATCAGTTCATATGTGATAAGCTCCTCCAGCAATGCCACACTGACTGGGCAAATGCAGTGAACGTGCCAATATTGGGCAGCAGTTGCACCCCCATGAGGTGGCCTCCTCTGTGATCTTGCAGGCAAAAGTAGATTCTCAAGTAGGAAAGGAATGTAAGAGTATCAGAAATAATGCAGGAGGGGGAGGGGCCAAGATGGCAGAGTAGACAGACCCACAGCTCGCCCTCTCCCACAAATACACCAAAAGTTACATCTCCAGAGCCACGGAATCGCACAGAACACCTACTGAACTCTGGCAGAGTGTGTCTTGTTTCCAGTTACAGGAGGATTCTCATAAAATCCTATAAACAACAAGTTCATACTGTATAGAACAGGAAACTATTTTCAATATCTTGTAGTAAAGAAAGTGAAAAGAAAGTTTTCTTTTTCTTTTTCTTACAGTGAAAGAAAATATGAAAACAAATACATGTATGTTCCTATATGACTGAAGTATTGTGCTGTACACCAGATATTGACACAACATTGTAAACTGACTATACTTCAATAAAAATATATTAAAAAAACAAACAATAACAAGGACCTACTGTATAGCACAGGGAACCATATTCAGTATCTTGTAATGACCTATGATGGAAAAGAATCTGAAAATGAATAAAACTAAATCACTTTGCTGTACACAGAAACTAACACAACATTGTAAATCAACTATACTTCAATGAAAAATTTAAAAATTAAAAAAAAAAGAAATAATGCAGATAAGTGCAAGTGGTACAGTAGTTAGAATTTTCAAAGGTTGAAGACTAATTGCATCTTTTACACCTGAAAGATATCTGGGGTAACTCTCACCTTTAATACAAATTTTAACAAACTGTTGATGTAGATAGCCCATTTTTCCCTGCTAAATGCTTCACATTTGGTACTTGCACATCTTCTCCCGCCCTCTTTTTTCTCGCCCTATTAGAAGAGAGAGGAGAGGCAGCAAAAATATCTTTTTCTTTCAAAATACCAATTCTCATTCTTCTACCTAACTTCTTTTATTGTTTAGCTGGACTCACTTCCTTTTGCTATCTACCGATACTCATCAAGGTAAGATTTCCCATTAGCTCTCAGTTCTCCTACTTTAACAGCAGCTCTTGAAAATGATTGTTTCATTAGAAAGCAATATATACCTATACTAAGAAAAATAAGATAGACATAGTATTCTTCTGCAATTCTGTTATCCAAATACAAACATTAACACTTTAAAGTCTATATTTCTATTTTTTAAATATATTGTTTTACAGTGGTGGATACACGTCATTATGTATTGGTCAAAATCCATAGCCTATACAACACCACCAAAGAACCCTAATGAACACTATGGACTTTGGGGGGTGATGATGTGTCAGTGTAGGTTCACAGGTTGTAACAAATGTACCACTGTGGTTCTGGATGTTGATAATGGGAAGGTTGTGTGTGGGGGGGAGCAGGAGGTGTATGGGAACTCTCCGAACTTTCTTTTCAATTTTGCTGTGAACCTAAAACTCTTCAAAAAATAAAGGTCTATTAAAATTATATCTATATTTGTCTAAAAATATATATATATGTATATAGTAATATCTATACACACATATACTATTATGGGCAATATGCCATTTTCATTTAACAATACTTTATATTGTATAGTATTCTATTTTGTTGATATATTTTTTTCACTTAAGTTTCTAAATCTTTTACATTGCAATTAAATGTCCTTATAACCAAATCCATGACTGTTTCCTAGTAAAACTTCACAGAAATAAAATAATGGCTCAAAAGAAACGCACATTTTAAGTGCTTTTTGACATATATTATCATCACTCATAAGGGCATAATATATATTTGTTGACTGAGTGAATAAAAACTGGTGACCGCCTGTGGGGAAGGCAAGAGGAAAGAATCAGGGCAGCTGGTCTTCACTCATTCAGGAACCTGACATTTGAGAGAAAGTGGAAGGGTGAAATTCCACACCCTCCCATCCCGTCTCCCAAAGACACGTGGCATCTCTCCAAAGGGAGAATCTCAAATGCTAGGCAACTGTAGAAATGCTTGTGTTATACCTCCCTCCCCCATCGAGATGCACTGCCCTGTGGAACTTGTGATTCTATAACAGAGAAGGTAATGAAGAAGCAAGGCAAGCATGTCGACTTTCTGAGACAGAAAAGTTGAATTAGGAATTTCAGATTTTGGAGGGGAGGGTATAGCTTAGCATGCATGGAGTCCTGGGTTTAATCCCCAGTATCTTCCCTAACAACGACAAAAAAAAGAATTTTGGATTTTCAAAATGAGGGTCAAATCAGTAGGGGCTTAGCTGTCTGTGGGCCCTCATGGGGCAGTAGGAGGAGTTGGGGCTTTAGCCTGAGTCTGGGCTCACTTCTTGGCTCTGTCACTCACCATCTTTGTGAATGTGGACACTGAACCTTTCTGAGTCTCAGTGATGTCAGCGGTTCTAATCAGCCTGTGGGACCAAGTGAGGCTGTGTGTCCAGTGCTGAGCACAACGTCTGTCGCATAGTTAATGTTCACCAAGTACGTGATCCCTCACCCTTTCTGTAACCAGAATGCCCCGATAATATGGATTAACTAAAGTGTGACGTTCTTTTTCACAGTCAACCCTATTGCAGTTCCTTGAATATAAAAATCCTACTTAACAACCTGTCCACAGAAATGAAAATGACAGCCTTTTCACCTCCTCCCTCATCTCTGCCACCAAACTCCTTTGCTGCTACTTCTGTGGGAAACTCCTCCCTGGCTCAAGCTGAGCCCCTGTGGGACAAGGCACAGTACACATGTGGCCCCTTCTGGCTGCCTCCCACACCACCATCTTTGCACCCCAGCCAGCCAGCATTGCCAGAATCCCCCTCCTTCCCTGTCTGCCCGGGCAAGCCCTCTAAAAGCACTACACCCTCTAAAAGGGCTGCTCTGACTGTGCTCTGGCACTGCCACTTGGAGCGCCCTCAATTTCCTCACCGTCATCTATCTACAAATAGTGGAGAAGTGGATCCCAAGGTCCCCTGAGTCACTTTGTGACAAGTGAGTCAATAGAATGGAAGACATCTTGACCTGGTTTCTAGTTCCTGTTCTGCCACAGTCTTTGGTGTAGTCCTTGTGCCTCTCCATGCCTTAATTCCTGCATGTGTAAAAGGAAGAGGTTGGGCTAAATCATAATTCCTCTGGTTGAGGATTCATCACGTGGCAGCCTCTGAACTACTGTTTCAGTACGATGGGAAGAAAATAGCGGCGTATATAGATTCAGTCTTGACTCTAGGACTTTTCAGGGTTACAGAAACACCAATGTATCCAACCCCTTACCCTTTAAGGTGACCCAGCAAAGCCTCAATTCCTTTTCAATACCAGAGCAAGGTTTCCCTGAGATGCCACAATGTGGTGATGGGGACAAGAAGCAACTCAGCCTTGATACATGGTGTCGTATCATCTCATTTAATCCCCATGACAAGCCTATGAGTTTGGTACTATTCTCTCTGATACAGGAGAAGAATGAGGCCTGGGGAGATTACATAAATCATAAGGTGACCTACTCAGTGAATGTGGTCCCGTTTCAGAGTCTCTCTCTAAATCACTGTACTATTTGCCCTAGGACACAATACTGGGCGTGATTCCACATTGGCTTTGTTTCGGATTGACTAGGAACCCCTTCTAGTGTTGTTTTGATGGGAGAGCATGTTTAGATGTTCTAACAATTAACGTTCAAATGAAGAGCTTTTAAAAAAAAATACAGTCCAACTAAAATATACTTATCTGTGTATTTGGTACAAAAAGCAGCAAACCAGGGAGAGGGTATAGCTCTGATAGAGTGAGTGCCTAGCAAACACAAGGTCCTGGGTTCAATCACCAGTACTTCCATTAAAAGGTAAATAAATAAATAAATAAATAAATAAATAAATATCTAATTATTCCCCCCCCCAAAAAAAAACCCCAGCAAGCCAAGCCCTTCTCATTCTTAGCTACACAATCAGACTCCCTCACTTCTGCTTTCCTGTCCTGTTCATGTGCCCATTCTCGACAGTATCATCTCGGTCACCCCGCTATTCTTGAATCCTGGACATGTCACAGCACATGCCCTCAGCCCCACCCACTCCGCATACACCATCGCTCATCAGAACTGAGCAGCTCCTTTTAAAACTGTCTCCGAAACTTGATCTTTCCTCCAGCGTTTCACTGGTACCCCTGATGCCAGACGGTCTACCTCACGCTTTTTCCAGGGTAGCAGCCTTCTCAGCCCGGCCTTCTCTGTCCAGCTGGCCAGCGAGTATGATTCAGGCACATCACATGGGACAGCTAGGACCAGGTCAAGAACAAAGGCCAGGTTGCCCGGGACCCGAAGCCCTGGCAACCCTGTGAGTATGAAGACGGAGATCAGGGTGTCAGTGGAGCAAGCCACTTTCCCGCCTTGATCAAAGAGAAGAGGACTTCCCAGGGCAGCCTCGAAACGGAGGAAATGATCTCTTGCTCATCCTGGAGGGAAGAGAGAAACATGTGCTGGGAGGGCCTGAGTCTCTGTCTACATGTGAAATGGGCCGACCAACCCCATCTCAGGATGGAGGTCAGAGTGCTCTTTTGGGCTGGCATGCTTGTCCCACACAGATCTGGGGCAAGGAAAGGGGCGGGAAACAGTGCAGGAGGAGAGCCTGAGTACTTGCTTACCCTTCCCATTCTAGACTCTGAAGGGCCCAGCTCTCAGTTTCCACCTTGACTGTTGCAAGATTGCTTCTTGCACATCTTTTAATCCCTGCCCCCTCCTGAGAGTGACCTTAACTGAGCCTGGCTGAGTTGATTACTGATAAACCGCCATGAGGATCCCTTCACCTCCCGGCACCTGAACCAATGTGACAGCTCTTTGGGGCTGTGGGTTTGTGGAGAACAGATCCCCAAACAGCCACGGGGCAACCACAGCCTCTTAGCAGACTGCCTGGCACATAGAAAATTTGTTGAACTAAATTGCTGAAACAAGGCAGGCAGAAGGATTACATTTAAAACACCCTGGAGCGTATGCTCCCATGAGCTGCTGAAACTCCAGGCTTTCAGCAAACAGCAGCAGCCAACGTCTCAACCTCGTAATCCAAAAAGAAGATAAGATGTTGAGGGGACCTGGAGGTCACAAAGCACAGTCACATACCAGTCCCGTAAACTGCAGACTTGTGAGTCAGAAACAAGCCTTTTCAGACATGCAAGTCAGTCTTTTCAGACACACCTCCAAGTCGTGGAGTTTCAGTGACGAGTACATGGAACATGTGGTTCTCCACCTGATGAACGGGCTGCAAATTGTTCTGATCCTGTGCACGTCTTTTCCGCTGAGTCCATAAGCCGCTTCAGAATCCTTCTCAACACAGTGCTCCAGGAAGCTACTCCAGATCAAAAGGCTGGCACTCGTGGTGAATCTTACTTGCCAACCTGTTGTAACATAGCCCCCTCATCC
This sequence comes from Camelus dromedarius, assembly GCF_036321535.1. NCBI lineage: Eukaryota > Metazoa > Chordata > Mammalia > Artiodactyla > Camelidae > Camelus > Camelus dromedarius. Next base: position 72,303,513 of record NC_087439.1, on the reverse strand, counting down.
TAAAAGTGAGGAAACCAAGACTCAGTGAAATTTACTAAATTTTCCATGCCACTCGGTTATTTGGTAAACACGTTCAAAGTAGCACTTAGATCTTTGGACTCCTTGCCTAACGCTCTTTCTAGTGACTGTCTCTGAACCCTGAAATGCCCATTTTCAACAACATCATCTTCAGAACTTAAGACTCTCCCCAGCATTTATGATTCAGGTGGTGCCTTATGAAACGCTATCTAGTATCTACCCCCAAAAAGAGGACATGGAGGCCCATAACATCTCACGTTTCCTGAACGGATTGAAAGTCAGGGGTAGCCACTGCGGCTGAGTTGTGACTTTGGCAACATTCTCTTTTTGTCCCTGTCTCCTGTATTTGTCTCTCATCTCATTTCTCTAGAGGAGTCTAGCAACTGAACCCAGTGGCCCTATAAACGGCAAAACACGAGGAGAGAGAAACACTGAAGCAAAATAGCAATATCTTTTGGCACTTTATGACTGATTTCTGTTTTCTTGAGCTTTTTGCTCTGTAACAAGAACACGCTTTGCGTGTTATTTTGTTCTCTTTGATTGTTCACCTTCCCATAAGGGAAAAAAATCTTAATAAATCTTTTGTCTGTTTTGAGGTCCATAGATTAAAATTTTACCATGCTAATATACTACATTGCTGAAAGAAGATAATTACATGGTAAAATTAAGACATTCTGCAATTATATCCTGTAATATCATTAATTTCCAGATGCATACAAATTATATCTACCTCAAGAAGAGTAGTAATTTCCTTTGTTTTGCTCACAAAAGCAGGTAATAACCATCTTTCTCCTGCAATTATTTTAGACAAATTTTCCAATTTGTTATCTTAGACCTCTCAGAGCAGTAATGATATATTATCTCAAGTTTCAAGTTTTACTTTCATCTTTATATCGTTAATGATCTTTTAGATGGAAAATGTTGCTTTCTTTTTGAAAAAGCATTGACACACATTGTCATATCTCTCCAATCTTTGCATAATCTTAGGAGAGAAATCATTAGTGATAATGAACGAATGGGCTTACTGAAAAAATTATGCCATAGATAGCATGCCCCCGTCTAGGCTAACATAAGAACTATTTCATGCACGATGTATATAGAAAAAAATTAATGGCATAGAACAACAACAACAAAAGCTTAAAGAAGCCTATCTGTGAGCAGCTTATAAAGTTACTTCAATCTTTATTACAATTTTATATTCACATCAAATCAACAAACATTACTGAGCATTTACTGCGTGCAAAACACTACATCAGGAAGTAAAAATGTCACTGGACCCTGTATGAGCCCATAGCAGAGACAAGAATGAAAGAATCAGTATGGGAGAATGGGTAGTAAAATAAAACAAGAGGTGCATTAGTAATACAAGGCTAATTACCAGGTGAAACTTAAAGGAAGAAATTCTGTGGGCTCAGAAAGAAGTAAGGTATGGAAGGAGCTCCTGGGCCAGGAAAGGCATAAACTGAACTCCATATAGACCCAATGGCCAAATTGAACTTGATTCAGTAGACCTTTTCCATGAATCCATCCCTCATTCTCATCCCCATCATCCCTGCCTGGATTCACTTCATTTCTTGGTTCTGTTTCATCTTTGCAGTATCACTAACTCTCATAGGTTCAATTGCAGTATGTATTAAATCTGAGTCTCCAACAAATCTGTGTCTTTCCACTAGCACTTTGAATCTCACTGTGCCTCCTACCTGCACTGACGTCTTTTTTTCTCCATCCTAGTATGAAAAAATCTTTTCTATTCATCTAGGTTATTAAATGCCACCTCCAGGAAGCTTTCTTTCCACCCACTCATTGGAATTCCTGTGTCCCTACTTTGAAGTTATGCAGCAGCTTTTCTTATGTCTACCACGAGCAACCTGAAACTTGGTTATTTGCCATCATGCCTTCACCTCTAAGCATCTGTGCACCTACGCCTCCCCTGAGAACCAGCTCCACCACCAACAGAGGTGAACCCAGCAGCCTTGTTTGTCCTACATGACCCCAGCCTCCTGGCCAGGCTGATTGGGGCATAGGTGGACATCTGCTTCCTGTCGAGCAGATCAATTTTCTTCCCCAGCAATCAGAATTGGGACCTAGAGAGGCAAATAGGTGTCTGCTGGTTCTTGAATTAAAGAGATATTTAGAATCAAAGATCATTATCAAGACAGTGGAAATACAATCCACAGAATGAAAGAAAAAAGTTGAAAGACATATATTTTATAAGAGTTTAATACAAATCATATATAAAGAACTCTTTCAACTCAACAACAGAAGACAAACGACTCAATTCAAAAATGGGCAAGGGATTTGAAAAGACATTTCTCCAAATAAGATATAAAAATTGGCAACAAATACATGAGTAGATGCTCAACATCACCAGTCATTAGGAAAATACAAATCAAAACCACAATGAGAGACACTTCACACCCACTAGCATGGCCATAATAAATAAATGGAAAATAACAAATTAGAATCCTCATACATTGCTGGTAGGAGTGTAAAATGGTGCAGCTGTTGAGGGAAAAAGTTTAGTAATTCCTCAACATATTAAACATAGAATTACAGAATGAACCAGCAATTTCACTCCTAACTACATATCCCAAAGAACTGAAATCAGGTGCTCAAACAAAATTTGTCCATGAATATTTACAATAATCTGTAATAGCTAAAAGATGGAAACCCCAAAATCCATCACCAGATAGATAAACAAAATGTGGTAGGTCCATACAATGGAATATTAGTCACCAAAACAAAGAATGAAGTACTACAACAAGGATGAAGGTCCACAACACAATGCTCAGTGAAAGAAGCCGCACACATATTGTATGGTTGCATTTATATAAAATATTCAGAAGAGCCAAATTCATACAGACAGAAAGTAGATTTGTGGTTGCCAGGGGCTGAGTGGAGAAGGGAGGGGAGAGCGACTGCTTATAGCTATGGGGGTTCTGTTTGGGGTGATAACAAAGTTCTGGATCTAAATAATGATGATGGTTTGATAACACTGTGAATGTAATTAATGCCTCCAAATTGTACACTTTAATGTGATTAAAATGATAATTTAATGATTATGAGTATTTTATCATAATAATGATTTTTAAAACATTTAGAGCACCTGGGTGACTTTTTCCACTATATTCAAGGAGAATCAGAAGAAGCCAATCCATGAAGAGTGGATGATGAAGCAACTGAGCAGAGGGAAATCTGAGGCCTGAGAACAGGAAAGAGAGGTTTCTCCTGTCCTTCAAGATCCGATCTCAGCCCTCATGAGGCTCACGTGCATTCGCAGCCTTGGATTTCTACATTCATTAAATTCCCTCTTCATAATCAGCATGTGAGTGGGTTACTGCCCTCAAAGAGCCCTACACACCCCCATCTCCTTAAAGACATGGTCTGTAGAAGAATTCATCTCCATCTTCTGCCCACAGGACCCACCTACTATCCGATGTTTAATAGCACACAGTATATGTGCATTAAAGAGAAAGAGGGGAAAATGATTCAAAACCAAGACAGGCAAAAAATAAATAAATAAATAAACACACTTTTGACCTCAGCAAAAACAGACCTAATGGGAGAATTTCCTCCCATTTCTCATAATAATTTTAATTGGGTTGCTTAGTAACCATCTTCCTTAAAATGGTACTTTTATAAAAAAAAAAAAAAAGAAGTGTTTTTTATAAGAAGCTGTGGTTTCTCAAGCCAGGTTTTATAACCTCATGCAGGCCCATATGTCTTTTTTCCAGGCCAAATTCCAACTGGCTTTCAGAGGAACATGCATGCTGAAAGGCAACGCTGAGAGCACTGAGGTCAGGTCGACAAGAGAGGAAAGATTTCAGCGCCACAGTAATATCAAAAAGGTGCCTTAAAATGAAAAAAGATCTTCATTTACTTTTCTGGAAAGAAAGCCTTTGGGTAATATTGGCAAGGAGTGTCCAGCCCGTGACTACAGGGTGTGCTGTCCCTGTAAAGTCACGTGAAGAGATGTCCAAAGAAGGGAAAAAGAAACTTCATCATTTGGATCTACTCGAAAATCTCCAAAGCCCTGAACAAAATGTAACCTAGGAGATGTAATCATTTTGTTATTTGTTTTCATTTAATGCAATTCTGGTATCCATTCTCAATTATACATCATAACGAATGTTACTATTATTTAGTATCACATTATTACTACATTATTAGTACTTTGGTGTGGGTCTTATCAGTTTTTACTGATCATTTCCTAGAACAAGATGCCTCGAGTCAAAGAATGAAACAGTATAATGATGTCTGTTAAAAAAAAAAATGTATCCATACCAATTTTTTGGTACCCTCGGGGCAAAAAGTATATCTCATTGCATCCTGGGTTCTGACTCCTTCCTTTGCTTGATGCAGGACAGAGGCAAAGGCTGGAGGGGAAAACACTCCATCTGAAAACATTCTAAATCAGGAAACTCAAAAAGTCAAGTAGGCAGTACTCAATTGGAGTAATTAGCAGAACAGTCCATCTCATGTTGGAGTGCCAGCAGGTAACCAGAGCTGCATCTCGATTATCCCTCTGTTTAAACACGTGCATAGCACCATATTCTACTACAGCCAAAGGGCCCCTGGCACTTTCTAGATCTGCTTCCCCCTAAGGTTCCTGTTCAGTCATTTTCCCTGGGGTTAAGATGGGTGGACAGTATCTCTTTGGAAACAATGAATTTCAGTAAGATCATAAAGAACATATTTGAGGAGCTCAGCTGTGCTTGAGTTTCTCAGTTAAATAATTAGAAAACTTCTTGCTGCTTGACATCAGTTGTGTGACAAGGCTGGGTATGTCCTAGAGGCTGACAGGTAGCATTCTGAGCCGTCCATCCTGGGTCCTAGTGTCCTGCTGAGGTGGTTTTTCCTTTTGTGTCATCAGTCTTGTGTATATATGTGTGTGCTTTGAGACTGAGCAGTGAGGTCACCTGCATGGCAGAGTTCCACCAGGACACCCCAGCGCAGGTGTCGCCTTAGCCAGGGGAGCTCAGGATGTCCCCTCCCCAGTGCCACCGTACCTCACCCTGGCTGCTAGCAGTGGCAGCAATGAACTCCAGAGATGGACAGGAAACTTTGATGGCCCAGTGCCCCAGGAAATACTTCAAGGAGGCATCGCCACCTGGCCCAGAACTCTCAGCCCCACCGTTCAGACAAGTGCTTTCAGAACAATGGCTACCCAGTCAGCATTTAGTGTAACCACATCCAGACATAAACAGTTTGTTGTATTTCCCTGAATTCCTTTGCTTGCACATCATATTATTCCAGATTAAAATCATTCCCCCCCCCTCCTTAATTGACATAAACCACTTTTGAGTTGAAAAAGATATACTTAGGAGACAGGGATGGCAATCTCAGCTTTATCTGGCTGTGTGGCCACGCTCCCGTCAACTTCTCTGGGCCTCTAGTTCCTCATTTGTAAAATGGCACATACTCGTCATGTGATATCTAAGTTCTTTCCCGGCTCAAAATTCAGTGTGAATGGGGAATTGAAGTCACTCATGTTTCAATGGTGCTAGAAAATGATAAAGAGATATACTTAGTTTTTTTTTAGGGTTTAGGGGTTTCAATTCAACAATTTACAGAGAATTTTCATTTCAGTTGAAACTCAACTTCAGTTTCATGCAGAATTTAAACACTTGAGTATTTTAGGGTCATTCAAGCAGTGACATTCAACAAATAGTTATTCAGTGTCCACTGTGGGCTGGATCCTGAGTTTGAGAAAAATGAAGGAGGAGGCCTGGCCCCTGTCCTTAGAGAGCTCACAGTCTGGTGTGGGAGAAAGACAATTAAATCAGCACTTGCAACACATTGTGATCTGGGTCAATCACTTGGTGCCCCAGAGGCACAGAGAAGGGGCTCAAAGGACCAGGCACGTGATGTCCAAGAGAAGTTCTGACTGCGAGAAAGTGAGCCAAATAGGAGGGAGACAGATTCAAGCCAGCAGTGTGTGCAAAGTCCCGGGGGTTAGACAAAGCACACGGCTTGGGACCTGTAAGTAGGGGTTGGAGCCTAGGCACTGGGGACTGGAGAGTATGAGGCTGAAGAGGTTTGGAGTAATGGCTGTTTAATCAGACAAATTAGAAATCAGAAGATTCAAATTAGAACCACAACGAGATACCATTACATGCTCAACACACTGGCAAAAATTTTTAAGTTTGACAATATGAGGTGTTGTCACGGAAGAGGAGCAATTGAGTCCTTCATGTGTGGTGTATGGTGAGACTACACACTGGTACAACCACTTCGTCAACCAGTTTTGAGATAACCTCCTACATGCCAGCAGTTCTGGCCCATTCACCACAACACTGTTTATAATACCCGGAACTGACAACAACTCAAATGTCCTTTAGTGGAAGGGCAGATAAGAAACCTGTGGTGGAACCATACAGTGGAATACAATGGAATACACTGTGTGACTCGATCACAACTTCCGTATCTATCCTAATATGATACAGCAGTAAAATAAGCCCTCTAGAACGCTGTGCAACAATATGATTGCAGATCACAGACCTAGTATTGAAGGGGACAAAGACCAAAATGCATGTAGTATTAGTCCACTGATATAAAGTTGAAAAGCATGGGAAACTAAATTTTACTTTTTAGAGATGCATAGCGTATGTGGTAAATCTATTTTTAAAAAGAAAATTATTAAAAAGGTCAGGATAAGTCTTCCTCTAGGGAAGGAGCGGGGTCTCTGATATGAAGAGGGCTGACTGGGAGTTTCAGGGGGAGGGAGGGGGTGGTGGCAGAGTTCTAGCCACTTAGATAGTTTACACAGAGTGTTTTCTTTAGAATTATGTGTTAAACTGGATGTTATGCATTTTTCCCAATGCATGTTACATTGCACGATGAAACTCGTAAATAAAAAAGAAAACATTAGAATCAAATATAACAAAGGAAGAGGCAGAGAAGGAAGGGGAAAAAAGAAAAAAAAAAAGATTTGCATGTCCGCTTGATAACCCTGTTCTATCTGGGGCTATGGCAGGAGGGCCTTGGCCAAAAGCTGTCGGGTGGAACTGCTGTGTCCACCTGAAAAAAGCGTGTTCTCCCATCCCCCATTCTGTCCAACCTGAGTATTAAGTGAGGCTTTCTCCTGGGAGACTATGGCCAAGGACAGAGGAGGCAGAATGGCAGATAAAGAGACAGAGCCAGCCGCTCTTCATCACCTGTGCCTGGCGGGTGGGCGGGCTTCCTCCACTCCTCCTGGGAGCCCCTGCTGTGCTCCTGCGTCCCCTCACCCTGCTTGGGAGCCTTCAGCTCTGGGGGCCACTGACAGGAACAAATTCTCAGCCTTCCTTCCACTCAGTGCTCTGGCACCCAACGCAGACCCACCATGCAGCCCCGTACCATTTAATCACATTTTCCCACTTTTTCCTGCTGTACTGTTGAAAGCCCTTTCATGTGTTCTGTCACAGGATGCTTCAGACAGTGGGTGCAGGAGGTGTCGTTACAGTCATGGGAAGACAGAGATGCCAAGGAATAGCCCAGGGTCACACGTGGGCCGCCCATTCTGAATCTGCTTCAGTGCGACTCCACGCGTCACCACAGGGTAGGGCCCATGTCTCACGCACCCAGTTTAAGAGGCTCTGTGCATCAGTGAGACCCACAGGGAGCCCTGAGGTGCTGTGGGGGAAGTTACACTCTCTCATACAGTAAAGCACTCAACGAGGGAAAGATGGAGTTCATCTTAAATTTCAGTCCACCCAGCATTTGAGTTGAGTCTAGCCGTCTCGTTAAAGTTTGTTCTCTCTGATGTGAGCATCACAGGCTCTCTTCATTTCCCAAAGCACTGAAGAAACAAAGGAGTCTGTGGTTCGCCAAGGGTTTTAGCCCTTCATTATTTTATCTCAGAGGAAGGGGGAGAAACTGAGAGATTCTCCTGTGTTTCAGAAATCTAATTTTTAGTGTGAAAGAGCAAATGGCTCAGAACTGACCCTTTTGAAGCTTGTGATAAAGAACGAAAAAGGAATGGACAAGTGAAAATCAATACTTCAGTGCTATTATCTATCAATCCAGGGAACCCAATGCCAAATGTACAATTTCTGTCACTGCTTCAGTCGCTTTTAAATATCACACAGTAATATCAAGGTCTGGGGCAAGTTTGTGTGTGTTGTAACATCATCTAGGAAAAATTTTAATCTTAAAAATTTCTTTGCCATTGAGCTTGATTTTTGAGAAAATGTACTGTGCTAAAATTGTCAGGGGTAAGCTGGGTGTATTGGTGGATGATCATTTGTTTTTCAAAATGATTCTTTGTTTTACAACAGGATTCGCTGATTGCACATCATCTTTCTTGTAGCTCTCAGACTGCACTGTGAAATTGGATTCAGGGCCACCCTAAAAGAGACGTAATGACCTTTTAAGAACCATCTATTGCATAAAGTAAGAACTATTTCTATATTCTTTTGATTACAAATTCAACAAAACCTTTTAAGAAATACTCCAGAAATGATTCCATCACTTTCCTTTCTTTGATATCTAAAAGCAGCTCTTTCTGTCATCAAAGAAAAAGAAGTAAGAACTTGGCAAACCCAGTGGTCAAGCAAATAGCCCAAGTCCTTCCAAGAGGTAAAAAACTAGAATTCTTAATTGCAGTCCAAATCCGAAAACGGGCTATAATAACAGGTTAAAAGATCATTTTTCTAAATTATAGTAAATGTATACTTTAAGTTTATAATCTCCTTAAAATTTCAGGCAGATTGTGGTGATTTTATAGCTCCTACGGTTGATTTGAACAAAGATAGCAACGTTCCTGAATTTTCTGATTTGAGCAAATACTCTACCTAGTTTTCCATATGAGCAGAATGCCTGCTGTCTTGCTTACTCTGGCCTCTTCAAAACTATCCTCCAAAAACCAGCAACAAAGCCATCCAGCACCTTCTCCTAAACACCTAGTTGAGGAAACATGATGCAGAAGAGGTAGAAGTAAAAGGCTTTGTCAACAGAAGTCACCACTGAACGACCTTAGGCAACTTCCCTCGAGTCCCCGAACTTCAGTCTGCCTGTCCGTAAGATGGAGCTAATAATCAGGACCGACCTCCAAAGGTTGGTGATTAGAATTAAATAAAATAATATGCAGAAAGCTTTTAGTGCGCTACCTAGCACAAATCAAATGGCAGATGTTGTTATTTTTAAGCTAGGAGTTAGGGAACCCAGGTTCTGTCACTAACTCTGCCACATCTAGCTACATGGCCTTGGTACGGTTGGCCCTCAACTCCCCCAGCCCATGACCCCCTCATTGCCAAACAGAGCTCTTTGGAGGTCACTAATTCCTCCAGAGTTCAGGAATATACATGAAGTTCGCCAGGCAGAAGACAATCAAATGGGCTGGAAACTATCCTGAACTTCCCAGCCTAAAAGCATTCAAACTCTATACTTGAATTTGGCAAACCCAACAAATACAGGTCTAATTCTGTCAATGAGTTGCCAATTTGCAACATCTCGGGGATAGGTACTCTGTGATAGTCTTTTCAGCTCTAGCATTCTCTTACTCTTCTCTGCCATGCTCTTCCTAAAGTCTGCCCTGGATGAACTTAGAGTGGACCAACCAAACGAGTGGATGGTGTTTGCCATTATCCCTGGAGTCTGCACTGACCCCTCGCCCCATTCCCCATCTCCGAAGACTCATGTGTAGCCCTCCTCCACACGTACACCATTTTCTGAAACCACCACTATGAGTGTATATTTTACGTGAACAAGGTACACACATAGCTCTCTGCTAAACTGCCTTTCTCTCTGTGAGTGTTTGAGGAGAGGGATGACATACTTTCTATGTTTTGTTCAGTGCTCAGCACTCTGGACATTTCAGCCATGCTGATGACAAAAGAGAAAAAAAAAAGTGCCAGGACAGGTTCCCATCCAAATGTATCCCATTTCATGCTTCTAGATTTTTCTTGGCTCCCTAAGGAAACAGCACACTCATATCACCGCAGAATTCTTTAGCAAACAAAGCATGTTCCAAAGTGCTGGATTATTTTCCCTCTTTTCGCTTCCCACTCAAGGTCTAGTTGATGTGGGACAATTCCTTAAAGCCATCTTCTCTTCTCCTGGGTTAGCCACGAACTACAAACAACATATGGTGGCAACCTTCTGGGGCTCGGAATATACCACGATCAACCTATGCCTACAGAAAGGACTGAGACTCAAAGACTAAAGAGAGCTACCTACTTCTTTCAGGTCTTGTTCCTTGAGAAAAATCCTTTTTATATCCCTTTCATTACCTCAGAAATGGAGGCAAATACTTTAAGAAGGATCATATAATACCTTGAGAGGCTTTTTGCCACACTGTGTTTATTAAGCCCTTGGGAAACAATGGGCTTCTCTTAAAGTATATGGAACAATTGTGCCCCCTGAGAGTCATCCTGGATCGGAATGAAATAGACCGGTTACTCTAGAGAGCAAAGTATGATTGATTAAGGCTTAGAACCTGCGGCGTTCGGGCCTCTCACCTCTGGCTCTCTCTGCCTCGTTCTCTAGTGCAGCAGGATTCAGGTTGAGTCTTTCAAAAGCTCGCTGGCTTCGAGCTATAATGTAACATATGGTAAAATGAGCTCAACACAGAGCTATGTTTTTCTTTTCTTAATCCTCCCAGTAAGAGTAAATTCCAAGAGTGGGATTGAAAAAGGGAGGCGGACAGCAGAGAAACACAAGCAGGCTGTGGAAGAGAAAACCACAATACGGCTTGGAGACTGAAGAATAACGAACAATGCATGTCAGGAATGAAGACCCTGGAAGCCACGGATGGTCCACTCCCAAGCTGTTTGCGCTCATTGGTCCAGCCGAGACGTTAAGGCAATCTAAGTATTTGCTTCAATGTGTGTAAATGCACTGTGCTTTTATGTCCCAGGGCAGGGGGTGGGGTGTATGTGTGTGGGAGGGGAATTCTAACATGACTATCCTAACCCAATACAGGAAAATATCTGAAACTGGAATCAGCTCTATTTTTCTTAACTAACTCTTTAATGCCATTTTCTCTTCTATAAGACAGTTCTGCAAGTCAAGCCAAGTCTGTAATAAGGAAGGGCTTTGAAATAATTCTTTCTTTCTCCCTTTTCCCCCGTGGTGCTAAAAGTTCACAGTCAAATCTACAGGCTATTTAGTTAGCGAGGTTCCCAACAGACTCTGGCCAGCACGCCAAGGCTCTCCCTCTCAATGCAGGAGGGGACGCTGGAGATCTCGCTGGAAAGCACAAGAGGGAAGAATAAACAAATATACAGTACACAAGAGACACCTATATTTTGGGTAAAGAGGGTGGTAGAACAGAGGAAGCAGAAATGAATCATTTTGGACCAGTGAAGGGGAAAAGCAGTGTGTTCAACCACAGTGCTCCCAGCCACACAACACTGCATCCCTTCCTACACATAGGAAGATGGGGTCCCACTGCACTCAGTACTGAGTTTAGGGAGTAAAGCCAGTATGTTATATAAGAATTGATCATTTTTGACATCTACAGAAGAAAAGCACTTGAACCTATACATTTATTGCCCTTTAAATCTGAATACATATTTGTTCATGTCCAGCAACTGCAGTTATGTATAATATTTTAAAAAAGAATTCTGTTGTGACTTTAAAAAATCAATATTAATGGAATCTTGTCTTCAGGATAAATTCTCTGGGATGAGATAATTGGACTGAAAGATGTGAATGCTTTACGGGTTTTGGGGGTTCTTATTGCCAAACTTCGTTCCGTGAAGACAATAGCCACAGACGTGCTGGTGGCTGGGCACGAGCGAGCCAGTCTCCCTAGGACTTGTCAGCGTTGGGTTTTCATTTCACTTTAAGCATCAAAAGGAATTTCAAAGTTACTCTACTTTCACTGCATCTTAAAGTAGTTTTAAAGTAGTTTTATCTCATTAATTTATACCAATAGGAAGAAATTGGACTCCTTCATAACGACAGAGTTTCCTTTCAAGATCTAATTTTCTGTACTTGTGTAGTCAGTACTAAATTAAGCTCTGGATTTTAAAATGAAGCATAGTATCAAGGCAATTATCCCTCTACTCTGTGCTCTATTTTAGGAACAAAAAAAAAGTGTTGTTAGAAGCAGTGATAAGTCTACTGTCACCACAGAACTGGCTGTGACTTCTTGATATTTCACTAACCAGCTGGGTGAGCTTGGACAAGAACGAAACCTCTCAGTTTCACCTTCTGTAAAATAGACATTGTTTTAAGTATTGAATGAGATAATAATTGTAAGAGTGATTTGGAAAGTAATATTATTACAAGTAACATCATAATAAGTAATAAATAAATAATAATAAATAATAATTATCCAGAAGCTTCTCAATATTAAGTTACTATGTGAAAGAATAAGGAGGAGCAGATTCCAAGAGGGAGAGTTTAAAATTCCTAGTAGAACAAGAAATCATAAACAAAGTCACAATTCCATTATTTCCTACCCTCCTTGAATTTTTCTAAAAAGATGTGCAGTTTTCAACGAGATTTACGTATGGTGTCAATGTCCCTGAAGCAGTTCAAGTAAATAAGAATAGAATTTAATGTTTATCAATAAAATAACATAAAATTAACATATTTATACATGATACATTGACAGGTGAGGTCCACAAATCCTCCTGAAATAAAGGTAAATTAGGAAAGCAATATCTGCTGAGGTGGCTCATATAATAAACCATAGGAACTGGATTTTCTGATGCTATTGTAAACAATATTTTTAATTTCATTTTTCAATTGTTCCTAACACTACAAAACATTGAGAAGAAAAATTAAAGAAAACAAATAAATGGAAAGATAGTCCAAGTTATTGGTTTGGCCATCTCAAGATTGTTAACATGTCAGGTCCCCCCCCCCGACTGCTCTATAGATACAATGCGATCACAGTCAAAATCTTACCAGTTTGTATGTGTGCATGCATATGTGAGTGTAAATTGACAAGTCGAATCCAAATGTATATGGGAGTTCATAAAGCCTAGAAGAGACAAGAGAATTTGAAAAAAAAAAAGTTGAAAGACTTACACTACTTGATTTCAAGACTTACTCCAAAGCTACAGTAATTAAGACGTGATGGCATTGGTACAAAGACAGACAAATGGTCCAAAAAAACAATAAAGAGAGTTCAGAGATAAATACACATGTGTACAGCAACTTGATGAAGGACAAAGGCAACACTACATTCAGTGAAGAAAGAATGATTGTTTGAAAAAGTGGTGCTGAAGAAATTGGGTATCCATATGGAAAAAAGTGAACTTGGACCTCTACTTCACAGTACATGCTACAATTAATTCAAGGTGGATCATAAATATAAGGTGTAAGCTAAAATAATCAAAATAATTAAGCTTTTAGAAGAAACATAGGAGAAATATCTTCATGAATTTGGTATAAGCAAAGATTTCTCAAACAGGACACATGATTAAATGATTAAAAAAAGAAATGATAAATCGGACTTTAGTGAAATTCATAACTACTATTCATGGTATTTGTAATCTATAAATACATATAACAATAATATGTTATATTGATATACATATGTAATTTTCTATATACATACACAACACATATATACAAGTCTATACAATTAATACAACTGAATATATTGACAAAAACTCACATCCAGAATATATAAAAAACTTCTATAAATACATTAAAAAAAAAAAACACCCAATTTAAAATGGTTGGAATGGGCATTTCTTCTCACCCCTCCCAGAAGAATATCCAAATAGCCAAAACCATGAGATAAGATCATTATAATTTGCAACAGGGAATTGCAAATCAAAACCACAATGGATGACCACCACATACACTTCAGAATGGCCAAAATTAAAAAGACAATAGCAACTTTTGAAAAAGATGTACAGCAATTGGAACTCCTGTACATTACTTATATAAATTGGCCAGTTTGGAAAATATTTGACAGTACATATGTCTACCCTATGAATCAACAATTCCACTTCCTAGGTGCAAGCTCAAGGGGGAAAAAATGTGTGGATATGTTTACTGAAAGATATGTACAAAAATAAGAAAGATATGTACAAGAATGTTCATGGCAGTTTTACTCATAATAGTTAAAAACTCTAAACAACCAAAATGTTCTTCAACAGAGAAAGGATAAATGAATTGTGATATATTTATATAATGGAATACTACTTAGTGTAAAACAAGGCCTACAGATACATGCAACAATATAAATGAATCTTACAGATATTATGTTGGGCAAAAAGAAAAAAAAAATCTAGACAAAGTACCTACTATGAGGGTCCATTTAAATGAAGTTCAAGAACAGACAAAACTAACCTTTGTGTATAGAAGTCAGAATAATGGTTTACTTCTGGGGAGTTATTGATTGAGAAGAGACCTGAGGGAACTTTCTAGGTGAAGGAAATGTTCTCCATTTTGATCTGTGTGTTTATTACAGGGGTACATATATAAAAATTTATTGAGTTGTACACTTAAGATTTGTGATCATGGCTGTATATGAGTTATAGTTCATCTGAGAAATAAGAAATAAGAAAAAGGAAAGAAATGATCCTTCGCCATGAAGGTATTAAAAGTTAATCTCCTTTCTGATATGGAATCCTAGACTCTTGATGTTTGAGGACACCATAAAGATCAGCCGCCTCATTTCAAAGATGAACCTAAGACCTGGAGGTTACAGAGACAGGAAGTGATCTTTAGAATGGCTGGTCAGTAAAGGTTTCTTTAAGGAAGTGACATTTGAGCAAAGACCTGAATGAACCAGATGATGAGTCTAACTGGAGAATGAGACTCCTCAATGCATCTGTTTACATGTTTGTTTTCTTCATTCAAGAATCTGATTGGAGGGCAGAAATAGTGTCTTAACTTATCTTCATATTTTGGATCAGTGGAGGGACTCCAAAAAGTTGGTAAAAATAAATGAATGGCATAAGCAACAAAAGGAACTATAGATAAATTTGACTTCATCAAAATTTTGAACCTTGGTGTTTCAAAGAACAATCAAGAAAGAGAAAAGAAAATGTACAGAATGGAGAAAATAGTTGCAAATCTTGTATGTGGTAAGTCATCTTGAACATGTCTAGCATATTTAAAGAATTCCTACAACTTAAAAATAAAAAGACAAATAATCAAGAAAGGACGAAGGATACGAATAGACTTTTCTCCCAAGAAGACATACAAATGGCCAATAGCCACATGAAAGATGCTCAAAATCATTAGTCATCAAGGAAACATAAATCAAAGCCATACTACCTCCCACTCACTAGAATGACTACTGTCAAAAAGACAGACAATGACAAATGTTGACAAGGATATGGAGAATGGAGCTGTCATAAATTGCTGGTAGAAATGTAAAATGGTGCAACCATTTTGGAAAATAGTTTCATAGTTCCTAAAAACATCAAATACAGAGTTATCATATAACCAAACAATTCCACTCCTGGATGTGTATTCAAGGGAATTAAAAACATAAGCCCACTTAAAACTTGTACATGAATGTAAATATTCCCAATAGCCAAAACATGGAAACAATTCGAATGTCCATCAATTGATGAATGGATAAAGAAATTGTGGTATATAAATGGAAACAAATATTATTCAGCCAAAAAAAAGATGAAGTGCCGATGCATGCTACAACATGAATGAGCCATGAAAACTACAGTATGTGAAAGAATCCATACACAAAAAGAATACTGTATTGTTCCATTTATAAGAAATGCCCAGAATAGGCATATCCATAGACAGAAAGTAGATAAATGGTTGGGAGGCGTTTGGAGTTAAAGGAATAGGAAATGACTCCCAGTGGGTATGGGTTTCTCATTGGGGTGATGAAAATACCTGGAATTAGATAGTGGTGATAGTTGTACCACTTTGTGAACAAACTAAAACCACTGACTTGTAACCTTAAAAGAGAGAAATTTTAGTATGCAAATTATAGCAAAATTTTTTCAGTGAATGAATGAGTACCTAGGAGACCACTCAGGCTTTGGGAAATTGTAACAAATATGAGTTCCCAAAAGGCTGTTATCTACTGTGAAATGGCAAAATACCACCATTTAGTTCCCTCAGTTTTCCCTGCACTTGGTCAAGGGGCTGCCAGCTGCACCATCACCAAAGACAGTCCCCATCCTGTCAATAACTGAAGCGATGAGTCCAAACCAGGTCTCTGGCCACAAAGTCAGCACCCAGTGCCAAGAGCTCATCAGAACATCTGGACGATGTCACAGCCAATTCAGACTTCACCCCGACACGCATCATCGGATCATCTGATTACAGTTCCTAACAGCCCTAAAAGTCCACAAGGGAAAAGTTTGCTCAGAACAAAAGATATCTGGGCGAGTTCGTCCTATAACAAGCCAATCGAAGGCAAGTAAAGCAAAGGAGGGCATAACAATAAAAGGATAGAGAGATGGACCTTGAACAAAAACGGCAAGCTCTTTTGATCCAGCTGTTTATGTCAAAAATCAATAGAGACGTTTTCTTTCACTTTGGAGTGTGAGAATTGGAATTTGCTGCAATTGGATCTTGAGGCACTTAGGTTTTTTTTTCTTGGTACTGGAACAATGACACACATTCTGTTTACCAGGAAGCTCTGACCACTGAGGCAAAAATTGTAGCAATTGTAGTAATTCTATACTCAGCTCTCTGCTTTCAGGGTTGTATAGAATAGGCTCAGCGATGTTAATGGGCCTTTACGATACTTTTGGAAATATGTAAAATATTTCCCTTTATTGAATGCTTATTTCTGGGGAAATAACCAGACCGTGATGTTGACTGGTAGGTGTAAGAGAGAGACCATCATTATAAACCTCTCT
This sequence comes from Camelus dromedarius, assembly GCF_036321535.1. Classification (NCBI taxonomy): domain Eukaryota; kingdom Metazoa; phylum Chordata; class Mammalia; order Artiodactyla; family Camelidae; genus Camelus; species Camelus dromedarius. The sequence goes on along the minus strand of NC_087439.1, from coordinate 72,286,762 downwards.
GAGTGGAAATTCCATCTCAGAAACAGGAAATGATTATGATAAATGATCTCAAGACAAAGCAGTTTTATACAGCAAACCAAAATGAGGGCGACAGTGCATGTTAGCAAGCTTTATATGACTTTGTTTTAATTAAGGTCTGATTACCACAGCTGCTACTCGTTTACCTAATAACAGAGCTTTGGTGTCTCCAACGCAGAGAACCCCAGGGCTGGAACCATGCTGCCTGAGTATGGGAGGGAGCATGTCATGGTAACCTTCAGTGCACAGAAAATGAATTGCTGTAGGATTTTGCCTAGAGCCCCATGAAATTCATGGTAAAGAGAGCATTGTGTTGAGTTAGGGAATAAAAAGCAGCTGTCCAATAATGCCTCAAATAGGCCAGTGTGGGTCTTCTGCATACCCCTCCTGTGACTCAGAAAATTCTTCACCAAAATCCTTCCTGGCATCCGAGGTCTCTAAAAGACTCCCTGCCTCCCCTAGAGCAAACATTGTGGTCCAGCTGAAATAAGGGCAGTCAGAATCACCTTTCTTCCTGTACTATGAGTTTATTCCCTTGTCCTTTCATTTGAGTGGACATGTCTGTAATATGTTTCTCTGGGATGATTGGCCCTTTAGCTGATCTGCAAAACCATACTAGATTGGGCAAATAAAGAAAGAATAATTTGCCGGTGGTAGAATGTGAAAAATTCTGCCTAATGGAACTACTCATGCCAGCCAGTCTCCAACACGTCAACATTTTCTCTCCCCAAATCCCATCCTAACCACCCTTCACACTTGGCCGTGCTAAACTGATGCCTAAATCCCAAAGTGTTCACAGATGTTTTCTCTCATATCAAGCAAGACTTGACGAATTCAAGTGAAAAGTTTCAAGAGGGATCCTTCCGGTTTTAGAGCGGAAGATGTCAGACTAGGACGGTGCTTGCAGTTGGAAATGTTTTAGCCTGTCCTGCTCTAGCTCCAAGGCAGCTCTTCCTCCCTGAGCTGTCATGATGAGTGTCATTTGACACTGACTTCTTGTCTAAAACTGGTCGGGCTAGAGGCCAGCATCTTAGCCAAAAGCAACCATCAGTAATGAATACCAGGGAAAGACAACGTTAATTCTTTTAGCCTGGAGACTGGTTATTCAGTCTAGTTTGGTTATCCTTATACAGCTTCTGCATCTAGGGTAGCAGATTCTGAATAAGGAGGTGCCGTTATTTAATTTCCCAAGAAGATATTCTCTATGGCTATTTATTTTCCTGTATTTCTTAAACTTTTCCTGCATCTTTACAATAAACCCATAGTGTCTTTTAAAACTTGATTTTTATCTAAAGGAACCCATCTCTGTCCCTTGTAACCTGATGAAGCCTAACAAGCCCAGGAGATGATAAATACCTGGAGGGCAGGGATCACATCTGTTTGTTCACCACTGAAGACACGAAGCCTAGAGTAGAGTAAGGGGCTCGAGAAACATACATTAAATGCACAGAAAGCAGCCCCATCATTTCTACTTTCAGTGTGGATTTAAGATGTGGGGATAGGGGGGTGGAGGGTGGGAAGGGATAGACTGGGATTTCAAAATTGTAGAATAGATGAACAAGATTATTCTGTATAGCACAGGGAAATATACACAAAATGTTATGGTAGCTCACAGAGAAAAAAATGTGACAATGAGTGTGTATATGTCCATTTATGACTGAAAAATTGTGCTAAACACTGGAATTTGACACAACATTGTAAAATGATTATAAATCAATAAAAAAATGTTAAAAAAAAAAAAGATAAGCCACAAAAAAAAAAAGATGTGGGGATATGCATTCATCTGGGTGAAGGTTTTAAACTCTGAATATTGTCAACATTGTTAAATCAGCCTGCCTGAAAAGGATAATTTCAGGTCAAAATGAAAAGCTACTCAATTGAAGTTCAGCTGATAATTGGGAAGAACTAATTGGTGTTAGCAAAGGAGAATTCTTAATGAGTTCCATCAAGATGGTATAGCGTTTTACTTGCCTTATAATTGAAGTAGATAAGAAGCTGGGTTGTCTCATTTAGGGAACATTTAAGCCTCCTGCAAATGCACTGAAAGGTCTAAAGCTTGAAGTTCTCCAGCACTGGGGTGAGGGCCCTGAGGCCGACAGGGCAGTGGTTCTTAGCCTGCATCAGAATCACCTGGAGGGCTTGTAAAAATTCAGATTGCTCTAGAGTTCCTGAATCAGAAGGCATACAAGTCAAGGTTCCCCAGAGAAACAGGACAAATAGGAAATACACATACACGGGGGCTGAGGAGTCCCAGGATTTGCTGTCTGCAAGCTGGAGACCTAGAAAAGCCAGTGGTGTCTTTCCAAGTTCAAAGGCCTGAGAGCTTTAGGATCTTTCAGTCTAAGTCTGAAAGCCTGAGAACTAGAGGGCCTTCAAGGGCAGGAGACCCACGTCCCAATTCAACAGAGAGAGAGAGAGAGAGAGAATTCTCTATTTCTCCTTTTTTTTTTTTCTCCTGTTTCATTCAGGTTCTCTCTCAGTGGGTCAGATGAGGCCCATCCACATTAGGGAGAACAATGCACTTGACCTACATTACCAATTCAAATGCTAAGCTCTTCTGGAAATGTAAAGACATACCAAGAAATGTTTAGCCAGGTATCTGGGCACTGCAAGGCCCTGTCAAGTTAACACATAATCAGCCATCAAAGTGCATCCCTTGTCAAGTTGGCAACCTTAAGCATCTCCTTAAATCATATTTAATCTCTAAATAAAGACAATGTTATAATTCCACCTAACATAAAATACTAAACTTGCATATAACTGAAAAGGCCCTGGTCCCTCCCCCGGAAGAGGAGGTAAAAAACTTGAGTGATGTTTACTCTTCTCCTTGATATCCCATAACTTAAGTACTATGATGTAAAATTAACAATATTCAAATCTGTAATATAAAGTCAATGCATCTTGTGTCACATGATAAGGGAATGAGAGAGGAAAATGACAAAGATACATACAGACATACACACACACACAAACATACTCATAACAATATGAATTAACTATTCATGATAATTACATGGAATTACAGTCCTCATTTTTCTGTCAGTTATATGGTTATAGCTGATATTTATAACTACATTTTCCCACTACCCATTCTATATTCCCTTTGCCTTCAGCAAGCACCTCAGCTCGGCATGGTTTTCACCTGGTCAGGTAACCCAAACCTTCATTCCTGAAGGGTCTAGGCCTTTAGTGGTCCAATCTAGTTTGGGTTTCCATAGTTTCCCCTTGACCTTAATCACAGGGCATGGTGATACCAAGAGATGCCCTAATGAATCTCCTGGATTCCAGACATACTCTTCCTTACCTCCATTGTGGAGTTAATAGTTCAATTACTCCAGGAATAGTTCATTACTCTGTTCATGAGTCCATTACGTGATGATGGAGGTGACTTGAAAAAGAGGCTGACTGATACCCACAGAACAAATCATGCTATCCAGTTGATTATTAAAATCCTCCTCTGCTGAGTTCACTCTTTGATGGATATTCACATGGAACACAAATATATTCACTTTTTTTGCCTATTCAGAGCAGTCTCTCCACAGACCTCTTCCCAAAATTTCCTTGTCACCAATTTTCCAATCATGTTCCTTCCAAGTCCTTGACCATCCAGCCAAACCACTGAACACAGTCCATGAGTCTGTATGTCATCATACACCTGGCCATCTCTCCTTCCAAGCAAAGTGAACGACCAGGTGCACTGCCCAAAGTTCTGCCCACTGGGAGGGTTTCCCTTCACCAGTGTTCTTCAGAGATGTCCCAGAAAGGGCTGTGGTGATGCAGCTGTCCACTTTCTAGTGATGCCTGCATGTCGTGCAGAAACACCTGTAAACCAGGCTTGAGTCTTTCCTCCTGCTGTCAACTGATGGTAGGGAACTGCCCGTGAGGCCATGGGTGCAGAATGGAAGAGAGAAGGCAGTGGGGACCCTGGGCATTTGGGCCTCTTCTTCATGTAAATTACTTGTGTCTTCAGTCCCTGCCTAGGCCCTTCCATCTAATACTAGAGTGTTAGTGCACAGATTTATGACATGGTGGGTAGAGTAACACCCAGTTCGTGGTGAGCAGTTCAGGTCACATGGTAACTTGATGGTGAATGGTCAAGCCTTCAGTCTTTACTAAGGGCTAGTATCAGGCCAAGAGCTGTTTCCCAAAAGGAGAGCAATTATCTGCAGAGGATGACAGACAGAGCTTTGCTCCAAAAATCTTAAGGGCCTGTATTGCGATTCACCCGTTGGAACTGCCAGAGCCTCCGAACAGCATCCCTGTATTTCTGTGTTCCACGTGTCTGTCACTGACTCTTCAAGCGCGGCTGGATATGCTTGACCGCATGAACCAAGTGGCAGAGCGGCTTGTACAGCAGCCCAGACCTGGTGCAGAGCTTCTCTTCCTCTGGGCCCCACTCAAAACTAGCAGCTTTTCAGGTGACTCAGCAGGTGGGCCAGAGTAACACAGCCAAGTGAGGACTATGTTTCCTCCAAAGTCCGAAGAATCTGTGCCAAGTATGCATTCTAGAAGTGGGGAAATAACCACAGAACGGGCTCTGGGGGCCCGTGGATCTACTGTGAGACTGACCTGAGCTAAAACTCCATGAATCTCCTATTTCCATGAGTCCCAACTCTGGGTGGTGAACCACAGCAATCTTTTGATTCTCCTGGAATTAGTACCAGTTCAGAGCTTGAGTTCAGTAGTCCCCTCAAAAGTTCCGATTGTTTTTTTCCCCAATTCACAGTCACTCTGCTGAAAGGTCATAAGTCCGTTTGGGGAACACTAGAAGAAAGGTTGAGTCCAATTTTTCAGACATTTATTAGGTTCTTCCTCAAGGAGATCTGGCTTCCCCTTTATTCAAGGGGTTCTGGCCCAAGTCTGGGAAATTGATTGAGAGGCAGTGACTCGGTCTTAATGATTCAAATCAGACTTTTGTTTACTTACCCTAGAACATTTCTGCTTAGATTAAGTAAGAACTTAGTAAGCTTCCTACCTATTTGTCTTCTAGGAACATCACAGTCAACCAGCCAACATCATAGGTCTGTGTGAGTCAGCCTGTTCTGATTGCTGCTTTGACTCTGCTGTCCATGATCGTAGCCACCTCGCCTTTGGTGCTGAGTGACGCCACTTGGCCCCTGCCACCCCAGGATCCCATTACTCCCACTTCATTTAGGTTTCCCAATTCAGTGACTGCAGTTCCCACTGTAAAGCCTAGCCTACAGAGAAGAGCAATCACACAGCTCTTCAAGGATGGCTTCCCTCATAAAATTATTTCTCACTGTCATGGTGAAAGGTATTCTTCTGGATCCTCCCAGGGTAGGTGAGTAGAACTTACATGACAAATCCATTCCAAATTTCCAGTCTCCCTAAACCTTTGAATTCATCTCCAATTCACTCGGGGTGGGCCAGCGTTTGGTCCATGTTTTAGCAGCCAGCCAAACTGTTAAGAGTCCTTTCTAACTCCCAAGCTGCAAATTAAATGCAGAATCCCTGTTCAGTGAGCCCATGTCAGTAAGTTCGGACAGGTCCAACTTTACATTCCTTCCTCCATCACCTCACGTCCTTAATACCCACTCCCACGCATGTTCCCTGGATTTCTGTCTGTACCAATGAGAAAACCCAAGTAGTTCCCTTGGCATGTAATTTGAATTCCTGAGCTCAGGCAAACAGGGGCTTGTGAGGTGCCCCAGAGACTAGTAACAGGAGGAAGTCGCCACCACTCTGAAATCTCAGGGACAGCGGAAGGAGATGGTCATTGGAAATCAGGGGCAGAGGGTGCTGGGGAAGCTGCAACCAGAATAGGGCCTGTTGGTGGGGCTGGAGCTGTGGAGGAGACTCAGTTGCTGCAGAAGATGTTGCCCTGGGCAGACAGAAGAAAAGGAACACCCTGGTTTCTCTGCATCCACCTCACACCCTTCCTACACACACACAAACACACACACACACACCCCGCCTAAGGGGTGGGTCTGAGAGCAGACAGGTGCAAGGCCTTCCCAGAGGGTCTACTAAACACCTAGGGTTAGATGAGACAGCACGGGCTCTGCTTCTGTTGAGCTCGCAGTCTAATGTGTGGATTGTATGGAGCCCAGCAGCCCTGTAAGATATTGGGGTCCATGGGGCCTCATGCTCTCTAGAGAGGGGTTATGGACTGAATGTTTGTGTCCCCCAAAAATGTATATATTGAAATCTAATTCCCGATGTGATGGTATTTGGGGGTGGGGGTCTTTGGGAGGTGATTAAGTCATGAGGGTGGGTCTCATGAATGCAATTTGTGCCCTTGTAAGAAGACATCAGAGCGCGCTCTCACCCTCCTTCTGCCAGGTGAGGACCCAACAAGAAGCTGGCAGTCTGCAGCCCAGAAAAGGGCTGTCACCAGAGCCCAGCCATGCGGGCGCCCTGCTCATGGACGTTCAGCCTCCAAAACTGTGAGAAATGTGCTTCTATTGTTGATAAACCACTCAGTTTATGGTACTTTGTTATAGCAGCCCAAACTGACTAAGGTAAGAAGTATTTAAGTAAGCTGATTGTGTCTCTTTATAAAGATATGAAAAGCAAATATGTCTGTAAGAGGAGCTGGGTTTTAAAATTATTGAAATTATACAATACACTTTTGCTCTTTTGCTTAGGGAGAAAATTACAGAAATAAATATTTTTTAAATGTTTCCCAAATAACCAGACTTTGTGTAAAATTAATGTTTTGTGATGAAAAACTCTGGAAGTGGCAGTGGTTATCTTTTGAATTTATGAATATTGTTACTATCATATGTTACATTGAAATGAATAGGAGCTGGGGATGTGTACTGAGGGGGAAGGAATGGATCCCTCACGGAGCTTTTGTTGGGGACGGCAGAGAAATGGGATTTTAGGTATGATGCATAACCAAGCGTGAATTAATAGCATGGTAGAGTGGGGTCTACAATAAAAACTCATGGCTGTCTTTCACAGCTCAAGTGTTCTGCTCTGCTCGACATCCTAGAATTAAGCACTTAAATCAGATAGCTTTAAGTTCTTGCCAGGAAAAAAAAAAAAAAAAACCCTCTTATTTCTCTTGTAAGCCTGAATTCTTTTTTTTTTTTTTTTGGAGGGGGAGTGGGTGGGTGGCAGTATTACAGAACTGTTCCTTTGAATGTTGTTCATATGGAAGGCATTTGAACGACATTGACATTTGGGGGAAAAGATTCTGTGAGGATATGTGATAACTGCAGAACAGTTTGCTGGCTGTAGTCATATGGTAATGATATCAGCTTCGCCTGGGAAAGATGACAGCATAAAATTCCGCTGATTTGCCTAGACGAAATTACATGAAATTGCGTGTGTTTGTCAAGAGCATTCTGATAATAAGCATTAGAGGGATAGATTTTTGTTTCTTGAAGAGCAAATAATTTGGAAGCATAGTTCGTAGCCTGCATATCATTGTAGCAATAAACAAGTGTCAGAGAACGCCTTGTCTTTCTTTAGGATTTAGATGTAACAGAGTAGCTTATTTAGCGTGATGGTATGTTTTCTTCACAATCTCAAATTTTAAGTGGATTATTTTATACATCTTACTTTCAAGTCATCGACTGAGTTTATCTTATCTTTGGGGACACGATAAAGTATTGCATGTTAGTAGAAGAACATTTTCTTTTTCTCCTGACAGGACTGAGTCCGTGTTAGTACCCTTGCACACATGTGCCTCACGTGGTCAAATAAATGTGCTCCTGAAAGGTTGTGTATAAACTGAGTCATTCTCCTGTTGGCTTATTGTATCTTGTCAAAGGTGTTCTATCTTCCTTCCAGATTGAACTTTAATTAACCTCTAACACTTTAACTTTTAGTTTCTCTTTACTCCTGAACTCTTTCTGAAGAGTTTCTCATACTAATCTTGGGAATCTTGAAAACACAAAAATAGGCAGGAAACATCACAATGTGGAAAATCCTTTTACGCAGCTAAATAACTGGCCCCCCACCCTTTTTGAAGGAAGGAATTCCTGTAAATGATAAACATGTTTTCCTTTTATTGGCAAAATTAAATTCTGTGAACGAGTAGTGAACATACAGTGTTTGCTTTGCTGGTGGCAGTGGGGTCTTCACGGGGCCCCCATGCTGAGCCTAGAACAAGAAGATGGGGTCTTAGGCATGACTCTGGAGGAATCGCTCTTTGAGGCTGCTTAGAAAAGCTCGCTATTCTGATAGTTGTATGATTCTGCTTCCTTTCTTCGTGGAAAACTTATAAGGGACTATGATATGGTACATACTTGTGTGCAAAATCTTGCATTCTGTTACCACGTATCGGATGACTGAAGTCTGAAAGCACCTGTCTGATCTGAAACGTGATGTTCGGTTCTTAGCCTCGAGTCACATTAATTTCTCTTCTCTCTCGTCTTCCATTGCACTCTAGATGTTTCTCTGTTAAACAGCCTGTCATGTGACAGAGACACTTTAGGTGATGGAGTCATACAAATCTAGGTTTGAATTCCATCTCTGACAGCTACCAGCCATGTGACATGTCTGCCTTAATTTTCCTCATCTTTAAAATGGATTCAGTAAGCACTCTCTTTAGGGCTGTTGCAAAGATTAGTAATAATATATATTAAATCCCTATGCATGGCACATAACTGATACACAACAGATGGCAGTGATCATCACCGTCTCATCATGAGACCTAGTTATCAATATCTCTTTGTTACCACTAGATGTGGAGACAGGTAACTTCAGAAGGCAGTACAGTGCCAGACATACAGGTGCTCAGTAATGATCTGTTGAAAGAATTCATAGGTAAAATTGGGCGTGTTAAAACACATCTGTGATCTCCAGATTCCTCACACCCCACCAGCCTATGGATTCAAAATAATCCATACTAATCAGCCATAAACAAGAATGAAATAATGCTATTTGTAGCATCATGGATGAAACTAGAGATAATCATACTGAGTGAAGTCAGATACAGAAAGACAAATATCATATGACATCAATTATGTGTAGAATCTTTAAAAATGACACAAATGAACTTATTTACAAAACAGAAAACAGGCTCACAGACATAGAAAACAAACCTACGGTTACCAAAGGGGAAAGAGAGGTAGGAAAGGAAAAATTAGGAGTTTGGGATTACCAGATACAAACTACTATGTACTATAAATAGATAAGCAACAAGGTCCTACTGTACAGCACAGGGAACAATATTCAATAGCTTATAATAACCTATAATGAAAAAGAATATATATGTGTAACTGAATCACTATGCCATACACCAGAAACTAATACAACATTGTAAATCAATTATACTTCAGCAAAAAATAAAAAATAAAAAACCAAAATAATCCAGATTTGCTGACTCACACACCTGTTCACACAGCTCCCTAGTCTCCTAAAATTCACTCCTTGAACATTTCTGTGCGTCTCCAGGCTTGTCTCATCCATGCAAAGGAAGGCTGGCCCCAGAGGGCCCCTCCTCCATTGCCATCAGGCAACGCATCAGAGCTGGGAAGGCACCTCGCTGCAAGGGAACTGACAGCAGAGGGTGTGGAGGTATCTTTCCCCACTGGGCATTAAATCTACTCGCGGGGCTCCCAAGCAGTACTGCTGGGCACTGACCCAGGCATGACCCAAGCATGCGGCCAGGGTTGTGCGCTCAGGGTGCAGTAGAGAGCCAGCCCCGTGCCATTTTCAAAGTCAACCCTCCTCTGGCCAAGGCTCTTGATAATTCCTTAGGAGGAATTGTCCTCAGGAGGCAGCTCCAGTCCTCATGAAAATAGGTGTGGCTCAGGTCTGCCCCAGGGACTCAGGGACAGATTGGGACACATCTGAACTTCCGTAGTGGACACAGCATAGTTCACCTCAGAACTCCTGTGATGAAGCCACGTGCTGCTTGGAAAATCCACGTGTTGCCTTAGTCTGAAATGATAGCCCATAGTTCCGACAAAGGGTTAATTTATTGTTTTTTGTCCAACATTAATAGGTATCTGATGGGAGAGCTGAGATTTCCTTCTAGGGGGCTGTCTGGGGGGGACTCAGCTCCACAGTGGGGCTGGCGCAGCACGACAGCAGTAAGTTCGAAACACATCTATCCACACTTAGCACGGGGCTCCAGGGACTGGGATGCCCTGGCTTCAGAGCCCTTCTAGGAGTTTGTAAGCAAGGTAGAAACAGTTCTTTTGCAAGCGTGGCACCAGGAACCACAGGGGTAACCCTCTGTCACTGCCTCGTACTGGGAACCAGGTGGCAGGACCTGCACCATTCAGGGCTCTCCTCTATGCCCATCAAGTGTCAGCTAATCCCTAGAGCCCTCGGAATCCCGGAGAAGCTCTAAGTCCCAGGGAGGATTTGCAGCTGCTCCGGGGAGCAGGCCAGGAAGACCAGCGCCCCAGATTAGGCTGCATACGAAGTGGGGAATCTGGGTCAATGGCTTAGAAGGACAGCCTGGGAGAGAATCAGCTTTGAGGAAGCACAGTTACCAACAAATGACTGCTAAGCACTCTGCAGTTTGGTCAAGTTCCTAGGCCCTGAATAATAATGAGAGGGGGCTTGGAGAGGCTAATGACTAATGGCCCCTCAATTTCCTGCTGACGCTGGCAGTTTGGTGTCGTTTTGTTTTTATGTTAATTTATGCACACAGGATTAGAATGTAGCATTATGTGAGCATTTAATTGAACTGAAGTATGGAACGGCATGGGCCCAGTTTTACATTTCCCTTATAGATTTCAGTGATTTTGTCTTTAGCATTTAATCTTCCCCCAGATCACCATTCCTCATGGCAATCACGATACATTTACACTTGCGTCACACTTTTCCTTTCTGAGAGCTCAAAGCGTGTCATGGCCCATTAGCCCACAAGAGCTCCGGGAGGCAAATGCCAGGGAGGATTTTCAGCACTTTCCTTAGGTTTAACATACCTAAAAAGGTACAGCCTTTATCATAGAGATAAGTTCCCAGCCGTGTAAATTACTTTTGAGCGCAATGAGCAGCTTTGCTTATGCATGAGGCTTCCATGGGTTCTGTGTTTTTCATACCTCAGAAATATGTGACCTTTAAGCCTGACAGCACCGCTCAGAATGCATGTAACTTATTAGGGAGTTTTCATTGATCATCCCGCCCCCTTCTCTGGAAGAATGTAGTGTTTGTGTCACATTGCCTGGAAAAACTGCCAAAAGGCGCGGGGAAGTGCCAGTTGAGGAGCGGAGGAGAGAACATAGGGTTAGCGAACTCCCCTGAAAAAGCCACTAGCTTTTCTCTGGTGAATACAGATGGACTTGAGGAACCCTCTGAGCCTGAGGCTTACTGGATCTATTCATGCTCTTTCTGAAGAGCCACGCAAGCATCCGCTTGTAGACATTGGCATTCAGCTCTGTTTTCCCCCACTAAAGGCCAAAAGAATAAGGGGAAAGCGGCTGTAAATTCTGTTGTGGCATTCATGGAGAAGGAGCAGATCACAAGCCTGATGGAGGAAGCCCTCCTCTGTGTCTGCAATAAAAGGCCGGGGGGAAAAGGGGGGGCAGGGGGGGGTTGTGTCACATCTGTATTTTCCTAAGGGGCCAGTGGAGTGACTGGGGTATCGCTTTCACTCGAGCATCAGAGAAAACGCTGTCTGGCTCGGGTCCCAGGGGCTTCAAGAGCCTGTGTGGACAGCCTGGCCGTGTCTGTCACGGTGGAGGGGGAAGAACAGGAGCGGTGGGGTCTGGAGCCACAGCCAGGGACCTGCCCACAGGACTGACTACAGGATTCTGTTTCAAGCCCACCTGGGCACTGCGATTCGGTTCTGCGCTACCCACCAGGGGGAGTTAGCACAGGTTCCATGAGTGAAGTGCTCAGCCCCTCAAGACCACCCCCAGTTCAGATGCCAGCCACCAGCGGGGTTCCCGGGACACCTGAGCTTCTGACGAACCGGCTGCCAACCTGGACGTTCGGGTTCCCGGGACTCTCCTTGGGCTCAATGATTCCCTGCAATGACCTATGGAACTCAGGAAAGCACTATGCTTATGGTTACAGTTTTATCATAAAGAATACAACTCAGACCAACCAAATGAAAAGATATACAGGACAAGGAGAGGGAGGGCCCAAGGCAGAGGTCTGTGCCAGCTCTCCACAGAACCAAGGCCATAACCCTCCTGGCATATGGATGTGTTCTCCAACCAGGAAGCTCCACCGAGTTTCCAGTCCAGAGGTTTTACTGGCATTTCACTATGTAGCCATGACTGACTGAATCACCGGCCACGTGATCTGACTCAGTTTCCAGCTTCCTTCTCCCCCCACATCCTCCATCACCTCTAGGTTGGACTGGCTCAGTTCCAACCCTCTAAACACATGGTGGGTCTTTCAGGTGAACAGCTCCCATCCCAAAGCGACCTAGGGGCCCACCATGAGCCACCTCATTAGCAGAAACTCAGATGTAATCCAAGGGGTTCCTGAAGAACAAAGACACTTCTATCACTCAGCAAATTCCAAGGGTTTTAGAAGCTCCACACCAGGAACCCAGGACAAAGACCAGACAAATTCTTTATTATAAGATAAGACGCCTTCTATGTTGGAAAGTGGGGAACGTGACGCATATATTCCCACTCTGAAGACTCAACAGAGCCCCAGGGGAGAATGGGGAGAGTAAATCCTTCAAACTAAAGCTTAAGAGAGCATTTATAGTTTGGGGCCAAGAGAAGAAAGACATTTGGCTTACTTATTAAAATACTTGGATTCTAGCATCTTTTAGTCCTAGCCCCTTTGGGACTCGTTGTCTGTGTTAGTTAGCAATTGATGGGTAGCCTTTAATTCACTCAACACTGACTACTTAACACCTGGGCCTATATTCTCACTGACTTTATTTACTTACTTTGCAGTTTTTTCCATTCTTCTAAGTCCAAAGATATATTATGTGTCCAATCAGAATTCTGGTGCATACCTGTGTTAGCAATTATGTGAATGCTTCAAATTATCCTTTTGAAGCACTTTGCTGGGTTTTCATAATCAAGTTTTACTAATAGAATTGGGCATATGCTATACCACAAGGTAAGGTGTGCAAAATTATGGATATATGGATTTGAAATACCTATAAGGCACATGAAATGGGGGTGAATTTCCACCACAATTGGATTTACAAGAACTTTCACTTTATTTTGTTTAAATCATATTAAATCTGACTCAGAAACCCATCTGCTGACTTGCAGAGAATTTCATTCTTGGTCACTTTTTTCTTCATTCCTTGTTTCTCATTCCTCAGCCCCAGAGTTATTACAACAAAATATCCGAGGAGTCATCCTGAGACAGGAGGGAAGGGAAGGGCACAATCACTGAAGGAATGACACAGCAAATGAGGACAGGACAAACTGGTTAGAACCAAGATGGCAGAAGATTCGACTTCTAGTAGACCTTGAGCCTCATGGTGCACCCACATGCACCATGAAAGTTCCTAGGCTGACCATAAAAGGTAAAAAAGTAGGCGAGGTGGGGTGCATTTCCTGGAAATCCTCACTCCTTCCCCAACATAATTGGAATAATCCTCCTACTCATTAGCATATGAAATTACCAAGCCCATAGAACCTAACAACTCCACACCTCAGGGTCACTCTCTCTCTTGCTTTCTGAGATGCCTGCATTCTGTCTATGGAGTGTGTATCTACTTTTACTTTAAACCAAACCCCTCACACCTCTCAGTCTGTCTCCCTTTCACGCATTCACTCTATGGACTGTGTATCTATCTCCTAAGCCACTCTCCCTTCTGAGTGTGACGGACCACACTCTGTCTAGGGAGTGTATATCTCTCTAAATAAACTTGCTTTCACTTTACTATGCCTTGCTCTTAAAGTCTTTCCTGCACGAGACAAGAACCTATTCTCCAACAATCCCATCTCTGATCCATACTAGTCAGTGCTGATTAAATCCATCATTAGAGGTCACATGGACCCGTAAATCCAGGGGCTTTATGAGAGAAATGCAATTAAAACCACTAAGAGGTACTACTGCACACCTGTTACAATGGATTAATTAAAATACTGACAGTACCTAGTGCTGGTGAATATGTGGAATAATTAGCACTCTCATACATTGTTGGTAGAAATATAAAATGGTACAGCTACTCTGGGAAACAGGATAGCAGTTTCTTATAAACTTCAGCATATTCTTCCGTATGACCCAGAAATCCCACTCCTGGGTATTTACCCTAGAGAAAGGAAATCTTATGTTGATATAAAAATCTGTACATGAACATTCATAGCAGCTTTACTAGTGATAGCAAAAGCCAGAAATAACCCAAATGTCCTTCACCAGGTGAAAGGATAAACAGACTAATACATTCATACTGTGGGTTGCTACTCAGCAATAAAATGAAATAAACTATTCACACACACACACGCACACACGCACGCACATACACGCACACACACGCACACACACAGAGGAATCCCAAAGATACTATGTTTAGTCTCAGAAGGATACATACTCTATGATTCCATTTATCTGACAATATTGAAAAGACAGAACTATAATACTGGAAAACAAATCAGTGGTTTCCAGGAGTTACAAATGAGGACAGAGTGGGACTCTAAAGGGAAAGCAGAGCGGAGCTTTGTGGAGTGATGGAACTGTTCTATAGGCTGATTACATCCATCTATATATGTGTTAAAATTCATAGATCTGTACACTGAAAGATAAAATTTTACTGCATGGTAATCTTAAAAGTACAAGGTAAAAAAGAAAAAAATCAGTCCATAGGCTTTGTTCCTTCCATGCCAGGTTTGGGTCCAATATTTTACAGCTCCTGGGGCTCCAGTGCCTGGGGTCCAGGCTCCTTAGGCACAGAGGACAGTCCCCTTACAGAACTTGCCACTTCTTCCCAGGAACTATAGGAAACCACGGACCTTCCCTGGCTTTGTTTAATGTCCATCGTCCCTGTGACATTTTTGGACCTACTCCTCTCCACTCTCTCCCCTGTCAGGGAACACTCTCACTTTGTATCCTCAAGACTTTCAGGAAAGCCAGAAAGAGGTTGTTTCAAGCATTGTCTGCTTTCAGCTCCTCAAATACCCGGAGTTGAGAAGTACAAAAGGCCTTGACCCCTTCTAGGAAAGAGAGCGAGAGGAAAACAAAATAAAACACAAACGGTCCTCATTCTGGCAGAGTTGTTTTAGAAGCAGAAACAAAATCCAAGTTAATACCTCTGTATGTGACCCTGCTGCTCAAGAAACGAGGAGAAAATTTTGCCTAGGCCCTGTCTCCTGGCCCCTGTAATCAACATATTCATAAAGGACACAGAAAAGATCAGTTAAAAGCATTGTGCAAAACCCATAAAGGTGTGTGTGAGTTTGTGTGAATCAACAAAGGGAATGAGAGGCAACCAAAGGTGAGGCAGGCGGGGATGGTGAGGCAGGCGGGGATGGTGAGGCAGGCGGGGATGGTGACCCAGGAGCCCTGGCCTGACTGTAAGGGCGGCAGCTTACCTGCTGGGACATGAAGGGCATCAGGAGAGCATCAGGCCTCCTGGATGCAAAGCCTAAATCACGTCTCTGGCCTGGTGGTAAGAAGGGGACCAGAGAGTGTTCCACGCAGAGCGAGGCCAAGAACTATCCTACGACTGAAGACGTGCGCAATGGAAAACGGTCCCAGAGATGAAGAGGGGAGCTGAGCCAGGGCCATGGTGTAGGTAGTGCCCTACACGGAGGTGCCAGATGAGAGGCACCAATGAGACTGAAGTCCAACCCACACCCTGAGTGCCAAACCACGAGTCCTATGATACTGAAATGTATCGATGGGAGGGCAACTCAGTACAAAATTTTAAAAATTCAGAAGCACTTTGGAAAAGTATATGTAGTCTCGTTGAATTAGAATATTTAAAACACTGAACTTAGCCCTGAACTTTCTAAAAAAACAAAGAGAAAAATGTCATTGAGATTTTCACTTCCCAATTATTCAATAAAAGGAAATCTTTATGTTAGTTTATAGAGGCAAGATTTAGACTAGAAATAAATATCACTAGACCCTGTTAAGAGGGGGAGGTTGAGAAACATGGCAGACGATGTTGTCAATTGCAGCTTTGCAAAATATGCAAAGACGTTCTTCAAACAAACATCTCCTGCACTGACCCTTTAAAAAAGCCAACATGAGGAACTAAGATAACATGATCTGGATATGTCACTGCCCAATTTTTTCTGAATTAATAAGATAAAATACAGAAGATTCAACACTCAAAGGGCCACTCACATGTTGAAATTTCAAAGTGTTCACAAATCTATAGGCACACTAAGCACTATCTGTGGCTCAAATAAAAAAAAGAAAAAGAAAAACTCGGATCATGTGGGAATCAGCAAATTATCTTTCTACTTTAAAAGAGAAATCCCGATACAACATCATCTATATAGTATTCCCATCCAGCCAAGAAGGCATAACCTGAATCTAGTTAGACAAACTCAGAATGAAAAATATTCTATTAAAAATGGAAGAGAGACTATTCTTCAAAAATGTTAATGTCTTAAAATACAAAGAAAGGCTGTAAAATACCCCAAATTAAAGGAGGCTAAAGGAACATGACAACTGAACGTAATATTTG
Source organism: Camelus dromedarius (assembly GCF_036321535.1). Taxonomy (NCBI): domain Eukaryota; kingdom Metazoa; phylum Chordata; class Mammalia; order Artiodactyla; family Camelidae; genus Camelus; species Camelus dromedarius. Next base: position 72,270,252 of record NC_087439.1, on the reverse strand, counting down.
ACCCTAGCTTGGTTCCTGTACAGGAGGGGGAAATGTGCGAAAAAAAAGCATCACTGGGTCAACTGAATACAGATGTAGACAAAACTTGACTATGGATATATATTAGATAAAAGCTGATATTAAATTTACGGAAGTTGATCATTGGTGGTTATGTAAGAGAATCTCCACTATTCTTATGAAAAACACACTAAATATTTAAGGGTTAAGGGTCAGGATGTATATAATTATCTTTAAATGGTTCATAGGTTCATAAAAATACATTGAGAAACAGCAGGAAAGAGGACAAATGATAAAGGAAATGAGCAAAAATATTCATAAAAACAAACCTGGGTAACAAGTATAGTTCTTTGTTTTCTTTTTATTCTTGTAAATTTTCTGTGTTTAAACATATTTTTAAATAAAAGTTTTTAAAAAACAAAATATTCTTTTTAAAAAGGAGTCCTCTCTGATACTGTAATGGTAGATACAGGTCATTATAAACATGTTTGAATCCATAGAATGTACAACACTAAGAGTGACCCCTATTTAAATTACTGGCTTTGGATGATAATGCACCACTCTGGTGGGGGATGTTGATAATGGGAGAGGCTATGCCTGTGGAGGGGCAGAGGTATATGGTATATGGGAAATTGTTCCTTCTGCTCAGAATTGTTATGAACTTAAAACTGATCTGAAAAAATCATCTAGTAAAGAAAAAAGAATCACAATGCTCAAAAATGTTGGGAACCACAAACTTAATAAAATGAATAGTTAACATACTTATTCCCAATGGCAGCCTTCTCTAGGTTGGATCAGAGTAAATATATGGTTAAACTTTGAAAAGTGACTGAATTGTTGATCATCTTCATTATTGATTAGAAAACGACCCATACCACTCAGCTAGCTGGTGGCACTCAGTTATGAAAATGTGGAACCTTCCCTTCTCAGGTCACCATCCCACTTTTTTAAGGAGAGGGGTCCCTAGAATGCCTAGGGACATGACGCCTCAGCCACAGAACTAAGAAAGATCTTTTAGGTTCTCCATTTTTCAGAGGAAAATCCAAGCTGCTTGTAATCACAGACTGCCGAATGAAATTCTATGCTGCTTCTTCCTTCTATGCTTTTTTCTTAAGCAGTGACTCTGGGCTGACTCTTCAAAGGGTCCATGATCAATTCTCTTGAACAAAAAAACATTAATGAAAGTGTCAGGAAGGTGGGTCTGGCATTTGACAATTTGATGGATTGAGAATGGCAACCACAGGGCATCAAACTCAGATCAAACGGAATCATTGAAGTTGGGGTGTTGGTTTCCTATGTAGCTGTGACACTGGACATCTGGGTACTCACTCATCAATACTGTCTTCTTGGCCCTTAAACACCAAAAGGACATCCAAATTGGGTTAAGAAATGTCAAACTACGTGTCCAGAGCTGAGTCTTTTACACTGGAATAGCATTGTAAACAATGACGTGCCTTTCATCACACCTTCAGAATCGTAAATCTTGTCCCAAGCTAAATCTGGATCTCCCCAAAGGAGAAGTGGGGGGGGGGAGAGGAAGAGGGTCTGTATTATGTTACTTCCTTAGAATTCTCTTTCATTAATCTTTGCTCCGAAGGTGCCTTTGAATGGCTCTTGGTGCAATGAATAATGTTCACACACAATCTTTCCTGTCAAACATTTTACTCACTCCAAAGTCTGACGACAGTTTGGGAGCTGTGTCTTTTGCTAGTATGTTTTCCAATTGGCTTTCTATTGTCACTTCAAGAAGTGTGGAAACACCTGATTTATGAGAGCCAGGCTTAGAAAATGTCATTTCCATTGCTTCCTTAGTAACAGTCTCAGATAAGCAGGGGAGGACAATTTGGCTCCAACTTGCTTTGAGAAGCTTTAAGCGTAATTTATACATTGGGTAGGGCTCTCCACCTCGTTGAAATTCTTCTTAATGCATTCTCAGAAAACACCTGGAAGAAAAGAAAACAAAGCTACTATACACATGACCCTATAGTTAAGGCAACAGCTGTGTGCTTATGAAAACAGTCACAAAGCAGACTCGTGTTTCTCTTTCTTCCCTACACTGTCAGAACATTTGAAAATCAGAATTGCAATGAACTCAGAAAATACACTACAGTTAAATAATTAGTCCTATTTCTCAAAGGTGCTTTAATCGTCTTATTTCCTTAAGTACCTGTCTTTTGTTTGTCTATGTTATGCCTGATATATTTTCACCAATAACCTCATTTATGGGGTATGGCTTAAGAGTCAGCAGGAATGACTGACAGTTGGCGAAAAAAGTTGGTTTAATTTAACATGAGCAGGCACTAGAGTCTCTCCAAAGATGATTGGTGCCAAGAAATTTGGAAGATCATTATGCAGAATATAGTAGCTCAGTATCTTTTGAACCTTTTTAATGGGTAAGGAGGAACATTTATGCATAATGATATGGGACTTATTGTACCCTTGTCCTCAAAGCTGTCTGTCACCTGCGTGGCTCTAAGATTGGTTCTGCAAACGCAGGATCACAGCAAGCTGAACAAGCAGTTTGGAAGCTCCTCTCAGCCTCAAGTGATGAGAGTTTCTTAGAGACCACGTCTCAAACTTTAACATGCGTGCAAATCACTTGGGGAGACGGTTAAATGCAGATTCTGGTTCAGAAGCTCTGGGGTAGGACATGAAACTCTGCATTTCCAACAAGCCCCCGAGGTGATGCTGATGCTTCTTGTCCATTTTCCACACTTTGAACTGCAAGGGCTTAGAGATCAGTGTTTCCCAAGTTTATTTTCATATGAGGAAACAAGGGCTGGAATACGGGGGTTGGTACAGTTCCCCTGCTCTGCTGGTGGATGTTCCCCACTCTCATCTTCCATAGTCATTCTTACATTATTTGTGATTTATTTATTTTTTTAAATCGAAATATAGTCAGTTTACAATGCTGTGTCCATTTCTGGTACACAGCATAATGTTTCAGTATACATACACATACATATATTCATTTTCATATTCTTTTTCATTATAGGTTACTACAAGGTACTGAATACAGTTTCCTGTGCTATACAGAAGAAACTTGTTGTATATCTATAGTAGTTAGTAGTCTCAAACTTCCAATTTATCCCTTCCCATCCCCTTTCCCTCCAGTAACCATAAGTTTGTTTTCTATGTCTGTGAGTCTGTTTCTGTTTTGTAAATAAGTTCATTTGTGTCTTTTTTTTTTTTAGATTCCATATATAAGTGATATCATATGGTATTTTTCTTTCTCTTTCTGGCTTGCTTAGTATACGATCTCCAGGTCCAACCATGTTGCTGCAAATGGCATTATTTTATTCTTTTTTATGGCCAAGTAGTATTCCATTGTATAAATATACCAAGCTTCTTTATCAAGTCATCTGTCAGTGGACATTTAGATTGTTTCCATGTCTTGGCTATTGTAAATAGTGCTGCTGTGAACATTGGGGTGCATGTATCTTTTCAAATTAGAGTTTCCTCCAGATATATGTCCAGGAGTGGGACTGCTGGATCATAAGGTAAGTCTATTTTTAGTTTTTTGAGGAATCTCCATACTGTTTTCCATAATGGTTGCACCAACTTACTTTTTTCTGTCAGTTACTGAGGCCTCCTTGTAAAAAGTAAAGAAACTGAGGCAAGAATTCAAACGATTTCTGTGAAGCATTGGGATTATGGTCTTATACTTTTCTTTGGTCTTAGAAACCTGATTTTTTTTTTTTTTTGGTCCAGCTTTTAATCCAAATACAACAATGAGCAAAAAGTAATCTGGAGATGTAAAAGCAGCAAAACTTACATACGAGGATGACTCTTCTGTGCACTGTGATCTTGTTCTCAAATGAATAATGAGGCCAGTGTGGGATTGCCAGGTTTTGCCATAATTTGGACAATTGTTTCCATGTGTGGAAGTTGAGTGAGGCTTCTCTGCTGCGTCTATCATTCCCTTTTCATTATCTCATTAGGGCAGCGTACACTTTCAGCAAGGCCAGAATCATACCACGTGGACATGTGAGGGATCTTAAATCTGAAAACAACTCGGACTTTTTAGATTTTTTTAAGGAATCTTTTTGCAGTTCTGGGTGTTCCTTTCTAGCCTTCTCAAGCATTTTTCATTCACTCCATCTGGAGTATAGAAATTTCCTGCTAATTTCCACCAGCCAAACATCTCATACTAAGTGTATATGTGTATTCACGGTGGGGGTGGGGGCAGGGGTGGTCAGATCCTGGGACAGTGGAACTCCAAAGGGTCAACATCAAAGTCACAATGTCATGGCAACACCAACACTGACATGTCTGCATAATACGTTGCTATTTATAAAGTTCCTTACTGGGTATTTTGATCCTGAGAGTAAAATACAAAGGTTTAAAATGGCAGCCCCCTCTTTACTGGTTCAATTCTAGTATAACAGAGGATGTCCAGTGCTACCAGAATCTCTAAAATTCTACATCTACAGAAAGTACCCATTATAGCTAAACCAGCTAATCTTACTCTTATAAAGATGAGCTTATTAAATGCTGGTTTGTGTAGCACTGGTTTACCCTGGGCCAGCACAAAAGCCTTCTCTTCTCCCCAGATATTAGTTAATAGGAATAACAGCTAACAGACTGTGAAAGTCTACCATGAACCAGGGGCTGTGCATGTTTGATATAACCCATTCCTCACACCGTATGTGGTAGAAATTGTTGTTATCTTCATCTCACACACGAGGAATGTGAGACCTCAACGAGCTTCCAGCTCAGCTAGTAACTGGTGAAACCCAGGTGTAAATACAGGCAGACTAACCCCAGAGCTTGTGTTTTTAACCAGGAGGATAAACTGTCTTCATTTTGGAAGGAGGGTTGAGACTTACGGGCAACAAACAAAGGCTATGACTTACTCTTACTTAAGACTTTGTGATTTTCACCATAGCCTAGCCTCCTGTGGGCTCTGAGCCCTTAGAGGATCACTGTGTCTGGAGCTCAGCTGGACAACATCTGAGTGTACTTAGCTGATGCTTTGGCCACCTCAGAGTACTTTCTGGGTTGTTTTCTTTTTTTCTCTAGTGTTCTGACAGGAAAATACCCCAGATTCCTTAAAAGGAAAATTACCCACATAAACCCTGTTGACCAACATTTATTCATTCATTCAATTTCCAGCACCACCACTCTACTGCAACAGGGCTTGGGAGGGTGACCTTTGCCCCCAACACTGCAAAAGCTAATGGTCCTTTCTGAGGTCGCATCTTGCTTGACCTCATCATTTACAGTGCTGATCGCTCCCCTCTCCTCAAAACACTTTCTTTAATTGTCTTCCAGGAAACCACACTTCTTTCCTGGTCTTCCCCCTCTCTATTGGTCTTCTCTGTTTCAGTCTTCACAGCTCTTTGTTGCTGGTTCTTTTTATCTCCCTGTCCCCTGAAATCAGAGCACTCCAGGCTTTAGTCCTTGGACTTCTTTCTCTTCAGTCAAGCCCTTGGTGAGCTCAGCCAGTCTCAAGGCTGAGTACTCTTAGATTTATGCCTTCAGCCCATACCTGTCCCCTGGATGCCATGCCTGATCAACAGCCTGCCCTGCGATGTCTAGTGGGCATTTCTGCCTTATTATGTCGAAAATTGAACTCACGATTTTCCCTCTCATGTTCTCTCTTTTAGCAGTTTTCTCTCTCTCATAAATGGCAACTCTGTCCTACTAGTTCTTTAGGTAAATCTTTGTAGTCATTCTCTTTCCTTCACTTTTTATATCCAATCTATCACAGTATCTCTACTTTCCAAATATATCCTAAGTACCCGTTGACTCTACCTTCAAATATATGCAAATGTAACTATTCCTTACCATTTCTACTGTTACCGTCCTGGTTCAAGTCTCTCTCCTTGATTAGGAAAATGTCCTCCTAACTGCTCTCCACTTTTCCACCCTCGCCCCACCAGTCAATTCTGAACATAGATGTTGGAGTGACCTTTTGTAAATGTAAGTCAGATCAGCCTACTAGCCCCCACAAAACCTCCCAGTCACTCCGTATTTCAATCAGAGGAAAGACTCAAATTATTTTCATGGCGTATAAGTACCTACACAGTCTGCACTTCTCCAATACATTTTTGAGCTTGTTTTCCACCACTATCCCCCTTACTTGCCCTGCTTTAACCACTGCAGCACCCTAACTGTTCCTGGCACATGCCAGGCACTCTCCTATAAGGGCCTTTGCAGTTACCTTTTCCCCTACCTTGAATAATCTTCCCTCAGATATTGTCAATGCTCCCTAACCTCCTTTAGGTTTTTGCTGACTTTCTCAATGTGGCCTTCTATTTCAGTTACTTTCATAGCATGACAAACAACCTCAATACTTGGTTGTTAAAAAAAACCACCATTTTCTTCTGCTGAAGGATTCTGTGGGTCAGGAATTCAGCACAAGCACAGTGAAGATGGCTTGTGTCTGTCCACAATGACTGGGACCTTCAAGTCGGAGGGTGACATGACAGCCAGGAGTTGAAGGCTCACTCACTCACATGTCCAGCAGCGGGAAGTGCCTGCGCACGGGTGCCTCATCCAGAACACCCGGGAGTGGTCGGTCAGCATGGCTGCTCAGGCTTCCTGACCGCCCGGTGCCTGAGTTCCCAGAGTAGGTATCCGGAAGAGATGCTGTTACACCTTCTATGACTGGTCTCAGATACAACACAGTGTCCCTTTCACCATAGTCACAAACCCACCTAGGTTCAAGGGGAGGAACACAGACTCCCACTCTTCGGATGGAAGGAGTAGCAAAGTCACACTGTCAGAAAAGCATGTGGGATGAGGGAGACTGTGGTAGCCACCCTTAGAAAATTCCATCCAGCACACTTTCCTGCTCACTTTATTTTAAATTACAACCACTCTCTGCCCCCTGTCTCCTCTTCCTCAAAAGTTTCCATCCCGTTCCTTTATTCTTCCCCATTTCATTTGTATCAGTTTCCTGTTATTCCTACAATGACTCCAAATTTAGTGGCTTAAAACAACACATTTATTTCTCTTACAGTTGTGGAAGTCAGAAGTCCAAAGTCAGTTTCACAGAACCCAAAATCCAGGTAGGCAGGGCTGATTCCTTCTGGAAGCTCTAGAGAAGAATGTGTGCCCTAACCTTTCCCGCTGTCTATCGGCTGCCTGCATTCCTTGGCTTGTTGCCACACACCATCTGACCTCTGCTTCCATCATCACATCTTCTCTCTGACTCTGACTCTCCTGCTTCTTTCTTATAAGGACACTTGTGATTACACTGGGCCCACCTGGGTAATCCAGGATTCTCTCCTACCTTGAGATCCTTAATTTAGTTACACCTGCAAAGTCTCTTTTGTCATATAAGGTAACATATTCTCAGGTTCCAGAGATTAGATGTGAATATCTTTGGAATCCATTACTCAGCTTACCAGAACACTTATCACCATTTAACACACTAGTCTATGTATTTATTTATGTACTATTTACTAGAACGCAATCTTCATTACATGAGAGAAAAGGTTTTTCCATTTTGTCTTCTGCTGTATCCCATGAGCCTAAAACCATCCCCAGTACATGTTAGGAATTCAGTATATATTTGTTCATGAGTTATTTGCTTATCAAATGGATGGTTCCACAAATATTATTGCATCTGCAACATGCCAGATAAAAAGCCTAAATTGAAGCCTTGTTGACACTTTTTTCTGGAGAGTTCTCAACACCTATCCATAAAGAAAGCCTCATGTGTGGTTCATGAAGGTAAAAAGTCAGGGGTCTAGCCCCAAACCACAGTAAAATTATATATTTTTTTCATTTCTTTCTGAACATTATGCCAAGAAGTTATCATCTCTATTATAACAAGCATGCAGCCTGATTCTGTGTGATTGTCCCACTACAGTCACTTGTCCTTTATAAAGAGGGAAGACATGGCGGGTGGAGGGAGATTCGGGCGCTGGGGCTTAATTGCCTACACAGGGTTTGGGCCCTGCTATCCATCTCCCTCTTAATCGAACTGTCCCACGGCCATGCTCAGAGTTTTGTTTCCATGACATTCCATGATATTTCTTCAGACAGTACACAAATAAAAATGGTTTGTATTTTAACTTTGAATTTCCTGATTCTGTCTGGATCAAGCCAGATGTGTGGAAATGTCTCTGTGTGTGTGTGAGTGTGTGTTTAGACACTGATCCATATGCTTGCACGGATGTGAATTCTGTGACCTTCTGTTCTTTCTTTCACTTAATTACTTGTACACACAACCTCATACGGCAAATATCATAATTAAGTTGGATCTGGTTCAACCATGAATTTTTCAAAAGATCACAATCATCATGGTTTCCGTCTCCCTCTAAGAAACAATGCAGTCACATAGGTCCACAAATGAACCTCATAGAATAGGTTTTGTTACATGTGCCCAGTTGGCCTTATTTATATTCATTTCAGATGTAATGACTTAGCCTGTTACTAAACATCACATTGGAAGCAGAGTTTCAAACAAAATAAAATAAAAAGAAGCAAATTCTCCTTTCTGTGTCAACTGGAGTTAGAGAATCTAGGAGCAAGGGAGCAAAGAGTAGTTAAGAGTTCCGGTTTCTCTTTAAGCCTCAACTTTCTCAGCTGTGAAATGGGAACTCTAAAAGCTTCCTTAGCAGCTTCTCCTCTGTAAACTTGAATTCTTTGTCTATAAAATCGAGATGATAATAATACCTTCCTCACAGGGAGTTGGGAAGATGAGATTAATTTCAAACGTAAAATGCTTCTTTCAATGCCTGGTGCTCAGTCAACATTCAATCAATTTTAACCCATTATTGTTCTCTTCTCAGAGCATTAGGTAAATTCTAGACATTTGATTTAGATTAACTAACTGGTAGCTATTATTTTTGTGAGCAGAAAGGACTCCTCTGGCTGAAAGACTAAAGAGCCACTTAAGACAGTGTGATTTCAGAAGCACTAATGATGTTCTGCTAAGCCTTAGAAGGTTCTCTTCCACCTTGAAATAAAGCCTGATGTTTCTCCAATAAAGCTTAATTCATCTGACTGAAAATGTTAAAATGAAAATACTCCTAGGAGAAATATTACTTTAAGCATCGTTAGCTATTTACACTTTAGAATGAGTGAGTTTTATGTCTTTCTCTGAGAAATTTCCCTAGAGGTAGAAACAACATGAGACAATTGGCAGCCAGGAAAACAACTTCACCTGCTCCACAATTATAAATAACTTATATGAATATCAAATTTAATGACATACATAATGTTTTGGTCTCAGCACAGATCCCACAACTGCCTCGGGACACCCCAATTTGGTCATCAGACCTGGAAGATATTACAAATATAGACAAAAATCCTTTTGACTGAACTTGAACGGACATCAAAATTATTTTGTTAACGTTAGAACACTTTTCAAAGGGGAGTTACCACTGTTTCTGGAGGGTATTTATTTGTTGTAGATTTCGTGGTCGGGACTAAAGCTTAGGACAAAATGTGGCTGTTGTTCTTGTTTCTGCTTCTCCCCATCTCCAGACCTTGCCAGGTGCTCAAGACCCACCATCTCCCCCAGGAGGCTCCCAGCCAGACCTGGATCTGCCAATGGCTTTACCGGCAAGAGCAGACACGTGGCATAAAAGCCACACAGTACAATTAGGTAGACTGTCTATGGAGGAGGCGGTGAATATTTCACTCAGGCTGGGAAGGACTGAACGTCTCATCACAACCCTTTCACAAATGAGCTAATCCTGGCAAATATTTTCCATTCTCTTGGCCTTGGTTTCCCAACCAGTGAAATGAGGATTGGATAAGATAATCTGTAAGACAAATCCTCTAGTCCTAAGATTCTATGGTTACTCCTTGACAGTGTTGTGCTTAACTAAATGCCACGTGTCATTAGCTCCTAGGATTTCACGCCCAACTGGAAAGCAAGCTCCTTTAAACCAGGCCACCAGTGTCTCCACCGTCCGGGAGAACCTGTCTCTTATGGCAAAGAAGTTTGTCCCCAGTGAGTCCAGTCTCTCTTTTTGTCCCCTGGAGTCATCCAGGTAGACAACCCTGGAATCCTAAGCCTCACTTACACAAGTTGCCTAACTGTTCTGAGCACTGATTTTTCTTTTACAAATTGGGAACAGTATTACCCATCTCATTGGTCTTGTGGTGAGAATTAGTTTATGTGATGTGTATAACTTACCTAACACAGTGCCTGGTATCTACTGGCCATTGTCTCTTCCTTCAACTTCAACACTTCTAGAGTTCTGATTCTTCCTCCACATTACAGGAAAGGAAACGATTTGGTGAGACTGAAACTCACTTATAGTGGATATGGTTCCCTCAGGCTCCTGTGGGGTTCAGCCTTTTATCTCCGACTCTGGAAGGCCCTGACTATTCTAAAAAGGATCCCAAGCATCTGGGGTGCAGGTGGGAACTAAGGTTCACTTGCTGGGACCTCTCTCGGATTCTGAGCTCAGACTTCCTCCAAATCAATCATCTACTCCAAGATGGCAGAGTAGAAAGACGTGAGCTGGCCTTCTCTCACAAGCTGCCCAAATCACAGCTACCTGCAGAACAACCATCCGTGAAGAAGAGCAGAACTTACCAAAAAAACATCTTCTACAACCAAAGACATAAAGAAAATCAGTTCCTGAGTTCACTTGAGTGTTTTTTCCTTAGGAAGCCAGAAAGCTGCATAAGCCTGAATCGGGAGGAATAGCAAATATCTACCAGCTCCACGTGCCAAAAACGACAACTGTCCGGGCTCCCTGGGGAAGCAGTGGCAGCTGCTGGAGATCCTGGCCTGGGAACCGGTGCTGTAAAGGCTGAGGCGCTGGCATGGAGAGTTGTTTGCACTGACTCCTCCACCCCCTCCAGCTGGCCACAGGAGTCCGGTTGAGGAACAGGTGGGAAGTGAAGGCTGAAGAGCCAGGAGCAGCTGGGCTCTTGCAAGGGTCCCACAGAAGGGGCTGTTCCAAGCTCTGAGCACATGGCCCAATTCAGGGAACCCAGCCCCAGCCCATTAACTTGGGACTCATGCCCTGTTGCTGCCTGTTGCCTTCAAAGGGCAGTCCAAAGCTTTTCATGGTGTCCAGGGCCCTTCCCAGGGTAGTTCTGCCCAGCTCCATTCTCCCCCTAGCTCCCCTCCAACTCGCCCACCAGCTCCTCCTCATCTCCTGCGCAGTCTCCGTGCCTCCACACCCCCTCCGTCTGGGAGGGCTTTCTTTCCTTTTCAACACTGGAAACACTGACACAGCCACAAAGTCCCATCACAGTCTCTGGCCTGCACCCCACAGGGTTCATCTCTCTGCAGTGACTCTTCACATGTATGTCAGAGTCATCTCCGTGCATGGCTTATTCTTCCGCTAGGATGCCAGCTTCTTGAGAACAAGGACCTTGCTTGATTCACCCTTATCTCCAGCCCCACACCTGTGCTGGCACAGGGCAGGTGCTCAATAAACATCTCTTAAATGGATATCAAGCCCCAGTTGCAAGAGAACTTACAAAAAGAGAATGTGGTCTTCCCGCTGTGTGGCCATGAGTATGGCTAAGGGGACTGAGGAGCTCCAGCACCGAGAACTCCGTCAGCACTGACACTGATCAGGTCTAGTAGAAGATGAGCCCAACAAAGATAATAACTAGATATTTGACTGAACTGTTTAAAAATAATATTCATTTTAGTCACTTTCCTCCACAATCCTTGCCTATTTTTAAAATCCTTCTCTTGTGATAGCAGAATTGGGTGCTCAGCTTCCAAGGAGCCTCATGGTGCATTTCGCTTTCTTCCTCCTTATCTCTGCAGTCCTAGAGAGGCAGCTGAGAGAGAAAAGAAAAGAATGATCATGCACTGATCGATTCAGAACTCCGTCAAAAAATCAGAGCCGCAGGCTGAGGGCAATTTCTCTTTAAGAAAAAGCTCTGTAATACATTAAACATGCAACTGCATTTTCTGGATTCTCTACCCATTTCCTCCACCCATAGAGGAATTCCAAATCTAATTATAGGCATTTATGGGAACGGCTTTTATTTATGCCTAATTACCATGTGGGACAATAACTATTATGTACACCACTGTATGAGTCAGATCAACTTTGCTATAAATTATATTGGATTATCACACTAAACTCTACAAAAGCACACTCAGAGCAGTTAAGCCAGTTTGTCCACTTTGCATGGCTGACCATTTGTAGAGGACACTTATCTTAGAAAAACTGGTCAGAGATTTGGTGAGAGTTGTTTTTGGTATCTCTTTTGCAGCCTTCGCGACTCCTAGCCGCGTGCTGTATGACTGCCTTAGAAGATTTCCTAAGTATCCGCAAGAACAGTCTACTCACTGAAAGAACGTGGAGCTCAGTAGAAAACGTTGGGACCATGCAGGACACTTATCGGCCAAGAAATCTTTGGAAGACTCCCCAGGATTTCTAATCTGGCAGGAAGATCAGACACATTTTTAAAGGGGTCCTTTGAATAATTATTTAAAGAGAAATGTGACTTCAACTTTTTGTTACCTTTGGCCCTTTCAGACACTGGTAAAATAACAACTCTGCCATTAGCTCTTTAGATCTAAAGTGGGAGCGAATTTCCTAGTTTGAAGAAGGGAAGGCCAGAGCAGGGCAATGGAAAGAGGGCTGGGGTGGGCGTTCAGTCCCATTCTGTCACTAACTGTCACATTCCCTCTGGGCTTCCTGCTCTGTGACATGCGCTTGATGAGCACTAAGATGCTTGGTCTCCAGGGGGCGCCGAGAGCAGCACAGGGGACCATGGCTGTGCACGTTTGAGGCAGGCACTCTGAAGGGCTGGGCAAGCAAACGGGGCTAGCCTCAGTGTTCACGCAGCACCCTCGCCACAGCTATGTGCGGAACAGGAGTCTGCTGAGGGTCAGAGAGATGGGACAGGGCCCTAAAAGCCACAAGGAAGATTCACTGATCTGAAAATCACCCCGCACGTGCCAAGCAACCCTCTGCCCCAACACACACACACACACACACACACACACACACACACAGCTCTTCCAGGCCTTTTGGGGCTTTCGTTCTCAGGGATATCCCTTCTTCCTTTCTTGATTTCTGCTGTTAATTATTGTCCATTCTGACATCTCAGGAAAGCAAAGGCAGGCCAACGTGCAAAATCACTTCTGTTTGGACAGGATTGGAAAACAGTGCAGGAAGAACACTGTGGCTAGTGGATTAACTAGATACTCCCCTGAGAAGCACTGTGTTAACTGGAAACTAATAACCAGAGGAACTGAGTCTGTGGAAGCTGGGGAAGAAGGATGGTGGCAGACACGGAGGCACAAGGTCAGATCTCCCTCCAGGAGAGAACCTGCCCAAGGCCATGAGCTGACTCTGCAGGTGTGGACGGTGTCCAGTACTCTCTTCCCAGGCAGCTCCCAGCCAGTGGCTGAGTATGGCAGGGAGACTAGGTCTGGCCCAACACAAGACCCCTCTAAGAGGCAATCCTTGCTCTGGATGGAGCTTCCCACTGGATAAACCAAGATTTCTCAGCGCTGTACTGCCCAACCCTCCTGCCTCCCCACTTCCCTTCGTGGACTTCAGACCCACCTTGGGGTCTGAAAGCTCTCCTTGCCTGCTCCAGATCCTTTCCCCCTGTACCTTTCAACAGATAAATCGCTCACACTTCTAATTCTGTTTTGATGTCTGCTTTTCAGAGGACCTGAACTGACATATCAGCAGATATGTGCCCAAGATCGGAGAAATTTATCTTTCAAAGATTATTTTGACTCAGAATACAGGTCCGTAATGTTTTACCCACAATTTAACATCCAAAACTCTCTGAAAACACCAAAACTTGATCTGACCTTCTACGAGGCTGTTTGTAGTCTATAGTTATTCCACTTGAGTCATCCATTTTATTACAGATCTTTTTTTAAAAAAATGTTTTGTTTCTTTTGTGGGGAGGTAATTAGGTCTATTTATTCACTTTTTTTCAGTGATGGTACTGGGGCTTGAACCCAGGACCTCATGCATGCTAAGCATGCACTCTACCACTGAGCTATGCCCCACCCCAAGAATTATTAAGGCATTTGGTCATGGAGTGCTGCCCTAAACTCTGCTGAGCACATGATACAATACACAGTACATGCATTGCATGTGTTCTCTAAAATCTAGAAAACTCTGAATTATGAAAAATATCTGACTCCAAGAGTTTTGAATACCTGTGCTATACAAAAAAGTAAAGTCTGCATGAAGTAGCTTGTCTCTAAAAGAGGCTTTCAACGAACTATGCCTCCCAGTCTTCACACCCCTGAGTGAAGATGCAAGGTGCTCATGTCTTGAATCTGGGTGCCTTACCAGTAGTATGTAGCAGAAAGGCTGTTCTGAGCCTAAGCCTTACAAAAACTAGCAGCTTCCACTTTTGTATTAAAATAAAAAATCTGATGCATCAAGAAATCTGGCTGCCCTGTTGAATAGACAGCATGGAGACACCAAGTGGACCAGGAGGGGGTCCCAAGATCACTTAGGAAGAAGGAGAGTCTGGCCATCACAGTGTCCCATCTGCATCCATCCTCCTGGCTCCCACCAAGGAGCCTTGGATGTTCCAGCTCCTGTCATCTGACAGTGGCAAGAGAGACCTCAAGTGGGACCAGCAAGAGAACCATCCAGCTGAGCCCCAGTCAGCTCACAGACTTGTGAGAAACAGTAAATCATTGTAGTTTTAAGTCACTAAATTTTGTGGCAGTTGTTACAAGGCAGAAGACTGTACTAAACCTTTGCTCAGAAATGAGTGAATGGTCACAGAATGGGAAAGGACTGAAAAAAAGCTAGGATGGCACTAAAGTTATGTAATGCTAACAATTTCCACTAACTAAATGCCTAGCATCTGCCTATGATTGTAAATATCATCCCAGAGCAACCCTGAGAAGTAGGCTAGGCTTTATTACCTACTTTTACAGAGGAGGAAACCGATGTGAGAGGAGTTCTGTAACATGTCAAAGGTTTTTCAGCCAGTATGAGCGAGAGCTAGGATTCACACCTAGAAATTTCCTGCACAACTGACCCTGGCCACCTCCCAGCTATTTTGACCCCAGGGGAAATGAATCTCATTTATGGTGGATGTGTGTCATCTCTGCTACCCTGCGTCTGGTCACCTCCTCTGCATGTGCTTTGGGTGGAGCTCTGCCCCCGATCCTGGTCTCAGCCCATAAGCATATCCCATTCCCCAGAATGCTGTTCAGGCTGGGGCAGGGACAATGAAATTCACTGGGGAATGTACAGTCCCCTTCCTACACTGGACTTGACACAATGGAACATATCCCCTGTACCTGATCTTCAGCCTCATCACGATCTCCACAGGCTTTTTACTCCCACCCATTGCATCCTTGATGTTTCCCTGAGCACATCCTTAGCCCTTTGCTTGGAACACCGCCCCCCTTCTCTTTTTGTCCAATTATTTTTATCCTCAAGATTCAGTCCATGTCTCCTGCTGATCTGGCCTGAACTCGTCCCACCCCATCCCCTCACCCCAGGGCCTGAGTTGGTGCTTCTGTGGTTCCTGTACATACTCGTGTTCCATCGCTGTCTCACCTCCACTACCTGCCTGTCTTCTGCACAATTCTGCAAATTTATCAAGGCAGGCACATGTCCTAACCATCTTTATATCCTCAACACCTGGCATGATGCTCAGTCTGTAGATGATAACATAATCAGATGATGAATGACTGTAGGGCTAGGATGACTGTCTTCACTTAATGTAGTTGCCCTATGGCATTTAATCCCAGCAAGTAACTGATGAAAACCTCAAGTTCCGCTTTGGGCTTTCCAGGTGATCCAGGTTGTTGGGAGTTGGCACTGGTACATGGGAGGTTTGAAATGTTGGTTATTTTGAGGGGTTTGGAGATAATAACACCTTCTTCAAGTCAACTAAGAACTAAGGTACAAGAACATTAAGATCCAAATGTTAGTTTTATGACACTTAAAACCAGCTGGAGAACTTGACTTTCATTTGGCAGCCAAGCTGGTCTTTCAAATACTCCCTCCCAAAGGGAAGAGTTTGGGTCTGCAGAGCAAACTATGCAATCAGAATTGCTGCCTCCCTTCCTGGCAGAAAGAGAAGGGACCCTCATGGTTTGCAGTGTTTTAATAGTTTCTATCCACACATTTGGGGAGCATGACCAATAGATGTTAATTCCTTGCAAACTCAATCAATCACATAACTACCCCTCCTCGCATGTAGAAAAGTGGGAAGGGGCCCAGGAGAGAGACAGGAGTGCTGCTTCATGGCAGCCCCTTTCTGGAAACACGAAACCAGGGACATGTATGTATATTCTGTGGAAGGACATGCAGAAATCAGGAACTCTGGAGCTCAGGAAGCTGGTGGGATGTCCCTAGAGAAACACAAATGTGTTGGTTTCTTTGGTTGTTGGAAGGAATAAACAAAATTCCCAGTGAACAGCAATCCCCAAGTGCCAATAGGAGTGCTTGGAAACACTGATTAGGAATTTTAAAACCGTGCATTTTACCCACTCAAGCAATAATATTTACGGCATGTGGAATAACAAGACTCTTTGCTAACATGTCCAGTGACATTTCTGAAACATGAACAATTACAGCGTTCTTTAGTTTACTTGAATATGTGGTAATTTCTTGGTTTTAATGGAAAATGCTGAAATGTTATATTGCAATGTTCAGCTAAAATAGGTGAGGTGGGTTTTTTCTACATTGTTTAGAAAACTTGGAGGAAAAGTGCAACCCTGGCTTCCTTCCTGTTATGGTTTCAGATGCATGTCATTGACTGATTTTTCATATTTCAGGCTCAATTTTGTTCTTAGGTTATAAATGGGAGATAAAGTTGAACTATATGTATTTTTTTAAATGGCTCTGGAGGTCTGGATTTAAGTGTCAACATGACCAAGTCATCCAGTTTCCTTGGAGCTCAGTCCCCTCACCACCACTGTAAAATGGGGATGTTATAATGCCTACATCCCTGGGTTGAAATAAGAATTCAATGGAACAGAGTGCATGGAAATCTGCAGTTCAATGCCAGGTGTTGAACAAGGTGCTGATAAATGTTTTTAAAAGTAGTCAGCAGGTCATCCCATGACGGGTGTAATGTTACCACATCCCCGGCTGCCAGAGGACACTGGGGAAATTGGATTTCATGTCGTTGGAGCTTTCACCCTTGTGCGCCTTGTCCCTGTAAACACAGAACAACTGCTAGTGTTGAATTACAGAAACACCAAGGTCAACTCTTGGAAAGAGTAGAAGAAAAAAAAACATTTCAAAGGCCTTTCTCTATGCTCTGTGCTAAGGGCATGGAAACTGGAACGGTTTCCAGGGGACGTGGGGATGGCGGGAATTTGGGGAAGGAAGTCTTTCCCATCGTGCATAGGCAGCTGGCAAGTAGCTACACAATGGAAGAAGTCATTCATCCCAGCCTGAACATTCAGCATTTTTCATTCAATATTCAAGGATGGCAAGAGCTGCAAGTGTAATTCAGGCTGGGGGATGTGGGCTGCACAGACCAAGTGATGAGAATAATGGCTCAAACAAAAGAGAAGATCTGAAGGAAGGGTCACTCTCCAGCTGGAAGTTCTCTGTAACTGTTTGTTTACAATTCAGCCTTCCCTCAGCTGACATTTTGGACAGTGAGTAGAGAAAAAACAACTAGATAGCAAAACGGAAGCACATTTCCTTAGCAAGTTATTCTAATTCTTGTGTCAAAGTACAATGGAGCATGCTGCATACAAGGTTTTATTTGAAGAAAGATGTACCTACATACCTGTCTTCAAATTGACATTGGAACTTTTCATTTCCTAATTTGAATATGCAAAATGGGACTTGCAGAATTAACTTGATCACAAATATTATTAAAACTATATACAGAATTTTAGGGAGGAGGGTTTATCTCTGTGGTAGAGTGTGTGCTCAGTAAGCACAAGGTCCTGGGTTCTATCCCCAGTACCTCCATTAAAATAAATAAACCTAATTACCTCCTCCACCAAAAAAAATTTTTAAGATTTTAAGCTCCTTGAGGACGAAACCTATATTTTTTAACCATTACATGCTCCTTAGCACCTATCTACAATGGCCCAGAAGAATCTCAATACATCTTGAATTAATAGAAACAAATTTAAATAGATTTTAAATATAGTAGTTGGCAATTGTTGTCCATATTTTTCTGCATCCTATAAGAGAAAACGAGATGTAGCAGCACACTTGGCATTAGGAACACCTCAGTTTCTTTTTGAATAAGTGTCATCTCTAAACAATAAATACTATCTTCCTACATGGCTGCTTCTTGAGGGTGAGTTTGACCCAAGCAAGGTGGCAGATTAACCGACTCAGGTCTCTGGAGTGTGGCTGCGTGCGCTGCGGGAGGGCTCAGACCCGCACCATGCTGCACCCCACCTCCCAACCCTGCTCTTCTTGGGAATTGCCATTCCCCTTGCCTTTCTCTTGCTTTCCTAAACATGGCAAGAGTTTTACTATTGTGTAATTATCTGGTCTCTGATTAGAAAGGACAATGCAGCTCATAAAAGGTCATCAAAACATTACCTCAAATAAAACAGTTTTAGATGAAAAAAGAAAGCACCAATAACTTGCCCTCTTCATTTGCCCTCAAAATTGTCAGAAAGAAAGACAGTTACTCTAACGGGAGAAGGGACAAACGCCCCATTCCGCCAGCAGTGCAGCGTTGACTATTCAATGTCACGAAAGAGAACAGTTACACTCTACCCCCGTGGTTTTCTTTGAGATAGGCTGATACCAGCGCTACGCTGAGAACACTCGGGAAGACTCCGCAGTGAGCGATACGGGAAGTAGATCACCTGGGATCAGAACGGGGCTGAGATGTTTTACTAAAAGTTAAGTATTCTTCTGTTTAGTTTCCTCCAGGATTTATGATGACAGAGCCACCATAAAATTTTATTTCCTGGGCCATTCTCTGAAACACCCCAGGCACCGAGGCTCAGAGAATTGCCTCCAGGTTTCGTTTGTTGCAGCTTCAACGTGAACTCTGGGCTTTTGCTGTGGCTCCCTGCCTGTACCCGCCTTTGTCACTATGACCCAAAGTTGGAGATTGATAGCCTGAACTTTGCTGAGCCAACACAAACAGTTTCCCAAGGAAATTCGTGTATTTATTAACGAAAGAAAAATGAATACCTTCTTTTAAGCGTGTGTCTCAGAAGCCTCTGACTGATTTCTATGAGACACAGACAATAGCAGAAAATCCAAGAAGCAAGTAGGAGACAAGTAGATAGGATCGACTCCGAATAGCAAAAATGAGACTGAGAACAATACGGTGCTTTGATTGATAAGGTGATTTAAAAATTAAAAAAGGGGAGTCTATCTGTGAGCTGAATGCCAGTTACCAGAGATTGATGGATGGCATGAGGTTTCTTTTCTTTGTGGCATCTTTCAGATAAAGATGTGTTTTCTCTTAGAGAGGATCTTTATAAGGCAATCGCTTGAATAAGGAAAGGTGTGCGTGTGTGTGTGCACGTGTGTATGTGTGTGCACGTGCGTGCATGCATCTCAGAGCAAGGCTCGATAGCTAGAATGCAGGTCTGCTCCACAGCTCTGTAAACCGTCTGTCCTTTCCATGGCTTGTGCATAGATAACGGACTTTAAAAACATCCCTCCTGGATGAGCCTTCATTTCCAATTGTGTCTATGCACCATGCGGTAGCCAGCATGATTAAGGAAAAAAGTGATTGTGTGAACCTCCAAATCCATCTGTCATGTCATTGGCATTGAAAAGCCTCACTGAAAAATTAGCCTCCTCCTTCCCCCAACTTGTGTTTTCCCATCCTCAAGACAATATGGGAAGCTCTTAGCTGGGAGAGAAGGGAACAAAGGGGCAAAGAATTCAATAAAAAAGAGATCCTAGGCGAAATGAAATATTGTTTCCCCGTCTGTATTGCTTGCTTTCTTTCCAATCCGCCAGAGCATTAACCACTTGTCTGCTGCCCTGTGAGGCAGGATTATTTCTAGGATTTGCCTGCAGAAAACTAGTCTCTGAAGCATCAGGGACGTCCAGAGTGATGAGCAGCCTGGGACACAAGAGGCTAAACCGGACATAAAAATGACAGCCAAACGTAAAGAACACTCTTATTTCCTCCTCCTTTGGAATTTTTCTAGTATACTTGCTTATTTAACTGCGCAGACAGGCTCAAAGACTTATTGGATTTTTGCAGTCTCTGTACACATTTGAAGACTTACTGAAATTGCATACAAAATTTTATTCACTTGTGTGTGTGTGCATTTTTCTGGGGAAAAGATTCATAGCAATCTTCAGTTTCTTTAGAGGGTCTGTGACCAGCCAAGTTAAAATTCATCACAATAAGGTACTTGCTGTTCTGTTTATTCTGTCAATTATAGAGGGTACATTTTCCATCATTGGGGATTAGGAGTCAGGAGACAAAGTCTATCTATGAAATACTTAGACCAAGAACAGGCCACAAAGAAACACAAGTAAACTAGACAACAGATACTAAATTAGAAGATGAAAGAAGATGAGGTCAGGATATCAGATTTATAAGGACTTTTTTTCCTCATTTTATTATTGCAATTCAGACTCAGCCAAAACATGTAAAATGCACAGTGTGTGAATTTTTGTTGTTTTTTTAAAACTATTTTTAAAGGCATTTTCTCTTTAACTTCTTATTTCGATTGTTGAGAGGAAAAGATGTGGAGTATTTGGATTAATGAACTCATTTAAAATTTCCTCAGTTGATATTAGATTTAAAGAAAGTTAATTAAAATGGGGAAATTGCAGAGTAGCAAACTTGTCTCAGGTTAGGGGCTTTTGATAGAAAGAATTATTAACATAGCTTGCCATGAGCAGGCTGGCTTACCGTCAGTGAAATGTTTAGTCTGTGTACATTCATTTTAACCTGAATATTTTCTAGAAGTTAAAAAGTGTCAGGGTTCATAGGTTTATTTTATGTTGTTTTATTTTATTTTGGGGGAGAGGAGGAGCCAATGTCATGGCTAGTCTTTATTGGGAAGGAGACACTGCAGAGCATCTTGATGAGTTGATGCAGGGGCTCAGCGGGCCAGCTGGTGGGGCACCAGCTTGCACTGGGTTCCACAGCTAGGGCATCTCTGGGTCGCACCTTTGTGCAGCCAGAACCAGATGAGGGCACTGTTGTCTTCACAGATGCAGCCCAATATTGGCTTGTTGGTGATGGAGGGGACTAAATTAGGGCCTTCCTTGGTACCTGAGGCTGCCTTTGGGATGAGTATATTGTATGGGTCTGGTCCCTTGAGGGCAGCCATCATGCCCTCCCTCTCCAGCCCAGTCGCCTGCTCCCGGTAGGTGGTAACATGGCCTCCAGACACCATAGAGTGCACTGAGGTGACTCCATTGGGACCAGGGGCCCTCAGGGCTGGCGCAGCCAGTGGTCCAGCTCTGTGGAGTAACCTTGAAGCCATCACACTGGTTCCAAACACCAGCACTCCATAGGTGTATTTTAGAATGAAGCATTTTAGCTACAATAAATAGAAAAACTATTTTAGGCAAGAGATACTCCCAATATTGGGACTAAAGGGGAGAATATCTCTGATCAAGAACCGAACCCTGACACTGATTACTCATGTCAGAGCAATCTTAAAGAAACCAAAACATCCCTCCCTGATCAAAACACACAACAGACTTAATAGATGGGAACTTCCCCTGACTGATAAAGGGTACCTATGAGAAACCAAGGCTAACCTCATACTTCATAGGAAAGACTAACAGCTTCGATCGTGACGGTCAGTAAGTTAACAAGAAGTCTATTGTTTAGCCACCTCGGTAGATTAAACTATTTGTTCAAATTCTTTAGCCCCTTGGATAATAATTGTATAAGATTAAACTATGTATAATTGACATTTTTGGTTAAGTAAAAAATGATCAAATATCAGCAGTTTCATGTGGTTTAACCTAATATACCCATACTTTTTGCCACATCACTTTGCAGTGCTCCCCCAATGAGGTGGCATGTCTTCCCTTCATCTGTTGATGCTGGGCTTGGCCACATGACTTGCTCTGGTTAGTGAATGTTTGTGAGCAGAGACTTTAAATGTGCTTGTGTGGTTTAGCTTGTACGCCAGGTCTTCACCATGAGAAGAACATTCCCTAGGTTGTCACTAGTCCAAGAAGGATGAGATACATATGGAACCAACCTGGAGTCAACCCACAGCCTGAAGCAGAGCCTCCTAGCTTAGAGCAACTGAACCTCAAGCCACCTGCAGCCTCATGTGAGTATGAGAAAAATGATTTTTGTCATAAGCCCTCAAGAAGTTGTTTGTTACACAGCTATAGCGAACTAATATATCATGTAAAGAATGAACGAGAGAGAGCAACTGAAACAAAAGTAGATAGTGTCTGTACAGGCAATGTTAAAGAAAATGGAGTCTTGTTAAACAGACTTCAACTGATGTGTCTCCTGGACCCTGAAAAGAGAAAGGACAGAGGGGCAGAGTGCAGCGGGGTGGCGGCCAGCACCCCAAGCATCCAATGACAGCTTAAAGACAGGCCTTGGATCATTGATAATCACACTAGAGTGAAAAAATGACAAATAAAGACAAATACTGATTTTTAACACTTCTCACTTTTGACCAAGGCTTGTGCTGCAGCCTGGCTTTAATCTGAATTCTTATAAATAGAGGCAAAAAGTCAAGAAAAGAAAGTTTGATTCCAGGCAAGGACATGATATTATTTATGACTGTAACATGCTGGGAGCAAACACTTGGATTCTATATTGCTTTCATTTACTGTGAATTTTATACTAATTATTTTTTATCTGTGCAAATCCTGGAGTTGAGAACAGTTTGAGAAATGAAACTACAATTAACTGGAGTTGTTGGAAAATGTATAATCAAGGGCTCATGCATTTATTTATGTCAACAATTCCAAAGAAAATTGCTATTAAGTCTTACCAACTGTCATCCTCTTGTCCTCTTTCATATCCTGGGTTAAGCTATTACAATAATATCCTCCAGTTTCCCTAATCATAACAGTAGCTGCTGTTCATTAAGTGCTTATTACCATGTACCAAGTGCATCAAGACCTCTTCTAGGCATTTTTCAGATGTTGTATCTAATTCTCACAATAACATTGCAAGACAAGTATTATAACCCCATTTTAGAGGTAAGGTAACTGTGACTTAGGAATCCTGAGTAACTTTACCAACAATATCACACAGCTAAGAAGATGGGGAGCTGGAATTTGAACCCAAGTATAACTCTAATTCTATTGAATGTTAAGTAAACATCAGTTTAAGCTGGAGGTTTAGTTGTTGAGATAAAATGTTCTATCCATGGAAATTAAGCTACTGATTTAGAAAAAAAAAAAAACCTTCAATAAAGTGGTCTCAGTTATCTTATTTATCTGTCTGTCGAAATCTATCAAAAGTTACCCAAAAGTGCCAGTTTGATTTAGATATTATGTGTCTTCCTTTGTCATTCCATTCATGTTCACTCTGGTTGTTTCCTATGTCCTTATAACATGTTCGTCAAGGACCTTTGGCTCGGTGTGGAATGGAGCTGTTTTTGAGAAAACAGTCTAAATAAGAATTCCAGTCTTTATCTATATTTCTGAAAAATAGGGTATGGGATATGAGTACAAAATCCCTAACAGCTCTTAAAAGAATCCTATATCTCCTGGCAGCCACTTACTCTCAACCCCAGAAAATTCCTCCCTGCCCCCTCCTTCCTTCTTCCCTCCTTGTCTCCTGCCCGCTCCTTTTCAGCCCCTCAGGCCTGGGTCCTGCCCCACCCAGACAAGCTCTCCTGCCCCCACATTCCCACACCGCCCCAGGCACTTGCCGCTACTTACCCTACTCAGCTCCGTGGAGAACGTCCCGCCTCTTTTCTTTGTAGAAGCCTTTTGATCAAGAACCTCCTCTGAGTCTTTGGTCCCTTCTAACCCTCCCTTTTTCCTCTCCTTTCACTCACTTCCTCCTCACAAAATTCCAAAAAACCAAGCTGACCCAGAATGCTCTTCAGAAGTCAGGGAGCAGCTAAGTGGGCAATCCCAGAATATTCCATCTCTGGGAAACAGTCTGGGGAAGGAAAAAAACAAAAGGCTGAGACTCATATTAACGCTGTTGCCCATCACAACGTGTGTTAGTTTCTAATTGCTGCTATAACAAATACCACACATTTAGTGGTTTAATATGATCTTACAGCTCTGTAGGTCAGAAGTCCAAGGGTTTCACTGAGTTAAAATCTAGGTGTCAGCAGGCTACATTGCTTTCTGGAGGCCCTACAGGAGAAACTGTTTCCTTGCTTCTTGGTGTGGTGGGCAGAATTCAGCAACAGGGATTCAGAAATGGGGACTGAGATCCCTGTTTTCTTGTCAGCTGAGGGCCACCCCCTGTTTCAAGGAGCCACCCACATTCCTTGGCTCCTGGACCCCGTGTTCCGTCTTCAGCTCCTGGTAGATGGAGTCTGTGTCATGCTCTGAACCATTCCTTCCTTCTTCCATCTCATCCCCCTACCCTGTCCAGGAAAGATCCTCTGCTGTAAAGGACTCACATTACGAGACTGGATCTGCTTGGATAATCCAGGGTATTCTCTCCACCTCCAGGTCCATACCCTCGATCACATCTGCAAAGTCCCCTTTGTCACATAAGGTAAGGTATACACAGGGTCCTGGGATTAAGACGTGGACATCTTTGGGAGGCCATTATTCTACCTCATATACGTGGTAAATGTCATTGTTAGTTTATAGATGGAAAAGCTGAGGTCACAAGGGCATTGCATTGAACAAGATGTTTCACTATAACTTGAGCTAAATCAAGGGTAGGGCTAAACTACGTCATACATCTCTCGACCTAGGCTGTACCCTCAGCCCAGATTTGATCCCTGTAGAAAAATCAAACAGCCACCTTTGAAAGTCATATGATAACTACATTTTTTGACCTGTCTCCTTAATGCTTTTATTAAGTTGCACTTATTTAGAATGTTTTCGAAAGGAAAGGATACAAGTTAGAAAATGTATGTTTTCAGAAAAAAACAACTGAAAAATAAGTATATGTCGTCAAGAAAGAGGAAGCCCAGTCAATATTTTTGTTAGGCTACCTTTCTGTAAGATTTGGTAATTTTTTGCTGAAAGTTCTCCTCACAATGGTTTTCCAAGAAAATCACATTTCCTACAGCATCTTCTCCAAATGTCCTGAGTTGTCTGGGTTGAGATAATTCAAAAATCCCTAGTCACCATCACACCAAAATATCACATTTTGCTTTATTTCCTCTTCTGAAGATGCTGAAGACAAGATATTTTAAAATATGCAGAAAATGGAAGGCTTGTCGAGAGGAGGTGGGGTAGGGAATATTTGTGTTTGTTTTTTATTACTTTCCAGAGTAGCTACGGCTGTTGCTTTTTGCTCTCTAGGAAAATTAGAAGCCCAGATTACATCAGGTAATTGCAGCATGCAGAAACGAAGGCAGATACACACACACAGGCTGCCAGAAGCAGCTACGATTAAATTATCAATGATGAACAAGTCAAAAGGAAAAGCATAAGGCAAACTGTAACACCAAGGCTGAGCGAGATATCATCACACTTCAAAAATTAATAAGAAGGAAAGTGTGTGGGAGTGGGAGGTGTGGATCGAACACCCCCTGGGTCTGGGGGTTGGGGAGGGGGCATCACTCGAAGACCTTTGTCAAAATAAATGGACTTGGCAGCAGATGCAGGTGCATCCCTTGTTGTGGGGATTCACACGAGAGTGCTTTGTGCTGTGCTCTTTGTTGCACATTTTTTATCCCACCTGCCAAAACTTTCTATTTCTGCTTTCTCCTTTTCTTCAGCAGAGAGCAAAGGAGTCTTGATGGGCAGTTGATCAAAATGTGGGGCTGAATTTACATAGCCATTCTGTGACTGTCATGCACCCTGATGCTTATGGAGCACAATTAAGGGAGTCTCTAATTTGAGTAAAAATCTATTCCTTTAGTTTCATGTCATACACAAAATCCCTACGAGCTCATCTACATAGACTATTATAATGCACACTTTTATACCACTATGGCTTTCACCTAATCAGTCCTCCACGAGCTAATCAGCTCAAACACTGTCGCAAGTGGCATAATGCATGCAATTATCCCTAATTCAACTTCTAAACATGGAGGTGAAAGATCAGATTTAACCAAACAGGCTTATCAGGAATTCATGAATTGATAATCATGATTAATGGGGAATCACAGTGCAAAACTTGTTTCAATTTACCTATTCATGTAACTTGTGTTACAGAGAAACATGGACTTTCATCCAGAGCAAACAACGAATGTCTAGACTATCAAATGAATTTTAACCCCCGGGTAAGAAACGTGCATTCACTGTTTCAAGGATAATCTTAAATGACAGAAATCAGTGTGGCCAAGTCAGGATTACAGCTTTGAAAATATCCCGACCTTGACTCACCGAGAGAAATAATTACTCAGAAATGGAATCTCTAGTTATCGCCAATAAATGTTTGAAGGGAGATTTACTTTGAATGGGTTAAATTGAGGTGCTTGTCTCTATAGATCCTCAGATTTCTACAGAGCTGTGCTATTTTTGAAAAGTGGTCTTTGAAGATAACTGCATTAGGGTTTATATTCCCCTAAATATTGACCACTCACTTATAAGACTCAGAGACTCAGAATATTGACCTATATATAATTCATTCACTTCCTGAAATAATATTTATTGAGGAAATATTATATGGCAGAACCTATGCTAAGTATTAAGGATGAAAATTATGAATAAAGGAAGTCTCATCCTTGAGAAACTGGCAGGCCAGTGGGGAAGATAACACAAGGAGACTGAAATAACTGATATGACACGGTGAGACGCTGAGAACAATGCTGATGGGTATCTTATTTTGTCACTGTTTTGTTATGATGAGTTCACCAGGGAAGAATTTAATATATGTATGCCAGGAATGAAACGGGTGAAACCGGATGACACCAGTGGTGAAAGAGTTGGTGGTGGCGTTCTGGGTTAAGCTGGGGGCGTGGCTCAGCCCCAGGAAGCAGCCTTCTCAAAACTGAAAGAGGATGGTGCTTCGGATTCTCAAGAGAGGCAGGGATGTACCCTACTTAAAGACAGGACCCGGGAAGGAGTGAGGGGCCACGTAGGGGGATGGATGCGGAAATTTAAGTGCTATGACTAGGTTCTCTGTCATCAAGTCTTTGGTCCATAGAAAGGATCCCTGTGAGACACATCTCTGAGCCTCCCCTACGCAGCCCCTAGCATGGCAGCAGCGCACACAGACAGCAGGGGACCCACACTGGGCAGAGCAATGACAGCCATATTGACCCCATTCTCTAGGGACCACTCCAGCACAGAAATCCTATGCATACCTGTGCACATTTGGGAACTCCACAAACATGATCGAGATGGAATTTCTTACCTGGGGAATCTAGTGTTGGGAGCAAATCCATTCCAGTTGTTGCAAACTTGATGCCTACAAGTACTACAGGCCTTACAAGGGAATCTAGTAATGAAGTGGGTCTGGTCTGACTAAGGTAAACTGGAAACTCCCCACCTTTAAGAGTGATTGTTACCCAGCTGGAACTAGTTATGACCACGTGGGAATGCTGGTCTAGTACAGTGTGAGATCTTTGATTTTTCCAACTTGTTTTCCACAGAAGCTGAATTATTAGGTAAATTTCCTAAGCTTTAAATACTGGCAACTAATTCAAGTTTTAAAATATTGTGTAGCCCAAAGAAAATTCATCTGACATATTTGATCCATAAACTAGTCATTTGCAACCTCTGGGCTACAAGGAGGATGAAAAAAACTTAATTAAATTAAAAAGTATATGTGATGCAGCCACTATGGAAAACAGTATGGAGATTCCTCAAAAAACTAAAAATAGACTTATCCTATGATCCAGCAATCCCAACCTCCTGGGCATGTATCTGGAGGTAACACTAATTTGAAAATATACAAGCACCCCAATATTCATAGCAGCACTATTTACAATAGCCAAGACATGAAAGCAACCTAAATGTCCATCAAAAAAATGACTAAAGAAGCTTGGTATATTTATACAATGGAATACTACTCAGCCATAAAAAAGAATAAAAGAATGCCATTTGCAGCAACA
Organism: Camelus dromedarius; assembly: GCF_036321535.1. Taxonomy (NCBI): domain Eukaryota; kingdom Metazoa; phylum Chordata; class Mammalia; order Artiodactyla; family Camelidae; genus Camelus; species Camelus dromedarius. The sequence continues at coordinate 72,242,312 of NC_087439.1, read as the reverse complement.
TGGCTGGATCTGGAGATCGTCATTCTAGGTGAAGTAAGCCAGAAAGAGAAAGAAAAATACCATATGATATCACTCATATGTGGAATCTAAAAAAAGAAAAAAGAAGACACAAATGAACTTATTTATAAAACCAAAACAGACTCACAGATGTAGAAAACAAACTAATGGTTACTGGGGAAAGGGAGTAGGAAGGGAAAAATCGGGAGTTTGAGATTTGCGAATATTAACTATTTTATATATAAAATAGATAAACAACAAGTTTCTTCTGTGTAGCACAAGGAACTATATTCAGTGTCTTGTGGTAACCTATAATGAAACAGAATATAAAAATGAATATATGTATACACATGTATGACTAAAACATTATGCTGTACACCAGAAATTGACACATTGCAAACTGATTATAAATAAATAAATAAATATTTAAAAAATAAACTGCATATACATCAAATCAGATAGTTTACACTTAAAAAATTTTGGTTATGAACAAGAAGGATGTGGTTGCTTGGGTCAACTGGAAGCTAGCATGGAATTAAGGAAAGGAGTGTATGTGTGCATGTGTGTGTGTGTATATGTGTGTGTGGTAAGAGACTTGAGCTTATTTAGATGTGGATAGAAGAAACCAGGTAAGAAAGAAAATATGAGGGAAAGGAGAATGAGAGATGGAGCAAGCCCCTAGAAAGTGGCAGAGAGGGGCCACAAAGCACGCTGGAAGGAGGAAGGGCATTTCTCCCAATGGAAGAGAAACCAGCAGGTTTGTAGATTTGGAGACAGTCAGGGGAATTTCATTCTCACATCTCTTTTCCTATGAAATTGGAAGCAAAGTTATCAATTGGTAATGAATGAAGGATACAGGGAGCTGGAGCCTGGAAGGGTCCAGGCAAGGTTTGACATAGTTCTTGTGGAAAATGAGGATGAGAAATAGAATTTCTGGGTGGTGTCAGGAGCCCCGTTGAGACTGGTGCCCATAACCACTTGGTGACAGTGGTCTGCTGCACCGTGGTGCTTTCTTTGGCAGAGCTCAGCAGTCCAGATTCCTGGCTACAGGGTCAGGAGTGGGGCAGCTGGGTTTCTCCAGTATTGGGGGTTTGCCAGGGGAATACAGCAGAAAGAGACTGGGGTTGGGGCTTTAAGAATCTAAGAGAAAGAGTGATTGAAATGCTGGACTCTGGAATCTAAGGCCGCCATTAATAATATTATAATAATTTTTAAAATATTATTACCATTACCATTTATACAGGGCTTCCTCTGTGCCAGACAATGTTCTAAATTCATCACATGAGTAACTCACAACAGCGGTGTGAGGCCAGTACTAGCATTTTCCCCATTTTACAGGTGAAGAAACTTAAGCACAGAAAAGTTAAGTAACTTGCCCAAGGTCACACAGCTAATAACTGAAGAGTTAAGATTTGAACTCCAACAGTCTGGCTCTAGAGCCGATGTTTGTAACTATATGTCATCTGTCTCCATCATCTGTCCTTCAGCATCTTTTTCTCTGACATCCAGGAACAGTCGTTCTTTTCTACTCAAAGGGAGACACAAATGAGCCAGGTTTGCTGCATTATAATAGGTATACATGCAAACATAGCCCAGAAATAGGAAGCAGCTTTGGGAAGTCCTCACCTCCATTTTTCTTTATTCTGAAATACCTAGATCATACATAAGACTTGGAATTCCATCCCAGAGAGACTGGGAAGCACACTTCTCTAAAAACTAGCTTATATATGACAATTGCAGCCTCACCCCCTCCTCACCACCACTGCCATCCCCACCCCCCAACACAAGAAGTGCTAGTCAAGTGTAGCATCTGTCAATCCCATGAGTCTGCCAGACAATGAGAAGGAATCACCTCCACCCCACCTCCCTCCTCCATTCCCTGACGTCCTACGTCCCTGGTGGAGATTTACTCCTTTCCATTTAGTTAAAGTGCACATACTTGCTGAACGCTATCTACCCAATCAGTCATTTACATCTTACTGTGAGAGTTTTTCTGAACTCAATTTCTAATAGAGAGACTTACAGAAAACAAGGTCATAAAGGGTAAAGAAAAGAGGTGTGTGGAGTGGACAAAACACTGTGCCTACTTAAAATTTTATCTTCCAGCTGATGGTGACCACAGGGTTTAGTTATATTTACAAAACAATTAGATTGAACTAAGGCGAACTCTCGGACTTCATCTGCACTGTGATTCACTCCTAAATTAGAAGTTATATTTTCAGCTTCTTTAAGATAATGGAATTTAGCTTGTTTTTTTTTTTAAGTACAGGCACTGCATGTATAGCATTTTCATAAACTGTGGCTTCTTTGAGATCTTTTAAAAAGACTCCAGCTGTATAGAAATATCTCATTAGTGACAAAAACAAAGCAAGTTTTCTGCTTTGTTTGATCTAACAATGGAGGACTCATCACACACTGGTGCCTCCCGTACTTACAATAGACTATGTAAGTTGGGCATTTTGTTATCATTCTTTAAACATTTCCCTCCTCCGAGCATTTATCCAGGTGCTCAGATGTCCTTTCAAAGTCACAAAATACAATGTGAGTTGAACATCTGGCTCATGAAAGTCCTTTCAAGGCAAAACAGAATTCCTCTCCAGACAAAGAACAAGTTGGAAAAAGCCATACTGAAGGACTCCTACCAGATATGGCATGCGGGCTCATCTTGTTCATTGAAAACTGGAAAGTTAGTGTTCTCCCTGGATACTTAGCTACCTCATAGTGCAATCGGAAGTATTTACAAACCAAGAATTTACCCAGAGAAAAGACAGCAAACATCCTCATGCCCCAGGCGTGAAGTCCAGAGAGCTGTAACAAGTATTTCATACTCACTGTCCAGCTCGGTTTCCCTGAAGATGCTACAAACACAGTGACCATCTAAAAGATGGAAGTGCTTAATGGCAAAAATATAAAGCTCAGGAAACAAGAAGGGACATGTTAAGCCTTTCATACGGAGAAATAATGAAAAAAAAAAAAACGGTATTTAATCAATCCTCCATGACTTGTTGAACTTGAGCCTAAGCTATAATGAAAGATTTTGCTATTCACATTATATGTAGGGGCAGTGGATTTTACTCACCCATCCATGAGTAGCCAACATTCAATCCTTTTGAGGGCAGGAATCTTGTCTATCTTAACCAACAAAGGGTCTCTTTTGCCTGGTACAAGACCTTGCACCAAATGGATCCTAGATAATTTGTTAAATGCTTTTAAAGACCAAATTATCTAGCTTAAACCATTCTATAAATTGCCTGTGAAATAATTGTCAAAAACATATATTTGACATATGTTATTACTAAGATATGACCTCCAAACAGATAGCTTATTAAACGGATTTCATTTCCCTCAGATTTGCTCATGTTTTAATGGACAGACCCAATTTACCTTACAGATCAGCTGTTTCAACAAAAAAGGAACAAAAAGATCTTTTCCCTTAGGTGAAGCCTTCCAGAAGGATGTACTGTCTCCAGGATTATTTAGTAAATCTCTACCCTGTTGGGTTCCAATCCTGGACATCCAATTTAGCCAGAAAAGAAAAACTATTGTCTCAATAATTAAAGGCCAAAAAACTAAACCCAGGCCCCTACTGCCCAATAAAGTTCCAAGTTGTGTGACAAACAGGTATCGAACCAGCACAGAGCCTGAGAGAAATCCAATAGCTTCCACCTCCAGAACAAGCTGGTTTGGGGGAGGACAATTATCGAGTGACCAGCACTTACCTCTCCGTTATTTAGTGCAATCAAGTCCAAAGGCATCTCTAAAACACCCTGGCGCTTCTGCGGTGGCTCATCCATAGCCTTTGCTCTGCCCTCTGGAATTGTCAGAGGCACTGGCATTCGCAAGTGGCTCCTACTCTGCATTAGCTTTTCACAAAGACACCACGAAGCACAGATTTCTGGTCTGTCTTTCTTCCTTCATTCTATCCTGTTGAATTTGATGATTCAAGGGCTACAACTATGCATGAAGCAGGCGACACATGCCCCCCAAAAAGGGAAGGCGCTAACAACCAGAGCAGCAGGAGCACAAGGGGCAGTGCTGCACTTGGCACCCAGGCTGGCATCAGGGGGACCGGCCGCCCCAGGGCCCGAGTCGGCAGGGAGGGAGGGACTAGGGAGACAGGCGGGCTGTGTGGAGAGGGCCTCCTGAAGGGAGCTTAGACCTCCCATCAGTTTCCAGGGACCCCACAAGGAGAGAGCTAGCGGAATTAACACCTGCTTCCTCCCGGCTCCTTCCAGTACTTTCCATTAACCTAACCCAACTGCCACCCAGGAGGCAGGGGAAGCCAGCCACATGTTCAGAACAGGTGGGAGTCCTGAGGCTCAAGCAAGCAAAAAGGGGGAGTGGCTCTGGAGGGGTAAACAGAAGACCCTAGTATTGCACTATATCCTCAGCTCCTATGTTTAATTTCTAGCTTAATGACATAATTAAGATGTCTTTGAGCCCAATTTCCCCTTCCCTAAATTAGATGTCAAGGGATCTTTATTCTTCTGTCTGCTGACTATAAGACCTGTTTTATTTTAATTTCATAGACTTTGATTGCCTACTTTCCAAACTCTGTGATTATTTCAAAAGTCACAAACCAAAGCGATCATTTAGAAAACCAGTCTGGTATTTAATATCAGTAAACAATGATGGGTATTCAAATACTCCTTGTTAGGATTTTATCTAGAATTTGTTTTCACAAACACACATGCTTGCACACGCGCACACACACGCACACACACTTTTCCTGGCATCCAACACTATAGGAGTCAAAACTAAAATCCCTCAGTCAGAAGCTAGACTGAAATGCTAGTTCTCTTAAAGTTAACCACGTAATCAATTTTGTGCTAAAATTCATCCAGAGCAGCTTATGTTCTTTATGGAACAGAGGCTTGAATCTGGATTGATATGTGGAATTCAAACTTGGAAACCATAAGGAACATTTTACTTGCAAAGTTGTTACATTGGCCACCTCTCTTCCTGCTCCAATACCTTAACTTGGGCAGAGATTCTGGCCCCCTCCACCACATCTCACCCTCACATGACCATAATAAAATTCCCCCCCAGTTTGGGTTTCTAGGAGAACCATCAGTTGATGATATCCAGCCAAAGCATCGTAAGAACTGGTTCTAAACACAAAGTTACTTCAGGTCACACGTGGGTCATTTTTCAAGTGTGCACCAGTTCAGGTGAGTGGATTTTCAATCAAAATACCACGTCCCTCAGGCTGGCTATTTTGGATATGATATTTTCCAAGTGGAAAAGCAATCATGGTAGATCAAACCACCTGGCCAGGCGCACCTCTCCAGCACTCCACATCCAAAGCAGCCCACAACTGTGATTGAAGGCAGATGCCAGCGGATGCCTGCAGACAAGTGAACGTAAACACACGGAGACACTTGAAGAGCAGACGTTTGACATTATCTCCTAATTTGTTCCACATATCTATACTCAAACCAGAGTTTCTTGAAAGTAATTTAAGAACTATCCAGTCCACACTAACACTAGGAAAGAGAAGTTGCTGTCTCTTTAACACAGATATACGTGTATCTGTGTTACTGTGGATTCCAGTTACCTTGTACTTAAGAGTTAAAGCTACTTTAGACATCTCCATGTTCGTCAAGAATACTTTTATGATAATGATTCTAAGTGTCTCCTATGATTATATTTTATGGTTCTCAAATCCTCCACACTGTATTAAACATTCCTTGACATCTACTCTTTCTTTGTAAGTCATGCAGCAAACTTTGGTCAAAAGCAATACAATTGTGACCTGCTTAATTCTCAAGGCATTTTTTTTCTTTGTCTCTCCATTTGACCCTTTTTAAAAATATATAGAGTCTTGAAAATGTCACCATACCCATGACATAAGGCTTGAGCAGATTTGTGATGGGAGCCCATCTTGTTATGCATAGTTTTGTTGTTGTTGTTGTTTGGTTTTCGTTTTTGTGAAGGGGAGGTAATTAGGTTTATTTAGTTGGAGGTACTGGGGACTGAACCCAGAACCTCCTGCATGCTAAGCATGCACTCTACCACTGAGCTATACACTCCCCACCTTCATTTGACCCTTTTATTAGGTAATCAGATAATAAGCATTTTTAGGTCCCACTATGTGCAGAATGATTTGATGAAAAGAAAATGAACCTTGGGGAGGGTGCCTGACAGGAACATTTCGGTCCAGAAAAGCAGCCAGCCTTGGAGACCCCCACGTGGGGGGAAGTTGGTGAAATAAATACTCCACCTCACTCCCCTCTTTCCATCTGCTTGGCTTGAATCCCATTTCTCCACTTATCAGTTATATGGTCTTGGGCAAATTTATTAGCCCCTCTTAACCTTGATTTGTGTTTTCTCAAATATGAGATAGTGATAAAAACCACCCCACTGGGTTGCTGTAATGATTAAATGAAAATATAAATCCCTTAGGATGTTACCTTGAATAATTGTTAAATAAACAATAGGTCCCACCCGTCCTCCCTCCCGGCCCCACTTCATTGAGCCAGGTATAAGCGGTGCTTACAAAGTGAGAATCACGGAACTTGATCCTTCAGAAGGACCTTAAAGGTCACATCTCCTCCCTTCCAAACAGGAACACTCTTCCCATCATCCTATCTTTGCTTCTGAGATGCAGAACTCATTTTTAAAATGAAGTCATTCATTTCACCCCTAATAACTTGATTAAAGTTGCCATTAAAGTGATTTCTCATTTGAACAGAGATCTATCTTTAGGAAACTCCTATCCATTGGCTACATGTACAACATCTAATGTTGCTATGGTATGGAACTCTTCCAAGTTCAGAGTGAGAAGTCATGGGGTTTAGGCCTCATTTGGACCCTGAATACCTTTGTGACCTTGAGTGAAATCAATTTCCATGAGCCTCAATTGTTCTAGGAAATAGAGAGAGTAACACCGGCCCATCTCTTTCCCAGGGTTCTGATCACACTCCCTGACAGTTCCGGCACACTCCTGCTCGCTGGCCAACCTTCAGCATTTCCCCACATGCTACACCCTCACTTCTTTTAGCAGTTTTTCATTTGAAAATTTTAAAGGACAGAGAATATGTTACAGCATGAACTGTCGAAGCAAAATGCCAAAGAAGTGGTAAGAGTGAGCAAGGGCCTTGCAGACAATGGGCGGCATTGGAAAAAGTTGTGAAGATGAGAATAAGTACTCAGGACAAAGCAGTGATGGTCCGAATATTACCAAGGAAAGAGTGTGCCCTACTGAGACTGTGGCTGATTTAAAGAAGGTACTGGGCTCCAAGCAAGGAGTTTACATGAGATACAATAGAAAATAAGGAAGTTCTGAAGCCAGAGAAGGAACCTAATAAAAGTGTCATTTAAGAAGAAGAATCTGGCCCAAGAGTGCAGTATGGATGGGAAACGTGAAAGCTTAGCTTTAGGGATGCTAAATGTACATTGTGCAGTAATACATGTGTGAGCTGTTAACAGCCTATAACGGGGTGGTGGTCATGAGATAACTAGATAAATATGCACCAGAGACAGTCTGAGGAAACATCTGGTAGGATATGAGGCCTTCCTCGATGGAGGAGAAAGCAAGAAGAAAGGTGGAAGTCAAGTCCAAGATTTCACATCCACATACGTGGGAGAATGTGGGGACTCCCAGGGATGTGGCTGGACCAGAGGCAGCAACATTATGAGAGAAAGAGTTTCGTGCAGTTCAGACCAGAGATACTGATTTAAGAGTCACCTATGTGGTGGTGATAGACACAGTGGAGGTAAAACGTGGTTGGTAGCACTCTTCAAGGAGGCATAGACACGTTGGAGCAGATGGCTCCGTCTGGCTCCTCTACCACCACCAACTTGGTTTATTTTGCTTTATTTGTTATCTTTGAGTCATAGCACTTTTCCTGTAGCTCCATCATTTTACTGATGTGGTTTATGAGTCTCTGTGATGTTATAGTTATCTTTGTCCATCTTGTCTTCTTTTCCAGACCGCAAGCTTTTTGAGAGCAGGGATCGTGTCTAGCTTTTCTTGGTATCCCTCAGTGTGTCTAGAAAACTACTCCCACACAGTAGGTGCTAATTAACATTTGGAATAAATGAACGAGCTAAGTATGACCATGATCCAGGAGCCTGAATTATCTATGTGCTTGATGAGGTCTTTTACTAAAAATGCACACTTGACAGGACAGCATTGTAAGTTTGATTTGAAACCGACCACCTCTACTCCAGGCACACTGCAACAGGAGATAACATACGTAAAGAATATTTAAAAGACATGGCTTAAACCAAAACCAAAAATTTTCTTGGATCAGAAATGGAACAGTAAATTCAAAAACAATTGAGTGAAAGAAAGGAAACAGCAATTCAAAGCAATGAGCCAAGCTTCCAGTGCACCAACAGCCAAAAGCAGCCAGAGGTCAACCTCTGCACTGTCACGGGGCGAAAGGGTCCCACACCAGGCACAGATGGGCCAGTGTTCTTTTTATGGCCTGCAGCATAACAAGCCACCCCAAAACTTAACGGTGTAAAGGAACAACCATTTCATTACACTGATGGATTCTGTGAGTGGGGAGTTCGGAAAGGGAAAAGGAGAGACAGGTCTCTGCTCCACCATATCTGCAGCCCCAGCTGGGACAACTCACTCGCCAGGGAGTGACCTGACCGGCGGGTGGCTGGAACAGCTGGGGCTGGAGAACCCATTTGCAGGGTGGCTTCCTGACTCACATGTAGGAGACTGAGTTGGGACGACTGAAGAACAGTCTCAGCTGGGAACATAAGCCTCATTAGAAAGTAGGGAGATGTGGAATGTAATTAGAAAAGATGTTCAAAAGAACAAGTGCTAGTAAGAACATAGGAAAATAGGATAGATCACTGGTAGACGTGTAAACTAGTGCAAATTCTTGGAATTTAGGAAGATCGAGTGCAATTGAAAATTCACAGCCTTTGTAACCCAGGATTCCCATCTCTAAGTAAAAATTGTAGAAATTTTCTTTCCTTTACAAGGATATTTACTTTGTCAGTTAGATGTTGTTGCATAAAAAACAACACAACATCTCAATGGCATTCAAGAAGAAACACTTATTGAACTCATGCATCTGCAGGTTGGCCGGAGGTGAGCTGAGCTGGGCAGCTCTGTTGATATCAGCTGGGATGGTTCCCACCCATTTAGGGGCCAGCTGGTCTCAGCTGGGCTCTGCCAGGCAGCCCAGCTCTGGCCCACCCTGGTCATCCCCCTGGGGCTAGTGAGAAATCCAGGTATGTTCTTCTCACGGCAGTGGTGGAGAACTACAAGCACCAACCCAATCACACAGGTAATTTCCAAGCCTCTAGTCACTTGTGCCTAATAACATTCCACCGGCCAATGCAAGTCACATGGCCAAACAGAAAAATACATTCTGTAGGAGTAACTGCACAGTCACCTGACAAAGCACATGGTTACAGGGATCAGAGAGGAACTGAGTCTGTTAATGGAATCAATCACCTTCACTGTGAAAGTGTTTCTCATAAGGCAAAAAGAACCTAAATGTTTATCAAAAAAAAGAGGATGGGTGAATAGGAGTATTTCCATTCATCAGAGGACAGTATAGTAATAAAAATGAATAAACCAGGGCTACCTGAATCAGCATGCATAACCATCAACATGAAATGCTGATTAAAAAGAGCAAATTGCAGAATGAAATGTAGACTGTAAATCCATTTTTACAGGGTTTTTAAATGCTCCAGACTATAGTCCATGTTGTTTATGGTTATGTACATAGAGAGTAAAAGTAAAACATGGATAAGAAAGATACACTACAGCCTCAGGCTAGTGATTTACCTCCGGAGAAAAAGAGAGACAAAATGGGATCATGCAGGGAGACAACGGTCCACGGCAGTGTCTGCGATGCTCTATTTTTTAATATAAAAGATATGAAGCATGTGTGGGAAAATATCACATCTGCTAAATCTGAATGCTGAATGACATAGATGGTTCTTGTATTAGTCTGGAGGTTTGGTGAGGAAAGGGTTACAGGGAGCCAAGGGAACAGTTCTGGGCCCTTGAATAGAAAAGACTGTCCCTAACAAAACACCATCCATCCATCCACTCTCTCTGCCTGCCCCACTCCCTGTCAACATTTTAAAACTGCTCCAGATATGAATGCAAGGCAATTTAGACCTAAAAAAGATTACCGAGAATGAGCAAACTCCGTTCATCTCACTCTGATCACTTGTGGGCTCTGATTTTAAATCCCAGACACACGCACTACTGCTTGTTTCTGTGACATGTTTGGCTGCTTCATGAGTCAGCAAATCAAGTTACTAGGACACAGAACCAAGGTGCCTTTGTGGAGAGGACGGAGCTTACAGGGAGTTACTTCACTCCCCCCTTTTTTTCTTTTTAAATTAAACTTTTATCAGAACACCTCAGAGTCTCTTCCTATCCCTAGGGAAATGAAAAAAGGACTGTTATGGAAAGAAAATGACACCTAAATTTTGTTAACAAATATTAGGGAAATTTTAAATCACGGCAGGGCGAAACTGCCAGATGGCCTGGAAGTATGTGGTAGGGGTGAAGTGGGGGTTGGGAGGTGGGTGACTGCAACGCTCTTCACTTGAAACATGAGCATAAAGCAAGAGCCAGAAAAAGAGCATTGATTTTTAAGTAATGTAAGTTTTGATATGTTTTTCCCTCAGCCGAGTTAAATTTACTGTCATTTTATTTTCACTGTGATATTTCACTTTAAAGATGTTGGTTTGGAATTGAAATGTACATGCATATGAAAAAGCATATAAAAATTGTACAAGTATACATAACGTAGCCTTTCTAGAGGGGCTTTGCTGTTGATCCGTGGAGGGCTGTATTAGTATGTATTAACAGTAAACAGATGACACGTCTTTGAAACAGCCGCTTAATTGAAGAAAATGGGATTGTCGGATGCAAGGCCACGAAGGGGCTAGCCGGCATATTTTCCAGAGGCGCTCAGCCTGAAATGAATGTCCTGGCCAATTTGCAACATTACATTCAATGTTAATCTGAATGGATTTTCAGTGGAAGAATTTTAGAGTTATTAGCTGTGATTCTGAAGTTGCTTGCGGTGGTTATTAATGCAGGAAAAATCGCTCACCTCTCTTCTACTCCTTACAGTTATTGATTATATGGCTCTACTTCCCAGGTACATTTTGAATTTTTCCACTTCTCCCCATCCCCCTGCCACCACTCTCCCACTCTCATCCCAGCCACCCTCCTCTCTCACAGGACAACCCTGGCTCCCCGGAGCCGCTCTGACCTCCTCCTTTCCATTTATTCTCCATACAACAGCAAGAGGAATCTTTCTCGAATATGAAATCTGGTCCTACAATTCCCCTTTGAAAACAATCCTTCCTCCGCTTGTTTCTTATTGCTTTTAAAACCCAACATGATCTAGAAGATCCACCTCCCAGCTATGACCCCAGATGCTCCTCGCACTTTCCACCCTTCCCTCCTGATACCCCTGCCACTGCATAGTTTTTATTTTCAATCCAAGTTGCAATATGCTAATAGAAGAACGTTTAAAAATCCTGCAAGGTCCTTTATGCCCCATCGGAGGGAATGTCACAGACACCCCCTCCCGGAAGCGTCCACCTTCCCAGGACAACCGCTTGCAACAGTTTCACCTGATGCTCTGGGATTTTGCCCTCACACCTCTAAATGTCATGCTCTTAAGGCTACTTTTATTTTTGTTTTAAGAATATTCTGTTGAGTTTTTACCATGGAAAATGGGAATGAGTTCTCTTACACTCCCCTCCGGACACTCCCTCAACACCACCCTTCCCGTTGCTTCTCTTCCCTATGTAGTTACCTGATCTTGTGGTGAGACCAGCACCCTGTGTTTACATCATCTGGGCTATGTAAACACGTCTATGGCTAAGCCATAGAGTATCAAAGACTACTCTTCCTTCCCTGAATAGCTTTTACTTTTCCGAGATAACTGTCATTTTTCCCCACGGGCTTAATTTTCTTACCACTAGATCAGCCCTAAACTCCCCCTCAGGTGTCTGAACATCTTGTCCAGACTTCCAAACAATGATCTGCATGTCAATTTTTATCTCCTCAAAGACGTTTTCCTTCCCCAGACTTCTGCATCTACATCTGATGAGCATCATTTTAGTGGAATTTCAGGAGCAAGCAGTGTGTCCCATTTGCCATCTTTCCCCACACTTCCTGGCTTTCCTTCAGATCCTTTGCCACGTGCCTCACGGCCTTCACACATGCTATTTGCTCTTCCTCATATCTCTTCCCTGATCTTTGCCTAATCTCTTCTCATCCCTTAGATCTGAGTTTAAAAGTCACTCCTTCAGAGGCATTCCTGATTTCCCAACCCATTATCCTCATTATACTTCTTTATAAAATTCAGTACTTTTCCTGCACAGCACTTACCATAAGTGTCAGTGCAGTATGGCAAGAACTTGAAATGCGATTTTTTTTCTCTCCACAACTTATACATGACCTTTTCCCTAATCAGACACATCCATTTACTCAAGGACAAGTAGAATTTTTATAAAGGGACTGACAAGAGCAAGAAATATTTAATGTTCAGTTTTTTCGACTTCCAATAGAAGCTTGTGAGAATTAAAAGGGCAGGTCATGAGTATGGGAGTGGAGAGCAGAGGTGGTGCTATCACCTGAGAAGAGATGCGAGGGACCAGGTGAAGAAGAAAAGTGGAGTTGGCATCAGGAGGTTGCTAGGCACCATCCTTGGCCATCACCAGGGAACCCTGGGAGGGAGCAGCAGCATCCAGACAGAGGTGTACAGCAAATATTTGACAATCTGATGCTGATATTCATGAATATATCAACTGATATATAAATCAAAAATTAAAAATGATTCCCTTTTGTTGCCCAAATTATCTGGAGTCTAAAACTATTTACTGTGAAGCCTCAGTGGTAGCAAAAGTCATTTGTTAAATCATTCTAACAATTCCAAAAGCATTTGTGGGGCTATAGAAATTGACGGTGTGCTTTTGTGTTCAATGCAGCTTTCGCTCTCTAAGGGAGAGCCTCTGGGCTCCCTGTGCCACCTCCTCTGGACTCCCTTCTGATTCCCCTCGCAGCTGAGGTAGTTGTTCATGTGCACACTGCCAGCTTCCCAGCACAAGAGCCTGCTACTCTCTTCGCTTTTCTGCCTCAGGGCTTTCCCTGAAGCCATAGGAGTTCACTGAGCCCTTGTCCTGGAAGTGTCCAGGAGTGAACATCCCGGGGCAACCTCAGACAATGGCAAACGGGTGTCAGTAGGAAACAGGGCCCTAGATACCCATTCCCTGAGAAGATAACCTTGAGGCATGTTCTATGTGGTTTCTCAAAGTGTCCCCAGCATGATAACATCTCATCTGCTTCCTCCCCTATCTCATTCTTCCCCTTCCCCCCTCCAGCTTTCTGGGAGAACTTTCCAAACATATCACCTAAGAAGGGGTGGATATGGCTCAGTCTCCGTGGTAGAGTGCATGCTTAGCATGCACGAGGTCCAGGGTTCAATCCCTAGCACCTCCATTAAAAGAAAGAGAGAGAGAGAGAGGGAGGGAGGGAGAAAGAAAGAAAGAGGGAGGGAGGAAGGGAAGGAAGGAAAGAAAAGAAGAAAAGACAAGACCAAACACACTTCCTGTACCCAAGTCCTTGCCTTAGGCTCTGCTTTGGAGAGAAACCCAAACTAAGATCCTCTCTGAATTAAATCCTGGAATGAGTCATGGTTTGATATGGGGAATTGCATCAAACACTTTCAATGACTTCCCCATTGCAGTGAAAAGCATTAGGTGACTGAAGAGCCTGTGAGGACCTGAGTGATAGTTAATGCAACTGCCTCCATCTCAGCTCAGCCGTGCCCACTGCTTTCCAGATCTCTGCATCGCTCTTGCCAGCCTCTCTCAGCCTACCAGGAGTATACAAGCCAGATGCAGGGGTAGATGGGAGGAGGAGAGGAAGAGGGGATGAGATGGGTGAGGAGGGAAGTTAGAAGATGCAACACGCACAGAAAGGAGAACAAAAAGAATAGAAGGGGAAAAAGTAAAGAGCACATAAATGACAGTTATTGACACCTAGGGGAATACTTGACCACACACATTGCCCAGAGGCAGGTGGAGCTCATGCTGGGGCTCGTTCTGTGTGTCCACCCTGGTGAATGAGAGAGTGGGCATCCGTGGAGGAAATAAGGGAATGGGCTGGTTCCTCTGCTCAGAGACCAGGTGCAGGGAAGAGGAGGTGATGGAAAGGACTCATGTCATCATTTGTTGGGGCACGTAGTTTCCTGGCCATTAAATGGGGTTCTAGGCAGACCTGTTCAGGAGTAGCTGCCTCCAACCAAAAGATACAGTGCCAAATAAAACAAAGGTTATGAAAACCACCGGAGGGACATGCCCACACCAATTCCAGTCTGTGTAACAGCTCCCAGAAGCCTCTTCAACCTCTACCTGAACTTGGACCCTGCTTCTCCCCTTAGGCGGAGTTAGGCATTCTTTTGAGGCTTGCAGAATAGGTCCTCCTCAGCTCAGCTGGGTGGTGCTGCCACCCCCATCAAGACTTTGGGAACTGGAGTGATGGATGTGTTCATTAACTGGATGGGAGAAGTTCTTTCACAATGTATGTGTATATTAGATCACCATGATGTCCATTTTAAGTATCTTACAATTTTATATGCCAATTACTCTTCAATGAAGCTAACATCAAAAAAAAAAAAAAAAAAAGAAAAGAAAAGAAAGAAAGAAAGAAAGAAACCCAAATAGAGAACAACTCTAGAAACTGGAGTCAACTTTTCAACATCTGAAATAAATAACCTAAAGTGCATAGCACGTTCCACTCTGATCTGCACTCCAAATGGCAAAACTAGAAAAACAAGTCTCAGTTCTACAGTGCGTGGGACTTCTGTGATAAAACCGCATGTGCTGGGATGTATATTATTTATTTAGCTGTACTGCATATTGCAGTTACTCGTATTATTTCCCAACCAGCATGAAAATATTTCCATATTTTAATAACTAGTGCAGTCAAACCAGTGAACCTACAGATGATCGGTCCTGCCTCCAGACTTTATCTCCATTCCAGGATAGGCTTGTATAACCCAGTGGATAAGCCAGAAGATCACCTGTCCATCCCTAAGGCTTTGTCAAACTCCATCCAAACTTCAACACGTGAAATTCACCCACCCTATCCCTTCCAACGTCCCTTTGGAAATAGAGGTCAGAGCCTTATTTCTGCTGCTGTATAACAAATCATCCCCAAACCTATGACTTCAGACAAACATTTACTATTATCTCTAATGGTTTTCAGGATTGATGGGTCTCAGCTGAGTAGTTCTCATTTGGAGTCCCTTACAAGGTTGCAGTGGAATGTCAGCTGGGGCTGGTGATCTGAAGACTTGACTGGATGGGACATCCAAGATGGCTTCTTCACCCACATGTCTGTTCCCTGGCCTGAGATGCCTGGAACAACTGGAGGTGGTCCAGGCATTCTTCCCCTGATGTGGCCTCTCCACATAGCTAGCTCAGGCTTTCTTATAGTGTGGTAGACTCACGTCAATGGCTGGATTATCTCAGAGTGAGTCTTCCAAGAGACCAGGTATAAGATTGCTTCCAACCTAGTTCAAAAGCCAGATGGTGTAACTTATATCAAACCCCCTTGATTACAGACAAGTTACAGGTTAGCCAGGTTTAAGGTGAGAGGATGTTACGAGATTCTAAATCCTGAGGGGCACAATTCATTGAGGGCCATCTTTTGGAGACTGCATATCACAGACCTTGGTATTCAAAGGAGTGAGCGGTAGGGAGAAAAGGTACTTGGGTAAGACCAGACATTAGCAAAATCCACCCACTTTGCTTAACTATATATTTGTTTATGTGATCATGTGTTTGATTCATTCTGTCAAGACCAGGGGTTGGCAGACTTTTTCTGTGATAGTAAATATTTTGTGCCAGATAGTAAACATTTTAGGCTTTGCTACCATGTGGTCTCTATTCAATTCTGCCCTTCTAGTGTGAAAGCAACCAGAAACAATATGTAAATGAGTGGGTATGGCTGTCAAAATAAAACTTTATTTATGAACACCAAAATTGGCATTTCTTATAATTCCCATGTATCACAAAGCATTGCACTTCTTTTGATTATTTTTTTCAACCATTTAGAAATGCAAAAACCGTCCTTAGCTTCAAGCAGAACAGAAACGGGCAGCAGGCCAAATTTGGCCCATGAGCTATAATTTGCCAACCCCTAGTCTAGACTAAGGCAGGAACCATGTCTGCCTTATCCACCCTTATAAACCCTATATTTAGTATGTCATAGCCGTGCTCAGTAAATATTTATTGAATGAATGAATAGTTGATTTATAAACAAATTCTAAAACCCTGAAATAAGAATTTCTCTGAAAAGCCTGTAGTGTTCACCTCAACATCAATCTACTCCACTTAAAACCTAGGTCAAAAATTACATTTGCAGCTTTATTGACATATTTCTGGAAATATAGTAGTTTCAGGACACCCAGGTCTCACTTACCCACGCTAAATGTGTCCAGTGTACCTGGAATAACCTGAGACTTCAGTACTAAAGAGTGATGGAGGTTTACTGCCTTCTCGGCTTTCCAGAGAGATGCAAGTGCAGGCTATGAATCAGTGGTATCATAACATCTTTGCCACACATCGCTATTCAAGTGCTGGCAAGATGACAGTATAGAATCCCACAATCGCCAAGAGTTGTCCTGGAAACTTTTGGTCACACGGCCTCATTTTCCAGCTACCCCTCTGGACATCCCTGAATGGATGTCCTAACCACAGGACCCAGTGCCAAACCAATGGTCTTCCCCTTTTGCATTCCAACCAGCTCTTCCTCCTGACGTCCTTGTTTCTATTAAGGGCACCATCAGTCCTCAATCCCTGCAGCTCAAAACTTTTGAATTTCCTTTTTCCTCTCCCTCTCCCTCTGTTACTCCGTCTTCTCATTGTTGTGGGCCCACGTTAGATGCTATTAATTCTTGTCTAGACTCTAGACTAAAGTAATCTCCTAAACATTCTCCCCTCCTCCCAACCCCCCCACCTTTTGCCTCTTGCACCTCCAACACAGCCTACAGATACTAAACCAGGAGTAACTCTCAAATGGCACTTAATAGTTATTGCCTTGTTTTCTAATCATTTGAGTGGCAATCTTCTTAAAGTATAAATCTGATCATGTCACTTGCCTGTTCCAAAACCTTTAATAGTTGTCCATTGCCAACCAAATTACACAACTTCCTTGTCTAACATTCAAGGACTTCTAACCTAACTTTCCAACCTCGTCCCTCATATAGAGCCTACATTTTTGGCCAAGTGTGGAGGAAGAGGCAACTTGTCTACCAATACTTA
Organism: Camelus dromedarius; assembly: GCF_036321535.1. NCBI lineage: Eukaryota > Metazoa > Chordata > Mammalia > Artiodactyla > Camelidae > Camelus > Camelus dromedarius. The sequence continues at coordinate 72,225,032 of NC_087439.1, read as the reverse complement.
TTCTTTCCTTTTTCCTTAGAAATAACACTCTTATTTTTTCCTGTGGGCAGAGAGTCACTTCATTTCCCAGCTTGCCTTCCCATTAGGCATGTCCATTTGGCAAAATTCTAGCAAATAGGATGTTAGCAGAAATGTTGTGTGCATCTCGTGGGAAGTACCCTTAAATGATAGGGTGTGTGCCCTTTTTCATTTCTACTGTATAGTTAGACAGAATGTGGATATGATGGCTGGGACGTGGACTGCCATCTTGGACTGTAAGAGAGAAACCACATATTAAGGAGGAAACACAACATGGTGGAAAGATCCTGGGTCTCTGATACTCACAGTTGTCCTACCAACCCTGAACCCTCTACCTCTGGACTCCTTTATATGAAAGAAAAATAAATTTCCATCTTGCTTAAGCCACAGTTACTTTGTTGTTTGTTCTTTCACTTTGTTTCATCACTTGCACACAAACCTAATCATGAGGATTACCAGGGGCCACTTCTCATTTTCTCAGAACATGGTGCTCTCACCCCCAGGCCTCTCTGTTCTCAGTGTCCCCCTGTACCCATCTCTTCCCCCTCCCTCTGCTATGCATATCTCCACCTCTGCAGTCTATCCATTGGCAAGGCCTATCTCCAGTATCTTCTCCATGAGGCCTTTTCTATCTTCCAATCACCAGATTCTCCCACTCCTTAGATGACTCCAGCACTTTTAATTCCCTTATACGATGTCTTCCCTCCTAAAGGTCATTTCTAAACTACTCTCACCCCTCCACCCACCTCTCCTATGTGAGGCAGATAGCCACCTACACAGAGTAGGTGTTTGTTGAGACACATTTTGGGAGTCTCTCCAGCTCAGAGAGACTCTCCCTTCTTGGGGAGTGGCCACTGCCCCACACCCACTCCCATGACCACCCCCATTACGTCTTACTGTGTGACTGCCCATGGCTCTGGCAGACTGGACAAGTGATGGACTCCTTTCTCCTAGCTGACCCAGTCAGAGTCTCTCTTCTAAGAAACAGAAGCAGAATTCCAAGGCAGCATGTAACCTTGAGAGTGGTGGGCAGCTATATTTTACCTCGAGGGCTGGAGAAGTGGTACATGTCAGTCTGCAGAATGAGAAACGATGGAGAAGAAACGGAGAGACGTTCTGATGACTCTCCAGCTTCTTGGTACAACCCTTGTAGAGGTCAGGATGCATTCTTGCACATGGGTTCTATGAGACTCCTCTGACTCCTGTAATGTGTCTACTTTTCATTTAAGCTAATTCCAGCTAGCTTTTGTTCCTTAAAATAAATAGGTCAATGTATATCTGTGGAATTTTATTTAATTGACCTAAAAGAAGACCACAGATTGTTTAGCCCCAAAGTGAGGGAGCTCTTTAGCTATACCAATTTAGTGGAACAAACATATGGGGTAAGAATTTCACACACTTCTTTTTCTTTCCCCCTTGCCCCACATTGTGTCCTCTTTGGCTTTCTGTTACGTTTGTTATCTGTGGCAATCATATGATGTTTATCACTTACTGCCATATTTGGTCGGTCTCCATGGATAAATCCAGCTTATAAGTGGGACAAAAGTTGAATGAATTCATTGACATATTAGATTTTCTGTATTTGCATTGTGAATAGCCTGAACTATCACAGGCCAGTGTCTGTTATCCTAACTAGATAAATACCACGATTGTACTTAGATATAATTCAGTTTGATAAAAAACTGAACTCCATAGATGGAAAAGAAAGAGAGAAAATGCTGTCCTTTCTTTACCACTTTAAAAATCCTGAGCTGAGAGAGAAGGAAAAACCAGAAGTGAGAATGTTGAAGAAAAATAAGTTTCAGTGACTGAGTAACTTTAGGCTTTAACGTGAAATTCACTCTCAAGTGTGCTGTGCAATGAAACACGTATTCTTCTGTTTCTATGTTCAGTAGACAGCTGGAAACGCACACAGGATGCCAAAACTATGTGACCTACATTTGCAGCTAGACGGCATTTGCTAAAATGAAATATAAGATTTAGAATCTTTTAAATTTCTTTGGGAGTATTATGTGTACTGGATAATGGGGTAATGGATGCAATTCTTTCTTTTTTTTTCTTTTTTTTTTTTGCTTCCGGGTATTTATAACCATGATAATCTGCCTCTCCATTCTTTAAAAACAAAAAGAAAAGCCAAAAAAAAAAAAAAAAGAAGAAGAAGAAGAAAACAAAACAAAACTTTCTTTAGGTATAAAGTATTAATCTACCAAAAATTTAACTGACCATATTTCTGCATCTTTGGAATTAAGGTAAAATCTGAAATAAAGCAAACTTTTTGCATTCTGGTTTACATTTGTTTCTTGTTAGTGGGGATGAAACAAATTAAGCTAAATAATTAACACTGCAGTCAGTTTCATTTTCTCCTCGTACAAAAGGTCTGTACGTACATTTTCTGAAGTTAAAAACAAATGTTTTAAGGGATACACTACATTCCATGGGATTCTCTAAATGAGCCAACGTAGATCTAACAAATACTCCTTAAAGTGGGCATAAACTTCTTTTTGATCATTGTGGTAACACTGGGGTTGGGGAGAAGGTATCTTTCTCTGAGATCTGGTCCTGGAGAGATTTCTCTTAAAAGTCAAGATCTGTTCTGAAGCAAAGTGTTTACATCCTCTGACTCTCAAACCCCAAATTGAACAAATTCAACCTAAACCTGAGGTGACCACATAACCTTGCAGCCTTTGGTGTTGGCTCACTGAAATATTTATTTTCCCAAATATTTGGGTGAAACTTACAAGCCATTTCCACATGGCTGTCACTGCTGCCTGGAGTGTTTTCCCCACTCCTCTTTATTATCCCTTTTCTTCTCCCTGCATCCAACTAATCTGCTGAAATCTGTCTCAAAGGTCATTTCTTTGGAAAGTCTTCATCAGTCCACCCAGATTAATCATTCTCCTCTCAGTGCTACCCACAGCTCTGCTTTCATGTCTGCAGCTCTTATGAGTCACATTAGTAAGTGATCCTGTTCCCTTTCCCAGTGGACTGCCCCTCCCGAGCCCCCTCTTCCAATATATGAACTCCCTTTGGGATTGTGGCCCTATTTTACTGATCTTTGCATCCTCAGTGCCCAGCCTAGCCTGAGTTTAACAGAGTCGCAGAATAAAAGTGAATTAGTTGTTTTGCTACATCAATCATGCACTCTCTCTGCTGTATCTCCCCTGGCTCTTTTTCCTATTCCCATAAACGCGCTCAAGTGTCTTTAAAAACAGACCACAGTAAATGATTTTAACTCTTTGAATGAATAAGAATCTACAGGTTCAGTGACATGAATGAATAAATAATTCAGTAAATGGAGGAGAAAAGAAAGCTCTTCCTTAGACTATCAAGCCAGTTAATAAATGTAAAAGAAATGATGAATTTAGAAAATTACCATTTTGCAACCAATATAATAATAATGGAGTTGGGAAATCGCCAACAGATGCTACAGCTTGGGGTAAAAAACTGAAGATAAATGGGTCATTTGCATAGTCTCAAAATATCTCCCATAAGATTCTTATTAATTACAAGAGAAAAACAGTGAGTTTACAGTGAAGAAATTTACCAAATACCACCATATTGACCAAATGATTGAAAGGTACAGGACAAATCAACAACATGTGCCTCCAGATACAATGCACTGAGAAAGATAAAACATCACTTGTATAGAATTTCTGCTGCAAATACATCACCAGAATGAAATCAGGAAAAAACACTGACTAACCCAAACCAAGGGACATCCCGCAAAATAACTGGCCTATTCTCTCCAAAAATGCTAATGCTTCATGAAATAGGAAGAAAGACTGATGAACTGTTCCAGATTAAAGGAGACTAAGAGATATGACAACTGAATGCAACACGTGATCTGCAATTTCCTTTGGCAATAGAGGATATTACCAGAACAGTTGTTGAAATTTAAATAAGGCCTATAGATGAGGCAACAGTACTGCATTCGCATTAATTTCCTGATTTTGATCATTGTGTTGTAGTTAGGTGAGAGAATATCCTTGCTTTTTAGGAAATACACTGAAGTATGAGGTGTGAAGCAGCATCCTACCTGTGATTTACTCCCAACCAGCTCAGAAAAATAATAGTGAGAGAGAGTAAGAGCAAGAAAGAGAGAGGGAAAGCAAATGTGTCGAATATAATTTTAAAAATAGCATTTAGGAACCACAGGTGAAGAGGTGAGGCATATATAGGAATTATTTGCATGACTGAAAATTCTCTAAAGTCTAAAATTCTGTCAAAATATAAAAAAAAATTTTTAAACACCCCAACCACCACAACAAGCCAACCAGACATCCTTTCATTCCTTGTCCTCAAATCAAGGTTCTAGAAGGAAGTGTCTCTAAGTCTCTGCACTTCTTATTGACTCTTGCCCATGGCACTCCATTATCCTCATTCATTATCCAGCTGAAATGGTCTTGATTTAATCTCCAAGGAGCTCAGTGCTACCATATCCAACAATATTTTTGTGCCCCTCTCCTTTTCTTCTCTGTAGCCTTTGACATTCTTTGCACTTTGTTTTTAGCTCAACTCCTTAAGCCTAAACACAGCTTATGAACTTTGGAGCTTCCTTCCTACCATTCCCCACAAGAGTTCTTTTTTATCATTATTTTAAATGTAATACCATTTACATATGGCTCTTTCCATGTATTTTATTTTCTTAGTTTACTCTCATCATCAATGAGCAAAATCAAACTTATCCACTTGTCAGCTCACACATCACCTCCTTTGAGAAGCCTTCTCTGAATGCTGTGTCGCATTTTGATGGTACTTATACCCTGTAATTCCTCTCCATAACACTTAGCACCATATAATATAGTTGTCAATTTACGTATCTTTCTTCCCACTATAAAATCCTGAAGGACAGAGACCGTAGCTCATTCATCTCAATAATCTAAATACATAGCACAGTTCTCGACACAGACTAGGCATTCAATGTGTAGTGGATGAGCAATCGATTGACAGAGGTGATGTTGAATTTGAAAAGAGAATCTAGCTCTTTATTCCTAGACCTCAAAGAACAGAATTCATTCTAAACCAGAATGCTGTAGTCAAGAGAAGGCATTAGCTGTGTGTTTTTTTTAAGGAGGCATATTTCACAGTTATGGCTATTCAGTACACTGGGACTGTAATACCATTTGTGGAACTACTGTCTGGCTCCTATAATAACAGACTAAAATGAGAGAGTAAAAGCTTTCTAAGCAGACTTTGCTTGATTTGCAGGTCTTCTCAAGCGTAATGTCAGTTATATTTCTCTTTATACTCTAGTTTCCCAGTGATTTCCATTTTGTAGAGAAAATGAAGTTTGGCATAGGGCATAAAATTTGTTCATTAATCTTATAGCAGTTTCAAAATGATGCTTGAATAATGGCTTTATTCTCCTGAAAAAAATATTTGATCAAACTGTTGAAACAAAATATAACTCTGGAAGAGTTTCAGAAGAGAAACCATTTGTTTTTGTCTCCCATAAGAATTCATTCCAAATTTCAGCATTCATATCTTCTCCCAACTGTAAAACAAAACAAACAAACAAACAAAACCCCACAAAAAACCTGAGATATAGCTTACATCTAAAACCATGAAGATACTTTAAGCCCTTGATAGAGTTTCTACATCTTATGGAATAACAAATTCAACATTGTTCTTTTTTAACAGTAACAAAATTATTACTTTTTTTTTTTTTTTTTTTTTGATGGTCATAAGGAAAGGCACATTCAGAGCTAAAACTGGCCTGGAGCCTAGTTTCACTGGGTTGGAGTTATTATCCTTCCGTACTTTTGCTTCCTCTGTTACCTTAAGGAAAACATGGCTTTAGCTCAGTGTGGTTTTGTGGGCTTTGGATTTGGAGAGGCATTCTGGATGAACAATAAACTATAAAAGCACATAAAAATCTCGGCACAGTGGGAGGGAGGAGAACGGCTAAGAATTCAAGGGTTTTTCTCAAAGAGGAGAAAAATTTAAACTCACACCCAAAATTTAAAGTCAAGTGTCACTCTTGTGCAATACTCTACCCACAGAGATTCAATATTTAGTGATGGTGATGATTTAGAATACACACAGATTCCAAGCTATAAAACTGGAAGAGTGACAGAGCCATCTTTCTTGTGCCACAAGAGTACGAGAAGGAGAAAAGGTGACAACAGGCCCAGTGTGGAAAACTAAGTATTTGAAAACTAACTTTCAAAGAGAGTACAAAAAACATAGAAGAATACTTTGTGTCCTTGGAGTAGGTAAAATTTCTTAAACAGGCCACAAAAATTATGCTGAGCATAAAAGAAAGATGGATAAATTAGACTACATGAAAATACAGAACTTCTGTTTATAAAAAGAAACCATTATTGGAAACAGAATATACCCCCAAAGAGTGGGAGAAAGTATTATTGACATAAAGGACTTGAATCTACAAGACATAAAAAGAAAAAGATAAAAACAAACAAACAAACAAAAACGTCCCACAAATCAAGAAAAAAGAAATCAGAAAACTCAGTATAAACACTGGTTATTGACTTCACAAACAAAGATATCCAATAAACATATGAAATGGTGTTCAACTTCATTAGTCATCAGGGAACTAAAATTGTTATTTCAACTACAAAGATAAGTGATTGTTCCTGTGTTTGCTCATGGGTGTAACCAAGCCTCTGAAGGTGTGGTAGAAGATCCTTTTACTATTTCTATTTTACTTCATTCTGAATTTCATAGAGAAGAATAAAATAGATTCCAAGGTGCTGAGGCTCTGTCCCAACTAACAATGAGTCTTGAGAACAGATCACAGACAGTCATCAATAGACCTGGCTTTCACTGAGGAAGTAGACCTTCATGTCTGATTTCTCTTTTACATGCATTAGTTTTAAAATCACCAGATCTCAATCACATCAAACATCTAGATGAACACAACTTTCTCAAACCAATCTCTTCAAAGTGAAAAGCAAAAAGTAAACAAATAAAAACAAATCTGTAAAGTCTAAAAAGACAAATGATTTGCCTAAATTTCAATAGCAGATACTAAAGAAACTTTAGATTTAAACTATTCAATTATTATTTGATCCTTCATTCAAATAAACAGTCATTCCTTGAGCATCTACCACCTACCAGGCACCATGCCTGGGATAAGGGATATAATCTTGTGTAGCAGGTGTGATATTTACATGTCACCAATTTGGACGAGAACAAATGCAATTTAGTTTTTGCTAACTGGAGCCTGTCTGTCTGATGGCATATTCCTTAATTTAGTCATTTCCAGATAAAATCTATTGTTTCAAGGTCTACTTCCAGATTTCCCCTTCCCTTTTTCCTTCCCCACATCATAGGGTTCTGGGTTCTCATCAGCTAACATAGCTGTTATAGTGGGAGGAGGAAAAGGGATCTGATTGGCAGCCACTCCCTGCTCTGTGCTGGCATGTGCCAAGGTAACTACTCAATTGCTTGATTTCTCAGGCATGGCCACCTCTCCACTGGCATTACTAAGAAAAGTCATGTCTCCCATCCACACTCTCTTTGTCCTCCTCATCCAGGTGTTACAGGTCTGTCAGTCATTTGCATGACCCTCTTCAAACAGAAGAACATTCAGAAGCTTTCTTATGCCTGTGGAGGTTCAAGTCTCTCAGTTAGCACATACTATGATGAACACTTCTACTATATTGGTACTACACTGTGGTAAGTTGGATTATTTTTCCAATTGTTCTTTACCACCCCTTGGGTGTGGTGGGCCCAAGTTTGATGGCTTGACTAGAGGAGATCAGGGCTTAGGAGAAGAAATTCAATGAAGTCCATAGTGGAGGTGCAAACACTTTTATTAGTAAATCAGAATACTACCCCAATAATTCTCTCAAAGGTTAGTCTCCCAGGAGAGGTAGACCTTTCCCCAATAAGTATGGAAAACACTATGAGATCTGTATTAGGTACATGTATGTAAGGAACTCACTGGAATCCAAGGAGAATGGTTAATTCTATCAGGAGAGAGGAGTAAATGAAAAGTTGCGTGGAGAATATGATTCTAAAGTAAAATTTAAAAGGTGAGCATGAATACCCTGGTGATGAATTAGGGTAAAGCCCCTCTGGGCAGAAGGAATATTGCCAAATCTGAGGGCTTTGTCCTAGACACATCCAATTTGAAAGAGATGTATTGAAATCTTCTATTATAATTTTTATTAAAATTTCCTTGACTTCCCAATAGATTTTCCTTTATCTATTTATTTTTTAGGTTGTTTGGTGCATCTGAGTTTATAAGTATTATAGCTTCTTCATAGATTGTGACTTTTATCATTGAATAATTTGCATCCTTGTTCTATTTAGTACTTTTAAACTTAAATTCCAGCTTGTCTGATATTAATATAATTCTTCTGCCTTCTTGCTTTCTTTTTTTATCTTTTCTGGTTTTTTGTTTTTGTTTTTGTCTGTTTTGTTCTGTTTTGTTTTGCAATTGCCTACAATCTCTTCCTTCACTCCTTTATTTTTATCCTTCATTGTAAGTGATTCTCTTGTAATCAGTACATACCTGAGCTTTGCTTTAGTCCTAATTTAATAGTCTTTGTCTTTTATGGGAGAATTAGGTTGGTTTCCCATGTACGATCATCACTGATGTAATTGATTTTGTTCTTTCTATCTTATAGCTACTTTATATTTTCATTTTGCCCATTTTCTCTTGTTTTTCTGATTTAATCAGATTGCTTTTCATTAAATTTTTTCCCTGGTGAGTTCACAATAGTTTCTACTCTATTAAATTGCTACCTCTTTTACCCTTTTCTCATTATTACTCACCTAATACTCTCTCATTATTTGAAAACAAAATACTATTTTCACCAACACGAAACATTGTTTACCCATTGATAAACTCTCTTTTCCTTCTGTTTCTCTCCTGCTTTAGTAGAATGTGACCTTTAGAATATTTTTACTTCTTTAACTTCCCTCTTATGCCCTCCCATTCCTAATTTCTAGGTTTTTATCAGACAATTGAGCACTTTAAACCTTGGACTGCTTTTGAGTTTCACCTGAAATGTACCATTAAACAGTCTTAAGCATGGAATCAAAATGGTCAGATTTGTATTTTTTTCTCAAATTTTTATTTTTAAAAGGACACTGTAGTTTCAATAAAGAAGCTTAGATAGGAGACAGATATACTTTATAGCCCATATTTTTAGATCATCCATATGCAGTGTAACAATAATAAATGATACAAGCATAAATGAGTTATGTGCAAAATGTACATATATTATTTCCAGTGACAGGCATGTTTTTATATTTTGTGCTTTGTAAATACTTTCTCATAAATCTTGTAATAAAGTGGTGGATAAGCTAAGAGCAACTAGTAGAAATTCAGATAATGATGAGATCACGAACTATGGAACTTAATTTTCTGATTCTTATCTTTCACTCTAGAGTGCCATAGCTTAGCTCTGTAGCAAAGAAAAATTAGTAGTCAGAAAGAAAAAGCAGTAGTCTGGATGTCTAAGGATACCAACAAGACTTTCATGAAACGTCTGATTCCATTTCTATTTCCTGGGATATTTGCTTTGTTTTCATGGGATATGTGAATGTATGTCCTATGCTATATTTAAGAGAAACATGGGATATATTTTCTTCGTAAAAAGAGTCATGACATCTCAGGATAATTATAATTATCTCAGAGGATAGTGGTGATAGTAATGATATCTAATTGTGTATTGAGTGATTACCATAATCCCACTTTGTTCTAAATGGTTTATATGGATGATGTCAGATTGCCTTAGAATCCTCAAAACACAAGCATTTCAATTCAAGCTAATTAAAAAATGCACTGCGCCTAATCTTCTTTGCTGGAATCTAGCCTAATAAAATGATTCAGAATATGGAAAATACTATTTACATGCTTATGATGTTGCTCAGAATAGGAAACAATAGGGAAATAATTAAGTAAAATATGGTATATACACCTGATGAAATATTAATTATATGTGTTAGAAGATCACACAACTCATCATACTTTTTGTAATGATCTCGTTAATGCCTAACTGCCTTTTTAAAATGTAACCTATCATGTCTGTTTCCTCCCCTACTATATAGTTCTTGGTGGCTGCATAGTGTCCGTACATGATTGGTGCTCAATTAAGGATTATTAAATTGTTAGATGAGCCATATAGATATAGGAAAAGTGGTTATAACCAAATAGTAAATAAATCAAGGGGAAAAGGTCACAATATTGAGTTTACAACTATATACAATGTGCCTGGAGTAGGAAAAAAGAATAGGTATAGAATACTTAATGGCTTCCCTGTAGGGATGAGATTATGGAATTGACTTTCTCCTATGTACACAATGCTAAGGTTGTAACAGGAGTCTAAATGCAACTTTTCCAGTCTATAAACTGTGGCTGAGAACAATAGCTATTAAGTGTGCACACATTCTTATGGAAGCTCCAGATTCCGTACACATGACTACTAGGCTCTTGAGCCTCAGACTCTCTGTAAGAAAAGGTGAGGGAGAGGGAGAGGTTAGCAGGGACGTATCCGGGGAGAGATTCGTAAGAAGGCTGTGCTTTTCCCAGCCACCTTCAAAGGAGAGAGGGATTCAAGAATACCTCTCAGGGGTTTGACTTGGGTCCATGAGGTTTGAAGGACATAGATCCACACTCGTTTTCACTTAAGTAAGTGTGAAGTAGGGCTTTGAGCAGAGAGGGCTACAGTAGAAGTTGTCTACCCTTCCAGAGTTTGTCAAAGCAAATATTCCTGGTGCTTCACGTGGAGAACAGTGGCCATCACAACAGGTAGCCAAGTATGATCTGTCCTGGGATGACCTCATCCCCAAATCTGTAAGAAACGCACTACCCAAAGCAGGACCTGTGAGTCACCGCCCTGCACAACTCCACGTGAGATGTGGTGGTGCTGAACGGTAAGCCCTCAGTAACCAGGAAGGGTTTAATGGAAGGATCTGAGAGAGGAAGGTCACAAAAGAACCCCACAACATGCCCCATGAGAGAAAACCATCACTTAGACCTCTGCCACTCAGAGTCAGGTGACAAGAACCAGGAAGAGAAAAGAGGGCCCTCTGTCTCCTCCGTCTCTTCCTTTCCTCTGCAGATGTTCAGGCACTGCTCAAGTCAAAGTATTGACAGCCAGGGCAAAACTTCAGATTGCATGAGACATGGAAGATTTTGACCTAAACTAAGCTGGGCTTTTTAATACCTGAGAATAGCACTGTTTATTAATATGTGGAAGTGACTGGAAAACATGACAGGGTCTGCCTTAGATATCTCCAGTGATGGAGAAAGGAGAGGAAAAAGAGCAGTTTTGAAATATTGTGGTGTGAGAAAATAAAGCTATTTCACAACACCAGTCCACAGACCCTACTCATTCATTAAACTGGCTCTACTGAGCAAGAGAGAAAAATATGCTTTATGCCTTTTTACTCTGTGTGTGTGTGTGTGTGTGTGTGTGTACATGAACATATATACATTGGGAGGAGTTGTGTTTCTTATAATAAAACACAGAAGTAAGTAATAGGCATCCTGAATGAAAAAAGCAGAAAGAGGAAAGAGGTCTATAGTAAATTGTGGTAAAAAGTGAAGGGAATGAAGAAAAAGTTCCAGTCACCAAGTATTAACTTTCCTGTGCTAGTACTCTTGGTTTGCCCCTCCAGATTCTCCGTTCTGAGTCCCAGGAGGCTGACTTCTGTGGACAGCTTCACTCGGCCCCTTGCCTTGGTTGCATTAATCCAATTGGAGGCAACAGTAGTAGATCAAAGGCCAGGAGGAGATAGGTGCTGGAGTATCTACTTCCCGCTCCCCCACCAGAGCCTCTGCCAGCCCCAGGGTTTGGGCAGTGGTCGCATGCCCCTAGACGTCACTAGGATCCTTCCTTTATGTCCTCAGCTTCTCTTACATGGTTCCTTTTCAAAGACTCAGTCTGCTCCGTGTTCCAGGAGTAGCACCCCTCTCCCTCTTCAGGCTAAGGAGGGGCGTGGCTTCCTGTTAAGTCCTGGGTGCCTTACCATCCCCTGTTGGTTTTCTTTACTCTGCCCACATCTCTGTAAAGAGAACCTTTGTTAAACTCTATTCATGAAGCCTCTGAGTGGATCTTCTGGTTCTTTGGGGGAGTCCAAATAACCCAAATAGCTATCCTCAAGATCTCTTATTTTATTGAGGAAGAAGAGACAAGACAATTCCCTTCAAAGAACTGACTGGAATCAATGAAGAACAAGTTTACCAACAGGCCTGGCATGATATTAGTCTTGGGGGAGTCGGGGAGGTGAGCCACAGAGATCACTGTTAGTATACTAGTGAGCTTGCAACCAGAAGACCTGAGTTTGGGTCCCAGCTCCAACGTTCACTGACAAAGTAATTACCAAGGGAAAATGATTCCTACTCTAAATTGTTTCATAAGATTGTTAGAGGAAAGAAAAAGAAAACATTGTACATGAGAGTGCTCTGCACATTGGGCATCCTTTCAGCGTTTTGCAAGGGTGTGGCCACAGTGCATTGGCTTCCATTGTTCCCTAGCAGAGAGGAAAGCTAATTCTTAGTGGGTAGCACTCAAGATGTGGGTGAAATAGTGGCCATGGGTAAAGGCTCCTGTCATGAAATTCTGCCTGGGAAGGGGTGAAAAGGGCAGGAGGAAGAAGTGTCACCTGGATTTCCTGAGGCTCCACCCTTTAAACAGACACGCGTACACCCTTACCCTGTGGAGATCCAGACCATCATTTCTAAAACCAGCAAACTCAGCAGTAGCTCTGCCGTTGCCATCTTTCTTCTAACATTTGAATAATTTCTAGCTTTTCCAGGTTGCCCACCATCCCAGACCTCACAGAAGCTCCATCTGATGTAGACACCACGCGTGTATGCATTTTGCGGTCTGTAGGAAGCCACTTGGGCAGAGGGTTCAGACAGAGAGATCTTCCCAGGCACGCTGCCCACTGGGGCTGTGTGACTGCCATTCAAATGCTCTACACTGTTCTGAAGTTCAAGAGATATTGTCACGCTGCCTCCTTCAACAATCCAGAATGGCAGAGACGATTAGGTGACAGTCTCTGAACATATTTATTAATGAGACTTTTTAAACGTGCACATAATTTTAAACCACTTAGACCATTTTAAATGCTTGTGCTCTAGAGGCGAGTTGGACGTATTAATTTTCCATTGGAATAAACTCGATTGGTTCTATTGCATGCCTCAATATTTAAGGATCTTGAGGATCGATATACGCCAGCAAGGAGCAGGCTAACTGTTCATTTGCCCTTTAATTTTTAATCCATGTGGTTCTTAAGAAAGAAATGTAATATATTGATTTGAAATTTTATTCAATGAAAAATTAGTGCTCTCTGGACTGCAACTTTAAATTAATCATCAGTGAATGTATTGAGTCACTACGAGGGACTGAAATTTCCATTATACAGCTGGTGGCATGTTCATTAAGGAGCCTCCTGCAAGCAAAGTGGGAAAAAGGTGCTTTTGCTGTTGGGGATGTGTGAAATGATTCTAGAATGGAATGAACTTTTCAGAAGGTTTGCATTGAGCATGCCTACTTAAATAATGAGGAAAATAAATAATAAGGCTATTTTCTGAAAGAAGGAACACTGCAGAAGGCAGGTCAAAAAAACATCTTTAACCTTTTCTTTTTACTTAATACTTCTCCCCCTTCTAAGAGCTCTCTAAAAGCTCCCATTTTTATGCCATAAGCCAGACCCAATTAAACTTTAGTCATTGAGATAACTTATCCAAATTACACGCCATTTCTTTAAGAGAAATCCATTCGTGTAACAAACATGTATTCATCACCTTCAATATACTATTCAATGAGGTAACAGATACAAAGCACACACAGTAAGTTAACTGTCCCATAAATGTTAGTCACGTGAAAGATAGTCATCGTGATAACAAGGCTTTTCCTAACCTTGTGCGACCTGCAGGACATGCATTTGTGAACAAGAAAGATACGGTCCCTTCTCTTGGGTGCTTTGCTTTCTGGTTGGGCAAGACTGAAAATACACAAAAAACAAGCAAGATAGTAACAGTGCGATAAGTGCTATGAAGGAAACAAATGGGGTATTTTGAAAGAAAAACTGGGAAAGTAATTTTTACAGGATTGAGTCTTATGTAAAGGTTTGAATCAATGAGTCTGGGGGTTGCTCCCTTTGTTAAAATACCATGCCTTAAAAAGGTATTATTTGAAATTAAATCCTTTAAGGCATTTGTTTACACCTCTTAAGAATATCAGATAATTACCCCTCTCTTCTTTCACTTGGACTACATATGGTTAGATCTATGTTCATCAACTGTATTTATCAGGAACAGAATGTAATCTTTAGAATTATCTTCCGAGAGAGAAGAACAGGACAAGAATCACCCTCCCCCAGCAAAGAAACTGAGATAGTAGAAATAACAAATACTGAATCAAATCTGTCATTCCAATTCCTGCCTAAAATTAGTCACTGGATTCATTTTTTTCTCTCTCTTTTTTTTTTTCTGAGTGTAATCCAAATACTAAATGGTTTAGAAAAAAATCCCAATGAAGTAAGGGGAAGTTAAAGGGGAAAGAAAATTAGACTTTGAAGCACAACCCCAAGGCCTGATATTATTTTTTTTCTGTTTCTTTGCAAGCATGATGTTTTTGTGTCATTTAATTGGCTCATTTCTCATTTTTTGTCATCTCTTTCTTGTTTCCTAGCCGAGGGGCAGACCACTGTACTTTATATCATTGTTTTAGCCTCTATCAAAGGCCTTATTATGCATACCCCATCATAAGTAATATTAAAATCCATAATCCTTACCTTCAACTGAGTTAAATATAATTGGACTTAAAGCAACCAATTATGTCCTCAATTCAGCTGGTGTTTTAGGTGAAGAATGCAATTTCCCCGGAGGCAATGGGAACACCTTGACTCTATAAAGTACTTTTAAAGGAATTTTATCATTGTTCCTGTTTCCTGCCAGGCCCATCTCCCACTGCCCCTCCCCAAGCACAGATTTCATTCATTCATTACCCACCAGTCCCCAAAACACCACCTTCCCTCCCCTCCGTGTTTTTGTCCCTTTCTCCCTTTGTAGGGGGAATGCCTTTCTGCACCCCCTTGTAATTCCTCTGCTGAAATCCTCCGCATCCTTCCACGCCCAGCTCAGCTGTTACCTCCTTCTTAAAACCTCCCTCATCCTCAGAATTATTCCTTCCCCCCTTTTATTGCTCCTGTAACACCAAAGGTCTCTTCCACATCGTGCTTGATTTTAAATGTGCGCTCTTCCATTTCCCTTTCTGAATTGTAAATTCTTTAAGGGCAGGAATTGAGAAATGTATGTTGATATCTTTTCAGCCCCACACATGTTGCCTTTGGCCTAGGAGGCATTCCATAATTGTTTTTAGTGAATGAATAATCAGCCTGTCTACACACTACATCATCATGCTTCTCTCCTGTTCAGAATCCTTGTGGAGTAGAATGCAATTTTCCCTCTCCCCTCCAAAATTGCTAATAAAACTCTATTTTTTTTCCTGCTCACACTTATGGGAAAATACAAAGCCTGGTACAGAGGAAGAAGCTAACGTGGATTTTTTTTTTCCTATAGCAATTGCATGTGTAGAAAACCATTTTCCTCTAATCATGGCAATGAACACGTAATGTCCTCTGGTAAACACTGCTGTCTGATGCGACCCTTTCCTGATGTAGTCAGCTCTCAGCCGAGTTTTCATTAAACAGTGCCGCATGCTGGGAGCTGTATTAGGCATGTGCTATGACAAGGAGTCTGACTCTTTTATTGGCAAGGATATGATGGTTTCAGAGTCGAAGTATTTTCCACCTCTTTAAATATTGAATGTGAAGGTAATTAACATGTGCTTATTGGGTCGGTAATTTCTTTTCATTAATTCCAGACTGAAAGAGTCTCTTAGAGGATGTCCAGCCCATGTGGACTCAGTCTCCAAAATGGGAACGCTATAAATATCAAGGTATTAAGTCAAAGAATGCTTCTCTCTCTCCCTAGCATTTGGAAGAAACGTTCAGGGTGCACAGACACACACGCATACACACGCACACAAAATAACTGGTTTGTACAATGCTTCATCAGTTAAGCTGATCTAAAACCAGAGCAGAACATTCAGTTTTTACAGTTGGGCTGATCACCAAACTAGATTAGCTCTACCATGAAAGGTTTCTTCACAAACCAGTTTGAGAGATGTCCCAGTTACAAAAACATTTGCCATAAACTCCAAGCTCCCAGCCACCACCTTCAGAACCCCCAGACTCTCCCATGGCAGTGGACTGAGTTACCTCCAACTCTAGCTATTAAATTTTCAGACAAGCTCCAGATCACTCAAGAGTGGATTTTGTGACTGTTTGGGTTCTTCCTCTACAAGATGTGCCCCAAGTGGACAGGCTGTGCCGGCTCCCCACTCCTTGGAGGATCGTCTCTGGGCTGTGTTACAGCTGCCTGTGACCCAGCAGAACGAATGCTGCAGACATTCCCTTGCAAGTTGGAGACTCCACGGTGTCCAAAAATAACTAGACAGGCCAGGTTTGGATCTAGGAAACTTTTCAGCTCATAGACATACTTAATAATGGAAAGCCTGGTCTGAAGTTTCCTACAGAGACCTCTGCTTTGGAAATGGCTTTATTTATACATAGCTACAAAAATACCATTTCTGAAATAGTTATGTGGGGCCCAGCATTTAATCTTTTTGTGACTTCTGGAAAAGTTCTTTCAACTGGTAAAATCAAAAGCTCTTCTGTTTTACCTCAACAGCCACCTCAGTAAGTGTAAACAAGGCTCCAAAAAGCGAATGAAACAGAGCCCGTTGGTCTACTTATGATTTGGCATTTCGTTAATAAGAACATTTTGCCCCCCCAGAAAATCTGGGTGCATTTTGCCCTGTTTTACACCATCTTATATTTAAATGTGCAAAAATGATAGTGGATATTTTTTCTTTCATTTAATGCTTAACAACACTGTGTGTATTGTCATTATGTGGCTTAAAACAAATGTTACCACTCCAAAGGAGTGTTGAATTCCCTGGAAAACCGTGAAAAATGTTTAAATCTCATTAAATCCAAAAAAAAAAATACTCTTTTTAATCAGCAGAATGTGCGCCACTCCACTTCTCACTTTCTAACACGAACTCAATTGACTCAGCTCTCAGGTCTGCTGTCAGTGCCCCTTGTTAGATGTAAAGAAAAAGATGTTTCTTCCTGCCACAAAGATAGCAGGTGATTGAGACCAAACCAGGGGAAGGGGTATGAGATCTACATTCCCCAGACCCTTATCATGTTCCAGGCTGGTGCTGGAAATACAGCAGCAAACGAGATCCAGCCCTATATGACCTCAAGGATTTGGACTTTAAATTTGTGGCACTGAGGTACTGGCTCTGCTATTCTTGGTGCAAACTTTAAATTACTTAATTTCACAAAGCCTTTATTTTCTCACCTGTAAAATGGGGCAATTCATTCTTGCTTTCTTACCACGAGAATTGTTGGCAGAATCGAGTGATATATTTTATATGGACAAGTGCTTTGTAAACTATGAAGGATCACAGAAACACAAAACATTACTTTAAAAAAAGAGAAATGAAGCTAAACCTACTATGATTTTCTTTAGGTGATGGAATAGGTTATCTTTTATTTGCCTATTTTTCTAATCGCTATTAAGAGGGCATCGCAGCAGAAGTCTTTTCTGTCTGTCTTCTAACATTTTGATGGTTAGACAGAGGAAACTAATATGTGTCCAGAAGACTTTGGTCAAAAGGGTTACCAAAACACAAAACTACTGAACACATATTCTATTAGCTCTTTAACATGCGGGACATGGAAATGATACCAGTAATTCAGAACCTCCAGCTGTTAGATGCCTCTGGATTAGTGAAGGTTACACTCTCGAGACAAGCAGACCCTCAACACGTACAATGGCCCCCAAATCAATAGAATTTTATTTCTTGCTCATGTGAAAGCAAAAATAGGTGTCCCCAAAAGGTAAGGGCTATTTTCCAGGCAACATTTGAAATACCAGGCTCCTTCCATCTTCTGGCTCCACCATCTTCATTCAACACTGCATCCCCAAGGATGATACGTTTGTATTGAGCCAAGGCAGAAAGGGAAGAAGAGTGCGAGAAACACTTACACCTATTGGCGAGAACAAGTCATGTGGTCCCATCTTATAGGAAAAGGAGCTAAGAATTGTAGTCCTGGGTATGCAGCCACGACTTTATGACATAGAGGGGAGCATTAATTGGGGTTGACAATTTGTTTGCAGTCTCTGTCACAACGTCACTTACACAAGTAACGAGTGTCAAGGATGCACCCTGGAAGTCATCTTCCTCAGCATTCCTCCAACTTTTTTGATGGTGATCTACAGAATAAAATACAATTTACATCATATTCCAGTATACCACACACAGTGTGTATATGTGTATCTGAAACAAAAGTTACATAAAATAATACTTTTTCCTTTGCTGCATAATGCAGATACTTTCTACTCTTTATTTTTGTTTTGTTAAATCACTAGTTTATCACATAACTTGATTTCTTAGCCTACTAGTGGGTTGTGACCCACTAGATCTAGCTCTTCACTTTAGAAATGGCGCATGTGAAGCTCTGAGGAGTTAAATGATATAGCTAAGGTCGCATGTAGTTGGTAGCCACTTTGTACCCCAAACCTGTGTGCACTAGCCCAGGGATTATTTTTTTCAATACTATACATTTTTTAGTTTAAATTCTGGGTATAAGTATCTTTGCTGGAAATTTTGGAGTATATTTGAAGTAGGCAAGTATTGCAAATTATTATTGAATAATATATTCTCTAAATGTACATATTTTTGAAATTGGAAGATGACTGCCTATAGAAATACCAGCCATAGTTGATAAGGGTTTAGGTATTTTTAATATTGAGTAAGTTGAAAACTAATGATTCAACTTTTTCTCTTTTATGCAACTGTCAATACTGAACTCAATTTTCTCTTAAAAAACATTTAAATTCTAAAAGCTTCTTCAGAAATTTTAAATTTACTTTTAAATCTCTACTCAAAAAAAAAAAAAAACAACCCTTCTAAACCCACAGGTACACAAAACTTTAAAGTGATATGTGGGCTTTTTTTTCTGACAATGTTATTTTCAAATTATAGAGTCACTTGGAAAGTTGAACTAAAGAGTAGCATTTGGAGACAGACTAGCACTATCCTCATCAGAAACACAGCTTCTTGATCTTAAAGGAAGAATGATCATTAAGAAGCAAAAACATCTCTGAAATGAACACACCCTCTTTAAATTCAGTTGTATTTTTATTTTTCTTAACATCTATGCAAAGCTTATGATGTTCTTATGATCTCTTGCCAACTCTTTTGATTAACATGATTATGTGGGGGAAGAAATGCTTTTTTGAACACACATCATACATTTTCCTAAAAGAATTGTGCTGTACCGAGTAATTAATGTTATAAATAGCGAATGTTTATTTGTACGAGGAAGCTGCTAGGTGCGGGATCCAGCTGGCTAGGTGAGCGTTTATTCAACGGAGAAATCCACACTGTTGGCACAATAGCGTCGTTATGCTGTATGAGTGGGATGGGAGAGGAGCTGAGAGAGGGAACTGACTTTAGAGGAAGAGATCCCATCATTTTCTCCAAGTTAACAGGAGTTGGCTTATGATCCTGGAATTTGACTCCATTTTCTGGTAGCATCAGTGTGGCCTCAAGTGGACCTGTTCCACGTCCTGACTCTTCTTCTTACTCTGTAGGTGATTCTGGGTGATTTGTTTAACCTCTCAAAATCCTCCATTAATTCTGTAAAATAGGAGTAGCCATGCTATAGGATTTTGAGGATTAAATAAGTGTAAAGTACTTGGGGAAATGTCTGGTATATGGAAAGTGTACAGCAAATGCTATTATTAAATTAAACTTTAGGACCCAAAAAGGAACTTCACAAGTGACTCTGAGGATTTTTTTTTTTTTTAATTACTCATCAGCAGATCCCTTTGGGTTAGAGAAGCATTATTATTCTTATGAAACTCCATGTTTGCTTAGAAAGCCCTCTGTAGATTGAGTTTGGCCCTCTCTAAAATAATGGAAAGGCCCTTTACTGGCATCATGTGGGAAAATAATACTGCAGATTAATATATATTTAGAGAGAAAAAGATGGCATCATCAGCCTGATGTAGCAAGGCACAGGTCACATTCCATAACGCCGTCTGCCGCAAGGAGCCTGCCTGCTGCTCCCTCTGGTCCACCCAGCATCCTTGACAAGAAGCTCTTTAGGGATTTTCTAGATTTCAGCACCATGACCTCAACAGATTCACAATCCCTGATCTGGTGATTTGATGCAGTTAATGGTAAATCTCCTTATGTTGTTAACAAATCCAGAGAACCAAATGACACTAAATAGGTTTCATGTGATCTAGCTTATCTCTCAGGTCATCTTTAAAGGTAGAGAACTAAGACAATTTTCTAGATAATCTACAAGTCAAATCTACAGGTCACCTCTGTCCCAGGGAAGGAAGTCAGGGCTTTCCTCGACATAATTTCCTCATCTTCATCTGGCTGATGAAATCTAGGGGTTTTTGCTGACCCCTAGGCTATTTAAATCTTTAAGACTTGGGAACTTATGAACTTCAAAAATTATTTTCTATTTAAATGCATTACTTATTTTGAGAGCAGATTTCATCTATTATGCACCAGTATTAAAATATGATCTTTTCTGCCTTGGAGGGAACTTTCTTTTTTACTTTAGGGACAAAATAATTGCAATTCTGTATTTGTTGGTAACTTTCAATTTCTGCATCGTATAACATTAGATTGTCCCCATGAAAATACTTTATTTCAAAGGCAATTTCACAGGAAATGCTGGCTTAACTCTTTGGCAATTACTGCACTATAGCTTTAATGGTTTTGTTCACTGCCACAACCTAGCACCTAGAACTGTGCCCGGCACGCACTTGATACACAATAAATATTAGTTGAATATAATATTAATTCACTAAACCAGTCTTACACATATAATTGTATCCCAAGCCATAGTTTTAAATAAAATTTTCTACCAAATCATACGGAATCAAGATAGAAATACCGATTATGACTCATTAAAATGAGACCATTAGAATATCTTTATTGTCACACATTTTCCTGGAGTCAATAGTATATAATTGAACTGAATAATCAGCCAAACTCCTTTACACAAATAAATTTTTGATTCTTAAAGTTCAAAGTAAAAACCATCAGGT
Organism: Camelus dromedarius; assembly: GCF_036321535.1. Classification (NCBI taxonomy): domain Eukaryota; kingdom Metazoa; phylum Chordata; class Mammalia; order Artiodactyla; family Camelidae; genus Camelus; species Camelus dromedarius. The sequence goes on along the minus strand of NC_087439.1, from coordinate 72,203,872 downwards.
GCTATAAACTCTTTTGATCAACTGAAACTATTCCTCCTCTCCAGGAACTGCTCCAAAGAATAGAATTTTCTTGTTTGCAATTTTCAGCTGGCAGATGAGAAACGCATGAAGCTTTATCCAAATGGAAAACTCAGTCATTCTTGGTAAAGTAGAAGAAAAAAAAAAAAAAAAAAAAAAAACCACTGTCAGCTCGAAGAATTTGTCACTGGGAAGAATATTAAGGTGATGCAACTTATTTCTTTGAGCAGGAAATGACACAGACTGACTAACTTCTAATTTTCACATTTACTGCCCTCTGATCACAATTATCCCTCCTCGCCACTCTCTGGTGCTCCTGCAGCACGTAGCCCCCCGCCCCTACACTCACATCCTGGGAGCTTCTAGGGGTTTCTCGGTGAGATTGGGAGGGTAGAAGGATTCTCCCCAACCTGTGACCTCAGCCAGTCCTGCTCAGCCTGGGATTCATGGAGGAGCGGTGATGCTCCTGTGACCCTCCTTCTGGGTTAATTTTCCCCTCACCCCGCTCACTGCCTGCAAGTTACATGGGAAAATGCATCCTGCTGATGGCTGCAGAGGCCCTCCTGGGAGGAAGAGCTGTGTTTACACAATTATGACTGAGATGGATCCCAAACTCTTTATTGTTTTAGTTGTCTGTTTTAAATCACAGAGAGATGATTAGGAAGTACTTTGGAAACCAACCGAAAAAGAGAAGTGACGTGGACTCTTGCAGTGGTTCCCAGACTTTGGGGTTTCATGGACCAGTAATATGTCAAAAATAAGTTGCCAACTTTTATTGCCCAAATAAGACTTTCAAACAACAAGACCATGTCTTACTATCCACGATCATCAGGGTCTTCATAAAAGGAGCAACACGACTAACAAAAAAGCAGGAAGAGTGTAATCTTGGAATAAAGGACTATTCTTCCCAAGAAATAATGGCTGGTAGCCTTAAACAACAAAGTGGGAGAAAGAGAGAGAGAGCAGACACAGTCGGGGGCTCCCAAGGTCATCCCAGATCTCCTTGGATTCCTGATTCGTTCTTTACCACCCCCAGCCCTCCTGTGCTTTGCTTCCAATAGCTTCCGCCAGCAGCCCTCTTCGGAGGATGGCCCTTGGGCTTCTAGGGTCTCTTTGGGTTCATGTACAGAAAACTAGACGTGCCTGTACATGCCTGACTGGTGCTGGAGTGTGAAAGCCAGCTCCCTTCCTCAGAGGTGGACAACGCAGGGGTGATTTAGGTATGCTTAGGCTAAGGTGGGGCTCCCCCACTGCTGGCTTCCCCCCGACCCTGTCCTGCTTCCCCTGCTCCTTTCCTGCTTTCTCCTGAGAGCCAGTCCTTAATATTTCACTTGCACATAAACCCTCATCTCAGGGTAGCTTCCGGGGAACTTGACCAAAGACACTTGGGTAAACATTTCTTCCCAGATCCATGTCAGTGTGTTCACGGCATTGAGGGAAACCAGAGACTAGACTTGGATGAGAGGGCCCAGGTTCAAGTCCAAGCTTCAGCAGCAACCAGATGCTTGGTTTTGGCCAAGTCCCCCAACCCTCAGTTTTCCTGTTCCACCCATGCTACGTGATGGCTGGGGGGAGGATGTGGAATGACGGTGAAGTTGGGACCAAGTCCACAAATCCAGGTAAGAAACAAAATAGTTTCTTTATCTCCTAGAGCTGATCCAATCTTTCTTCTAAGCCTCTGTCCCACTGTCTAAGGGGGACAACATGAAGTTCCAGCCTAGTCCACAAAGTCTCATCCAATAATTTAACCAGGCTCTCTAGATAAATCAATCTTTATCAGGCAAATGCTATTCTTTCAGATGTCCTATTCCTCTCTGAGGGGATGGAGTCCAGGAGAACAGAAGTAGGGTGTGTTACCTCCTAGTGGCAAGAGAAGGGAGGACCCCAGAGCTGATCATCGAGGCCTCACACCTGTCTGCCTGCTGCCTGGTCGCTTAGCCCATGGCCCCTGGCTGCGGGGCGCCCAGCTGGCACTGGGTGCTGATCTAGGGCTCCGGAATTGGCAGTGACTGCCCTTGCTCAGCCAGCACATAACCCACATCTCTGCTGTGGATACACCCCCAAGTATCTCGCTGGTAGCAGCATCCCCTTAAGTTTGGTTGGGACTTCCATTTGATGGCCACCCTGGATGGCACTCCGTGCAGGTCACTATGTCCCTGTGGTGATGAGTCCCTCTGGCAGGTTCCCCAGCCACACTCTCAGTCCCCATGTGCACCAACAGACCTTGCAGACCATTCAGATCTCAGCAACGCCACACAAAAGCAGAGCAATGCTAGCATGATCTCCCTCCCTGCCCAGCCACACTGTCGTCCCTTTACAGTGACTACAAGGTATGTGCTGCAAGGGAGTGTCCTCCCAGAATCCCAAATAGGAACAGGGGTAAATGTTCTCCTCTTCGGGCTTTCCCCTCATCATATCCAAAATGTCTCACCCTCTGGGGTTTTTCTCCAAATAGGAAGGATCAGGACTCATGGTTGATGCCTCTGGTACCTCTGTCTTTCTCCTCCCCACAATACCCTGAGGACCAGAAGGAGGAGCTTTTTTTTTTTTTTCCTTCTTCCAGTTTAGCAGGGTTTAGTCCTGTTATATCAGGGACCACCACATGCAGTCAAACAGAATGTGGACAACGAGCAGGATTTGAAATCCAGCCTGCCCTCTGCTCACTCAGCAGGAGCCCTGGCCCTGGGCTGTGTCTCCTGAGAGCAAGAAGGTCCTTGTTCTAGTTTGCACAAGAGCCACGTAAGGGCTAGCAGCAGCTCCAGCCACATCCATCTCTTCTGAGGTCATTACCCATCCCTTCCCTGGAGCTACCATGGCTGTCAGAGGACGCAGTTTACAGGGGAGAAAAATGACATACATATTGTTTAATATTTTCAAGTATGACCCACATACCAGATGCCGGCGCACTTTGAGACCAAAGGGGTTTGGGGAGTCAGTTAATCAACAAGTAGCTGTTGTGTTTTGCCATGAAGCAGCACTGAGCCAAGACTGGGGTGAGGCAGGGGGATGTTAGGGAACAGGGAGAGACAGTAGGCAGTTAGGCAGCAGCCAGAGGATTCCAGGGCAGGCCAGCGTCTACGGGAGGGGTGACGCAGTCTGAGTGCTCTTCTCAGAAATCTTTATCAGTCTGGGGCTTTTCTCGATGCTATCTTTATTCCATCCTTTATTTTAAAAAATTGAAGACAAACTCAGCTCCCTGAGGTGGCTACTCTTCATATATGTACCTAGACCAGAAGCTTCCTGGACCTCTTCGTGAGGGAAGCAAACTCTTCCACAGACTTCAACTTGATTTGTTTTTTCTGGTCAGAAAAAACAAAACCTCAAATCTGATTATTAAGGTAAAATTTTAAGTGGGAAAAACAATGCTGAGCAACTGTGAGTTAAATCCCACCTCCTCAATGTGACCCTTAGTTTGTCCCCTTCACCATCTCATGAGACATGGGGGTGTCTGTAGAAACCTCATTTGGCCAGCGTTCACAGCACAGACATCTGAGCTGTTGTGGCCACGGCTCTTTATTTCCTCTCAGGTACATTCCTCGGCTGTCAAGGGTCGTGCATTTAAGTGTCTCCCTTATACACTTATTGTTGCCCAAAGGTAATTTGTGTCAATCAGAGCAATCAGTTCACTGAGAGGTGAGTCTGTAACCTCCAAGATCTCACAGACCAAGTAAAGGTCAGGTCATGTATTTGAACAAGCTGTCAATTTAGGAGATTCACAGAAACTGATGAATGATTTGTTCTTTAGTGAATGAAGGTCCATATCTACCTTATTTCTATATATAAATGTATTTATAAACCTATGTAGTATCTATAAATACTACAGATTGTTTCTCATGAGGCAAGAGAGTGAAAAAGAGAGAAAGAAGAGAGAATAAAGACTGTTTTACTAATAAGGATGCTAAAAAGGTGTATTTATGGCCCTTGTCAGATGTTTTGGGGTCTTTTTTCTTTTTCTGTATTTATCAGAATAGAAGCACAACAGAAAAATAATGCACTACATAAATTCTAGTTTTATTAGCATAAAAATGAAAAGTAATCACAGGAAATGATTACAGTATAAGTATGCTTATAAATTCAATATTTTTTAAAAGATGCAGTGCATGATTTCTAGTGGAAAAAATAGATGTTTATTTCATAGCTGAAAATGGACTTTTTTAGTATAAAAAAGGAAAAATTATCCAGGATGCTTAATGTGAGTTAATAAAATTACAATTAGCCTGAACAACTCTTCCAACTGTTTTGAAGCACTCACCGACATTTATCAGAGATGCCAAGCCTGGTTGGTGGGCTATAACATGAGAATAGTAATATTTGTATTTGCCCCTGCCCATCCCACAGAGTTGGTCTTAGAAATAAAATGAGGCAGTAGTATGCACAATAGAGGTCCCAGCCTGCACCAGCACAGGGCTTTTCCCATTCTATCACAGCCTCTGGTTGTATGTAAGATGAAGGGTCCAAGTGTCTTGGGTCATTGAAAAGGATGAGCATACACACAAGAGAATTTGGATGGAGCTTGGCAAAGTCTCAGAGATGTGCCAGCTTTCTTCCAATGGGCAATCGAAGGTCACTGTGCAGAAAACTGTGGGTGAAAGAAACATACCCACACCCCAACGTTCAGAGCAGCATAATTGACAATAGTCCAGATATGGAAACGACCTAAGCATTCATCAACAGATGAATGGATAAAATGGATGTGAGATATATATATATATGCATGTATGTATTATATATATGTATGTATATATAATATACACATACACATACATACACACACACACATACATTACTCAGCCATAAAAAAAAGGATGAAATTCTGCCATTTGCAACAACATGGATGGACCTGGAGGATATCATACTTAGTGAAATAAGTCAGAAAAAGAAAGACAAATATTCTATTATCACTTACATGTGAAATCTAAAAAATAAAACAAGTGAGTAAATATAACAAAACAGAAACACACTCACAGAAATAGAGAACAAACTAGTGGTTACCAGTGGAGAGAGGGAAGGGGAGAGGGGCAGGAGAGAGGTAGGGGATTAGCAGATACAAACTACTATGTGTAAAATAGATAAGCAACAAGGATATACTGTACAGCACAGGACAATGTAGCCATTATTTTGTAATAAATTTAAATGGAGTCTAATATATAAAAATATTGAATCACTATGTTGTACACCTGAAACTAAAATAATATTGTAAATCAACTATACTTCAATTGAAAAAAGAAAAAGAAAAAAAGAAACATACCCTGGGGTCTTGAAGCAACAGCTAACATGGCTCCTACCCCTGGTGCGGTGCTACCTCTGAGTGACAGTGAGAGAAAATACAGACCAGCATTTTAAGATTTCATCTTGAAAAAGACTTACATTTTTGTCCTCTCAACTTCTTTTTCTCCTCTACTTTGCAAATAGCCTTCTTTCTTTGCCACTCCAGTTTCCAGGTTCTGTAAGGGCAGAATCAGGTAAATTAACAGGAGAAAAATAGGACCAGAAATGTATGAAGAAGTGGGGTGGAGACCAGGGCCGGGGGGCTGAGACTTGGATAAGAGAGCTGGTGAGAGGGTGAGGAAGAAGAGTTAAAAGAATGAGAAGCTCCTCATCTCTTGGTGTTTGAGAACACTGGAGAGGAAAAGAGACCTCAGAAAGGTTTCCAAAGGTTGTGAACTGGATCATAAAGTAACACCATTCAATAACCAGAAGATAAAAGGTCTTTCAAAAACATGATTAAAGATGGGAATGGCTCTTTAATTACCTTTGGATGCTAGACTGTGGGGTTTCTTTGGATGATACATTAAGTAACATTGGACCATGGGATGCTTGTGGTTTTTATTCAGTCACTCTGGCCATAACATCTTTTGATGGCATATATATTGAATGCTAATATATCACTGACAAATCTCAAGTGAGAAATCTAGTGAGAGTTCAGTAATGAAATCTACCTCATGTGCCACAAAAATTCCTGAAACAACTAGAAACTCTTTCAGATCCCCACAGAGATACAGAAAGCAAAAGATTCTGTTTCACATGAAAGCAGGGTTTCACAGGATGCAATACGGTCCAGTAGAAATTAATATATGAGTCATGTGCCTAATCATCTATTTCCAGTTACATACAACCGCAGATAGTTTTTCCTTTGGTGAAGTCACCCTCTCTGACTCTTTATAACTCTCCCAAGGATGTAGTAAGAAAATAAATCAGATTATCATTTGTATCTGTATCATTTGTGTCAAACTGAACATTTCAACAAAATGAGCAATAGTATCACAAGGCTGTTATATTAGTCAGGATTGTGGGCACTTCGTGGTCCAGTGAAGATGACATGTAAAATTAACCATCATAGCTGGGCATATAAAATTATAAATAAAACGATATTTTCATTTGATGGAATGTAGTATGAGATGTGTCTCTGCCTATTTGCCTGAGAGCCTGTTTGCCTGAGAACCAGTCAGGAATTCATCTTCTTGGGCAAGGGCACGCCTGACATTGAGGGATTCCTCTCACAGATGTTTTCCTGCTTTCGGCATCTCTCCTGAAGAGCCAGCCTTCCCGTGAGCTGAAGTGAAAGGACAGCAGACGCAGACTCAGTAGCAGGATGAGAGCCGGGCGGCAGGGAGCCTGGAAAGACCCTAAGGGGCTCCTTCAGATGCCCTCAGAGGCTTCCACCTGATGTCTTCCTAGAGCACGTCCGCAGAAACCACTCCTTCGGGCACGGAACTCCCCAGACCTCTCACCTCCGCACCAGAGGTTCAAGAGCTGGGCGATCTTTTTTGGACACACAGCTAAGGGTACGAAGAGGTTGCTGAAGAGAAAAAACAAAGGGAGCTCACGGCTGGTTGTTGCCTGGGCTCACAGGTCAGCCCTAGAAAGTCGATGTCTCTGCTTCGCTTTGTCTTTCACAGTTCATTTCATTTTGCCATCAGAAATACATTTCAGTTTAAAACCGTATCTGAGCTGCACCCTCCTCTTATATTAGAGTGGACCAACTCTTCGCAAGGTGTAATCAGGCAGTGGTGTGCCTTGTATCCAGAGGAGGAATCCTTTGTGAATATCATTCTGGAGGAAGGGTTTCTTTATGATAATGACTTACAAGTAACCCATTACCTTCTCACCAGCCAAAAACATGTGCTTTTCCAGGGCACATCTACATGCCAGTAAGTAAATATGGAAGGAAGAACTGACTGCTTTACAAGGAAACATGCATTCTTTTCTCTTGTTGGAAACCAGTTACACAAGCTAGATTCAAGTTAGATTCCTCAATAGCTGTGTTCTTATTTGATTCATTCTCATAAGAAAAGAGATTCTGGCAGCCTAACTGGTTGCTCAGTCCTCCAGCTGGAGCTAATTTCTTTTCTTTTTCCATAGCATTCATCTACACATCTCTGCTGAGTTACGGGCCTTGTGGGATAATTACTGAAGTAAATAGCTACCCTTTCCTAAGGTAAGCTCTTTAGTCTTTGTGTAACTCAGCATTACTCCTTGCACAGCACTCAACACGGTCCGTTGCTTTTGGTAAGTTCTTCGTAAATATAAACAGTAAAATGAGGATGTGTATTTGCCATGCAAAAGCCACCTAATGCTTACTAAGTAGCCACTAAGTAACCAGCACTGTGCGATCTAACTGAAAGGACATGATCTCCAACAAGGAGGGATTTATTTACACCTTGGTGAAATGAGAATTCCTTACACCCAGGACAACCAGGCATTTTGTACTGAGGCCATTAGTGAAGTACCTTCTGCTTCAGTTAATAGTTTCTGTAGCTTAGTGCAAAGACAAATACTAGCAATTGTTCAACATAAGGGATACAATATTATATAATCATGGTTTCTATAACTATCACTGCAGTGCATTGAGAAATACTGATTTATATATAGGCAAGTAAGATAGTAAATATAACTTAACTAGCAAGATACTTCTACTTAAAAAAAAAACTGTATCTGTTAAGAATGAGGATTTTAAGCTGATCGTAAAATTCATTTGTAAGAAAAACAAGCAAGAATAACAAGGGAAAACCTTTTTAAAAGAACCCATTGCAGGGGAGCTATAGTTTAATCAGTTATTAAAATATGTTATCAAGACTCTAAAATTGTGTGGTATTGGCACATGTAGAGCGAGAAAGACCAATGAAAAGGAACAGAAAATTCAGAAATAGACTCAATTGCGTATGAGATTATAATGTATGATAAACTTGACATCTTAAATCAATGAGGGGGAAAATGTATGTTTTAGTTAATGGTTAGGAATAATTGGAGAATTACAAGGAATAATGTAAAATTGGATCAGTTCCCCACACCAAGCACCAGGATAAATGGGAAGGCAACTTAAATGTAAAAAAGTAAAACTATATAATAACTAGAAGAAAACAACATGGGTGAATTTAAAATCCAGGAATGGGGAAAACTTTCTTAACTAGAACTCAAATATCCAGAAGTAGTCATGCGAAAGATTGATGTATTTGACTATATATGATAAAAATAACTTCTAAATGGCAAAAATACACCATAAGCAAAACATGAAGACAAATGACAAAGTTAGGGGAAGAATCTGATGTCACCAATAAAGGGTTAGTATCCCTACTATATTTGATGACATAAAGGAATCATTATCAAATCTTTAGGGTGATCCTGCTCTTGTGGTTATGTTTTTTAAAATTAGCCTTTATTGCTTAGAGATACTTATTGAAATATTTATGGATAAAATTATAGGCTGTCTTGGATTTGCTTCAAAATAATCAAAAGGAGGGAGGGAGGGAGAGATGAAATTAACGTGGCCATGAATTGAAAATTGTTGAAGTTGGGTGAAAAGTACAGAAAGGCTCCTTTTGCTATGATCTCTTCTTTTGTATACATTTCAAATTTTCCATCATTAAAAGATAAAATATTTTTGAAAAAAATGTTTAAAGCACATGATTACCTTAAAAAAACCCTCTTATTATAGTCATGCTCAATACATGTATGTGAACGTGAGTGGAGTAAGAATGCAGTCTTGCACATTTGACCCAATAAATCCTTGTCTATTGTATTTTTTAAACAAAGGTCATCACCTCCATCATTATGGCTGACCAGATGCTCTGAGGGACTCTCCTGCTGCAAAACAACTAAATCCTCTTGAAGACACACTGAGAATGACTGGCTTCACAAGAGACAGGGGATGTGTTCAGAGATCCTTCCCTAACGTCCCCCCAAAATCACCTGAGACTAGAAGTAGCAGCAGGAGCTGGGGCAGCTGGAAAGGGCAGGGTTACCTGAGGCTGGATGGACAATAGCATGGCTCACTGTGCCAAGAGTGAAAGGAACCTCCACTTCCGTGTGCTACTTGAGATCCTCAGGGAGGCCAAAGTGGTCCCCCACACAGAGCCCCCTGGTCACCAGCAGAAGCGAATCATATCTGGGGAAACACAGCCATGCCCGTGGCTACTCTTTGCTACAAGAGCACCTTTCAGTAGTTGCAACAGAGACTGTTAAACCCATAAAGCCTTAAATATTTGTCATCTGGCCCTTTAAGAGAAAGTTTGTCAAGCCGCTACTTTCACCCCCAGAGGAGCAGTTTCAGAGGCCTCCATTTGGCCTTCCCCACAGGCAAAAGATCCAATATGGGAATTATTGTAACTGCCAGACATAGGAATTCTAGCTATACATTCCTAGATCAAATGGCCATGGACCTAGAAATGACCATGGACCAGGTGAGCCCGTGAACCCAGGGGATCCACTCTAAGTGGACTTTGGCCAGGACATCATTTATGACCAGCCCTACTGTGCTCCACGCTAATAGGCCATGATGACACCTATCCAATGGTCCTGGGAATATGTGGGTATTGCCCTTTCCCGAGTGTACAGATTCCAGAGTAGACGGCCATAGGTCCCTGTGCAGAAGCTCTGGGGTAATCATCACCACACATACTCATCACGGTAAACCTAGTTCCTCCTCCTGGGGATCTGGCCTACTCTTCGGTTTCTGGGTTCTAGGTTTGAAAACTGGTGCAAGTTCAGAAATTAAGTAAAGGATTGTGACTTTTTATTGGGGCCACTACCTTTAGTCTTTTTTGTCATTTATCTTTGATCTTTTTTCTGACAGCACAAGCTGAGGAGTACCTCTGTCAGCTGCCAATCAATTTTGCATCTCAGAATGCCATGTTCTGTTACCCTTCTTTGTAAGTCTTTGTAGGGTGGTCTCCCTCAGCTGCCCCTCCAATCTAGCCAGTCATTACAATAATTGTGTCCATGTGGCCTCCTTTATGAGAGCCTTTTATAAGCTACCAGTGAAACCTGCTTTTTATACCTAGCTTTTCAAACTGCTCATACATTGTTTACAGCTTTTCATTATCTTTTTCTAGGGCATCAACAGTGCAGAGCAATAGCCTTTTAATCTCATTGTTCTTAAAGTTACCATTTCCCCACATACTTCTCGACTGCCTGTTATTGTCACACTAGCTAGTGTGCCACACCCCACCAGTGCACCTTCCCAAGTCACCTCTGGTGAGAATGTTAACCACTAGATTGCCACCTTTGGCCACGCACTATAATTACTCCACCTTCTCAGTGACAGGGGCCTCATTGCAATAAGGAGGTATATGATCCAAGTCCAAAATCTCATCTTATCACCCATTTTCTCCAGCCACTCCTGTCCACAGTGTCTGTCTCAGCAAGACCACAACTTTCTCAGATTGGGTTATCTCTGCAGGAAAAGTGGGGCTATGTAGGAAAGGAGCAAATAGATCTGTGGAAATTATAGCAAATTCTCCTGTTCTTGGGTGGGTGGCAGAGTCACTGTTATTTATTGTATTAGCTGATAATTTACATACATTTACATATAATCTTTTGGGTATTTCTAACAATATTTTTTCACAATAAGAAGGCAAAAATTGTTTATTAATTGTCTATATTGCATACAATTTTATGCTACCATAATTAGAAAATTACGAAAAGGCATTACTGCATTTAAAGTTTTTCTCTTAGGCTTTCAAATACTTTAAAACAATTTATGCATTATTTTGTTGTTGTTCAAAGTATATATAGTCGATTGGAATTAACTAGGAGTAGTGGTAATTATCTTTGTCACTTTTAATGTAATCTCATTCATAAATTTTGAATAGAAAAATGACTCGATTAACTTTTAATAATATAATCTGTTTAACTTAACTTTTAACCAATTTATGTTTTAAGTCTCCATTTTGAGATATATCTAGAGATTGATATATCTTTATAAGAAGTCATGATCTTTACAGGGTTCTGAGATAACTATCAATGTAATTAAGGACAGTTTCCCGGGCCAAGTTCTAATAAATTGTGCTGATTTTGCTTAAGTTTCATTTTTCCATGAACTTTGTTGCAATATTAATGTAATGATTCTCAATTCTTTGCATGATGGAGTCTTTAAATACTGATAAGACTTTGCATAGTCTAGAGTTATCAACAGATATCTTGGGTGACTGTTTTCTGTTTTTTAGGCAAGGGAGTACATGATTACATCTATGTTTTATAAAAATACAGCTTGGTGTTCTGATAATGAATGGAAATGAAGAGTGTAGGGAAGGAAGGAGAGAAGCTGTGGCGGACTCTTACCAAAGTCAAAGTGAAAAACAGTTAAGTGTCTAAATCAGATGGTGACACTGGTAGCAAAGAGAAGAACGGACCAGGAAGCTGTATGGGTATATCCTGGGGAAGCACCTGGTGACTAATCTGAAATAGAGATAAGAACAAGGACTAGTCAAAGGTGACTCAAGTTTCTAGTCAGGTGGACTGGGTGGAAATGTGCCATCAACACAGTTTGGTAATCAGTGACAAACTGACAAGTTTGGCAAGGAAAAGATCCACTTGAGTTTTACCCATATTAATTGTGACAAGTCTGTCGGCCTAGAGGAAGAGCCAACAGAGATTATCAAGCAAGTACATTTGCTAAAGGAAAACTTCATAAGATTTTTTAAATCTTTTAAGAACTTCTTTGCCATTACCTTAGTTATGCCTTTCCTATTTCCCCAGAGGAAACCAGACAGATCTCCTAGGCCTGTAGGAAAGGAGAAGAGACAGCCATTTAGACACCCTGAGCTGGAAGCAGCCCTAGGCCAGTCCTAATACCAGGTTCAGGTCCATGGTGGTCTAATATGGAACTGATTTTTTTCCATATGATTTTAGATTTTAGTCTTTTTAAAATCACAGTACAAAATATTTTCAAAATTATGAGAAGTCCAAATGTTTCTAGGTTTGTATTATACAGTTCATGCTAAAAATGAATGATCATATACCAAAAAGCACACAACCCATAATTCCAGTGGGACCACTATGGAAATCATCAATACATAACAACAGGCCTAACTATATATAGCATTATGCCAACCAGTCCTCTTATAAATGGGAGATATAAAGCATTAGCAGCAGGCCCACTTTGGGCTTTTTTTTTTTTCAGTTGAATTATCTTACCTTTAAATGTATTTGCATTGGGAGAAATGTAAAACTCCTCAAATGTAACCATACATACTTAGAAAAAGTTTTTCTTGTGATGAGAGCTTTTAAGATCTCCTCTCTTAACAACTTTCAAATATGCAATACAGTATTGTTAGCTATAGTCACTATGCTGTACATTACATTCCCAGGACGTATTTACTTTATAACTGGAATTTTTTACCTTTTGACTCTCTTTATCCATTTCACCCACTCCCCACCTCCAGCAACCACCGATCTGTTCTCAGACTGTATCTATGAGCTCAGTGCTTTTTATGTTGTGTTGTTTTATTTTGCTTTAGTTTCCACATATAAGTGAGATCATACAGTATTTGTCCCTCTCTGACTTATTTCACTTAGCGTAATGCCCTCAAAGTCCATCCGTGTTGTCACAAATTCTTTTTTTGGCTAAATCATATCCCGCTGTGTGTATATACCACACTTTCTTTATCTGTTCATTCATCAATGACATTTAGGTTATTTCCATGTGTTAGTTACTGGAAATAATGCTGCAGTCAACATGGAGGTGCATATATCTTTTCAAATGAAATTTAAAATTTTGTTTTCTTCAAATAAATATACAGAAGTATAATTGCTGGGTCATATATAGTTCTATTTTTAATTTCTCGAGAAACCTAGACATTGGAAACTTTTAAACCAGGCCTAACTCTAGAAACTCAGCCCTTACAATATGCTGACCTCATATGTTATATGCTTGGGCCCTTCCAAGGTCTTTAACTAAAGGGAATTCTTCTGAAAAAAAATTAAATTTTTGGTATGGAAGAGTTAGGGGGAACTAGAAGTTCTCAGAGGATGTACATTCTTTAGCTTTTGGACTTTAAGCCTCCAAACAACATGTTTGCCTACTTGACTTAATTCAAAAATGATCTAAGGCCTCTACGTGCTGGACACTGTGCTCAGTGTCACAGGAGAAACAAAGGTAAATAAAAACCAAGTTCTGCCTCCCAAGAAGCTCATATTTCTCTCCATCTTTGTCTACCGAACATCACTGGATGGCATACTATCCTAAAAGAAGGATTAGGTTTAGTGAAAGTACCAACAACCTAAGGTTTACTAGTTGTAGGCTAATACATAGCACAGGACTTATTTAGACCAATCCTAAGTCCCTACATTTAGCATAGTATCAAGGACAGCCTTGAATGGCAGAAGAAGGGCATGAGTGGAAAAGAGTAGCAGTTGGCAATCTCCTATTTATTTTTCCTACTTATTTTTAAGACACTTACAGTTTTATGGATCACTTATATGTTGTAGTGGACATTTAAAAAAATTTATCATCATCCCTTCCTTTAAGAATCTACCCCTTCCAGACATGATGAGATCCCAGTGGAGCTTTTAACCATGACACAGCCCAGCCTCCATTGGCCATAGGCCATCTGAGGGTGCATGACTCCTCAGATCATCCAATCATGTCCCTTAAGGCATAGTGATTGATTGGTCCAGAGGTGTGCATGTGCTCCAAGTAGAGCCAATCAGAATCTATTTTGCAAGTTGATATGTGGACAGCGGTAGAAGCAGCAATTTTTCCAATGATTTCTAACCACAGACCAAACTTGTTCACCATAAGGGAAGAGTGTGCAAGTGGAACAGAGCCAGGCAGAGATAAGCAGTGCCAAGACAGGAGACTGATGACATCATCTGAACTCGCAGATATATTTCTTAAACTTTCAATTATGCGAAGTACGAAACAAAAACACACGGACATAAGCAAAACATTTTGTCTATATCTGTTTTTTCAGGGCTTATTTGTTGATGTAACTGAAATTTTAAGAAGCAGTATGAGAAATAAAGCTGAAAGTATAAGAAGTTAGATTGAGTATCTGTTGCTTGAAACCAAGAGTCCTGACTTAAAAAGGGAGTAACATCTTTAATGTCCTTAAACCCTGTGTGGAGGTTTAGTGGGGCTGCAGCCTTAAATCTCTGAGGGTAACAAGGGGCAAAGCAGTGGGCATGGTGCAGATGCCCTGCTCTTCAATTGCTGTGCCCAGAAGAACAGCTTTCTAGGGTATGAGTTCACTGTGTCTCTCAAGTCTCATCCAAAAAGATTTGGAGCAATCTCTGCCACTCTCCTTCAGTATCAAGGATGTTGCTGGAAGCAGCATCTTGGAATTCTAAGCATCCAAGGCAGACTTCACCTCCTTATTAGCAATTTGAACGGTTTGCCATCAGGTCTTGGGACTTGACCCTTTTTCTTTGCTCTGACTCCCTGAAGATGCTGAGCAATGAATTGAGATCACTGATCTGAGATTTCTAACTCCACAAAGAGAAATATTTTAGCTCCTTCCTCTTTGTGATGAACACGTAGACTTCCGGTTATGAATAATCTGAAAATAAGCATTTCGTGGGCCCTCACGGACTGTTGTTAAACTGGTAAGTCATTAATCAATTTCAATTACTTGGCACGATAGGAGGATGAGGTCTGGAAATCATTGTCATGGCCGATAGACGGTCCACGGTGCCCTGGCCTGGAATTTGGCTACTGAAAGAAAACACATGCAAAAAGTAGCTGAGGCTTCAGCCTCACAAGCTCTGATAATTTATCGCTAAAAATAAACATGTGCTCAAGAGACAACTACTATGTAAACACTCCCAGAAAGATTTTTCAGCATCTGCATACGGAAGCTGCCATCCAATACCCAGGGAAGCTGAGGGCACAGCGCACAAAGAATGCTTTATCTTTTGGGGGAGCGAGCATCTGCCGAGCTTGAAGGAAAGACAGGACAAGGAGCCACTTCTCTTGCTCAGGCAGGGAAATGAAACATGATTCATCATTCCGTCTTAAGCAGTCGCACGTTTACTGTTCCATAACAGTGCTAAATATTGGAGTTTGCCTTTCATTAGAAACACACTGCCTTTCCTTAGCGATGGTGTTGGGCTGCAAAATACTTACTGGGAAGCAGAGACATCAACACGCCTTGTTCTCCCTAAGTGTGCCATGTCCACCATATGACCTGGCACTTGGTGGTTGCTTAACAGTTTGTATCCCCCCCCCCATTTTTCTATTAATACTGTCTACTTTAGGCAAATATGATTTGTGAAAATCAGAACCTTATAGGTTGCTAAATTAGAACACAAATACTGTAAAACTAAAGGACTCTTTACCTCAGAACAATTAATAAACTGAAAGTTTCCTCATTTGAGATGCATTTAAAATATACAATTTAAGACTTGACCTATGATCCAGCAGTCCCACTCTTGGGACTATATCCAGATGAAACTTTAATTCAAAAAGATACATGCACCCACATGTTCACAGCAGCACTGTTTACAATAGCCAAGACATGGAAGTAACCTAAATGTTCATCAACAGATGACTGGATAAAAAGCTGTGGTATACACACACACACACACACACACACACACATACACACATGAAAAGGGAATATTATACAGCCATAAAAAGAATAAATACTGCCATTTGCAGCAACCTGGATGGATCTAGAGATTGTCATACTAAGTGAAGTAAGCCAGAAAGAGAAAGAGAAATACTGTATGATATTACTTATATGTGGAATCTCAAAAAATGACACAAATGAACTTATTTACAAAACAGAAACAGTCTCATAGACAGAGAAAACAAACTATGGTTACCAGGTGGGGAAAAGGGAGTGGAGGGATAAACTGGGAGTTCGAGATTTGCAGATAATAACTACTATATATAAAATAGATATACAATAAGATCCTACTGTATAACACAGGGAACTATATTCAATATCTTGTAATGGCCTATAATGAAAAAGAATATGAAAAGGAACATATATAATTGAATCACTATGCTATACACCAGAAATTAATTCATTATAAACTGACTCAGTAAAAATAAATAAATAAATAAAATGCACAATTTACATCCCACTTTTCAGGGACACTTCGAGGATGTAAGAAACAGGGCACACATTTGTGTGTGCCATTTTGTCTCCATCAGGAGGGCTAGAGGAAGAACTGACCGAAAGAAAAGCTGTTTCGTGAAGCAGGAAGTTGAAAACTTAAAGCTTTTAACTTGAAATTAGGTTTGGGGATTATCTGAGGTCTTCAAATATTCATACAAATTGTATTCTTTGTTACCACGGGTCATAGGCGAGATTGTGCAGTGCCAGCATTGTGACAGGAAAACCCCCAGGATCATCAGTTCATGGATTTAGAATATGAAATTTTGCCACGGATCACACACGCATTGTGATGGGGAGTTGCTTTGGCTGAGCCATGTGAGACCCTGAGACCCCTGCCAAGATGAGGAGGGATGGAAGCCAGGTCAAAAGGAAAGAACTGCATGCTACTTGATATCCTGCTTTCTTGGCTTGCCTGGGAGCCAGAAAGCCTAAACCTGCCCCTCAATATAGATCAGACTTCCCGGAATAGACTAGCCTCCCAGCTGAGCCCGGTCTCCCCCAGCCCACCCCTGCCCTCTGCCAGGGTTATTCACATCTGCACTAGATGTCATAATGAAATCCTCACTCCAGGCCTAAAGTTGCATCTCTACAGGTGCCTTTCTAAATTTAGCAGATGGTTTAGTTTATTTCTCTTGTTTTGGGTTTGTTTATGATTTTGTGATCTCACATAGTTACACATAACATTATTTAAGGAAGATTGAGGTTTTTCATGGTTCCTGACTGTGTAGAGTCTAACACTCACTTTCAGCAGTTACTGAGTAATTAACATTTCTGACTACCAGCTAGCTCCTTCCCAGTCTTGCTCCCCACATCAGAATTTATGAAAAGCAATCACCTAATTCTAGTGTTCAGTAAGTTTCTGATGGACTAATGATGGACTAATGTCAGAAGCCCAGAATTTAAGAAATAATCCTGTGACTAACTCTTGAGCATTGGCTTGAGCAAGTCCTGGACCGCAGGACTCTCATGATGGTTAATTCTATGTATCAACTTGGCTGAGTCACAATGCCCAGATATGTGGTCAAACGGTATTCTTGATGCTTCTATGAGAGTGTTTTTGAAACAGTGGATTTTATATAAAGCAGATTGCCCTCTGTAGTGTAGGTGAGCCTCATCCAATCAGCTGAAGGCCTGAATAGAACAAAAAGACTGTCCTCTGGAGGAAGGCATAATTCTGCAGCAGACAGCCAGCCTTTGGACTTGAACTGCAATATGAACTCATTCTTGGGTCTCCAGACTGCTGGGACTTGCCAGTCTCTATAATTATGTGAGCCAATTCCCTAAAATCTCTCTCTCTCTCTTTATTTTTATTTTAGTTTATCAATCTACTTCTCTGGAGAACATTGACTAATACAACTCTTTTTTTGTCCATTTTAAATTATGGAATAAATTGAGTCCATTCTGCAGGCATCATGGCTGCTATGATGAGCTAAAGAAATAATATGTGCAAGAGATTTGAAATAAATAAAGCACTGATCAAATATAGGATTTATTTCAGTACACCTTGAACTTAAGAATTTCAGCAATTTCAGTTAAAATCAGCAATTTACTTAAAGATAAATACCAAAAATTTCTTTTTCTGCAAACAGCACTTGCATGGAGTTCTAACCTTCAGTCAGGTCTCTCCACCAGTGAGCTCAGATAAGTCCAACCTAAGTATGGCCCCAAGGGTCTCAGAAGAAGTGGCACTATTTCAAGGTGAATGTCAAAGTTGTTCTCCCTGGGTCATTTACCTAGTTCTTGGTAGAAAGTCCTAACTTATCTCTAACAGGTCCTCATTCTCTCCACCAGGGTACACAAGGGTTTCCAGGTGACCTCTGATTTCACGTATATTTAGCTAACCAAGACTAGATTGATGACCCAATGACCTCTTTGATCATTCATTTATAAAAAAAAAAAAAAAAAAAAAAAACCTATTCCTCCAACAAGGCTTTGTAGAAAATCTATCATCTGCCACAAACTGAGGGTCCAAAGATGATCAAGACACCACCCCGTCTAAAACAATGTCCAAGGGAGATGACTGGAGACAGTCTCAAATCCCTAAGATCGAGAATATGGAAATGCTTTCATAGCCTCCTGGCTTTTCTCCTGAATCCTATTTTTTGCTTAGAGTCACATAGAACCTATGAATATTTTCACACCACAAGTTAAGCACTTTTTCAACTGTATTTAAGCTTAATCTCTTTTATAAAGCAATCATTTTTTGTCCCTTATAAATGGGAACAATTGCTTTGTTTGCTGTGTTTGCTCCTTTTACCAGATATACAATCAGTGATGAGCAGAGGACTAATAGAATCAATGGGTCATTAGGTTCATCCATTTACCTGATAACCAGCCTTGGATCTGAAATTCAGTCTCATACTTCAGATAATTCAGTTGATGCCCCAAGTCTACATATTGACACTTTTCTGTCCTGTAGTTGACCAAGTGTGGGTTCAACTCTTGCATTCCAAGAATAGACCACAAAATACGTCTTTTTTCTCTCCTCCAAGAGCAGGGCAGGGGTGCCAGAGCCAAGCTACTCTGCTCCATGCAGGACCCTCTAATGGGCAAGCTGTGGTCCAGGGATCCCCATTAGCCTGGAGTCCCTTCTTACCAAGCCTCCTTCCTTCTCTGTCTCCTTTCACAGGTGTCAGACCTGCACTGTAGTATGACCACCCACGCTGCCTATTTCCATCCCCCTTTCCCTTTATTTTACACGTTACATCTGTTGGGCTTCAATCCTATCCTGGCATCTGCTTCCTAAAAGACTTGAACTGACACGTTTTGTGTCTGGCTTCTCTCACCTAAAATTACATATGCAAGATTCAACCATGAGCAATCTTTTTATTTAAAAAAAATCTAATTATATACCAATAAGAGTATTAAAATTATATATACATATATAAATTGTATAACTCACTCTTTCTCATCTTTAGGGTTGAATCTACTCTTGCAACTGCCAGCCTCCTCGAAACTCAGCCAAATCTCACTGAAGGTCTAACACAGCCTGAAGTGCATCTCTGCTAAGAACATGTCCCAGAATCAGCTCACAAACTACAAACAGCTCACTCATTCATGTTAACAAATATACATTAATACCTACACTGTGCCAGGAACCAGGAGGGGCACCCCTTGGCCGGTCAAATAAATTTCAAATTCAGTAGCCTGGCAGTTGAGGGCCCCACAGTGTGGTTGGTCTGCCTCTGCAGGTTTATCTTCACATACCACACACTCACCCTTGATGTTATGTTCCACCGTTCCCAGGATTCCTCCCTCATACCAGTCTCAACCTCCAGGCAAGTCTGGGCAGGGCTGGCATCCCTCCCTGTCCACAACCCCAAAGGCAGAGGCTCACTTTGATTTCAGTCCCCAGGCAGCATTTTTGATGCTGATAATGGAAAAAGGCCTTAGGAACGAATGGGGAAAGCTCTGGGCTGAGAACAGAGAGAGCAGAGTTCAAGACCCTATTCTTCTACTTATTGCCTTTGTGATTTGAACTAGTCACTTAATCTTTCTGAGCCTCATTTGTATAATAAAGAGATCAAACTAGATTGATCTAAAATCCTGTATGGCTTGATTGAAGACTCCAACCTAAATGATTAAACAGGGAAGATGACGGAGACGGTACTGGTGCTTTTGGCTGTATAATGAACCACAGCATGTACTTAATGGTTCAGTTACTTTCATTTTGTCATTTACTTCAAAATAATCTTCTGCACTGCCTTGCCCCAAATACTGGGTAACCCTGATCTCCATCTGGTACCTATTCTGTGGGCATTCAGGGACTTTCATTTCCTGTATTTGAGTCTGGAATCTTTGAGAGCCCTAATTTCATTTTGGGGGGGAATAAAATTGGCCCTGCATTCTGGAACTTAAAAAAGCTGGACACTCTATGATCCATTTGTATCATAAACATGTTCACACACAAACAGAGAAAATCCAAACAATTTCATTAATATGTAACAGCTGTTCTGCATGTCAATAACTTTGATTGTTTTAACTTGTCGATTTATACAATTCAATCTTTATATCGTTTTGCATGAGTCTAAAATTCTTAAATGTAAGAAGGCAAATATTCATAATTCCATTTTAATAATATTCTTTTGGTTTGGAATTTCTGCCACTGATCTAAAAATAGTTAAAGAAGTTCTTTTACTTTTATTTTAAATATGAATGCCTTTTGACTTGATCATCTGTCATCTGAGGCTCTTAGCTTCCCTCTGAATTGAATTCTATGCATGAATTTGTAATGCTTGAAAATAGTAGTTAAAAATGTAAACATCAACAACATACACACAACAATGCTCAAGTTAAACTGCTTACTATTAATGCATGTGATTATGTAATATTTTAAGCACTTAATAGCACTTAGAAGATTTGTCTTCATATAGCTCTAATATTCTCTGGAGTTTTCATTCCATTTTCCAAGCATATTTACTTGCTCTTTTAAAAATTGCTAGAGAAAGCCAAGATAAATATGCGACCAGGCATTTAATAAGTCTCTTTAAGTTTATTATACAACAGGGAAAGAAAGGAAACAAACATTTATTATGTGTATATGTGCTAACCCGTATGCTAAGTACTTTCATACATTTTCTCTCATTTAATTACAGATAAAAAATTGATAGTAACACAAAGGAAAAGTAATAAACTTTGAGAATTTAACAGAAGTCTGATGATTTTACTAAATTCATGAAGTTTTTTAATGCCTTATTCATGTACTTATTTATTTATTTATAATTGAAGTATAGTTAATGTGCGATATTATATTAATTTCATGTATACAACGTAGTGATTTGACACTTAAATATATTACAAAATGATCACCATAAGTCTGGTCACCATCTGTCATTACACAAAGTTGTTACAGTATTATTGACTATAGTCCTTATGCTCTAAATTACATCCCTGTTACTCATTTATTTTGTAACTAGAAGTTTGAACCTCTTAATCCCCCTCACCTATTTCTCTCCTCTCACCTTCCCTCTAGCAAATACCAGGTTGCTGTCCCTATGAGTCTGTTTCTGTCTCATTTTATTTATTCATTTGTTTCGTTTTTCAGTTTCCACATGTAAGTAAAATCATATGGTATTTGTACTTTTCTGATTTATTCCCCTTAACATAATACCCTCTAGATCCATCCATGTTGTCATAAATGACAAGATTTCATCCTTTTTATGACTGAGTAATATTCCATCATGTATGTATGTACTGCATCTGTTTTATCCATTCATCAATAGGCATTTATGTAGCTTTCATATCTTGGCTACAATAAATAATGCTGCAATGAACATAGGGATACATAAATCTTTTCAAATTAGTGTTTTTTTTTTCTTTGGGTAAGTACCCAGAAATGGAATTGCTAGATCATATAGTAGTTCTATTTTTAATTTTTTGAGGAACCTCCATACTGTTTTCCATAGTGGCTGCACCAACTAACATTCCCACCAACAGTGCACAGAGTTCCTTTTCTCTGCATCTTCCCCAACACTTATTTGTTGTTTTTTTTGATGAAAGGGATTCTGACAGGTGTGAGGTGATATCTCATTGTGGTTTTGATTTGCATTTCCTTGATGATTAGTGATGCTGAGCATCTTTTCATGTGTCTATTGGCTATCCATATGTCTTCTTTGGAAAAATGTCTATTCAGGTCCTCTGACCATTTTTAATTGAATTACTTGGTATTTTGACATTGAATTGTATCTCTTTATATATTTTTTAATATTAACCCTTTATTTAGTATATACTTTGCAAATATCTTCTCCCATTCAGTAAGCTGCTTTGTCATTTTGTTAATAGTTTCCTTTCCTGTGCAGAAGCTTTTCAATGCCTACTTTAAGTTCAAGTTGAATAATGAATATTTATTTGATCTCCCTAAAAACATCATTTCTAGTGTATAATTAAGATAAAACCTTCTGGGATTGCCTTGATAACTAAAAATGTGTTCAGGATTTTGACTCTTCTATTTCTCCTATTCTGTCATGTTAATTTAATATTAAAATTATATTTTACATAGTCTTCCCTTTGTTCAGCTTATTTTTTAGGAAATCTGAGAACAGATTTGCATTAGGTGTGATATGTTCTTGGAGCGTTGCAAAAATGTATTTCATTTGTATCTAATAGACTTCATTGACATAAAGTAAGACATTTTCAGGTTACTTCTAATTCAAGTTTTGAATTGTTAATGAGTCCGTAGTTAAAATAGCAATTAAAAAATAATAGCACTTAACTAGACCCATTTGTACCTTTAAAGTGTATTGAAATTGTCCAAGCATGTTATCATAAAGCAGAAATTATTGGTGGGGCAAAAGCTCTTTGATCCTGATTGGCAATGAATGGTCACCAAGATAAAAGACCTTAAAATATCCATCCTTGTAAGAAAAAACAAAACAAATCCTGTGCCTTCTAGGAGCAATTTGTAGAAGGAGTAGTATAAGAAGGCATTCTTTATGCATAAATAGAAAAACATGGATGAAAGATAAATATTTTCAAATATTAAAATTTACAATAGCAATGTCAGTGGTATTTTTATTGATTGACTGAAAGTTAGCATTATGAGAAATTGATGCATACCATTGTAGTTCACTAAAGTGGAAATTTAATAAATGAGACTCAACTGACTCAAGAGTTATGTTATTAACAACAGTTATTGACATTTGGGAGCAAAGAACCATCACGTTAGTTTCTCATTAGATTTTTGCAACAGCCCAGTAAGTTCTCTATAATCAGCATCACCATTCCCTTTTTACAGCTGGTATTGATGTTAGACTAGGGCCAAGATAAGAATGGTCAGTAACTGATTTTGAGTTCCCTGCTGGCCCCATTTTCCAAGAGGTTTAATTGAGGACATCAGAAGTACATGACTATTTAACTTTGTTATATTACACCTACATTCAACTCCTGTTAGCTTAGCCAAACTCAAGAGATTGTATAGATTACAGGCCAGTACTTTTCAACTTTAACCCACATAAAAATCACCTAAAGGGCTTGTTAAAACACAGACTTTCAGGTCTGAACCTCAAAGATTCTGATTCAGTAGGTCTAGGAAGGACCTGAGAATCTGCATTTTAACAAGTGCTCAGCTGATGCTCCTGCTGCCAGTCCATGGTCCACTCTTTGAGTTACAGTGTTATATGCTACTGGCTTTATTTAATCTAGTGCCTAATAAAGGAATAGATTGCTAGAGCCACAAGGAGATAGCCAACAGGTCTGCAATAATAGCTTTAATGCTAACAGGGCCATTTGGCATGGCTGTGAGCTGCACAACTCTAGAGAGTGCTACTTACACAGCTTAAACCTGCACAGCTGTCAGTTTCATCTTTAAGTACTAAATGTGTATGCTCTAGAAGGAGGAGTGGGAATGGAAGAGGCAGAGAAAGGAAAGAAACAGTATCATTTCGACCATTGGGTGTTTGGGATTCCCCAGATCCAGAAATATTATCACAACCAGTCTACTTAGGCTGATTTAGGGTCAGAAATCATATCTAAGGAGAAAATCTTAAATCAGCTTTGGAAGCCAGATGCTATAGATTAAACGTTTGCGTCCGCCACAAATTCACATGTTGAAACCTAATTCCCAATGTGATGGTATTAGGAAGCGGGGCTTTGGGGAGATGCTTAGGTCATGAGGGTGGAGCTCTCATGAATGGGATTAGTGCCCTTACAAGAAGTGATTGAGAGCTTCTCAGCCTCTTCTGCTATGTGAACACACCAAAAAGATAGCCATCTGTGAACCAGGAAGCAGGCTCTCATCAGACATCAAATCTGCTGACACCTTGATCTTAGACTTCCAGCCCCAAAGCTGCAAGAAACAAGTTTCTGTTATTTATAAGCCACTCAGTGTATGGCAGTCTGTTCAGAGGCCCAAAAGGAATAAGACACCAAGAATCTGGGGAGTTTTGAAGTTCATGTGGTACTAGTTGAGGTCCAGAAGACAAAAGCCATCACAAAATTGGGAAGAAGATCATCCAGCCCATTTTTCCCCAGGCTACCCAGTGACTTTGGTGGCATGGGGACACCGGAAGCATTAGGAGACAGTATCAAGATACCATCAGCAAGGACACCAGCAGCAGAGGCAGTGAAAACCTGCCTCCTCCAAGTGGCTGGCAAACAGCTGTCTCCCTCACAAACCTCACAAAGGCAGGATCAGAAGAACTGAGCAACTGTGAGATACCACCTAGTGACTCCCAGCGAGGGGCAGGGTGGGGGGAACTCAGGGCGATTCCACTGGGGGATGGGGCTGAGATCTGGGAGCAGTGCAGGTGGGGAATAAAAACCCTGCTGAATGTTACTAATAAATGCAACTCCTTTCATGCTCACAGGCTGGTGAGTTCCAAGGAGATTCAAAGGAAAAAAATTTTAAATTACAGCTATCATAAGAACACAGATTGCAAGCATTCCCTTTTATAATGGGAATAACTTTATTATTTTACTGTTAGTCACACATCATGAGTAATTCACATTTCTAATTGATCTCTGCTGCTTGTAAACCACCACTTCAACTACCACTTCAGTTTGCTACCAGTTTGACAACTGATACAAACCCATAGCTCTGCAAGTGTGGAAGTGTCAGAAGAGCAGGTTTTGCTGAGGTCAAATTCACTGAGTTGTAGAGACCGTCTTCTCTTCCTCCTCCTCCCAGCATTCCTTGCTTGATCCATAAAGTCCACCTCTTGGAAAGAAATGGGAAGAGAGTGTCTGTCTTCGTTTCACCTCAAAGAAGAGGAGTGATGTATCTAACTAATGAATTTGGGGAAAGGAACTGAATTGTTCCTAGCTTAGTTCTTTCTGGTTTGGATGTGGTGAGTTCTCAGGGAAAAAATTATCCTCTTTTGTCATGGAGGGGTTTGCCCTCCATGAAGGAGAATCTTAAACTTGTGTGGGAGATGAGCAGGTAGTCTAGTTCAAAATCATTTAGCTGCTGTTTCAAACCACATTCTCCCATCAGGGTCCCAAAACAAAAAAAACAGGTGGCACACTCAAATTAGGATAATTTGACGAGGGTATATTTACAAATGGGCAACTGACAAAGATGGGAGCAGAGTGTAGGAAAAGCATGAGGGATTGTGCCAGGACAGAGCTCCCCATGTCAGTGGCCACCATCCAGTCTGTTGAGGGCCTGAACAGGACAGTAAGACCAAAGAAGGCTGAATTTGCCTGGCTGCATGAGCTGAACTGCCATCTTCTCTTGCCCTTGGTGTTCCTGGTTTCCAGGCCTTCAGACACAGACTGGAATCTACACCAGCTCTCGGGCCTTAAAACTACATTGGCTTTCCTGGTTCTCCAGCTTGTGGGACTGTTCAGCCTCCATAATCATGTGAGCCCATACCTTATAATAAATCCTCCCTGCCCTCCTGTCCCTTCCTCCCCAGTCTATTGGTTATGTTTCTCTGGAGAATTGTGACAAGTACAGATATGCTATGGGAGCCCCACCCACATTATCTTGCCATTTTGGCACTGCCCATTGCAATGCGTGCTACTCAATGGTTTCTAACTTTAAGCACTTACAACTCTTTGCCTGATAGATTTCTCAGACCAATAGAATCTACTTGACTGCATACCAAGTAGCTGAAAGTGCCAGACAGATAATGGGTTCTGAGAGCAGCCCTCAATCAATAAGTACTAGGAGTTGAAGGACAACTATCTCAGCCCCTTGCTTCTCAGGAAAAATTCCAAGGCATCTTCTACACTATCTCCCAGAGTTCACCAGTAGGACCAAGTCCTAGCTGTCCACAGTGGCAGTATGCTTGATACCACTCTTTATTAGGCTTCTTGCCCTTCCTTGTCTCACTGTCCCATTGTCTTACCTGTACTTACTTCTAAGGATTACCTCCCAAATAAAAACTATTTTACTCAAGTCCTTGATTCAGATCTTCTTTGGGTGCACCCAAACTACACCAGTAGTACATACAGGGGGAAAGAATCAATAAATAACTGCCTATAACAGTCTAAGCATATTATTTAGAAACATAGAAGATAGCACCAGAAGAAATAAGTAAAATAATTGAAAGTGATTACTCTGGGGAGGGGATTTGGGAAAGGGCTGGGGAAACAGGTGGGCAAGAAACAGCTGGTGTTCGTTAAAACTTTGTAATATTGTTTGACTATTTGATACACATACATGTATTTCTTTTATGAAAATGAAAGATACTATTAAAATATGCTTTTGACTTTCTTGAAGAATAGAGCAGCAGAGGAGTAAAAGAAAAATATAGAAATACAGACCGATTAAGCTGGAGGAAGAAAGACATTTCCTTGGGAGAAGTGGGATCTTGTAGTCAGGCCAGAAAGCTATGAAGAGAAAAATAATATACTGGAGGCTAGACTTAACCTGTAAAGCATGGAAAGTCTAATTTGTTATAAACATGAGAGTATAAAACAGGATGATGTCTTAGGCATCGCTAGCTGTTGATGGCGAATGGAACTCAAAAGAAATGTGAAAGAAAAAGATTCAAGATTTTAGGAAGCAAACAAGAATGTCATCTCCTGAGAGAATTCAGATGCAAGAAGTACTGAGTGGTACTCTCTTATAGACACAGGTAGGATGCCCATAAAAATACAAACTGGGAAGTACCCTCTTGGAGAATGAAATGGCTCTACTAAGTGGTGACAGAAAACTTGGACAGCTTTGAGAGAAAATGAGTGAGAAAATCAACATAGAATATGAAAAACATTGTTAGATGAATTTCATGGTGATCCAGTTATTGTAGCAAGAATGCAGGAGCTGCCTGTCCTATGAGAGAATACGCTCCAAAAATTTACAGAATTAAGAGGTTCTGTTTCTAGAAATGGCTAAATAAGCTCCTATCAGACCACAGATAATTATAAACTCCAGGAAAAAATGTAATAACACAACAATCTGAAGGCTTAGAGTGTGAATAAAAGAAGATAGATTTTGGAAGGGAGAAGATGCTCAGAAAAAGAGAATGCAGTAAGGTAAATTTCCCATTTTTATGGCTTTTAGCTGAGGGATAAGCTGCAGTTGCACCATGCAAAGCAACTAGAACTCTGATAGAAAACTCAAAGTTATTCTGTCCTAAAGAACTAGAAGACAGAGTGCAGGGAAATACAGCTGCAAGAAAATGAGAAGATTATCCTGGAAAGTATTTAGATAGATGGAGTTAATACTCTACACAAATCTCTGTCAGACCCCTCATGTCTAGATAACAATAAAAGAACTGAACTGAGATATGAACTGCCACCTAAGAAACAGAGTTTGAAGTTTGCATCTAGCCAAGTCCCAAATGAGAAAAAAGAAGAAAAGTCAACACTCTGCAGAAGAGTTTAATATAATCCAGTCTCTACAACATGATACTCACAATGTCTAGGATACAGTCCAGTACAGCCAACATATAATAACCAAGAAATTATGACCCAGTCTCAAGAGAAACAACAATCAATACAGACCAAGCCCAAAATGATTCAGATATTAGAATTAGGAGACAACAGTTTTAAAGCAGCTATTAAAATATGGCCAATGAGGTAGAAGAAAATATGCTCAAAATGAATGAAAAGATGGGAAATCTCATCAGAAAACTAGAAGCTATAAAAGAATTAAATGGAAATTCAAAACTGAAAGCTAAAATACCTGAAATAAAAAAATTCACTGGATAGAGCACAATGCAGATGACAGAGGAAGAAATGTCAGTGAACCTGAAGGCAGATCAAAAGAATTACCCAGTCTAAAAACAGACAGCAAGACAACAAGGAAAGAAGACGGGAAGGAAGGAAGGAAACAAGGAAACAAGGAAAGAAGGGGAAAATTAAAGGACAGAAACTCAGGGTCTGCAAGACAATATCAAAATGTCTAATGTTAAAATTGGAGTCCCAGGAGAAGCATAAAGTGAAAGAAAGGAGCAGAAAAGAATATTTGAAGAAATCATGGTCATAATTTTTCCATAGTTCATAAAACTCGTAAATTTACAGATTGAAGAAGCTCAGCAAAACTCAAGTGGAATAAATATGGGGAAAACCAGACCCAGCACGTGACAACCAAACTGTAAAAAACAAAACATTTTTAAAAGTCTTGGGGGAGGGTATAGCTCAGTGGTAGAATGCATGCTTAGCATGCACGAGGTCCTGGATTCAATCCCCAGTACCTTCATTAAATAAATAAACCCAATTACCTCCCTGCCTCAAAAAAAAAAAAAAAAAAAAGACAAAACAAAACAAAACAAAAAAACCTAAAAATAAAAGACTAGAAAGCAGCCTGAGGTAAATACCACATTTCCTCTAGGTTATTGTTAACTTTGTGTTGAAGCAATGGAGGGCAGAATACAGTGGAGAGACATATTTAGGGTACTGAAACAATTATATCCAGTGAAAATATCCTTCAGGAATAAAGATGAAATCAAAACATTTTTCAGATTTACGAAAAAGAAGCTAAAAGGATTCATCATCAGAAGTCCACTACAAGAAATACCAAGGACATTCTTCAGGCTGAAGGAAATGATACTAGATGGAAACTGGGATCCTCAGGAAGGAATAAAGAACATTGGAAACAGCAAATAGCTGGGTAATTATAAAAACCTCTTTTTTCTTTAACCTTTAAGAATGCATACAGCTTAGAGCAAAAATTATAACATTATCTTGTGAGATTTATAATATATAGAGATGCAATAAATAGGCCCATTATAGCATAAAGGAAAAAGGGGGTAAAGGTTGCAACCTCTACAGTTGCAAGGTTTCTACATTTTATGTAAAATGGTAAAGAATAAGAGGACCATAAAAAGTTAAGAATAGATACTATAATTCCTAGGACAATTAGTTAAAACATAAAATGCAAAGAAGTATAGCTCAACAGCCAATAGATAGATTAAAATGAAATTCTAAAATATATGCAATGGATCCAAAAGAAGGCATAAAAGGAGAAATAGAGGAACAAATGAACAGCAAGAACAAACATAAAATGAATAACAACATGGTAGGCATAAATCCAACCACACTAACATGAGCAATTCAGTAGTGAAAAGAGTCTTTTCAACAAAAGACACTGGAATAACTGGTTTATCCATATGGAGAAAAAAATCTGACTCCTAGCTCACATTGTACACAATTATTAATTTGCAGTGGATTAGAGGTGTAAATATATAAGATAAAATCATAATGTTATCAGAAGAGAACCTATGAAAATAGTTTCATGATTTGGAGATAGGCAACGTTTTCTTAGAAAGGATGCAAAAGCAACCACTGCTTTGGAAAAATGATAAATTAGATTTTACCAAAAACAAAAACTTCTACTCATCAAAAGACACTGTTAAGAGAAAGAATAGATAAGTCACAAACTAGGAGAAAACTGAGATTTATTCAGAAGGGGACTATCTCTAAGGGTGTAATTAGGACATAGAGGAACAAAAAGAGGTAGTGTCAGATCAGAGCTGGTAACAGCAGAGGGCAAGGAACAGTTACCAGAAACCAGGAAAAGAATCATGTAGAAAAGATCACCTTGAGAGGAGCTGTATCTTCAGAATGCAGAGCACTGACCTTTGGTCAAGGGACACAGCCAGCCTGAGGCAGTCCCATAGGAATGGAGCCAGGGGCATAAATAGTCCAATATTACTCCCTTCCATCTCTTCCATCTTTTACAATGGCTCCGTCTTGACTGAATCCAACCAGAAGCCAAGGACAGGAAAGTTGGTTGATAGAGTCAGATGAGACACTCCAGGGCCCTACCTACATCACCTTTGCATTTACATCCCCGTGTGATTTTTGTCAAATTTGTGTTTTAACACTTTCATTATATGACTACATAGGAATTGCCAACAAGACCTTTCCAGAAGTTCCTACAGACTCATGGTCAGATCCCTGCCAACTCTCAGCTCCCTGGCTCCTTCAGCTCTTGCACAGGACCCATCACAAGTTTTGAGATTCCAGAAAGCACACTGTCTAGCAAAGCCTATGCGTGGTGCCCAACAGACTCCCTCCTGCGAAAGCTTGGAGTGACTTCCACTCCCAGAGCCTACCGCTGAAGATTTCCTTACCCCTCGTTGATTGCCATGCTTTTTACCACATCATCTTATCTGTGCCAGAGTGGAGTGGACCAGGCAGCCAGTAATGTTTGAGAGATTTTGGAATTGTAACTAACTGGCTGACCTGACCTAAGATTTGACTTTGACACAAAATAGAAGAGAATCAGGTAACTAGTAGCATTTGGAGCAGAAAGCAGGTAAAGCACCAACCTAGTAGAGCACCAGAATAGGGTTAGATATTAATTTCTGAGGCGTTTTAAAAAATTAAATTTGCTAAAGCTCAACTATTTCTTGAACCAGTTTTCAGTTTTTCAGGAGACGTACTGAGGTGTTCTGCTATATCCTAATAAACCTGAGGAAAGCTGAACAGATCTTAGTTCCTTGCAACCTTAAAATACCCAACTGTAGCTTTCCTTTAGTTAAGCAACAGGCATTAAAGAAAAAGGAAATACACTGCTTCACACGATTGAACAGTCTTGAAGTAATCAAGTGAAGTTTGACCTAGCCTCTCAATTCCATCTCCAAGAAGCTTTCTCATTGAATATCCCTTCTGCCATCTACAGTGTTGGCTTCATTTCCAAGTTTCAAACAGAAGCTTTTCTCTCATGGTGGCAGCAATTTCAGCCCTTACAATTTTACAATCCAGGGCTTGGAGAAATAGAGAAGAAACTTCTGATACTTTCTGCACAAGTCCTGAGATTCATTCTCATTGAAATAACTCATGTCCTAGTCCCATCTGTGGTCCAATCTCAAGGGCCAGCGGCATCGAGAGAGCTAATTTATCCATGTTCCACACCTGAAGTTAGAGGTGGATTCAGTTTTTGTGGAACTTCATGGCCTCCTAAAGATACTGGGGACTATGAAGAATGGGATAGTGGGAAGTGAATGCTTGGAAGTAACACAGTATCTACATATACCCACTACTTAGCCTAAATGTCTACCCAAAGATAGACATCTTCTACTGGCTCAGTGAGCCCTAGCATTCCTATCTTAGAAAGTCCTTTGGCTAAGCTTTGGTCCTCCACTAATGTGCAAGTATCCCTGTTAAGATAATACATTCAGACATAATCATCAGTCATGGGTAGGTTTAGATTTGAGGAAGGGAGACAGCAATTGAAAGCATGAGCCTTGGATACTAGAAAGGAGAAGAAAGTACCAGAAGGGGAACTGCAGAAGATGACTTAGGATGCTACTGATAAACCATGTCTCATTTTAAAAAGTGGATACTTTTTAGAAAATGGTCAAAAAAGAGAGGATACTTCCCAATACCCACAATAAGGTTCCTCTCAGCTGCATGAGCAGGCAAGAATGCCCGTTTGTCATCTCCAGCCCAAGAACGCTTTAGGACTTCACAGACCACTACAGGTATTTGAGTCATTTTCTGTTAAGCTCTGGTGGGCCATTCCAAAGAGGGAAGATGGGTTTGTCCCAGGACTTCTCTCTCTACTAAACTGAAATAAACAAGATTTGAAATCAGCTGTCTTCTTCCTGACTCCTAATAAAATACACAGACATAGACATACTGATAGAAGTATTCCATTCTCGCATGGGTCAAAAGCCACACAGAAAAGATGCTTCATGCAATAATCCTAGAGGCTCGCAAATGTGTCAGTTCAGAGTTATGAGCATTTTAATGAGGTATCAATTAGGCACATTTATCCCTAGTTCATACCTCCCCTGCTTCCCATTATTCCTCTCCCACCCTGAGACGCCTAGGAACAATCCGGATCAAACTTGATAAGCTGATAAGCCAATGGGACACAAGGTACAAATGTCAATTTATTCCTTTACTATAAAAATTAAAAAGTTAATGAGATACCTTGAAAATAGAATAAGTAAAAATACGTTTTTAAAAATCAGGCAAGGAGGTAGTTTGGGCTATTTACATATTATTTTTTATTACAAATTTTTAAAGTAAGGCTTCCACTGATTTACAAGGACAAACTCCTTTGTAATTTGTTGAAATTGTATATGTGTTTGAACAAATTAAACATCCATATGCAAAACAGTGAACTTCAGTTCATAGCTCTCTCTATACACAAACATTAGCTCAAAATGGATCATCAATCTAACTGTAAAATCTAAAATTATCAAATTGCTGGAAGAAAACATAGAATATTTTTGTGACCTTTGGTAAGGCAAAGATTTTTTTGAATGTGATACCAAAAGCACAATCCATAAAAGAACAAACTGAACCTCACAAAAATTAAAAATTTCTGCTCTTCAAAAGACATAGTTAAAAGAATAAACAGACATGCCACAGACTGGGGGAAATATTTGCAAATTATGTATATGATAAAGAACTTATATTCAGAATATTTAAAGAACTCTCAAAATAACACATTTTTTTAAACAGGCAAAGGAAATGAACAGATACTTTACCAAAGAAGGTACACGGATGATGGATAAGCCCATAAAAACATGCTCAACATCATTAGTCAATAAGAAAATGCAAATTAAGACCACAGTGAGAGACCACCTCACATTTTTTTAGAATGGCTAAAATTGAAACTACTGACCATACCAAATGTTACTGAGAATGTGGAGGGATTAGAGCCTCAGAGTCTGTTCATAGGAAGGTAAAACATACAAAACTTTGGGGAAAGTTTGGCAATTTCTTATAAAGTCAAATGTATCTATCATATAATAATTCCACTCTTATTTATTTACCCAAGAGAAATGAAAGCATGTGCTACACAAAGACTTTCATACAAATACTCATAGCAGCTTTATTTGAAAAAGCTAAAAATGGAAACAGCACACAGGTCTATCAATAGGGGAGAAATAAACAAGTGACAGTATATCAATGTAATAGAATACTATTCAGCAGTAAAAGGGGAAGGGCTATTGATACATGAAGCATAAGAACAATTAAAATAACTATGCTGAGTAAAATAAGACAGGCCAAAAAAATTATATGATGTATGAGTTCATTTATATAAAATTATAGAAAGTGGAAACTAGTACAGTGGCAGAAATTGGAACATAGCATAGATACCGGAGTATTGAATGTCAATTATACCTCAGTAAAATATAAAGAAATGAAATTTAAACATATGTTTGTTAAAAACACCCAGCCACATTGTCATTTGACAACATTTGCTTAATGCTCCATGCACTGAGGCTATTAAAAAAGGTATGCAATGTAACTCCTACACTCCAAAGGCTTTCAAAGTTATTGGAGAGTTCTGATTTTGGACTTGTGGACCTGGAGTTGTTTGTGGGACATAATGATACAGATTTAGGATCTTGAAGTCTAGAGCCAAGGACAGAGTTGTGAGTGGATATAGATACTGGTGTTATCACGATATACGCAGCAAATGAAATAACATGCATGGAGGAGATGATCTAAAAATATAGATGCAGGAGTGAAAAGACTGAGGACAGAACACTAGGAGTACCAACATTTAAAAGGCAGGAAAAGAAAGATGCCTCAGTGTGAAACTGGAAAGAGGCAATCCCAGAGCTTGGATGAGAGCTCAGAGTGACAGCACAGGGAAGTAGAGTGTTCACAAAAGGAGTACAGTGTCAGATGACTCAAGGAGACCAGGGAAGACAAGGAGTGGACACTGTCAACAGAATCTGGCAAATAACAAGTCTCTAATGATCTTGCTGGAGAGAAACACTTTGTGTGTCACTGCAGAGAGGAAGCCAGACACCAATACACTAATATAATTGCCTTACATTTTGTTTATTATAAAAGAGGCAGAAAAGAAGCAGTTGGACATCTGAATCATCCCTTCTCAGGTAGGATGTTACAGCATACTGGAGCGCTAAAAGATGATGTCTCTATGTCTAGTCTTTTAGCTTTTACTTCTCTGCTCTTTCTTTACCCCATATAAACGCAATCATATTCCTAAATTTGATCAGAATTAATGGCAGTCATCACGTCATTATTCTTTTTCTCCTTCACTCAAGCCTCTAGGTCTCATTTCTTTCTAGCTCCATCTCTATCCTTCAAGCTGTTAGAAGGAGTGGTCTATGTCCACCATCTCCACTTCCTCATGCTCCCTCCTCTCCTCCCCAGAAATCTGGTCCTGATATGATGGGTGGCAGGGGAAGGGTTGTACTGTCAGATCAGGGGTAGCCTAGAGAGTTTGGTCACCAGCCTGTGAGAAGCTAAATGTGGATTGATTTTCCAGACAAGAACTATACTGAAATGTCTGAACTCTTCACAACCAATGTCATTTACTCTTTAGTGTAATGACCTACCTGATCCCCTGCCCTGAGATGGCCCTTTCCTGCTCATGGCTGCAAGCACTTGACCACTATTTGTAGACCATCTGCTATCCTGCCCATGGCTTACTGGCAAAAGGGGATGCTTGGTGGAATCCTTTCACATTTGGACTTAAGTAGCTCTTTCAGAGAAGCAGGTTTTGAGTAGTGTTGCTAGTTTGGGTTCATCTTATGTCTGAGCCCTAGTAACTATGCTTTCCCCTTCTTCCCCACCATGTACTAGAATTCTTGGAACAAAATTCCCACTCTGCCTCCTATTCCTCAGCACCTGTCTTGTTAGCTGGCTCTAGAAGACAGGATGTGTTCTGTTGGTACAGAAACAGCTCTAGTCTGAGTTGAGCAGATCCTTACCTAGTTGTACTGCAGCATCTTCCACCCTTCCCCTTCTTGTCTAAGCAGTCATCACTCTGGGATCCCCTGCATCCAAATCTTTCATTCCCAGTTTGGCAGCTAGATTGGTATCTTCCAAAATTTCTTCTCTTTGTGGCCTCCTTGGCTCAGAATCATTTCTGGCTATAAGTCTTCAGTCTTAGACTTCATCTTAAAAATTATGTCTTCTTGACATTCTCCTTCAGCTGCCCTGTCAGACACTCATTCTCTTTAACAGCATTTCCAGGCTCTATCCCGAGACTGCTGATAAACAAGTTTGTTTATTTCCAGAGATTTGATGGAGCAGACTTATGCTGGCTTGATAGAGCCAACTGTTAAACAAAACAAAAATATATTAAAAATCAAAAAGATAAATATAAATATATAATGTTGTCAAATTGTTGGTAGCTTGAAATGGGCCATGGTAGGAGTATTAGTAACATGGAAATTGGCAACTGCTACCAATCAGGGATTAATTTCCCCCTGAAATGTGGTTTACTAGCACACCATGGTTTGTTTTTTCCCATAATTGCCCCCTGCACAATTGCACACACACACAGGCACACACACAGTGGATAGTTCTAATTCCAGGTTCTCATTTCTTTAGTCCAGCTTAGCCTCCAGGTGCAGATAACCCTTTCACACTCACCTATGTCTAATGATTTGACATTTGGGCTCCTAATCTAAAACATTTACATTTAACATTTAATAATGGAATATATATTTTGAAAATACATTCTGGACTTTAACTAGACTTAGCCAAAATTACTGACCACATTATTTGAGAACTACTAATGTAGTATATCTATCTGTCTTCAGAATGCATTTAATCCTATGGAGGAATCATTTGTGGGAGGAAACCTACATACTTACTATCATGTTTCAGTGGAGGGAATTCATATATAAGCACCATAGATGACTCATCACAGAATATTAACTTCTGTGAACTTCGTAGTGGAAGGAAGAGTGCCAATTAATCATTACAGGTATTTCAGAAAGTCTGGTGCAAAGTGCGTGATGGTAGAGCTGCATGAGCCAACCAAAACATCAAGCTGTTCTGCCTTTGACAACAGTTTTATAAGATCACGTTGTTACTTCATATTGATCTGGAGCTCTGTTACATATTTCTTTGATTAATAGCAATGAAAAATAAATTATTACTTATCATTGCAGTATATTAGTAAATAAAACCATTCAAAACATGGAAGAAAAAGATAATAAAAAGGATGTGGGAAGGTTGGGGACCACTAGACTGTGAATTTTTAAACATGCCGTTTTTTTTAAATTTTAAAAGAGCTAATATTTAGTTGCTATAAACATGTAGAGGTTGCTAGCTTAGTGACTAGAAACAGGCTCTGGAGACAGACTGTCTGGATTTGTATTGGAGCTTTGTCACTTACTGCTTCTGTGGTTTGGGGCAAGTTACTTAATCTTTCTCTGCCTCAATTTTCTCTCCTGTAAAGTGGAAATAAAAACACCTACCCACTAAATGATCATGTGAAACCAAAATGAAGTAGCACATAAGTAAAGTGCTTAGACTGGTGTCTGATATGTAATAAATATCTGCTCTCATGTTCATTATTAATGCTATTTCTGGAGTGCCTACAATGAGCCAGGAGCTGTGCTACATGCTTCATATTCAATCTCCTATAACCCTATGAGGTCAAAATTAAGCCCATTTGATGAGTAAGGAAACAGTGATATGATGTAACTTTTCCAAAATCTCATGGCTAGTAAGTGAAAGAGCTTGGCTCAGTGTATTTTAGGAGTTTTCATTTAAATGATAGAAAAATGTAAAACCACAGCTTGTATTGGAATCCAAGCCATTCCAATATTTAGTATCCTATTGGGAAATACTTCCTTCATAGTCAGCGGAACTCTTGCATGCTGTGGCATAAGCTATCCTTGTTCTGTCTTCAGCAGAGACAGCAAAGCTTATCAACAACCTTGTGTTTCCACTTGAAGACTGTTATTAAGTTGCCCTTCTGACTTGTGTTGTCCGGGTTTTAAAAACACATAACTCCCTTAGGCCTTCCTTGTGAACTCTATTTATTAACCATAGTATAATCTCCACAGAAGTATTTCCACTTTCTCTAACTGTAGTTTTTAACGGAGACTTTAAATCTAAAGTTCATTATTGATGTAAGTAGGGCGCAGTATCCTTTGGCTGAACTTGCTTGGCTTATGAAGTAGCTGCGAATAAGGACTCCCCTGTATTGGATTTCCTTAGTCCACCATCCCATCTACAAGCTGCTGTCCACAGTGTGCCACAATACACTTACTAAGGATTTTTTAAATTTTCAAGTGCTTATGTCATTTTGTTTCACAGGGGTCAGTCTAGATTCACGTATTTAGTTGTGCAATCGGGAGGACAGAGGGCAGTGTGGACTGGAGCGCTCTAAGAGATGGATGTTGTCATTCATTCATTCACCTTGTCTGGGTCAGGCACTGAGCTAGACGCAGGAACAAAAGACACAGGCTCTGCTCACAGGGAGTGCTTAAGTCTCATCAGGGAGATGAATGCCCAATTACCTAATTATTATGTTAGAGGAATGCACAGGTATCAACAGGACCCTGGGGAAAGAGGCGGCAAGGCAGCCTGGAATGCAGAGGTAGTAGGATCTGATTGAAAAAAATAATCCTGGGTAACTAGCCAGAGAGTCAGGGTTTGACCCCACTTTTACCATTTACTTCATTGTTATGCCCTCTGTTGTGGTTGAATTGTCCCTGCCTCCGTCACTACCATGCTAAAAAAAAAAAAAAAAAGATCTGTTGGAGTCCTAACCCCTACTACCTCAGCTGTCATCTCATTTGGAGGTAAGGTCTTGAAAATGAGTCATGAGGGAGAGACCTGATCCAATATGGTTGGTGCCCTTAAAAGGAGAAACTTGGACATGAAGACAAATGCACGTAGAGGGAGGACGATGTGAAGAGACATAGGGAGAAGTCGGCCATCTATAAGCCCAGGAGAAAGACCTGGAACAGACTCTCCCCTCACAGCCCCCAGAGGAATCAACGCGGACACCATGATTTCAGACTTCTAGTATCCAGAACTGTGAGACAATAAATTCCTGTTGTAAGCCACCCAGCCAGTCTGAGGTACTTTGTTACAGCAGTCCTAGCAAACAAATGCACCATTTCCCTGCAGACCCACATCTCAGGCTCCACTCCAGGCAAGGCCAGTCCCACAAATGGGAAGATCTGGGCAAAAACATTCAGACTACAACCAACAGGAATAATGCTTGAATTTGCCTTTGGCTCATTCCTATGCTGTGACCCAAAGGAATCTCAAGATTACTTTGAATATTGGGTTTGGGTCTACGACAAGATTCCTTTGTCCTCCCTAGGGTGGTATCCAAAAGCAGCACCGGTGGGCTTTTGTTAGAAGATAAGTAATATACAATCATATGGGGAATTTTGAAATACAAGCTATACTCACGAGGTAAAATAAAACTTTGTTAAGTAATACATGGCAGTACTTAAAATAAATGGTTAATAAACACACAAGAAGATGTTCCATCTCACTAGTAATCAGATCTGTGACAAATCTACTCTTGGTCAACAGAAAACGCTAATACACTCAGAGAAGGAAGAATGCAGGCATCCTGAATGAGTGATAGCCTGCACACCTATAACACACCGGGGCCATTTGCCTTCCTGTTGGCACAACTAAGGTTGAATGAACCTAGAATTATCTTCCTAGAATACATGGTGACATGTAACCTTAAAAAAAAAACCCACTTCTATTATGTACATACTCATTTCAGCTTCTGAGAAGGGGAAGTTTTTAATCTAAAAAAAAAATCTGAAGCAGCGAAAAGATAACCTAATATTTAGCGCCTGTGCAGACTAAGAGTTCAGCCAAAGGACATTATTTATTTTTTGTGTTTTCAACATGTTTTGCCCTCAGGCCAGCAAGGTTATCCTTTCCCTTCTCACCCCAAGTTTTCCTCTTTCTTGGACAATTTCCAAGAAGAAACCTGGTTCCAGGTCATAACAACTCAATCCTCTGCCATTGGAACTCCAAAGGAGTGACTCATGGTTTTGGATTTGCCTCAGCGAGTCTTCAAGAAGCCTTTGTTCCTCTGCCCATCCATCCCTAAACCCATCGGCTTTGGCCAACATCCACATCGGGTTTTTCTTTCAGTCTCTCTTGACTTGTGTCCTTTTACTTTTTTAAGAAATTGTAATTATAAAAATGATATACAAAGGGACAAGGAGAAGTGTACAAAGTTAAAAGTGGAAGATCCCCACCCCAAGGGTTAGCAATGTCACCAGTCTGCATATCCTTTAAGATACGTAGATTTCTGCCCTCCTTCCCCCCTTTTCAGAGCACATACCATACACATTGTTCTGATTTGCGCTTATCACTCAAAAATATATCATGAACACTCTTCCATGTCAACAGATGCATAGCTCCCTGGTTTAAGTTATTTATTATTTCACAATTCCACAGTGTCTATATACCCAATTTATTTAACCATTCCCCTATTCATAAATGGTGCGGTGGAGTCAAGTTTTTTTCTTGTACAAATAATACTATAATAGACATACATAAATATATTTTTGCACACCAAGTATTTCTGTAAAATAGACTACTTGTAGTGAGAATGCATGGTCAAGTATAGATGCATTTTTAATATTTATAGATACTGTAAATTATTTTCCAGAAATGTTTGTCAATTCATACTCCAATCTGTTGAGTATGAAAGTTTTTATTATTATTATTATTCTTAATGGAGGTACTAGGGATTGAACCCAGGACCTCATGCATGCTAAGCACGCACTCTACCACTGAGCTATACCCTTCTCTGGAAAGTTATTTTTTATACACACAAACACCTTATATTAAAACACTTCTTTGCCAATCTAATAAGCAAAAATGACCTCTTGTTCTTATTTACACTCTGATCTTTGATGAAGCTGAGTATGTTTTCATATGCTTATTAGCACATATTCCTTCATTTGAAGAATCACCTCTTCATATCCTGTGCCCATTTTCTTATTTTGCTGCTTCTCTTTTTTGTATTGATTTCTAGAAGTTATTTGTTATTTTGCATATTATAACCCTTTCCTATTGTGTTGCATATATTTTCATCCATTAGGTAATACTGTCTATGGTACCCATCACTGTATAGAAATGTTTGGTTTTTTGTTTGCTTGTCTGTTTTTCTAGTCAAATCTGT
This sequence comes from Camelus dromedarius, assembly GCF_036321535.1. Classification (NCBI taxonomy): domain Eukaryota; kingdom Metazoa; phylum Chordata; class Mammalia; order Artiodactyla; family Camelidae; genus Camelus; species Camelus dromedarius. The sequence continues at coordinate 72,163,771 of NC_087439.1, read as the reverse complement.
TTAATCTTTTCTGTTATAGTTTTTGGGGTTTTTATCATGATATTTCTAACTAGTATTATAAAAATAATATTGTAAAAAAAATCCTGTATCTTCTTTTAATCTTTTATAGTTTTCTTTGTTTTGATTATTAATTACTCTGAAATTTTTTCTGGAATATGGAATAAGATAGCATATTAGTTACATTTAACTCAACATAAGGTTTTTTTTTTTTTTACTCAGATAACATTTCAATGTATATGTTCAGCAAATAGATACCACAGAGTGACTCAGAGACTCAGGCTCCCTCTATCCTATGTTTCTATCCTCCTCTAAGTGAGGAGTCAGCAAATTACCACCCACAGGACACATCAACCCACTGCCTGTTTTTGTAGATAAAGTTTTATTGGAACACAACCATATCCATTTGTTTACATGGTACTTATGACTACTTTACTGTAAAACAGCAGATAGGTATGACAGAGACCTCATGACCCACAAAGCCTAAAATATTTACCATATGGCCCTGTATAGATAAAGTTTGCTGACTCCTGTTCTAGAGTCTCAGAATACTTAGTTTCCATGTGGCAGATGGAGACAAGAGATCATGCAGGTTTCACATGGGTGGGGACTGGAGGTGGAGCACAAAACTTTCATCTACATTCTGTCGGTCAGAATTCAGTTGCATGACCTCAGCTAACTACATAGGAGGCTGGGAAATGTGAATTAGTTGTGTACCCAGGAGGAAAGAGAAACAGAGTTGTGGAATTATTAGCCATTCCCTGTCATAGGGTGCCCTGCAATTATTTGTCTCTTTCTTCCTCCATATTTTTCATCAGAATAGGCTAGATAATATTGCAGAAACAAACAACCCCTAAATCTCAGTGGCTTAAGACCACAAAGTCTATTTCTTACTCATACTCATGTCCAGTAGGGGAGGGTCAGCAGGGGTGGCATTGCTCACTGTCGCCAATCACTGCAATCCAGAGGAGCAGCCACCATCAGGCAGCTTGGTGGTTGCAATACTACATGGAAAAACAGAATCTGGTAATACATGTACTGGCTCTTAACTTCTGCCCAGAACTGATACTCATCACTTCCATCCACCTTTCATTGGCTGAAGCAAGTCGCAGGGCTGCACTATACTTCAGTAGGGTGGGGACATGCAATCCTATCATATGTTTTGAAGGAAGCAGAGCTGGAATATTTATGAACAGCCCTAATAGCCACCGGACTCACACACACAGAACACATTAATCTCCTCCCCAAGGGAGATCACCCAAATTCTACCCAGTTCCTCCACCTAGACATAGTCAAGGGTCTCCAGATGAAACACTTTCCAACAGGTCTGAACAGTGGTCTGGAGCCCAGTGAGTGGTCTGGAGCCTAGCAACTGAAGTCATTCTCTGCCCCTGTACTTATTCAGATGCCAAAATTCTGATAGAGATAACTGATCATGGTATAAAACAGGTTTCTGGAATCCACGAATGTGAACCTTGCTCTGAATGGCCATGCCTAGAGAATCAGGACAATCAGGAGATGGAAAATAGAGAATATGGCATTTTGCTGAGATCAGTCCTTCAAGGAAAAGGTCAGCCTCATAGCAGGATATGCATTGTTCCTCCACACGTACAATTAAGCACATTGGATAAAGGATATAGGTGACAATATGGGGGGAAGCAGCAGACACAGATTAAAAATATCTATATGGAAATACTATAATATACAGACTAACATACGTTGTTCATTTCCCAGAAAATGTTTACTCTTAATGATTCTTGTTTGTTTGCTTAAGAAAAGACTTCCCCTTTTTTATTTAGCTTAGAAAATAGTAAAATGAGATTCATGGATTATAACCATAGAGAATCATTTTGAACAAGAGTCATACTAGCACTAGACAGATAACCTCTTGACCAAAATTTCAACTAGTCTAATTTTTCAAATAAATTCTCAATATCTAGTACCAACACTAATACATATTTTTTTCATATTCTAGTTCTTTGGATTTTAAATCTCCATGTAGTTATAGGAATGTAATTCACATGTTTTAAAAATTATTTATGCTTAACTCATCAAAATACTGGTTTGTTAGTTATTTGATGTCCAAGAAGTTTTTACATATTTTTCAATAAGCATTTTGAATAATTATTGAATAAACCCCCTCACCCAGAAACAGAAGTTTTCTTTTTTTTTTTCCAAGGTAAATTAATTTGAACAGCAAAAGATTAAAGTTTAATTTGAAACTGACCGTGTATAAACTTTTAAAAATCTGATTTCTTTTGCTAGGTGCCTTAAGTAACTCTCAAATGTTGTAATTATTGTCTTTAGTTACTTTATAATCATCTTTCATGGACTAAGCCTCCATTCCCAGTAGAGTTAGTTTTAGTCTAATTTGTACGGTAGCTACTACTATACTCCTATTTTCCATTTATTTATTTTTCATCAATTCAGTGCTTTAATATTTTCACTCTCATCATACATATCAGTTATTCTTATGGCTACTACCTACTTATTGGGAAATAGCCCTCAAAGGTCAAAGGCCACGTATGGGCTCCTGAAAACCATTTCTTCCCTCTGGTCATACTCAGTTCTTGAAGACTTTTTTCTCACAAGCGTTACTGAACAAGTTAGATTTGGAGTCCTAGGAACTTAAGAAGTGGTAGAAGAAAGGAGTGATTACTGAATTAGATGTTATTTCCAAAGCCCCTCCTAGGAAACAATAATTTATTACTCATTTTTGAATTCTAATTATGAGGAGAAACCCCCATAACTTAAGTGAATTATTTTGATAGAGAACCTAAAAAGTTCATTAAATTCCAAAGCAAACTGTTACCAGTTACCTTTTCCAGCTAAATTCATAAGCAATATGATGCTTTTCCTTTATATTTGCATGTACTATGATGTCTAGAAGCAGGTTTTCCTGTCTGTAGCATAGGTGGGCCCAGATTCCTCCTCTACTATTATCCTCTCCGTGCCTCGGTTACTTTATCTCTAAAAAAGGTCAAAAAAAGAAAAAAAAAAAAACCTACCTGATTGGACTGTTTCAAGGATTAAATGAGTTAATACTTATAAAGCACTTACAAATATTTTAAAATCAATTACATGATCCACACACCCATCAAGTCAAACAAGATCCACCACAAGTCACATAAGAAAATGAGTTCCTTTACTTTCAGCTTCTTTATTTACCCCTTATTAGGGCCGCACTTTGTCAACAGGGACAACTTATGTTCGCAGATTTGAACTTTACCAGAAAGGTTTTTGTATCTAATTTCAAATACTGAATTCCCGAACACTGGATGATATACCATTCTGCTGTACACGCATGGGAACCTTAGAGTTGGAAGAGTGCGAGGCCTAAGTAACTACTAGTCTATTTCTAAGGGGCTTTGACAACCAAGCAGCCGCTGAGAAAGTTACTGGTAATTGGGAAAAAGGGAGGCTAAGTCACCCTCTAAAAAAATAATACACTGAATTGGAGCGCTGCCTGCATTTCACTCTACAGCCTCTGGAAGAGGTGTGTTATCTAAGTGCTTCCATCAGGAATAATGATTGAGAAACTGCCTTTACTCTCCCTACTACGGTACTCCCAGGCAGAAATCCATGGGCTGATGCCCACGGTGTCTATCTGGTACTTGGTTATCACACATTGTTCAGAGCAACCCATCCTCCTGCGTGAAAGGCAGCGAAAGGGCACGGGGGGCCGGAACACTCCGGGTTAGCCGCCTTTCGAAGGTCAGACCCAACCCAACCCAGTACTTTTTCCGTGTCTAGTTCTTCAGGTCATTTAGGAATCGGCTACCTTTGTTTACGTTTAGAGCTTGGCTCAGCACCAGAAAGCATTAGTGCTTTCTAAAAAGAGAAGCATCTTGCATTTGCAGACAGTGCCAGGGGGAGCAAAGTTCATTCTCCTGAGTATGGGTGGATGACTCTCCTGCAACACGTGCGGGTTGTGGCAAAATCTTTGAATAACAGGGGCAGTTTAAGTGAGGCGGAGGTTTCGGGAAAGGCGAGGAGGTTGGTGTGGGGCAGAAAGCAAAGTGCGGAAGCTGTACGGGGATTCTTCTAGAAAGTGGGGTGGGAAAGGAGCTGGGAGGGCGTGTGGAGGGAAGGGATCTGTGTCAGAACGTGCGTGTGAGCGTATACAAAACCCGAGAGAGGCGTGAGCAGCGCTGTGTGTGCGAGCGGGAGCGAGGGGCGCCGGCTCGGGGTGTGTGCGCCTGGGTGAGTGACACCGAGGGGCGGGCTGGCCGGCCGGCCGGCGGGCGGGGGCAGCCTGCGAGGGGCGGGAGTGTCCCTGCGTGGAGCGGGCCGACCCGGAGTTGTGTCAGTGAAGGAATCCAGCCCGGGGGCCGAGCCGGCTGCACCCTCCGCCGCGAGCGCCGGCTGCGCGGGGCGAGCTCCGGACGGCGCGCGGCCCAGGCAGCAGCTCCCGCTCGGCCCGCCCTCCGCGTCGCAGGAGTCGCCACAGCCGCCGCGCCTCCCCCGGCGACCGCGCCCCCGATCCCTGTCCCCACGGCCCGGAACGAAGCGGCCAGCGCTCGGCACAGAGGTAAGCCCGGGGTCTTCGGCCGCCGCCCCCGCCGCCCGGGACCCCGTCCCCGCCCGCTCGCCAGGCCCGGGCCGGGACACAGGGCTCGGGCGGACGCCGTGGGCCTTTGGGGCCGGGACGGTGGCTGAGCCCGGGCCGCGCGATCCGCAGCCTGGGCCGCCCAGCCCCCGCCGCCTCCCGGGGCGCTGGGTGTGGCCCCGGCTCCGCGCCGACGCGGGCTGGCGGCGCGGACCGGACGCGGAGGTCGCCGTCCTTCTTTTCTCGGGCAGGCGCGGGCGAGCGAGCCGCCGGGCGGGAAGAGGTGGCGGGAGGAGGCGCTGAGGCCGGAGCACATTCGCGCGTCCCGGGCGAGCGTGTGGCCGCCGCGCTCCGGCGTGGACCCGCCCGCCCCGGATCTGAACGGCCGCGGTCCGTCGCCTGCCCTCCCCTGCGCGAGCGCCCCCTTCCACCCGCCCCGCGGACGGAGACCCACCCCCTCCCGCCGCCCTTTCGCTCCGAGCCGCCTTCGCCAGGACCATCTCGCCCTCGATCGCCGCCCGGCCTGGGTGCCGCGGGTCCGGGGAAACCCTTGCCTCTCCGAGCCCACTGGAGCAGGATGCAGCGGCCCCCGGTGTCCGCAAACTCGCCGCGATTGCCGGCGGGGTGACGCGAGTAGCGCCGAGCGACCGGTCGCTGGACGAAGCAGGCGCGCTGCCGCGTCTGGGCGGGTGGACTGGGAGTCGGCCGGCGGCGGCCCGAGCCCAAGACAGCGGTTGTTCCGGGGACGCGAGAGGGTCTTCCCGCTCTCTCCACACCCTCGACTTTGCCGCGTCTCGGAAGATCGACCCCGCTCACTCGCACTCTGTTCGGTGGTTAATACTTACTGCAGACTTAGGAGGTGAAGGGCTGAGACTTTACCTGGACTGGGATGCAACCGAAATTTTCTCCTCAGCCGGAGGTTTCCCCTTCTTGGGGTGGGGGTGGGGGGTTGGTGTGTGTGTTTTGTGAACTTCCTGAGCTTTCAGTTCCCAGCAGTCCTGGTTTTAGTAGATGCCAAGGTTTTGGAGACCTGACACTATAAAGATTCTGTGCAGTATTTTCCCTCTGAGTGTGTTACCGTTTCTGTGGCTTGAGAAATAGTGAAAATCCTTGAACTCCACAGTCTCTTTCTTTACATAAAACATTATGTGTAATATTTTTCACTTGTTTATTTAAATTTTCTAATGTCATATTAAAAACTTTTACCAGTTCCCTCAGAAGTAAGAAAGAAATGACTGAAATTTTAGAACCTATGCAGAGGAAGAGGCTTTATGCCAGTATTTGAAAGTCTTGTGACCTTTATGACCGGTTTGTCTTAAAGAAACGGTTCATTGCCATACTGATTGATTTTATTTTCTAGAGATTAAGCAGATGTGCAATATGGCAGGGAAAAGAAAGGACAGGAAGTCAGAAATTGCTTCATTTTGAAAAATACATATATATTCAAGTAACAAATTCAGTAATTTTGAAAGATGCTCTGAAAATAAAATCTACAGTTGCCTTCATTGGCCGTATAAAATTATATCAACCAGAAAGCAGTGTGTTGTGTGGGTGGGGGCAATTTTTATCAAACAATGGTAGTGTTTTTAAAAAAATCTGTGTGTGGAAATATTTGTTGCATCTTTAACTGGGGAAAGATCAACTTTAGGAATGATTTTCTATTTGGACAAGGCAAATACTGTTGCAGTCTCTAATTAGAGTTTTGGATTATACTCAAGCTTTGTTAAAACCAATTTTATGGAACAGCAGAACAGAAAATATGTGCAGTTCTGTATCTGTGTGGCTTTAAATACACACACATACACACACACAAAGTAGACGAGCTCCAAAGGATAATTTGCATAAAAATACAATCAGTTGAATGCAGAGAATATTTAAGAGGATAGTAAAAACTCAACATCTGGGAATGGAGTATATTAATTGGCAATTTTCTTTTTTTCTTTAATCCCTGCCTCTGAAAATTTTAAATAATTTTCTGGGAGTCAACTTAGTTTAAAGTACTTAACTTAGACAGGGAAAATGATCAAGACTCCTTTATATTCACTTTGTTTTAGGGAGCTCCCTAATGAAAGTCTTCAATTGACCATTTCTGTGCTTGCACTGATTTTCAAGTGGCCGTTGTGGGGAGGGGTTTCTACTGGCTTGTGAGGCTGCTCCGCTACCTCTGTAACGATCGGGGAAAGAAAATGCTTTGGCCACACCATTGCAGCCTGACACGCCGCCAGTCGGGAGCGTGTCAAAGACCAGCTTTGCCGACAAATCGAAATACTTTCCATCCGAAGTTAAGCTTTAAAAGTGTCTCATTTTTGGTTTTAAGTTTTACGAGTTTCTCAGTCTCTGATCGTAGAATTGTTGCTCTTGTTATCAATGAATATTCATGTATGGCTTTTGTGTTGAAGGCACCTAGGTGGTCTTTATCCTGTTCTCTTCACACAGCTTTAATCAGCATCTTACAAGTGAGGCAGGACAGGAACTTTTGGATACAGTTTCATAAAATGGAAGAAGTTGAGGTTGCTCATGGTACGATCTAAGCTGCTACCACCTGTCTCGCCCTGTGATTAGAGTGGAGTGGGTTTTGTATGCATTGAACAGATACTGCTTACTCACTGCTCCCTTGTACGTCTTTCCTAGTCATCTTCTGTAGACCTTTTACTGTTATTTGACTGTGATAATTGAATCATATGGCTGTTATAATTTTTGTACAGAGACCAGTTGCTTATACAAGTATGCCACAGAACACGAGGGCAGATATAGAATATGGACAGATTTAAGTGATGGAGTCTGTTTATTGATCTCCGAATGATTGTGCATAAATGCAGCCACTGAAATTCATTCCACCCCTGTTCTGTCTCAGAGTGTAATCACACAATTAAAATACGATTTTCACGATACAAACAGTTAAAAGCTTAGTACACATAATTATAGAAGAAAAACAAACCTTCCTTTTTTCATCCATTTTTTGAAGTAGTCTGCTATGAAGGTGTTATTTCCTTGACACATCAAAATGGCTAATTTGGAGCTGTGATGCTTGTTATGTAAATAGGCCATATGTTGAATTTCTACAGAAGTTTATTCGTTCAGTGTTGTGATAATGGATAGGATCCCCTAAGTACCATAGCTAAGAGCCTATTTAGGCTGTGAAGATGCTTTGCTCTTTACTATTTATATCATTCCCATTATTTTTGTTTAACAGCTAGTATTTTTATTTTCTAATAAAAATATTCTTGAACGTGATGGTGTTTTCTATCCTTTTATCATACAAGTCTTTATCTCTTGTCCGAACCCAAAGTCTATTCCTGTTTTAATAGTTTCCATGGTTGATGTCCTGTTAACAACAGGCCAAAGGCCACATACCTGGTAAACTTCTCATATTCTCTGCTAAACCTGTTCCTTTCACAATGAAAAGACTTTCTTTTTCTTCATACTGTTAAGTTCTCTTCATTACCCTTACTCCAGACCCAGGAACCATCCCTGACTCTTCATTCTTGTTCAGTCCCTTAGTAAAAGAGGGCACCAAGTCCTGTTAAGGCTTCCTTTATCAGAATTTTTCCCAGCCAGACCCCACATTTCCTTGGCAGCCCTCCTTCACTCTCCCCAAGCCCAGGCCCACAGCCATCACTGTTGTAAGAAGACTGCAATTGTCTCTGTCAGTGAGTTTCCCCCATTCTGCGTACTTCCACTGCATTGGCCTTCCTAAAACACTTCTCCGTAGAATTCTTTCCAAGGATTGTCTCACAGGAAGTCTGTGTTGAACTCATGTTTGTCTGATTACAGAGCTAGTGTTCTCTCCACTAGTTCAAATACTTTTTATGCCCCCTACCCCATCCTCCCACCCACCACTTTTGGTCCAACCTCTCAACTTGGTTTTACTATACCTCACTCTTGCCCAAATTTGACTTACCAACTTTATTTTCTACTTTTCCAACATGAACCTACTGTTCCTACTTACTAGACCTCACTGCCCTTCTAAGGTGACTTTGTTCCTTTTTGTTCATACTCTCTCTTTTAGAATGCCTTTTCTTTTTCCCTCAGACCTAAGCACCATCACCAAGTTCAAGTCCACTTTCACTTGAAAGTAATCATGTTATTTTCATTATATTCTTCCTCTTCAGCCCTTTTGTCAGTGTCATTCCTGTAGACCACGAGATACTCCCTTATACGATTGTGTTCTTAATTCTTGCTTTCCCGACTCGATTGCAAGTTCCTTGAGGGCACTGATGTACCTTGTATGCTGTCTTTCAGCCTGTATGCTGTGTCTATAGGCCTGGGACATAGCAAGCCCTTGATAAGTAAACCTGTAGAATCAATAAACTAGAAGGGTGAATTTTTTTTCAAGTTGGGCTTTGATGTTGCCTGTGTACTGCTCACCATCGAGTCCTCAGAGCCTAGCTTGCAGCTTGACACCTAGTCATGACCTTGATAACTGTTTGTTAATATAGAAATTAATGTTGACATTGGATAAAAGGGACAGTTGTTTGAAGGAGGCGTCTGTCAAGGAGTTTTCCCCCATTTCTCTTTGCTGGTTCTAATCAGCCTTCTCCATTCATCAGCTGTGAGGCTTCTGAGGCCTTGGCATTTTCCAGAGTTGAGATAATGATGGAGGCTGGCAGTTATGAGTTAGAATTAAGGAGGCTGTCGTTATTTTAAGGTGGAGTGATGGGTCCCATTAGTGACCAAAATGAAAGCATTCAGGCCTTATGCCAGTATTTTATACATAAAACAATTAGACTAGGGTTATCAGTTATATAAATATTCAGCTTATCGGCTCCAGAATCCCAGACTGTATTGCAGAGCTACACAACCTTTTCATTTAAAAGCTTTAAAAAATAAATCATCTGTAGCTCCGTGTAGGGATGAAAAGTGAGGTAAGGAAGAGCTGCCACACCCATCGTATTGTATTCAGGACAAAATTCAATTCTTTCAACTTTAATAAGACTCACTTTGTACAAGGCCCTGTTTCTGCCAGGAAGGAGTTTATAGTCTAGCAGGAGAAAAACACATGTGTCCCCGAAACAAAGGTCTAAGAGAGCTCAGGAGGGAAAAGTTCATTCTGCTTGGTAGGATGGTGGGGACCTTCCCAGAGTGATAGTTGTTTGAGCTGATTATTGAAAGGCTTTGGGTAAGATTTCAATAGCTATTATTGGGCACACAGGGGTGGGGGAAGGGCAGCATGGTTGGGAGGAGCGTAGGGCAGAATTTCCAGGGTTTTCTGACCCTAACCTCAGTCCTCTATTATACTACCACTGCTCCAAAGCTGAAACCCAGCTAGGACTCTCCCGGGTATTGGTGATCTGCAGCGTTCAGCAATGAAACTTAAAAGAATATACAGATACCTGCAATAATGACTTTTGGTGCCAAGTGCTAAACTGACCATGACATAAAGCGCAAAATAAACCTCGTAAGCAATATAATTGGTGCCTTTCTAGGTGGCATCCAACTTGCTTAGAATGCTTAAAAAGGTCTCCTGCAGTAACACCACTGTAGGCTGGAACTTTCACAGTAATGTAGACGGGGAGAGGTCAGCCCTGACTGTGGTCCCAAGTGGCCAGCCATCTGAGGGACACAGCCCAGTTGCAGAGCTCGATCAGTGAGTAAACACACTGTTCTGTAGTTCCCTGGTTCTGATTCTATGGAACTACCCCATGGATTGTCAAACTAGGACAGATGGGTTAAGGTTCAGGGAGACAGATTTGAGGTCAGTATAAGGAAGGTGGGCTCATTATGGGTTGTTCTGTTTCATGAGGCCACAAAACTAAATATATTCAAGCATGGGCTATACCAGGTAATGTCTAACTAAATACATGCATTGTCTCCATTCTTCCTCAGAGCAGTGCTCTTGGACCCCCGCCCACACCGTTTTACCAGTGTGCAGTACTGAAACCTAGAAAGGATGAGAAGCAATTAGGTTGTAGAGCAGGTGTTAACCAGGCAGTCTGAGGGGACAGACAGAATAGGTACTGGATGAAGAAAGGATACAAACATCAGATGGCCATTAGGATTTTTAAGCACCCTTCCTAATGCTAGGATTGAATTTTTAATTCTCCTTGGGGCTCAAGATGCTAATTGTTGCCAAGCACTAATTTATTATCAGCAGCACCCAATTCCTAGAAATTGTGAACAGAGTGAATACAGTTATCATCATCTTCATGATGGCTACCACTTAGTGATCATCCCATTTAAACCTAGCAGCTATCTTGCAAGGTCGGGATTATGTATCCTTTTGAGAAGGAGGCCCTGAAGCTCAGGGAAGTTAACCTAACTTGATCAAATCTGCCGAATTGATAAGTGGCTTTTTTCTTACACTACCCCTTGGAGGTAATGCATGGTGATACTGGAAATATTTCCCTATCAGTTCAGCACAATTACGGACCAGTCAGAGAGGCCTCTAGTTGTATGCAACCTGTGGCTTTCCCCAGTGATGAACATCCCCTGAGGTGATGTTTAGGCTAAGTCCAAAGGAATGTGAAAGGCTTGCAGGACCACATATCCACAGGAATTCCGGAAAACTACTGTCTTCTTTCTAGCAGCAGTTATCTGATTTTATACATGATACATAGTACTATTAAAGAAAGAAAAACTTCACGCGTAATTATATTTCACATGCATTTCTAAATAAGGAAAAAGTAGTTTTGCAGTGGTGATGTTGTGTCTTCCTTACAAATGGTGGGGCTTTCTTCCCCACTCCTTTTTTTCCCTTTACGCTCTTCCAGTCTGAACACTGTCCCCTCTTGCTTCCTCAGCAAGATACTTTGCTCCACTATCTCTGTTTTCTTCAGGGTCTCAAGCAACCTTCTCTTTCATCACATAAGCACGTGTAAATTTTCCTCATTCTTTAAGCAAGAGAAGATAAGACAGACAAAACCCCCATGGCCCCTTCCCTTTCAGTCTGGTGATGTTCCATCTCCCTCCCGATCTTAGAAGGTAGCTCCTTGAAGAACAGGTCCTCATGCGAGACCTACATCTGCCCACCTCCCCCCTTCCTCTCCAACCCTCTACAGCCCTTTCTCTCCAAACTGCCACCTCTGTCCCTCACAGGATCTACTGTCCAGAATTCCCTTCTAACTCTTGAGCTGTGTGCCACATCTGGCTTATGGACCACTCTTGAAGCCTTGCCCACCTGTTTTCTGAGTCGTTCCTCTCTCCTCATTTCTCCTGTTGCCCAGCTGCTCTTCATTCTCTGTGGGTTCCTCTCCTCGCAGACCTCCGCGCGCTCTAGTGTTCACCCTTCAACCCTCTGCTCACTCTTCACAATTGCCCTGCGGAGCTCACCGACTGTTTTCTTCTGCTGTCACCTGCATGTCGTTGATTCCTAAATCTGCAGCTTTGACCTTGAACTCTTCTGACGTCTGCTCTGGATGTCAAACTCAGCCAGTTCAACACTCCACTTCTACAACCAGCCCATCCCTTCTATGTTCTCCGCCTCAACTAAAGAAATCCACTTCACCAGGTTTAAAATCTGGGAGTTGTTCTGGGTTCCTTGCTCTTCCTGCACCCCTCATTCTCATTGATCACTAAGCCCTTAAAAACGACCCTCTCAAACTCTCCTGCATCTGCTCTTGCCTCTCTAGGCTGTTCCCGCCATGACCGCCTTGGTTCAGGCCCTCACCATTCTTGAGGATTACTGCAGTAGCCTTGTAACTGGTCTCCCTGCCTTCTGCCTGGCCTGCCTCCAATCCATTCCCCACATGGCCGCCTTTCTAAAAGGCAAATTTGATCACGACTCTCTGCTGCTTAAAATCCTTCAGCGGAGTCACTGCTTCTCCAGGATAAAATCTAAGCTCCCTAGCCGGGCACAAAAGCTCCTTTGTGATCTGGGCTCTCCCTACAGGTGTGTATCAAAGTCTTCTCTAATGATCCTGGTCCCCACTGCCTCCCCCTGCCCACAGCATCCCTACTAAAGGAGATGAGTTGTTACAGGAGAGGGATGAGAGGAGGGATGGGAACCAAGAAGAGATGATAGAGCTGTGCCATCCAGTACTGTGGCCACTAGCTGCATGTGGCTGTTGAGTACGTGATTCGTGGCTCGTCCAAACTGAGCTGGGTTACAAGAGTGAAATACACTATGGGCTCAAAAACTTGGTCTGCAAAAAAGAATGTAAAATAGCTCATTAACTAATTTTAATATTGATTACTTGTTGAAACAGTAACATTTTGGATATAGTGGGTTAAATAAAATATATTATTAAAATTAATTTCACATATTTCTTTTTATTGGTTTTAACATGGCTACTAGGAAGTTTTAAACTCCCTCTGTGGCTCGCACTACAGTTCTGTTAGACAGCATTGTTAGAGAACATCTCCTCGTTCCCAGGAGAGGCATCCTATATGAGCCAAGCCCAGGAGCTTTTTGCATGATTACGTCAGCCCTATAGGTATAGAGAGGCAGCAATTGCTCAGTTTCCTAAATCCAGAGATATTAAAGGGCTTTAAGTAAGATTCAGGATCAGAGAGACGGATTGTGAAAACTACAGCCAGGGGCCCTACACACGCAGGGCTGAAGTCACGAGTCAGGTGCCTCTGTCTCCGCAGGCCTCCCCAGTCACCATCAGGAGAGGGAAACAGGGAGACTGTGTGCTCGAGGAAGGATTCGAGGGAGACAGGAGGAGGAAGGGCCGGGCAGTTGGAGTCCCATTCCCAGGAAGCCTCCTGCTTGTGAGGTACCAGACAGAACACCAGGAGCCACTCCTGGGTCTCTGGGATCCCTCCTCCTGCCATGGAGCCTCCCCCAGTGGGCGAAGTCCCTGCTCCCCCAGAGTCTTCAGCCTCAATAATATGTATGTGATAAAGGCATTATGCATCAGACAAAATGGCCTGCCCAAGAACTGGTAAGTGCTCCTTAGTTATGCCTTAAGATACTGCAAGCAGCAATCTGTGGATCATTTGGCCCAAAAGGCTTGGAGGAAGGTATACAGGCTGTCAGAAGGACCCAGAAGAGAGTATGTCCTAAGAGATATGCAGAGCTTTATGTTTTCAAGTGGAAAAGCCAACCAGCAATAGGAAACCAGAGCTTATCAGGTTGGAGCAGGAGGGAGAAAGCCGGAGGTGAGGGGAAGAAACCATGACTATCACCAGGCGAGTTATGCAGATGCCAGTGAGTCTGATAGGCCGTGTGACTCAGCCCGTTCCTCCTGGTGGTTTGCCTGCTGTGTTCTGTTGAGCTCCTTGGTGCTGAGAAGAGTCCCCCTGGGCAGTTTTGATTTGCTCTTACATGTTAGGCATTAGTAGAAGATTCTGGTAAGGGGAAAAGATCCCTGTGCTAAAAATAAAAGTTTGAAAGTCATACCTGTACAGGGAATGGCCTGAGAAAGTGGTGACCACGCTGCTGTGGTGACTGCTCCCCAATTTGCGGGATCTGGGACCAGTTTGGGCCCTTTGCAGGAGGGCTATGGTTCCTTCCCACCTGCACCCCAGTCGCTTTCCATTGGACTGACCGTGAGGTTGGCCTCGCCCAGGCAGTTTACCTAGGAAGCTGGAACTCAGCCGCATTCCTGAGTGACCACATTTTCTCTTTGAGTCCCAGGTTCTCCTTTTCTCTCACATCCCAAAGTTTGTGCTTTGAGTTCCCGTGTAGGAATCCCAAATTGCCTTGGGTAAGGGCCTCATCAGTTATCTCCAAGCCTTCCAAAGGTGGCTCCCTTTATAATGTGATTTCAGAATCCATTCTACTCAAAACAGCACTTTAAATATCAAGTTTCTCTTTCTTTGCTCTCTACTTTGCAAAGCCCTACATTATAAAAACTCAATTCTCTTTCCTAAGACCAGTATGGTTTAGAAGAGAAAGAGGACATGTTTGGTGCTTGAAAAGCCTGGTTTTGACTCATGCAATTGGCTGGCTGTATTAACTTGAGCCAATTACTTAATCTTCCTGAACCTCAGTTTTCTTATGTATGAAGGGAAATTAATAATACCTACTTGCTTTGTTATGATTTTTTTTGTGACTAAATAAAACAAGATATAAAGTGAGCCGCAGCAGGGCCTAAAATGCAATGCTATGGAAGGTAACTTAAACATCACACATGTACGCCCTAGATTGAATGATTTTATAGACAGTTTCCTGAGATTGATAAGGAAAAAGACAAGAAATCTGGGTCAAGGGGCCCAGAATTCAGCCATCACCAGGTGAAAAAGGACCAGAAGGAAGTTGCCTTCACATTTTGCCACTCCTGCCTGATGGTTTGCATTTGTGAAAATACTCATCTGGGATTATGAGTACAGCATGAAGCTGTGGAAAAAAGGCCTGTTTACATCCTCTGCCAGGATAACATTAGAATAAACAAAGCAAGTTTTTGAACCTCTGAATAGTCAGGTGCGCTGCCATCAAAATAAATCTTTATTTCTATTCTTTCCTGGTAAATTATAAAGGAAGCCACAAAAATGCCCTGACAAGGAAGATTCATATACAAATTAGATGCCAGGGGCAGATTTCACACTTACTTTGTTGGAGCCATTCTTTCCTTAACCGTGGGTGTTTGGGAAGTTCTTTTGTTGTAGCCTTTGTTGCTTACAAGAAGGGGGGAAAAGCTTTAGTGTACTCAGGAAAGAATGGTTTTGATTGGAGGTAATGTTGTTCTCAGTGTGGGCTAACCTTCATATACTGTAGTGATTGCGAATACGTAACCGAGGAAACCCATTTATGGAAGCCCCCGAACAGCAGTGAGGTAGTCTGAGCTGACATACTGCCACTTCTGAGCGACCAGTGTTTATTACAGGAATGTGGGCAGTCAGTCCTGCAGTTTTTAAAGGGGAAAGTGGAAGATGTTACGTTGGCCACTGTGACTGCTATTTGCCTGTGAAATCTGAATGGTGGACTGGATTCAGAATATGCCAGTGATTTCCCGGGCCCTCGATGCAAGTGACCGCCCCACTGTAACACCGCAGCCTCAGTGTGGTGTCGTATACAGTCATGAACACTCCAGGAGACAGTGTAAATCTACTGCCTCTAAAATTTAAAAAGACCATTAAAATATTATTTAACGCCGATCTGTGGCACTGAATATATAAACTCATATATTGTTCTGGTAGTCCCAGAGCAAGAACCATTCAGCTGTAATGGATGATATCAACTAAGGTGGCCATGATAAAATTCATTTATAATCTCCGAACTTTGGTAGAATTTGACTTTCTGGACTCTTTTGGATTGTTTTTAGATGTATAGTTATCTCTCATTTATTAATATTTAGATATTGTTTATATAAATGGACTAAGTATCTTCATGCAAGTTACTGATACGAAATTAGAAGCATAGAATGTGGGTGTTGTGGTCTAATGTTCCCCCCAGAAGCAGGAATCCCTTCCACAGTACCCCAGTTGACCAGGTGCCATTCGAATTATGAGATGGTCACAATTTTGTGATGCTGAGGACTTCTGCCCGCAGTAGTGTGCAGTGCTCCCAGATCTTAAGCCCCTTTAGATTCTGACCTCTGTGGTTGGACCAGTACTCATTAGCAAGCACAGGCGGATGAGAATACTGCAATCTTTCATCGCCCTTTGGAGTGCCACAGAGTAGACATGCACCTGAGTATGCTAGCTCTTCAAATATTTGACCATCGCTACGGTGTCTCCTCTTCTAAGGCTTTTCTTTTCAGGCTTACGTGGTCCCAGTTCTTTTAACTGAGATTCCCCATCCTGTTAACCCTCTGGTCACCCACCACTCTGCCTGTGCCATTTTAAAAGCGAGGTATCATGAACTCAACCCCCTGCTCCTGAGTTCTCTGAGCATCAGAGTACACAGGGCTGCGGCCGACTCCCTCGTCCAGGGCACCCTTCTTTTGTCCATCTAGTCAGATGCTGTTCTGGCCTCCATTTTAAATCAGGGGCAGCACGTTGTCTGTTTATTTCCAAAGTCAAGTAAAACTTGCCAGTATCTTTCTGAGCACTAGCTACAAAGCCAACTCTCCCGTAATTCTGTGCCTGTGCGGTTAACTGTGTGAACCTATGGAGAGGATTTTACATTTATCCTTTCTAAGTTTTGTTCCTTTTTGTCAAATCATTTTTCTTCTCTATGAAGACATTTTTGAATTCTTTTAAAAATTCAACCTGTCAGTGGTCCATCCTTCACTTATTTGTCAGTTACACATTTGAGAATGGTACTTTCTCTGTCGTTGATAAAATATGGACCAAGACAGGCCAAAAAGAGAGCCCTATGACTTTCTACAAAAGACTTCTTGACATCCATACATGAATTTTGTTCATTGTTTTTTTGTTTGTTTGAACGACTTTGAGTATCTTTCACTTGTGTTTACTTTCTTGCCCCCAAGCACTGTAAGAGGATACAGTCGGGAAGGATTTAGTCAGATGCCCTGGTCCTGGTGATGCTATATCATTGTTGGCCCACTGTTGCCAATGAAAGACCCTCTATAATGAAGTGAACTGAGATTAATTTGGAATAACTACTAGATTGTGTCAGTTTTTCTTTTGAAAAATTTACTAAAACGTCTATCTAGATGACCTTATTTTTAATTTATTAAGAAAATAATTATTTTGTAAAATAAATCCGTACTTCACATTTCAACTCGTATGAACTCATCTGGTTCAAAGGAATTGATTTTTTGTATATCATTCAGTTCTCTTTATGGAATCATTGCTTTGAAAACGAACTGGTGGTGTGACAGGAAATCACTGCTTAGGTGTCACTCCAACACATCATTATACTCACACCTCCCGGGATAGACAGTAATCAGGCTGGGGCAGGTCCAGGCAGCACGCCGGCATCTACGTAAACAGTTCCATGATAGTCTCACTAACTGTGACCATGACAGACAATGAGCTGATGGCATCATGTCCCTAATGGATGTCTTTTCTCTACGTGGCAAATTCTGTACTATTTGAAGTGTTCCCCCTCCACCACACAAACTCTTTCACTTTTATATTATTATCAGTCTGTCAGTTATACATATGGTGCTTTCTGTGCTATGTTTTGTTGTATTCATGTACAAAACAGTCTTTTACACGCTTTTTAGCTTGGACGTCATGGGAAGACAAAATAATTTGAAAGAATAGTAGCACTGAGGAGCCCAAATATGTAAAAACTCAAGGAATAAACTACCGCCTTATAAAAATACTACTATTTGGTAGTGCTTTATATTATACAAAATACCCTCACAAAGTTTTTTTTTTTTAAAGAAGTTTTTTTCTGATTGTAAAAATAATGCATACTCATTGAATTTGGGAAAGATACTGAGCTGGATAAAATAGAATAAAAAGTCAGCTAAAATTTCACCTCGCAAAGATGGTCATTGTTAGCATCTGGTGTGTTTTCCTTCCAGATAAGCATGTATGTGTGGCTGTGAGTATGTACATACATTTGTGTGTGTGTGGAGGGGGGCTGTGGGTATGTGTTTTAACTGGCCTCATGGTGGACCTGGGAAGTGACTGAGCTATCAGTGTGGCATAGAAGTTAAAAATGCTCTGGAATCAGACACTTCAAGATTCCAGTTCTGGCTATGCTACTTATGTAATGTTCATAAATTGCTTAAACTATCAAAACTTCAATTTCTACTTCTATAAAATCAGAGGTAATGACAACATGCATCTAGTTGGTTTATTGTAGGAATTAATAAAATAATGCATGTAAAGTGCATAGAGTGGTGCATGCTGCATAGCAAATGCTCAGTAAATGTGAGCCATTATTGTTGTCATACAGCTTGTCTTGTCTGTTTTCCTCCCTTAAATTCTAGGATAGCAATTTCTCTTCCCATAGCATATTATTTGAAAAATGTTTGGAATGACTGCATACATTTCAACATATGAATATGCCTTAATGTGATCAATTCCCTATACTTAGACCATTTCCAATTCCTTGCCATCACAAAGAACACCCGAGTTAATATCCTTTGCATTCTTTTTTGTACATAGACAACAAAATGAATTAGTAATGGCATTTTTTTTTAAATGTAAAGAAGCAAAAAAAAAACCACCTAACAATTCTTTAGTATCTACTAATATGCCAGGTTAGATGCTAGGTTTTTTTAATCACAAAATTCTCATCTAACTCTTCCATAACCCCTTTGAGGTACATCTGTTACCCCATTTTTCAGATGAAAAGGCTCTGAGGGGAGATTAGTAGTTTGCCCAGGGTCACTGAGATAGTGATGGTAGAGATGGTATTTGAAGCCAGCTGTCTGATTTCAGAGCTTAAGCTTTTCCATTCCGGCAGGCAGTTCATGTCTATCTTTTTAAGGCTGGCGGAATGAATAGTTACCATTGTGCTTTTCACAGAGTGTCACTTGGTGTCACATAAAAGATAGGACACTTGGCTAAAACTCTTGGCTCACTCCATATAGTACCTCTTGTGTTCGTATGTTCTTACATGTTTTGGAATCAAGCCTCATTAAAACAAGGTGTTAACTACAGGAAATAAAACACTGGTGTGATTATTTGATGAAAGCAAACCTCAGGGGAGAAAAACATTTAGTTAATAATACAAAAGTCATCTTTGTTTTAGTTGTAGGCCAGAATGACTTATCTCCCTAGGAATCAGAGTATTTCCCACAAATCAGTATAGGAGTTAAACAATAACAGCCAAAGTAAATTGATGCTGTCAGAAAGGGTTGTGAGTTTCATTACTTGCATATTAGGGATTGAAAGGAAAAATCTTTAGCCTTAGCTGTAAGATGTTGCATCAGAAAAGAGCTGGAACAATTGCTGTAAGTAAGTATGGGTACAGGGAAGACATAACGTATCCTGGGATAAAACTCCAAAGAATTATTTGGTGAACTGACAGGTTGTCTTTAAAAAGTCAGCCATTTGGAACATTTATCTTGGCAGCTCTCAAATCTGACTTACAGAGTGTAGTGTGGCAGTCAATTTTTGGAGGAAAAATGCATAATTAATATGAAGATCAAGGTATAGGTATTGCCAGTCAGTACCTAATATGCAGTTTCTTAGAACAAAGGAACAATTGAAGTTGTCTTTTAATAGGATAGTCCTGGTCTGTCATTTTGTAGGTTTCAGTTCTGAGTGAAAATGAAAGAAAGAAAAAAAAACCCTAGTAGTAAGATTTTATAAGAAGCACTTCATTGCACAGTTTATAACCAACTATTGTCTAGTCAAGAAAGCTATCTTTGGTTTCTGAGTTCTTGAATTTTCAAAACCCTTGAGCTTACACATTCTTGCGTTAGAATTGTTCTAGTTTCCTTTTGCCATTTTAGTTCTTACAAGGGAGAAACAGTGCCCCTCATAGTCCAACAACTAAAAGAGTCTGCCTCTTGACACGGCATGACCACCAGCCTGGCCCATGGAGAGTATGTCCCCTGTGGTGGTGTTGCAGGTGGGAAGGGCCCAGCAAGTTAAATTTGGGCTCTCTGCACCACGAGCGAGTAGTTAGACCTGTGGACAGAGGATAGGATATGAATCTAAGGATTGGATCTGATGTGTTGCTCCATCCAGCACTCAGTCTAACGCTGGGCAAAGTGCTTACCTGTGTCTGAGCTCAGCGCCCTCTGTTCTCATATGGAGAGAATGACTCCTGCACGGTCACAGGTCGTGGGGAGGAGTAAATGTATGGAGCAAACCAATGGGTTAACTCAAAAGCGCTTTTATGATTAGTTTCCGAGTTAGGAATTAATGGCCACAGGCCACACCTCCCGGGAGAAACTAATGTACCGTTTAAAATATTTTGAAATGAATAATGGGAATATTTGTAAAATATACGTAAAAATACACCACTCCTGGGACTAACCTCAACAGATCCTCCTAACTCTCTCCTTATACTTTATCCAGTAAAAATGGGACAGACCCTTTCTCTGCCCAGGAAGCCCCTGGTGCCCAGAGAGCTTGGCATCTCTCAAGGCTTGAATGCTTACCCTCACAGCATGTTTCTCTGATGAGGGAACGGGGCCCTTGGCTTCCATATGTGGTTCCTTTGAACATAATAAAGACTTTTATAAAAATAGGCATTTAGGTCTATTATGTTGTTCCAAGATAGGAACAAACTTGTATATTTGATGTGTTATTTTAGCTTTCAATAAAAAAGGCTCACAAAAAAAAGATAATCAGATAGAAAAACATATTCCAACAAGATTGCATTATAAACAATGATAGGAAAGTCTTTGATTACTAAAGCAATCATTTTGCCGAAGGGGAGAAGGAAAGAGAAGAAATTAGGCATTTTCATGTTGGGCGTCTTGCCGACTTTTCTGCGAGGTTCTCCCCCAGCTCTGGTGATGTCAGCAAGGTCTCAGAAACTGCTCCTGAGTCTGGCTAATTCCCTTTCCCTGGGCTAACCTTCTTGCCCTTTTTCTGCCTCCCAGATGTTCATGGTGACCCTTTTTCTCAGTCCTTTAGAAGGATAGGATTTGTTCGCTGGCCACCCCAGCTTGGACTCTACACTAGGATCTTTTGAAGGTGTTTCAGGTGCTTAATGATTGAAATGTCCCTGCAGCATTCCCCAGGGACGGGAGCCAGTGAGCCAAGCGCTGGGTGTTTTATACAAACCCTCACCAACACTTAGAAGTAGGGAGCCCACAGAGGGCCCCCCGGCTCCCCTCACTCCTTGAGCAGGCTGGCTGGGAATGGCTAAACCTGTTTGCTATGATCATCTTGAATCAATTTCTAAATTTTGTTTCTCCTTCTGCGCAGGAAACTATTCTGAATTTCCCTCATTTGCTTTGGTACCGCATTTCATTCAGCTCATTTCTTCACTGGCTCTTTCTTGGGCATCTGCTCTGTACTAGGCACTGCCAGGGGAACAAAGAGCAATCAAACGTTACAAAGGCCAGAACATCACACACCTCGGGTAGAAAGCAAGATGTGACTCCAGGGTTGAGAGAAAGGGAGAGGTTAAGTATGTAATGATTTGTTTTCTTTTTTGCTTTCTTTTATGCTTTCTACAATAAATTGTACTACATAAGAATCTAAACCAATATTCATTTATGTAGCAAGTCCCATTATAATGACGATTCCTGTTATTTCTGACTGGGGCAAGCATCATTAGAACATTAATTCCAGTACAACAGAAGACTTTCAGACAGTCCCTTGGAGTGAGCTGAAATGGGATTTGACTTCTATATCAAGCTTTTCCTGGTTTTGATATTTTTCATTTCCACGTGTCAACAAATACCTGACTTGATATTAAAGCCAGTTAAATCAATATTTCTTGCTGTAGTCAAGATACAGCAACATATATCCGGGGGCAGCAGATCCCCACCAGTCATATTTTGTTGAGTACGTATATATTATCATAAACCTACTTGATTGGACTATCTTCAGCTGAATAGGATGAAAATACCAACATAGCTACCATAAAAGAAAGAAAAGCCAGAGAATCTCTGATCTTGTCCCTCACCCTTCATTTGAGCAGTCCTACCATTTTTGCTCACTTTAATCACAGAGAATGACAATAGGGGAAAGACCTTGACTGTGGTAGCTGTGGTTTCTTTCTCTTTGTTCCAAAGGGTCTGCTGTAAGCCATTCTCCCAACTCTCCTCCCAACCCACGGATTTCTGAACATAGCAGCAAAGCAGCTAATGCAAGTGAACCCAAGAGTCTCAGGCTGTAAGGATCTAATAACTGTGATGAAAGAGTGTCAGATGGGAGCCTCTTTCTTAATCTTTTTGTGAACTTTTCATTGTTAGAAAATTTCTGAAAATTACTTGTTAAAAACTTACAGTGTTTCTATAAACAAATGACTTGAAGCAGTGATTTATAAAAACCAACAGACTTACTTACTGTTATGGGAAAAGCCTGACTTCTCCTGCCTGTGTAGTATGAATAGAAGAGTGACTATCATTTATTAGGCTCCTATTCTGTGCTCAGCATCTAAAATATCTAACCTCTAATAGTCAAAATATTGCTTTAAGGCATATGTTGGGGTTTTTTTTTCCCAAATAAAATTTGTTTATTATATTAAATAAAGTATGGACTTCAGCTAATAACAGGGTATCAAAACTGGTTCATTAATTGTGACAAATTTACTATACTAATGTAAAATGTTAGTAATAGGGGAAAGTGGGTGGGGCATACTCTGTACTATCTTCCCGTTTTCTGTAAATCTAAAACTATTTTAAAATTAAAAGTTTATTTTAAAAATGAGAGATACCAATATTAAGAATGAAACTATACTCATTATCTTGTAATAGTAAGGCATGTGTTATTTCCATTTCATGTGCAATTTCGGCTGCTTAGTAACTTATCTGAGGGCACCAAGCTAGAAAGGGTATAAGCAGAGATGTGAACCCAAGTTTGTCTGATTCCAAAGCCTTTTCATTTTTTACATCAGGCGATTTTCCTTAACATATCATGAGATTGAAAAAATCTTTTTTCAAATTAGTAAAGTAACATGTGCTCATTATAAGAGGTTTGGAAAACAGACAAAATTATGCAGAAGAGGGGAAATCACTTATAATTCTTTACCCCGGGGATAATCATTACTAAAAAAAATTTTTTTTCCATCTTAGGCTTAAGAAAGCTATAATTTATGTATCCAAGAGTGTATTGTTCCTCAGAGTTGTCATCCTTGACATTTTTGCATGTCCTCCAGCAATATTGCTGTTGCTTAAAATATTTTTGGAATCCCTTTCAGAGCCAATTTAGAAACTAAATTCTCTGTAGACTCCCATGCACTGGGTACTTCGGTAGAGACATAGCAAAGACAGTGTATCCGTTACCTGAATACCTGTCAAAATAATACATTTTTATCTTGTACCATTTTGTGCCTTCTAAAGTTATATGCTGCAAATATTTAACCATCCTGTAAAGAACACCATCATTGCCCTCTCTAAGAACCATAAACATCTTCTGTGACTTCTATTGTGGTAGGAGATGGAATTTACCAAAATGCTACTTCCTCCCATGTCAAAGATTGATGGAAATTTTGGGTTATGTTTAAAAGTCTTTATTAAAAATTAAAACTATAAATCTTTAATATCTCATTTGACAACTCTTGTTATTTATTACATTGTCAGCACAACAGTGTTTGCCTTTTGTGGTACATAAAGAAAATCAGAGAATTGTTTTTGTCAAAAGTTTGAAAAGCATATTTTAAAATCAATTTCTTTTTAATGGAAGTATTATACTCTGAATTATCTCCCTCCAAGGAGTTTCCACAAAAGCAAATATATCTTAAAAGTGTGATGAGCTGATCTTTAAATAAAGTTAGTAGCATCTTGTGTCAAAGTAAATGTTTCTCAAAGAAGCAGACGTGTGCATGCTCGGACACGCATACATAGAAGAAAAGATTGCTATCAGAATGGCCGTTGGTGTACTTTATTAAAGTGAAGGAAGTCAAGTAGTTAAGTGCCAGCTGAATTCTCATCTCTTTGGTTTATTACTTTTAGAAAACAAACCTAACTCTCAACTCAAGCATCTCCCTGGTTGTCTGGTTTCTGCCTTATTTTTCACAGACATTCTTATCCGCCCCATAATCTTAGCATGGCACCCCCTTCTCAGACTGCTGGGCACCCTGGGACACCCAGGTCACTTATGCAGAATTCTTTGGGGTCACTTCCAGGGTTCGGGTGGGGGCCTACCGGGCATGTGCTGTTGTCCTCAGGGCTGCACTCTCCCCTGGTCTTCCGATTGCCAAGATTCCTGTGATAAGAACTAATCATGCTCTCAGAGCTCATTACGAAGTATAGGCTTTGTCTTGTGTTGCTGTCCTGGGCACTATTCACAGTGCCTGACATTGTGTTCAGTCAATGTGTTAGATAAATGAAGGGTTACAATAGAGTCTCTCAGAAATGGACTGTTGGGAGAAAAGTTAGTCTGATTGAAAGAGAGTCAGAATAGCATTGTGAATTAGAATCTCACAGCTTAAGAGCCCGTAGGTCAGTCCTCTTACTTGAAGATGAAACCCAGAGAGGTCAGCTGACTTGGAGGTCACCCAGAGAGCTGGCGCCAAGCCAGGCACAGCATCCAGCGACCTGAGGTCCTGTCCTGTCCTTCCCTCCTGTCGTCGTTCCTGGGTTGTTTCATGGAGGTTGAGCTGACTGTGCAGGATCAGTGATCAGAGCATTTGAAGCCCCGACAGTGCTTAACAGAGCATCAGCTGCACAGGGATTCTCAGGGAACGCTTGAAGAGATTGTTGACTTAGTCAGTGGTTGCCTGGTTGACTTATAACCCCAACCCCTGTCTCTGTGCCTAAGTGGTTCCTAGCTGAATGATGCGTTCCCTGGGCTTGCATGGATATTTCTTGGAGAGGAGAATATTATAGAAGCAATAATAACAGCTAACATTTATTTGTAATAAATTAGGTAGGATATTCCTGTGGTTTAGAGTCCAGGCCCTGTAGCCAGATGGTCCCAGCTCCACCACTTGCCCTGTTTGTTTTTTGAGACAGGTGATTTGACCTTTCTGTGCCTCATTTTCTACATCTGCAAAATGCCTGTAGTAATAGTGCCTACCTCATGGTATTGAAGAGTTAGCCCACTTGAAGCCATAAAACAACACCAGACAGTTTGTAAGCAAGCAATAAATGTTATCTATCATCATTAAAATATCACTACCGTGTGTGCTAAGGTCATTGCACAGATTGTATACTATCCAGTCTTCTCAACATCTCTGTGAGGAAGCTACTGTTATCAGCGGCCATTTTACAGTTGAGGAAACTGAAGCACAGAAAGATACTCCACCCACACTGTTTCAAGTCACACGTAAGGCCCAATTCCTTGTCTGCCCAACTCCAGATCCCGTGCTTGTGGCTGTGATGGAGATGAGTGGTGTGGCTTCGAAAGGTCAGATCTGACTGCCCACATTTCTTTTTTTCCTAGAGCACTCCAGACTCTGGCCGCTTTCAGGACCATCTCTGTGGATTCCCAGGTAAGTAGAGATGGTCCCTTTTTTTTTCCCCCACATTTTTCCAAGTTTTTTTTTTTAATTGAAGTATAACCAGTTTACAATGTTGTGTCAATTTCTGGTGAAGCATAAAGTTTCAGTTATACATATACATACATATATTCGTTTTGATTTTCTTCTTCACTAAAGTTACTATGAGATACTGAATATAGTTCCTTGTGTTACACAGTATAAACTTGTTGTTTATCTATTTTATATATAGTAGTTACATTTTTCCAGTTTTATTGGGAAATAATTGGCATACATCTTTGCATGAGTTTAAGGCATACGGCACGATGGTTTGATTTACATATATTATGAAATGATTACCACAATAGGTCCAGCTAACATCCATCTTCTCATATACATACAGTTTTTTAAAGAAGAAAAGAATAAAGGAAAGAAATTCTCTCCTTGTGGTAGAAGTCTTAGGATTTACTCTTGTGTGTCATACAGCAGTGTTAGCTACCATCATCATGTCGTATGTCGTTAGTACTTACTTGTGTTGTAACTGGAAATTTATGCATTTTGACCACCTTCCTTTAATTCCCCCTCCCCCCCACCACATCCTCCATTTCTGTTAACCAAAAGTCTGATCCTTTTTTTCTATGAGTTTGGTTAGTTTTTTTTTTTGATTGCACATATAAGCAAGTTCGTAAAGTTTGTATCTTCCTCTGACTTATTTCACTTAGCATAATGCCTTCAAGGTCCATTCATTCATGTTGTGGCAAATGGAAGGATTTTCTTTTTCTTTTTTTAATGGCTGAATCATTTTCCATTGGAGATAGTCCCTTTCTTCCCCATATCCTCGTCCTGCTCACCTGCCCAGCTCTCCCTGTGCCTGCAGTTGACTCCCAGAGGTCTTGTTACAGCCTTTGTCAGACTCTCAGGGTCTCATCACCAGAGTGCTTTCTTACAGGTGTGCAGACTGAAGAGACAAGTCACTCTGATGGGGTGGGAGGTCTCAGCAAGGAACAGAGGACCGGAGACACTCCGATCCCACCTACATGTGCCTTCTCCACCTACATTGATGTTTCTGTGAATTTCTTTAGAGTCATTTCATGCATGCAGAATACTTCAGAGTACCAGGGAGAAAAGTCTTTTTTAGATATCCTTGTGTTGCGGAAAGGAATTACAGTTAAGAGGGCAGGCTCTGGAGCCAGGCTGCCTGGCTTCCCTCCTCGCAGTGATAACCATTTTTGCTGCTGTTCTGTTGTTGAAGAGCTTGGTCCAGTGAATCTAGAAACCTGGCTCACAATCTTCAGTGCTCACTCAGCGTTGAGTGGGAGTAGAAGGACACAGGCTTTTGAGCCAGACAACCTGGCTTTGCATCCTGCCTCTGCTGCCTAGCAATGGTGCAGTCTTTGCTGTCACCTGCTTCTTGAGCCTCAGTTTCCTCCTCTCTAACATGGGAATAATTACACCCATCTCACAGTTGTTGGGATATTTCTAGCTTCTGTACATAAAGTGGACTATATAAGATTGACATTCAAATAAATGGTAATTACTATTGCTACAAGCTATTGGTATTTGAATGGGTTCACACAGGTACTTGCTGGACAGGAAGCAGGTCATTATTTTGGGTTTATCATACTTTTTCCTGAAATATTTTTATTTTTTCCCCCAGCAGTCTTGCTTGTTTAAATTAACTTGCTTATTTAGCAAGCCATATATTCACTGTGAAAAGATCATCTGTAGTCCATATCCTGTCAAATGATTGTAAATTCCAAATTGAAGTAGTCCAAATTAATGAGGTCTTATTGCACCTGGGTGTTTCCAAGAATGTTTAATCTAAACTTGATTCTTTTTCCATAACCCTAAAACTTTAGTAGGAAGATGACTATAACTTTTTGAAAAGAGCCATTAACATTAGTGGGAGTTGGTTGTTTTCCATGAATGGAATAGAATATCTGAAATCTGACTCAGAATGAAAACAATTTCTTTATTGTTGTTCAAAGAGAATTATTTTGGAAACTACTGGTTGATTTCTTCCCACACTGTCTCTGTCTCTGTCTCTCTCTCTCTCATACATACACACACACAAAACTTAGTTTTTCTTTCTATTAGGCAACTGAAGAGTTCCTATGTAAATTCTGGCAGCTTCTCCCCATCGGACAAGCAAGGGCAAAATCAATTCCTGTTTTCTTGGAACGTACCAAATAATCAGAAACTCTGATTATTCTGCTGGAAGGCAACAAACAGCTTGATGGAAAGATGTACCAATTGAAAACAATTCTGATCATATTTTTGTCAGGAGAATGAGATGCCTCCAGCTATCTGGTGCTAATTATGTTAGAGGTAGAAAGCAGGGGTATTTTGGCCTGTGGAAGACTACTCTGGTCGCATGCTGGAACACTAGCTTTACTGGCTGCTCATCCTAGAGCACAGTGACATTGGACGTCCATTCTGTGACTCGTCTTGCCAGTTGGTAGTAGTCTCAAACACACGTCACATGAGCACACTTAAGGACTTTTCTAATTATAGTTCAGAGGCTTTACTTTTATCTTTTTATGCTCATTTTGCAGACATCACTGATTGAAATGATTTCTCCCTCAGCATAATCCTATTGCCAGCAGTTACAAAAGAACAGGGAGAGGGCAAATGAAACCCACAATAGCTGAAGAGGTGTCCGAATTCAATTAGGAAGAGACCTCCCCCATGTGGATGCATAAACCATATAAATCCATTTTAATTGTGAGCTGTGGTACTTATCTGGTCATGTTTATTTTGGATGCAAGTGCCAAAGCTGGATTTAGACCAGAGCTCCAGATCTTCAAGCTCTAATGACTAATTTGGGTACCATTGAATCCCTTAATTCATTTCTTAATTAGTTCTCCCGGAATGAGAGTTGCCGGGTTGCAATCGTTTTCACAAAATTTTCAAATAAAAACAAACGTACTTTGATTTTTTTTCCCTCCTATGGTTCACATATTTGCCTTGGTCTTAAAGAACTATTCCTGTTGTTATCAGAATAATAACAACAATGATGACAACAAAGCTAACATGTTCCAGGCAGTGTAGCAGAGGATGTACTGAGGCACCAGGAAGCTTGGTTTTGATTCCCGGCTGAGCTACTTACAGCCGTAGGACCTCAGTCAAGTTACTTTCCCTCTCGGTGCCTCAGTTTCCTTTTGTAAGATGGAAAGAATAATAGTACTTATCTCACAGAGTTGTTTTAAAGATTAAGAAAGTGTTGCATATATGAACTAATATGCAGATAGTGCCTGACAGCATAATAGATGTTAGTTATTATATTTGTGGTCAATAAGACAGTGGGAGACTGATGAGCAGATTTACTGGTGCCACAATACTGTCATCTAAGTATGTCCCATGTATGTAGTCCATTTGGTAACAATGGTAATGAAACATTGGAGACTCTGAGGTTGGAATTAATCTCCATTGTTTATATTTGCGCCCCTCTGTCTGGCTCAGGGTTAACATTTTTGATGTTCCATGCTTGATCAATATGAGTGCTAACCTGAAACCTTTTGGTGCAAAATTGCTTTAAAATTTGAATGAACATTTTGTGCTCTCAGTACACACAATATTGGCCCTCATTAAAAGGAAAAATGCAATTACAGTACATAAAAAATACAAATGTGGCAGGGAGAGGAGATTTGGGAGAATTGGCTTCAGCAAATCACTGGGAATTTTCAAACTATTTTTTAACAGAGTTAAGTGCATTTAATGTCTTGGTTCAAATTTAATCAGTGGGCAGGAGTGAAAGTCTAGGGAAGGATAAATCCAGTAATTTAATGAGCTTTCCTCATGGCTACCTAAGAGTTAGTTTACATTAAAATTGATTGCCAAGTGATTTACTAGAATTACTTTTCCTTAGATTTGTTTTGTTTTGTTTTTAACCTAAGTTAGGTGGGATCCAGCAATTCCACTCTCATGCATACGCACATGTGCACTTGTGTGTTTGTGTGTGTGTATGTGTTCTAGAGAAATGTGCACTCATATGCATCCAGAGACATGTGTAAAATGTTCTTGGCAGCATTGTTTGTATTCATCTCAAGTTAGAAACATCTAGACTATCCATCAGTCGTAGAATGGATGAATACATTGTGTTGTAATCATAAGGAATTATGATGTCTATAACTATATGGTGGAATATTATACAGCAATGAAAAAAGAGTAAATTAGAGCTACACACAAATAACAGGGATACATCTTAAGACATAATGGTGAAAGAAAGAAGATACAAAAGAATACATAGCAATCTTATTCCATTTATACAAAGTGTAAAAACAGACAAAACTAAACTCTGTTGCTAAGGGGTACAGATGTAAGTGGCCAGGAATTTATTGCTGAAAGGATCAGGATAGTGGTTCCCTCTAAGGGAGGGCATGCTGTGAAAGAGAGAAGAGCTGGAGGGCTTCTGCGAGTGCTGGCAATGTTCTGTTTTTTGACTGGGCTGGTAGTTGCATGGGTAATATACAAAAAATACATCAAGTGTTAATGTTTTATGTGCTTTTCAGAGGTTATGGGTTATAGTTCATAATTTTAAAAGTTCTTTAAATTGCAGAATAAACTGTCTTTTCAGCCTGGGTTGGTTTATCCTTGTCCTGCATAGTTTTAGGCTGTCCCATGGTTATAAATGACTCTAGAAGTAAACCTCCACCTCACTGCCTGGCAGAGTGGCCTCCAAAGTGGGCTGTACACCCCAGGGAGCTCTTGAGAAGATCCATTTGGTTGAGAAAAAAATGGTTTAGAACTTGCATTTTCATTCATTTCACTATCATGAAACACCATGATAACAGATGATGACTGTACTGACACTGGCATCAGCCCTGGGTCCACGTGTCAGGTGGTCAGGTGTCACCCATAGAGAGGGAGGTTGAGCCTCCCCTTCAGTGCCTTCCCCTCTCGTTCATCTGCTTTGATTATCTTGTGAAATGCATCATGTCTAGTTAACTGGATTTACACATTTTATGTTTTGGTTTTAACAAACCCTCACAAACTAACAGAGTCTTAAAACGATTCTGCAAAAAACTCCCATAAACTGAAGATAATTTTAATACTGCAAACAACAGGAAAATGGCAAAGTTTAGCAAGAACTCTGTCAGCCCCATTATGACATAATGACAGCGACCTCGAATCAGATCTGGCAAGAAGCTGGCCACCAAAAGTCTAAATGATCTGGAAAACTTACAGGTTTACGTCCACTGTGGTTAATTAATCGTGAGCCTCGTCCTGGGTGTATTTGCCTTGAGATGTCATGGCTGGTAAAACAGCACATCAATTCTGTCATTCTTCTTTGCTATTTTATTCATGTTTTATAAGGTATATAACATGTTATTACAATAATACATGTATATGAATTGTAAACAAATAGCCAGACATTTTTGTTCGAACATGTAAGATGCAAATACCTTGGACAGCACTGCCATATAGTTCGAAGGCTGCTCCCTGCTAATAGTTAAAATGTGTAGAAGATGATAAACTTGTTATCATTATCAGAAAGAGGCACTTCTTGGCCCTAATTTTCTTATTGGCAGATATCAACACAAAGGCAATAGTGTATATATTGACTTTATTAAAACTTTCCCCAAGCCCTTGGTTTGGAGTTGGATAGGAAAAAATGGAGATACATGTATGTATATATATACTCAGAATAGCTCTGTTTTTCTGTTTGTTTTAAGATTTCTGTTGGATTCCTTTAGGATTACATATACACATACCTTCCAAGGAGTAGGGTGAAGGGTGGTTAACCAGCAGTCGGGAGACCTGGTTCTAAGCCTGTGACCAGCAGCCAGGCCACGGCACAGAGGCAGTACCCTCTCTGAGATGCTATTGCTTTTTCTCTGTCATGAGGGTGATAATAGCAACCCTCCCCAACCCTGGCAGGGGTCACATGAGAGAGTGTCTGTAAAATGTCATTTCCTACAAACGGAAGGAATTATGATCCTGTCCCTTCTACTTCACCTTTAACAAAATGAAACTTCATATTAAAGTACTGACATCCTTAACCTACAAGGCTTTTTTGATTGGAAGCTACAGAAACTGACTGGCTAGCTTAAACCAAAATAGAACTATTTTCAAGTTGTTTTATTGGAAGGGTCCTTGGGACATCCACAGAACTGAAGGAATGGTGGAAACTTCAAATTGCACGAAGGGCCACCACCAGGGAAGCCCTTGCAATCTCGGTGGAGGGCTCTGTGGCCTCTTCTCTAAGACATCACTGTCACTGTGATTGAGAGCTGATGTCTTCTGCCCTCTGGGCTTTAGGGTTCCAAGCCTGAGGCTCCTAGAAGAGAGAATCTAATTCGTCCAACTTAAGCTCATGAACCACCATTTGACCAGTCAGCCTCGGGTCAGGGGATGAGGTCACGTAGGATGGACAAGATTCCTGGGAGCTCTAGCCCTGCAGGTCTGGGCCATCTCAGAAAATCAGGCATCTCTATGAGCTGGTTTCCATAGTTGCTAATGACTTAACTCTCTTTAAGGGATTTGAATAAAAAGAATCAAAGAAACGTAAGTACAGAAGCATATGTGAGAGTTTTCTTTAGTGAATTTCAATACACTGGTGGACACTGGACTTGACATCACTTTCATTAGATGCTGAAAATTCTCTGCAAGTCCCAAGGTGTCTTTCTACCCAAGCTGCCTCTCTAAGGTTTGACTCCACGTTTACCTTTAGCTACTGCTTTACCTCTTGTTAGAAAGAAGGCATTAAATCAGTTTTAGCATTTCTCATGCTGATACTCACTTCACTGACAGCCTCACTTGCCCTAAAATTTTATGGCAATGTGGAAAGAAGGTAAGAGGGGTGCACAGAGTCTGCATACCACAGGCAAATCGTCATATCATTCAAGGACCTTAATTTTTTTTTCTCTTGTGAATCTATAGAAGTGTATTTGAGTATCTCACAGCCATTCCTAGACAGATGTATACAGCTGTTCCTCACACCGAATGGATATTCGGTACATAGCATTTGTTCTACCAGGGTACAAATGATTACTTGTAATGGTTCAATAATGGAAATGATAAAAATACTTATAGCCCTGAAATCAATGAATATCTTCCAAAACAAGTTAAACGTTGCTATCAAATATCGCCCTGGCAAGTCCTAAGTAGACTATTGTCCCCTTTGGGTCATTCACTAAAAAGCTATAAAGAGTGCAGAAATTCTTTGTTTTTCAAGCACATATACATATGTAATAACCAAATTTCAAGTTGTTAACACACAGTGAAATTTCTTTATGTAAAAAGAAAATTTCTTTCTTAGAGAAAGTACCAATGAAGAAAGAGATACGGTGATAATAATCATTATTTGACCTGGTCTCCATTTTCCGAAGTGCTAAGTTATAACGTAATCTATGGTTTATACTTCTTTAACCAACTCTCAATACGTTACCAACCCAGTGCCTCACACTGGTTATAGGGATGATTTATTATTTGTCACATTTTAAGTGCTGACCCGTGAAATGTTAAACTTGTATTGGCAGCTGTTGTCCGAAGGTTTGCAGGTGTCCTGATTGATGCTTTGAAAGACCAGCATTAGCAATAAATCACAGTAGACATAACTTTTCAATAAAATAATGGAAAGGATTTTGCATTCTAGGTCCTCTAAGCCTTGGTATTTGGAAGTTACTTACATGGGAAATTAAAGTAAAGGGGTAAAATGTTCTCAGGCTTTAACTCTTCAGTTCTGGGCCAGCCATAGTCAATAGCTAAAGCATCTTGGAAGCTTTGTTCTTCTAACCCTGAGATCTCTTGGCTCTGGAAACTGACAAATTGCCAAGTGTAGGCCTAATTGCATTCCTGCTTACTGAGAAAAAAAAAAACTGAAAGGAATTTTCCTTTTCTTTCAAAGGGGTACCTTGAGCATTAACATTTTCTGGAATAGCAAAATTGTTTATAAGACTTTTGCAAAGCTTTCTGAAAAGAGAGCTTGAAGAGGGTCTGGCAGCCAATTAAGAGGCATGGGTTGCTCACCTAGAGTAACAAAGAGGGAGACGAAATGGAACAAGTGAGAGAGATGTGGCTTTGTCCTCTAAGCTTGCTCTCTGATTAATGAGCTGATATTCTCTTTTCTCCTGCTTTCTCTATGGTCTGCTCAAAGGTTTAGCAAAATAGTACATGATAGATTCAGCCAGCCCCATGATAGACCACCGGCTGAGTGTAAGTCCTGTTCACCAGTATTTCTAGTGCTGCACCCACTGCTTGATACACAAGAAGTGTTCAATTAGTATTTGTTGAATGAAGAAATATATTCAGGCAGGTCTTTCTCTGACCTGTATATTGGTGATTTACATATTGGACCAGAAATACTCTGGGCCAGATTAAGTCTGATCAAGGAATCAGTACCCAAATTGAGTAGATTGGGATCTTCCAATAAGATGGAGAATGAGGGCTTGGAGAAACCAAAACTTGGAACAACCTGAATACTCAGTGATATAAAAGGAATTGATGCGACCATACAGCAGGCTTTATTTACTCCAGAAGGTAACATACCTAGTGAAAAGGTTCAGCTTATCACAGCTTTTCTTAATATAAATACATTTGCAGAGTTCACACCCTACTGATGGAATCAGTTTCAACTTTATAGAATTTTGCTTTTAACATAGCAGTTGGCGAGCACCTAGTGCCAAGGTCAAGCGTTAGCTCTCTGCTTCACTTCCCTTCTCCAAGCTGCAAGTTCTCTCGCAAAGCCAGGCAACTATCTCCCAAACGTACGCTGTCCGTAACATAGGAAACCAGACGACCCGAAGAGGGTAAATCAGCACAAATTTATCGTCAAAGCTGAGTGCTCTGCTGACTGTGGGTCAGAAGTGTTATCTTTGTATCTCAAGGACAGAACATTTCATAAGGATTTGGGTACAGAGTACACATCACCCTCCAGGCATGCTGAACTGTGTCAACCCAAAAACCGTTTCTTAAGGTTTACGATTTCCCCTTTTTCCTAAATTAAAAAATGCTAATGTGAACTCTTGACTCTCAAAAACACGTTATTATTGTATATGAAGCAAAGAGTAAATAAGACACTTGCCTAATGACATAACAGTTCATTTTAATTCAGCAAGCTGGAAGTAATTTTTGCTTGTTTTCCTTTTTCCATGCTTCTTTATGGAAATAGGCCACAATCATTTTTATTCCACCATTCTTCATTACCTTATAGTGTGCTTCCTGTTTATGCTATTAAGGGCTGTTTTTAAAGACCCCTGAGGGATATCCTTTAACAGTCTTTTTAAAAATAATTATTCATCTATAGTACCCCCCTTAGAATGTCTGAGGGTTTGGAAACATAGAAACTTCTTAATGAGGTATGGTTAATGGTCTGTGCAGAGTATTGCAATATTTACACCTAGTTCAGTTAATGTAAATTATATTTAATTAGTCATTCTGGGAAAGTAGTAGATATTTTAGAATAGATTCAGTACCTAAAACCCACCGTTTGCCTATTACGTATAGTATTTATAGATAAAATTCTGTGAGTAGTATTTATAGATTAAAGAAAATGTTTGCAGTAGCATAAAGTCAATTCTTAGGGACTCATAATAATATGAAGATCTTGCATGTCTTGTTGGGGTATGAAAAACTTCCATGTGGGACAGAGGATCACATTTCTAAAAATTTTTTTATAAACTTTAAAGTGCATACAGATGTGACCATGTGATCGTTATTTTTACACCCGTGGCATGCAGAACTTCGAGGCCGAATGACAGTCCAGAACTTTGTGCTGAATATGTTCCTGTTTCCAATGAGATTTCCTTTTCCATATAACCTGATGTCAGAGACTCCCTGAGTTCCTTAATTAGATTCCTTCGCACTGCACTTGACCTTTGAACCCTCCAGACCACACCTGTACCACTAGAAGCCCACTTCACGTGATGCTTTAGAAGGAGGCGTCCTTTCTAGGAAGGAACCTCGACCTTCACCCCTGCAATCTGTAGATGATGCCTAAGAGCCCCTGTGGCGGTCTCCCAGTTCCTCCCGTGCCCCGGAACAGGACTGAGAAAGCGCCCATTCCTGGTCTCGTGTGGTCCTCGGACATACCTACTTTTCCGGAACTTCTTTGCCATGTCCCACTCCGCCGCTTTGCTGTCTTATGCAGGCTGGTCCTTTTTTCATGGTTATCCCAGCCACCTGCGTTTTTTTTTTTTCCTGCCGTCCCCTTGTCTTGGTCAGTCTCTCTGTCCTCCCAACACCACATCCTCTGCCCTTCAGCCTCTTTTTTGACCCCGACAGCTGCAGAAACCAGAAGCAAGAAAACGCGTTCTGGTTGTATTCCTCTGCTGCTTTCCCGCTGACCCCCACCCCCCCCACCCCACCCCCCCGTGAAACTGCTCTTTTCCTCAGCACTCCAGATCGCCAGCTGCATCTTTGTTCTCCTCTCTTGCCAGAGACCCCCGTGGAGTGGGTGCCGCGGGGAACGGGGAGGGCTGGGCTGGGCAGGCGCTGGCCCCAAGAAGCGCTTCATTGTCCCCCCCGAGGACCAGGCCATGGGAAACAGACTCCCCGACAGTCACCATAGGCTACACAAATATTACTTCCATGTAGCTTGACCTTTCATTGTGCTCTAAAATGACTGAAAATACTTAAAGGGTGTACAGTGTTTTTCTGGAAACAGAAATAAATGGTGTTCTTTTCAGAAGCCACACTTGAACTTTTGCCCTTCTCTTCCTTTTTGAGTCTTTATATGCAGTTCAAGGTTTCCTTTTAGCATGTCTTTTCCTTTGGTGAGAAACTGCTAATTTCTCTACTGATAAAATTACGAATCACAGAAGCAATCTGATTGCTAAAGTTAAGGATACCTCCCTCATCTGGCCTTAAAACGCTTAGCTCTGGGACCTGAGTCTCACGAGCTTTTCTTAAGTGCTGGCTGTGTGCTGGGTCTCTGCAGACTGATTTACAAATTTTATAATTGCTTTAATGTATTAACTCAACTAATCTAATCCCCACAGCGGCCTGTGAGGTGGGTAGTATTGTCATTTAGGTCTGTGTTTTACGATGTAGACACGGAGGCATAGTGAAGGTAACTTAGTCGCCCAAGTTCATACAGTTCACAGAGGGCGGGGCCTGGACTTGACCTAGAGGGTCGGCCTCGGGGCCCATGTTCTCAGCCACTGACCCAACTCAGATGTCTCTTGCAAACCTCTGGAAGCCGGTTCCCTCATCACTGAAGGGGGACCAGTGACACCTACCTTACAAATTTTGGTGAGGATCAAATGAAGTAATTTGAAAGGGCCCAGGAGATTGTCAGGTGCTAAAACATCAAGGTTAAGTTTAGGCAAACTGTTGATAGGACATTTTCTGTTAGTCAGGTGGGTGTCATTGTGGAGTCTGGCCCTTGCTCCTTAGATATACTGCTGGTTCCAATGAAAAACTACACTTTTGCCTTGAGATTTCTTTTTCTTTTCTTTTTTTGAAATTTCAGAAAACCTCAGGTTTCACAATGAAAATGATCCTTTTATTCTGAAATGATGGCATTTGGAAATATTTAGAGCATAGGCAAAACTTTTAGTATGCCAATGACATTCGTTCCCGTTAACCTCTTTGACATTAATGTAGTACTGAATACCCCTCCCTTTTTTCCTAAATCATGAAAAATTAATCTTATCCCAAATCTTCCTTTCGCCACACACCATGGACTTGTCATGAAGTGGTCTTCAAGTGTAACACGGAGTGTGGGGCTATGTCTTTTCAGCATGGGGCCCTGAAACAGAAGAGATACCAGGCAGAGTTGAGGCTGATGGAAGAGAGGTGGAAATTGAGTCTAAAGTTGAGGACTTAGAAAGACCACCGGCTTAAAAAAACAAAAAAAACAAGCCCATGCTTCAAAATGTGGGATAGGAGACCAGAGCCAGACCCCCAGAGAGGATGGGGCTGGAAGAGTGGGAGGACTCAGGAAGAAAAAGAAAGAGGAGACTCAGAAGGATTAGCCAAGCAGGAGATGGGTGTTGCCTGCAGCTGGCCCAGGGGAGAGGGACGCTTCCCTCCTGCCTCTAGTGCCGGGCATGCTTTCCCTGCTCCCAGGCCCCCTGTGCATTTTCGGGTCTCATGATGTCCTCACATGTCAGAATGTCCGAGATCTGAGTTCTTACAGACGCTTAGGGGAGGAGAATACCCCCAAAGGCTGCCTTTTGTGATTCTTTGGAGCTTTCATGCATCCTAGAAATTGAGGTCTTCCTGGTTTGAGCTGGTATTGTATACCTAGGGCACGCTGTTTGGAGGGCCTTCCAGGCAGGCTTCATGATCATAATGAGTTATTTTTTCCTCTTTTCTGGTTAAGAACAATATCCTTGCCATTCAGTTTTCAAATATAGCTAACAGTCATGATAGAAGAATATCCTTATGTTAGGAAAGAAATTGGCAGCCTCAGTGATGTGAAAAATGTCCCTTTTAGAAGACATGCTTAAAAAGAAAAGCTGCTTTAAGTCCTTTATGGAATCAGGTAGAATAAAAATGAAAAAATAAAAAATTTAAAGAAAAACACGTGGTCTGACAACACATTTTACGACCTCTCCTTAGTCTTGCAGGTGCTTGTTGATTTTGCCTAAATTTCAGGTGCCGTCGCTTTTATCATTTCATTAAAATGTCAAACCACAAACAGGTTCTGGCATCTAATTGGGAGTATAACTTGGATGATAGATCTTTTTAGCTGATGCATGTAATCAGAGCACTATGAGACTATTGCCAGGGATTAAATATGTAGAATCTCCTTAAGAATATTGGTAAGTGTGTAAAAAAAGTACCTAACACCAGAGAGGAAAAAGTCATCAAATTCCAAAGAAATAGCCAAAATGGAATGTCTAAGTCAGTCATGCCTGGAGGTGTATAGAGAGTTTCTAGTGAAAAATTATCTAATTGATTAAGGTATCTGCAGTTAACATTCATCAGAATTATAAGCACATCTGTTACACTTAACCAACCCAAGTATGCCTCTATAGTTTCTCTTCACGATGTGCTGAACTGATCAGAGCATTTGCTATGCATGTAACTCAAGAAAATTAAACTATTTGACTGCCTTTGTAGAGGGCAGTTTGGCTGTTTGTATTTTTTTTTAATCTTTTAAAATGTGTTCACTATTTTAATTTTATTTCTAGGAATTTATGCTAAGAATAATTAAGGCTATGTGCAAAGGTTTTGGCTACAAAGATGTTAATCACATCATTGTTTATAATAGGGAAATAAGAAATTGCTTACATGTTCAACAATAACAGATTAGTTAAATATGTTTTGTTACAAATAGTGAAATATTATTTGGTATTGTAGATGATGTAAATAAATATTGGTAATGAAAAGATGTTTAGTGTATGTTGTTAAATGATAAAATCAGATTATTAACAAAAAAAGTATGCATAGTATGGTCACATTTTTGTTAATATATGGATATTCTTAGAAAATGACCTGGAAGTATACATAATGGTTTTTTAAGTGGTTCTCTGGGTAGTAAAATACATGAGCATTTCAAATGTTCCTTTTTTTTAATCTGTGTCTTAAATTTCCTACTCTAAAGATATACTGCTTTTATAATAAGAAAGAGCCAACAAGTTTATTTTTAATTGAAAAAAAGAAAATACATGAGCCAAACCATGTGAAAATGATGGATTCTGGATAACTAGAGACCTCATGCCATGCTTTTCAGCGGAATATATTTGTAAACATGTTTCAGCTGAATATGTGCACCATGATTTGAGAACAGTAGTTGTCCTTTCCTACACCTAATTTAGCAGAGGTTGTTAGCTTTCTTCCTAATCTCTGCAAAATTAAGACACTCAATTTAATTAGGCCATCTCTGGGGTTTCTCCTGCTCCCAAATCCCAGGTCCCCACTTTCTCGGTTCACTGCTGAGTGGGGGACTTCCTGAATTTCTCATATCTACAAGCTGCCAAGTAATGAAAGTGTATTAATAAGGAGGGTTCATCTTATTATTTGTAGTGCATTCAAACCAGCCCACTCTGAAAGATTATCCTTGAGTCTATCTTCTCATGCTTTGGAGAGAGACCTTCAGATGATCTAGTTTTCCATCTCTTGTTGATTCCCCAGTTTTGAATGTTTGGGGAGAGCTTATGGGGAGGGTCTGATAGCTGGGAACTGTTCAGTGTTTCAGAGGAACTTCAGCAGTAGCTGGGAAGCAGTTAAAGCAGACAGTGGCAAGGAATTCACTTCCATTCCAAAATAAAAGTCCCACCAGCTGTTAACCCTGACCACCTCTCAGCCTCTTCCTTTGGTATCAGGGAAGCCTCTGTCTGTCCATACACCCTTGGGCCAGGTTGAGTTCAGTGAGGCAAGATGTCATATATTTTTCCTCATTAATCACTCTTCGCAGATGCCATGGTATTACAATCAGTTTCTCCTACCTGTAAAAATACAATTTCAGAAAGAATTCACAGTCAACATAGAGGTAAATTACAGTACACATCTGGCTAGCTGACTTCCTAAATCTATAACTTCTGAATGGAAGTTGGTGGAAAGAATATTGTGCCACGAGTTACGAAAGAAACCTGTATTTTGATCATGGCTCCGCCAGTAACTTGTAGAACCTTAGAGAGTTGACCCAGGCTTTTTAGGTACAAGTTTTTCTCCTCTGTAAAGTGAGAGGGTTGAATTCAGTGGTTTTCATGCTTCCTTCCAGCTCTGAAATTATATGAAAATGATCTACAAAGGCCATTTATTGTTGCCTACATGACTCAAGATCGAAGGCAGGGCGTCTGTTAACAATCCAGCCCTGTCACTCTCCAGTCTCTTATCTCTGCTGGCGCAATATACCCTGTATTCTTGTTGATCTGCCTTTTTTTGTGCCACACTAAATAATTTCAGAGAGAATCTCATCTTGGCATGCTCTGTATCCTCTAATATATGATATATCTTTGTGACTAGTGGGAAAATTCTTAATAGCAGCTGCTTCCATTATTCTCTAGTTTTTAAAGCTGTCCCCGGAGAACTAAATGTCAATTCAGAGATTCCTGTATTTGTTATCATTTCTAACCTAACCACAGAAGTCTTAGGCATAATTTGAAACAGAAAAATTCCTGCCTTGAGATGGTGGGCTCATAGATATGTAGTATGATTTGTCCCTATAGTTTAAGAAGAAATTAGGATATTTGACATTTGTAGCAACTTTTTTTCCAGTATTTATACTGAATATGCAAAATTGGTCTGCTATGCCCAGTTTTTAATTGTAGATACCATATTTTAAAATTGAGTAATGATTTCAAATAAATCTGCTATAAAAGAAGAATCAGATTACCCTAATGAAAAATTCTATAAATCAAACACTCATGTGTTTTAACTTCATCTCTAATTTATAGACTCCTTTATATATATAGGATACCTGTTTTCCTCCATAAGCACAGAAAATCCAACAACAACAGGCCGCAGAAGAGACTACTAACTGCCTCTCCAGTCCCTGTTCTTTCCTTCTTTCTTAGTAACACACCCTGGTTTTATTCAAGGAGGTAAGGTGCCCAGACAAAAGACTGCATTTCCCAGCCGGCCTTGCAGTGAGGGGCCAAGAGGGACATCATTAGGTGGGACTTCCCAGAAACTTCTTTGGTGGGAGCTGACTGGGCTTCATGTTTCTTGACTCCGTGTCCCCTGCGTTCTTCTGTGTAATCTCCTTTCTGAGCTCCATGTGTTCACAGGGTGGCTGAGGCAGCTGTAGTCCCATCGCCTTCGTCCACTTAAGCCCAGGAGAGAGAAAGCCCAGCTTCCCTAATAGCACAGACAAAGCCTGGGATTGGCTCCTCCGTGGCCTGATTGCCCATTTGGGGCTGTGTCGAACCCGTAACTGAGACATACGGAATGATGTGCTCATGGGTTCATCCTGGGTCATACACCCCACCCCACCCACCCTTTCTGGGGGTAGCAAAATAGAGCTTTTGTGGCCTGGAGAAGTGAGAGTGAATAGGTACTGGATGATACCACAAATCTCCACCCCACCAAGTTTGCCAGTTTCGTCTCCGAGTTACTATAGTTTCTAGTAATGAGATAGATGTCATTTGGTTTGCAAAGTTACACTGAATAATGTTTGGTCTTTGGATTCATTTGTGGTAAATGAAATCAAAGTCTCAAGCCCATACCATAAGTCTGGATTAAATATCAAAATATATATCTCTTAGTTTTCCAGATTAATGTCTTGCAGTAAGCCATATAACTTCCCTTTCTCAATACCACCCTATTTGTGGCCTTCCAAATGGGTAGAATCAAAGTTTGCCAAAAAATTTTCTTAACCCTGAACAACTGTATTTTCCAACATTTGCAGCAGAGGACATTGTCTTAAAACATAAAGTTGTATAACCAGTTAGAGCTAAATGAAATTTAAAATGACTTGTGATAAACTTGGAAAAAGTGGTACTTGAAAATAGTAATGCCAACAAGCTGCCTATTATGTAACCATAATACCAGTGCTCTGAGTTTAGATAGAGGAGTTACAGGGCCATGACCAACAATATCGTGGTCTTCTGTTTCATATGAGTGAACATGTAGATATGATTTGGAGGTGATTTACTGCAGTTGCATGTTGGGACATGGTGTGCCACAAGACAGATGATTATGGCCACAGTTCTGAAAATGTTCAGATGGCTTTCAATTAGCTTTGGGCACGGCTGCTGCTTGCAGAAGCCAGTATTGATTTTTCAGAATGCCTCCTAGCATTTCAGCAGAAGGACCCATCGTGTCAATCCTTTGAAGCCACAGGAAACATCACTGGAGAGTGGACTGCAGAAGGCTCTCTTGCGGTGGCCAGGGGACTGGCTGTCTGAGCCAAAGATAGTAGGAAGGAGAGTGTGGGCTCTGCAGTTTAGAAACCTAGGTTTGACACTGGCCCCGCCACATGTGCAGATAGTTGCCTTAAGCTCTTGGAGCCTTGATGTCCTCTTTTGTAAAATGAGGGGAGTACATGAGAATCTCCTGAGGAAAGGCATGTAAGGCTCCTAGCCCAGTGCCTCAGACCTATTCTGAGTATTCAGTGAATGTTAATTATTATCCTGTTTTCAGAGTTGCTTGAAAAGAGGGACGAGTCTTGAGTCTTTCACTCTTTTCTCCTGGGTTTCATTAAGAAAAAGAAAAAAAGGGTGAGAGTGAAGAAATTGAGCTTGGGTGGGCTCCACCTGACAATGCTTTTACTTTGTTATATGCGAAAATGGAGAGTTGGATTGGCATATCATAAGTGCCTTAGAGTCGTGTCCTGTACTTTTGATGCAAGTTTGTTGAAAACATCCTTTTTGGAAGGATGATGTCCTTACATCACATCTGGGAATGGCAACCACCTGCTGTGGGAGCAGCATGGACCCCCGAGAAGTCAGTGAAGCCTCAGGCTAGAGACGGCACCATGCCAAAGACCTCTGCTACTCTTATGTGTCATTTTGGACCCACTGGGAAGAGTGAGCATCTCAGAATAACAAGACCTAGGACTATAAAGCTTCATTTTACAGTGAAAGGACTGCAGCCTGGAAAGGAAAAGTAACTCAAAGGCCACCTATAGAGTCAGTGACGCAGGCAGGACCGTAGACCCAAGCTTCCTGATGCCCAGGTCAAGGAAATGATGACTGTAGCCACTAGAATCTCCTTGGTATCCTCAAGACCTCTCCTTCTGGTCTTTTACTAATTGCTCATCTTACCCAACCACTGTAGGACCAGATTTCGTGCCTTTCAGCAAGCTCAGTTTGTTTTAAGTCCCCTCCCCCATCCCCACATGTCGACATCTATCGGTCTTCCTGTTGTGGCCGCCCAATTTTCCACGGACGGAACCCGCATCTCCTGCCTGGGGGTCTAAGAGTAGCCCCTGTCCTCAGCTGTTGAGTGGGAGCAGAGCTGGAAGCCTCACAGTTACTGCCCCGACTTCCTCCTCAGCCCTTGTTTTCAGCCCGGCACCTCATACTGGAATGCGTGGTCTCCAGCCTCTTGGGTTCAGTTTTTCTAGAGAATGAACCTCCATGTCCCACAGGGCTGGGGAGGGATGGCTACCTCTGAGTGGGATGGATCTGTCCCCATCCTGAGACTTCCTGGGGTTCTTTGGGGCCCAAATGCCTGGCTTCTCCTTTGTGTTCTTCTCAGTTGCCTTGGCTGAGTCAGTTACTGCTCCTCTGTTTACTTTCCATCTTTCCAAATTGTTGTGTGAAGCCTCAGCCATTTGTGTGTGTCTCCTATTTGTCGTCTTTTTGGGCTTATACCTTGTTAATTTATTTCTCTCTCAGTACAAGATTCTAACATGTGGACCTGAAGCCCAATGGATAGTGACCAACCAGGGTTGAGTGCAGTTAATTTTTTTTTTTGGAGTGTTGAGAACCTTGGCCTTCCTCAGCACAGACAATGGGTTAAGGGAATCTCAATTCTCAGTTGTGAGGAGTTATGCTCAGCAAAGAGCACACCATATGTTCCTTCACTATGGAAAACCTTACAAAAAGCAAATCTTACCAGGTTTTGTGTTATCACCAAAAATTAACCTCCCAGCATGGTTTCACAATCACATTTATGAAAGTGTTTTGAAAATGAAACGCGCCACTCTGAAATCAATGGGAACGCTGAGGAAAGGCGCGTTTGTATATTTCTTCTGTAGCTGAGCACTTGCTGGGAGGAAGCGCCAAACATCTCCGGGTGTTTGTGTTTTTAGATGCACCAGCCAGCGATAGAAGGCTTTCCTCTGACTGAGTACATCCCAGGAATGCAGAGGAAGAAGTGTTCGTTAAGTGAATAAATAATGTACAGTAGAGGATTTTGTGACTACAGCAACGTGTTTGCAGTGAAAACAGTGAAAGCGAGATGCTGTTCAAAACCATGAGAAAATAAAATTAAATGGATGGCACGTATTTTATTTTGCCAAGGACTAAAATTTTCCATTAAAAAAATAAACATATTGGCCTGCCAGTAACTTTTATCCAGTACCTGGTGTATTTTAATTAGTACTCCATTATTCCTGGTGTTCTGACATGCATAATTGTTACCAAAGGGATTCACTAATATTGTATTCAGAACTGGCGATTGATTTACATAACCTTAAATTGAACAATGAGGCATGAAAATTTTTGTGTTCACTCCTCACCCCCCCCCCCGCCATCCCTCTAGTGAGGGATTATAAATTGAGTTTTATTTTGATTCAACTACAGTTCAACCTTGTGAAAACATAGCTAACAATAACAGATCTTAGTGTAAGGTGGTCCTCGGGATGTCATTCAGGAAGTATTGGATTCTAGAAATATCTGAAGAGTTTAGTTATAATTCCCTGCCCCTTTGACATAGTTCTTTAAGAGGGGAACCTAGTTCAGTATTGTTCAATTAATGGTTGCTTTCTGGTGCCTTTTTATGGATTCTAAGAATGTTGTTATATCTCTTCTCCAGTCTGTTTGGCCATCTTTCTGGTTTGGGTTGTCTCCCATTTCAGCGTCCATCTCAGTTTCATGTTTACGTGCTTGAAGGAAGAATCAGAGACGGATGCATTCCTGTGTCCCACCTTTTGCTTTCGGTTAATGCCTAGA
This sequence comes from Camelus dromedarius, assembly GCF_036321535.1. Lineage (NCBI taxonomy): Eukaryota > Metazoa > Chordata > Mammalia > Artiodactyla > Camelidae > Camelus > Camelus dromedarius. The sequence continues at coordinate 72,119,031 of NC_087439.1, read as the reverse complement.
TGACATGACAAGGCCTTGTGGTTTACAACGCAAAGAGGTGCATGCTGCATTTGGATTCTGAGTTTGTCTTCTTGCGTGAGCAAAACCGATAATTTAAAGATGACAGAAAACGGCATACACTTAAAGACATAAAATGAGTTTTGCAAGCTCTATATAAAATACAAAACATTTTGGTTTTGATGCTACCATATAACCAGCAGAAGTTGAGGGGGCAAAAAAAGACAGTGTTTCTCTCTGTTTCTCTCTCAAACATCATCCCAGATGACTGGTTTAACTAGTTTTTTCCTCCACTGAATTGATCAGTTGCTCTGGCCTTGTGCAGACACAGCTACAGAATGCTCTTGTGAACCTGCTGCCTTTTCTTTAAAAAAAAAAAAAAAAAAGGAAAAACCTTTAGCTTTAGAATAGCTGGATTTAATGGCAGGGGGCCTCAGCCTCTGTTCATGAAGGCTCTTTTCCTCCCACTCCCTTGGAGAGGGAAGCATGATTAATTTCTCCACTTCCCTTTTGATTATAAGAAAACTCAGGCACACCGCACTGTAACTCAGTGCCAGCACACCTGAAATCACGGGGCAGCTCCCAAGACAATTGCTCTCTTGTTCCCAAGTCTCAGGGGCCTGGGGAGCACTAAGGGCAAAAGGGTAATGAATTCATCTAGGTGGTGATAAGAGCTACATTCCAAGAGGATTAACAGCACAAAAACCCAATTCTGGGAGGAAAAAAAAAAAACTAGAAAAAGCCGGGGGGGGGGGGGGGGGGGGGGGAACACCCACATTGACACACAAACATAGCTGCACAGGGAGCTTTTTAGTGAGTGCTTGAAGCCACATTCCAATTTTAGCTGTCAAAAAACTAAGCTACATTGACAAGAGCATCTGCATGTTATACATGACAGGGACAGTCTTTAAAACGCTTGGAGCATTCTTGTTCAGAGGAAGGGGACTGTTGGGTCGTATTCTTAGCTTTGCCGTAGGAATTACATCTGGCCCCTATCAACTACCTTCTTGATCAAGATGCAAAAACATTTTCAAAATACCTTGATTTCAGACTTTTCAACCTAGAAGAGTGGGGGAGAAGAAGTCCACGTCATTTGCTAACCACATCTGAGAACAGTTCTACAAATGGAAATGTAGCCCCATGTAAACTTTCCTAAAACAGCACCATCAACTGCACTGAAATTTAGGATCTTGATTGTGCAACTCAAGTGGAGGTCCCTCATATGTGTTTGGATGGATATATTTGGTGAAACGAACATAAAGACAGCATCATTCCTGTCTGCTAATCAAGGGCCAGAAGCAGCCCACACACATCTGCCTCGCTCTTCCTCACTGCCTGTTAGGAAAATAAACCTCTCATTTCTCAAAAGAAGTAACTGCCCCTAAAGCGGAAAACCAGAGCACATGGCTGTGGTCCCTGGATCTACTCCCCTTCTTCCAAGAAGCCTTCTCCATCCCCCACCCCCAAGAGCTGCCAAACCCCCACATTTCAGACTTTAAATCTCAACACCTCTTGTCTTTCCACATCCCCTCTTTCCCAAAGAAATCTGCCTTAGTTTAGCTTAGCCCTAAAAAAATAATTCTGAAGATGTTTGCCACTCAGAAACATTGTTCTTGAGAAATAAACACGTAATTATCTCTTCCGGAAGCAGCAACTTTTACAAGTACTGTGCTAAGAGTCTAAAACAGAAACATGCCACACTATTGTAGGAAATGACAGCTTTCCATGCTCTTGGCCAAGCTCTGGTCTTGTCTTCCGTGAGAAGAGAACATTCCACAAATATCAAAGTGGGCCTCCGGTAAAGATAGCCCATCCACATTTTGCATGGCCGAGTCTGTTGGAAATGTACCCTCTTGATCTCAGTCAGGCTTAATGAAGTTAAACATTGGCCAGGCGAGTCTGTTTTTGACAGGAAATGCTTCAGGAAGGCATGTCAGAGCAGACCTAAGCTTAGCTAACCATGAGTAAGTGTTTACCTGTGTCCATAATTTTAACCCTGTGAATCATTAGCTCAGACCCTCTCCTTTATCTCAGAGAGGAAAAGATGCTTTGGCTAAGACCGTGCATTTTCGTGAAGACCCTCTGTTCATAGTAGAAATGGGTGTGGATGCCCCTCACCTTTGTGCAGTGAGATGACTTTAGCTTTGCCTCGTGGCCCTGGAGATGGAGCCGCAGGGCTGGTGTGGTTAAACCAGCCACAGGAGAGTCACATGTAGCATCTGCGTCTTGCTTACCTGCTTCGGTGCCATGCCTCTGAAGTCTTCACCCATGTGGGAGCCTACTTACTGCCAAGGATTCTTGTCAGTGTCCTTTCTTCCCATTTAGGGAAGGGGGGTGTGGCAGCTAGTTTGTAGGAAATACAGATAGCTTTTAACTGTGTAGATGTGTTTTAAAGTGCTTTCTGGGATACACCAGACGATGCTTTTCAATTTAAGAGAAAATAGCCATGAGTTTGTTAGTTATTTGCTGTGACTGAACAAACCAGATTTTAGCAACAAAGGCAGTACCTTTGACGTCTTGCCAGGGTTGTGTTTCGCAGCTAAACATGACATTTAGGAAATGTCAGCCATGAATGACTTTTTAAAAAACTGTAGTTAAGTATGGTTGGGTATACATACAATCCCTGACTCACAAGAACTCGACAAACAAGTTTCCCGTGGACATGAAAGGCAGCCCCTCCGCCACCTCGCCCTCCTCAGGATCCCTTTCATTTCTCCTCTTTGTCCCCTACCCGCATCCTCCCCCCAGATACCAGAGCCATTTCAGCACCGCCATGCAAACAGAAAAACTCGGCTCTTCCAGAAAAACTGTGGTTTCTAAAGTGGAAGAAGTGGCTGAGCACTGTGGGGACAGTTAGGCCTGACCTCGGACCCAGAGACAGCTCCGGGGCAGGACCAAGTGAGCACCCCAATATTTTCTCTAGTGTAGGGGGAGTCTTTTCAACTCTTACTTTTAGTCATTTGGACTTAACAGTCTCTTTTTTTCCAAAAGATTCTGATGTCTGTGAGAGAAGTGAAGAAAACAGCCTTCGTTCATTTGTGTGTTTGTGTGAACTGGGTTAGGCTACAGTGATCAGACACACACACACACACACACACACACACACACACACACGAGCCCTCGAATATGTTTTGTGCTTCATAGCTCACGGTTGACAAAAGGTATTCCCATTTGCGTCAGTTCTTCACAGCTGCTTTGCAATAGGTGAAACTGGGGCCCCGAGAACTTGAAATGTTTGAGATGATGGAGCAGGACTAGAAACTGCAGATTTAAATTCTGAGTTGAGTTCTCCTTGCCTTCCATATCCCACTGTGTGTGTGAACATTTTTATACAAGTGTTTGTGTGTACACAAGCATGCTCACGTCTCTGCATTTTTTAACCAGTGAAGCAGACACCTTTGCAGATGATTAGCAGACAATTCAGAGAATTTCAAACCATCTCTGACCTCGATATTCTGCTATTTTATAAGATCCTTATACTTGGAAGGTGAAAACTAGATGACCAGGTCTTATTCCGTAAGCTATAAAGATGGAGGGTACTGCGAATGCCTGCAAAACAAACCCAAAAGCCTGAGTGTTAGAATTTTACAACTTGGCTGAGAAATATCTGTGTAATGGTTGATTGAATAATAAAATTCATGAATTATATTTCTGTTTACAGGTCTAATTTCAACACTGATACTATATTTACATCTGTGGTTTTGAATTCCTTATAGTAAGTCAGTCCACTCTTAGTAAATGAGTATTGTTTGTAGCTACAAAGTATTTGAATTCCATACCAGAAAGCCAGGTTTGTTAGATATTTTCATGTGATAACCTTTCTGATCAAAGCCTAAATAACACAATTCTGAAACTGAAAATGATAAACAGGCATAAAAGTACACTATGCGGGTCTATTTATAGTAGTAATAATGATGACTGTAGACAGATTGTCTCACTGGCAGTGAACGTACAATGGGAACGTCACAGGAGATGAATTAGTGCCATTTTCTGAGAGAAAATTCTCACATTTTACATAAAGCCAGAAGTTAAAAATGGTTCCAAGAAAAAACATGTGTTAAGAATTAAAAGTGTTTAGCTTAGAAAAAGGGGGAAAAATTGGTTTATCACAAACATTGCTGTTTTTCCTCCTAAAATATAGAAACAGTTTCCATTCTCTGACTCCGTGATGTCATGCTCTGAATACGAAATGGTGAAGGAAGTGGAATTATGCAAATGAATGATGAACTTATCTCTTAGATTTAATAGAAGAGGAAAATCTGAAAACAACTTGGTAAAAATATCTTTAAAAAACCCTTAAGGATCATGGAATTATTATTTGCAAGAATCTTGTTTATGATTAAAATTGTGTAAAAGTTCTACCTGAATATTTTCTTGAAAACTATAAGCCGCCGGCGTTCTTCACAGATGTTGAAAGTTGTTCTGTCCCCCTTTATTGTATAGCAAGGTTGCTTTGGACACACGCTGACCCTTCTAATCTGCCTCACTGGGATGGGTCACCACTGTTCCTGATGGCGTTTTCATCGGCAGTATCGACAGGATTATGTTTCGGGCTCTGCTGCCGTCTTTAGTGTTGCTGCTTAAGTGAGACTACTAAAAAATGAAGCCAAACCCAGAGTGTGTTGGAAAGACTTCTCCCTGTCTGAACATGGCAGGAACTTGCAGGCTTTTGACTCGGTTCACCCTCTTACTTTCTTTGGAGACAGGTAGGCGGTTACAGAGGCCAGCAATTTCTGCGTTTTGATAAACCTGGAAAGGGGAAAAAAACAACTGTGTAACTGATGTGATTTTTTTTAAATGAAATACCTCTTGTCTTAGTTTAAACAAGATTTCAAAAGCCAACCCAGACCAAACTACTTTTTCCATACTTTAATACACCCTGGATGCATTTTGAAGCACAGGTTGTATTTTATATAATGAGAATTGGGAAACTTTATTCCTATTTCGCATGACATGGCAAGTACAGTGACTTGGTTTGGATCCATTTACATTCGAGTAGATCATCCTCACGTTAACCGTGAACTGGCTCTGGGTTTTAAAGTCTTTGTGGTTAGTTTTAGAGCATCAGTATATGCACAGGAGCAGTACCTGTCTTAGAGTGCATTGCAGACATCATCTTTGAGAGATGACAAGGATAATCGGTTTGGCTTCATAGCTGAAGGCACCCAAGCTCACAGAGCCCAGGAGAGATTTGCTTAACCACTGCAACAAGGAAACTGCCCTCTTGTCAGGCAGCTAATGTCCTGTCACTTGCCAAACATTCCTGCTACAGATTCACGTTCTGAAATTTTCATGAACCAACTCGACGAACTGTGTGGTCTGGATTAAAAAATATCTGCCTTAAAGGAAAGAAGTGAAGTTAGCCAGAAGGCCAGATGGCAGCTGTATTTTCTGCAGAATTCTATTTGGAAAGTGAGCTTTATGTAATTTTTTGTCTTTTCTTACCATCTTAGGAGACCGTTTTCAGAATAAGTCGTTGAGTGATATAGCACACAGGTTTCAAAAAGTGTGCTGCACAGACATAGGCACATCATATAACCTGTCGACAGAATTACAGCTTTTTGATAAAAATGCTTGGATTTCTTTCTCTTCCAGCATTGTTATGACCTACTCCTTGCCCCTGTGTTTTTACTGTTCAGTGGTCTAAATTACCCCAGAAGTAAATTCCATGGTTCACAATACTTTGGAGTTCACATCATGGACTTATTACTAGTCTTGTGGTTGACTAGCTTGTTCACCTGAGTGCAGAAAACCAGCAGTTGTCAACTGCATGCCCACAAACATGATGTTTCCTTTCTTTTCAAGCAGAGCGCCATTTCTAAATTGTATCTCCCAGCAAACTTGGTACCTTGGACTCATGAAGATTCAGTTCATGTTCTATGGTTAACAATTTTACTTTGAGGTTGTCGGGCAAGTCCCAACCTTCTAAATAGGAGCAAAGAAACATCAACTCACCATACTTACCGTAGCAAATCAGGACAGAGGAAAATGTCAAGAAATCAATTGAGGTTGTTCATTTTACAAATGGTGGGATCATCTCTAGGCTTATTTGGTTTCTTCTCTTTCCTCCTCCATATCTCATTGGTGACCAAGGCTGAATCATACTCCTTCTAATTAACTTTTTGTTTCATACTTTCTTCTCCATTATTACCTTCATCACTCTAGTCAGACTCTCTTGGTCTCATTCTAGACTCTTCAGAGCTGCTCTAACCAAATCCAAACATTATTCCATTCTGTGTGCATCCTAGTCCCAGTGTAGTCGTCCTAAAACATTGATTTCCTGATGATGTTCAAAATCGTTCAGTGCTTTCCTGTTTTGTTCCACAGTGCAGTAGATCCAGATCATCTCTGCCTAGATTTCATGGCCCAGGGAAACCTGCTGCCTTCTCTCTTCTCTCTCTCATCCAATAACCAACTTTATTTCCTGCTATTCTACAACATCTAATGAAGGCCAGCCTCTATCCCATTTCTGTGATATCCATTCTCGGAATAAGGTATTCCAAGATAAATCTCGTTTGGAATACCCCTTCCTTTTTCCTCCTAGCTCAATAAACACTCACTCACCATCTCCTTCCAATTCAATTCAACACATACTTACTGAGCACCTGCCATTAAATTGAAAGTCACCTTATAGCGCATGGTGAAGAGTACAAGGCTGTGTGAAAAGGGTTGTACTGTACTGCCTGAGTCTGTCTGAACCACTCCAGACCTCCACATCCTTCTCCTCTGAACTTCTAAGTACTTAAAGTCTAGACCAGAGGGAGTGGAGTGCTCAAAATCACCCCAGGGTACAGGAGGAATCTGTTGGAACTTATATTTACATTTTTTTGTATCTCTAAAAATTTCTATTTTAGAGTTTTTAAAGTATGTTTAGTACAAAGATACATGTGTAACATTTACAAATAAATAATATGCATATGTTGGGAGTCCATTTTACTAATAGAGTGAATGATCAAAAAAATTTATAAAGCGTCAAATGCAGAGCAATTTCATTGGGGTTTTAGGAGGTCAGCGAGCTGGCCCACCTGGTTCCATTCATTCTCTCATTCAGAAATTGTTTACTCATCCCCTACAGTGTGCCAGGCAGTGTGAGAGAGGGAACTCAGGCCAGATCAAAATGTCAGCTTTATTTCTGATAAAAAAAACTCACTGAAAAATGTGGCTTTAGATCAGGGCCAGGATGGTTTGCTAATATTTCATCCCTGGGGTCTGGCAAAGTGGGTGGACAATTACAGCCCCTTTTTTACCTCCCTCCTCCCCTAGCCAGAGGCCAGCACCCAAAGCTTCCTGTGACCCAGAGCAGGTGAGAAAGCAGGAGAATGCCAACTGAGGGGAGAGGGGGAGGGGGAGGTTGGGCGTGCTTGGTTTATTCTTTGAAATGTGCCTGTGAGATAGGCCACTCCTTCTGAGGGGGGAATGAAAAGGAGGTAGCAGGAAGAGAGAGGTCAGCTGTGGGGGTCCCTCCTCATAAAAACACCACTGTTGCTTCAGCTTTTATCACCTCCCAATAAGTAAGAGTTTCTGTTGTTTCATATGTATCTTCCTAAAAAAGAGGACTTGTCTCTTTGACCAAAAGAACAAACACAACACATAAAACCTGTTGACTGGGTTTGAAATTATTGTGTACTTGAAGGTCTCAGATCTGCTGTTATATAGCCCTGCCCCAGAATGCATTATGTAGAACAGAGCTGTGTGTGTGTGTCTTTGAAAAGGATGATGTGGTTGTCAGTCTCATCTGGATACATTGTATAGCTCCTTTCCCAGCTCCCTGCATTCATTCCCCACCATGCACATGTCCTCGGCCCCCATGCCACACACACAAACTGGAACTATTAAATCTTGTAGTCCCTGGTACATTATGGGAGGGAAGACATAGGTCAAGGCATGTGGTCATGAAAAACAAAGCAAAGAGAAACAAAAGCTTTATTGCTTCTCATTGCTCGTAAGCAGAAAACAATTTCGTTTCATTCTGGAGAGAGAAAGAGAGCGATGCATTAGAAGCACACCTTGTCCCTGGCTGAGGGACCTTGTTGAGGTCATCTAGTCCATCCTCACTCCTTCCTGCCTGCCCTCATTGGGCAGAACTCTAACCTGACAGTCTGCAAGATTAAAATCCATCCAGTTTTTAAATATCTACACAGAAACAGATTTCACAACTGCCCTCAATAACTAAAATGATTAACCATAGGCTCACAGAATGCTTTTCTGGAAACTATCATGGCTTTCTTGCTTCAGTTTAAAGTGGTTTCCTTTCCATAGCGAAAGGGACAATTTATCACCATCCTTTGTCTGATGCAGTGATAGTCAGTTGACCACTAGATTTACAACTGAATAAGCCAATCCAATCAGACGTCTATTTTTGTTTACCTTGATTCGTCTCTGTGGTATCTCTGTATTCTCTCTAGTTTTCTGTATCCCACTTTAGTTCTGGAAACTAAATAAGAGAATTGTATGATATTTTCTTTGTGCTTCCATGTATTTATCTCAAGTATTCAGCTTTAAAAACACAATGCTAACTTACCCATCAACAGATGAATGGATAAGGAAGATGTGGTATATATACACAATGGAGTATTACTCAGCCTTAAAAAAGAATGAACCAATGCCATTTGCAGCAACATGGATGGACCTAGAGATTATCATACGAAGTAAGACAGAGAAAGACAAATATATGATATCACATGTATGTGGAATCTAAAAAAGTGATACAAATGAACTTATTTACAAAACAAATAGACTCACAGACATAGAAAACAAACTTCTGGTCACCAAAGGGGAAAAGAAGGAGAGGGATAAATTGGGAAGTTGGGATTAACAGATACACACTACTATATGTAAAATAGATAAATAGCAAAAACCTACTGTATAGCACAGGGAACTATATTCAGTATCTTGAAATAACCTATAGTGGAAAAGAATCTGAAAAAGAATAATATATATACAAACTGAATCACTTTGCTGTACAGCTGAAACAATCAACTATACTTCAATAAAAAATAAATGAATGAATAAAAAGAAATATTTGATCCTTCCTACACTTAAGAAGTCCACAGCGCTAATTTAGAACCAGTTCTTTACCTGTCCATTCTGACTTCTTTGGGGTGTTGGGACATTTACACATATGTCTTTAGGATACAGAAGCCTTCTTAATCCAAAAATATGAATGCTGGAAATTTCAGGAAGGTCAGTGCAGAAAATTTTTTGATTAAATATTAGTTAGGGTTCCAACCTGACTGCTGTGATAAACGGCAAACAACAGTGATTTAAAAACTTAAAAGTTGATTTCTCCCTTATGAAAAGTCTTAAGTGGACAGACTGATGGGAAGCCTCCAGAGTGACAGGGGCCAGTGTTGTTATATTGCTGCACTGCCGGCCTCTCCTTATGGCTTTCATTTCAAGATCTCGTAAACTACAGCCAGCAAGAAGGGGACAAGAGGAAGTGGAAGGCACAACCCTTCTTTTTAAGAGCCCAGCCAAGAAGTTGTGCGTGTCCCTTCCATTTGCATCCATTGTCTAGAACTGAGCTGCACGGATACACTGAGCTGCAGGGGAGGCTGGAAACTGGCCTTGAGCTGGATGATCGTGTTCCCAAGTAGGACCTCAAAGTTCTATTATGAGAGGAAGAGGAGGATGGATGTGGGGGACAGCAGCCAGCTCTGCCTCTGGCCTGATAGAACTAGCCTGGAGAAACATGTTTGACCGTGACTTCAGCTAGGGAACTTGTAAGAAGCTTAGAAAATACCTAAGGATGTAAAGAAGAAGAGAGCCTTGCTCTGCAGTAGATGCCCAGACTCCTGGATAAACTTGGCTTTGCAACCTCGTGGATCCCAGGCCTGGGGTTCAATAAATAAGGTATACCTCTCCTGCTCCTGGAAAAGAAATTGAAGCTTAATTCCAGAAATGCCTTTTACTACTGTACAACTGAATTAAAATAGATTTCTAGGTGAAGTTTCCAGACTAAATAGGTTCAATATAAAACCAAGACCACACATTGCACCATTACTGTGATTTCAGGCTGCAGGAGCCCCTTAATCCAGATCATCCTGTTAGTCTGAAGTATTGCTACACTTCTCTGAAAGGGGCAGTAACATAGATTTAAGTCCTGTAATGACAGAAATAAAACTTTAAAAATGCTAGTAAATGAAAATTTTAAGTTTAAAAAATTGTGGGACTGCCACCACCCCATGGTAAAATCTGCATTACTTTAAGAATGTTGTAGGAAAACAATGAGAAGACACTTTGCGGATTACGGTGCTGTACATGCTCCATCTGGGATTTGCATGTCATATTTGTTTACTTGATTAGCCAGGCACTTTTTCCTGTTAGTGTCCACATTTATCTTTTTCAGACATAACCCTGGTTTTCGTCTCAACCTGACAAGACCAACCTGGATTTTGACAGTCACACTGATTTTTATCTATTTAAACTGCTAGAAGCAAAATCTGATTTTGTTCCTGGCTTTTGTTATTGTGAAAAGTAATAAAAACCCAGATGGAATTAGATCAGGGACATCCATTATTTTAACCGGGAACAAAAGATAAATATATAGCTCTACCTAGGTATTGGATTAATTTACGTGTACCGGGGATGTTAAAAATTGCATTTAAAATGTGTTTCTCAGCTGATAATTTATTTGATTATTTTATACAAATCCTGACATTTCTGTTGCCTATTGTGGAAATAATAATACAGTAATAAAAATACTTATTTGTTGAGGGCTCAGTGTATACCTTCCCTGTGCCAATTTCTGTGATCGAAGCTTAAGCCTTGACTCAGTCCCACCCAAACTGCATGGTGGCTACACAGCAGAGGAAGGGATATGGGGGGCTTTGGCTGGAAGATAAACAATAGGTTCCACTTCAGTATTATTATTATTATTCCTGTTTGTACAGGTAGTGCATTCTCAACAGGGCCTCTATTTCGCTCATGGGGTGAAAATTGGTTCTTGGGGAATGAAAGAAAATCAGATATTCTGGCTAAAGTCAGAATGTGAGGGAGATGTGACGATGGAATAGTCAGGGAGATGCTACCATGCTGGCTTTGAAGATGGAGGGAGAGGACACGGGCTGTGGAATGTGGAGAGACTCCAGATTCTGGAAAAGGCAAGGAAACAGATCTTCCTCTGGAGCTGCAGAGCTGTAAGGTCATAAATGCGTGTTGTGTGAAGCCACTGAGTTGGTGCTGATCTGTTCCAGCTGCCATAGAAAATGAATACACTTGGTTTCCCCTTCTGTTCAATGAGAATAGAACAGAATGATCTATGTCACAGGTTAGTTGTAAGCAGTTAATAAAATAACCTGTGAGCAGTTCTTGGCATAGGGAACACTGACACACCCTGGCCTTGCCGGTGCTCTGGTGGGCAAGGCTTGCGTCCTGAGTGTACTGTCCCATGTTTGGTTGCTGATAGACTCTTTCTCTGATTATACCGGTGACAACAGGCCTTAAACTGGTCCTGTCACTTTAAGGGGACTTTGTGGGTTTCTCCTCAGATTCATCATGTATTGATTTTGTATTTCAGTTGCAGGATGCTCCTTTCAGTACCTTCCAGGTGTCCCCAACTCTTAGGTCTTCCCTCAAAGCAATTCTCCCCTCCTCCCTATTCTCTTCCCCTCTTCTGCCCTGTCTGAAGAAATGTCTGAAGCCTTGCTGGGGTCCGTGAGAGGTCGGGGAGGGAAATGCTCAGCGGGAGCAGGGAGGGGAGAAGGGGTGAGGGACAGGGAGCCCCAAGTGGGCTGCCGTTCCGGGGAGGCACTCCAAGTTAGAGCCTGACAGGCCGCGAAACATGAATTTGGATGCATTGTTTCTTTTTTTAACTAAAGGAAAGTGTGTGTGTGTGTGTGTGTGTGTGTGTGTGTGTGTGTTTTCATGTTTTTTGGGGGGGTTTTTGTTTGTTTGTTTGTTTGTTTGTTTTTTTAGTAACCAAGAAAATCCCACTGGAAATAGGGATTTTCACAATGTAACATTCACTGACTTGCTTCATTAAGTCGGTTGGGTTGAGCCTGGTGTGAATGAAGTGAAGGCCACACGTTTGTTTGTCTCCCTCTTTGTTGAGTCAGTTCCGAGAACAGCTTTTGCATTATCACAGGAAAAGAAACCAACAGAATTGTGTTCCTACTACCTCAGTGCTAAAACTACGTGTGTTTATATATGTTATCCAATCCTCACAGCATCACTGTAAAATAGATATTATTACTTTCACTTCCTGCTGAGGAAGGGGGAGTATCCTCACAATATCACTATGAAGCAGATAAATCAATATCATGACCGCATTTCTGGCTAAGGACCTGGGGGCTCAAGGAGGGTGGCAGCTGGTTTGGCTGGGACAGCAATATGACTGGAGGGCGGGGGGCGCTGCTGCCTGCTGGTTGCCTAGACTGGACCTTTCCATTGAGGCCATGTTTCAAAGCCTAGTTTTCAGTCTCAAGGTCCATGTGTTGGACTTTTACTGTGAGCTCAGAGATGCTCAGACTCTACAGTGATGTGCTCAGGCTAACACAGTTTTTCTGTGGATTGTGGATCAACCAGAAAGCTATGTCTTTATAATTAGGGCATTTCTTTCTTTCTAAGGACTAGGACATCCCCTTTCCAAAATTAAGGGCTCACATATTTCTCTTGCCTTTCACGCCAGTCCAATCCCCCCACTGCCCCTGAGTTCTTCCTGAAATAGTCATCCGGCCATTTCCTCCCTTGCTTGTGACCTTTCAGGGACTCCTTGCTCCCCTCGGGATAAAGCTGAGCCTCCATTACTTAAGTTACAGGCCTTTCTCTCTTTAAAGTCATCTCTCTCCTCTCTTTATTCAGTTCTAGGGGTACTGAACACCCCGGTCAGCCCTGAATCTCTTTTGCATCTGGGCTCTGTTGTGCTCTGGTCCCTCTGCTAAGATCATATTCTTCCCCTTTCTTTCCTCTTCACAGGACCCCGTTCATCTGGTTAATTCAGGGCCCAGCTTAGATCTAACATCCATCTTGAAGCTTCCCTTGATCCCCTTTATCTCAGTTGTTTGCCCCCACCCCCCATACCCAAGTCAAAGTGCTCTAATAAAACCTTGTACTTCCTCTGTGATAACTGGTGTTGACTTGTCTCCTGTTTACTTGTCTGGTAACCCTCACCAGAGTCAAAGTTCTCTGAGGCCAGGGTCCATATTTCATTCACTGTTACTCTTCCAGCTAGTACTTGGCACAAGCCTAAATTTACAGGAAGTGCTCAATAGAATTTTCTTGAATGGATAGAGAATAGAAGACCTATGTTGAAATCTTGGCCTTGCCATTTTCTAGTGTGTGCCTCTTGACAAGTTCCTTAAATGCTTAGGGCCTCCACTTCCTCATTTAAGAAAAGAGAAATTTCATTGAGATGATATGAAATTCTTTCCAAACATGAACATACTGGGATTCTACTGCAATTCATTAGCCATCCAGAAACCGTAAATCAACAGTTGTATCTTACAAATGATGAGTTGGGAGCATTGCCATGGAATTCATTTCTTAAACAGAGATTAATTGTTTCACTTCATCCACTTATATACATTAGAGGTCAGTAGATTCATACCTGTTCTTGTGCTAATATTTCTGTCCTTAAGGGTTTATTTTCTGCAAGATACTCTCTTCAATTATACTGATAGGCACATCCAAAAAGAGCCTTTCAATCCTGAGAAAATGATAAATTCTGTTTATGTTCACATTTTTGTTCTTATGTCCATCTTTTTTTTACCTCGAGGGACTTAATGAAATCTTCTGCTGGAATAAGAATTTCAAGTGAAGCTAATAAACCATTATATGAAAACAGCAGTATCAAATAAGAAAAAAATCTGCAAATTTTGGCGATTATTCATGGACTTGATTTGGTAAAGGAGGTAATACCATATATTAGCAATGTGGAATATTTGGTACAAAAATAAAAGGGAAAAAGAGAGCTACTAACATGCCAGCAGCAAGAGTATGAAGGTCAAATGTAAACCATTACAGCAGCTCACACATGCTGTCCACTAGGTTATCCCTGATGAGGGACTCTGTGTCAAACTGCAAGACTGAATCTGAGTTTATACATTTTGAAAGTTGCTTCCTTCTACATTCCTAATGCTTATTATCATAGGAATCAGAATCTTTCCATGTCTCAAGTACTTCTTGCTACTAAATTAAATATGTTTAGATATTTCAGTAATATATTATTTGTAATAATCTGAAGTAATAGTTTACTAAGAGTTTCTATTGGTGCAATTAATTTTTCCTAAAATTTGCTCTGTGTTTCATGGTAATTGTAACTAACTCAAGACTTGAAAATAGACTGAAATTTTTTTCGAAAATTACTTCCTAACCTTATTACAAAGCCTTGCTCAATATTATTGAAATGATATTCCTGATGGGTTAAAACAGCAGTATCATCAGTATTCTAAGTAAACTCACTACAAATGAATTGTATTCTCTGTTCTTAACTGAAAGTTTTCTTGCCTGTTGTAGTATTTCTTTCATCTTTGGACAAAACTGTTTTTGGCTTAGCTTATAGGCTAATTATCATTAGGGTTTTTTCCCCTCTCTCTCCATTACTTTTATGTATTGTAGCTTATTTGGCAATCCATGATGATCTCTGACCTCCTGACTCAGCAAAGCCCACTTGCAGGTCAGGTGGCCATGACCTTGTGTGGACAGAGCACGGTCTGTTAGCAGCACATCAGGAAAACACCAGAGACAAACGGATTTGTTGTTTCTCTACTGACAAGTTACTCTGAGCTCAAATCACAACCAATGAAAATGACTTAATGACTCAAATACTTGGTACAGAAACCCTGATGAAAATCTATACTTTTCAAGAAAATAAGTGTATATCTTTATTTCATTTGGAAAATAAATTGTAGAGGTTTATTTTGAGGACAGCTTTTGCATTTGATCATAGACTACTTAAACTGCTTTGCCAAAAGTAGATTAAAGACATTAAGAAAGTAATGCTCATTTTTACATGTCCTAGTGTTGATAGTGAATTCCTAATTCTTAAGCTAAATATGGGGTATATAGATAAGTAAATTAAAGTTCAAATCATGAAAGTTACTCATCAAGTTGGTGATCACCTGATTATAAATTTGGCTGTATTATTTTAAAATGTGAATTATTTCCATCATTAAGGTCAATGATTCTTAATGATGGATGGTAAGGGATGTAGTTTCTAAACAACGAAGTACTTTGTCTCATAGCTCTGATTTTCTAAATTACCATACTTAATTTGATATTTCAAATAGCACTATAGGAAAATAAGAAAGGTTTTCATTATTAGAAGATTGAGAGACTCTTGATCTAATCTGCAGTTAAGAAAAGTCTGGTCAATGGCAGAATTTTTGACAGAGAAGAAACAGAAGGAAAATGAGTTGTTCCCACGGAGCAGGAATCCAGACGTTCTAGGGGAGGCAGAGGTGTGAAGTATCCAAAGACCTAAGAGAGGACACACACTTGGCGAAGTTAAAAGGTGGAAGAAAAAAATACAACGCCCAGAACAGTTCTTTGCACATACTAGGCCCTCAGTAAATAGTTTTGAGTGAATACATGAACTTAGACCACCCAACTATATGAAGCATCGGTCTAATTTACTTCTGACCTAGCATACAGAAGTGACACAAAGGTGTTTAGCAGGAGTGAGGAGGGCCTTAAGCTATTCTGGCACTTGCTAGAAGTCTTCGTGTTTAAATGAAAGCACTTCTCAGATACCAGTATACCTAACTGACATTTTCATCTCTAGGAAGGTAAAGGAAATGAAAGAAACGTCTATTTTTGGATCAAATTTTCACCAAGAAGGGATTGGTTGGTGAAACAGAAGTGGAAGGGAGGTGTATCTATTTATTCAGCAAGTATTTACTGGGTGTCTGCCATGTGCACTCGGAAGATTGTGGCCGTGATGTTATCTTAGCTTTTGTGATAACTAAGGAGCAGATGATTACATACTGCAGATTTTAGGAGAGAAATTTCAAATAGAGAAGTAGATGTGATTCCATGGCCTGAGACTCTAAAAAAGATGACTAAAGAAATGAGATACCCAACACTTAAATTCAGATTAGGGCCCTTTCTGTGTGCTTCCAAAAGCTCCTCAAAACTCCCTTCTCAAATCCAGTATCAGGTTGGATCATAATTCCCTAGCACTCATCTCTACTTACTCTTACTATTACTGAAGCTTTAACTTTCAAGACAGCAAAGCAGCATTTATCATATTTATCATTGTAACCTGGCAAATAGGACGGTCCCTGGCACATAGCTCATGTCTAATAAATTATATATACACACATGCCCACAATTCACTATATATGTATAATGAATTAAGCAATAAACAATGACAAAATTCTGATGCATAATTATGAATATTTTTCTAAATTATCAAAGATAAGGTACACACCCTCAGATACATCCCAAGTCCATAATTTTTTGAACGATTAGAATGAGAGTTTTGAGAGTTCTAAAAAATGAGGAAAAGAAATGGCTGTGGCTGCCAAGGGCATGTGCAAATTAACTCAAAATATAAAAAAAATTTAAAGAAGAATGCAAGGAGAGGCAAATAACGAAGAACAAATACCAAAGAGAAAGATAATCCCATTAGAATAGTGTCAGGAAGCCTAGAGTCCAGAGTGAGCTGAAGTATGTAAAAAATTCTAAAAACAACAAAAGAGACATAAAAAGCTGGCAAGGAACAATTCTACAGAAAATGAAGGTGACAGAATAAGCCAGACAGAGAAAACTGGAATGTGTGTAATGTCCAGTATTGTGCCCATTTTTGCTAAGCACATAGTCATAATTTCTGTCAAGACTGGAATACTATTTCTATTGTATTTTTTATTGTAGAATTTTATTTCTGTAGAAAAAAGAACAAGAAAGAGTAGGACCTCTAATAAGAAAAACAAAGAACTATTTATTTATCTCTTCTTAATTTTGCCTTTTAATCAAGGATCATGATTTCCCATCTGGTAGAGAGGAACAAAATGCAAATTAGAGGGAATTGAGGCCCACAGCGGCACAATATTAGCTCCTTAGCTGTTTGGCGTGGATGGGGGTCTCCTGGCTCAGATTGTATCCACAGGCCTGAGAACCCTCATGCTCTGAGTGTCCTACTCCAGCCAGCCATCTTGGAGGCATTTCAGCGAATGGAGAAATCCCCAAAAGCCTAGAGAGTAACAAAAAGAGAAAACATAAAGTCCCAGCAAAATTCTAAAATATATTCCGAAGTTTTTGAGCACACTCAGAAAAGAAAGAGATAATCATTAGGCGCCAATAAGAAGTCAAGCAGGACTAAATGATTTTCCTGTTCTGTAGAGTATCTAGAATGCAAGATGAAGACAAGTTGTGGTGTATGTGGATTTCATCAAGGCAGTTTTCACAATATCTCAAGATCCTATTACGGATTTAGTGGAGAAACATGAACTGAATAACAGAATAGTCAAGTGGATTCACAACTACGTTTGCATAACCAAACCCAGAAAGTGCTAAAGAATGGGTCCCTTTGATCGCAGAGGGTGATCTGTAGACACCTGCTTGTGTTTTTCTCTAGATCTCTATCAGTGATTTGAATGATGATTAATCTGATGAAAATAATAAAAATAAAGAGGCACCTATTGAACTCTTAGATGTCAAACACTGTTCTATTACTCTTACGTGTTCTTTATTTAATCCTTCCAACAGCCCTATGCAGTTGATATTTTTATCTCCACTTTACAGATGAGTAAAGTGCAGCACAGAGGACTGAAGTAACTTCCTCAAGATCACACAATTCTTAGGTAGCAGAGCTGAGATTCAAGCCCAGATTGTTTACTTAATGGCTGAAGTTACACAAATGATATCCATCAATTTGTGAATGACAAAGTGAGCTAAATGAATGACTAAAGTACAGCTAAAGTGTAGAGTGGTAGATTTGGTATCCAAAAACAAAAACAAAACAAAACTCTGACAGACTGGAAAAATTGGCCAAATGAATAAAGACAACATTAATTTGAGCCAACTGTAAGCTTATACACTTAAGTTCCAAAAAACTCAACTGCAAAAATAAAGATTGGGAAGATGGGACTTACTAGTAGATCAAATGAGGAAGTCGTGAGAGTTTCATTTAATATATAGTCTCATTATGACCAGTGTATAGTGTGATTGTCAACAGAACACAATCTTAGAGCAAAATTTTAAAACATTTTTCTTCTTCCCATTGATCATTTTCTACCTCATTTTGACTATTTTTTTTTAACCAAGCCAGCTTTACATTTTGATTCTAATTCTTGGGAATACGAAGGTTTCTCAATTGGAATGAATCCACTAAACAATTTTTAAACAATTCCATTTATTTGCATTGAGCCAAAACAATGGCAGCAGACTAGTGGAATAAGCACAAGCTTGGGAGTCAGTCCCAGAGGATGAGTCCCCGCCTGGCTGTTGACTGGCTCTGGGACCTTGGCCTTAGCATCTGCATGCCTAGTTTCCTCATCTAGAAAATGGCAATAATAATACCTACCTTGCAAGAGCATTGTGAGTGAAATAGACGTAAAGAGATGAAATCATCCAGTGTGGTGCCTGAGGGGGGTTTGTTTTGTTCACTGTTTTACCCCCAGCACGTAGGCCAGTGCCTGGCACAGAGGAATTACTCAGAAGTGTGCGTTAAATGAATACTGAATGAATGAGTGAATGACTGAATGAGAGAATGTGCTCAGTAAAGGATAGTTCTTGCTAAAGGCATGGCAGTGTTATCAGATATGAGAAGTGTTTGTAAAGCAACAGACTGATTATTCAGAGGTTTAAAGAAGGGGAATGCTTTGTCATAGCTAAATGTATTTTTTCCCATCATGCAGAGTAGCTTCAGGATTTTTTAAAAACTAAACTAAAACTGTGACCATTAGGTTGTCTTTGTGGTGTTTCCTCAGTCCTTACCCCATGTTTCCATGAGGTGTCTAGAGTGGTCTCATTCTGCCTAGTCAGATATTGTTTGAAAGCTTGAAATGAAAAATGAAACCAAGTTAAGTCTGGCTGGTAGCCCATTGAGAAATAGATTTTTTTTTAAGTAGAGTAATTTTCAAAGACATTTTTCCTCTGTAAGACTTCCTCATTTTTAAAAGAAGCATTTAGTAAAACAACAAGAATGTCTTTTTAGTGTCTGGTTATCTCTTTTTCAAGACTGAGTTCGGTAAATTACATAATATTAGCTGTTGGTCATCTCCCAGATAAAAACCAAAGCCTAATGAAATCTTCAGTGTAATTTATGAGTTTCTTTCCTAGAGGTAAGTGAAACTCAGCTTCATAGCTTTTATTTGTTTGAGGGCCTTTAACATTAGTCAGATTAGAGCTTATGTTTTTGCAAAACTATAAGGACAAAGAATCAAGTTGAAAGGATTTTTTAAAAAAAAAAAAGATCCAGTTTTTGATTCAGTATTTCAAGAATAACAGAGAAAATAGGGTCTGGTTTCAGAACCTTGTAACCAAAACTGACAGTGGGGGCAATGGGGAATTGGGATGGGGTAGGGTTGAGAAGGAATTCTCCCATTTGCTGAAAGGAAAGTGAAACAAGGATATTATCTCTTTGCTGCATCATGAACAGGACAAGCGTATAACTGAAACCACACCATATAACACCTTTTCACATACTGCCTTCTGATGTCATCTAATTACTTACTGCCTGCTATTCTTATCTCGCTTCAAGAGCCAACCTTAAAATTACACAGTGGTACAATTAACTAAACACATTGTATCTAGCCAAGACAGATAGTGGACTCCTATTTCCACAAATATTTGTTGATTGACTTCTGCGAACTATGCAGGTGGGTTTTCTTTCTGGCCTCACATGTGACTTACTTATTTCCACCAGAGAGGTTTCAGTTTTTCTCTTTCTCTTACCTGAAATGCCATTCCCTTTCATTGCCAGTACTGCCTCAGAGCAGTGCAAGAGAGTGTCTCCCTTCAGTAGCCCTCTGTGATTAAACCCACCTAAACTAAAGCCATCTCACCCATCTAGTAGCCCTTTTTATAAACATGGTTGTAGTCATTTCAGAATGATTTAAGATTCTTATTTCTCTTGGCTCTGACATCCCCCATGTCCCACAATATACAGCCCTCAAGAATAGACATTGAGTCTTATATCTCACAGGGACACACACGTGGATGCCCCTCCACATGCCCTGTCCACCCATGGGGAGTACACTCAGAGGACGTGTTCTGCAGCTGGATAATGAAATTTTTAGCATTAGTGAAAAACCAGACAACCCTCATTGCTTGTCTCTATCAGTCTGCCGAGAATGGGTATAAACGGGGTCAAGGCTATACGAGAGGGATTTTTTCATCAGGCAAGTATCAAAACCTAATACATTTACACCTCAAAATTGCTTTAAAGTAGATTGGATGACTAACAAAGTCTTCCAAAGGGAAATAATATATGGTATTATATTTATTTGAGAAGCCTGTACAATATTTGAACTACTGTACAAAAACTAGTTTTGATTCATTCAATCTTTAGAAAAATGATTTGGAAGAGATTAAACTACATATTGCGATGGCTTACAGACCATCATACAAGTGTTGGGTACTTTCCGAACTTCCCCCGGTGTGAGTTGAGCCATAGGGCAGGCTGGGGCTCAGAGCAAGGTGTTTGCTTTCAGGCCTTTGATTGCTGTGAACTCGAGGGGTAAGCAGGCAGGTCATGAGAAGGTTTACACAGAACCCATGGCGTGCATAAGTGTGGCAGCAACAATAAAAATCCATATCTATAGGTGGAGTATGTAATGGTGAGGTTAGTGGTTAAGTGTGTTTAATATTGTGTTGGAAACCACTTTTTTTTTTTCTCATTCCACAGAAAAGATAAATTTTCAGTCTTTCTCTTTTGGACAGAGTATAGGCTTTGATGGAAGGGAACCAGGGAGCTAGTCTAGTGACCTGGTTATCCCGAATACAAGGCTCTGAGTTAAGAAATAAAATAAGTAGGAGATGTTGGGGGAGTTACTTGGTTAAGGAGATGAGATCCATGGGGTTCAATATGGGAAGATGTGGAGGGCTTCCGTGCTCAGGATTAGACCTGGACTGAGAATGACTAAAACACTGCTGGGTTGGAGACATGGGGGGAGGAGGAGAGAGAGTGGATTGGAAGGTGTGTAAAGTGATGTGGCTAGAACAGCATTTGACAATGCTGGTTTTAACGGTGGCATTTAAAGTCATAACCCTCACAACATTGTAAACTGACTCTACTTCAATTAAAAAAATCTTTAAAAAGAATGGAAAAAATATATACAGTAGCTATTTTTATCATTAAAAAAATAAAGTGATAACCCAGTACTAGACTGTAAAAACTGGGGAATAAATTATTAAAGACTTGTTGCAACCAAGAAAGGAAAAATAAAATGAGAGGACATTTATTCCTCTTTTTCCACAAGTCTTTATTGAACATTTAAAATGTCACAGGTACTCTGCTAGGTACTTTGGAAAAGAGAAAGGTGAAGTGGAATTTATCAGTGACAAGCTTTGTAAAGGGAAGGAATATCTCATATATATTTGAAGCACTTTTAAAGTATTTGTCAGTTTTCCCAAAACAGCATATATTTCAGGTGACAAATTTCTATTTTTGTTATAGTTAGACATTGAAATAAAATTCGCTAAGACAGTGAATATGACCTCTAGAGTTTTGAGCATATCATAAAATGGTCAAAATGAGTTTTACTATTTGTGATTGCATTAGAATAAATCCAAGGGCATTATAATCATATTAATTCTCTCTTTTATCTATCTTGATACAGTTACCTGAAATCAGCATGTATGAAAGGAGATTTAGTCATTTTTAGGCTGTTCTGTTATTAGCTCTAAGACTTTATTTGAACTTTGCTCTTCCGTGTTGTAACTGCTTCTTGTCTTCTAAAGACAAGTACTTTAGGTATGAATTCGGTCTGTAGCACACTGGCCATATCTGATAGCCCAAGGCAGGAAACTATGACCTGGCGTGGGTTTCTGAACCGTTCTACAAGGAAGAGATACTACCGTCTTGGATTTACTTCTGCTTGTGCTGAAATTTTAAGAGCATGATAAATAAATGACCCAGTGGACACAGAGCCCTGGGAGTCTACGTCTCTCAGCAATGCTGCAGGCAGGCCTTAGCAATGGGCTGCCACCCACCCAGGCCTGGAAGTGGCCTAGGCCTCCCATCAGGTGGCACTGTCCATGATGAGGGATGGGTGTATCCCGATGAGGGCAGTTTGTGGTCCGAAATTTGTGTTTCGCTGGCTAGATGCATGACTGTAACCTCTTAAGGTTTAGTTTCTCACCTGCAAAATGAGGATGGGTTGGGTAGGGGGTGAGGGTCGGGGGGAAGCGACCACATGGGCTATGGAGGAATCCAATGAGATTATTTATCTATTTACATTTATTTGATAACATGTAATGTGTGCCAAGCACTGTTTTAATCACTTTACAAATATGAACACATTTCATTCTCATGACTACCCCATGAGGTAGTTACTATAATTATTCTCAGTTTACTGATGAAGTAATGAAGGCATAGAGAGGTCAAGTAACTTGCTCAAATCCCAAAGCCAGTGAGAGGCAGAGTTGAGATTCAAACCTGGTAAATTGTAATTACCTATTTTCTATCTTAAGAAGATAAGGAAGCATCTGAATAGCAGGAAATGGACAGTGTTTCCTCTTGGTGATCATTTAGGGGCCCAGGATACGTGGTTGGTGACAGGCACAGTGATTAACACAGATGCCTCTGCCCCAGGGCTGGCTATAGGAGCTTCATGCCTGACTTTGCCCGTGGGTGGTTAGGAAGATGAGCTCTGATGGTGGGGACCAAGAGAGGCCTGACCTGAAAGAGAAAGTCGTGCCTTTCTAAGAACATGTTGAATTCATGCGTTAGTCTGTCTTTCTTTCTTTCTTTCTTTCTTTCTTTCTTTCTTTCTTTCTTTCTTTCTTTCTTTCTTTCTTTCTCTCTCTTTCTCTCTTTCTCTCTTTCTCTTTTTCTCTCTTTCTCTTTCTCTCTCTCCTTCTCTCCTCTCTTTCCTTCTTTCTCTCTTTTTTCTCTTTCTCTCTTTTTTCTCTTTCTCTCTTTCTGTCTTTTCTAAATCAAACCAGCAAACAAACATATAATAGGACTAACTTGCCTGTAGGTGGTACGGGCCTGACAGGCTTCAGAAAGCCTTCTCCATCCTGCTCCGCAATAGTTCTCCCCACC
Source organism: Camelus dromedarius (assembly GCF_036321535.1). Lineage (NCBI taxonomy): Eukaryota > Metazoa > Chordata > Mammalia > Artiodactyla > Camelidae > Camelus > Camelus dromedarius. Next base: position 72,095,885 of record NC_087439.1, on the reverse strand, counting down.
CCCATGCTCCTTACACTAGCTTTTCACTGGTAAAATTCACCATGAGAACTTCATTCCTTTGGCTGAGAGCATGACCCCTAATAAAACGTAAACCCCTGGAAACAGTAATGCATTATTAATTTAGTGTACAGTTAGCCAGCAGATGCCTCCAGTGAGGTCTAGAGCCAGGAACAGGTTTTAGAATGGGGTGGGGAGAGAGAATGCCTCAGGGTGCAGTGCTCGGAATGTTTGCTAATTGACTGATCTGCTGGACTGGTGTCACTGAAAGATTAGAAGCCCTTAGCTGACTTCCATTCTCAAAAACTGACCTTTGGAATGATGACTGCAGTCCCAGCCTGTAGTCTCTTAGCCTCTGGGACAGTCTGTGTAAAGGTGGCAAGTTCGGTCTTAGAGCTATGCCTTCCGAAGACGAGAAGAAGAATGAGGAACTGGGCATTTGCTTACCAGGGGCCGGAAGGCAAAAGCACAGAGCAGTTTTACAAAAAGGAAACAAGCAGTTTCTCAGAAGGTGAGTCCCTCGGTGCCTCAGGTGGGCTGTGGCCACCAGCCCGCTGCTGGTTACTCAGCCACACCCTGATCCTGCTACGTACCCGGGTTTCTGACTCCACCTGTGTCACTGTTGAGATGATTTAAGTGGACGCAGGGAAAGCAAGTTGATAAAGGCGGCCAGGGCCAGGGTGGCCAGAGACAGGTCTTATGTGCCTTTTGAGAAAGGCAGTCAAGCCATGATCTAGAAGTCCTGATTTGGAACACCAGGAAACCTAAAAAAGTGAGTCGAGTTGGCAAGGCTTGGGAACAGTAGTAATGGGTGGGGGAGGAGGCACAAGAGGGGCTGGTTCTCTTCTGCTGGATGTCTGGGCTCTGCCTCAGTTCCCTAGTATTTCTTTCCCACCAAATGCCAGTGCGTGTAAGTTAGTGTATCATACACTGTTTTAACAGCCAGTGCCACTGACGGATGTTTCAAGGAAGTAGGAGGGACCTGACTTTCTCTGCTACTTTGAGAAAACCACTAAATGTTTACTAGGAGAGTTCTGACTTAATGAACCAGGAATACTATGAGTTTCTTGAAACAGAGGTTTTTGAGACCAGAATATGCTCTAGAGAGATGGTGGCTTCCTTTACCAGGTGTTTATTCCATGACAAATAAGCCAGATTCCCCAGAGTTGGCTACGAACGCAGAGCTTTTGTTTGCCAGGTTTCATTGGGATTTCTCTCTGCCAGTCCAGAGCTGTAGTGCAGAACCACAATGCATGTTTTCTTTGGAGATGAATATCAGTGTTTTCTTTTAAAAGTTGCTGTAAGAACTTTAAAAAAGACTACAGCCCCACTTCCAGCCCATCCCCTCTAACTCTGAGCCTGCCTCTAACCGTCTGCTGTGCCTGATCTCTGGGGTGAGGGGTGTCGCTCTGCCCAGAGCCTTGAGCCAGGTCAAGTCCACGTCTAATTTCCTGAGTCCACACACTGATTTTCTTCCTCACCTCCTCCTTTCTGTGTTTTTGCTTACATATCTGTTTCCATCCGATGATTTAGGCCCCCCCGGGGGCCGGAGCCCAGGGATCAGGAACTCCAAGTCCAGATCTCAGCTCTGGCACTTATTAGCAATATGATTGGAGTCAGTGGCGCACCTCTGTGTTGACATTTCTTTTTCTATAAAATGACGGCTAACATACTCCAGAGGGTCTTTATGAAAATTAAAATGAATTCATACATGGGAAGTGCTGGGTATACAGTTAGAGCTCAATAAGTGTTATTTTGTCACCATTGTCAGCATTCCCCGTAGCGCCTGGCACATTGTAGATGTTCAGCAAACCTTTGTCAATCCTGAGAAGAAATGTTGCCTTTTGTATAGGAATTGCCTTTGCTGATTGAAGAGCTGAGGAAAAGGAAAGAAAGAAAGGGAAGGCGTGTTATTTCCTTTTCAGCATTCGAGGACTTTGTGTGAGGTCCTTTGATGCTCAGCGGTGTGAAGGAGAGCGGTGCTCGGCCTTTTGTCTAAACTGCTCTGGGGTTTGGGATTTGCTCAGCAGGCAGTCGGGGATGGCGGGCAAGCCAGTGTGATGTGCAGGGAGAGTGCCTATTGTGCTTGGAGAAAGTGGAATGTATTCTTCTCAGCCTCACCCGCCGCCAGCCACTTCACCTTTCCCGAGGCATCTCTGAGGATGGGCCTGTTTTAAAGACTGGAGCTGACATCATCGCATCTTAAAAGAACTGAGCATAATTGAATTGCTGATACAAGTGGGTACTTGCACCAGGCCCAGGTCACCCACATCTCTATGGAAACACATGTTTGCTTGAAAGCCCAGTAATCAGAAGCAGAGCCTTCCAGGAGCCAGCATCGGGTCACTTTTAGAAAAAGGCATCTATTTATATTCTCGAGCCGTCAGAGACCTATGAAATGAAATAATTTCAAATTAAATAGAAAAAATCAGACCGCAGATGAATGCTAATAAAGGCTGCCGGGCGCCCTCCCCCTGTGCTGGTGTGGCCCGAGATCTGCCGCGTTTATTTTTGCTGTCCTTTGCTCTTTTGCTCCCATTTGCATTCTGCTGCAGTGGGGAGGTGGTTCGACACTTTATGCAAAAATGGTTAATCTTCATTCATACGCACTTGCCGGTACTAAAATGGAAAATGCAAAACCGGGCCGGCCATAAAGTGTGCTTTGTGCTCTTGGCCAGCTCTGTATGTGCAGCGTGTACACGGGCGTCCAATCCGGGTGACCGCCTCCTACACAAGCACTCGAGGCTGTTGACTAGAAGACGTTCTCTCATAAAGGTCTGAAACTTGCATCAGCACATCTTGCCCTAGATGTGCTCAAGTGATAGCCTAAGTGATTGGAAGCTTTTATCTGCCTCTGGAAGCAGGTTTTTTCAAATAAGTATTGACTGTTAATGACCTGTTTAAAGAAAACATTCAATTTTCTTTCTCCATCGCACCCCCCAAAGAACTTAGTAGGCAGTGACATTTCTAAACCAAAGGCTAACCCTGCTTTTCAAAAGAGGCAGAGACAGGGCTTTTAAATGTGGAATTTTTTTTTCCTGACATTTGCCCTTAAATGCTTTTCAGTGAAGTTGTTATAACAGTGGATTTGGTACGTTGAAGTGTCTTTGAATCAAAATGCAACCTTGAGATCTTTTTCCTCCCCTTCAAATTAAACAGAAAATTCTAGGTACAAGTCTTCATATGAAATTTGTATTTCAGTCACCATTCTCTGTTTCATTGTTTATGTGTCCTCATTCCTAATAATTAAAGCAACTTTCCTCTAAGGAGCAAGGCCCTGCACAAGAACCGTTATTAAACTGTGGGAATTAAATCACAGAAGAAAGAGCGAAAGCACTTGGAAAATGAGAGACCTCAGTAATTACAAGACCAGATAAGGAACGGCAAAGGCAGGAGTGAAAGGGAAGAGGGCACAAAACGGGAGAGAGAGAATAGTCAATGAAAAATTAAGCAACAGAAAACCTATAGGATGTTACATTTAGACAAAGTCCCAGTTTTATGGAGGGAACACTGTTTCCCACTCCAGCTGACATGCAAATGCCCCTGACTGCTTAGGGGGCTGGACAGTTAGTCCTTGACCAGTTTAAAGGTGATCTTTACAGAGAAATAGCCTAGGTTGTGGGAGACAGCACCAATGTCTTTTTTTTTTTTTTAAGCTGAATGTTCAGCTTTCAGCTACCCTATTTACTAGGTGTTCCCATCACCCCCAGGGCCCTTACAGACTTGAACACCTGACAGCTGAAAAGGACCACAGAAGTCCCATGCTCTGAGAGCATATTTCAAGGAGGGACACTAGAAGTTGACACCACACTCAGACAGACTTTGTCACAAACTATTATACCTCCCACCTTTTCTTCTAAGGACCCATTCATCTTTCCTAAAAGTCATTTACTTTCCCCTAAGAGGCCTACATCCCCTCTGCTTTCCCTGTTTTGTTTTGTTTTTTTTAATTTTCTTTGTTTGTTTAAAAAAATTTTTAAGGGGGAGCTAGGTTTATTTATTTATGTTTTTAATGGGGATACTGGGGATTGAACCCAGAACCTCATGTATGCTAGGCATGCGCCCTACCACTGAAACATATCCTTTCCCCCATCCCTGTTAACATGGTATTTAATCCTGAATTCTAGGCCACCTCGGGGAGTTCTTCATTTTTTCCTGGGCATCTCCCTTATGTACGTGAGGTATACATGTTAATAAACGTCTGTTTTTCTCTTACTGATCCTTCTTTTATTTACAGGGGTTCCAGCTAAGAACTCAGAAGGGCAGAGGGAAAATTATTTTTCCCTCCCCTACAACTCCAACCTCTTTTTCTGCAGCTGGAGACCTGAAGGCCTAATGCTCTGCTCTGACAATCTAGAACCTGTACTCAGGATTATTGGTGGCCACACCGACGCCTTTCCTGCATGCTCTATCAAAGCTTACCTGCCCTGTTTCCCATTCTTTCAGAACACTGTTCTCTGCTAAGGGCAAACTGATGGCAGCAGAGAATGAAATCAATTAATGTGTGAAATTGCACCTTCTTCCAGAGGTAAATAGCATACCACTAGCTGAGTAAAAATGCAAGCATCTCTTAAGAAGTTTACACAAGTTGCGAGTTTGCACTCTGGGAGACTGTAAGATGCTGTGTTTTGACTGAGAGGCTTTTTGCTTCTCCAATCATGATGCATTTCCTACCCACGAGATCAGTGCTTGATCCTTCCTCTCTGAGGCTGCCATGAGAAAATGTCTCAGGATGTGTGTGATCATAACACTGTCTGGGCTGCACCAAAATCAGATCCAGGGACACTTCAATTACTTTCATTTAGAAAGGGGGAGCAGTTAAACATTAGATCCTGGAGTGCCCGGGCAGCGTCGTAGAACCAACGAAGCAGTTTGTTGGCCGAGGGCCCACTAACTGCAGCTTTTAACACTGTCATCCAAGGGCAGAAACTGCTGGAAAACAGCCATGTCTTTATAACAGTTACATTCCCGCCCGTTCCTGTGCGAGTTTGGTGGTTTGCTCTGCAGTCTGTGTCCTGCATATATACAAAGCCCATATCACATGCCAGCCAGCTTGAGAGGACAGAGTCCGGAACCGGTTTTACTCTCCTTGCAGAGCTCTGACTGCAGTTCATAAGCTTGAGCCCCATGATTTGTTTACGATGGATTTGAGGTACGATGAGAACAATGGCTTTGGGCTCTTGAGTCCGACTGCCTGGGTTTGAGTCCTGGCCCTGCCACTCGCTGTGGGAACCTGGGTTACTTCCTGAATCTCTGTGCCTCCACTTTCACATGTATGAAATGAGGATGCTCACAATTTCTACTCTACGAGTATGTATGGCGGTTAAATGAATAAATAAATATCAAGCACTTAGTAGAGGGTCTGGCACATTCGAAGTGCTCCCTAAGTGTGCTAATTGTTATTAATAACACGTTGGTGAGAAGACCATTCCTTAACAAGGTAATTTTTAGGAAACTGTCCTCCTATTTCTCTTTCTCGGCTTCTAGAGAATCTGTTTGTTGTGCGTAGCGATGAGGATTAAGGAAAAGGCCCTTTCGTAATATTCCCAGGCTGCAGACTCTAGAGCGGTGGTTCTCCAAGTTCAGTTTGTGTGTGTCTGATGCCCCAGAGGGCGGGTTAAAACACTGACCAATGTCCCCTACTCCCAGAGCCTCTGATCGATTCCCTCAGTGAGGGGCAGAGAATTTACATTTCAAACAAGTGCCCAGGTGCTGCTACTGCTGTGCCTCTGGGAACCCCACTTTGAGAGCCACTGCTGCAGGCCAGCACTTCCCAGTGAAGGTGTGATGTAAGCCACAGAGGCCATTTAAAATTTTCTAGTGGTCACATTAAAAAAGTAACAAGCGATGGATGAAGGTAATTTTAATGTTACATTTTATTTAACCCAACATGTCAAGTATTATCATTTAAACACACAATCGATATAAAAAAAATCTTGAGACAGTTTACATTCCTTTTTTGTAGCAAGCCTTTGAAATCCAGGGTATATTTTACATTCCCAGCACATTCTGGTTCAGACTAGCCATATTCAGATCTGGCTTTGCAGGAAAATGACCTAAGGAAGTTTCTTTTTTCAGGATTCAGCCCCCTCCCATACCAACTGGCATTCTCTATTTTTATGTTTTTATAAAGCGTGGGAAAAATGTGTATAAATGACTTGAGAAAGTGGTTAAAATCATCATTTAAAGTTTTTTCTTATGTATTTCCTCTGGTTCTCTAAATCTCATTCAAGAAGAGTGATGTCATACCTGAGAACAGGAAAGTCCGTCTAACAGCAGCAATAGGTTTCAGAGAAACAAAACTGAAACTTTATTACTGCCTGCACAATGAAACAGGAGGAAACACAGAGACTGGGAAGACAGAAAGCAATTTGGTGTTTCAATACACTGTTTTAACTCTTTATGATTTATACCATTGCATGAGAAATATGAATACATATAAATTTATATCTCTTTTAAACTCAGTTTGGTAGTTAATCAGATTGTCGTATATATTAAACTTCACTGAATTGTATTAATTAGGAAGGCTGAAACATATTTGCCAGAATTTGTACTATACAAGTTTATTTTTCAGAGAGGATATTTATCTACAAAGTAATAGAGTTTCTGACTAGCAGTAATACACATTAAGTAAGATCTTTGCCTAAGTAAGTTCAATTTGATATAATTTTACACATGAAGTGATTGGTGGTAACTAAAGTTATGGATTATTAATTTTACACTGGGGAAGTGTATAGATGATATATTGGTGATAAATTGTAAAATTCTTTTCTTTGGGATTGATATCTTTCCTAATAAGTTTTTGACTATGGACTATATATCTAGAGTGAAGTGAGACGTTAATCTGAGATTTCATAAATAAAATTTCAGTCAACAGTTTCCTTGCTCTTTATTTTTTTCTAGGATATTCATAAAATGTAGATGATATATATATGTATATTTATAATGTTATTATTGAAAGTTGACGTATGATTATAGGAAAAAAATTTCAAAAGTACCTAAGCTATTGAAATGTTGCAACAACTCCAGGACTTGTATTTCTGGTTATCTTCATTTTCTATTGATATTTGATATGCATGGAACATGTGTGTGTGGATTTGAATGGTTAGGCCTCAGTAATTGGTCTTTTCCTAGAACAGTCCTAAGTGATAATGGGAATTAGAAACCATGTTCTTTTCCAAGAAGTCAGAGATCGCTGTGCCTTTCAAGTTATATGCTAGGCTATGAGCATCAGTCAGGTCCATTGGTGATGGACCATCAAGTACGGTGACCAAGTGTGATGCGACGGAAGTAAGAGGTCTGTTGGTCCCACACATCTGTCACTCACAGCACCAGATGCTTCTCAGGTTACCCCAGGGGGTCCACAGTTATGAGGGATGGAGTTTTAAGTTACTGAACTCTGGGCCTGTCATTTGGGAGGAGGTGACAATATGTTTCCTGGAGGAAAATTTCCATAACTGTTTAAGTTAAACAGTTAAGGTTCAGATTAAATGGATCTGACTGTCCAGATAGAAGGAAAAGTTCCTTAACTATTTAAATTAAACAATTAAGATTCAAATTAAGTAGATCTGACTGTCCAGATACAGTTCATAGCAGAGAACAGAATCCCAGGAGAATAGGAGTTCAGCACAGTTTCACTTTCATCGAGGTGAGGGAGTCAGAGGAAAGGCGATGAGCCTGTGACACCATGCCAGGGCAAAGTGTGCTTCTGAATATTCTGGAAGGGCTAGTGTCAGTCCAAGGTGTGGACTTTCGACAAGGACCTTTGACTCACTGAAGATCAGCCTCATGTTTGTCTTTATTAATAGACCCCAATTCAACTGTCTAGCCACTTAAGCTCTTAATTCTTTAAGGCAAGTCATATTTATGTTCTGTTTAGACTGCAATCTTTCATCGAGTTTCCATAACTGGAGGTTCACAATCTCCCTGTTATATACCAGCCAGCAGAAAGTCTTGATGTGCAAAGAGCATTGACTCCACCTGGAAGAGGGGGTCTGTGGAGGCAGCCCTCCACACAGGAAAAAAAATTTGGTGGAGTAAAATGGGCAAAGAACAGCTCCCTACAAGTTATTTTTATCTTATCTTCCCACCTGAGAAATCTGTAATAGCTCCATTCTACCCTCTTGGCCAGCCTTTTCCTTCTACTCCCCCCTCCAAATTGTAATTCATCTTATTGGCATCACTACCGAAGAAGAGTCTTCCTTGATTTAGATGCCGAGGCCAGTGAGAAAGGGAATCCCAAGAAAATAAATATATTCCCATGGTTATAGTTCACCATTCAGTACTGCCACTTACTCAGATCGCAGAAATTTTCTGTCCTCAGCGGAATTCCTCCCTGAATCCTCCGTGGTTTTATACTTTAGAAAATGCTAGACATCAAAGCAAAGCAAAAACAAAACCCTTTTTCTATCAGATTTCACACATCCATAATGGCAAGAGTAGATGGGTCCAGAAGACTTAGCTAATCTAGTCTAATGAAAGGAATCATGGCTCACAGATTCATCCTAACAAAGAGCACCAAGACCAGCCGTCTCCTTTGAGCCTCCCTAGCTCCGTCGTTGCAACTGTTTCTCTTTCCCTCCCTCTCCCATCCTCATTCTCTCACACACTCATACAAACGTATCATATGCAGAAAAGTCCATATGTATGCAGTGTATGTTTACATAATGCCAAAACTTCCATTTGAATAAGAAAATCAACTATTCAAATATCTTCAAATATCGTGCTTGTAGACCATCTTGCAGGCATGGTGATGACTGATCAAAGGTTTCACTTTTCATCCATGGCTGGTAACGAAAACACCAGATTATTTGTCCTTGCAATTCACATACCATCTCTAGTCACTGTTACTGATATCAGAAAATGATCCTATTTTCTTTTACTAATAACTCTCAGGGTCAAGAATAAATGATAGAATGAAAGTCAGTTATTACTTGTCAGCTAGCATTATTTACTTTTGCCCTTATGCCAAGGCAGAGGATATAGAATTTACCATCTGGAAGAGTTACATAGACTGGAGGTGTATCCAATGGGATGGGCACTCTTTGCAGAGCATGTGAGAAGGAGATATGTTTCCGGGGATCGAGTATGCAGCGTCTCCCCCCACTACTGTGCCCAGTTGCATGTGTCAGTGACAATACCATTTAGAAACTAGTAAAAATCAAATTTTACACTGTTTCTAATATTTGATAATAGATAATAGTACATGGATTCATCTTTGAGTGGTAATAAAGTTAAGATTATATATTGCCAGCTTTCATCCTGAATCAACAAAAGGTAATGGATCTGAATTTATACTTTATTTAAGACCTGGGCTTAAAAGAAAATGGTGAGGGGAATTGTTATCCCTGAAATATATCAACTCTAAATACACTTTTTGTAGCAAAAGCCAAAAAGAATATAAGAAAGGGTTTCAGTGGTTCTTGACTGACAAAAAGCATTAAAGATGCAAGTAGGTAGCATATTGATGTGTTGGCCTGTTTAGCTGCTAATTTCTGAACCAATCCGTTTTCCCATTGTAAATCGTTTATGCTCTATTTCAAAAAGAGATTGAAACTATTAAAGACTGAAGATCTATCTTCTATAATAATGGTAAAAGATTTAGGGACCAGATGAAAAGAAAGAAAACTCCACAGCTTAGTGTTAAGAATACGGATCTTCTCAGAGTGGGCCACTTCTCAAAGAAGATTGGACACCAAAGGCTGAAAACCAAAAGAATTTAGGGAAACAGAAAGATTATGGGCAATTTTAGGAGTCCATTTGAGACTAGAGATCCTGAATTTATGGTCATTAAAAACATGGTAAAGGTATATATGTGTTGATCTGGAAGGATGTTCATATGTTGATGAGTGAAAACGCAAGTTTAAAAACGGTTGTTTCGGGTTTCTTATGTTTTAATCTGGAACCGTTTCTCCTGTTTCTTCCTGGAGTGCTTTCATGTAGTTACATCCATGCAGGATGGATGTTATATTGGCTCGAGAATAATAAAGCATTGGAAATATAAGGATTATGATGACTGTGCTTAGTTAAAATAGGTACACTTTTCCTCCACTCACTGTTTTTGACCACCTTTCTTTTACATAATAAGAAACACAGTTTGGGTCCATATCCATCTGTCTTTGTCATCTTCCATGTTAGTACAGTATGAATAAAAGATTTTACATTGGCATCTGGAGTTATCATAACATGCTTTTAGAACATATCTAAGACAAGTGCTTAGCTTGAAAGTATTTTTATATTCTAAAATGGTATTTATGATTATGGCTGAATGAAATTGTTTACTATGTTGTAAGAGAGCATAAAATAACATATGGAAAAATCAATTTTAAAACTTTAAAGTTAATCTTTTTTTTTCCTTCTTTTGTAGGGCTTTTTATTCCACTAGAAGCAAGATGGCTGAACTCAGTACTCATGTGAATGTCAAGGAAAAGGTATGATATAATTACACATCGGCTTGCAGAAACTCCAGACTGGATAATGTAGTCTCTAGCTAGTGAAAACTCAATTATAATAGAAAAAGGGGGAAATGGTGTGGGGGGATACATAGTAAGTTTGACACACTAGAAAACCACTCCCCAGAATCCTAAGTAGCATTTCCTGAATATGTGTTTAGCACATTACATTCATTTTCTCATGTAATCTTCACCATAACCCCATGAAGTTATTCTCATTTTATGGAGGAGAGAATTGAGACACAGAGAAGGTAAGTCCTTTGCCTAAGTTCATAGAGCTGGTCAGTAACAGAGCTGGGATTTGAACCTAGGAGTTCCATTCTGCAGTTCACACTCTTAACCACCGTACTGGTTACATCTGAGAGCTAGGCTATTATGTTACATCTCCAGAAATTTCCTCATATAGAGACATCCAAAGCATTACCTGGGGGTCATGCTGAATACCTTGACAGTTTCTTTCAGCACTGAGAGTTCATGACTCTGAAAATCTCCCCTCCTCATTATTTGTTGGAGGCTGATGACACTTCACAGACCTTGCAAGTCCTGTCGTCCTCTGTGAGTTTCCTCCACTATGGTCACAAGCCCTCACCTGCCATATGTGCTCCCTTGCACTGTTAGCTCTTAATGATCATAACAGTAGATCACATAAGACCATGGAGGTAAATTTGTCATCTGGCAACAGGGGAGCTGAGGTCCTAGAAGAGATGTGTCCGTGGTTGCACAGCAGAGTGGGAGAGCCTCAGCTGCAGCTCACTCCAACCTCCCGCAGGCCCCCTCACCTCCGCTAGGCTGTAAACTGCCCAGGGGCAGGGCTTGGTCTTTCCTTTCTTTGTATCCCCCACAGTACCTAACATGCAGGGTGAGTGATGAAAGCGGTAACATTGCTGGAATCCTTAGTAATCTTTCTTTCATTTAGCCAAGATCTATCAGACTCCTGCATTGTCCCAAACACTGTTCTAGATGCTGGAGATATGGCACTGAACCTGTGGCTGAGGGTCCTGCTCCCACAGTGCTCGCTGTTAAGGGCAGAGAAACAGAGAGTAAACATGAAAACGTATAAATGAGCATGATCATTTCAGATAGTGGTAACCATGATGCAGCAGGGTGGCAGCAGGAGGTGGCTACCTTAGATGCAGTTGGTCGGGGCAGCCCTCCCAAAGGAGGTGATATTTGAGCTAAGGTAAAGAAAACAGGAAAGGAACACCATGCAGAGATCCCAGGGCAGGGCTTTCCAGGTAGAGAAGCATAAGCAGACGCCTGAGGTGCACTGAAGTCCAATGTGGTTGAAGAACGAGTGGCCAGCGTGTGGCCGGAGTGTGGTAGGCAGAGGATGGTGTGGGCGCTGAGATCGGAGAGTGTGGCAGGAGCCAGTGCTGGTAGAAAATCGGCCTGTCACCTGCCTTCCTCAGCCTCCACAGGATCCACGAGGGGAAGATAGGGTTTCACGAAGTTGGATGAGAAAAAATGCATTTTCATCTTTACTCTTGTCTAAATCGAAGTGAGCGTTTCCTTCAATCATGAATCTAGGCCAAGGGGAGAAAAAAACAGCCCACGGGAGTAGCAGGGGTACCTGTGACTTTCACAGCTAGAAATCACAGATCTCTTTATTTCAAATTACATTTGTTGCAGACATCCTGAAATGGTGTTTGTTCAGCACTGCTTCAAAATTACTGTAGTTACAGAGCCTGCCATTACATCGTGTTACCTGATATTGATAGAGAGGACCGTATATTACTGTAGCATAATTTTTTATTAATATTTTAACTTTATTTTAGTATAAGTGGTTTCCTCTGTAATCATATTATTTTATTTAAAAATTATTCTGAGAAGGTCTGTGCCCCAAAAGGTTTAGAGCCATAAGAGAGCCAGGTAGGGTTTTATTCAAAGAGCAGAAGTAGCTGCTGAAAGGTGTTAAGTAAGCAGGAGCGTGACTTGGTACGATATATTTTTAAAAGCTCCCCTAGCTTTGTCAGCTACTGTGCTGCCTGTTTTCTAGTCTTCATATTAAATCACTTTGTTGTTTGATGAGGACACAGAGGCTTGAAGTAAAGTGATTTGGTCAAAGTCAGACTCTCAGGGAATGTGAAGGAGCCGGGATTGAAACTCAGGTTCTGTCTGTTCTAAAGCCTGTGCTCTTTCCACTACAGTACTGCCTCCCGGAGTTTTCCACCAAAATAACCCCAGGGCACAGAAGAACAAACTTGCTACCCCAGGTCTCTGGGGACATGCTCAAAACCAACTTCCGCATACCATTTCTTTGTAGTCTTAACGTGTTATCTTTAACGTTGCTGCAAACATTTTACCCATTATATTCTGTAATATAGTCCATATATTATTTTAAGACAAAACTGTTTTCACTTATTGACCATTGAGCAAACAATAGCAGAAATCCTTGCCCCCTTTATAGCATGGCTTCATATTCTCCATGACTCACAGTCATGCACTTGGGAGAGACTGTGTGTTCCCCAAGTTGAGAAGCCAGGCCCGGCACCAGTGCTGACCAAAGATTGGGCCCTTTCCAAATGTCTGTTTATGGGTGGGTTGAACAGCTCCTAAAGTTGGGTTATGGGAAGGAAAAGCACTTTCAAGAATCACAGTCATAGTAATTGATTCCTTGCAAAGCATGGCGAGTGGACAGACCAGTCTGGTAGGCTCAGAAGACAGAATGTCTTATTCAAAACAGAGGTGGCTTCGAGCCAGCAAGGGGAAGGAGGCTGCCCCGTCAGCACGCAGACCACAGAGTCACTGTGAACACTCCATGCATTCGCTTAGGCCCACATTCACCCACTTGTTATGACCAACATCACGTTACACATTGAAGAGGAACAGTAGATGGTGTTTCTGCCATTGCACTTCAGTAACTTATCAAAATGTTGGCATTATTTTGAAAGAGGGTGATGTTTAAGCTGTAAATATTATCAATCTGCATGACAGTGAAAGTAAAGCTCCTCTAACTCAGTGAGTAAATTCCATCTTCCCGTATCAAAAGGTTAATAAATTTCTCAGCTCAATAAAATAAATCTTAATAAACAGAAAATTCTGATCATTTGTAATTTTCCATTGATTTATTTTTGTACCTTTATTTCTTTAGTTATTAGCTTTTATGGCCTTTTCATGATTAGTTTGTTTCCCAATCTGTCACACAGCAATGACATTTTAGTTTGGAAAATTAAGAATAATAACAACTGTTATGTCTTAAATTATAAATGATAAGCTTTTAGAGATGTGAGAACAGATTTGTGAGTGTTTTTACACAGTATCTAGTCAAGCACTGTGGGAAATTAAATACTTAGTAAAAGTCTTGCAGGAAATGAGCTCATCAGTTATCTCTAGTGGGTCCCCTGTTGGGTGAATTGGAAAGGAGGTGCACGGGTGGTGGAATCATTTCTGTCCTCAGGCGGCTTTTCGTCCAAAGACATAACCTAAGGTCTAATACTCAAGACAACAGAAATTTACTATTGCCACTCTTTGTGACTGTTTATCTTTAAGTGCCTTTATATTATTGGATTATACCTGAAAGGATTTAAACTGGAAATTTTGTTCGAAGTCAAAGTTGAGTCTCCTTAGTGTGACATTCATCCTCTGTGTGATCTCACCCTGACTCCTTTTCTACCTCTGTAGCTTCTTCTCCACTCTCTCCCTTCAACGCAGCACCAGTGTCTCTGCCTCCAGGCCTTTACAAAGGCAGTTTCCTGTCTCTGGGACGTCCTCCCCAGGGACCTGCCCCTCACTCACCTTCCTTTTAGGAACCCTTTCGGAGGCCTCCTTTGTCCGCCCTCCTGCCCCTCCCGAGTGAGTTGTCCTCCCTCTGTTCTCCCCTGTGCTTCGGTAGGCTTCCCTGCTGTCTGCACTACAGCCGTTATCCCCTGTACTGTGACTGTTAGTTGTCTGTCTCCCCAAGTGAGATTGTCTGCTCCTGGGGGCAGGGACTGGGCCTTTCTCATCCTCATATTCTTGAGTCTGACACATAGTTGACCCCTAGTTCGAGTTAGATAAACGAATGGATAACAAATGAATGAACATGCCTGCTTGAAGAGTGACATTCTTTAGAGACTACATTTCTCATTCACGATATTTTGCCAAACCTCCAGCCTTCTTAGAAACTGAAGTGTAGGTTAATGGAAATGTCATCTCATTTTAGTACTCTTCTTGCTATTAAATAAAGCAAGTTTTAAGTTGCTTCTCAAAACAAGCTTAGGCTATTTAGGTTGACTACCCATGGTTCTGCAGAAAAGCAACATCTTTATGAGATGATTATCAAACAGAGGTAGGTGGTCTCAGGAGGGTCTCAGGAATAACAAATCAAGTCCTTTGGTGAGTTATATCCCACAGTAAGAAAGAAAGAAAGAGAAAAAGAAAAAGGAAGAAAAAAAATCTCTGTATCTCACTTTATTAAACAAAGATACCAGAACAAAATTTTTAGGCTAATCAGGGACCTTATATTCAGGGCCAATTCACTTTTTACAGCTCTTTTCTAAATAGCATATTTTTTAAAATAGCAATTTAACACTAGAAACTCATAGATGAGTTAAGCATAGAGCTCAGTGGTGACTATTACATTATTGCTCATATGAAACACTAGGGTACCAAGCTAAATTGATTTATTAAATTTTAGATATAATTCTCAACTGAATAAGAAAAGATTATTGGAACTGGCATACACAAAATAACATCTCTGGTCAGATGTTTTCATATATTATTATAAATCAGTTTAAATAGAATATATTTCAGCAGTGCATTCAGGTGATAGAAAGCCAAGGAGATCCTTGTTTGTAAAATGGGATTACAAATGGAGTTACAAAATAATAGTGCTGAAAGTCCAGTTATGGACTGATAACTAATTCCAACCAAAAAAGTGATCCTTAAGCCACTTTGAGGAACCAAGTATGCCGTCCCATTTTATTTGTTTATTTCTCATGTAACTGTCTTGAGCTATGTTTTACAAAGTACTGAAATATGGGTCAAGTCTTTATGCAGGGGAGTATTGTCAGAAAAACCCAAGAGTTTGATTAAAGAGCTTTTAACAGGACCAGAGAAAGTACAGAAAAAAGTCCATCCTCATACATCTTTAAAATATTAACTCCATTTAAGAAGGAACTCATTTCATGGAACGCGGGACAAGTTTTAATGATGTGCAGTTGTTTTTAAAGACCAAACCATGCAAGCTTTGGAGCAAATCTTAATTTCATAATTTTGTAAGAGTGTTTAGGTCAGTTTTACCCAGTCCTTAGATTCAAACAGCAAAAACACAAACCACACACACAGTTTTTTGGTTTCACCACGGATACGTTTTTGTCATCCTTTTCTCATAGGAAAGGGTC
Source organism: Camelus dromedarius (assembly GCF_036321535.1). Classification (NCBI taxonomy): domain Eukaryota; kingdom Metazoa; phylum Chordata; class Mammalia; order Artiodactyla; family Camelidae; genus Camelus; species Camelus dromedarius. The sequence continues at coordinate 72,080,116 of NC_087439.1, read as the reverse complement.
GTTAACATTTCCCTTTCAAAGAAAGGAGAAACATTGACAATAGTTACTGCCTAATGCTTATGTACAGAACTGCTGTTGTTGTTGCTTGGCAACTGGAAGAGATTTGACAAGGAGTCTAAAGGAACTGAATGAATAAATGGAAATGTCAGCATCAGTTTCAGGGGATAAGAAGAAATTTACTATTGCAGAATTAGCATCACATTGCTTTTTTACAGGCTACACAATTGGAATTCACAGTGTTTCTGTTCTGCTTCTCCCGCCCCCTCTCCTTCCAGTCTTTTATCTTAGTCCCTTTTGCACCGTGGCTGAGAGGTATATACCAGATGGATGGTTAAGGCTAAACAATACAGGAGCATGTCAAAAATTAAAATTTCCTTTGGTGGCAGGAAAAAAGTTACCTCTGTTGGCAGTCCCTTGGAATTTATGGGTACTTTACCAATAATCTAGTTATTTTTCACAATGATCCTTTGTATTAAATTATCCAGTTTTTACAAATTTTTTTAAAAAATGATAAGGCTTCAGTGGTTCCTTCTTTTCTGACCTTGAGCATTAAAAATCTGTCCAGATGGATTAGATAGGTAGGGAGGTAGATTGATTGAGTCCATGCTTGAAAGTATACTGCTTGTATTACTATTATTATTAAAACCACTTTTTCTCTATAAGTGATTTCTCCACTACTTGATTACAAGTTCCGTATAAGCACAGACGTACTTGTAATTTGTCTGTGTACTCGGTAGCTCCTGTAGTAGTAATAAAATAGACTCTATGCCCCCTCAAATATTTGCTAATTAGTATTTAGTTAAATAACCGAGCCAAGATTCTATAATGGCGATTCTCAGTAGGAAGGAAGGAGAAGGTAGTGGAGCGCACCTCCCTGCATTGGGACAAGCATTAGAACGTCAGTAGGGAGAAGACGGGAACAATTAGAAAGAGCATATTTGTGTTCGTTGGAGTCCTCCAAGAGCTGAGGCCAAGATGGGATTAGATGAGCAAGAGATTTCTGAGGGGTGGGAAGCAGGGGAAGCAGGTGCCCGCAAAGAGAAAAGGAAGGAAGTATGTGCAAGCAGGAGAGTCTACAGACGCACATGCAGGTCTGCCATCTTTGAAAGGAGGATAAGAAAAGAAAACTGGGTAGGAAAAGTCTCCACTTACAGTGCAATTCTAAGAAAGTTTGCACAGGTTGATGGGAGTCCTCCAGTCCCCCACCTGGGGGGCTTCCGTATCCCTCAGAAACGAGCTGTCACTGGCACTCCACCACCTGAGCCATTGACTGGCTGCATCCTAGGGGAGTGTGGCTTGGGTGGACCCAGAGGGACAGTAGCTGGACTGTCAGTCAGCTCTGCTTTCAGCAGTGGGAGATTTCTGTGGCCACCACAGTATTTGAGACTGTAACAAAATTTTATATTGAAAAAGGAAATTGAAATAACTACTTTGGAATTCAGTCATGTAAGAGAAAAGCATGAGGTTTATATGTTTAGTGGGAAGAATTATTTAAAATTTTGAGAACCACTGTTAATTAATAAATTAGAATGCAAACTCTAGAGTTTCCCTTCTCTTAGCAAACTGAGCCATTCTGCCGCTCGTGCAGGGAGTCCTCTCGACTTCTAGGGCAAAGGATGACTTAAAAGTCTTATTTTCTATTAACAGTATACTCTATTTCTAACTAGACTTAGGAAAACAAAGGGACACATTAACTTTACTGAAAAACTGTATGTCCTTGATGCATTGTGTAACCCCTCTGAGCTTCGGTGTCGTTATCTGCCAAATGAGGGATCATTTTTATGTGGAGGATCTCCAAAACCCTTTCCAGCTCTAATATTGGATGAATCCATGATCTTTTCCACTTCATAGGCACTGTAAAAGATCAAAAAGGGGACTGTACCACGGACCAGAGAACCTGAGGGCAGCCTTAGCCCTGATTCTAATCAGCTGCCACAGTTTGAATGTGGTACACAAACTCTCTGTACTCAGTTTCTTGTTAAAAAAAAAAAAATGGGAATTTGATCTATGGCTCACTGGTACAGCATTTCTGATGCCATCCGGTCTGTGGACACTTTAGAAATCTGCTACTCCATTCTTGCAGATAATTATCAATAAAAATGCCCTGAAATGATGATCGAGGAGCAATGATACAACTTAAAGTTAACGTTTTTCTTTTTTTATTATGTTAAGAGCCTTTAACATGAGCTCTACGCTCGTTAAGTGTACACTGCAGTCTTGTTAGCTACAGCACAGTGTTGCCCAGAAGATTTCTAGAACTTAATCAGCTTGCACAACTGAAACTTTATACCCGTTGAACAGCAACTCCCCGTTTCCTTTCTCCTCTAGCCGCTGGCAACCGCTACTCTTACTCTCTGCTTCTGAAAGTTTGACTGTTTTCAATACCTCGTGTAAGTGGACTCATGCAGTCATTGTCCTGTGTCTGGCTTATTTCACTCAGCATAATGTCCTCAAGGTTTGTCCATGTTGTTGCGTGTGACAGGATTTCCTGCTTTTTAAAGGCTGAGCAGTATTCCCTGGTGTGTCCGTGCCACATTTTCTTTACCCACTCATCCATCCATGGACATGTGCTAATGTTTGTTTGACGTTTTTATTGGCTCAAATTGTGGCTCTAGCTCTTCTCCTAAGGCTAAATACACAAAATAGTTTTAACTCTTTTTACTGCCTTTAGAGAAAAAGCCAACCAAACTCATAAAAATCACTGGGAAAACAAGATCTGGTCAGAAAGATCTTAATTTTTCCTGATGTTTAAAGCAGCATGCCCTTTTGAAATTGGTCAAACCAGTTAGAATAAAAAATGGTTTGTGGGTGAACAAATACACTTCCCCTGGAGAGTGTCCCTGGTTTCCATGGTGGTGAGACCCCTCCTAGTTTCACGCTACAGTGAAGAAATATCCAAGATTGATATAATTTAGAGGTTAAATTTACTCCTTTGTCCTGCTGTTGACTAAGTGGTAACCAACTCCTTTATTTGGTATTGATTAAAGGGTAATAGTGACTTGTACCTTCATAATACTCTTTATCTGAAAAGTTCTGTGAATGAGCGGGGTGGTGGGGGAAACCCACAGGGAGTGATGTCAATAATTAGCTCCTCCACTCCAAGTGGAAATCTTAAATTCCAAAGAAGGTGAGGAAAGATTTGTATTGAATATTGTAAGTTAGAAGAAGAAAATATTAAAAAGATCTTACTTTTCTATGCTGATAAAAATGCCAAAAACAAAATACCTTGTGAAAAGAAAATTCCCTGTTTCTTTTTGTCTTCACTGATAAATCCAAATATGGATTTCATCAGAGAAAGTAGTTAAACTAAACAGAATATTTACCTGAGTCCTAATGCTGTGTGGTTGCAAAAGGCTGGCTGAAAACAGACTTCTGGTGGACTCAGGGGCTCACCCTATCCTAAATTATGTGCAGGTCTAACTGGTAGTTCTGGGAACACATAAGGAAGAGTAAAGCGCAGTTACAGAAAACATGCAGGTATACACTGAATACATGCTAGTAGCTAAGTGGGTGAAACGAAGTGTGTACTAAGCCCATTGCCTGTCTCAATATAGATTAGAAGGGTGGCTGCTATTAATAGCAACCGTTTGAGACATACCTTCCACCTACACATACCAGATTAAAGGTGAGAATTCTGATGTGAGAAATGTATCATGGACTAAATTAAAAGATTTAAGACACTATCTGATTTTAATTTTATTATCTTTTTATGTAGGAGAAAAGTCCATTTGAGTATCTCTTGCTCTACAACCAATCAACTTACCAGGCTTTTTTCTAGGAATTAAAGAAGTTATAACTTCTTTAAGCTATCAGTTTTCACTTAGAATTATAACCATTATATTAATTTGTCTTTTCTCTCTCTCTCTCTCAAATGCTCAGTGACTTGAGAAATTATAGACCCTGAATTGATGGAAAGATGTCTGGGTTGTTGTTGTTTTGATCCTTTTAGGCAGATTGGGTTCTCCAGTGACTAGAACAAAGTCTCCCCCATTAAGAGGTGGGGTCTGTGTTCCTCCCCTTAAAACTGCTTAGGCTTTTGGAACTGGTTGACCAGGAGAGTGAAAGGAAGCAACTCTATGTGACTTTCATGGTGGGGTGACTCAAAGCTTCTCCCTCACCAGTTGGGACACTTGTGTTGGGACTCTGAGCTGCTGTGTAAATAACCTGGCCCCTATGCTGTGAGGAAGCCCAGACTAGCCTATAAGGACCACATGGAGAAAAGCTGAGAGTAATACATGGAGAGAGAGTGAGATGGCTCGCCAGACCCTGGCTGCACCAGAACCTCCCTCCCCCACTACACCAGCTTCTCTGTCTGTGTGAGAGACCCCCAGGTAGATTCACTCCACTGAAGTCTTCTATTCCTGCCACACCAACATTGAAAGCTTACAGTTGATTCTTGTTTTAAACCACAAAGTTTTAGAGTGATGTGTTTTGCAGGAGTAAGTAACTGGTATACCCTCTCAAGCAGTAAAACTCTTCTAAACTAGAACTGATACTTTTAAAATTACAATGTGACAAAAATAATGGACAAGTGTGGATGAGTAGACAGTACACTCAGGTAAATTAGTTGATAGGTGAGCAGTTATACCTAAAGAGAGGTCTGTCCTAGCCCCCTTCTTTTCTTTTCTCCTCCTTCCACACCATCCCTTTTCTCTCTATGCCTTCTTCCCTTTTATCTCTTATGCGTGATTCTTAATTCTGGATGGACATTAGAACCACTAGGAAAACTTTAAAGAATGATCACTATCCAGGTGCATATTTAATTGTTTGAGGTGGGATCCGGGTGCAGGTATATTTGAACCTCACCAGGTGATCACAGTTTGCCGCCAGGGCTGAGAACCACTGTTTGAGGCTGACAGTGCCCACATCTGTTTCTTTGGCTCAGTTCTTCCTTGGAGCTGCAGATTCATAGATTCGACTGCTCTCCAGGCCTCTGGATGTGGATGCCTCCCAGACCCCGAAGCAGAGCGCTTCACCTTCACCACTACTCCTTTTCTCAGGAAATGACACCACGATCCACATAAATACTCAAGCCAGACACCTGGAAGTCATCCAGATTCCTTCGTCTTCCTCACTCCTTGCATCTAGTTAAACACACATCAGTCACTTCCTTCCAAGGAATCTATGAGTCATTCTCTCCACTGCTCCGTCTTGGTCTGCTCTCTCTCCCCGATGTCGCATCAGAATCCTAACTAACATTCATTTAATCTCCTCCAAGTCATCCACATAGAAATCACAGTGACCTTCTTAAATATGCAAATATCACCCTCCTCCTCTGAGTAAATGCCTCCAGTGACTACCTTTACAGTCAGGCTTGGAATTATAAGATGGCTTTCAGGGCCTTGCCCACTTTGCCCCCTGCCTTTTTGATCCAGCTTCATCTGAAATCCCCTTCCTTCTAACATTTAATACTCCAACAATCCTGGACCCTCATTCCTTGGAACATGCTCCCAGTCACTCAGTCCTGTCCATGAGCAGATGCTGTATACTCTTCCTGGAATATTCCATCTCTTCTCCCCTTCCCCTCTCCTGGTTTGGTCTTACTTACCCTTCATCCTCAATTTAAACATACTTTAGATCCTGAGATGGGGCCTCCCTGATTCTCTGATTTAAGATAGGTCCCCCTGTTACAGGCGCCCAAAGCACCTTTCCTTCCAAACTCATCAAACATCGCCTTCCTAGACTATACACTCCACAGCAGGTCAGGGGATGTATGTCACTGCCTGCAGCCCAGCTTCTACCATAGTCTGTACATTGTGACTGACTGACTGAATGAACAAATAAACATGGATTTCGAGATCAGTATCAACTCTGAGGGAAGTTCTTGTTGTGATACCCTGGCCTATGTACTTGGCTCTGGCCCATCCAAAATTCAGATTAACCATTTGGATAAGATATAGAAGATGGCCACTGATTTTTTTAAATGATGTAAAATTGGAAGGAATGGCTAATGCATTCCCTGTTTTAGGTGGTAGAAAGCGAGATTCTAAAAGTTAATATCTGACTGGAGTGATGGGTCAGAACTCACAGACTGAAATTTATTAAAGATAAATGCAGTATCTTACCCTTGCATTCTAGTCACTCCACAAGTACAGGACAGGGGACACTTGTCCCAGAAACAATCCAGGGTATGTTAGTGGCAGAGTAAGCTCTGTTTGAGCCAGTAGCTGATAAGGCTCCTGAAAGTGCACATGTCATCTTAGATTCCTTTCATGGAGGAATGGGGCCCGACCCAGACAGGTGTGGGTCCCATAGTCCTCTGCTCTAATCCAGCCACCTCTGGAACAACGTGCTTCAATTATAGGACCACGTTTCAACAGGATGCACTCAGAGGAGCCTAACCAGGGTGGTGAAAGCTTGGGAAGCAAAGCTTATGAAAACCTGAAGAGTATATGTTTACTCCGTAGGAGATGGAATTCTGAGGAACACTTTTGTCCCTTGAAAAAAACAACGAAGGTCTGGTCTTTGGGGAAAAGATGACACTTACACACCAAAAGAGTACTGGGAGGTGGAACTAGGACCAAGGACTGGCAATATCTAACATCCCCTCCCTGGCCACATTCTTATCAGTGACCCCTCTGTCCTCTCGCTCTCTTGACATGATCGCTCGTCCCTTTGCCTCTCTCTAGTCTCCCAGTTCATCATCTCCCTTCGTAGACCACAGATGCCTCCATCAGCAACCGTAACAATTCTCAGCCCCGTATCCCTGAGCACTAGGAGCTACCACGACGTTTCATGGAGTTCATAACCTTGGAGCCTTCCTTTTCTCTGCTCCTGCTCCTGGCTTATTGGGAGTTGCTTCGGGAGAGTCCTGCCAGTTGGCTCCATGCTCCATGACAAATCCATGCCGTCCAGCCTGAGTGGGCCTTCCATCCGCTCAGCCCTTTGGTTCACCAAGGCCATTTCCTATCGCATTCCCACAAGGCAGCTTGAAACCTTTCCCCACTTTTTACCCCAAAAGAAAACTCTAAAACTCTCTCTCTCAGGGGAGATAGTTTCCTCAAATTTTCCTCTTCACAATCTTAAAATTTTACTGTATTTTTACTTTTTGTTTCTCATTTCTTCCTTCCTCAGAATTCTGAGAAAGGGAGAGAAGAATCTGCTGTCCCTTCCCAAGCTGACTTTTCCACATGGATTTTGATACCATTTCCTTTCATTTCCTCTGGGACTCTGTTTCATAATTTAGCTCCTGTCTTTCCTTTCTTCAAATCCTTTCTCACTGCCAGCGCCTTTCCTCTGTCAGTGAACACACTCAAGCCACTTTGTGGAGATTCATTGTCTGTTGATGGTTTTAAGATGGAGAGAGGAGAAACCAAGCCAGCAAATCTAATTAGAAGGCTTTTTCCAAAGTCCAGGTTAAAGGTAAAGGGAACCTGGCCAGGGTAGTAAAAGGAAAAACAGAGAACAGGTGAGTTTCAGAGAGAATTTTTGTTGTCAGAATGACCTTGAGTTAGTGGTTTCTTATGACTTTGCCTTATTTTCCTATGGTTTTGTCAGCTCCTTGGGGGTAAATACTGTCAGATTCATCTCACTTTCCCTCACGAAATCTGGCTTGAATGAATAGTTAGAATTCCCTCAAAACGTGTGTGGGGAGGTGGGAGAGCTGCCCTCTGAAAGGTTAGCTTTTAAAACAAGGCTAGTTGGTGAGAAAGGGGAGGATATCTCTATATTAGAAGGAAGAAAAGAGTAGACCTTTGTTCCTCAAAGTGTGGTCCTTTGTGGTATTTTCCCATTGCTCCAACAACTGTAGTGACTTTAAAACACCACAAATTTATTACCTTACAGTTCTGGAGATCAGAAGTCTGAATGGGTCTCATTGGGCTAAAATCAAGGTGTCAGCAGGGCTACGCTCCCTTCTGGAGGCTCTAGGGGAGAATTCGTTTTCTTGCCTTTTCCAGCTTCTAAAAGCTGCCTGCATTCCTTGGCCCATGGTCCCCTTTCATCTTCAACCAAGCACTGGCTGCTTGAGTCTTTCTCACAGTGCATCAGTCTGCCACTCTCTTCTTCTTCCTTCCACTTATAAGGACCCTGGTGACTATATTCGGCCCACTGAGATAGTCCGGGTAATCTCCCCTTCTCAAGGTCGTCTGATTAGTAACCTTATCTGCAACTTTTATTTGCTGTGGTTCCTGGGGATTAGGGCTTGGATGGCTTTGGGGGCTGTTACTCTGCTACCACGTCCTTGGACAAGCAGCATCTTCATCACCTGAGAACTTGTTAGAAATGCAGAAGCTCAGCCTGCACCCTGAGCCTCTAAATTAGAACCTGCATTCTAATCAGATCCCAGATCTGACTGTGCTTTCAGGTTTGAGAAAACACAACTAGACTATCTCTAAGATCCTCTCTACTTTAAACTTCCCACAGTTCTATGAAAACTGCATTTTTCCCCCACCTTCAAATCTTCATTATTCCTTCTAATCCTGGTTTCCTGCCAAAAAAAAAATTAATTTTGATTTATACCCCTGGTGTTAATTCCCCAAAAATCAGCCAAGTAGAACATAACAACACTTCATGCATATATTTTATTGGCAGAAAGTAGATGTTCAAAAAGGCAATTAAATTATAGAATTATCCATGATGCAAAGGTACTGGTCTGCAAAGAGTATTTTCTTCTCCAGGAAGATTCATAGGAGAGCTGCCTTCATTAGGGTGTAGATAATATTTGTGGCCCAGTAAGTGAAGCAAAACCTACACAGATAAGCTGTTTTTAAGGCATCTCTGAACGGCCCAGCATTTGAGAAATGTGACCAAAGCTGATTATAAAATTCCTTTCAAAGTTGCAGGAATGGGCAACACATAAATAACTCTGGTTCTCACCTGTGCGAAAAAGGAGGTTGCAGCCTGTTTGATTGCTGTCCTCCTTGTAGGGAATGAGACCAAGCTCACCTCTAAGATTACAAGATCCTCAAGGCTAGGACCAGCAGTACCCGGGACGTAGGAGGCACTTCATGCATTTTGGGCTTGAATACTTTTTACCAGTGTGTAATATGTTACTCTGAATTACAGAGATGCGCTGAAGAAAAAAGCTGGATAAATAAGCCTGAAATGTTGCAATGACCATCTTACTAGACTCCCTTCTTCCTTTTGTTCATTCAGTTGTTCATTCATCTATTTGAACATCTATGAATCATCTACCGAATGCTGCCCATTGTTCTAGGCCCTGCGGATAGAGAGCTACAATCTCTGCCATTTACAAGCTCACATGCCAGTGGGGCGAATAGTCTCATAAGTAAATAGTTAGGGTGTTGAGTACTGGACAGGGTATGTGAACGAGGCTCATGGGCCTCTCTTCTCCGATCCATCTTGTACATTCTAAACAGGATTTATCTTTAAAATCTCCCATTTCTCCCCTTTGCCAATTGGATTAGTTCTTTGGCTTTATTATTTTTATTTTCAGCCTTCTTTACTAATGTTGCTTCTAGGCACTCGCTACTTGTTCTAGAAAATGAAACCTCTCCAACAAGTGCAAGTGAAAAAGAGGTTACTATAGAGATGTGGTAGGGACTCATGGGGCTTCAGAAAAGCTCGAAAACAGCCCCTCTTCATCTCCATTCTGGCTTCTCTCCCTTGGTGTGAAATAGTCCAGACTCCAAGGCAGAGAATCTAATTGGCCCTGTTTGTCTTTTCAGACAGGCCACTTCCTGACTGCTGCGATCATTGGCACCACACTCTGATCGCTTCCTTCATATCATTCACTTAGCATGAGCTGCAATTCTGTATATTTTTAATTTACTTGTTTTACATCTGTTTTCCACTCTAGGTTTGGTAGTGACCATATCTGTTTTATTACTGCTCTATTCAGCCACTAGTGCAGTGCCTGACCATAGTAGGGATTTAGTAAATAAATGAAAGAATGAAATGGAGTTGGGGGGTTGGGGATCTGGGCCCGGGGGAGCAGGGAGTGCGTGTTGTTAGCCCCTCTATGATGGGCTTCCCTATGGTACCACTCAGCTTGCAGGAGAGGAAGAGATTGAGGAGAGCCTTGGGTCCACTGACTGCTCAGCAAGGCTGTGGAGGAAGGTTTTTTGGTCTTTGTTTTTTTGTTTTTGTTTTTAAATTGAAATATAGTTGATTTACAGTGTTATGTTATTTTCTGGTGTACAGCATTGTGTTCAGTTATACATATATATCCTTTTTTATATTCTTTTTCAGTATAGATTATTACAAGCTATTGCGTATAGTTCCCTGTGCTATATAGTAGGACCTTGTGTTGTTTATTTATTCTGTATCTAGTAGTTTGTATCTGCTGGTCCCAAACTCCTAATTGATCGCTCCCCAGTCCCTTTTCCCTCTGGTAACCATAAGTTTGTTTTGTAAGTCTGTGACTGTTTCTATTTTGTAAATAAGTTCATTTGTGTCATTTTTTAGATTCCACATTAAAGTGATATATACTTGTCTTTCTCTGTCTGACTTACTTCACTTAGTATGACAATTTCCAGGTCCATCCATGTGGCTGAAATGGCATTATTTCATCCCTTTTTAAGGCTGAGTAGTAGTCCATCATTTATTTATTTATTTATTTATTTATTTATTTATTTATTTATTTATTTACACACATGTACCACCACTTCTTTATCCAGTCATCTGTTGATAGACATTTAAGTTGGTTTCATGTCTTGCCTATTGTAAATAGTGCTGCTTTGAACATTGGGGTGTATGTATCTTTTCAAATTGGAGCAAATCAAAACTACAATGTGGTATCACCTCACACCGGTCAGAATGACCATCATTAAAAAGTCCACAAGCAATAAATGCTGGAGAGGGTGTGAAGAAAAGGGACCCCTCCTATACTGCTGGTGGGAATGTAATTTGGTGCAACCACTATGGAAAACAGCATGGAGATTCCTTAAAAAACTAAAAATATAGTTACCATATGACCCAGCAATCCCAGTCCTGGGCATATATCCAGAGGAAGGCTCTTAAGAAGGGAAATATACAGGGCAATCTCCCCCAGATATCTCATCCAGCACTCACTCTAGACACATATTCTTTCCATTTTAAAGACATACCAACCTTTACACCTAGAGAGATCCTTCTCCTCCATGACCCAGCATACCTGCTCCCACCCTTTCCTTTTTAAAATTTATTGAGCAGCTAATATATGCCCAATTCTATTTCAGACACTTTACATGCATCATCTCTTTTCATTTTTCCTGAGACTCTAGCAGGTAATATCCTCATTTCACAGCCACAGAACCAAGTTGAAACAATTTAGGCAGTTCATCCAAAGTCATAGAGCTAGCCTGTAGCAGAACCAAGGTTAGAAAATAGGTCTGGTGAATGCCAAAGCTTCTTCCACAACATTTGATTGCTTCCCCTATAAAGCAGTCTCCCTCCTTGGGCAGACGTAACTGCTCCCTCTTCTGTGGTACCGCAGTACCTTGTTCATAAAGACAGCACCGCGTTTTACACACTTTCAGGTACCAGCGGTTCTAGCTCCACCACTGCACTGTCCATCTTAGGGCAGGAACCATAGCTGGCTCCCCTTTGTGTCTTCGGTACCTGTCACCTAGTGGAGGCTCCACCAATACCTGTCTGCTGGGCTGAGCTTTGGAAGGATGGTCAGATACTATGCTATTTCCTGTTTTTTTAACTCCACAAAATACTGTGAGTATCTTATTAGAAAGAAAAAATGATCAAGTCTCATCAGTAGTCTTCCCGTCTCTGTTATTGAAATTTAAAGAACATGTCTGTCCTCCCTGACCGTGGCATGTCTAGATCACATCACAGTCAGCAGAGACTCACTTGTTTGTTATTGTGGGTGGTAAATGCCGAGTGATGGGATCGTCCGAACACTGGCAGAATATTCCTTTGACTCAAAGCTGCAGCCTGATCTAGCTACAAATTGTCGTTCTCTCATTCAACAAATAGTTGTTGAATACCTACTACAGGCACATTATTAGTCACTCACGGGTGAGCATGGTAGTGGTGCAAAAATGACTGAGAGGAGGATTCTGCCCTCAGGTTGCTTACTGTCTAGAAGACACACCTTACACAAACACTTCGGCTGTGAAGTAGAAGGTGCTAGGGTTTGAGACACCTGCTGATAAGGGCTATGGTAATTAAACAGGGACTGAGATGCCTTATACAGGGATGGTCAAGACGGACTTCACGGAACACGTGGCATTTCAGCAAGAATATAAGATTTGGACAGGTGGACACATCTCAGGTCAAAGGCAAAGCTCACACAGAGGTGGGGTAGCGGACCAACACTCGGCTTGCACTATCTGTAAAGGGCAGAGCAAGAGGGACATTTGGAAAAGCAATTGTTAATGGCTTGAATGCCACATTATATAGATGCCATTTTACTCTTAAGGAAGGTGGGAAAATAATCAAGATTATACTTGAAGAAGAGGAGTCTGGTAGCAGCCTCAGAATGAATTTGCTGGGGAGAGACCAGAAGCAGAGGGAGCCGTTATTTTCTGTTTATTTGATAATACAGGGTCTTTACTGATCACACGGCTGTGTAAGTGGATAGAAAACTTCAGTCAGAACCTTTTTTTTTTTTGAAACTGAGACATAGTCTAAGTAACTCATCAGTAAGCAAGAAGAATTTCTAAGGAATCATCACAGACAGGCTCGAAGGGTGCCCAGTGTGAATGAGTAAATCTGCTAACAGCTCCTAAACCAGACAAGTCAGGTTCTGGTTAGGTTCATGCGGGAAGCTGAAATCAAACAGCATCTGTGACAGCCACACTGCCTTGCTGCTTGGTGTAGGCAAAATGCCAGCAGGGCGGGCCTGAGGCAGAATGGGGCAAAACCTGTCAAACAAGATAGAAAGCCCCAGAGAGAGGAGGGAAAAGGAGATTAGAATGCTGAAGTTAAATCAAAACAACTTTTTTAATGTCCATTTTTTTTATTGAGGTATAGTTGATGTACAATATTATATAAGTTACAGGTGTAAAATACAGTGATTCATAATTTTTAAAGGTTATATACTCTATTTAGAGTTATAAAATTTTGGCTGTATTCCTCACGTTGTATAATATATCCTTGTAGTTTATGTTACACCTAATAGTTTGTACCTCTTATTTCTCTACCTCTTATGTTACCCCTTCCCTCTCCCCACTGGTAACCACTAGTTTGTTCTCTGTATCTGCAAGTCTTCTTTTTTTGTTATATTCACTAGTTTGTTGGGGTTTTTTTTGCAAATTCCACATATAAGTGTATACAGTATTTGCCTTTTTCTGCCTGACTTATTTCACTTAGCATAGTATCCTCCAAGTCCACTTATGTTGCTCCAAATGGCAAAAATCTCATTCATTTTTATGACTGAGTAGTATTCCATTGTGTATATATATATATATATATATATATATATATATATACCACATTTTCTTTATCCATTCATCTGTTGATGGACTCTTAGGTTGCTTCTACATCTTGGCTATTGTAAATAGTGCTGCTATGAACATTAGGGGTGCATGTGAGCTTCTATTCATGTGCCTGTTGGCCATCTGCATTTCCTCTTTAGAAAAATGTCTATTCAGATCTTCTGCCCATTTTAATAGAGTTGTTTGTTTTTTTGATGTTGCATCATATGAGCTGTTTATACATGTTAGATATTAACCCCTTATTGGTCATATCATTTGCAAATATTTTCTCCTGTTCAGTAGGTTGTCTTTTCATTTTATCGATGGTTTCCTTTGCTGTGCAAAAGCTTTTAAAATCAAAACAACTTTTGAGGTGCAAAAGGCAGATTTCTCAATAGCAAATTGAATTTGCCAAACTAGATTTAAATTAGTGAAAGCAAAACAGGAGAATGTGATTTGGGAAAGGTAAAGCAGTTGCTAAATGAACCGCTAACTAGCGGTCCCAATGGTCACCCCATATCCTGTGCTGCTGAGTGATGCCCCTTCCACACCCCCTACCCCTGTGCCCGGAACACTCTGTTTATGGCGTGAGAACCCTTGAGGGATGCAATCAAGGGCAGCTTCAAACAGTGGGCTTTGGAGTGAAGCGGCAGCAGCAGGCTCACCCGCTTGGACTGTGGCCCTGAAGTAAAGGCTGTGTGTCTGAAGCGGCGCCAAAAACAGCCCCTGCAACACAACCACTGCAGGTGCGAATTTTATGAGTTCCTCGTATGCAAACTACCATTAGTCATGCATTGATTGATCCATTGCTCCAGGAGCTTCATCTCCAAATGTAAAGTTAGCCTTTCAGCACAACGTCCCTGTAACATGCTTTTGTCATCCACTCCTTGTATTTAAAGCTCCTTCATAAGGAGATCTTTTTTAGATTTAAGTGCTTGGACCTCTCATGACTCCACTGCTTCATGAATAGTGACACTGTGAGGTTCCTGTATTTTTATGCGCACATATGAGTGCCCAGATCTCTCTATCTTTCTCCAAGATATTTTCATAGGAAAAAATATATAGTGAATTTATAAATAAGGTGGTTGAGAAACAATACTACCCTCCACATTAGCCAAGTACTGCAGAAACATGTTGGCTAAGAAATTCACTAGAATTCAACATTACTATGGAATACTTAAGAACAGGCAGAAGTTATTTTTTTCTTTTTTCTTTTCTCATTTCTTTAAAACTTGACATTCTTGTCTTAGTTAAGTGTCTTTATTCGGGAATTATATGCAATATTCATAGTTATATTTGATATCAGAACTCAGTTATTGACAATTATATGTCAATATATGTTAAAAAGGATATGTTCAGAGATAAGCTATATGAAGTGACAAGGATAGATGTTTTCTATATCCTACCATGATTGTTATTTTGGGTTTTTTTTTCGTTATAAAGTAGGACAGGCAAGAGTAGCGTAAATGTCTGAAGAAGAAGTACCGCTGTAAGCTGTGGTTTATATTAAGCTTTGCCTTAACTTAATAAAATAAATTATGTTTTGCAGAGGAGAGACTGGAAGCAGGGAGAACAGTTATTTTATTTATTCCATACTTCTGGGTTACAGCTGTGTAGGTAGATTGAAAACTGAGTTTTTTTTAAATTGAAGTACAGTTGATTTACAATATTATATTAGTTTCAGGTGTACAGCAGAGTGATTCAGTATTTTTACAGACTATACACTATTAAAAGTAATTAAAAGATAATGACTCTAATTCCCTGAGCTATACAATATATCCTTGTTGTTTATCTAGTTTGTGCACAGTAGTTTGTATCTCTTAATTGCATGCCCCAATATTGCCCCTCCCTACTTCCCTATCTCCACTGGCAGCCACTATTTTGTTTTCTATTATCTGCGAGTCTCTTTCTGATTTGCTATATATATTTGTTTGTTTTATTTTTTAATTCTGCATATAAGTGATATTACACAGTATATGTCTTTTTGTGCCTGACTTATTTCACTAAGCATAATATTCTCTAGGTCCATCCACATTGCTGCAAAGGGCAGAATTTCATTCCTTTTTGAGGCTAAATAATATTCCATTGTGTATATGTGTGTGTGTATATATATATATATATCACACACGTCCTTTAACCAACACTTTGATTGCTTCCGTATCTTGGCTCTTATAAGTAGTGCTGCTGTGAACATCGGAGTGCATGTATCTTTTTGAATTCATGTTTTCATTTTTTCCAGATATGTACCCAGGAGTAGAATTGCTGGATCATATGGTCTAATGGAATTATAATGTAGTTAATGTAATTAATAAATAAGCCTTGTATTATTTAGAAGAGCATGGCTGATGTGATAATAATGATGGTAATTATTAAGAAACTTAATGTAGTACTAACCACTCCTAGTGGCTTGAAATGCTAGAATTTTATTTAAAAGAACTACATTAGGAGGATGACGTGTAATATTTACACATGACCCCATCGCAGCAGCACCTACTAGGCCATCTGTATTTATTGTTGGACGTGTCCTGTTAATGACTTTCCTGGACTGGATGCAGGTGTTTCTGTTCATGTTTTCTCCCCATCTTGGCTTCTTTTTAAAAAAGAGATAAATGAGGAGATTTTGGTCAGAGGGTATAAACTTCCAGTTACAAGATTAACAATTTCTGGGGACCTGATATACAGCATGGTAATTGTAGCTGTATATACTGTATGGTATACTTGAGAGTGGATCTGAAACATTCTTACCACAGAAAAGGAAATGGTAATTATCTAATGAGACGGAAGTATTAGCTAATGCTATGGTGGGAACCATTTTGCAGTATATAAATGCATCAAATCAACATGCTGTACGCCTTAACTTACACAATGATAGATATATATAAAATTAAATATAATGATATATAATATATATTTATATACGTATAAAATTTGTATAGGACAAGGATAGATGCTAGATATTTGATCATCATTTGCATATATGTGCATATATATAGAGAGTGAGAGAAGACAACATAAAAGGATGTTGAAATTTGGTGCCCTGTCACACAATAAGCATTCAAAAACTATTTACTGTTTTAAAGAGGACAAGAGAAAAAATGAGAAAGAACTTGGATTTAATAATATTTTTTAATATAAAGGCTAGAAAAACTAAGGACCATACAATGTGAAAATTGAAAAAAAAAATCAAAGGCCTTGAGTCACATATATACAACTATATATATATGTGTGTAGTTTTCGAGTCCTTGATAAGACCCACATGTCTAGCATTTATGAATGTCAACCTTCACACTAGCTTTCTATAATGTCAGAACCTCTACAAGTTATATACCCATATCTTGTGCTGTTTTCTCATTATGATCTAAATATTCTTATATAGAGATCTGTATGGAAGAGGCTGCCTATTTTCTAACATAATTAGGAAGTAGGCCATACTGCTTAATTGAGTGTTTGGGGCAATACAATCACATTATACATCATCATACACATAGAATCCATAGTCCATGAATCTGATTACAACAAACTACATGTAACTCTAAAACTCAGCTGGCCATAACTGAACCATTGGTGGAAACATGTAAAGGCTGTGTGGTGCTTTTGTGATCATCATTATGGATGCTCCTCACCTTGGCACCATGCAGTTCTCTCATATTTGTCAGTAGTGGCTGCAGTAATCCCCTTGATAGAAAGCCAGGTAAGCCAGGTTTTACTCAAGTGGATAGAGCATCCTGTAGTAATTGCGAGTTCTGTGAGATAAAGGTCAATTAGTTCTATTAGGCAAAAAGAAAGAATACGTGCAAAATTTGATTAAGAAATACACATAGGTCATTAAAAATTGAATGCCAACTTAACCCGTTGAAATCCTTAGCTCTCATGTATGTATTTACTTTTACTGTTTTAAATGTTTGATTTCAGAAGTGTGTTTGGGAACATTTTTCTGTATTATGGCTAAAATTGCTATTTCAAAACTGCAATGCCCCACACCTTTATACCTCTGTAAACATTAATGGAGTTTCACAACACACTTCTGTAAAGCTCAGTATGACCGTTTCCACTGCACAGATAAGAGAAGCTGAGACATGAGGCTATTTCTGTAATTTTTCCAAAGATACCCTCTGAGCCAATGGAGAAGAGAGCCGGAGACAGAAAACTATCTGTGTCCTCACTGAAAACACATCTTGTATGCATCTGGAGTCTGGAGGGTGAGGGAGAGGGTGGGGAGTAGATTGCAAAACCAGAGCTGGCTTTTCACACTTGCTACTCCAGTCCTAACAAGGAACTCTTTGTAGAAATGTGTACTCAAATAAAGAGAGTGTCAAGGTGATTACCAGGATGAATTTTTACTGGTCTGAAATGCCTTTGAATGTGCTTGATGGCAAGAAGATAGATTCGTTGGCTTTTCAAGGCCTTTCTAACAGTTATTATTTTACCCAGTGAGAGATTCATGGGTGAACAATACTCAAAATGTTTAGCTTTCTTTTCCTTTACTTTCCTTTACAGATCTATGCAGTTCGATCAGTTGTTCCCAACAAAAGCAATAACGAAATAGTCCTGGTGCTACAGCAGTTTGATTTTAATGTCGATAAAGCAGTGCAGGCGTTCGTGGATGGTAAGTACACATGTCCCCTGAGCCTAAAGATACTAGAACTAAATAGTCCATATATTCTGTATTTTCCCCTTGAATGCACTGAGTACCAATTATTTACTAATACTTTAATTTTCATAAAAATATGCAAGGCTTTAAACATCTACATATGAAAAAAAAGAATTTGGAACTTCTTTTTTCCTCATTGGGAAAAAAAAAATAGACTGTCATTTCTAAAGGATACCTATTGTAATGCTACTAATTCCATTGTCTACCAGTCAGTACAACTTGTTATTCAACATGTCTTTTATTTGATGGTGTCCTTGTTTTGTTTTGTTTTGGGGGGGTAATTAGTTTTATTTATATATTTACTTAATGGAGGTACTGGGGATTGAACTCAGGACCTCGTGCATGCTAAGTAAGCGTTGTACCACTAAGCTATACCTCCCCCCGATGGTGTCCTTGTTAATGGAGGATAATGAACTTCATTCCTGATCTGACCTTCTCAACTCTTCAACCAACATAGTTCTGCTTGGCCTTATGACTGGAATCCTTGATGCTTATGTAGTCTGAGAGGACTGGGTTAGTCTCTAATATCCTTAGTTTATGATTTTGAGATTACCTAATTAATCAGACTATCAGTTCATCTTATCTATTTCTAGAGGCTTTTTGCTGTCTAAAAAAAAGTTGTTTTTTTTAAAAGACCCTTGCCAATGATGTTACAGAATCTGAAATCTCAGGGATATATTTAATGTATAAATGTGTATGTAACCTACTGCTTTAGATTTCCTGTTAATTATGGGAAATTCTTCTCTCCTAATCAAATTAAACAAGTTCCATTTATGAACAAAGATCTCATACCTGTCCTTAGTTATCATATGTCTTCTGCCCTAGCATTAGTGTCTGTTTTGTAAATATGGACTAGCTCAACAGAATCTCACCAAAGGTCAGGAAAGACCTGTCAGCACATTTCTCGGTTTTATCCTAGTTACATTTTATTTGTTAAGGACAGTTTGATTTACTTACTTTCCTAGGAGTAAGATAATCTTCCTAAATTTCTATGTATAGTATAATTGCCTCTCAGGCAGGGTCTTGGAACCAGGCAACGTCTTGGAACCAGGCAACATGCTTGCATTCTGATATCTGCAGTCAACATTTAGGGTCCTAATTGAATTAGAAAAATGATTATCATTCAAAATAGGCCCGCAAGCAGACCCATGGTGCACAACTTTTCTGACTGTTTTTCCTGCTTCCTGTACTAGCAGGTAGAGAGTCCTTACTCATAAGAAACAAATACGGAGAATACGATATTAATCCGACTTTGCAGCATTTGGTGCAATTTGTCTCAAGAAGAAACTGGGAAAAACAAATACCTGGCTCAGATGAACTCTCTTTTCAGGTTTCACTTGCCAACATCACTCACATGGAAAAAAGCTTTAGGAAAGGAAAAAGGTTATTATCCTCAGGCCTCCCCACCCTTACTTGGATTGAGGCCCCCACATTCTCCATCATGAAAGTTTTTATTACAAAGTGACCCTGATGAGATGCACAGATGCCCAGTAACTGATGGACTGTCATCATATCCGCTCGTATTTAAATGGAGCACCATGCTCATCCTTCTTGAAATTTTCACCTTGTCGGTATTGAGGGCTCATTAAAAAGAGCTCATTGATTGCTAAGAAGCCTCCTATCATTTTAGATAGGGAACATTCAGGAAACTTGTTTAAAAATCACTGGAAATCAGAAATATTTGTTAGGAATCATTTACGGAGCAATACTAAAAGCACTCTTACCAAGCAGTTTCAGTATAATTAAAGTTTAATAATAACAGTTTCAAAATCATCTGTAAACATAGGTATTAATTCCTCAGAATTACTTTCTAAAAGCTCATTGTCCAAATTGCAAATAGAATTTCTGTCAAAATATGAAAATTAGAGGAATAATTGAATGTTGCAATTGAAAGCAATAAGCCACTCACTTCCTTCCTCTGATTAAAAAGAACAGTACTTAACCTTTTTTTAATTTTAATTTTATTTGGAAAAGTGAAATCGAGCTATCAGTAAGAACTACCCTAATGATTATTAGCCACAGGTGTGACTTACCAAGAAACCTAGGGAAAGTGACTTCCTAAAGTTCTTCAAAAGGAAAATGCTGTGAAACATTAATTCTCTGGGCAAATTAGAGAAAGACCAGCCCAGTTAATAAAAAGACTGAATTATAGCTTACTTTTAAGTATAGTCTTATTACTTCAAGTACATGTAACTCAAAAAGCCTAAGAGGGGCACTGAATTGGAAACTGAATGGATAGGAATAATTAGCCTTTCTAAACATTAGTCAAAGCAATATGGCCTTCTGCTTATCTCACAGTGACAGAAGGCCCAATAATTGGGGCCCTACTAATTTGGAATTTGTTATAAAGACCAGCCTGAAGTTTATCTTTGTTTAGCCAACACATTCATTGTAGAGAACTATTAGTATAATGAGATTGTACGAGAGTGCTGAAAATTGTTAAAAGAATACATTTAACAGCTACTCTTTTGGAAGTACCTATTTAAATGAGAACAGTTGACCTACTCATTACCAATAACTTACTGTTGAAATTACCCCCAGCACAGTGGGCAGAGGGAATGAGTGAAGACCTCCCTTAGACTCCTTGAAGACACTTAGTAGCTGACCGATGGTTAAGCACTTCTTTTTCAAGTATTTTCTAACTTAATCAGGTTAGGCATTTTCTCTGAGTCCATGTGGTCCCACTTGTGTATGCAACTGGCACTGACAGAACCTGAGACAACTTGTTATTTGAGGAGCTTCCTTAGTTCCAAGGTGGAGCCTTGCCAAGACTGCATCCCGTCTCTGCTCACAATGATGAGAACAAAACTTAACATCAGATCATCTGTCCTCATCACCCTGCAGGTGGTGAACATATGGAGTAGAGGCAGAAAATGAACAGGAATGGTCAAACAAAAAGTTAGGATTCACATGGTTAATAATATTCAAAATCCCACGTTTGGCCCAGAAGATTATAGGTATTTTGATTCATATATCAAACAGACCAATTTTAGTTCTACCTACGGCAATGAAGCTGTCAGAAAATTCTCAAGATATATTTCATTTTCTCGAAGACAACATAATGATAAAAAAAAAAGTAAGCTTCATGTAGTGGGGCTTAATACTTTGATAAAACCAAGATCATGCAGTGAATTAAATGAAAATCTGGAAATAAAAAATGAAACTGGCATTTTTATTAAGGTAGGATGTATCAAAACAAATGAAAAAGCTGGGGGAAAAAAATGCTACCAAGATGGAAAGACAGAGATAAATTTCGTGAGGTGTTTTATTATGTGAATACATGTTGAAAATTCTTTGTCTTTGTCTAGGCAGTGCAATTCAAGTTCTGAAAGAATGGAATATGACAGGAAAAAAGAAGGTAAGATTGATACTGATTTTAAATTAGTAATATCTTCCATCAGAACCTCTGAGGTTATCATTTTAACAAGGCTGCCAATTCTGTGCTTCTTTCAAATATGTTAATATGTGCACCCAGAAAGCTTCCAGGTTCATAACTCTCTTAAATTACCAGCCACCCTCACTACTAATGCCCTTGTTTTCTGTTCAAGTGTTTTTAACCACCAGGTGTGCTTTAGAAGTCCCAGAGCTTTTCTTTTTAAGTATTAAGGCCAGCCCAACCGGAGAATTCAAAGGATTCTAGACATTAACTTGCCTGAACATATCCTGTAGCACAAAGGAAAAAATTAAGGAGTGTTTTAAAGATACTTGAAAAGCTCTAAATATATTTTCACATGTTTTTCCAACTGAGAGAATCTGTCCCAGGCTGCCCCCAAGATACTTTTTTTTTTCCTGAGTTCTAATAAGCTAGATTTTTAATAAAGAAAAGAAAAATGCCTTAAAGCCATAGTAAGTAAGGGACCTAGTTTCCCTTCTTGTGAACACTGGCAGACTGCGCCTTGAGAAGAGAGGGAAGATTTTACTTTGCCCCATTGTTTTGCTTTCATGTCTAGACACACAAGAGTCTGGCCTCTGGGCTCCCGTGAGGTGTGCTGGACACATGCCAGCCTCTGTCTCCAGCACTGCCTTCCTGATCTGTGAGCCTTCCCAGGCGCTCGCTAGCTCCTATAAGGTGCTACTTCCTTCTTGTTCTTGACCTGGAACCCGTTTCCTGACTTTCACAAAAAGTCTGCTTCCCTCTTCAGAGTAACCACCCCACCCATCCCCACTATACCCAGCAAAGCCTGTATTTGGGGAGACCCAGGATATAATACCCAGTCTGCCCTTCCCCCTGAGGGAAGATCACAGGCCTTCCAAACAGGTTTGAAACAAACACAAAAACAGCAGTATTGCTTTCATAAAATCCTGAGATTACTGAAATTACTGGAATCATCTTTTCCTCCTTTTTCCCCTCCTAGCTTCATGTAGAATAGGAAAAATTAGATTTTTTTTTAAACTTTATATGTACCATCTTTGACAATCTCTGCTTGTCTTTAATCATAGCTTCCCAGGCTTCTGTGTGAGATGAAGACGATTTGCAAGTGATTGAAAGGCAGTATTTATACTTACATGGAAAAATTTCAGATGTGGGGTTTCGGTATTAAATTTCTCTCATGTGAAAAAAAAAGCAGACAGCAGCTGCAGACTCAACTTATTACTAAGCCTTCCTTTTAGAGGTTCAGTGGGAAAATGGTCTCCTGAGCCCAGGAGAGGCGGGGTTTGTGTGGGAATAGGTGTCCCTGGGCCTTCCCTTCACCCCATGAGTGCAGCTCTCTCACCTGGAGGAGCCCTTACTCGGGGGCATGACTGTGGTTTCAAAGGAAAAGAAGGGGAGTGGGGAGGAGACTTAGGTCAGAACCGTTTCTTTTTATTTCTTTTCCAAATGTGTGGAAGACCAAAGCCAGGCTGAGGTTCAGCTGCTGCTCTCCCATGTAGCAGATGGGACAGGGTCTGTCCGGACGGGTCCAGCGTCTGTTCTGATTGGCTGAGGACTGTACCAAGGTCTAAAAAATTTCCGTTGTCTGAAATGCAGACTTGCATTATTTTGAAGCAAAAAAAGCTAGCACCCGAGCAGCCCCGGGGTCCAGCTGCACGATCCAAATCCAGGTGGCCCAGTTTGACGTTACTTTGTAGCAGTGGTCCACTCCAGCTTAAATATCCATAGGGGTGATTATGGGACAGTGGCAGCAACCCAGGAATGCTCTGGTTGCTTAGTGCCTTTTCATAGACCCAACCTGGACTTTGAGGCTCTGACTCTACTTCTTCATTTCACAAGGACTTGCCCGCCTTTTTTGTACCAGCCTGCCCCTCAACCTCCCCCCTACCCAAAGGATCAGAACCTCACTGTCCTCCCTGCCTCCCTCACCCCCATCATCTCTTCAAGAACCAGAGCTCTTCTCCAATAGCACAATAGCTGAACTCAAGGTCTTTCAAGGCAATTATCACAAGACTTTACTATATTACCATTTAAATAATTTGCTCAATAATGTGCCAGCTATTTAAGCCATTCCCCACTGTTTTTTCCTTTTAAAGGAAACTTTTTGTTGATTATGTTTATGAAGTGAAACTTTATATAACTCATTTTAAGAAAGAAGATATTTCTATTAATTTGGGGGGTTAATAAAGATAAAGATGTAGGTGTT
This sequence comes from Camelus dromedarius, assembly GCF_036321535.1. NCBI lineage: Eukaryota > Metazoa > Chordata > Mammalia > Artiodactyla > Camelidae > Camelus > Camelus dromedarius. The sequence goes on along the minus strand of NC_087439.1, from coordinate 72,056,573 downwards.
TTTCACCCATCCCATCAGAAGAGCCAGAAAGCCAAAAAAAGAAAAAGATAACGTATCTTATTTTGCTCTCTTGGGTTCACCTTATATTTCAAGGGTGACAGCTAAATAATATTCTCATTTGTTTCTCATTCTAGAACAATAAAAGAAAAAGAAGCAAGTCCAAGCAGCATCAAGGCAACAAAGACGCTAAAGACAAGGCCGAGAGGCCAGAATCAGGGCTGGTGCAGCCGCCGCCGCCACAGATTCAAAATGGTCACGTAAATGGCTGTGAGAAGGACAGCTCGTCCACTGATTCCGCCAGTGAGAAACCAGTCCTTGTCCCGCGTGAGAAGAAGATCTCCATACTCGAGGAACCTCCAAAGGCACTCCGTGGGGTCACAGGTCAGTCATCCTTAAGTAAAGCTGCTTAGGAAGACATAGAAGAAAAGGATGCCAAGGGACCCAGTGGGATAGTCACTGCTACTGCTGATGTTGTTGGAAGGGAAAGGTTGGTCTTCTCATGTCCACAGATTGAAACGGTCTTCCGGGAGGATGTAGGATGGTGTGGGCAGACAAGAAAAATAACAGGGCCAAAGAAGAAATGTGCAGTCTAGTCTTGCACTAAGTCAGAGGATTTTTTTAAATATAAAAATTATAGTTCTAGTCTGTATTTGGATCATTGAGAAAATGGAAATTCCAGTTTAAAGACATTTTCTTTCTAGACACCTTTGCTGGGATAAGGGAGGGATAACAGTGACAAAAGGAAATGTTATTAAATGTTATTAACTCCTGGTATATTATGTGATAGAATATAGTCTTCCCAGGGTGTTAGAACCCAGAATGTTAATTATTTCTGCAATAGCTGTATATTCATTCCTCAGAAAAAGGCTTCTTTTGTGTGACTTTGGGAACATCATTTCATCTCTAGAGTCTCATTTCCTTTCTGCAAAATAAGGCAACTATACTGGAATCTACTAGATCAGTGGCCTTCAATACTATATGACCCAATGCTCCATTTTTCTATCAAACCCTAAAATAAAGTTAATAGATAATGAGTAAGTAATAGAATATCAATAACATAAAAATAGAAGTTCAAGAACAACTAAAATTTAAGGCCTAAGAAAATGACCAGATGTTCACACCCACTCATAATGAATCACTTTGCACTTCAAAGAAGTAAGACAGTAGTCAACTGGATATTGTGGACACTGTTTCTTTATCTTTGACATGTGAAGTAAAAACTAAAGAAGTATATTTTTCTGTAGGCATGGGATCACTGTGAATGCAATGGCTACAAATGCAAACTGACACAGGGTGCTGATTGTCAACTCAAATACTGTGTCTGCAGGTGTGGTTGGCCATGGGATTTTCCAGAGCTCTTGGTAAAGCTCAGAACACCAGAGAATACAATTTCCTCTTAATTTACACAGTAGTTGAACCCTAGAAATCCACGTAATCTTGGAAATCCATAGGAAAACTGTACAAAAAATACTTTGGGTTTATATGTCATGTATCTAGGAAGACATGAGAAAGTTGAGGTTACAGGGCAACTTCTTGTTGTGTGGGATTCCTGTGATTATAAATCATCTAGCACCCTGCTCCCCATTATCCACCCAGACACAATCATTTTGATAAATTTTAAGACTGCCCTGTTTTTCAAAATATCTCCCAAGATAAAGCAAAGATAAATAATCTAGGAAGAGTTCAGTCTAGCAGAAGAGACAGATGCAAACAGAAAATCAAGTGGTCTAGCACTGACTCAGGGATACCATGAGGAAGCATTAAATACCTGACATTGCACAGCACGTTAGGAAGTTTTTAAATTGCTCACAGAGCTCTAATTTTCTTCCACAAACATTACCTAACAACACTGTTAATAGTGAGTGCTGTCCCAGTGTTCAGAGCAGCACTATTTACAGTAGCCAAGGCATGGAAGCAACCTAAATGTCCACTGATAGATAAAGAAGATGTGGTATATACATATATAATGGAATACTACTCAGCCAAAAGAAAGAATGAAATAATGCCATTTGCAGCAATGTGGATGGACGTAGAGACTATTACTAAGTGAAATAAGTCAGGCAGAGAAAGACAGATATCATATGATGTCATTTATATGTGGAATCTAAAAAAATGACACAAATGAACTTATTTACAAAACAGAAACAAAACTCACAGACATAGAAAACAAATTTATGGTTACCAAAGAAGAAAGGGGATGGGGAGGGATAAACTAGGAGTTTGGGATTAGCAGATATAAACTACAATATACAGAATAGATAAACAACAAAATCCTACTGTAGAGCACCGGGAACTATATTCAATAGCTTCTAATAACCTATAAAGAAAAAGAATATGTAACAGCTGAATTACTATTCTGTACATCAGAAACTAACACAACATTGTAAATCAGCTGTACTTCAGAAAAAATGTAGATTAATCTCAGAACCAAAATGTGTGAAAACTGCAAGTTATACAATAATACCTATTTAAATACATGTACGTAGACTGGTAAAGACTTTGGTATGAAGTTTTATTAAAATACAGATGTTTAGGACCTAAAAAAACAAGAGTGCTATAATTCAGGTAATCGTCACTACACAATGATTTCTTAAAACCAAACAAAAACAACAACAACAAAAATAATCTATTTCTATTTAGACTCTGGATTTTCTAAGAATTCTTTAATTCAGCTTTACTCTGCCTGCAATTTTGAGAATGTTTTGATTTATAGTCAGGGCAGGAGAAAGAAATTAAATAATCGAGTGGCAGATTCCCAACTTTGCTCGTGATTGCTTTCACACGAATTACTTTCAAAATCTAATTACTCAAGTTGCTGTTGTGATATCAATCATACACTAAAAGCCTAGCACGTATATTTGTTCATTTACTTATAATTTATACCTTCCTCCTAAAACAATTTCGGTAACTCTATCAAGTATATGACATTAGAGGAAATGCAATATTGAAGCGCTTCACTTCACAGTGGATAGCTGCCTTGAAAGTTAAGTACCCACCAGACAAGTTCTCCAAACAAGGGGGCTTTTGTGAACCCTATCATGAAATTTTCAGTGACGAATACTTTATTGCACAAAGAGCCATCCCAGTGTCCCTTCGGTTTTGTAAGTTTAGCATGAAGGCATGGAGGTATGTCAGTATTAGTTGTTAATAATTAATAACATACATCTATGACTCACGTAAATTTTTCTGTTAAAGAATATATGGTGATAATGGAAGGTTATTAGATGTTTTTACAAAAGGAAGGGAAGACTCCTGATTGACCATTAACTTCATTAGCAGCTCACATATATGTGATCATAAATTCTAAAAAGAGTTTATAACTAGTTACGTTTTCCTTCCCAAAGATAATGAAGTTTTATCGGGAAGTTGATGCCAAAGCTGTCAAATGACTTGGAAATGCTTATTCAGTCTATTAGAAATCCTGAGACCCCTGCTAGGTATTTCTCAAATGAGTGTTGGGTCTTAGAAATTCTGAGCCCCATTTTGAGTAGACCTTTGAAACTGGAAAGGATGGGAATGATCCCTTAATCCCCTCACTTTATAGCTGAGGAAACTGAGACCCCCCAAGTTAAGAAGCTGAGAAGACCCACAGCTCTAGAGTGACTCTCTGGTTAGCAAAAGCCTGACTCAAATCCATGCAATTGTGTGCATGCATTAGAGAGGTACTGTTAAAACCACAGGCTCTCTAATTCCTAAAAGATATTTAATTGAAAAATTAGGAAAAAGTCATCATAACAAAGCCGAATAATGATTTTCTGTAGTTGAGTGAGTTCCAAGCAGGAGCCTAAAGGAAATCTCCGGTCTGCTGGTGGTAGAACATTAATCAAACTTTCCAATAATGAAACTGGCTCAGGAGAGCCTGCCCTGAATGCCCAGCTGGGTAGCAGGCTATGAACATGTGGAATGTTTTATCTTTTATAACACCTTGACATTCAAGATCTTGTTAAAAGTTTTAAAAAGGATCATCTTCTGTTAGGGGAGAAGTTAGCTATAAGATATATGCAGGTGGTTCCGGGGTGTTAGTGTGACTTCCCACATGAAAAATAACCACCCAAATCATCATCGTTTCAGGCTGTAAATATAGTACTGTCGAGTGGGACAATGCTGCATGTCAGCGTGTAGCTTTGAAGCTTGGGAGTTTGATTTAAACTTAGTACAAAATTACTTTTTTAAGCCTTGGAGTAGTTTTTTTTTTTTTTTCCTCCGGTCTTACAGAATTTTTAATAACAGCTCAAATTAGATCTTTTACATAATCCAATCAAGATCATCTGCGTCCAAGTACCAAGTCAGCCAAGGAGTAGATCAAAATTTATTATTACCAAAAGTAATGCCAAGGATCATTTTCATTTCTAAGACCCCATCTAAATGTCTAAAGCACATTATGACCTTAGGACTCAATTTTCCCAAATGTTGTACCTGCTTTATTTTTCTTAGGACTCAGATTGCTGAAATGGGTAGATGCTTATCAGGCCAAAATAGTAATTCAGATTCCTATGTTGTCTTTCTCCCACTGGCCACAATTCCCATGGAATAGGAAAGGAGCAGGATTGTGGGTCCACTGAGATAAACTTGGGGGCGGGACTCCCCTGTCTTGGCTTCTCTTGCTGGCCCCAGCAGGCTTCCTTTATATCCCCTCATCTTGTCAAGCATCCTGGGAAGCCAGCTCCTCTGTAACCTGTTATTTGTCTCAAACAGAAGGCCCCATGCCGTGTTCGCTGACTTCCACACACCGACTTCACAGTCTGCCCCGTGTCAGAGGACGGGTGTCTTACCTTTGCAGTGCCGGTTCTGTGTCTGGCACACCTCTGGCAACGGAACTGCTTTCTCATTCTCAAAGTGAACTGAGCCGAATGTGGGACAAAGGGTCCCGTTATTTTAGATGTTGGCCGCTTGTCCCTCATTTGTATTTCTTGTTTTAAAGAAAAAAAAGACTGTTTTACAGTATTTTTATGGTGTGAGGTTCTCTCTAGGCTTTCCAAGCAGACTTGTTAATGCTGTGGTTGGCCCTAGCTACCAGATTATCTCCCCTGCTTCTCTAAAGCCTATATTGGACCAGAGGATTAGAAAAGATCAACAAGAAGAAAGCAGCTTGCCGAGAACTTTAATAGAAAAGCCAAATGTGTATATTCCAGGATTTTAGCAGTGCCCACTCTCAGCTGGACGCAATATAATATCAGAGCTAAGAACCAGGGCTTTAGCATTAAACTTGTTTGGATTCAAATCGTGGCCTCATTACTTACTAGCTGTGTGACCCTAGACAAGCTAACCACTCTGTGTCTCAGGGTCCTCACCTGCAAAATAGAACAGATGACTCTAGAGTTGGGGGGGGGCTTTTTCAGCACTAGATGTCTCAGACTACTTGTATGGCTCCTTACAATAAATGCCACACTTTCCTTCACACACGCACAAAAAAAGGAATATATGACTCTACAAGATTATGGTGAGCAGTAAACGAGATACATAAAGTGATTAGCACACCATCTGGCACAGAGTAAATTCTCATATCATCTCTCAATTTATCTAGGAAATGTTTTAAGCATTTAATACGTGCCAGGAATTCTTCTAGAGGAAGTAAACAAAATTGAAAATGTTTTGCCTTCATGGAGTGTCTGTTCTTTTCCGGGGGTGGAGAGAAGAGGTGCAGAATACAGCTCAGTGATTATAGGTTATAGTAAATGTGAAGGGAGCAAGTGGGAGGAGACTGTGCAGGGTCTGCAGATAAGGACATAACGTGACAGGAGTGAATGAAGGCAAGACATTGACACTGAGATCCAGAAGCCTCAATGCCCATCCTCTCACACCAGGCTATCGTGGTCTGGACAGTCAATGTTTTATTTAAACCTTCATTAAGGATTATTTTAGCTGAAGCCCTTGCAAAGTTATAACCTTTGGTTTTTCACTAGAGATGTGATGCTTTATATAAAGCTGACGTTAAGTACTGTCATATGAACATGCATTGGAAGCTTATATTTTAAAGCACATAAGCACATCTGTCACCATCCCCACTCATTATTTTAGCATCTACATACGTGGTGTGAACTCCATTCTGGAGCCGTGTGTTGTTCAGTTTCAACCTCAGCTTCCAGCAGCACCGTGTCTGGACTATTCAGGTCATGGTGAGGGAGGCTTTACATTGTGTTTTCAATGACTTAGACCTCTGCTCCCTTTTTCTGTGTATGATAGAGCAGAAAGAGACAGACAGACATAGGATGTGGTGACACGAGGACACGGGATATATAAAACCCCTTGGGTATTTTTCTGTCACCTGGGTAGAGTGAAATCCAGAGCCCTCTCCCTTCTGTTTCTCATTTGAAAACTACTTTTGCTGCATCCGTACAGCAAAAACACAAACCTCCTCATCTCTGAATAGCTGATACCTTCCTAACTTCCCACTCATACCTTGTTATGGTGATTTTAGCCACAAACAGACTTAATTGAATGGAATGCACTCATTGCAAAGAATGAAAGGCCTTCAATATTTTTTTCTTAACTTTGAACAAAGAGCTAAATGGTTCTATCAAAATGCAATGAGAATTAAGCCTGTTTTTTTCAGGGAAATAAGTCTGTGAAACCAATCAAGTTAACATGCCTGCCTTGTGTCATTGACAGCTTATTAATTCATTGACTTTATTATCTATTATCCTTTAATGAAAATAAACCTGTAAAGGTATTAATGACATATGAGACCTTGTAGAGACAATGTAAATTAAACTAGAAGATTGGTTTCTAAACAGAAAGTTACCAGCCTTATGCTCTCTGAGCTGATCAAGTTTTATAGAACATGAGTGAAATAATAAAGTCAATCTGTATTTGATAAAGAAGTTTTGAAAAGGCAAAACTGACTGACAGTATATCTTCTGAATAAACCTGTCTGTTTTGGTCTCTGTTCCAAAGTGATTAGCTCCTCTGAATGCAACATGCAAATCAAAGTGTACAATAATTGTAATGTGAAGAGTTTTCTTGGAGCTTCATCACCAGACCATTATTCTGTAACATCTTAAGAGAGTTGTCTTTACTCACTATCTCTATTTCTTTACCTCTCTCTCACTTACCAACCTATTCATTAGGGCTTACAGCCCCGTCACTCCAAAGAAATAGCTCCCACTAAGTTTACCATTGGCCTCCCTGCACTGAATGTAGCAGATATATTTTCCAATCCCTTTGTTACCTTTTCCTTTCAACGGCATTCAAGGCTGTTGACCACTCTACCCTCAACTACTCTATCTTTTTCCTTTGATTTCTAAGACCTGACACTGTCCTGATTTCTCACCCCCATTTTTATCACTTCTCTGTTTCCTTTGAGGGTTATTCTTCTCTAACTGGTTTTTAATCGTTGAGACTCATAAAAGGCTTGGTTGGTTCCAAGTCCTTTCTCATATAAAGCTATACTCTCTTCTTAAATCGTTTCAGCTATATACTAACTTTAATTGTGCATGCTGGCTCACAGACTTTCATCCCAGTCGAGGCTACTCTCTGAACTCCAGACTCTTACTTGACATTTTCACTTTGACATTTCAAAACACCTTAATAACATGCTCAAAACAAACTCCTGCTCTCCCTTCCCAGTCTTAGCTTTCTTTTTAGTGCTTCTGGTGTTAGTGTACCACCCATCCGTCCATTTCGTGAGCCAGAAATTCAGGCATCAGTCATAACATATTCTTCACCCCAAATATCCAGTCCATCACCAAGTCCTGTTGATTTTCATTTTCAAATATTCCTAACATCCATCCATTTCTCTGTCTCTACCTCTACCTTCCCACTGAAACCATGCTTTCTTGCCTCTGCAGCTATAGTCGTCCACTCACTAATTTCCTACCATTCACTCTGTTCCCCTCTAAATCATTCTCTAGCCTGTAATCTTTTCAAAGCACAAACCTGAACTCCTAAAGACCAAGAGTCTTACCCTGGCCTACAGACCCAGCATATTCTGGCCCCTGTGTCCCATCCCAGCCTCACTGCATAGCATGTTCGCATGTTCATTCTAGCTCTCTGCTTCAGCCATTCTAGTTTCCTTTTAGTCCCTCAGAGTGGCCATGTATGCCAGTCAGGTTCATGTCAGGAGACAGAAGCCACACTGATTATTTGAATGGGATGAATGTAATAGGAAGAACTACTAAAACAGTAGGAGGTGGTTAACTACTAAAAGGAGCAAATGAAGACTCTAAGGGGTCTAGACATGGCAAGAGGGAGGTTGCTGTCTCCAGGAAGACTGGACAATATAAAAGAACTAGACCGGGAGAGTCCCCCCACCCAAAACTGAAATTCTCACCTCATCAGACAAGGTGTGTGGCTACCAGAGGAACATGCAGCCTTGTGGTGGCAAAAAAAAAAAAAAAAAAAAATTGTCACAGGGCCTGGCCTGATCTGTTCTGCGGAAGAGATTCACCATTGCCAGGAGGTGTAGATAGAACAGAACTGCTCAAAGCCACTGCCAGTGGGGGAACATGGCATGAGAGTGCAGCTGGGGCTCTTCTGCACGGCTGCTGGCCCCTGTGCTGAAGAATAGTAACAGTGAAGACCAGGGCTTGGAAGGGAACTGTATTCCTGTCCTTACTGCCTTGCAGGGCCCCTTTGCTGCCGTCTTCTGACAAAGCTAACATTCTGCCAGTTGGCAAAAGAGAACTGTCTAGAGGGCCCGGCTCCAGTATCACAAAGTAGGGCAAAGAAGGGTGGACCTGGAGTCGAGAGACAGTTGCATGCTAACTGGCGTGCCTTGCGTCTTCCTGCCTCAGACGCAGTCTCTGCCTGGAATGCGCTTTCTCCTCGCTTCATCTGATTAGTTTTTCCTGTGATTTCAGGTGAGCTTAGCTGTCGCCTCTGAGAATTTGTCCTTGATACCTCTAGGTCAGATATGCCAGCTGCGGGTTTCAGATACTGCGTGTTGTAGTTTTCTTTCATAACGCTTATCACAGTTGTACTTTACATTTGTTTGTGTGGTGGTTTGATGTATATGTCTTCCTCTTAGACTGCAAGTTCTATAAAGATGGGAGCCACATGTGTCTTTGACCACTGTTATGTTTTTAGTGTCTAAAACAATAACTGGACATGATAGGCACTCAGATAAGTCTTTCTCATGGTTTGTATTGAGTTATTAATGATAAAATATATGGATAAGTGTAGGTTAATTAAAAATGTTTAAGCTGCCTTTGAAGATAATTATGGATTTTGTATTTTTGGTTTTAAAAGGCATTTATATTAATTGAAGAGATTTGATAAATGCAGTAAGGTTTAGGAAGAAAAAAATCCTGCCTCTCAGAAACAAGCACTGTGAAATTTCATTTCAGAATTTTTTAAATATACAGATATATACGAGGTTTTGGGACAAACGTTACATAGTATTCTGCTTTTTACTTGACATTATGAACATTACCTCATATCATTGTATGTTCTTTAAAAACATGATTTTAATGGCTTCATTGTGTTTTTATGAATTTTCCACATTTATTTTAATTATTCCCAAGCTGTTGTCCATTTGCATTCTTTTCATTTATTTGTTGTTATTAACAGTGTTGTAGTGAACATTTCCTGTGTGTAAATCTTTATAAACAATTAAGATTATTTCCTTGGCATATTTTCTTAGAATTGGAATTACTGGGTTCAAAGGGTATAATTATTTTTTTAAGTTTTTAATATATTGCTGTCCAGAAAGATTGTACTAATCCCATTCCTTTTAATTGTAGAATTGATCAATAGAAAGATGGAACATTTTAAAGATGTTTAATTTCCATTTCCATTTCTTCTTTTGTGAATATTTAAGAATATTAAGATCAGTGATCAAAGTACTACCAATTACTTGATTATTGGTTATCATAAAACACTATTGTATTCACTTAAGTACTTTTAAGAGAATGGTAATGCATCATGTAACATAGACATTAACAATTTTAGACATTATTTTATATCAACAAAATTATTTTTTGTTTATCAGTTTTTTTCTAGATAGAACTACTTTATGATTCTAAGTTAATCATCATCAGACGGTGTGATTTACTGAAATTACATTTGTATAGGAGACTATGAAATCATCTTAACTCAATGAGTTAAAATAATTATTTTAGAACTACTCTATATTTAATACATCCTTTAAAGGTAAATTTGAATTCTATGTATACTTCTTTTAGTCTACCTTTAAGTACAGAAGGATTTCACTAAAAAGGAAAAGCTAAAAAGAAAAAAGAGTTTTCAGAAACTTTCAAATCTGAACACATACATGGCTGTACATATTTTATGAAAATCTTTGAATCCAAGTTCATGTATTTCTCCCAAGAGAAAGATTTGTTTTCTTTGGGGCTGTTAACAAAAAACAACCACCATAGTTTATGTTTTTCTCTGTAAAATAACTCAAGTCAAGGACAAGCCAAATATGTAAGTTGATACCAAGATTTAGTAACTGGAAAATTGCTAGTTCTCAGTATTGGCAAGAGTTAAGTATGAGAACAATTGCATGCACTACAGCTGACTGTCAGTGGGTCCAAATGACTGGAAAATAATTCAGCAAAGCATATCAAGAATTTTTTAAGAAAAAGAAAGGCATGAATTTGTATTTTCTTCATCACAAACCACACTAAATTATAGCAAAGGAATTTTTAAAAATAGAAATCCACAATAATGAAGAAAAGGGGAAAGAGGGCCTCAGTTTCTAGAGGAAGGAGAGTAGATGGAAGAGGATTGACTGATGAGGCAGATAAGGGAAGCTGCAGCATAGAATTCAGAAGGAGGGAGCTTTGGCAGGAGGGAGGCTGACTGCCTGGCAGGAAATGGGGAACTCTGAACTTAGAGTCAGCAGCTAGCATGGGGGACAAGCTTAAGAAGAGAGGTATAAAGCAGGGGAATTAAATAAAGGTATTTTAAGGAACAGTCTGCTATCCCCTTACCTACTTCCATTGTAGCTTGTTCTATAAGATGTCTAACATGTCCCTTCAAGGCAAAAGAAGGAAAGGGGAGTAGAGTGGTATGCTAGTATTTTAATGACCTGTTAGAACAAACTACAAAACTCTTTGGAGGAAAATAACAAAATAACATTTCTCAGTGTGTCATCCACAATACTCAGTATCCAGTTTAAAAAAATTACTAGACATGGAAAGAAGAAAATGTGACCTATAGTGAAGGGAAATGTTAGTCATTAGAAGCAGGTCTATAGACAACCCAGATATTGGAATCAGCAGACAAGGATTATAAATATGTGTTAAAATTTTACCCCCCAAAAAGGGTGGATATAATAGGTGAAGGGAGGGGAATTTCAGTCTCCTGAATGAAATGGAAATCCTAGAACTACAAAGCACAATATCTAAATTTTTTTTAAGTCGAGAATGGAGGGGGAACTCTGAAGAAGCAATGGCCACAGTTTTTCCAAATTTAATGTAAAACAACAATACACATATCCCAAAAGCTCAGCAAAATCCAAGCAGGATAAATGATAGACAGTCACATTAAAGCATATCATAGTCAAACTACTGAAAGTCAAAAATGAAGATAAAATCTTAAAAGCAGCCAGAGGACAAAAGACACACTGCAAATAGGAAGCAACAATAAGAGTAAAGATTGACTTCTCATCAGAAACAACATAAGCCAGAAAACTCTAGAATGAAATCTGTAATATAATGGGGGAACTAACTGACAATATGGAATTGTATATCTAGAGAAAATATCCTTCAAAAATGAAGGGAAAGCAAAGATACTTGCAGATAAACAAAAGCTGAAAGAATTCATCACCAGCAGACTTTACCACAAGTTAAAGGATATTATTTAGGCTAAAAGTAAAAGATACCAGACTGAATTTTGGATCTTCTGGGAGAAATGAAAAATACTGAAAATGGTAAATATATGGATGGAAAGAAAAGGTTTTTTTCTTGTGAGGTTTACAACAAATGTAGATGTAAAATATATGACTGTAAGTATACATTTGACAGGAGTGGCTAAAAGGAATTATATTTGTATAGTTGTTATATTATACATAAGGCAGTACAATATTGACTCAAAGGATACTGTGATAAATTAGTGATATATACTGTAATCCTTGGAACAACCTCTGAAAACAGAGAATAAAGAGGCATCACAATAAAAGATAATACTAACATTACTTGAAAACCAGTTCACCTGAAAGAAGTAGGGGAAAAGATCAAAGAAACAAAGAATAGACACAACTGAAAAAGGTACACATAACCCAGTAATACCAATGATTACACTAAGTGACAATGAACTAAAAACTCTAATTATAAAGCAGAGATTGACAGACTGTATAACAGAGCAAGACCCAGCTATATGCTGATTATGAGAGATGCATTTTACATATAAAGACAGAGACGGGCCAGAAGTACAGGATAGGAAAAGTTAAACTATCCAAAAGGTAAGCATAGTAAAGTTGGTGTGGCTATATTAACACAAGACAAAGAAGATTTCAATACAAAGAATATTATCAAAGATAATTAAGATCATTGCATGATACTAAATTGATCAATTCTTCAAGATGACATAACAATCCTAAATTTAAGTGCACCTAACAACAGAGCTTCCAGATTCATGAGGCAACAATTGATAGAACAAAGAAAGAGACAAATCTACAGTAATTATAGTTGTATCACCATTTTCTTAGCAATTGATAGAGCAAGTATATTAAAAATCAGTAAGAGTGTAGAAGATTTGAAAAATACTCTTAACTAACTTGACCTAATTGACATTTGTAGTACACTACACCCAATAACTTCAAGAACACATGGCATTTTCTCCAAAATAGACTAATTGCAAGACCATAAAATAAGTCTTAAAAATTTTTGAAAATACTGAAATCTTTAGAGTATGTTCTTTGACCACAATAGAAATAAACTAAGAATTAATAGCAATAAGATATCTAGAAAATTTCCAAAAATTTAGAACTCAGTCAACCTTCTAAATAATCCATTGGTCAAAGAAAAATAATCTTGAGATACTAGAAATATTTTGAACTGCATCATAATGAAAATACAATAATCTAATTACCAATGTCAGTAATGAAATTGATCTGACCCCTCATTCATTTAAAGACTGACAACTTTTGTGCCAAAAATGAAATGGACAAATTCTTTGAAAAATATGACTTATTAAAATGTACATAAGAAGACAGAGAAAATCTGAATAGCCCTAAATCTGTCAAAGCAATTAATAATTAAAATCTCTAGGCTCAGATGACTTCACCAGTGAACTCTTAAAAACATTTAAGAAAGAAATAATAGCAATCTGAAACAAATTTTTATTTTCTGAAATAGTTTAGAAATAGAAGGAAGCACTTTTCAACTTACTTAATGAGGCCAACATAACCTTATCAAAACCTAACAAAGTCGTTAGAAGAAAAATTTAGGAACAGTATTGCTCATGAATAAAGAAGCAAAATCCTCAACAAAATATTAGCAAACCGAAGTAAGCAATATATAAAAAAGATAATACACCATGACCAAGGTGCTTTTTCCCAGGAATGCAACATGGGGTTAACAGTTAAAAAACACTCAATGTAATTTACTGTATTAACAAAATCAAAAATATCAGCAGCATGATCATCTCAAATCACTTGACAAAATAAAGACTCCAGCAAACTGGGAATATAAGAAAACTTATTGAAAACATGAAAAATCTACTGTACAGCTAACGTAATATTTAATAATAAAATATTGGATGTAGTTTTCCTAAGATCAAGAATAATGCAATGGTGATTGTTCTACATTCTACTAGGATTCCTAACCTATAAGGCAAGAAAAGTTTGGAAAGGAAGGAGTTAAACTTCATTTACAGATGTCATTATGGCCTGTGTAGAAAATTTTAAGAAAGCTACAAAAAGAAAAAAAAAAGAATAAGGAAATCATCAAGGTGTTTTAAGTGTAAGTTCAATATATAAAAAGTTAATTCGTATTTCTGCATTCTAGCAACCGACAATTGAGAAAAGAAATTTTTTCAAATAGTATATCCAATGACATACGAAATCTGAAACACCTAAGAATAAATTTAACTAAAGATGCACAAGACACTAAAAATTATAAAATAATGCTGAGCCGAATTAAAGAAAACCTAAATAACTGGAGAGATACATCATGTTCAGTGATCAAAAGATGCAATATTGTTAAGATACCAGTTATCTCCAAATTGATTTCTAGATTCAATGCAAGCCCAGTCAAAATCCCATCAGGTTTTTTTCTTGAAATATGCAGTTGGAGGACATTCATTACCTGATATTAAGACTCATTATATAGTAAGTAAGATAGTCGGTATTGGGGTGAGGAGAGACAGTTAGATCAATGAAATAGAACAGAGTCCAGAAATAGAACACACATATACAGTCAATTGATTTTCAACAAAGATGCCAAGACAGTTCAATGGGGAAAGGTCAACTCAGATTTATTATGCTGTAGTCTTATATTACTTTTTCACATTTTACATACTAGTTGTTACGGGCAGAGAGCCTATGTCCCATTTATCTCCTATGAATTAGCCAGGGCTAGGACATAGCAGATACTCCGTACAGATCGTTGCATTAAATTGAATCAGAAACCAGAACCATACTCAGGATGTTATAGAACATCTATATTAGAATTTGATAAGTATTTTTCATAAAAGGAAGGCTCAGATAATGGTTAAAATCAAAAACACATAAGCTTCTAGGAATAATTTTTTAGATACATGGACAAGGATTAAATTTAAATGTATATAATTTTTATTGAAATCTGGGAAGATTGAATGTTTCCAGAGATAACTTTTCTTTCCAGGATGTAGCTACTTTTGTTCAAGCACTTGATGAATATTGGATAAAGACACAGCCAGAAGCTGATATCAAACCAGGCTCCCTATAATTGGAAAGGCCCTAGGCGTGCAAAGTACCAAAGTAACGCTGATTCATTCACTCATTCATCTATTCAGTATTCATCATGTACCCACAAGACACCAAGCATGTAATGATGAACAAGACATACATCACTCTGTCACCACTTTTCTCATGTAGAAATTGCAGAGGATATTTTAAGGCTTCACTGAAATCAATACTCTCTTAGTCTAGAATATAAATTTGTAATGATTACAGATTGTAGACCAACAATCTCATGCTCCTTTTGGTTTATTTTAGTGCTATTCAATAGAAATATAATGGGAGCTACATATATAATTTTAAATTTTGTAGTAGCCACATTAAAATAGTAAAAAGAAATAGATGAATTAAATTGATATATTTTATCTAACAGTATATCCAAAATCATATTGATCAATATTTTTTAATTATCAAAGAAATATTTTTAATTATTTTTTTAAGTCTTCAAGTTTCAGTGTGTGATTTACACTTAACAGCACAACTCGATTCAGATAAGCCACATTTCAAGTGTTCAGCAGTCACATGTAGCTAGTGACTACTTTATTGGACAGTGATATGAAGCAACTCCAAGTCAGCTATAGTCTACTGAAGTTTACAAATGGATTTCAGAAAGGTAGAGAACTGATGGTACTTCTAGCCCATAATGTTAGAGGAAAATCACTTTATCCAGGAAAGAACTCTCATTATTCTGTTGCTAGAAATACCAGGATTTGTGGCCAAGATGAACCTAATGCTGTTACAGCTCTGCCAATTTTCATCTGAAAGAATCCTAGAGTTTTACTGTATCTGGAGACAGATCTGTACAGCCAATGTGCAAATATATCCAAGTAGTCTTTGAGAATTCCAGATCTTTGTAGTATTCAGTGACCTCACCAGTGAAACAGCTTTTCAGAACCTACTACTACTCAAATTTCTCAATAACTATTTGTTGGATGAGTGATGAAATGAACCAGTTGCCCATATATCAGTTGTCTGATACTCAAACAAAATATTTTCAACTCTAGGTTAATGAGCTCAAGCTTATTTGCATGCTTGTCTTTCATTTAATATGCTTTTGCATTCAACAGAATAATTTTTTCCTCTGTTCTAAGGTCATTATTTCCACTAGTCTATAATATAAATCCCTTATTTTAAAAAATAATGGTAATTTTCTACACTGTACACAATGAGCTGTATTTTAAATTCTCAATTTATAATATTTCATCAATTCTGAATATCAACTATAATTTAGAGAGAGTGAGTTGGAACCAGCCTGTACTTAATCACTTTAACAAAACACCTATAGAGTCATCAAAAAATTAGTTTTTCATCTTTCAAAGTAGTTTTTCCTAGTGGGTGGTACCACCTGGGTACCATCCATCTCCAACCCAACAGAAACACCTGGGAAGTTAAATCCTGGATCCACTTCTAAATCAAAATCTCTAGAGGTGTTGTCAGGGAATTTGCATTTGCAATAAGTACTAAGGGAGAACTCAGGCACACTAAACTTTGACAACCACGGCCCTACAGTGAAGTTCCAAACTTTAGTATAACTAAGGATAAAATTGCATACTACCATTTAAATCTCTTTTATTACAGGAGGAAATGATGTTTTCAGCACTTACTTCCTTTGTTCACTACCTGGGCTGAACATTTCATTGTGTGCTATAATTTCCCTTTAAGTAAATTTTTTAAAGAGTACTCAGTATTCAGCCTGTAAAGCATGTGTTGTGCCTTCTTGATATATAGGTAATGAGTGATGGATTCAACTAATGTCAGATTTACACCTCATAAATGAGCAAACGTCTAAAGTCAAACTGACGAGGACCCAGATCATATTCTTTTGTACTTTACAGTTCTAGTCTCTGTAATGTTTGTGACAGTGTCAAGAAAGGTGTTCTTTGTTTCTTTTTTTTTTTTAACTAGGAAATTATCTTAAATGTACTTTAATTTGATCACAAGACAGCTATTGAGCCAGACACAGGTACTAGAGCTTTGAAAATGAAACTGATTTTAGTATCTGCCTTCAAGGGAGTCATAGCCACTGTAGGGAAGGGGTAGACATGGAAACCTTGGGTTAAAATATAATGCACTAAACTTTAATGAGGCACAATGGAGTAGAGAAAAGTGAGGCAGGGTGACTATATGAAAGGGGGCCAGGCTTCATAGGGATGATGCTGTTCTCTGTTTGCGTGAGAGCCACAGCTGGCCAGGGAAGTGGAGTCATTCCTACAGGGTCATCCAGACATAGGGAGGATGAGAACATGGGCTTTCCAGAGCCAAACCCACACTCTTTATACGACACCCAGCTGTCTCCAAGAACCTGACCTGCAAAAGCACACTGGCTTCCGTTTTTTTTCACACCCAAAGCACTCTCTGGTTGTAAGATGTTAAGGGTGATACATTTCCTTTTCAGGCCACTAAGGTGTCATTTAATTCACTCCAGCAAAAACTAAACAGGAACCTACCTTTAAAAGATGCCGAAAGCAACGCGCTGCTAATTTATTGCCACATCTGTTAAAGCTCCAGAGAGATTCTAACTCCCTAGATTTTAAATACAGTTGAGTTATTGTGATGATGTTTCCTGATTTAATTCTTCCATAAATTAGATGAAATGATCATAGTACCTGTTGTCACTTCATTCTTGCCCCAGCTCTGGTCATTCTTCTGCCTTCATTAATTCGGAATAAAATACCACAAGACATTGATGTAGCACTTGGAGATGGGAGGGCTATGTTTTTATAGCCTCAATATGGAATTGTACTTACAGACACCTAAGCCTTTACTGAATGGGGAAAAATACTGCTCATCTCGTGTAAGGCTCTTAATGACCTTACCGGATAGTTATGGGGGAGGAAACTAAGGCTCAGAGATGTTAAGTGGCTTGGCACTCTGCAGGTAATTACTAGAGCCAAAACACCCACCCAGGTCTTCTGACTCCAAGGACAAGACTCTTTCTAGTATCTCCTTTCATCTTCTGGGGAGTCTATTAAAACAGTTTCTTAACTGCAGTGAAAGGCACTATTGCTAACAGAGAAACAAAAACAAAAATCGTGACATTTCCCATCACTTTTATCATCAGTGTTTTTAGTTTATCACTTCACAGTCATTATTTGGTGTTTTCTTACAGAAGGCAACAGACCACTGCAACAGAAACTATGCTTAGATGGGAACCCCAAACCTATACATGGAACACCAGAGAGGTCAGATGGCCTGCAGTGGTCAGCTGAGCAGCCTTGTAACCCAAGCAAGCCTAAAGCAAAAACATCTCCTGTTAAGTCCAATGCCCCTGCAGCTCATCTTGAAATAAAGCCAGATGAGTTGGCAAAGAAAAGAGGTAAAGTGATTTCTTTTGCACAAATGATTCAACCTATTTTGCACACACAGAGAAGTACCCGAATGACAGAACTTTCCAAAAGGTACTGCGTAGTGAAGAGAGAGAGACATGAAATTGCATTTCTTTCTGTGACCCACATAGATCGAAAGCCAGATGTGATTTCCTCCCTTGTTAATCAAAGGTCTTGAGTGTTTAAGTGGAATTCTATCCCCTGTCTCTGTCCCTTTGTGGCCATTCTTCTCTTTGTAGGTGTGGATAAATTTGCACCACAAATACTTTCTACCCTAACATCCTATAAAGCAAATGTTAATACAGGAGCTCTTTTAGCAATGTGGCTGCTGAATGTGTCCCCATATACAAGTTCTGAACTTGCATTGAATGAAGATGAGTCAAGAGGCTGGTATGTCTTGCTCTGATATGATCTTCCTCATGTAAATTCAGTTCTATGTTAGAACTTTCAGACAATTTACACGGAAAGAGGATTTTTTTTTTAATTTGACGCACTATATCTTTGTTATTTTTTGAGCTTTGATATATTTTACACATAACTGATCTTAAAAATTAAAAGGGCTAAATCACTTCCTTTTGGATTGCCAGAAGATTCAGTAATACTCTTCTCATTAAGCCTCAGTTGTATCTGATT
Source organism: Camelus dromedarius (assembly GCF_036321535.1). NCBI lineage: Eukaryota > Metazoa > Chordata > Mammalia > Artiodactyla > Camelidae > Camelus > Camelus dromedarius. Next base: position 72,037,790 of record NC_087439.1, on the reverse strand, counting down.
TCCTTGGCTTGGGTTTGATAGACCTTCTGACTTTTCTTGAGAGAGATTTCTTTCTTCTGAGAAACATGCCCTTGTTGGGATAAATACAATTTGCCTATTTGCTCTGCACTATCGGTAAAGCCTGGTGACAGTTTCAGGAAGTCAGGCAAGACTGGCACCCCGAGCGCTGCCTTAAGTGCTGCGGCTGTAATCACAGGCCTGGCTCAGGACTGATGCGGCCAGAGCCAGCATGCCTGGCACTGATGCTCCATCCTTCCTTGAGCTGATTTGTACCTCTCCCAGCCTCTATGTCATTTTTCTCTTCCAGAAGCCCCGCTGGCTCTAAACCACACAGAGTGGTGTTTATATAGCAGCACAAATGGTCTTTAGACATATCAGATTCTAAGAAACTGCAGCTCATAATAGAACATAATGATCAGAGCCTCTTTCCAAAGGGCAAAGGAGACACGTGTGCCCAAAATGGCCCAGCCAGAGGGCCTGCTGGTGAAGTCACCGTTGTCTCAGGGGCCACACAAACCACCCACTCTGGATTTTAAAAAGTCTGGGTAAACATCCTCTTGACAGAACTTTTTTTTTAAATTAAAAAACAAAGGACAAATCTCTTTTTATTGGAAGGGGGGAGTTCGTTGCTTTTGCTGTTGTTATTTAACTCACAAATTAAAAAAAAAGTCAAGTGGTCAGTTTAACACGCTTTCTCTTGACGTTGACTTTAGGCCCAAATATTGAGAAATCGGTGAAGGATTTGCAACGCTGCACTGTGTCTCTAACTAGATACCGCGTCATGATCAAGGAAGAAGTGGATAGCTCCGTGAAGAAGATCAAGGCAGCCTTTGCTGAATTACACAACTGGTGAGTAATTTGATTCAGAAACTATCAATTTATGGCACTTGGGCTGTTGTTATAGGTAAAAGCATCAGATGGAAAACGTTAATTTAATACATAAATGTCACAGAACAACACTTCAGCAGATTTTCTGAAGCCCTGCAGACAGAAGCACATGTCTTAGGAATAAAAAAAGAAGAGAAAATGTTGGAATAAAAGGAGACCTGATAGACATAATTCACTGGGGTTTAAAGTTGACCCAGAGGTGTATGAATGATGTAAAACACAACCTCAACAAAGAACAAAACCTCAAAAGTGCTATTTTTGACAAATCTCTGGAAAGCTGACATTATGAATTCTACTCAGAAAAAATATTTTTCCAGCCTGATACCATTATAAAATAAGAAAAATTCTTAACAAAACTCAGAAACGTCTTACATAAGCTTTAGTGATAGAACCCCATTCTTGGGTGTCTTTAAGACTGGAACTCGGAAATGGTACACCACTGTGGTTTTGGTTCTGTACTGCCCTGCTCTGCAGGTGATTTGATGCAAGACATTTCTTTCAGCCCTATACATTTGCTCGTGTCCACAATTGGAATGAAATATCTGTTAGTAAAAAGGTTATTATCAGTGGAAAATGTTCTCAGTGTATCAGCGAGGACACTTTCAGTTTCAAGTGACAGAAACTCAAGTCACTCTAGTTAATGACAAAAGAGGATTTATTGGCCAATGTCCATGAAAATTCTAGAAGATTCCTTTAGGCAAATTTGGTACTAAGCCCAAGTTATGTCATCGGGATTCAGTTTCTCTCTTTCTGCCTCATGCTCGCTCTCCCTCATATCCTCTCTCAGTGTCTCCCACAATCTCCTGTTCTGCTTATTCTTGACTTCATTCTTAGGCACGATGTCTCCACATAGCAGCAAAGATGACACTCTGGCAGCTCAAAGCTTACATAATCTTTAGCCCCTGTGATCTGAGGGATGGCTTCATTTCCAATATTTCCAACAAAAAGTCCAAGGGCTAATTCCCATTGGCTGGGTTGGGTCATGTATCTGTCCCTAAACCAGTCCCTGTGGCTGGAGGGACAGAGTTTTCCCACTAGCCAGGCCAGAGCCGTGTGCCTACCATACAGTTAGTGGTGGGGTGAGCCCCACCTACACTGAGAGTTGAGGAGCTGTGATTCCTCAGAAGAAAATCATGGTGTTAAAGGGAAAATACAGGACAAAGAAAACACATACCCATAATGCCCAGGCTCATGTTCCCTATATCAGCCTCCCATGATTCTAGAATTTGATCATATCTGCCTGTTTTTCCCATTCCAAGTCCTTTCTTTGACACTGACATGCTTTTTTGCTGATTGTAGATTTGCGTAAAACTAAGTTACACCGAACGCTAACCTAATCTAAAATTCTTGAATTTTAAACCATCTGCTACATATAACGTGAAATTCCAAGGGTGCGTAAGACACCAGGGACTTGAAAGAAAATCATCTCTTTCATTTATCATTCTGTGAGGAATCATTGACCCTCCACCCTGTCACAGCATCTCGACCTTAGTGGAACACTTCCCTGTTGGATCTGACTGTATCTTTTACTAATTGTTCAAAGCCATCTCCAGGAATATGTTTGAAAGTACTTGGAGCAGGGAGGGTATAGCTCAATGGTAGAGTGCTTGCCTAGCGTGCACAAGGTCCTGGGTTCAATCCCCAGTAATTCCATTAAAAAATAAATGAATAAATAAACCTAGTTACCCTGCCCCCCCCCAAAGAAAAGGAAAAGAAAGTACTTGGAGAAGTAAAGAAAGGTCTTGTTGTTGTTATTATTGTTATTAATATTATTATTTATTTAATTTTATTTTTTTTTAAATTTTACAGTTATATGACTTTTCCAATATACCCTTAAGTTACCCTAATATATAAGATCACACTCAACTTCCAGGCCTGTTCTCTAGAGCCAGAGTCAGCACACTTTACCTGTAAAGGGCCAGCTAGTGAATACTGTCAGCTTTACGGGCTGTGAGGTCTGTGTGCGCGTGCTCAGGTCCTCTGTGGTGGTGTAGAAGCAGCCAGGGATCACACAGACAGGCAGTGGGCCAGGCTTGGCTCGTGGGGGTCGAGGTGGGCCAGCCTCTGTCTGGAGGCATGAGTGAGCTGCTCACCCAAGACTACTCTGTCTTACCCTTCTCTGTGGCATTTTAGAACAAACTCTTCCTCTGAGGCCTCGGTATGATACCTTCCATCTGAGTGACTCACACACTAATTGACAGAGTGTAGCTGTGACCTCAGATTACCTCTCTCCTCCAGCTGCTCTGAGTACTTTTATTTCTTTTTTTAATTTTATTTCCTTAGTAAAATGAGCATCACATGGTTCATGAGACATCTTGAGACTTAGATTCTTTGAGTGCTTTACTCCTCAAGAGCTAAAGGTGTGGGGTCAGGAAAGTCAGCACCCCCGGAAGTTGTGTATCTTTTCTCTGCTTGTAATTCACATTGTGTTTTAAACTGAGGGGAAGGACCACTTCTGAGTGAGCTCTGCCAAGCAGCACGGCTGTCTAAAAGTCACCTCCTTGAAAACTGGCACTTTTTCTGCAAACTGAAGAAGAAAACATTTAGATGAACTGTTTTCTGTGCGCTGTTGCTACCAAATGAGAAAACACCACCACTTGTTTTCTGACCTAACCCTTAATTAAAATGATCCCCAAGTAATGACATGAACGTTAACTTAAAAATAAAACTAAAGTATTTTTTTAATCAACCATTGACATGCATTTATGCCAAAGGGAAAACATTTGCCTCTGTTCCAAATAAGCCTGCAGCCTGGCCAACAGGATGATGTACTTGAATTAAGCCTCTCTCTCATTTTCTGAGGAGAAAAGGATGAATTTTAGGGATTGTGGTGCTCTTGAAAAATAGCACTTTACAGAATCAAAGAAGGCTGCTTAAATGCTTTCTTTTAAAAAATGAAGCTTTCTTAGTGGTGGTGAAATTATGAACTCTGGACACTAGAGAGAATTTTGAATGCAGCCCTATTCATGTAACACAATGGAAACCTGAGGGTTACATGGTAGGGTATATCCAGATTCGGAGATTTCCAGAAAGAACGCTGGTTCTGAGAGATGCTGACTCACGCGGTGTCCAGGCGGCAGGGACATGGTGTCCAGGCTCTCCTCCCCTTCCTTGGGACCTCCCAGTTCTCTCATCAGAGCACTCAACAGGCCTTGCATGTAGTCTAGAAATAGACACTCTCAGGTAAGAAATTCTCAATGTTCACTTTGCCAACAAAGTGCCAGCTTCAGGAGGTGACTTTTGCCTGAACGAATTCCTCCCAAGTCCTGCGGAAGTCTGTGGGAATGATGATACCGTGCCACTGGGGGAAAGCACTGGTTTGCACATGCTCGGTTCTGAGTCCTGAGCGAGCCGGTGTCTGAGTCAAACGAAGGAAACGCTTATCCTTCCCAGTCTGGCTGTGAAAAACACTTTGCCCAGTATGTTGCTGAGGAAAACTATTAAATAGCTGAATTGTAATATCAGAGTTGGCACTTAACCAGGACACAGTCACACAGGGCTCAATGACCATGACACGGATGCTCCTCATCTTCCCGGAAAGAATTGGGGATTTGAGAGGGGAACAAAGATGACCCAATATACCCTCATAATATGTCTTCACGGAAGATAAATTTTGCAACATGAGCGTCTGTGTGAAAAGTCACATCAGGAACGAACATGAAACAGCTGGTTTCTTTCCTATATGGTTGGCCCCCTACCACAACTGGAAAATATTCATTCTTTCGAATCATAGCTGCCAGGTTTAATTGCTTTGTGTGCAAACCAGTCTGGCTTCTCACCACAAATCTGTATGTGTGTGTGTCCAAGTTGATGTTGACATCTTTAAATGAGCAATAAAACATTAAATCCAAAAAACATTGAGGGAAGGGAGTAATGCTTGATAGTTTTGCCATATGCTGGGAGAGGATGGATTCCAAAATAAAGCTGTAAAAATTGTTAGATGCCCTTGTCAACTGAGCATCTAATTAAAAGCACTCCTAAAGACGATGGAAGATGGTATCGAGCCGGGGGGTAGGGTGTGTGCTGGGGCTGGGGGTCGAGTAACGGGCTTGCAGGGAGTGGGGGCTGGCGGGGACAATATTTTTAGGCTGCTTTGCTTTCAAACAGGCAAGGGAAATCAGTGAAAGCACGCCTTCTGTGTAAAGGGGCCAGAAATGCTCCCATACCTCGTGTTTATTTTTTCCTGAAGCGGTGCCAGGAAACTGGAAGTAGGTCAAGAGTCTCTCAGCTCCCCGACCCTAAGCCCTTGCCCACCTCCTCTTTCTCTGTCTGCTTTCTCTCCTTCTCTCCATCTTGGAGCTTCCGGGGGCTTCTCTCCTGACCCCACTCACTGCACAACAGGACCTTGTAGTGGGCTCCCCGTACCCTTCTCCTTTTCTTCCTTTCAACCACTGAAACTCGTTTTTGTGTAACTGATAACCTCATCCTTTTGATGATCGTGTGTCCTCCCTCCCAAAGTGACAGATTGGCATGTTAACCAGAGTTAACGGAGTCTGCTGAGACTCTCCGCCAGCCAAAAGAATAACTCTGAACATGAGAATTGCAGGCTGAAGAAAAGGCAGTGCTTCTTCCAGCATCCCGCAAATCCCACTCAGAAGGGGGCCCCTTGTCTGCCACTGGGTCCCTGTCTGTAGCCATGCAGAACCACACACAGACCACCAGAGTGGTCAGCAGAGTGGCCCCACACGCAGGCCAGATGTCATCCTGGTGACATTTTAAATACTGCCTTTTTCTGGGATACGAACTTAAGAAGACCTCCCAAAGAAGATGTTGCCAGTGGAGCTGTTGCATTTCAGAACAAGTCAAGCAGTCTGTCCTGTATTTCCATTTTGCTGCTCCTTGAGTGCCCAAATACTATCAAATTCTTGGAGCACGGAGCCTTGGAACTACTTTAGTTTGAGTCCAGATAAGATCGTTTTTCTTTACTTTTGCAGACTTATCACATAGCAGGATTCTTTGCTCGTTGGTTGTTTTTCCCCCCAAACCCCCCAAACTTTCAGCTGCTCTTTGTCATACCTGGCTTTCCATACAACGCTGAAAGCCTTGTTTTTCTGTGCTCTATGCGTTTTTTTATTTGTTCTCTTTGTGAGTCACTTAACATTGACTGAAAGATGATGTCTGTAAATTAATATTTACTTTTCTCTATACCAAAGTATATGTGCGTGCACTCTAATTACAAACTCTCAGAGTTTTGTGGCCAGCCTTTGCCTCAGTCCCACCCCCAGAGATGCTGATTTCACTGGGCGGAAGTGAACCTAGGAATAGGGTTTTTTTGTTTTTAAAGAACCTCAGGTGATCCTTTTGTGCATCTGTGGTTGAAAACCACTGAGTGAGAGTCCTGCACAGGGAGTGATACGTCTGGGGCTAGAGTGGTGTTCCCAACCAAATGAATCTGCCCCCCGGGTGATAGTTGGCATGTCTGGAAATTTGGGGGGCACTCATAGCTGCGGAGAGGGAGTGCTCCTGGCAGCTAGTTGGCAGAGGCCAGGGATGCCCTGCAGATCCTAGAATGCGTCCCCCACCTACTCCCACCCACAACAAAGAATGATGTGGCCCAAGATATCAGTAATGCTGATAAAAGCTGGACAAGAGGGAAGGGAGAGGAAGAGTACACCAGTCCTTCCGCACGTCCTGCTGTAGCTCCTTGAGGGAAGGATGGCGGTTCCTCCCTTTGCAACACCCCTGGGTGGCTACCTTCCCCTCCCCCAGCTGCTCTCCCAACTCACTCCTGCACACGCAAGAGGGGAGATTTTGTTTACACACCCAAATCATTTACATACCCCCAAAACGAAGCCATATTGTCTACTCCTTTCACATCATTGCAGTGGGAAAATGTTTTTCCCGTGCTTCCTGTAACACAAACCTTCTAGCTAACACATTTGAAAGGTCAAATTGCATTTTTGTTTCCTTAAGACCAGACAAAACAATTACATTGGAGTGTAGAAAATTAAGGGCTTTGCTTTTTGGTCTATTTTTCATTATGGAATTCAAGTCAGTCCTTAGAAGAAAACAGAAAAATTAAGAACTAAAGGTTATAGCTGGTGATAAGCTGTCACTTTCATTCGCCATTGTGTCTCTACCTGAGTCTTTTTTCTCATTTTGCAATAAAACCAAATATTGCAATGGGGACCAGGCTTAGGATGAAGATCTGAGGCATGTGAAGATAAATGCAATGGGGAGTTGTTCCATTAAGTGTCTGTTTGGGGGATTATTAGTTTTCCTTTGGTTTTAGCCAGGCAGCAAGATTACTTGGTGTACCTGGCCATACATGGTATATATCCAGCTCCTCTGAGGCTGGTGACATCCTCAAGTGTGCCAGCACTTGTGCTATTTAAACTGAATGACAACAGAAGGTCTTTTTGCAATCTTATGGTGCAGTCTTATTGGGCAAATACTTGGTGACCATTGAATTCCCCTCTCTTAATTAGGAGAGTATTGAAATTATGGCACTGTATGTACTTTGATAGCTAAATACAGGGGGAAAATGTATTAGGTGAAACAGGTCCTAGAATCAGATCTGTGTCACAGACCAGATGCTGTGACAACAAGCCAGCTTGGTGTTGGAGTTCAGCCACATGGAGAATGTTGATGTAAGCAAAGGTAACGAGTTGAGACTCCATTGTAAACCATGTGACCATGTGGTGGAAATAGTATAAGCATCCCCGGTGCAGCCACGAGCATCGGCGTGTCTGGAGCAGTGTGTCGTCCAGTGACACAGCGATGCTTTTCTCTGTGCCATTCCACAAGGGGTGTTCATCAGGGGGTTACCGGTAGGAGAGCTGATATTAGCAACCTTTGCAGCCACTTCGTGTTGTCATGTAATAACTTGACCGAACCTTCAGTTCCCTATTAAAGTATCAGCAGTGTGTTCAATGATTGATAGATTTTGCCAGCTCCTTAGACTAAACATGTGATGCAGACAAAATCAAGAGTTTGGTTGTATTTTTTTGTGGTTTTTAAAAGAAATTTAATACGAGGTCTCTACATCCTTCTGCTGTGGAAATGAATACAGTATTACCATTGATCAAAACCTGTTACAAACAAAACTTTCTGATGAATCCCTTTCCTTCTCGTTGGATGGTTTTTCTGAGTGCCCACCCGCTTGTGACTTGTGCTGTACAGCGGAAATTAAACCAGCCTGTTCCTTCTCCTAACACCCAACAGTCGAGATTATGCCAGCACCTTAGAAGAACGCACATTATGGAGATGAACATACACCTGCCAAGGATATCAACGGACAGTCATAGAAGAGGCTAATAAATACATTTATGCCTCAAAAGAGCCCTATGTATGTCCTAGCTGACAAATTGCCCAAAATGACTCCTTCTCCTTACTCTGCACTGGTCCAGTAAACAGAAATAAGCTCCAGGATCCATCCAGAAATCGTGAAAAGGATGAATACCTTATACCATGGAGGAACTCAAGGTTCCTGTGACTTTGTGACTATGGCAAGTCCCTGTGGTCCAGTGCATTTCAAGCCACACCTCATCTATGAATATATGTCATTCTAAATAGGTGTAGCTCGCTCTTCGGAGGTGAAATCTTCTCTTTTCCTATTTTCTTTCCTCCCTGAGGTTTTACTCCACGTTAGATGTATCCCCAGGGCCTCTGCAAGGACCAAGTGAATCACTCGACATGAAGGCAGAGCAGGCTGATAAATACAAAAAGTACAGAACTGGCCTTTTCAGTTTTGGTATAGTCCCCAGGAAAGCCACATAAATAGTGCCTTGAATTAATAGCCTTCCTGAGCCACATGTGTGATTACCTCCATACGTCATGTCAGTTGCATGCTTTAGCATCAGGAGTCACCTTTCCTTCATTGCAGCCCTCTTGCTGAATAATAAACTCACAATAAGAGCTGGAGGACAAGAAGTTGGTTCTGCTGTCAGCTGGAAACCTGAAAAGGTTTCTGAATTTTTTCAGCAAATGAAGGCTACCAATCAAACGAGCTTCGTAACATGCTCCTGAATAGCAATTGTTAAGTTTTCATCATAGAACAGAAATATCAAAAGGAATTGAGCAAATTGTTCCAACTATTCAGTCCCAGAAGGAGAGTATCATTTGTGTATGTGTGTGTGTTTATTTACAACATAATCCATTTTCACTGGGAAAATAAGACAAATTTGTTCTTATATATAAGTATAAATATAAAATACATCATAGTCTCAAAAGTAGGATATCCTAGATCATAATTTCAGAATGGATCTTGGAGCCTAATTCTGTTTATTAAACTAGTACAGAGTGAGAGTGTAGTCTCTTAGAGTGAGACCAAGGAGTCGTTTTGGACAATTTGTCAGCTAGGACAGCAACAACTCATATAAAAAGCTGTAACTGAAGTCAATATAATAGATTTTCTTGTATGTATGTTCCATTGTTCTTCCAGTGACTGAACCTTTGGTTTTTAGTAGGCCATATTCGAACAAAAGTCACATTTTCCAAGGTTTATTAACCACTTAATTAGGGGGCACAGGGTGCAGAGTTAGACAGAATAGGGTTTAAATCTCATCTCTGCATATTCTAGCTCTGAAAATGGTTGAGTTTCTTAATTTCTACTCAACTACAAAGCAGGGGTACAGCTGTCACTTTCTACAAAGGTTTTACAAAGGTTCATGTAAAAGATATGTATTTCTCAGAGTGTTCTAGAAAATCTCTTGCCTGGCCCAGGATAGAAGTTCAGTGGAGGCTGGTTCTGTTCCCTTCCAGATAAGCATTTAGTGAATGTCTCTCCCTCTCCGCCAAGACCCTGGGAGGAAGTTCACTCATCCCCCCTTTCTGTTTAGTGGGCAGGGGATCCCAGCTGCAAGATGTGGGTATTTCATCACAGCTTTGTACTGTTTACAGCTTGATGAAGAGAGAAGTAAGGCAAAGGGACCCCTGATTCTGAGTGGCCACAGTGGTCACCAGATCAGCCTCCTTCGCCTTTCCCATCTTCCATGCCTTCTCTCTGTCTTCTCTCCCCTCTCTTCATTCATCCACCCAACAGAGCCCAAGGCCTAGTGGGTGAAGACAGAAACAAGCTGTGGAATGCATGATGGCAAATACCGCAGTGAGCTTGGGGAGGGGGGACCAACACTGGCTGGCCGGTTAGGAAAGGTGACTTCTGAGATGATTTTTGAAAGAAGGCTAGGGATTTGCCAGCCTGAGAAGGGAGAAAGGATTCCGTGCAGAAGAATCAACACACGGAACAGAAGTGAGAGAGACCACAGCACTCTGTAGGAGGAGTGTCTTCTCTGGTCTCACTCCGCCAATCAATGGATTTTGAGCACATCCCTCTCAAACCAGAAAATTTATCTAGAAGTTATATTTGTGCTACTATTAATCTGTATCTTGAAGATTAGGAAAGTCTACTTTTTAGAATAAAAAGTAAGTACATAGAATTTACTCTTTTCTTTGTGCTCCCCACTTGGGAAGCCACTGGCTAAGGCAGATCCTGAAGAGGAGGGTCAGCAGGTGAGCCTGGAGATGCTGGGTGGTGAGAGCCTTTGGAGCCAAACCAAGGAGGCACGTTCTCTCCCGTCTCATTTCCACGTGAGGGCCAAGGAACTCAGGAGCCCCTGGGAGGCCAAAGCAGCAGAGGCCAGGCCTGGCTGCGTTGAGTTAGAAGTGGGCCGGCATTTCTGTGACTTGTGGTGCCACATCAGTCTCTTCCAGTTTCTGTTTCTAAGTTACTCAGGTCCGGCCACCATGATGGCTTCTGCATAGACACCTCCACCCACAAAAAATTGGAGAGAAATGTAACAGTGTTCAGAGTGGTTGGCTCCATTTGGGGTATGAGACAATGAAAGATTTTGCCTTGTTTTGTTTCATTTTGAAATTTGTTTTATTTTATCCTACTTTCTATATTCCCCAGGGTTTTTTTTTTAATGAGTAAAATGAAGTAAAAATGTGGAGAAGACTGTTACTTCCTTAAATGGTACCCTTGTGCTATAAGAGATTTAACATCCATAGATAGAAGTTTGCTTTCTTTTCTACAGATGTAGTTTTGTTGGTTTTTTTTTTTTAAGGAGATGGCGATAAATCATATCATTTTTATAGCTGTAGGAACTGAAATACTGTTAACTTACTTTTTCTGAAGAGTGATCTCCATGGAAAGAAACAAAACTAAGAAGTAATCTGCAAAGATATAAAGTTATATTATTAAGCAAAATCATATGTAAAATTTATACAAGGAATATAGATTTTTCAGTTGAATAGGTGGTGTTGTGAGACTTATAGAATTTGCGGGATTTTGCAACTCTGATACCATTTTTTAAATCCCAAGAAGAAAAAGGAACCCGGTTGTTTGTTTTTTCAATTAACTGTGTCCTTTTTAAGGAACTGCAGGATTTTATGTGTGTTGGGAGTTAGTCTTTATGCTGCATCTGCATGTGTCCCCTTCCAGAAATGCACCGCACACAGCGTGATGAAATATGCATCAACTGTGATTTAAATCATCGTCGAAGTCCAATCTAAAATATGCAGACCAAGAGATATCAACCTTAACAGGTTATATTACCTCTGATAAAAGTAACAGAAATAAAACGGGCCCAGCCTGATTGGTAAATTGAGTGCGGTTGTCACGGCCCAAGGGATGGAACTTTGCTGTGTATGTTAACTGTGATTCCTGCTTAGAGAAACTCTTCTTTATTTCCCCGACGGTCACCATTACTAGGCAGCTGTACAGAGTTGTGTCCCAACCCCAGCTGACAGGCTGTAGACATGCATGTTGGGTTTTGTTTACCGAGTAACACAGTGGAATTCAAGACATCTTTTTTGATCAATTCGTTAATCACTGCTGCATTCAATAAAAGAATTCCAATTGTAAAGAGAATGCAGGTTGTTGTGAAACCTAAGTGTAATAATGTACAGAGTAGAAGGTGATAGGCCCAGGAATCCCAACAAAAAAAACTAAGTAAATAAGCACAGCCAATTGCGTGATAATGAGCCTGAGTCAAGTTGGCAAGTGGAGCTGGGCAGGAGAGACATTTCTGGGGTGGGTTTGATCACGTGGGAAGTGAGGGAAAGGAGTCATGGAAACCCGGTGAGTGGTGACAACAGTAACCAGCAGACAGGGAGTAGGAGCAAGGACCCTTCTGAGCTCTTGTCTGAGACCCTGTAATAAAAGCCAGATCAATAAGAGAAAACAAACACGTTTATTAACATGTATACATGCACACACAGGAGATACCCAGGGTAAAATGAAGACCTGCCTGAGGTGGCCTAGAATTCAGGATTAAATACCATCTTAATAGGGAAAGGAGAGAAGGGATATAGGCCTCTCAGGGGAGAGTAAATGGCTTTTATGAAAGATGAATGGGTCCTTAGAAGAACAGATGGAAGGTCTGACAGTTTGTGACAAAGTCTGTCTGAGTGTGGTGTCAACTTCTAGTCTCCCCTCCTGTGACGAGTCAGCAGTCTTCCCTGGTTGATGAAACTGCCGGGGAGGGTGGGGAATTTATGACAACAGAACTCCTTTTGGATGGTCTGTCTTTAGGCAGATAAGGAAAGTTCAGAAAGCCTCTCCCTGCATTTGCTGTTTTTCCAGTGCCCACAGCTCACAATAATCAACATCCTAAAGAAACATTTTGGAGGGTAGCATATTCTGCTAGTCTTCAGGGAACAGAACAGAGAAAGGAAGAATGGGGGAATTGGCAGCCCCGCCAGAGCACGAGCGCCATTTGTAGGCACCTGCCATGATAGGTGTCCTCCCGACCCTAGAGATAGAGAACCACCCACAGCCCTGCTGGATTTGTGCCTGTTGGGCTAGAGGCAGCTTTGTTGACAGCAGCAGTAGTTGAGAAATGGGGGAGCTGAAAACCCTGACTAGCTTTGCCCTGGGCCCAAGAATTCCTGGGAACACTTGGAGGACGGGACTAGAAATGGCACCCATGGTAACAGCACAGTACTTCCTAAGTGTAGAAAGGAAGTTTTTTGCTCTCCACCTGGTAGGCACAGTCCTCTCACCCAGAGGAAGGGACGTAGATGCCTGAACTCCTGGGCCGTACAGGTGGCCTCTTCCATCCACGCTCGCTCGCAGGTCAGGGCCCACATAGCGGCCACCAGGCTGCCATTCCCTCAGCTGCCATTCCTCCAGTGGTCACAGTTCTTAGTCCTGATGCAGTCGTAAAGAGCAGAGGCCGCAGTGGGGGAAATTGTCTGTACTTTCCTCTTCGCTTTAGCGAGAGAAATAGAAATTATACAGGAGGTCTGGCTTTACGGCTTATCACTAATTCACATGCTTTAAGTATTTGGTACAGGCCAGGAGGACTGAAACATGTCCTTAGCATCATTAGGATGCTTTCTCGCCAGCAGTCTCCACGTCCTCTCTCTCTAAGAGGCAGAGGGAACCTGAGGCTCTGCCGTGCACTCATCCCCCGGGCTGTGCAGGCTCTGTCTGCTTGCGGAGGCTCTCCGCCAACTTTGTTCTGCTTGGCAGCCGAGGAGTTAAGGAAGCTCCACACTGAAGCGCTTCACCCACCATGAGGTCCTGAAGCAAAATCTGATCTGTCTGGGATCAGAAGGCTGCAGGCCATTTCTCTTACCACAGCCTCCCTGAGGCCGGCTCCTGAAGAGGAAACACAGCCTAGTTTGAACTCTTCAACATCTGACTCTGGTTCTTTCAGCTCCCTTTGAAATTCTCCTTTCATTCCTCCGTGTCCACCAGCAGCTCCTGCTCTCCAGCGTCTGGACCACGGGCCATCGGGGTAGCTGCTCGCGTCACAGCATCTTTATTTATGAAGCACTGTAGACTCGGCCTGGCTCCTCCGAGCTTCCAAATGAAGTGGTTCTGCCCCTTGGTGTCTTCATCTCCACATCTAAAGAAGACTCTTTCACAGAGCAGAAATTGATAAATCTATCCCGGCTAAAGTGCCTTTCTGATTCTTTTTATTATTGTTATTATTAGTCCTCCATAGAAAGGAATCAAGGCAGCGGAAACATTTTTATAAAATGACACTTTATCTCCGTGATTAACTGTATAATAAACCATAAAGGCACTGCCATGGTAATCTCCCTCTCCTTACACCTTATTGCTTTAATAATAAAAGCTTTTTTATGGCAACAGAATAAAATTTTACTATCCAGGCAGTTTAGATAAAATGAGAAGATGTGTTTTTGGAAGGATAAAGGGCACTTCTGAAACATGTGAGGTCAGCATGGGTTTTATGTGAGCTCAGACTATGTAGAACACATTTGACGTATCTTCAGTCTGGTGCCCTCCTGAGGACTTTATCAAGCTGTTTAGACAACTTTTAGTGGTGAGCAAAAAGCCAATGAAAGAGTTCTGTGTTTCTGTCCAGCACAGAGGATCACCGTCAAAAAGCAAAAATGCTCAAAGCCTAGAATTGCAGATGATTCGGGGGGAGAAAGCACATATTTCAATAATTAATTTCCATCCCATTTGCAAACAGAATCATTAACTACGTGTTTAGCTTCTGAGCCAAACCCTGTGTGGTTTAGTGAATATTGTTGTACTTTTATTCATAAGCTTATGTCTCAAATGATTAGATTCTGTCAGTGACAGAAGTTATATACATTTTTGCATAACCATGATTTATATATGCAAGCACTACAATATACCAATTAAGGAGTTTCATTATTGTTATGCCATAGAAAAATTAATATGCTGTCTTACCTTCCATTCATCACGATGAAGCAGTTTTTGTTGAGCAACCCACAGTAGTCTAAGATCGTACAGTTGAACAGAAGTTTTTTAAAGCTCCGTCAGAGCTTCCCTGAAGAAGTGATGATTAAGCGGAGACCTGAAGGAAGACTCAAAGTAAATGAGATGAAGAAAGGCAGGGTTGGGGACGAGAGCTGTCTTCCAGCAGCAAGAAGGGCATGTGCCAAGTCCCTGTGGTGAGGAGAGAGTAGAACTCATACCTCCTAGGGTGCTGGGAAGCTTAATCAAGATCATTGCAGTGAGACACTGGTGCTCAGCCTAATGTGCCTCGCACAGTAAGCTCCCAGGATGTGTTAGCTGAGATCAGCTCTCATTTTGAGGCTGATATCTGTCTACACAGGTATACCTCAAAAGCCAGCATGTGACCGTTCTGCTTCCCCAGTCAGAATGTGGTCTGTGACAGTCTGTGAGTTTCTGTGACTCATCAACTCTGCAATGCCCTTCCTCCCTCCTGCCCCCCAGATCTGGTGACCCCATCCCGGGGACTTGCCCAGCATGCTCCATCCTGATCCAGCCTGCAGAGTTGTTTCCCATCAAGCAGCACTTCAGTGTGGCTCTCCGCCCTGGTGTCTAAGAAGATTTAGTGGGATTTGTAAATGGCACTGATGAAGTTACTCACGAGGCTGGATGCGGCCCCCGGCATCGTGGGCACTTGGAAGGTGCTAGATGCAGCCTTTCCTCTCAGACCTTCCCTTGGTCTGGCTCTCGCTTGCTGCGATGCTAGCTCTTTGCTGTCTGACAGCCTGCCAGCGGACGGGCCGGCCTTCACTACCTCCTCTTCGTCCTCCACATCCACCTCCCTCAGTGTTCCCTTCCTTCCACAAGCCTGCTGCCTTGAAAGAAAAAAGCCAATGAAACCCTCAGGTGCACTTTACTGAGATTCTCGTGGGAGGTCCAGGGAGTGCTGCCTCAGGCCGGCACCTGATCTTGGTCTGCATTCCAGTTCCTGGATTCTGAGCAGGGTCCTGACTCAGCAGAGCTCCCTCAGCTCACCTTTATGCCTGAGTTTTGAAAGCAGTCATACTTAGCAGTGCTTGAATCACTAAGATGCTTGAGGACAATCTTTTGTTGAAATACCCAGAGGAATGGAAGCATGGTTTGATGCCAGCTTTGCAGGCTTTTCCACATCCTCCAGTGGTCAGGAAGCAGATTTAACAATTTATCATGTGGAGCCTTCGTCCTCGTGTTGCTAGCCCGGGAGGCCTGAACGAACCATTGCATGAATATCCAATTTTGTTTAATATGTGTTAGACCTGGGGATATGTATTATCCCCCAGATGTCCATCTGGTAAACTCTCTGGGCACATAATTATGTTAACAAGTATAAGCAACAAAAATGTACTGTGATCCTGTAGCAGGTAAGGAAATTAGCGAAGGCCCCTTCCTACACCACCCTCTCGCCCAGCACACACAGGCTGCAGGATCTGTGACCTTATTTGGAGACTGAGGGCATGGGGGGCTGTGTGAGGCGGACCTGGCACTCTCACTGCGGTCTGCCCCTCTCCCGCCCCCGCAGAGTGGGAAGACACCCCAGCTCCTATCACGTGCACGTATTTCCCTTGGTCACGCACCTTGCCTGCTCTCAAAACCTGGAGGCTCTAATTAGCAGCCTTCTCGACGGAGGCTGGGGGATCCTAATTTCTTCTTGCCATCATCATTTCCTTCCCTCTCTGTCTGTTTTTTGCTATTTCCCCAGTAAGTTTGGCAGGTTCTCTCAGCTCCCCCCAAAGACTGTAGGGTTCACAAGGATGAAAGGAATCTCTTTTTAACCCGCAGCTGTATTCCCAGTGCCCCCCTTGCCTGGCATGTGGCAGGCACTCAGCAAATGCTTGTCCAGTGGACGAATGTTTTGTCAGTCTCCCCATTTCTAGTGCCCCTTGGGGCCTCTCCTGTGCAGCCATCTCACTCCTGTGCAACCCGGCTTCACTCCACTGGTGAAGAGAATGGAGCACCTATTACCTGCAAGTCTCACATGACCTGTAGCTCCTAAGTCAGCGGGAGCCCCAGCCCCTTCCATTCCAAAGAGGTTGTCCTGGACTCCTGTTCCATGTCTGCTGGAAGTCAGAAGCCCTTTTTCTAAGATGCGTGGGTTTCAGGGATGGGAGCGGAGCTTAACATTCTCATGCTCACTCTGCCTTCAGGCTTTTGCCTCTCCCCATCTCTTCAACCCCACACTGACCCAGGTGTGAAACCCAGCCTCACCCTCAGGGGCTGTGTGTGTGCGCGTACACGAATACGTGTGCCCACAGACACTCAGAGCATTCACACAAAGTGTGATGAAGATCTGGACATCCCCAGCAAGGCTCACATCACACTCCTCGCCATACACATCTCACAAGAGTATGTGCAGTCTGCCTGCCCTTGGAAGCTCATTTGCCCACCCCACTATGGGGATTTCTCCCAGCCTCCTCACCCCACACAGCCCCTAGCCTTCCGGCTGATTCTCTCTCTGTCTTCTCACCCCCTTTCTCGAGGGAATAAAAATTCAAAACATTTTCTCAGGTAGAGTAGCTTAACCCTGTTGTCACTGGGATCCTGACTCCCCATCTCTGGGTTCTCACCTTGTGCCCCTCACAGTGGATCCTTGTTTTCCTCAACTAATGTAGCACTGCCCTCTCCAGCAGTGGCCTCTGTTGTAGCTACATTTGTGACCTTGACAGGGATGCTCTGTATCCCTCATAATCACAGGAGCAGAAGCCCATTGACTTAACCCAGCATTTCATACAAATGACGAACGTATGCTCGTTCGTGAGTAGATGATCTCTGGAAAGAAACACAAGATGCTGGTAGGAGTTGAAACCCCCAGGGAAGGGAACTGAGTAAATCAGGTCAGGAAAGAGATGGGATAAAGACTTTCTTCTTACCATACAACTTTCTGGATCATGTATTTCCTATGTTTAAAACACACTGACGTCACACATATTCATGTCAATAAAAAAGGTACAGGTCTCCCGATATGACAGTTCCACCAGAGCGGTCATAGCCAGTGACCTCAGGCGACATGCATCATGGGGAGAGCTGACATCTGCGCCTGATGGATAAGGCTTCATGCCCAGTTCTGTAGAATTTGCTCTGCACTGTACACATCAGCTCTTTGCATAAGGATTTCCTGGTTAGAAAGAGCCAAGCTCCTCAGCACATGGTCCTTACTCTCCAGGGTTTAGGTTGCATCATCTGGATGAGGAGCCCCAAAACGCCTATAGGTGAAGCCCAGGAACCACCTCTTACCTTGGCAAATATTCTAAAATATTTCCTCTTAAGAGGAAATAAACTTTCAACACTAAATTTTAAAAGTACATCTGATGGAGAATAAAAAGTGTATCTGATGGAACAATCTGAATAGTAAATAAAGTAACAAGGATGAAAACTGCAGTGTATTGAAGCACATTAAATATGAGTTCACAATTAAACTATACAAATGAGTCAAAAAATCTCATTGGTCGCTTTTAGAGGAACCAACTATCATTTTGAAAACTGATAAATAAAAAGAGAATCAAGCATTAATCCTGCTTTACCTCTACAAACTGTGCTTCATGATAACCAAAGAGTTGGTAAGGGAAAGTTTCTCTTTATGGAAGTTTTCCAGTAAATAAATGAAGGAGTGATAGAATCTGAAATACCATCATTTTTCAAACCCTATTGATCTAAGCAATGATCACCAATGGCTGCTAATACCATAAAAAATAGAAATGTTCTTTGTATTGCCTATGAATTTATTTCAAGATGTAGAAGTTTGAATACATTCAGGTAATATTTTTTCAGGAGGAATATTTATAAGTGTGTCCTGTCATTTGTCTGCTGATGGAAGTATATAACACAAAATAATTTCTCCTGAAATAAAAAACAAATCTGAATCTAATCAAATTTCTGTGTCTCATAACAAATTTATAGAAAATATAAAAGAATGGGTTAAATAATAGCACAGATGTGCAGCCAGCAAAACTGAGAACTTGGACAACTCTACAGGACGTACCACCTGGTTTGTTTAACAAATGAATTGCAAGGGAGAAAAAAAGAGACAGAGATGGGAGGGAATCTGTAGATTAAAACAGATTTAGGAGTCAGTCAGCCAGTTGTAATGAACAGGCCTTGTATAGATCCCGGTTCAAACAAACTGTTTAAAAAATGTATGGGGCATTTAGGGAATTTTGAATGCTGAGTAGGTATCTGATAACATTAAATTATCATGAATGTTTTTGAGTATTATAGTAATACTATCTTTTAGATATCTATAGTAAAATATTTATGGTTGAAATGAAAATTTTAAAAATCTGACATCTATGCTTATATATATAAAATAAAATCTGTGAAAGGGTATATAAGGGATTTTTGAAGATATGTTGCTTGCGGAAAGGGAGCTAGGAGTCAGGATGGGAGAGAAATGAACTTTCGGACAGATAACTATTTACTTTATGCAAGTAATACCTTTTCAAAGGACTGACTAAAAAATATATTAAATATAAGGGAAAAAAAGTTAAGTTAACCTTGACCTGCTTGGAGGAGCGAGATGGCATAGACTCGTATTACAGAGAATGGGTGGATTGACTCAGACCCATATTTCTCAAAGTAAGTCCTAGGACCATTTGGCTCAGAATTGGGCCCCCATGTCTCCCTCCTAGCCAGAATCTGGGAGAGTGAAGCCCAGAGACATTGGAGAATTACAGGCCTTGATAACCTGAGTGCCAGCTTTTCAAGTACTTATTATACTGTTTTGGAACTTTCGAAATTCATAGGGCCAAAATGCTCTCAAATTGAAATTCAAAGCAGTACAATTCTGAAAATCTGAAAGGGCTTTTTTTCCCTCCGATTTGCTGACAATGATTTAATCAGCAGATGTCACTATGTAGTGTGGGGAGCATCCCTTCCATGTTGCCTCATTTTTGGAAAGTGAGAGTCTGTTTCTGGCATCGTAGCATAGAAATATTTATGGTGATCTTGTATTTTGTTTAGTGAAAATATTTTTACTTTTACTTCCAGTGCTTATTTAAAGTTTATCTTTGATTAAGCATTCTTTTCTTTTGTTTTTGTTTTTTACCTCCAGCATCATTGACAAAGAAGTTTCATTAATGGCAGAAATGGATAAAGTTAAAGAAGAAGCCAGTAAGTAGACACATGGTTATTTGATCGGGAGCCTTGCAATCAGTAGGTCACACTGACAGTGATGTGGATTCTGAGTGGGGTCCTAAAATTCACGCTGAATCCAGGCTCATGAGCTCTGTAACCTTAGGCAAGTCACTTAGCCCCTGGAACCTCAGCAACCTCCAGTGCCCAAAGGATGAAGTAGTAGCACCCACTGAGCACGGGGCAGAACAGGCACTCAGCAAACAATGCGAGTCAGTGGAATTTATTTAATAAAGTCCAAGGGGACTTTTGTGCATATAAAGGCCTACTTATAGTTAATTGGGTTATAATGACATTGAATTTAGTATTAAATTTTAAAACACAAGACTTTTTTCCTTTTTAAAAATTTTTTATTGAAGTATAGTCAATTAACAATGTTGTGTTAATTTCTGGTGTGCAGCCTAGTGATTCATTTATACATATACATATATACTCCTTTTCATGTTCTTTTCCATTATAGGCTATTACAAGGTGTTGAATATAATTCCCCATGCTATACAGTAGGACCCTGTTGTTTATCTATTTTATATATAGTAGTTAGTATCTGCAAATCCCAAACTCCCAGTTAATCTCCCTATCCACCCGCCCTAGTAACCATAAGTTTGTTTTCTATGTCTGTGAGTCTATCTCTGTTTTGTAAAAAAGTTAAATTGTGTTTGTTTGTTTGTTTTTAGATTCCACATATTAGTGATATCATATGGTATTTTTTTTCTTTTTCTGGCTTACTTTACTTAGTATGATGATTTCTCGGTCCATTCATGTTGCTGCA
Organism: Camelus dromedarius; assembly: GCF_036321535.1. Lineage (NCBI taxonomy): Eukaryota > Metazoa > Chordata > Mammalia > Artiodactyla > Camelidae > Camelus > Camelus dromedarius. Next base: position 72,017,352 of record NC_087439.1, on the reverse strand, counting down.
AATGGCATTATTTATTCTTTTTTATGGCTGAATAATATTCCATTGTGTGTATATACCACAACTTCTTTATTCAGTCATCTGTCAATCGACATTTAGGTTGCTTCCATGTCTTGGCTATTGTAAATAGTGCATATTCACAACTTACAAATCTTGCTATACACTTATACAATCCTTTTCACTTGGTTTCTTAAGTTCAACTAACTCAAGTTTACCAAATTAAATTCCTCTAAAAAATTAGTCCCATTTGGAATTTACTTCAATTCCCCTTAATGTTTTGAATTACATTTATAAATTTAGTATGTCTGATTTTTTTCAAGCACTTCAGATGCCTGACAAGGCAAACTTACAAGCTTAATGGGCAAAGTATTCTGAGCTCTTGAGCAACTCTTATAAGATTAATAATTCAAACTTAGAGATGTACTAAATGAAGTTCTCTTAAAACACTCCAAGTCTGTTTACAGACTTAGTCAAATTCACTGACACCTGCCAACTTAACACCTCAAAAGAAAATCAATTACACATTTTAAATTGAAAACACAAGTGAGATTGCTTAATGTACCACATACTCTATATTTTAATAATGAGCACATATAGATAATATTGATCATTGCAAATTTTTTTCTAAATTTAACACAAAATATGATTACTCTAGGTTTGATTTACCTTACTATTTTTGTACCTATTTCTAAACCTTTCCACTGTTGTAAAGTTACCCAACAGCCAGGAGGGCAGATTTGCCATCTCAGATAGGCTGAGGTTCATGGGTTGGAGATTTCTACTGAAACAAGTTTGCTCAGTCAGATTCAACACAAGTAGACATGCTGAGCCCTCTCTCATTATTAAATTCAGTCTGTTCTGCTAATGGGAACCCTAAAACTGTATTTTTCAGCTAGGATTAAGTTTCACAATCCTTATCTCCTAGGCTTTTCATCTTTACCCAAATTTTATCTCATAAATTGGATAAATGGCAGTCTGCAACCCCAACCAGGTTTTATTAGCTAAATTTCTTTACTTTTGACTGGAGTGCCTTTCTTTTTATCAGAATGAAGGATCAGACCAGATTCTTCATTCTTTTAACATTTTTCTTGCCTGGCCCTTGGCCATAATTCAAGTCATTTTATGGAAAACAGTTACATCACCATTTTTGTTAGATAATTTTTCCAAGTAATTTTAAACAACTTTTAGAGTCTAAAATACAGCAAATTTTATTAAATAAAACTAAACGTGCTCCAGGGTTAAGCTGTGGAATATTTAGCTACTTACACAATCCCTTTGATTGTGCGATTATTTTATTCTTATGAAATTTGTTGATTTCTCCAATAAAAGTAGATTACCCCATGACTTGGAATTTTCCCTCTTTCTCTTTTTCAGTTTCATATCCTAATGATTTTTAAATGCTAACAGGCAACACAGACAGAAATGTTTCCCTGGCACCAAAATAGAAAGTTCCCAACACATCACTTTCTCAGAGGCTAACAAAAGACCTCAGATTTCAAGCGCTGCTTCTTGGGACAATAGTACTTGGTCTCAAAACCCGTGGAATTTGGAGCATCTCTGGAGAGCATACTCATTTTTAAAACTCATTCAATCAGTAAACATTTCTTGTGTGCTTCCTATGGTCTCAGCACCGGTAGAGAGAGTGGGACAAACAACAGATAAATCTGGGACCTACACTCCTGGAGTTTTCAGGCTAGCTTGAAATTTATTAAACAAATTACTGTACTTAATTCATTATCTATACACTGTGGGATCCCATATTAGTATACATGATTGTAATTGCAACAAGAAAGAAGTATATTCTAGATGACTATATCTCACTTTATTAACAGTATTTGTAGTTAGCATTTTTGAGTTTACTCTTCTAAACAGTCCACATAGGTTATTTCATTTAGTTCCATAATCACCCTGTGTGGGATTTATGATTATTACATTTCACAGATGAAGAAACTAAGGCTGTAGTGCTATGATCTCATACCCTGCAAACCCAGGGAACAAGAGACCTAGACAGGCATGTTCTTGGAGTGTCAGATTTACTAGAGACTAGCAGGGAGGTATAGCTCAAGTGGTAGAGTGCATGCCTAGGATGCACAAGGTCCTGGGTTCAATCCCCAGTACCTCCATTAAAAAAGAAACCAATAAACAAAGACAAATTCATTAGAGATGGGAAGAAAACTTTTATCTTAACAGGAATTTAGATCTATTATGAAGTAAAATGCAAAATTCACAAGAATTTTCAAGGAATCAAAAGATTTCAAGGAATCTTTGTGCTTGAAGAGCTACTTCTGCTCCAGCTCCCCTACCCCAAAAGTTTGAGTACACCCTCTGCTAAGGAGTGTAATTCTGCTAAGCCCTAAAATTTTCTACGATTCAGGTAATGTGAGCAAGCTTCCGAAGGGTTTCAGAAACTTGAAGGAATTTATAAATCCTAGTGAGCAAATGGATTTTGGCACACCAGATACTGTTTATAAAACTATGTAAATAATATTAATTGAGTCTTGAATGCAGTGAAAATCTAAAGCTGTAGGGAACTGTGTCCCTGTACGGATCTCCCAAAGGATGGTGCTTTCAAAATGTACTTATTATTCTATTTTAAATTATAGGATCAGTGAATCTTAGAAACTGATCTGTTTTACTTTTGCTTTTGGTTTCTGTGATTGATGTTTTTGAGGTGAAAATGTTGGCTCCCCCCAAAGAATATTGGCTTTAGATCTCAAGTTTAGGGCTTTTTCATAATGAAAGTCTTTGAAATGTTAATGAGACTATATGTAAAACTCATCCCAACACTTGCTGATGCAAAGTATTCATTCCCATGCACATTTGCATGAGTGTAAACTCAGAATTTGTTGGTGATCTTGCACCTGCATTCCTATTTTAGGGCCCATTTACATCTATTTCTACAAAATCTTTTGTTTGATATGAATGCCCAAGTTCTACTTAATCAAAAAGAACAATTGTCCCTAATTGTCACCAGTCCCACAAATGATCCATTAAGAAAAGTCAGATCTGTTTAACCGTGTAGTCACTCAGGGTCTGCTGACCCGTTTATTAGCTGCTCATCAAAGCTGGGCCTTCAGAATTTCTGTTTTATCTTAACTTTGCAAGAGGAAAGTACCTCGTTTCATCTTCCTACTCAAGAATCACTCCCTCATTCCCCAGGCTTTAGTGCCATCCATATGTTGAATTATAATGGGAAATAAATAATCAATCAAAGGTATGAGGGCCTAGATATCCTTAAGTGGCCCCTGTAGAAAAAGAACTTCTTTCTTTGCATATTCCCTTTAAGTAATGCATTTATTCATTCGTTGGAATCCTCCATTCAGCAAGCATATTGGGACCCACTGTATACCAGGCCCTAGGTATGGTGGACACAGAGAACTACATGTGCAGGGCGAGGTGGCCCCAGGCACACTGGGCATCATGCTCCATCTAAAAAGGGCAGCGACTCCCCAGCTCTAGCCAGTGGTTGCCAAATGGCAGTGCTGGCCAACTGTGGCCAGAAATTCCCATATTTTAAGAGAAGCCAGAAGTCCAGCTTTCGAATGGAATTGCTTAATTTTCAAATGTGGGCAATTTGTAAAAGTAATGTGTGGGCCAGAAATATACATATGTACTCTGTGGTCCAAAGTGATAGTGTGCCATCTTTTTCTAACTGCTGGTCTGACTGGGTCACCTGGGAATCATTCAGTAATACCTTGTCTCCATTCAGACTAAAATTCCTTTCCATCCCATCATCAGTACAAGATTTTCACTAGCTCCTCTGTGTTCTGAAATGCCACCAGGCACAGTTCAGGCTCTGCCCAGCTATGTGGTGTTGTAAACAGGGAGCGGGGGAGTCCCGGTAAATAACCAAAGCATGATTAGAATAGTGTGGGAGATGATTAGACTTTATGAGCTGTAGATTAGTTATTTTGACACTCAGTATTGGTACAGCATAAAAAGGTAATGTTTCTCTGTCTGTCTGAAGAATGGTTTATGGTTTACAGGAAATCTTAACTCTTTTTTAAAATTTTTAAATTTTTTTTAATTAATCTTTCTTGAGGGGGGATTAAGTTTATTTATCTATTTATTTAATGCGGCTCTGGGGCTTGAACCCAGGACCTCATGTACGCTAGGCATACACTATACCACTGAGCTATACCCTCCCCATCTTTACTCTTAATTGATCTTTAACTTCTATGGGGGTTTTTGAAGTGACTATTTTTGACATTTATAAATGAAGAACTCTTACAGTCAGAAATCATGTTGGCTGGGCACATGCGCTGTGAATCTGGTCTAATAAAGCAGTTGACCCTTATGCAGCCAAAAAAAGAATGTGAATTCAATGTGCATGTGATATTAGTTAGATGGGCTTTTGTTATACTGGTTTAATAAAGCAGTTGACCCCTGTTCAGCCAAGAATGGAATGTGAATTTAATGTGCAAATCGTATCAGTGAAATGGACTTTTCTTTTGTTATAACTCAAAACCTTTGTCCAAAAGAAATTCATATGTAGCTAGAATGAGAGAACTGCAAGTCTGTCTATTATGGAATCAAACTTTTTATTTAAATCTTGCCCAGTGTGTTTGTATTCATTGCCTTTCACTGAACTCTACGATCTTTTGGGAAACACACACACACACACACATACAGACACGCACACACAAATTAACCTGTGGGCTCTTCCATCTACTTGAACCTTTAGTTCATCTGACAGATGTGTGAAATGGAATGCCAAGAACTCCCTCATGTCTTCTCTGCATGTGCAGATGCTAAAGAGTGCACATGAATCCAGCTCAAGCTGGCTTTGACTCACCCTTGAAATTTTTCCATTGCGGACACTTTTAACAAAGATAAGACACTCTGGTCTGGAACTTCTCTCTGGTTGCAAAATGGAAACATATCTGCAGAGTTGCAAAAGCAGAGGCATTTTTTAGCTCACAAAAAGCTAATAAAGTCAAACTTTTATGTCCCATTTCAGTAACACAGCTAGTCACCCTAAATGAGTATATGTTAAAGTTCAGAAGGTCTGATGTTACATTTTAATAGTACAACACCAACAAAAAAATGGTTTTTGCTTGGGGGGCTCCCGGTCATTCAGATAGGATTTTAGTAAGTGTCTTTTCTTGGGGATACTTGTTCTGAGTAATGCACAAAGTTGAAAGTCCAAATTAAGTAAGTGAGATCAGATGCCAGTGAGGAAAATGAAGAAGGTTGTGGGTGTACAGTGAATCAGAAAGGACCATGTTTGGTTCGAGGCTCGGTTGATAAAGGCATAAGGAAATGAGCAGTTGGCAACAAGCACCAGGGGCAAACCCACCTCGGTGACCAACTCAGGAAACAGCCATGGCCCAACAAAATGGTCAGTCTGCGGAGGGAGACCCGAGTCCATGACATTAGGTCATTTAATATGTTTAAATCTGTGGCCTTAATGCATTCTTCCTTCTTATTTGGCAGTGGAAATCCTGACTGCTCGTCAAAAGAAAGCAGAAGAACTAAAGAGACTTACTGATCTAGCCAGTCAGATGGCAGAGATGCAGCTGGCCGAACTCAGGGCAGAAATTAAGGTCAGTTCTAAAATATCACAGCCTGAACCCCGTGCCAGGGTTCCGATCCCCATTATGTCTGTTCTGCATCCAGAAGGTGCAGCTCTCTGAGGATCTAACATCATACACCCAGCTCTCTTTCACAGGGTTGAGGTACAGAAAACAGAAGGGGAAAGAACCACCTAATCACTGTATGTCAGTATACTGTGGGCGGAAGGGAGATGTCATTACAGAGGAGACGTACACGCTGTTTTTTTCGTCAGTGGAACTGACCCAAATAAAATGTATTCAGGTATAAATTATAGCGGGGCTGGGAGCCATTATTTTTACCGTGTGTAATTTATGTGTAGGTACATAAACGCACACACACATGTGGACACACACTAAGTATAAACTTGGTATAACAGTAAGGAGTCTAAAGAATGCACAATATGGGGAGACTTCTATATCCTTTTCCATCTTACTTGCTCTTTTATTAAGAAGACCACCCACAAATCTGTGTTTACTGGATTTCTTCAGTTGCACGCAACAGAAAGTGCCGCTGGGTCGCCTCGAGAACAAGCAGGAGTTGAAAGAGTCTGAGCGTAGCTCACCAAAGCAGAGCGTGCTCTGGAGACTGGAGGCTCCAGGCAGAGCCTCAGGCGGCCACCTGGCTGGCGTAGGCAACGTGACTACCACACACCCTCCAGGGTACCCTCCGAGCCAGTGCCCTCCAGATGTCACCACCCCTTGTGCCACCCCACTTGATTCATATGCCACAGAGAGAGATTCTGATCGATCGGCCTCCATTTGGGTCACATAGGTCTTGATTGACAGACCCACCAGTGCTGCGAATCTTCGAACCTGCGTTGGGGCACAGTTACCAGGAGGAGAAGTTGTTACCAGAAAGGCAAAAACGAGTATCTACAGCCAAATAGGAAGAAGCCACAGTTTATACATTTTCCTTTATCCTCTTTTACCCCAGTGTACTGTGTGTACGTACACGCACACGTACTCCAGCTTCTGGCCGACTCCCAGGGGACCAGCATACTTTGCAGACACAGTCGCTACTGGCTTTATAAGTAGGACTGTCTGCTCATCCCAGCATAAAACTGGTTGAATATGATAGAAGGTGGCAGGTGATTTTTCCGTCCCCACCATCCTGGTTTCATCCATGAAAGGCAGCCCCTTGGGGATGAGGACCTCCCCTGAGGGTCCTGAGAATTTCCAGAGACCTTTTCCTTCTCACCTGCTCTCCTGGTCTTTGTTGCCTCCACAGTCAGTTGCAGTTTCCTCGTGACTAGTCTTCCTGCCTCCACTGTCTCCTTCCAGCCCAGCCATCCACCCTAAGACTGGAGTCATTTGAGCAGATGTGGTCTCCCCTAGTAGGGTTTACTCTTCCCCTTAGAATAAAACCCACCACTGGAACACCAGCATATATATTCCAGTTTTCATCTCCGCCTTGTTAGAACATCAAGTGCGGAGTATGAAGTTGCCAGCTTCCTGGTCTATTGAAATTGACTCATCTTCCAACTTTTATTTCTACCCATCAAAATCCCACTTATTGTACAATGGCTAATAGCACAGCCTTTGGAGTGAAATGGTCCAGATCCTGCAACCTTGGATAAATTAAATATTCTCTTAGATTCTTAGAACCTCTATTCCCCCTCTGTAAATTGGAGTTCATAATAGTACTGATTTCATAATAATATGATCAGATGAAAATGAGATTATCAGTTAATAATTTGGCCCATATCTGATAAGTATTCAATATTTTTAAATGTTCCAGATCAAATGCTTCCTCTTACATAACTCTTTCCCCATTCTCCTCAATAGGAAATAATTTCTTCTCCTTTTTTATTCCTAAAGCACCTACCACATTCTACCTTATATTGTTTTTAGTGGTATCTGTCTCTCTTGGCATGTGGTAAACTTGCGGAGGGACTGAGTCATAGTTATTTCTGTATTTCTCACTCTGTCATCTACATAGATCTTAATTTTAAATGAATTGAAAAGGAATCTCTTTCCCACTTCCTTTAACAGCACTTGAAATTCTACCATTCAAGATAATGTTTTCTAGATACTAAAGGCTTTTTGAACTTCCTGGTTTCCTGTTAAAATGGAGACGGACGTCTAGGTGGAATGACATGCTTTCCCATAAGGGGTGATACCTTAGCAGGCTGTTGACCAGACTGGGAAGACTGCCGAAGGCAACCCAAAAGCTTGCACCAGGACACCAAGTGCTAGGAGTAGAAGGAGGTGTGGGTGCTAAGAGGTTAAGCAGATGAGTCCTGTATCACAGGTTTGTCTGAGCCCTGGCAGGGGAAAGAGAGGACCCATGTATATTCCCAGAACAAGAAGATGATCGTGCCCCCGGCAGGTCAAAACCAAACTGGCTTTAATGGAGCCTCCCAGTGACGAGCCGGCGAGCCTCTCCACGTGGGGATGCTTTACCACCGTCAGTGGTGGCAGAAGAGCGGAGCGGATGATCTGCAGCATGCCTCTGTCATTTCTGTAATCCTGGGGCTCCTGTCTCTTCCCTACAGCACTTTGTCAGCGAGCGTAAATATGATGAAGAGCTCGGGAAAGCTGCCCGCTTCTCCTGTGACATTGAACAGCTGAAGGCCCAAATCATGCTCTGCGGAGAAAGTGAGTTTTGCATACTTGCTAAATAATTCTGTGTGAGTGAGCTTGGTGCTATTTGGAGTTACTATCAGAAATGTTAGGTGTGCGGTCCCCCAGGGGGCTAGAGTGAGGTCTAAAGAGATTTAATGATCTAAGGTCGTGACACCAGTCACTGGAAATGTCAGGATTTGAACTTCGAGTCTTCAAATGCCACCACCCATCAGTAAATCCCCAGGATTTATTAAGTGGAACAGAACGGGTCAACTAGTTTATACCTTTTGCAAACTTTTCTTAAGCACGGCCAGATCCACTGTCTCTCTGATTTCAAACAGCCTGGTTCTACAGAGACCCGTTCCACTGAGAGTGAGTCTCCCTAATAAGTCTGGGGACAATAGGCTATTGTCATGAAGGGCCTGGCTGTCGCACATGTGCGCGTGCGTGTGTCCTCAGCAGTGCCCTAGCCTCTTTCTTAATTAGAGCAGCTAATGTGCAACCAAATTGGCTGATCCTTTTCTCCCGACTCCAGCCCACCCACCAGGGGAGGAGGGAACAAGCACTAAAGTGGCTTCAAGGAGGCAAGAAGGACTGGTGAAGGACACAGACTATCCATAGCCTCGTAGGGGGCTGAAAAATTGAGATTTGGCTGCTCCTTTTTTTTCAAAGTGGAAATTGCTTTTTTTCCCCTGAGTAAGTGTATAAAATATAAGCTTGATCTAAAAATTACAAAACTATATTAAATAGAACATGACATTACTTTTGTGGCCTCTCCACACTTTTTATGCACATATAATCTGTGTGTGAGTTATGTATTATATTTAATTACTACTTCTCATCATTTACTATGCTACACGACACACAGAGTAATATAATTTGCTTTTATAGTTTCGCAATATATGGTTGACATTTTTCCATGTCCATCTATTTAACCCATAAATTATTTAAATATAATTTGACACAATCAGTCCCTTGATTGTGGACATTTAGGTTGCTTCCAGTTTTTCATTATCAAAACAACACTGCTGTGAGCACCTTTGTTCACATATCATTGGCAATTATCTTATTTTCTGCCTGCCTTTCTTTTAAATTATTTTCTATTTTCTTTTTTTTTCTGTACACCCCCCCTTTATGAAAGAATCTACCCCATTTGCCGTTCTCCATCCCCATATTCTGCCCCATCTCTTAAAAACTGGACTGCCTGATTCACAAGTGGAAATTTAGCTGTCCATTCTAGTCTCCACTTCAGCCTGACGATGGTTGAGACCCTGGTGCCAAGTGACTCCCACCCTCGGAGGAGGGGAGTATGGTGCAGCGTCACCTGCTCTCTGGAGCACTTCCAGTGCCATCTAGTGGTTGGAACCATCCCTCACCAAACTCCAAGTGTCCACCTTGGAAGACAACCTCCCGTGTTGGAGACAGGAGTCCTCGGAAGGCCCTTTTCTTCTCAGCTTTGTTGAGAACACATTGAAAGCCCACAGCTCCTGAACTGGAAATAGCAATGACCCCTACAAAGCTGCACCTAGTAAGCATGAGAGCCCCTAAAATCCCCTGGTCATGTTTGGACAGCCCCCAACATGAAATGAAGGAACTGGCGATACATCCCTGTCCTTTCCATTTCTGACGTTCAGTGATCCCTACTCATCACTCCAAATCCTCAGAAAGAATGCTAGGATTAAGTCTGATCCAACACAGGTAGCAGAGAAAATTGCTTTTAAAAACTGGTGACAATTTTTTAAGATTCAAAGGTCTTGCTGCCCTGCCTGGCAGTCAAATTCTGGTGAACTTTGAGAGGGAAGTCATGACTCTGTCCTTGAACTGATTCCCTCCAGCCCAATTCAGCATAATCACATAGAAATCATCGCATCAAAAACCACCCTTTTCAGATCCAGCAGGAAGGGTGATAAACATTGAACAGACCCGCCTGAGCCCTGCCGGGGATCTGTCTGACTAGCCTGCCTTGACTTTAGCACTGGAATTGTTACAGATTTGCAATGGGGCTGAAGGAAACAGAGTTGATAGAAGGCCAGATAACGTGGCTCTACAGGAATATAGAAGATGCCTGGGGACATCTTTGGGTCTGGAAGGCCTGGCCCCAAGGTCGGCAGATGTGCAGTACCCCGGGGTGACAGAATTCCTGACACCCAATATCACCCCATTCCCATAGTCTTAGAACATCGTGACTCTGACAGGCCAAGTATCCATGTACCTCTCGGTGTTTCTGTATCCCTGCGATACCACCTGGTCCAGAGATCTGACAAGGACAGCAAGAACGGGTTTGGTAATAGGGAACCTGGAGGCAGGGCCCATTTATGGGCAGGGCCGAGAGGACACCTCAGGATTTCATTTTCCTTCTCCCCATGGTGGTTCTTGGCCTAAGGAATAATATCAAAGTTGCTCAGATGGGTCTTATTTCCTACAAATGTATCTCAACTTGGTGGTCTCCATGCACCAAGGTGCTTTTACAAATAACATCTTCCAAAAAAAAAATTAATGTTTTTATGACGCTTCTGCCGGTTGCTCCATCTCCTGAGGGGTTACTGAGGCAGCCGTGTGCGTGGCACAGCCCCTGACCCCAAGCGCTTTCTTGTTGCAGTTACACATCCAAAGAACAACTATTCCTCAAGAACTCCCTGCAGCTCGCTACTGCCGCTGCTCAACGCTCACGCAACCGCCTCTGGAAAACAGAGCAACTTTCCCCGAAAATCATCCAATCACAACAAGCCCTCCGAGGGTAAAGCAGCAAACCCAAAAGTGGCCAGCAACCTTCCCAGCGCCGTCGACAGCTCCCACCAGGCCGTGCCAGCTGCTAAGCAGGTAAACTCCTCCTCCGGGAAGGCCACCCTGCACTGCCTCCAGGTGTCCTGCAGAACCTGGTGCGCGGTGCCTGGGAAAGAAAGCAGAGGAAGGAAAGGGCAACTGCCAGTCACAGCCAGGCTCCGCCCGCCCCCAGCAGCAGCCTGACCTCGGGAGCCTCCACGGCCTGACGGGCCTCACAGAACTCCCCTGGTCCTGCCAGTCCCCGTTTCCTAGGCGGTTTCCCCTGTGGAGGAAGTGGTCATGCCTTGAGTGCCACCATCCCCATGTCCCCACATATGGAAGGGACACACACAGACATGGGATCAAGATTCAGAACTTGGCTTCTGACATATTAGTGCAAACAAATCTGGCATGTTTTTTTAAGATCCTTTAATTTATCAGTAAGAGGCCAAAGTTAGTTCAAACCGCTCTTTTGATGTGGAGGGTATAGCTCAGTGGTAGACCATATGCTTAACATGCACGAGGTCCTAGGTTCAATCCCCAGCACCTCCATTAAAAAATAAATAAGGGCTGAGGGTATAGCTCAGCGGGTAGAGAGTGTGCTTAGCATGCACGGGGTCCTGTGCTCCATCCCCAGTGCCTCCGTTAAATAAAAAATAATAAATAATAAGTAAATAAATAAACCTAATTACCACCCCCCCAGAAAAATTCTTTCACCTCTTAGGTTTTCAGTAAAAAAATATATTTCAAAATGATGTTATTAATTCTTATCTACTACAAACCCTGAACACTGATGTATCCAGAGGGTAGCCTCTCTCCTTCTGCTTCTCCACTATATCCTTGAAAAGTGATTTCCCCCTTATCGTCAGAGAATGACCAGGAAATGGGACTTGATGCTTCAGGAGTTGGGTGTATTCTAAAGATATTTCTCATGATCTTTAAGAAAGAGAGCTTGAATAAGGAGACATTTTTTTAAAGCATTCCAAAATGTTGGTTTTCTAACAAATGCCCTGTTGGGTTCTGTGGCCTTGCTCTCAGAATTCTCATTAGTGAGGCTGACAGGCATTTCTCTGGCCCCAGATGTCTTCATGAACTTGAAAGCAGCAGTTTGGCAAGGAGTATTTCATAGATTCATATCCAAGATCATAATCAAATCTGTTTTACTTTTGGTCTAAATACATCTTCACAGCTTTAGTTCTTTGCTCATTATTAAACCCCATACTAAAATGAAGTCTAAAATTTAGTCTGAGTTTCTCTGTCACAGTTTCTTTAAAAACAAAGGAGACCAGCTCAAATGCTATCCATGTTGATACTTTTTCAGCTCACTGTTTTATCATTTTCAGCAAAGTATTTCAGGTGATGGCTCATTTAAGTTTAATGATGTATCTGAGCCGGGCAAAGGCCCTTGTGCTGGGCCCTGTGCTTTAGAGCAAACCCTGGTGGTCCGCCCCCAGTCGTGGCCCTCCCTGTAGAGCAAGACCAGGATGTGGCGACCCAGAATCCACACTCTCCCATCTGGGAAGTGCTCCAAAGACTGAAATTCTGTTCCCAGATGGCTCCAAGCCTACTCCAGGGCCTGTTTGGACTCCTGCCCTGGATGCTTCACCTTGAGGGCTGACCACACCACCAGTGTGCACACGCCGAGGCCCAAAGGGTGATGATTTGTGGGGGTGGGGACGAAGCTTAGGTGAGCAGGCTGGATGGTCCACGTCCCTGCGTGCAAGGCCCTGTCGCAGTGTGGGATGGAGCCAGAGGTAAGAGAGGACGACTCTCAGGCCCAGAGTGTGTGGGCCGCCTTTGTACTCCTGCCCGGGACCCCAGTTACCCAGGGGTGGGTCTGCCCTGAACCGAGACCATCCAGTCCCAAGGCACAAATTAAGAACTTCACGTATTTGTAACTCACAAAATTACATGTTTTAGTAATAGAGGTTTGATTTTTCAAACAAGGTCTGTGTTTATGTAACACCCTACTTAGGAATCTTGTCGGGAGGGCATATGTGAAGTGGAAATGACTCCCCCATTTTCTAACTGTAGACCTTGAGCAAGTCCTTTATCCTCATCTATAAAATGAAACACGGAATAGCAACTCTCTTGAAAGGTGACTGCAATGATAAATGAGGTGACTCATGGTCAAGTACCTGCTTGGTGCCTGGCACACTTAAGCACTGAAGAGCTATTGACCTCAAGGAGTTCAGAAACTGTCCTTTATACCAGGACACCCAGGCTAACCCATCACTTCCTTTTTACTCATCCATTTATATTCTTGGTTGCTGATTTGTTGAAGGTTGCTAGGTTTTCAGTCTGATGCAAAACTCACTGGCTGAGAACTGTAGAACGTTTAGAAAAAAGAACTAATTATCTCTATGAAAATACACATTACCATTATATCTCACTGAGATCTACCAGCGCCACCTCATCCCTGTGTTTACCCAAGATGATATTTCTGAACTACGGTATTTGTTTTGAAATAAAATAGAAAAGCTGCTTTAGAGGAGAAAAATTACAAACAGAATTTTACGTTTTTCTTCCTATGTGTAATGAGAATTCCTATATGTAGTCTATACAGAATGTCCCGGAAATGTTTACGGTGGAGAATCATCCTTTCCCTGCCTCTGTGTTACATTGCATTCTGTTTTATTTCGGGCACACTTTATGGGTTTTATTTGGCCTGGTTCTTGAGTTGTCTGTCTTACACTTCTGTAACCTCTCTTGCGACATCAGTGGAGTTCCATTTACAAGGCAGTCCACTGTTCTTTGAAGCCTGAGGATTTAATAAGCTTGACCTCATTTGCATGTTGTCCCATCCTTCTGGGGTGTAAGCAGGCTCACTTGCAGCTTAGAGGTTTGGTTTCCCTCCCTCATGTCTACTGATGTCATCTGGGGTTTGTCGGCGTCTAATACCTACCTCTTCTCTTTTCTTTTTTTTTCCCTTTGGTAGAATGGGTCTTCTAGCCAAAGACGAAGATTTAATCCGCAGTATCACAACAACAGGCTCAATGGGTCTGCCAAGCCACAGGGCAGCGGTCACGAGCCCGAGCCGATGGGGAAGGGCGGCAGCCGCCACGAACACAGGAGACAGCCCCACAACGGCTTCCGCCCCAAAAACAAAGGCGGCGCCAAAAACCCAGAGGCCTCGTTGGGGACCAAGACCCCTGAGGCCCCAGCCCATCCGGAAAAGCCCCGGCGAAGGCAGCACGCTGCAGACAGCGCAGAGGCCAGGCCTTTCCGGGGGAACGTGTCCAGGGTTTCCCAGTGCAACCTCTGCCCCACGAGGATAGAAGTTTCCACAGATGCCGCTGTTCTCTCCGTCCCAGCTGTGACGTTGGTGGCCTGAGAGAGGGGAGGAAAAAAAAAAAAGCAGTTTTCACTCAGTTTCGGTTCCCTGCCCGAGGTGCTGACCCAGTTCGCTGCCAGAAGAGAGTCCATCCAAATCTACAAACCCCGAACGGCCGTGTCATCCTCTCTTAACCATTTTTACTAATTCTAATAATCAGCTCTAGCTTGCTTCATAACTTTCATGGCTTTGCTTGATCTGTTGGCGCTTTTTCTCATCCAGACATTGCAGCATTTTAGCCAGGCAGTATTTACTCATTTGTTAGGAAAATCAACGTGTGGCTGAAGGTCAGAGGCTCAGTAGCAACCTATGTTGTAGCAGTGATGTCAGTCCATTGATCGTCCTTAGAGAGTTAAAGTTGGAAAAAAGAATTCTTATTGATCAGACAAACATGATCTGCTGAAGACACATGCGCTTTTGTAGAATTTAACATCTGGTGTTTTTCTGAAATATATATATATATACATATATTGCTTTATTTGAAACAAATTAAAATATGCTGCATTTGACACCTGGCTTGTTTTTTATTTGTTTGTTTGTTTGTTTGTATCTTGTAATTGTTGCCCACTTTATAATTAAATGTACTGTGTAGTGCTTTTAAGAAAACTCTAGAGGTTGGGGCACAGAGCTCTGTACAGTATCGTTTCTCTCGGGACAAGTAGCCTTTCAGACAAGATCATGCCTCACAATGGCCCTGCCAGTACATTACACACATTACAGATGGATGTGTACCCCAGCCATCTTAGACACTATGTGATAGTTTGGAAACTTTGGTTGCAGGTAACATAAACCTCGGCGCAGGCTAGTTTAAACGATAAAGAAAATGTATTGGTTCGGTGGCTGAAAAGCCCAGCATCAAAGTCTGCCTTGGGTCCAGCTGGATCAGAACTCCTGCTCCTTTCTCTTGATTATCTCAGTTCTCCCTTCCTCCTCAGGCTGACACTATATTCAGAATGGTGGCAAACAGCTGCCTCCCTCCTAAGATTCACATCCATCCCCACACTGTCCAGAAGAAAAGAGAAGCTCTCAAGGTAGCATCCACAGGGAGCAAGGGTCTTTCTCAGAAGTCCCAGCAAGGGTCTTGCGTATCGTTGGCCCAGACTGCTGGTAGGTGGGTCCCTAAACCAATCATCAAAGTTGAGGAGGGAGCAGCAAATGAGATGTGCTAATTAGCGTAGACCAATCAGAGCCCACCCCCAGAGATGGGACTGGCGGGCTCCCCAGAAGCACAGGGATTGTGTGGAGAAGGGGTCCTGTTACTTGAGGAAGGGAGAATGGATACGGGGGGGCACACCCCAAGTAGCCCCAAGTTCTCGGTCTTTAAGTGTAGGACAGCTCTCTTTGACCACTGCTTCCATCGAACTTACATGTGTCCTGCAGATTTGTTGGCCTCTTTCAAGTTCAAACGCTTATTTTCAGCTCAATGTTAACATTTTTTCTGGCAGCCCAGGTTCGATGGTTCTCTTCCACAGAGCAGCCTTCAGCAGCTGAGCCTGCACACCACGCAGGCATCCATTTCTTCTTTTGCCAGGTGCGGGAGGATGTTTGCTCTCTCTGGAGAGAACTTTCTGAGGTCTCTGGGTGTACCCAGAGATTTAATAGGAATTTTAAATGTTAAGTCACATTCTGGGAAGGAAGGAAGAGTTGTTCCTTCAAATAAGAAAGATAAATGTTCAAGACTGCAATCCCTGTTTATTCCATCTGAGGCCCTGGATTTATATTTTACAAGACAGAAAAGACTTTCACAAATTTTGTGTACTAAGATTTGGCTCGCCACAGAAGAATGTCAGTTTAAATGTGACAGCTTTAAAGATGAGTCAGATGGTTCTTGCAACAGGAAAACCATGGGTTTGGCAGGTCAGGAGCACACCTGCCTTTGTCAGGGGTGGACCTCCCCACCCTCAACCTGCTCATGCTGCTCTCGGGGTTAAGAAAGCTCACTTGCATTCCTAAGCACATAGCAAACGCTCCCAGGTCACTGAAAAGAAACAAAAAAGAATGCTAAAAATTATTCAGACCTGTTTATGTCTGTTTCCTAGATTTTGCCTTTCCTGTAGACCCTGGGCATGTAAACATTTACCAGTTTGCATTTTTGAAATGGTAATTTTAATATTTTACTGCCAGGGTCAGACCACTGAAGTACTACAATATACATCTCCATCTGTTCTGGCGGAATCATTGATTTCTAGTGATACTAGAAATCTGGGTTGAATTCTGCCATTCTTTTAGAATGTTTTAAACTTCTTCACAATATGAATCCATGGGCTATGAGCACTCTAATCTCTCTACTTAATGTACAATAGCCACAAGAATGGATTCTTCTCTCTCAAGCATTTCTCTAGGAGAGGTTAAAACATTCCGATACCCAGGAAGGTTAAATAACTTCAAAACTCACCTATATTGTACCACCAAGACTCCATCTGTTAAATGCAAATCTCCCTGTTGGGTTCCCAATTACATTCCAAATTTACATTTCATCTGAGAATCTCTACTCCAGCTCTGCCCAGTGGAGTCTATTCTAGGGGTGCTGAATGCAGCGAGGCTCAGAGGTTAAACACAAGTTGGCACAAAATTCACCCTCAAGAAGGGCCGGACAAGAGTTTGTGGGGGAGAAACACACAGACTATGTCTAATTGAAAGCTCAGTTCACTCGCACTTCAATTCTGCTGACATCAGAAAAAGAGATTCTAAGTTGACCTTCTTAGGGAAGCATGATATTAAGGGGAAAAGTTAGCAGAGCAAAAGCGACTTGCAGATTTTTGCCAAAGTAAGATTTGGGGGTTCTGACTCTGAAAGCCTCGATCTCAATTTAACCAGAAGAGGGAATCCAGGGCCTGGACAGTTCTCTTCCTAGGGCAAGGTGGGGCAGGTAGGGTGGGGGTGCGGGGAGAAGGGGGAACAGCAGAGATAAAAAGGGAGATGCTGAATTCAACACTACCTACGACTATGCTTTCTCCTGTCCTCCATCCGCCTCTTTCCATACTGTATCCTAGGCTGCCTTTTTAGAGTTCCCTCTTGTGTCTACAGATGGTAACACATCCAATTCTCAGCAAACATTCTAGTGACAGCATCCTTAAAATATGTAATGGTACCTTTTTTTTTTAATACCACACTTGCTTCAAAGCGAGTCCAGATCTAAAATTCAGGCACAGGTGAGCTAGGATTCCATATTGCCCCAGGTGCCAAAAACCAAAGTAAAAGAGAAAGAAATAGTCCCTTGATCCCAAATTTCCTAAAATGCTAAAATAGCAAAAGAAAGTAATAATTAATAAAATAATTATTCAAGTGACTAATACATTGCTCCAGCACTTTCTTAAAAGTACTGAGCCATCTTAACTGCTCTACTGTAGTGAGGAAAAAATATGAAGAGTTGCTAGGTCCCGGGGATTTCCTATGTTACCTCGGAATTTGAGGTGCAATTTTAATACTACTTGTTACAAACTGTTACAAGGCTTTTTTCCCCCCATTCTTTTGCTTTTGCCAACAAACCTTTATAAATCCTAAGGGAGTTTTCTGTCTATTCTTGTTTTCCAAAAATCAGGTCCCCAATCCTTGGAGGCAGATCAGCTCAAACCAGAGTTTAATCTCATTACAGCTGCCCCTCAGGCAAAGACACCCCCATCTGGATCCAGTCATGCCATCTGAGAAACACACAAGGTTCTTACAAATTCTTTTTGGTGGTTGACTTTCAGAAGCCCCCTTGTTTGTGAACTCTGCTTCTTCCTACAGCTCAGAAGAGGTTTCAGTGCTACCACTAAGTTCAAGCTTCACAGGAGAAATTCCCACACAGTTTTTAAAGTAGAAATAAATTCAAAGGCAAAGTTGTTTATTTGCCTGAAAGAGTATGTAGATTTCTGTATATATATATTTCTTTTTCAGAATCATGACCGTAACAGTGACCAAAAAATATCTACAGAAAATAAATGTAAAAAGCTCTTCCTGTCAAAAACAGAAAACTAACCTATTTTTAACTTAAGTTTGAGTTTAATTTACCTATTCCTAGTCTTGTGAGAGAACACATGCTTTCTGTAAATTATTATCTTTATGTAACAAGCTGGCTAGTAACCTCATTACCGCTCTGCTAGTGCCTGACACACAGTAGGTACTCAATAAATACAAGGAAGAGAGCAGATATGAAAGAATAACCAACTCTAATACCCCTAGAAAAGTCTGGAGTTTGAATGGCTTGGGCGAAATAACACAGTAAGTCAATTCTAAAGAAGATGGGAAGAGAGCAGAGCAGCTAAATTTCTGACCCTGGTGTACACTGCCTGGATTCACATCCCCCTCCCCCCACCCCCTGGCTGTGTAAACTTGGGCGTATTTCTAAACATCTCAATACTGCAGTTTCCCCGTGGGTAAATGGGACTAGTAACTACCCCTTGTCACAAGAAGTGAATAAGTTAATATTTGCAAAGCACTTAGAGTAATACCTGACACTTTGTATGGAGACAGGAACCACAGAGTAATTTGAAAGGGGACACTTTAAAAAGTATATGGGGAAGCTTTAGAAAAAGAGAAATTTATGTATATATGAAGTAGTAATTAGTAATGGGGCTAGCTACCAAAGAAAACAGGAATAGCAGATACTAGAACAGTTACTACTAGAGCTTGAGGCAGAGGAAAGAATGTTTGGGAGAGCCCCCCACCCCCACTCACCCCTACCCCTAAGGCTGAGATTCTGACCTTGTTGGGGAGGGTGTGACCGTGGCCCACTAGACGCCAAGAAGCTCACTGCGGTGCCGGCAAGCAAGAAGCCCCCACAGGGCACTGGAGAACCAGGGAGATTTCCTGGAGGAGCTGGCCAGCTTGCCAGGCAACCATCCGCAGGGGTGCCACTGAACTCCCTGGTGATCTTGCAGGGGCACCAGGAAGCCTCCTGCGGGAGTGTGGTTGAATTTTCTGGAGATCCAGCAGGGACTGGAAGCTGCTGCTGATGACACCTGGGCCTCTGGGGGGATCCTACACCCCAACAAAGCACTCACTACAGGAGTAAGAACACAGGGACACACACTGATCAGGAAGAAGCCCTTTCCTCCCACAGTGACCTGTCAGTGGCAAAGCCAGCTGGCTAAAAGGAAGTGCTTGGGAGGTCCAGCTCCCGGATCACAAGCAGGACAGTGAAGAGTGGACTTGGAACCAAGAGGCAAAGAGTCGCTCCCTGGCACACCCTTAGAAAGCACTGTAACAGTATTTGATAAACAAATCCTAGCTCTGCACACAGACACCTCTATGTCCCATCTGGCTCATCTCTGGGAGGAATGTCGAGCTCCCACAAGAAAGGGCCTAAAATAGTGCTTAAGGGCCTGGACTCGAGGAAGATGACATGCATGTGAATCTTGCCCTTGCCTCGTACTAGATGTTAGGCAGCTTAGCAAACCTCTCTGTGCTTGTTTCTCCATCTGTAAAATGAGGATAGTAATAATACACCTACATCATAGGGGCTGCTGTATTAAATAAGTTAATATATAAAGGGCTTAGAACAGTACATCTTAGTCTTTATTAGGTGGTTGCTTGGTGAGAACAGCAAACAAACATGTTTCTAATATTAAATCAAAACCAGAAATATAAGGGAGAGCTAAAAGGATCAATTTTCTTTAATTGGCAGGCCAAGACATCCTTCCTTTGGTACCATCCTCCCCCTCAGTTCCCAGGGCTTCACTCCTGCCCATGACTGACAGCTCCATTGTTCTTTCACTCATCCACACCCTCCCTAATTAGGAGAGGCAGTTATTAAGTACTTTGGTCAGGTTAAGTCATCCAGCTAAAGCAATGGTTCTCAACTGGGAGTATTCGATTTTGTGTCTGCCTCCCACCCCCAGGAGCCGTTTGGAAGTCTGGAGACATTCTGATTATCACAACTGGGGCAGGGACGCTGCTCAACATCCCACAGTACACAGTGCAGTTGCCCACAATAAGGAATTAGCCAGTCCAAAGCATCAATAGTATGACGGTTGAAATACCCGGATCTGGAGGGCCCAAGGGATTTGGAGAAAGAAAAGAGAAACAGCAGATAAGCAAGGTCACGGTGCCTCGTTCCTCCTGCTACGCTGGGTTCCTGGTTGATTCAGGCTATGCTACAAAATCCAGACTGTCTGGCCCACAGCTGGAGTCTAAATGCACAATTTCTAATGTCCTTGGGCTATTCATGTCATCTACATAGAAGTTAAGTTCCTACCTCTTCCAAACCAAGAAATTAGGGCATAAGTTCTTGAAAGAGCTGCTATGAAGCAGAATGTCCAAATCTTTAAGATATCTTGGCAGAAGGAAACAATATTTGCCTTTTTCCAACTTTAACAAATATACTACCTTTTTCTTTCCATAAAGTGCTTTTTGCTGAAAATAAGTTTCTCTTCTAAGCTTCAGGCCCCCAAATTCATTCCTGGAGCTGAGCAAAATTTTACTAAGGTAATGAGGGCTTTAGGGTAAAAGAAGGGAAAGTATGAGAAGCAACATTGTAAAATGAAAAGTTGTTAAGTAAACAAGTAGGACAGAATACTGCCTGACAGTTACTGTAAAATTCTGTTTGTCTTAGCCACAGCCTACATCAGGAAGTGTCTAGCTAGCAAATATTAGATGTGTATGGGCTGTCTGAGGCAACACATGTGAACAAAATAAAATTAGCTTTTGTGTAACAATGTAAACCATGTGTAGCTCATGAGGCTGACGAGACTATAAGTGAAAACAGTCACTTTGAGGCTGCACCACCAACCAAATTCCATGAATATGAAGTTCGGAAAACAGCTGGAAACCACCGTGGGTTTTTTTTGTTTTTTGTTTTTTTCTGTTAGCTATTCATGCTGTTTCCTTTTCTGGCTGTACTGCATGCTTGAAATCCTGCATTTGATTTCATCTGATGGAAAACTGCAGCCCTCAAACACAGATCACTCATCCACTGTCCACTGGCTGAGAACTCAGCAACTTGTTGACAGTTTTCAAGGGAGAGTTTCAGCATATGGGAAAATGACAATATTTTCCAAAAAAGGACAGTATTTTCCATAATTAAAAAGTTCCTGGTTAACTGAGGGATACACATAAATCATTTAAAAATACTTTTCAGTTGCTATACTAGAAGCTCCTTCCCTTAATTTTATTAAATCCATACTTTCTACTTAGTATCTAACCAACATCCTACCAAATGTAGACTAAAGCTAGTCAAAGGGATTGCAGGTATAAACAAGGCAATTCTTTGTAAGGCATCTCTGTTTATATAAACGTTAACCTTCTTCCCTTTACAGAACAGTTTACTACCATAAGGCTTTGTGCACATTCAAAATGCTATTTAAATAAAAATTCTTCCATGAACAATTTCTCAGGTAAAGACAAGTAGGCTTCTACATTAATTCCTTCTTTAGAAATCAAGGTAGAGTGGAGAATAATTATACTGTATTTAACCATAGACTGGGAAGTGAATCAACAATTTTTTTCAATGTTAGCACTTGCTAAGGAAACAACAGAGTTCAGTCTGTAAATGAAAAAGAAATTGCATCAGCAATTCTAGCAGGAGCACAAAGCCGGCTGCTTTTTTCCTTTCTCGGAAGTCAGGCAGCATCTGTCTGACCTCTGTGAAGTCTCATGATCCATGTCTCTGAACTACTTTGCAAAGCTGGACAAGGTACATACCTGTTATGGCCATTACTAGTGGCAATTGTGGTCAATAGCAATAATCACTGAATTAAGGAACTTCTACTAGCCACCTTCTTTGTTCTGACAGGATAAATTCTGCAAGGTTGGAAGTCAGTTTCTGCACCCCCTGAAGACTGCTACCAGACACATTTTATAAAATAATTGGGGCGGGGGGGATCTGCCCTAAGTGTCAGCAATTTACTGGAGGCCTGCTGTGTACCAGGCATTTCAAGTACAGAAGTGACAGAGAAGAAGTAACCTAGAAGACAGACATGTAATCTAATACATAATACCTTCCTGCTCAAAAACGTTAAATATTAAACAAATTTTCACTTTTACATCTACTTCTCCCCTCTAGCTTTTCCTTTGGTCAGTGATGCTGTGTCATCCTGTAGAAATTAGATTATGGAGCTGAAATGGGGGAGGAGGGTCATTACTGTATAGCCTTAACTTTGTTAGACCTCATTTTCCTGATCTTTAAAGAATTGGGAAAGACTACCTTCATACGCTATTCTGCAACTAAGAAGCAAAATGAACACAATGAAATAAAATACATGAAAATACTTTATAAACTGGTAACATAAGGCAATATTGACACAAAAAACTTATTTAAAAATAAAAATGAAACAAATCCTTCAGTAGACTGAATGCCAGCCTTAGGCTTTCTACCATATAATTAATCAGTTTTAATCAGGGCAAACCATTTTCCAACACAGATTACCTGGGAGGGCATGGTAAATGATCTTTTTTTTTATATGAACAATACTTAAAATACTATACTCACCATTCACAATTTCTGCCGTGTCTTCTGATCTAACTACACAAACCTACTTTTCCAAAGTAATGATAATGAATCAATATTTATAAAACATGCTTTCCTTTGAAAAACAATTTATTTTCCAGGAATGGAGAGCAGGGCATTGACTACAAAAGGGCCCACGGGAAATTTTTGAGGTGATAGAATATTCTATATTTTGATTGTGACCACAGTTGCATGACTGTATATATATCAAAACTTAGTGTACTTAAAAAGAGTGAGTGGGTTATGATGAGTTACCAGCTTTTTTATGTTTGCAAAATCTGGTATTAGGAAAAATGAGTTTTCATGTGAAATGAACCTAACTCCCAGGGACCCACACCCAAATAAAGTAATGTTCAAGTTACTGGAGAATTCTGAATTTGATTTTGACTGCTGATATCTATAAGGGATGGTTTGTCCCTTTCCACCTCAGCTGTGCAACGGCTCAGCAGTTATTCCAAAACCTCTCTTCTTACAAAGGCCAAATGTGCTAAATAGATGTCCCTTAAACTACTTGATGCAAAGAAATGCAGACTGTTGACTGAATCATTCATGATTAATCTTCAACATATTGCCTTTCCAGACAAATGTTTATCATGTATAAAATACACGTTTATTAGTATAAAATTTTCTTATATGAATCAGCAATTCATAATGTCAAAGATCAAGCAATACTTACAATATCCTAAAGTTCTCAAAACTCACTATGGTCTTTAATTTTCAGAAGGCCTGGATTCTTTATAATAGTATTTTTCAAGGAGACTGAATATTTTATAGATTCCACAGGGGAATATCATTCATGAATCTTTAGTTAAATATTCATTTTTTTCCAGCCAAATAAACCACCTTATTGTAAAAGGCTGCTGGTATTTGGATAGCTATCCAAAATTGGTTTAATTATTTCACACATTAACTAGACAAGAAAGCAATTTTGTAAGCAGAAATAGATAAAAGAGATAAATGAACAAGCTTTCAAACTACTAAAGGACTGCAGGGCTTAAAAATAAGTACAGTCATAGAAAATATCACTTTTTATAGAAAAGTTTTACTTTATTTTGTAAAAAGTAATGTTTTGAGTATATTTACTTTGCTCTTTCAAACCAATGCAAGTAGAGTGATATGCATTGAGTAAAAAGTACCCTGCTTTATGAACTTACTTTTAACACACTGTAGGCATACTGCTCACGAAAGGCAGAAATATGTGATCCAATTATAAAATATAACATGTAAGTGTAAACACATACAACTGAACAGTTGTGAAAAAATAGAAGATTAATCAAAATATTCTGTTTAAAAATATTAAATTCAAGTTATGTGGAACTTTTATGCATAAAAAAATCATGTTGTATAATCAGAATGACTCTTTAAGGGTCATTTTTGAAAAACAAATGCTAACTTTAGTGAAAAAGTTAAACTTTTAACTTCTCTCTTTCAAAGTCCTTTCAAAATTTCAGTATTCAAATTAAGATATTTTAACAATTCATTCCAAAGACAGTTAAACAGCTCTTATTCCAAGAAATCTTCTTGTCATATATAAATAAATCTGCTAATGGAAGAGTAAGAAAAGCCAATCTAGGAAAGAAAATAGTTCAGCAAAGAGACAGTCAAAGGTGATCTCAAATTGCCTTTTTTTCCCTCCCTATCATTTGTTTTCATGCTACTTTTTGAGAAGCGACCTGTAGGGAGTTCATCCTGATCTACATTTTCTCTCAAATCACCCCCGTCTGAGACAGCACAGGGAATCGCCCTATTTCACCAGACAGGAAGACCTAAGCCCAAACCTCACTCCTACCCCTGGGCTGCAGTGAGAAACGTTACAAAAGTGCCTAGTCTATGATTATCTCAGCAACAAAGTGGACTTCTCTAGTGATGATTCCGCTGTACTGTTTTGTTGCCTTAATGTTAATTAAACATCACACACACACACACACACACACACACACACACACACACACACACACACTCTCTCTCTCACTTAAAAATTTGAAATTAAAACTGTCCCTAGACAAATAATTTAAACGCTGGGAAAAGAAAAAAGTAAATATAAGCCCAACCACTTACAGCCTCCCTCCTCCATTCCTACCTCCCCTGATTCAGCCTAAATAGAAACGTAAGTTTTCACCTCCACGGTAGCAGGAAAGAGTGCCACTCTTATTTGCATTAAACGGGTTGGAAGCTCGAAGAGGCAGACGGGACTTCTCAAGTACCCGGTTTCCATCAACCAGTCTTGTCCTTCCCGTTCTCAGTCTGTGGTTCCGAGGGGCTGGGGGCGTCGGGGGGCGGCCCCGGGGGCCCCGCGGGCCTCGCTGCGGCGCAGGCGGGCGGGGAAGGCCCAGGGAAGGCGCGCAGTGGAGTCCGCTTCAGTTTTATCACTCGGTGCGGGGTGGCCTTCTTGTCGGAGAGCAGAACTTTAGCTGGAGGTGGGTGCGCCGCTCCGTTTTCAGCTGCCCCAGTCCCCCCGGCGGCCTGGGGACGCCCGGGCACCGCGGTGCCCACCGGGGACGGGGCTTTCGACGGGGCAGTGCGCTGAGCGGCCTTTCCTCCCGCAGCCGGGTTCACCGGCGCCGGGGACCAGGGCTGGGCAGCAGCGGCCGGAGACACCCTGACCGAAGCCGAGTTCTTGACTTTAATTTGGGTGCTGGTGGAAGGACCCAAAAATCGGACTGGCTTAGGACCAGTCTTACAGTTCACGCCTTCTTCTTCCTCTTCATTGAACACTGTCAGTCGTCTGTAAACACAGAAGCAGGTCCTTATCAGCATTTACAGGTTTAGTAACTAATCAAGACATCTCCGAAGTTTACCTTCAGGGTGAACAAAAATGGTTTTGTCAAGAATTTGAGTCAAGAGGTTTAGAGGTATCAACCTACCTCAACTCTCATCTCCCATCACAGAAAGTATGTAAATTAGCAAGTTTACAAAAAATTGTTTCAACTTGAATGTACTCTTTTAAACTCACACACAATGTGAGTGTCAAGGACAAATAATCAAGGACAAAAACTTAGGAGTGTCACACTAGAATTCTACAACATATCACTCTGTTTCCAAAAATCCTGACGTGACCCAGAGGATAACCAATAACTTGGTTTCTGGGAAAACCAGGCTGTTTTTTCCCAGAATAGCAGTTTCAAGAGATTTACTGAGGAAAAAAGGGTTTCACAAATAAATGTGAGAAATGCTACTGCATATTTTATTCGTCTCTTGAAGCTTTAAAGCCTCTATTAACAAATTAAAGATTCTATAGTAAAGATTCTATAGTAAAGATACCTGTTTAGCTTTGTTGAATTCATATTTCCCAATCATTCCGTAATGCAACCTTCGGCACCCAGTAAAATCAACATTCTATGGAACACAATTTGGGAAACTGCTATAATGGTCAAACGCATGGTACAGTTTAACGATGTTTTTTGAATCTGAGAAGTATTGGACAAACCCTCAAGGACTCCTGAACTGAGTTTGCCACTCACTGTGAAAAGCCTAAAGGGGTAATATATCATTTTAAATGTATTTAAAGCACTGTTAAAGACACAAATGTGAAGTGAATTTAATGCTAATAATTTCATAGAACATAGAAAATGCTACAAAATAAAAATGCTACTTGTGGTAATAGGAAGGAGAAAGGAATTCAGAATAACTCACAGGAAATTTCAAATATTAAGCCTAATATATTTTTTGACTATTGCCAATAAAGCCTGGGATTTCACTTTAGTGGGGAAAAATACTTACCATGACATTTCCACTGTGTCCACTAATATTTTTAAAATCATACTCTTCCAAAAAGAATACAGCTTATAACTCAGTTTTAAAGAATTACTTCCATTTTTACATGGTTTTGGTAACTTTGTATGTACCGAGATTTATAGTTTGACGGTAAGTCAGATATTCACCTAGGTGATTAATAAGCTCAGTAAGGTCAAGAACCATTATTCATTCCCCCCTATAAAGGCAGTAAAAATATAGGTCACAGATTAAAAAACAAAAACCAAAAAGATCAACAGAGAACAGGTAACCTCTTTCGAACTGGGGCCATGTGGCGCAGGCTTCCAAGTAAAGGCCGTTCTTCCAGAGTCCAGCATTCTATCAGCTCGTGAGGCACCCGCCAGTAGCTAACGCCTGGAAGATAAAAAGACATAACTGGGAGGACCACTGCCCACTGCAAAAGCTTCAGCAGCATTGTTTTGTATAAGACCGGCCAGAAAAAGTTTGAGGTTCCTGCCTCCCTCTTGTCGAAGGGAGGCATACACAGGAGGTGCTCCCCCAGGGCAGCAGTGGCTCAGCTCACGGCCTGGGTCTAGGAAGAGCTGCCTCCCAGCCCCAGCTCTGCCACAGATCATCAGCAGGTCGCCATATGGACGCTGGGCAACTGAGTGTGTGCTGGCTAAGGACGTGGGCTCGGGAGCCAAGACTGCCTGAGTCTGGATCCCAGTTCCATCCCTCACTAATCACATTGCCCTGGGAAAGTTACTTAACTTTTCTGTGCCTAAAAATTCTCATCTGTGAAATGATGACAGTTAAGAGCACATACCTTGCCATGATGATTAAATGAGAAAATAAATGCAAAATGCCTAGGACAGGGCCTGGCACAGACTAAGCAGGCAAGAGATGTTAGGCACCTTTATTATAAGTCACAGTTGGGAGTTGTGTGAAAGGACTGGACAGTGGGGGTTCTAACACTTGCCCTCTACCTCACTGGGTTGCTGTGACTGTGAAATTAGGTAAATTCTGAGAGCCATCCTGTAAGAGGCAACCACTATACGAATATGAGATATCACTACGCTATAAGCATCTTTTCAAACAAGAATAATCTGAGCTAATGTGGTAGGCCAAGATTCCAGTCAAATTGATTTAATTTTTAAATCTGATATGTTTCTGATTGAAAGCTCAAAATATTCTTATAAAGCTTAAAAACATTATGCTAATGAAAGAAGCCAGACACAAAAGGTCATATATTATATGATTCCATTTATATAAATATCCAGAATATGTAAATCCTTTGAGACAGAAAGCAGACTGGTGGTTTCAGGGGCTGAAGGAAGTGGTTCAGAACTGAATACAGGTGGTGTCAATATAGTAAATGTCACTGAAAAATATACCTTAATTAATCCTATGTTATGTGAATTTCACCTCAATTTTTAAAAATACAACCATAGAAATTATACATGGACACATTAAAAAAGGTTTAAAGAATGATGTTGAATAAAAATTGCTTGGAATTGAAAACAAAAGTCCTTTAAGTCCCAAGAATGGACTTGGTGTCTTCTTTTTTAATCATTAAAGGTCTAGTAATAACAACCAACTTAGCAAGCTGGGCACATAAATTATTACATATAACAGAGCTGTCCAATACTTGAAGAAGTCTATGGACCTCATTTTTAAGACAACAACTTTCTAGAGCTGTGTGATCATGCTCCCAAACCTATTTCTGCTACAAAAACAGCCCTAAATCTCATCCATTAATTTTTTGTTTTTAAACCAGGTTTATTGAGATATAATTTACACAAAATAAAATTCACCCTCTTTAAGGATGCTGAGTTTTGATGAATGTATACACTCATGTAACCATGGCCACAATCAAGATGTAGACAATTTCTATCACCCCAGAAAGTTCCTTCATACCCTTTTGCAGTCAATGCCCTGGCCTCTATTCCCTAGTTGTGCCTTTTCCAGAGTGTCGTATCAATGGAATCACGCACTACATAGCCTTTTGTGTCTGCCTTCTTTAGCATGACACTTTGAAGACTCGACCATGTTGATATATGTATCAATGATCGTTTCTTTTTATTTCTAAGTAGTATTCCATTACATGGATATACTACAATTTGTTTTAAAAACTTTCATTTTCCTGCCTATAATTTACATTCATTGTACAAAACTTGGAAAATATAGGAAAGTATATTAAAAAAATCAAAATCACTTCTAATCCTTAAACTAGGAAACATGACTCATGACATTTTTATCTCATTCCACTTTTTTTCTCTTCATATGCATATAATTGAAAACACTTCAATTTTTTTTTCCTGTTTTTGACCATTTCTTATTTTATCATGGGCATTCATCAATGTAAAAAGTTATTCAAAATAATTTTAATAGCTATATGCCATGGATGTGCCAATATTTACTTAACCCTCTATAATAGACATTTAGGTTGTTTTCATTTTTTCCCTATTATGAATAATGCTTAATTGAGTATCTCTGTTCATAAGCCTTTGTCTGCATTTGATTATGTCTTTAAGACAGATGCCTAGAAGTAGAATTTTTGGGTCAAAGATATGAACAATTTTGATGCTATTGATGTGTATTGATAAATTATTTTTTCCCCCAAAAAAGTAATATTAATTTTACTCCTGTTAAGACGGCACAAGAGATCTTTACTAATCTGGTATATAAAAAAATAGTTCTCATTTGATGTATATTTCATCAGTAATGAGTTTGAATCTGTGCCATGTTCATTTTCTTTTCTGGGAATTTTAAGGTCATGAACCTTATACATTTATTGATAGCAGGGTTGAGCTGGTTTTCTAATCAATTTAAATAAATCTTCAATCTTTGTCCAGTCAATGTAACACTTTTATCCAAGTTTTTAAAATCAGTTTTTAAATTTTATTTATATTTTTATGTTTTAAAGTTAATATATTAAATATTATAATAAAATTTATTAATCTTTGTCTTTAGGTTTTATTTTAAGCTTATAATTTCTTTCCCCAATTAAGAAATCAGTTATTTGCTTACATTTCATTATATTTTATGATAGTTTCATTTTTCATTCATAAATCTATATGGGATTATTTTGATAAATGATGTGAGGTTAAAGTTTTGTTTTTCTCCCAAGCATATTTCTCAATTACTTATTAAACAATCTATACTTTTTTTATTGGTATCTAATACTTTCTTATCACACAGGACTTTTTTCCTTATACCTTTAATGGCGTTTACCCCTGATCTCTGCATCTACCCTTGTGCCCAAAACACATGATTTTTATTATTATAGAGCTACATACAGCATTTTTATCGTCAGAGCTAAATTCATTCCTCTAATGACTTCTACTTCCTAAAATGTTTTTGGCCATTTTATCTGTTTATTCTTTCAGTTTATTCTGCTAAACTCATCATTTCAAATACTTTTAGTTGATTCTTTTGGGTTTTCTACACAGACATATTGTCCACAAATAACATAAGTACCTTCTTCCTTTCAATAGTTCTTTCTCTTACTTCTGTTTCCTGTAGGACGGCTTTCCATAGGCCTTACAGAACTTTATTAGATAACAATGATACTCCATAACATGCTTTCTAAGAAGTTAAAAACAGATGCACGCTTTGTAAAAGTCAGTGATCCCTGCTCTCCACTCCAGCTTCCTGAGTCAGTGGAGAAAGAAGCCCAGCCAGGCCCTCCCCAAGCCTCATGGGCAGCCTGCCAGTCCAGAGGCACAAAAGGACACAGAGAACACCAGGGGGGTTGTTCCCCAACTTAAGCCTAAATGTCTCAAAGTCAATTAAATCTAAAATAGTAAGCTTAAAGGGAACAGCACTCTATTCAGTGTACTTCATCCTATCTGCTTGAGGGGTATGATGTGAAAAGAAAAAGAAGGAAACGTGAGGAGGGCAAAGCTGAGGAAAAGAAGAAGGGTTGGTGCTAGCATCCCCCCAGAAGAAGGAAGCGCTGACGGAGTTTTAAAAAGCCTCTTCCTCTTCTTTTGTTTAACCTTTTGTGACTTGCAATGTCAGTCTCTACCAGCTTTTTAAGGTCTTTTGAGGACTGAGATGTGTCATATTTATCTTTGGACCCAATTTTTGGACTTATTCTAGTCCTTGCATCTAACAGACACTCAATGCATGCTTGTTAATTAAGAAAAAAAATACTTAGGCATAGAACAGTTAACCTCTGTGATCTTTAAGCAAGGGCATGGCCTCTCTGAGACTTCGTTTCCTCATCAATAAAATGGTAAACAGCATACAGGGTTGCTTTAGGACTAAGAGATACTGAATGTAAACTATTTATCACACTGAATATTAAGCAGAATTATTATTACCCACTCACATAAGCAGCTTGGTAAAAATGGTCAAATTTCAAAGTGTGCATTCAAAGATTATTTTGTTTTCTAAGGGCTCTTTAGACATCTTCCCCAGCATTATTTTCATTTTCTGTCTTGCTCTCTTTTAACATTTTTTATTGATTTATAATCATTTTACAATGTTGTGTCAAATTCCAGTGTAGAGCACAATTTTTCAGTTATACATGAACATACATATATTCATTGTCACATTTTTTCTCTGTGAGCTACCATAAGATCTTGTATGTATTTCCCTGTGCTATACAGTATAATCTTGTTTATCTATTCCACATTTTGAAATCCCAGTCTATCCCTTCCCACCCCCTGCCCCCTTGGCAACCACAAGTTTGTATTCTATGTCTATGAGTCTGTTTCTGTTTTGTATTTATGTTTTGTTTGGTTTTGTTTTTTTTTTTTTTTTTTTTTTTTAGATTCCACATATGAGTGATCTCATATGGTATTTTTCTTTCTCTTTCTGGCTTACTTCACTTAGAATGACATTCTCCAGGAGCATCCATGTTGCTGCAAATGGCGTTATGTTGTCAGTTTTTATGGCTGAATAGTATTCCATTGTATAAATAAACCATCTCTTCTTTATCCAGTCATCCGTTGATGGACATTTAGGCTGTTTCCATGTCTTGGCTATTGTAAATAGTGCTGCTATGAACACTAGGGTGCAGGTGTCATTTTGGAGTAGGGTTCCTTCTGGATATATGCCCAGGAGTGGGATTCCTGGGTCATATGGTAAGTCTATTCCTAGTCTTTTGAGGAACCTCCACACTGTTTTCCATAGTGGCTGCACCAAAGTGCATTCCCACCAGCAGTGTAGAAGGGTTCCCTTTTCTCCACAGCCTCTCCAACATTTTTCATTTGTGGATTTTTGAATGATGGCCATTCTGACTGGTGTGAGGTAATACCTCATTGTAGTTTTGATTTGCATTTCTCTGATAATTAGTGATATTGAGCATTTTTTTCACATGCCTATTGATCATTTGTATGTCTTCCTTGGATAATTGCTTGTTAGGTCTTCTGCCCATTTTTGGATGGGGTTGTTTGTTTTTTTCTTATTAAGTCGTATGAGCTGCTTATATATTCTGGAGATCAAGCCTCTGTCGGTTTCATTTGCGAAAATTTTTCTCCCATTCCGTAGGTTGTCTTTTTGTTTTACTTATGGTTTCCTTTGCTATGCAGAAGCTTGCAAGTTTCATTAGGTCGCGTTTGTTTATTCTTGCTTTTATTTCTATTGCTTGAGTAGATTGTTCTAGGAGAACATTTTTGAGACGTATGTCAGAAAATGTTTTGCCTATATTTTCTTCTCAGAGGTTTATTGTATCTTGTCTTATGTTTAAGTCTTTGATCCATTTTGAGTTTACTTTTATGTATGGTGTAAGGGAGTGTTCTAGCTGCATTGCTTTACATGCTGCTGTCCAGTTTTCCCAACACCATTTGCTGAAGAGACTGTCTTTATTCCATTGTATATTCTTGCCTCCTTTGTCGATTAGTTGACCAAAAGTTTGTAGGTTCATTCTTGCTCTCTTTTTTAAAATTATATATTTTATGCTTAATTTAGAGGTATACTTCCTAGGACAATGCTAGGTACATGGTAGGTGCTACATAAACTCTTTTCAAATTGAACTAAATAAGCATAACCAACAGAAGTGTATTTTAGGTTACTGAATGATAAATTATTAAAAATACATAGAAACTTATGGGGCTTAAAAACTTGTTAAGTAAACTGCCTCAATGTTACTATGAGGTGACAAATACTTTGACCCACACCAACAAATACTTTCTTAAAAAAAGAAATGCAGTATTTTAACTTGCTTTCTCTTACTAAGGAAAAATCTACCTTCTGCCATGAAATAAAGAAATTGTACTATACCTTTTCCTTCCCAGGCATCAAAGGCATCCATCATTTTCTTCAATTCTGCTACTGAATAATAGCTCCAAATGTACTGAACGTTATTCCCAGCCTCTCTGGAAATATTACAAAAGGTAATGAAAACTTACTACCTAGGTATGAATGTGCATGTTGGGGGGCTGTAGCTAACAGACACTCAATAAGTGCTTGTTAATTAAGGGAAAGAAATGTAGGTATTAAGTTGTTGTTCTTTGATCCTTAAGCGCGCACACACACACACACACACACTGTCTCACACACACTATATACTACATGAGTATAATACACTATACTTATATACTAACCTACATTTGATCTCCTTTTATTGTGGTAAAGCATTTGTTAATTCCACAATATAAACTGTGCAGACAAATCAATAAATCTTTAAAATACATTTTCTAAAAAATCACCCAACTCCAGTAAAGTTAGAAAAGATTCAACTTTGACTAAAATTTTCTTAGCACTATGCCAGGCACTTATATATCTTATACAGAAACATCCCTGCCTGTAAAGAATTTAGAAAATGATGACATATTTAATCATCTAAAAAGCAAGGTCATGTGGTCATGCGTTAGTCACTGATGTGTGACCAATCCAATCTCCCAGAGAATTAAAAAAAATTTTTTTGCAGTGAATTGAACAGTGTAAATAAGATTACAGGAAAAATATTAAGAGAATAACCCCTAAGAATTTTAACATGTTCAAGGCATTGGATTTTAAAGCTGGGAGGGACCAGTTGAAAAGTCTTTCAGCATTTCTCAGACCAGGACATCAAGGCACAGGCCAGTCGTGGGTCACTCAGCGGGCCTGCTGACTACTAGGCCAGGCTTCTGATCCTGGACTGTGGTCTAGGGGAGACACCCAGGCATGTGGCCTTTCTTTTCTTTTATTTCTTTTTTTATAAAGCCCCTCAGGGAATACTGATGAACACTTACAGTTGAGAACCACTGTACTAGACCAGGGAGATGGCCTGTAGCTTATATACATACGTGAAATGGTCTTAATCATACTGTCCTCAGGAAGCAGGCCGATTTCGACAGCTACAAAGCTCATCTGTCTACTGAGAGGTGCTCATGGTCTTTTCCAGTCAACCACGCATTCCATTCAATGACACCTCTTAGAAGAGACCAAGACTTTATGGTCCCTTTTCGTATTTGAATATGGACATACCTTTTAAAAATGCTTTTGCTATGAATTCTTCCCCCCAGCTGCTTATCAATGGCATCTGTTCCGTCGGTTTTGGTGGAAAACACCCCAATAATTCTACTCTCACAGCTCGCACCAGACGTGCTGAGATAGTGCAGAACCCAAACTGTTGGTTTACTGCAAACTAAACCATACGAATCACAGAAGTCTGTTAAAGCCTGGAGCAAAAAAAATATATAAAATTTTAATTTAATTCTGGAGTAAAGTAAAACTGAATTTGTTCTATTACTTTCATGTGAAGTTGCAACTTCAGTTGGTCATAAGGGAAATAAAAAGATTATATATTTCAGCCTACTTTTTGTGCCTTTAAAAACCAAGCCAATTGTTGAATTTGGGTTATTGCATGGGGGGCAAATCACCACCCGAAAACCCAACACCTTTTCATCTAGAGAGTTCTTTTCTGCATACAAATTATATTCCTTTCCTTCTCCTTTGGACTCAATACCAACATCATTTTTAAATCTTTATATAACCTTTGTTTTCCCCCAAATTTCCTACTTGACTCAGCGTCCCTTTTACTTTCTACTAACTAGCCCCACGGTTGATGCTTATTCTTAACTCCAAATCCAATCCTGGATTAACCAGATTAACATGTTCTTCTACACTGAAAGATATGAATATATGAACTCAATGCACATTGTCTGAACTCATTTGGCCTTTATCCATCTACTCATTCCTCATCCTAATATTAAGTACCTAGGTGCTGAGCACTATCTAAGGTCCCTGTCTGGGCAGACAGAATGATGAGCAGAAGACAGGGTCCCAGCCCTCCTAGAGTTTATAGCTGATGCAGAAGGCAGACATTAAATAAACATCAGCACACAGTGTAACAGGTGCTACCAGGTGAGCCTATGAGGCGCTAAGGGGCACAGAGCAAGAGGGCTTCACCCCGTGGGGTGGCACAGGCCTTCCCTGGGAGCATCAGCATTGTTGCTGTGGGCGCTCTGAGGACAAGCACTTTTGTCTGTTTCATTTTGTATCCTAAGTGCCTAGAAAAGTGCCTGAGCCAAAGGAGAGGCATAATATTTACTGACTCAGTGAAGGAAAAGAGGACCCTAACATGGATTACATTTTCATTTACTATTGCTACCTAACTCCCCTATTGGTTTTAAACTTCACTTGCACATTTATGAAAATTCTCAACTGCATTACAAACTGTTCAAGGGCAAAAACTGTATGTCATATTTCTGTGTGCCCTAGAACAGTGTCCTATATGCCAAAAACATTTGAAATAAATGCGTCTGCTGGCAGAATGAATGTACGCATGCTATGTCCTTTCTGCATACAAACCAGGAATTAAAGACTATAAAGATGAATGTTAACCCACCCCAACTTTCCAGTAAGGCTTTTTTAGCCCCATTCTGCATACGTGTACAACAGCACCAAAAGACTGACAGCTCAGTTTATAAATAACTCCACTAACAGAACCCATACGGCCATGCAAATTCCCAAAGAGGATCTGGAACCAAATCAACTGTCTCTTCATGCTCCTGATAACCATACGGTCAGCTTGCTCTCCTAAACACTGACATCCAAATCAAAGAATTCAAACCAATTCAGAACAGTTTTCACTATTAACAGTTATCTAGGAAAACTATTTTTTAGATGCCCAAAAATGCCAAGTAATAGCAAATAAAATATTTACCAATAAGACAAAAACAGATGAAGCTGTTCAAGTCATATAAAGATCTTCAAAATGTGATTTAAAATAGAAGAATCTTAAAAAAAAGATTTACTGATCTCAAGGTGAATTAATCAAACTGATGAGTTTTTTAAAAAATTTTTAAAAATTTGTTTAGGGGGGAGGTAATTAGGTTTATTTATTTTTTTAATGGAAGTACTGGGGATTGAACCCAGGACCCTGTGCATGCTAACCACGCACTTTACCACTTGAGCTATATACACTCCCCCTTCAAACTGATGTTTTAACTTAGTAACAAACTGCTACACTCACTAAATCAGGTAAGAGATTTTATATACTCCTTCATTTATCATGACCGTCCTTTTAAAATATCACCTCAGGGCGGATGGTTATAGCTCAGTGGTAGAGCACATACTTAGCACACACAAGGTCCTGGGTTCAGTCACCGGTACCTCCATTAAAAATAAATAAATAAATGAAATAACACGTCAGTAAACAAATTAATACCACTATACCCTCACAAACTACTGTACTGCTCTTAATTTAAAAAGCAATTCAAGAGCAGGAGAGTTCTATTTTTTAAAAAGCCATCAAAAAGTGTTAAATCTTCAATGAGGAATAAAAACTCGGTAAATCTTTGAGTGGCATTGTAGTACACTTTCCTAGAATAGAAGTTTGGCCTTAAAAATGAGTAGTAGTAATTAAGAAACACAGTTTCAAAAATTATAAGAAGAAAACAGTCTCATTTTGGTTTATCTACAACATGGGCTATATAAAATAACACATTGCTTTGTGAATAATAAATGTATAAATATGTATTCTCATATATATATTTTAAAACTTAAGAAAATGCCAAGACCTTTTTAAGTTCTATATTTGACCTTAAAGAATATGTCTCCATCTCATTGGCCAAGTGGTCAGACAGGCTGTACGGATAAGGGATGCCAAAGTAATCTGCCTCCTCCTGCAGAGCCACACGGGTTTGCTCGTCTGTGGGAATGTGAACCTCTCCATGAAGATAATCCAACAGGTATTTAAACAGATGTCCATCACGGTCAATAACACAAGCCCCTAGAAAACATTCAGTTCAAAAATGACTGCACAGTCGAACTATAATAATTCTACATAATAAAACTGGAAAAAAAATTAAAAATAAAAATTGAGTAGGTTCTGTAGATACAAAAACAAAAAAAAAAAAAGACTGCACGGATACATATTGACCATCAATAAAACTTCAACATGTCAGACTAAAATTAGACTGAAGATCTCTATAGTTAGAAATGTTTCTTTCTCACAAGAAAGTTAACATCTAGTGTTCAAATAGGTTTAGTCAAACTTGGCGATCCTTTGTATTCTCACTACTCTGGTGGAAAATGTACTCGGCTCCATTTGGAATTTGAGCTGCAATGACCATATTCCCAATATGGGCACCGTGAAAGTCATGAAGACCTCAGACTGCCGGTAGAAATGGGAGCGTACCCCTAACTCCTCCCAGCTGGGCCAGGAAAGGTGCATGGGGTTCCTCCCTGATGAGGACATGTGGGGTGCTCACTACTACGTCCAGCATTTGTGTGTCAGCGAGCCCATGAATTAACTTGTAGTGTTGCCGACATACACACCCAGGGTTCCTAGCTCTGGGCGTGCTGTGTATTTGGACTTACTAGGTTAGTCCCTGTGTATTAAACTTTTAAAAAGAAATGCTATGCTGGTACTATTTTATGATAACAGACTTCTCTTAGACAATTCAGCAGAATTTTAAAAAACACTTCTGTGTGGGGTTACTCAATATTTCCTTTTCTACTTTGATTGGTTTAGAAAAGAAGGGATTAAGAAGGCAAAACCTGGGGATTGAAGAAACAACTCAATCTCTGCTTACCATCTTCTCCCCAGCAACCTTTCTACCCCAATGGACATCATGTCCTGGGCACCCGCCATCAATGAGTTTCCCATTCTTTCAACTGCCATTCAGCTCACAAAGCAATCTCTCAAGACCCAGGGTTACTACCAGCCCCTTCTGCTCAGAGCTCCTCAAGCCCTCTCTTCTAACACAGATGCAAGAGTGGGTTCCACGAGCCCCTAAGATGTGCAAAAAAAACGTTACTTGCATTGCTGAACTTTCTTTACAACCAGTAGTAAATTCAATGAACCCTGGAGCACTTAAACCGGAGAGCGGCCCCAGGACTCTAACCCTTGTGATTTACGGTTTCTTCTAAAACACCAATTTTAGAATTGGTGGTGGACAGTATAAAGTCATTGACGTTTCCTCAGGCATACATGTCAGCCCACACAAGGCTCCGCAGCTGGACCACGTGCAAGTTTAACTCGAATTCTACACTGCCAGTGACCGTCCTGTCGACCATGACGGCAGCTGCCTTCTCCAGAGAAATATATTTCTTAACTTTAAGAAAACAGAAGTGGGTGATGGACAGTATAAAGTCATTGACGTTTCCTCAGGCATACATGTCAGCCCACACAAGGCTCCGCAGCTGGACCACGTGCAAGTTTAACTCAAATTCTACACTGCCAGTGACCGTCCTGTCGACCATGACGGCAGCTGCCTTCTCCAGAGAAATATATTTCTTAACTTTAAGAAAACAGAAGCTAATATATTTAATCAGCCACAATACCTTTCCCCATTGAGTTTTATGAATGTAACAACTTTCAAAATATAATCCCCATGATTAGGTCATGGTTGGCCTTTACATACATTCACTTTTTTCATCAACTTTTAGCAACAGCATCACAGATTCTGGAAATGGGTATTTAAGTTCTCCGTGTACTTAATGAATCTCCATACAGTCCTAATGATCTCAGTAATTGGTATACTAAGCTAACACATTCTGTTGTAATTAGAAAAATTAAAGGGAATTTAAACTAGCTTCTTATTTTAATGAATATTCATAATCACAGACTTTAGATATTTACCTGATTCATCTGTTTTTACGGGAAAACGACCGCTGAACATGGATGCCAACATCGAATCCTTAAAGCGGCACAAGGACTCACGCCTGGCTGTGTAAATACAGCCTCCCACGTTCAGTCGAAGAATATCTAACACCTCTTCTTCGGCCTTAGGACCTTCCATCGCTCTCTCTGACACGTGAATTTTTGCTTTGAAACACTTTCAAAAACTGCAAGACAATGGTAGTCCCAGTCCCCCTCTGTAAAAACAAAGGACAATCACCACTGACATTTCCAATAATACACCAATTAGATAATAAATACATTTTAATATGATTTAAAACAAATTCCTCAGCACTGGCAATACTGAATTGAAGGATTTTATGTAATACAAAAGAAGTTTGAGATATGCTGAGAAGCCAGAAAACTATGGCTCAGAAGATTTGTAAACGATAATAAACTATTATCAACCAAATCAGAGCTGCTGAAATGACTGTTTTAAGAATTAAACAAGACAATGCACTGTCTATTACATATAAAGCAAAGGTGAGGTGTGCTTATGATTTTCAATATTCACATATCTTTTTAAACTACAGTAAGTCTAAGGGAGCTGTGTAGACTTGCAGAGGGGATCAGCACGTAGCATAGAATTGGGGTACTAAGCTCTACCAATTACCAACTTGGGACCTTGGGCAAATACTTATCTTGCTCTGCCTGTTTCCCCATCTCTAAGATGGGGTAGGGAAGATGCCTACTTCAAAGGACTATCAGAGGAATAATTGATAGAACATATAAAAAGCATACAGAACAGTCTGGCTCAGAATAAGGAATCAACAAGTGATAAATATTATCTATAACGATACAAAATTTTACCAGAAGGTATATAGCGAGGGCCTTTAGATTGGCTCTGGAGATTTAAGGAAACATTAAGAGCCAGAAATTATTAATTGTAATTGTAATGGTAATTGTAATTCTTAAGTCAGGTAACTAAGGAATACATAATTTATCAACTGAGATCAGAATTCCATGTACACCAATAGCCATACTGGTCCAGA
Organism: Camelus dromedarius; assembly: GCF_036321535.1. Classification (NCBI taxonomy): domain Eukaryota; kingdom Metazoa; phylum Chordata; class Mammalia; order Artiodactyla; family Camelidae; genus Camelus; species Camelus dromedarius. The sequence goes on along the minus strand of NC_087439.1, from coordinate 71,977,964 downwards.
AGGACAACAAATGACACCTCTAACTCATCTGGCTTCTTCCCTCTGAAACGGCTGAAGGTTTAGGGAAATTTAAAGGATCTGATTTCTTAATCTATTCTGGAGACAGATGAAACCACGGGTGACCGTGGCGTTTTATGGAACCTAAAACAATAGCATGACGAAAAAGTTACTCTCCACGTAACTGCACATTTCAGAGCAAGTGTAAAATGGCTGCCAATAGGCTCAACCTCTGTGGTCACTCACTCAGTGTGCTCAACTATGATCCTTTCATAGATGCTCCCATTTAGCCAATTTCCAGTGAAATAAGGGAAGGAGGCCATTAGAGTCTGAGGGATACCACGTGTGTGAAACATGATCAATGGACAGAAACTATTATGGGCCAACAGTTCAACCTTCAAAATCCACCTATCAGTGTGACTTCCTACACTGCCTACAAGTCCCAGGAGCAGCCCTGCAACGATTCATGAGAAAGAGCCACCGCTGAGCCCTGGGATGGATGGGTTCACACTGCCCTGGTTATCAGCTCCCTGGATTTCTGTCTGTTCTTCAAAGCTGCAGGCAAACCTTCACTGCTTGCATGACCTTCCCAAGCACCCCCTAGTTAGAATCCTTGCAGAGTTCTCCAGATACACTTCGTACCCCTGTCCACATATTATCTCACTTGACTAATCCCTAGTTTGGGGGGCTGTAAGCTGCAGGAAGGCAGGGCCTGTATCACCCTTAGCAATTCCCATTTACTGAGTGCTCACTATGTGTGCAGCCATAGGAGACACATGGCAGACATTACTTAATTCACACAAAAGCCCTATTGGATGAGAATTACTGTCCCTACTGACAGGTGAGGACACCGGAGAAAGAAAACAGTGATATGTGCAGGGTCCACACAACGGCTGTCCTAAATGGTGGAGTCACTCCCAACCCAGTCAGCAGGGCCAACTCCAAGTTCTTCCAGCTGCACCCCACACTGCCTCCTTCAGTACTGTTGCACCCCTAAGGCTCCTGACCTGGGCACATCACTAAGTATCTGTCCATCTGAAGACCCCTGTTGGTGGCAATAGGAACAGGTTCAAAGATTGAAGAGATAGCCCTAAGGCAGAGGACCATGACCATTTATTTCAAGGCCAATCATGGGGCCCCATCCTCAAATGCACCCACTCAGACTCCCTGCTGTGTTCGAAGTGCCCTGCCCTCTGGGGAAGTGTCCCCAGCGTGCGGTCCTGTGGCCACCAGCATTAAAACCATCAGGGACACTTGCTGAAAATGCACATTCCCGGACCACGACACAGAGGTTGGTTCAGAAAATCTAAGGGGTCGGAGTTCACCCGCAGACCCCACTTTGAGAATCGTGGCTCAAGGGACTCGCATTCCTCCCACGACGCGGGGCGAAAAGGGAGGGGCTGGGACACCACAAAGCCCCGCCGGGATCTCCCGGCGGCCGGGGGACCCCAAATCCGCCCGAAGCCCGAGTATGCAGCCCCGGGGCGCCCGTGTTGTCAGCGAGGCCCGGGCTCTTCATGAGGGCGCCCCGCCGCCTCCCGGGCCCGCGGCCCACCCGGCGCCCCGCTCCTCCGCACGGGCGGGGCGGGATAGACCGCCTCCCCGACTGACCTGCGACCCGCCCGGCCCTCGGCGCGACAGCCGGACGCCGCGGGGCCCGACGCGGAAGTGAGCGCCTCCTCGGCGGCTCCACAACTCGTGCAGCAGCGCGGCCCTAGGGGCGCCCCCGTGCGGCCCCGCCCGGCCTGGAGGCGACGGGTTGGAAAGCGAGGCCCCGCCCCGGACACGCCCCATCCCGGGCTGGTCCCGCCCCTCCGGCCGCCTCCGCTCGCCTGGCGGGAGGACAAGAGGTCTGGTGGCCTCGTTCCCTGCAGGAAAAGGGAAGGCCCCGCAGAGAGACGCGGGCTGGATTCCAGAGGGACGGTCTTGTCGTCCAGAGGCTGCTTTTATACATGAAGTAACACAACACCGAAATCACGATCGTCCAGGGTCAGCTAATAAGTGGTAAGAGAATGAGTTAGGTCTCACCTACAGGTGAGGAGGGCTCTTCCCTCCAAACTGGGCTGCTCAGGGCCGAGTTATGAATATACTGCACTTGGATAAGTCCATTTGGATAGTGTTTATGGTTTACAGAGCTGTTTCACACAGAATATTCTTGTTTAACTTAGTCTATGTGACAACCCTTCGTTCCCATTACAGAAAGGAAAATTGAGGCAGGAGCAAACTGTATTGAAATTTATCGAATATTTCTGTACACCTGACATTCTGCTAAATGCTCTGCATGCACTAATTTCCTCTTAACAGTAACCCCAAGAGTTGTTTCGGGTTCCAGCTGCACCCACCTTGTGCAAGGGACTTTGCTAGGTATTTCTCAATGAATAAAACACAGTCCTATTTGCAAGGTACTTTGCCAGAATCAATACTAATTGGTTCCTAATTTTTCTGACTGGATCTTAGAAGGGAGTAAGCCAATAAGAGGTTAAGTCCACCTACCCCCTCAGATACTAATGGCCCCAGAAGAGAGGGGAGGTTTGTTCAACCTGTAATTATTGAGCACTAGATATGGACCAGGCCCTGGGAGTGAAGGACTGTATAAGACAATCAATGCCCCTGACCCTGCATCTCAGGCACTTCCATTCTAGTGCAGCAGTCAGAAGACTTTGTAAACATCTTGGGCTTTGTGGGCCATACATAGCTACTCAACTTTGCTGTTGTAGTGTTAAAGCAGCCATACCTAATACATCAATAAATGAGAGTGACTGTGTTTCGACTTTATTTATGGATACTGAAAGTTGAATTTCACATAATTTTCATGTGTCATGAAATAGTCTGTAAATAACTTTTTTCAAACACTTAAATATGTAAAAACCGTTCTTAGAATATGTGCCATACAAAAATAATTGTCCACCCATGGTCCAGAATTTGCCTAGTCCTGTTCAAGAGAGAGAAACAAACACTAAGCAAAATAGTTACAGATAGTGATAACTACTTGGGAGGAAATAGGATAATTTGAGGTAGAGACAATAACTTGGGTGGAGAAGGCCTCACTGATGAGGGGACATTTAAGTTGAGCACTAAGGATGAGAATGAGTTATGCTCTGAAGAGATGGGGGAAGAGTATTTTAGGAAGAAGTAGAAAGACCCTGAGGCAGGAAAGGACTTGATAATTTGTAGGAAGAGAAAGGACGCTAGTATGTCTGGAGCTTGGTGAGCATGGAGATAAGAGGGAAGGTGATATGAGATGAAGTTGAAAAGAGAGGCAAGGACCAGCTTTTAAAGCATTTTGTGGCAGGGGCAGGAGTTTAAATTTTACTCTAAGCATGGTGGGACGCCATCGAGAGGTTCTAAGCAGGGAAATGGCATGATTGATTTACTATTTTGAAAAAAATCACTCTGGCTACTGCAGTGAGAATGGATTGGAGAGGCATAAAATGAAGGTAGGTGGCTGTTGCAGGAATCCAGGGGACAAATGGCCTAGCTTCTAATCAAGTGGTGATGGCAAGAGAAAAGTGGAAGAGTGCAAGAAATGTATTTAGGAAATAAAAATGACCTTCAATTTGCTGATGAGCAACTACAATGTGTTAGTTCAGGTTCTTTGAGAAGTGACAGCAAGATCAGATTAGACCTGCAGAAGGTTTATGGGAGGAGACACCTGTGAGGAAAAAATTGGGAGGGGTTTGAAGGGGACTGGAAGAGCCAGTAGACTAGCTGCAGATTCAGCTCTCGTGGAGGGCAGGAAATGTAGGGTAGGAAAAGCTGTGGATATGATGCAGTTTGAGAAAGTTTTAGGAAAGCCAATGAGGAGTTTTCAAGCCAACGTCCCCCATCAAATGAGCCATGTCTCCCAGGAATGGGCCTGCCTTAGTGTCCCTGCCATACTCAGTCACTGGCTGGGAGCAGTCGGTGGGAGGTACAGCCTGGAACATGGTGATAGATTTCAGAGCACAGCATCAGGGGTACATCAGTCAATAATGCTCCCTGTAATCAGACATCTGAGAGGTGCATTTTCACAGCTGCCACATGAAATAAGGGAAAGGGGAAAATGCAGGATTACCTCTAAATTGTTGACTTAAGAACTGATTGATGGTTCCATTTACTGAAATGGTGAATTATGGGAGAGATCAGAAGCTGTATTTTAGTTTATTAAGATTGAGATGTTTAACAGACATCCAAGTAAAGAGATCAAATAGCAATTGAATGAATCTGGTGCACAAGAATGAAGTACTGTGCCAAAGGTGTGAATTTGGAAGACATCAGCATTTAAAGCCATGGGACTGGATGAAATCACCTATGTAATGGGCAGGTAAATAAAGAGAAATAGGATGGAGCACTGATTCCAGTACTTAGAGTGCAGGCTTAGAAGGAAGAGCCGGGGAGGAAGAGAGTATGAAGCTACAGGAACCAAGAAAGTAAAGTGTCATTCATGTCAAATGCTGCTAAGAGATTGAAGGTCCTTTAGATCTGATAATATAGGAGTTCTTGGTGACCTTGACCACAGCAGTTTCAATGCTGTGATGAGGATGCAAGCCCAAAGAAAAGTGGGTTGAAGGGTGAATATGAGATGGCAGACTGGGCACAACTCTGTAGAGAAGATTTATTGTAAAGAGGTGAGAAGTGGGGCTGTAGTTGAGGTGTAATACAAAGTCAAAAAAAGGAGTTTAAGGATGGGAGTCATTAGAGCAGATTATGCTGATGGAAATGGTCCAGTAGGTAGTAGAGATTCATGATGCAGGAGAGGGGGGACAACTGCAGGAATGAAATGCTTGAGAAGGCAAAAGGTACTGGAGTCGGACCACAAGGAAGTTCTGTTTGACAAGAGCAGGGACAGGAGGTAAAACAGAGAAGGTAGATTTAAGTTCAGGTAAAGTGGTAGATTTCACAGAGGGAAAATGAGGAAATTCTGATTAAATGGCTTCTACTTTCTCTATTAAGTCTAAAGCAAGGTCAGAGGCTAAGAGTAAAGGAGATAAGGGGTGGGAGAGGTTTGAGGAAGGAGGATAATGTATGAACTACTTTTCTTGAGAAATTGGAAAGGCAAACTTTCTATAGAAACATGACAGGATCACCTGGAAGGAAAGAGAGCCTGTTCGAAGATTATAATCATTACAACATGGATGGCAAACTAGTCATCCCAGTTATGTGAGTTTTACCCAGTAGCACTCAACAGCTTCAGTGTAGGTGCTGCTGAGAAAGTAGATCACTGGGCTCTGCGAGGGTTGAGAAATAGTCACGTAATATAATACGGGGAGATAGGGGCAAGAGACTTGAGGATGTTTGTAAGTGATTGATTCCCATGGTGGACCATGGACTCTAAGCCAGGTGGGGAGGGACATAACTATATAAAGGTGGTGATGGATAGTGAAAAAGCAGAAGTTAACAAATTGGAAATCTCAGCGAAGTTAAGGGATTATTTTAATAGGCATACTAGAGTAAGTGAGCTGGAAGGATTGGAGGCAGTAGTCAAAGAGTTTCATACTTGAATTCAAAATTTTGGAGGTCATTCAATGACCATAATGCCAAGATTCCAGGCTGAGATGGGGTGGGAGAAAAGTTAATGGAGGTGAGATATTTAAGGAATGATTATTATTAGATGAGTTTCCCCATAAATAGTAACATCAGCAAGAGTGGAGCAGGTGTAGAGAGAAAGATGATAAAAACAAAAGCTAATGTCATTAATAATGGATGATTAGAAGAGCCTTAGCAGACTACGTTGAGGAGACAAGGAAACATAGTGTGTCCAGATGGCTTACAGTTCATATCGGCTACGACCTAGGAAAGGGAAGGAGGAAAAATCGTTTGATGGGAGAAAAGAGGACACCAGCCCTGGCCCTGATGTGTGTGAGGAGTAGAAGGAAAAGCGGTCACTACTTGAGAGGGCTACAAGGGACAGAGGAAGTAGGTCCTCTAGGGGCAGAGAATTCTTGTTTTTGTTTTTGTTTTTTTAATGATGAGAACATTAAAAGAGAGGATTTTAAAGGACTCAATGGGAGAAGGATGGGAAGAGTGGGGGATTGGCTCAGAGTAGGGGACATATTAGTGATATGGCAACAGGATCTCGGTTGACAGTGGACAATTGAGGGTTTGGGACCGCTGGGGTGAAGAAGGAATCTGAGGGATGAGGACAGTCCTAATGTTCTATTAGTACAAAGTTCAAGCCAAAACTAAGCTCAGTAACATTGAGTGACCCCACCCTCTGGCTGCTCCCAATTCTATGGTAAACTGAGTAGGCAGGTAGGTCTTATAAGGAGCCCAAGCATCAGGAAAGCCCTTGGGTGGCTATTTCCTCACCAGCTCTCCCAGAAGTAAAGGATAATCCTACCTCTGCTGCATAGCAGCTTGAGGGGAAGGGAGCTTGGAAGTACCACATAAAGCAGAGCCTGAGTCACAGCTCTGATCAGACTCAGGACTGTCCTCCCCTTTGGGCTGGAATGGGAAAGATAGGGACTTGCCATGGTTGAGGAGGAGTAAATAACTGTATCTTCATCCTTTAGGGATGTGAAGGAAAAGCTGGGCTGGGCTAACAAGATGACTCACAAGTCTAAGAATGTGAAAGAAAAGCTGGGCTGGGCTAACAAGATAACTCACAAATCTAAGTATCGGAATACTGATCTGAGTTCTGCTGGACTAACTCATAAATCTAAGTTAATTAGTGTTGGTTTGCTGATTCCCTGTTCATGTTTTTTTTGCTAGCCAGCTGGATTTTCAAAGAGATATATCTGGCTTTGGAATGTTGGTTTGCTGCCTCCCTGCCTCCACTTTTGTGATAATGATGTTGCTAAAGCTGTTCCATGCCTATTGGCCGAATACCCCGAGCTTGTACTTAACCCTATAAAACCTCATGCGCACGTCTTGGAGGTGCTCAGAGCTTTGGAGTAGAAGCCCCTCTGAGCCTGCCAGCGTAATACATCTGAGTACTCCAACCCTCCGAGTGGTGCTTCTTTCTTGGCTGGCCTGTCGTTTCCGTAACAGGGAAAGGTTCCCAAACCATAAGCAACCCCCTCCCTCCAACGCAGGACAAAGTACAGGAAGTAGAATGAGGGATCTGGTTGCTCCTTTATTCACAAAACCTGGGTGAATTGCAGTGTTTTTCCTTTTAAAGATGCTTGGTGCAGACTGCACACAAAATAACACAAGGGGTAGAATTCCTAAGTAGCCAGCATAACAGCAGCTATCACTTTGTAAATTGGAATCTTCCAATTTATGCTCCAAAATGCTGAATACAGAATAAATAATAAATAAAACTACATGAAGCCCATGCCATCTGCATAACTAAAAGAGAATGCCCAGACTTTAAATTATCTGGAAATAGAAAAATAAACACCAAATCTCAGCAAACTGAGTCCCATGGTCCTGCCACAAACTTGCACAGAGATAAGGGGCAATGTGGAGAAAATGCATGAAGAGAGGAGAGCTGTTGGCGGGCCTGTGATTGATCCAGGATAACCATAAAAAGGGAAAGACCACTTTTGTACTGAGATATTGTCAAAGAACCCTGGTAGATCAAAACACTGACTGTGTATTTTTAAAAATTAAAGATGCACATAATCCAAGGTGACGGTGTGTGAAAACCATTGCTTCTGGTATAGAAGGTAGAAAAGGAACAGAGAGGCACCCTTTGGAGCTTGGGGAAGAGGAAAAGCAAAAGGAAATTTTAGGTTCAAGTAAGAAAAAAGAGATCTAAAGCTGTGAAAGTATGCAGTCTTCAGCCTGTATCTCACACACACACACACAAAACGTACACAGGAACCATCGATTAAGGAAGTATTTCACTGCAGAAGAGAGCACCCTTGAACTTGAAATCTTACAAGCTGTTCAAAAATCTTTGAAATGAATATGGGAAAACAGAGTAAATATATGCAAAACTATTACAAGAAAAAAACAGAAAACAAGACCACTTCAGCTGATGGAAAGTATATCCCCCCCCAAAAAAGATCCCAAAGCAGAAAAAAAAACTACAATGCAAACTCCAAAGTGAATTACCTATCCACAAAAAGGTGTTTGAGGATATGAAAAACTGCCTTGAACCAGAAATTCAAAAATTATAAAATAGAAATGAAAAAAAAAAAAAACAAAACCAGGAAGAAATGAAAAGAGAATGGACTGAATTCAGGAAAGAAATAAACAAAAAAGATGAAAATTATCACAAAAATGAAGAATAAATTGCAAAGCTCTGGGGGAAAATAAAAGCAAGTGAAATTTTAATAAGGGAAATTTTTAAAAAGGTAGAACAACAACCAAGATAAATGAAAATGATATAAATTGAAAGTAATTAGAGTCAGAGAGAAATGGTTGAAATGAAAGAAAGAAGAAACAACATAAATAATGGCAGCCCTTAAAGAAGATAAACAAAACAATGCAGCAGAACTAATATTTAAAAATATAATCCAAATCTATATACCCATCAGTTACATGAGGAAATTAAACCAGAATTGTCAACTCCAAAACATATGCAAGTAAAACTACTAGACTTCAAAGATGAAAAAAAAAAAAAAAAAAAAAAAAAACCTAAGCCTCCAAGCAAAAAAGATTAAGAAATAACAAAGACAAGAGAATTAAACTGGTACCAGACTGCTCAAAAGTAACCTACAAGAAAGGCACCAATGGAATAGCATTTTTTTTAAACTCAAAGAAAGAAGTGTGAATCAAGAATATTCAGTCAACCTGTCCTTCAAGTAACAAGGCAATAGAAAATGAGTTTTTAAGGTGAAAAAAATCAGGGAATTTTGAATACATGAGCCCTTCTTGAAGAGTGTTTGAAAAAGTGATTTCCATTCAACCAAGTAGCAAAGCTTCATCAAAAGATGTGATGGTGATCATTTACTATATTTAATTGTAGACCTAAAATTAAACGAAGGTGAGAACAAAGCTCAAAGAATTAAGTTATATGTAGTGTGTAACTGGTTCTAACAAAGCAGAAATAATGCAAGTAAAAATGAAAGGAGAGAGAGAGACAGAGGAAGGTAAAATAAGTTAATTGTGATATAGGCAATAGATAGATGTTAAAGGATAATATTAAAATTGACAAATCAGATAATAAAAGGTTAAGTCAGAAAGACAACTAAGGGTTTTATAAAAGATATAAGGACAAAGATAACCACTAGCTAACACCGTAAATTTTCCTAAATACAAAAAAAACTTTAAAAAATTAAAAGAACAAGGAAAATGCATCATGTACAGAAACATAACAGTTATAATAATATTAATATCATTAATATTATATAAAATAATATTAACATAAAATGATATGACAGTTTAATATACTTATTTATAAAGTTCTGACTTTTGAAACTAGTTAACGTTTCACATACTAAAACACATAAAAATATAAACATACATGCATATAAAGATAGGGAAAAATTCTAAAACTGTATACAAGCAGACGTAAGTAAACCTAACCATAATTCAAATGAATCATGTAGTCACACTGATGAGAGGGGAACAATTAATGAATCCAAGTAACTTTAGATCACTGTATTTGATGACAAAACCTTAAGCAAAAGATTTTAAAAAGAAAAATAAATAAATACTCAAGTCTAGTTGGTCCAGTTTCACAGAGTTATCAGGTAGCAATTCTGAAGTTACTTTTGTAACAATTCTGGCATCCCAAAATCCAAAATCAAGGGGTCAACCTGGCTGCCCTCCCTCTGAAGGCTCTAGGGGAATCTGTATCTTGTCTCTTCCAGCTTCTGGTGACTGTTAACATTCCTGAGATTCTGACTGCCTGTCTTCCTGCTCCATCCTTCTCTTCATATGAGACTGTTTGTCAAATTTCTCTCAGCCTCGCTCTCATAAGAAAACTTGTGATGACACTTAGGACTCACCTAGATAATCCAGGATAATCTCCTCATCTCAAAAACCCTTAAATAATTAAATCTTCAAGGACTCTTTTTCAAAATAAGGTAAAATCCCTGATTTTGCCTTATAAGCAATATTCACAAGTTCCAGGGATTAGAAAGACAATGTATATTTGGGGGGGGGGGTCATTTTTTCAATATACCACAACTCCCTAGGTCACATGAACTGTCCTCTATGTTGGCTTCCTGGATCTACAACCAAACAGGAATCATTCTCTCCTCTGCTACAGTCAACATGGGCCACTTTGTATTATCAGTGTATATGTCAGATATGCCGGTCTCTAAAATTCTTTAACAGCACAAAATTTCCATCAATGCAACCTCATAGGACCTAGTAACCATTAGCTGTTTATCCTTTTTTCTAAATTCTACCACTTTCTATATATAGTTCATTACTTACACATAAAAGATGGCAAATGTGATCTTAAGATAACCACCTATGTCACTTTTCTCAATAAAATTAAGATGATGGAGAAGACACATGATGTTTTGTGAGTTTAAAAAATTATGATCCTTTAATTGAGAAAAGTACTTCATATTTGCTTTCTGGGTGAATGTGGCAACGTTTTTTTACTGCCAACTGTTTTGATAAATATTTAGCTACTTAACAAATTCCTGCCTTGACTGAGAAAAAAATTGATTTGACGTGCCTATTTGCTTGAGTTTACTTATATTCATTCTCTAAATTTTTTACTTTGGGAAGCGCCTGCAATCTAGCTTATTTATCTCTTCCCTCTCAAATTCTACAGTGCTTTAGTCAGCAGGAAACCCAGTTTGAAACCAGTGCTTTTTATATTTCTTTCTATGACTAATTGTATTTTAAGAGGCCCTGACTTTGTATACTGGTTGATCTGATAGCAGCTGAGAATTCTAGGCACAAACTAATTATTTCATTTCATTCTGTGAGAGAAACTGTTTACAGAGATGGGGAAGTTTTGGTCCTTGTCTAAATAATGTCTCTGACCTTTGTTTTTACTAAATTAAAGTATCAAAATGTTTTAAATGTAGAGATGGCTTTTTAAGGAAGCAAATGCTTTAAATAAAATGATAGGTCCCATGTTTATATGACTTTGAAAGCTCACAAAGCACTTCAAACTCATCTATCTACGTCTGGTCTTTCATCTCTTCTTCCTGTCTCAGAGGAAGAAGTGGCCCTTGGGCAACTGGCTTAGCCCTTGTTCCAACCTCTGCATCCACAGGACTGTGCTCCACCAAGACTCACCTCTTTCCTGTGTCATCCGTTCTTTCTTTCTACCAACCCTTCCCCCAGCCTATAAAAAAGAATACAAACCCTCCCTCCACCCTGGATGCCCCAGAGCTATTGTCACTTCTCTTTTCATCCTCAAAGAATCCTCTGCTCTCTCATCTCTGCATCCTCTCTGCTGCATCCTAACTGTTAACCCCTAGGGCTGTTCACGCTCCCATCTCCAGCTGCAGAAGACAAAGTCTTTGAATTGAGCTCCTCCCGTGGCCTCCATGAGGCCTCTGTCTCCTCCTGCCTCTCACTGCCTCTCTGGCTGCCCTTTCATCTTTCCTCCCTGCATTGATATTCACCCAGGTTCTCCCTTCCACTCTACTTGTGCTTCTACACACTCTTCCTCCTTAACTTAACCGACTCCAGGGATTTCTATTACTGTTCACTGCTGACTCCCAAATCCAGACATCTCTTTTGAGCTCCATGTTTTATACCTGTGTGTCTGCTGGCCATTTCCTCCTAGACGTCCCAAAAGGACTTTAAACAGAATTCATTATTTTCCACCACTGCTGTTCCTTTGCACTTGTAGTGAAGAGTAGAAGGGAGAAGGGGTATACGATTAAGAGGGGTGTGGACAGAGATCTCTTGGGACCCTCTCCAGCAGCCAGGGGGATGTCCGCGTGGAGAGAACTCTGGAGATGTGGGCTTCGGGGCCCCGGGTTGTTGGATGGCATGTATACATGGAAGTCCCTTAGTAAAACTAGTGAGCACAACAGCTGACTTTTCAAGCTCTCCCCAAGCCTCCAGTTTGTGTGGTTTGGATTTTTATCACTGGAAATCTTGAGGAAAGAAATGCTTGAACCATTCTGGAACTCCCTGTGAGGCACCAGGTAGAGGTTGGGCAGTAGACACTGCTCCCCACCCCCCACCCCCTACTCCCCACACCCCACCCCCTACTCCCCACACCCCCCTTACCCTGCCTCTCAGCACATGGACTAGTGTAGTGGAGGTGAATGAGCTGCAGTGAGAACCCCTACTGGGGGTTATGCAGCTGGACAAATAGTAGACCAAGACCCCTGATTATTCTGTCCTTCCCCAGAGTAGTCTCCTGCACACATACATACACCTAGATCAGAGAGAAGGCTTGGCCTCTCTAGTCTCCCCGCCCTTGCCTAAACCAGAGAAACAATCTCAAATCATCTCAAGTCCCCACCTCTGGAAATGTACGGGAATGGATCACTTGCTCATCAGCCTCCTCCATCTTCACCTCCAGTATAATGCCAGAAGGGACTCCCCAAAAATGTACACAAAAGAAAAAGAGGAGGCTGGTAAGCAGGCAACCTGGTGAAATTCACACGATGGATGCCATGCCTTGAAACCAAAGTGGCAGATGATGTCACTTCGTCCACTCTCTCAAAGAGGCCCAGGCCAGACTTCCCAGGTTGAAATCCCAGCTGTACCTCATGCTAAACTTTGCAGGAGTCACTTACATTTTCTAAGCCTCAGTTTCCTCAATAGTAAAAAAGGAAATAATGGTACCTACCACATAGGATCATTGTGAGAATTTAAAAGACACTGAAAGGACTTGACACAGTGTCTAGGACATGGTAAGCACTTGATAAATGTTTTCTGCTGCTGTTGTCATGATTACCTGTCCCTCACAGCACAGCAGGAAGTCTTTTCATTAAAGAAAATAGAAATAATGATTTTGTGAAATAGCATAAAATACTGAAACAAACATTTGTCATCCTTTTGGCTGCCCAGCTCGAAATGCCCTTCCTGAGTTTAGGTGGGAGGTAGAGATGACCTCTCACTAAGAAGCTAATAAAGCCAGACACAGGCTGAATGCTCAAGGCTCCCTTGCTGCGAGGGTTTGTAGCCTGTGATCTAGGCTTAACCAATCAGGCACACTCAACCCAGGCCTAGCAACAGGAGCTAGTGATGCCAAGTGGCAGTGATGGGGCACTGCAGCTCAGTCACGCCCACTTCCCCCAGAGGTAGCTGCAGTGGTGGTCTGCAGCAGTCAGTAGGGCCGCTGCTGGCTGGGCAAGATCACAGTAGCTTCACAGGCTGTGACTGTGACTAGGTCCTTGTCTGCTGCCGGGGGCCTCTGTTCCTTCCTGTTTTCCAAGGCTTCATCTCTATCCTCTCCAGAAATGCTTTAAGTAATCCAGTGTCATTTTCTGCTTCTATTGGCCTGGGTTAATTTTTCTTGGGTTAATTTTTCAACTTGCCAGGCTGATACAGATAATCAGATCAGATAGTTTAATAAAGTGGACGTACACTATTTCTACTTTGTTTTATTGGTTTATTGGTTTATTGATTTGCAGTGTGCTTCTACATGGCTCCTGTTTAGGGACTTTTTCTTGGATGATTTTTGTTTTAGTAGATGTTAAAAAGGATTGTTCGTTGTTGTTGTGGTTTGGAAGAAAGGTTTCCTCTTCTCCCTTTACCTTCTTCCTCTTTTTTGGTGTGTGTGTTGTGGGGTGAGGGTGAGGGGTCAGGACAATCAAATTTTAATTGACTGGAATCTACCCTTAGGTAGAGAAAATCAGGTAACTAATGAGTACAAGAAGGAGATAGAGGGAGAGAAGCAAAATCAGTGCCCTGTGCAGGAGAGTATCACAACACAACTGTGAGCTCATTTAATTTAACTGGTTTATTTTATAGAGAAGGAGCTTGCAACAACAACAAAAGTAATGTGTGTTCAAGATGCAACTAAATGTATCTTCACATTCTGAGTCCAGGGCTCCTCTATCCGTTTGCCTCCATCGAAGAGGCAAATGACTTAAGCTCAGATAAGGTTAAATACAGCCCAATCAATTATACCTTTTAAGTGTATAATTGTGTGTATGATAAGAATTTACATTTTCAAGAGCTTTTTACAGTTTACAAATTGGTTCATTAAATTCTCTCAACTGCTCTGAAATAAGTTACATATAACAAGCATTTAATGTGTCAGGCTGGGTAAACAAGATATAGTGCTTGTTAACCCCTTGATAACCAGAAATGTCTATGATTGATAAATTCCATTTTAAACCACTATTATTGAAGTTTTAAACTATAGTATATGCTGTAATATTAGCAGGCAGCCAATCAATAAATACTTTTCCACTTACAAAAGACTCATGTAGCTAGATCTCTTTGGAGACCAAACTTGAAATATACTAAAGATGGAACTCAAAACCATGTTTACATCATTTGTCTAGATTCTCTAAAGTATAATGGAAAAGTTGTGATTCTCAAATGTCCCCAAATAAACAAAACATTGACAAGAATATGAAGTTGAATGCATCACTGTAAAATTAATTTTTAAAACCTAGATTTAACAAGCTATTTTCATTTTCAGTCTTAATTGCATACGAAGAGGAAATTTTATTCTCACTATAGTTTTCCCAGCTTCTTTGTATAGATTATGAAAGTCAGTTGTGAAAGGAAACTAAGCTAATTGACGTGGAACATAAAGTGAATACTACATATTTTTCTGTAGATGTGGATAACAGAAAATGCCATTCTTGTATATTTAGCTAAAACAAACCATTAGTATAAGACAAATATTAATGAAATTCAGGATTTTCGACAAAATTTCATTGCCGTTTTCCTCTCGAAAAGTTAAAAGAAAAGTGGGGAGGGCTTTTAAGTGAGAACTAAATAACGGTGCTGGCATCATTGCGCAGAGATAAAGAAATGCAAAGACGCAGAAGAAATGGTAAAATGTGTGCGGGGAGTCTCACAGTAATGTTAGAGAAACAAGAAAAACTTTCCAACAGACCTCAGGTGGCTGTCAAACCTTTAAAAATCTGACTGATAAAGGTAGTTTTGTCAAAGGAGCGTTTCTTTTTTCATAAATGCATCAGGAGACAGCTGAACACCACTTGCTCAAAGTCGAAGGGCGCCCCTTTCTCCCATGCTGTGTCGCCCTTGGCATGCCTGGCCACGCCCCTTATGTCACTCACGGCGAGGTCCCGCCCCTTACACCTCCCACTTCCTGGTAACCAAGCGCCTTTGCGCCGCCAGCTGGGGACCTGATTGGCTGATGCGGAAACCGCTAACGGCTGCGGAGTTTAAACCCAAGCCGCGGCCGCGAGCGCCGGGCTCAGGGAGCTGGGTGGTGGTCGCCCCACGCTGAAAAAGCAGTAAGTCAGTGACCTGTGACTTTTGGCGTGGCCTCGCCGTGCCTGGCGGGATCCGTGCCTTCCCCAAGACGAACCGCCCGGCGTGGCCCTCGTGGGTCTCGGGTCCGCTGAGCCCCGCGCGGCCCGCGGCCCCGCCCCCTCGTCCTCCAGTCTCCAGGACTGCGGCCCCAGCACTGGCTCCAAGGGGCTCCTTGGAGGTAGGCCCTGTTTGGGTGTTAAGTCGCTGCCTTTTGTGTGTAGGATTTGAGCGCTCGGCTGCGTGAGGGCGGCGAGCCGCTAGTCAGAAAACCAGCTCCTTGCAGTCGGTCTTTGTGACTGCGCTGCTCCTTTCCTTTAGAACAGTTCTGGTTTATTGTGAGCGCTCAGTAAATACCTGCTGAATGAACATTAGAGACTGCTTACCCAAGTTCTTGGAAGAGCCCTCTCTTGTGGAGCGCTCAGAGTTTAGGACGGAGGCTGGCCGAGGGCGAAGGGTGATAGAAGACTGGGAAGAATTTAACCTTGAACTGGGTGTTGACGTACAGACAGGACTTCGGTAGGGACTAAGGACGATGATTTTTCTAGATGAGGAATCCAGTTCAGGAGAACTGGACGTGGAAGTGAGTATTCCTGAGGTAGAGTTAGCTGATATGTTAGCCAAACAAGAGCTACGGAACAATAATACATAGGTGAGCTCTAGGTTCAGTACTAGGCACCGTATGTACGTTGGCTCCTTAAGTCCCTACAAAATGCTCTTTTTTTTTTCCCCAAAAAATAATTCCCTAAGTCTGAAAATTGAAACTTGGAGATGTAGGATCACATAGCTATGAAATATAAGAACTGGGCACCAACACAGTCCAACAGCTATTGCAATACAGTTGGCCCTCCTATCTGGGTTCCGATTCCATACAACCAAGCAAATCAGCGATGGAAAATATTGGGGACAATTCCAGAAAGTTTCAAAAAGCAAAACTTGATTTTTGCCAATTGCCAACAACTATTTAAATAGCATATATATTATATATACAACTATGTACATTATATTAGGTAGTATAAATAAATCTAAAGATAATTTAAATTATACAGAGGGATGTACATAGGTTATATGTAAATACTATGCCATTTTATATAAGGCACTTGAGCATCGTGGATTTTGGTATCTGAGGGCCCTGAAACCAAAATCCTTCAGGTACCAAGGGATGACTGTATCCCCAGTTTTGCTGGAATGAAGTGAAAGCCTGAGTGAAATAGGTTTACCAGAGGTTTGAAAACTGAGTGTAGACAATTCTTTCAAGGAGTTTTGCTGTAAAGGGTGCAGAGAAATGGAGTGTATATCCAAGGATGAAGTGGGAACAACTCCCTTAGGATTAGGTATATCTCTTCTGTGCCTGTCTCTAAGGTACACTTCTACTTGGTATCACAGTAGTGTCTGTGCCCACACTGAACTATGCATTCCATGACTATGCGTTCCTATGCAGCTGTATCCTGTTTTCTGCCCCCAGTGCCTAGCCTCACTCCTGGCAGGTAGATATAATGTTATAGGTTTGAGTGGGAAAAAAAAAAAAAAGATTCATTTACCTTTTTAGGATTCTACTTTTAAACCACTTTTGGTTACATTCATACTTGTCAGATTTTATATAAAGTGTTTTACAAATACTTATGTACAAAGTATATTATTTAAGTCATGATTTGCTTTTTAGAATGTATTTATCAGTTATCCTTTTTGGCTTTATTAATCAATACTATGATTTCCTGCTGTCTTTCTTTTTTTACTCCAGTGATGGAGTATCCCGTGATGGAAACTGACACACTTACCTCAGGAATTAAGAGACGTGTGAAAGACAAAAGAATTTCAAAGACTGCTAAATTGAATGTTTCTCTTGCGTCAAAAATCAAAACAAAAATAATAAGTAAGCGTTATTAGTCTTCATTACTACATTACTTATTTATTACTTATTTATCATTAGCATACTCTCATTTTTACTTTTTTTTCTGGAGAATTGGTATGGTATTTGGTACTTTATTTTATCAAATACAGGAAATGACTAAAATGATTATTTTGTTAAATGAGACTTCCTCCATTCAATTGTTCCTTTCTCCTTCAACTCCTCTTAGTTGGGTGGTTATGATGATTTGCTGTCAGTGGTGACAGCTGAATTTTCAGCAGTGAGGCTGGAGTGGCCCAAGGCAGCTACCTCCTTACACTGCAAAGAAAGTACCAACATGACATTTCTGAAAAAGCTAAAAAATGTGACAGACTGTCCTTCTGACATGCTACAGCATTTGGATGATGAGCAATCTAGGGGTGGTTGGCCCAGGGTGATTTTAGATAGCCAAAGTTCATCATGAGGTCACTGAGCACTTTGGAGATGAGGTTTCATGGATTCTCGAGCTAAGATGTCAGAGGGGCAAAAAAAGAAAGTGGGGGAAATTCCCCAAGATGAATTTTCATTACTTCTGAAAACTACCTCAATGGTTCATCTCCATCTTAGCAGGACTGGGGGAGGTTTCCTGCTGGTATAGCACCTGTGAAAGGTAAGTGTGCTTTGGGAAATAGCCAAGCCTGCTGATTATCTTTAAATCATAATGTTGTTCCTACTCAGATCTCTAGAGCCATGAATTAGACCACCTCCTATAGTGGCTAGTGGGTGTGCAGGACCATTGTACACCCACTGTTATGAAGGGATACACTGAGGTTGAGGAGTGCAACAGGAAAATGTTACTATCCTTTAGCTTCTGCAAGTTGCAAACCGGTTCTAGTCTGTTTCCATTTGCGATGTCAAAAGTGGCTGTCTGAATCTACTTTCTCTGTGCCAAAAATAAAGTACTTTTTGGACTCTATTTTTTAGATACCCAAACTTTCCCTGAGTATTTAAAAAATATTATTACTATTATAAACTATTGTTACTATTACTATAGCTAGTAACACTAATACTATTATATAAAAATGTGTATTACTATTATCAAACATTTTGCATACACTATACTTTTATTCAGTGGGCTATGTTATTGAATAGTAGCGTGTAAATCAAAATCATGACAATATAATTATGCTTTAGATATACTAAGGGAACACTATATGTAAGGTGAACTTTACCAAAGAGTTCACAATTAAAATCTTTGCAAACAACAGAAAATCATTTCTGACTTAAATTATATTTACATAGTGCTATAAAGAGAAGCAGTCAAGTTTAGATTGCAATAGATGCCTAGAAATAAGAGATAGGATATTTGGGGTGGAGATGGACAATCCCACACAGTTTAGATGATCTGTCCAACATTATAGTAAGTATGCTCCCTTTTACCCAAGGTTTTGAAAAATGGACTTTGGGAGCATTAATTCTGGAGCCACAGAAACTGGCTCTAAAATTTTCACGATTGGCAACCCTAATTTCTATGAGACATTTCCAGTTAGAGCTGTGGGATCAACTTCTCCATTCTACCTCCTGGTCAAAAGTAGGAAGGAAGGTAGGGCAACAAATACCAAGATTTAGTTTTTGTGACTGATCTAATTATCTAGATACTGTATCTATATTAGAGTCCTCTTGTTCCTAACTCTGTATTCACAAACATTCTGTATTTCTCACAACTTTTATTGAACTTCTATCTAGCTGTTGTTTCTTCAGCTCCAAACTCTGGGTACGTTCTTTTCAAAACTCCATCTGTCTTGCCATTCGCTTCTTTTCTAACTTTCAGTTAAAACTTACAAAGTGAAATACATTTTGTCCAAAATAGTTAATTATTAAGGAATATGAAAATGTAGTAAGATATATGTTCAATATTAACTCTTAAAAATTTTTTTTACAGACAATTCTTCTATTTTCAAAATTTCTTTAAAGCACAACAATAGGGCATTAGCTCAGGCTCTTAGTAGAGAGAAAGAGAATTCTCGAAGAATTACAACTGACAAGATGTTATTGCAAAAAGAAGTGGAGAAACTGAATTTTGAGAACACATTTCTTCGCCTAAAGCTAAATAATTTGGTATGGAAACTATATTGTGTTTGAATTCTAAATTATCACTAAAATTTTAACTATAGTATTATTATAGAAGCTCTAAAAATGTTTTTAAGTCTCCTAATCAGTGTAAAAACTTTGAAAGAGCATGCCATGTTAATGGACAAACTGTTAGTGGATAATAAAATAAATGACCCAAATCTATATTCTCAATGTATGCCTGTGGCTCTGCAAACTCATAATAACTTGATCAACATTTGATTGCTTATCATAAGTAAAACTTGATACATTAATACATTTTAAGAAGATGGCATAATTCCTCCAGTGAATTGAAAAGAGGGGAGTGCCCAGAGTGTTTGAATTCTGCCTTCACACGAGCATTCCACTGGCTGCAAGCCAAAGAGAAGGAAGACTGTAGTCGTTGCTTTTCCTTCCAACTTCCAACTCTGTCCACAGACAGGGTAGTAAGAGCCAGTGATTAGCTAGGTTTCAACTATAGATCTAACTCCGAAGTGAATAGAAATTAAAATGGAAAAACGACCTACTGTCCTTCTTGAAGCTTAAATCCCTATGGCTGACGAACTGCATTCACTTGCCATTTGAGGTATTATTATTATGAGGAGATAAAAAATGTAGGAAAGTTTATGATTGATAACTCAAAATTATTCAGAATGTGTGTGTGTCTATGTGAACTATAGTGTAGCACCTTTTTAGCTCAGTGTGATCTCAGTTACTTTTTAAGTCTTCTCAACTGGTGGTATTCATAAATGTATGGTATAATAAATCCAAATCTTAATTGATTAAAAGAGCTCTTTCTTTATTTCAGAATAAGAAGCTTATAGAAATAGAAGCACTCATGAACAATAACTTGATAACTGCCATTGAAATGAGCACTCTTTCTGAGGTAAGTAGAATTTATGTGTAAGTACTGTAATATTTTTAACGTTATCGAGGATAATTGAGATTAGTTAAGTAGCATCAAAGTTAGAGATTCATATCTTAACCTTTGTGCAAAGGAATGATGATAATATGCTATTAGCGAGTTAAAAATTAATATTTTCATTTGGTATAATTGGTTATTGAAATTTTTATATAAATATTAGATTTTGATTAAAAGTAACACAGGATCAGATAGCTCAGTGGAACATAATGGCCCCTGAATAGACTCAAAAACATAAAAGACACTAGTGGAAAAGTAGTATTTCAAATTAGAAAAGAATTTGTATTATTTTAAAAATATAGACACAATTGAAAAACTATTAGGGGGAAAAACAGAGACAGATCCTACTTTATACCGTTTTCTAAAATAAATTCTAGATGGATTTAAATGTAAAAAAGTACATCATTTAAATGAGAAGAAATTACAAATGAATTCATGTTAGAAAAGAGAGGTCTTTCTATACCTACAAAGTAAGATACCATAAAAGAAGCTATTGATGGATTTTCTTTAAAAAATTTTTAGCAGCTTCAAAATCATAAAAATGAATTTGATAGCTAGGACAGCCAGTGGGCAGAGGTGTGCCTTATACACTGAGCACTCTCTGAGGAGAAGAGATGCTTTTCATGGGATGGGGAGTCATGGAGAAGGGAATGAGAGTCAGCACTCTGTTTTGCTGATCAGCTTACAGGGCTGAATTGAATTGTCCTAAATAAATTTCTAAGACTAGACTCAATTCCGGCAATGGAGAGTGTAGAGTCAGTACAAGAATTGACTTGTAAAGTAAGAGAAAGAAGCCAATTGGCAAGATGTAGAAGGGGGGAGGGTGGTATCACCCATACCTCAAGGAACTGTAGAGGACAGATAGCCCTAAAAACATTGCTCAGTTGTTTGTTGTGAGTTGTGTGATATAAAGCTCCTTCCCTCCAGTGGTTCTTTACAAAGACATAGTAAAGTCAACATTGTTCCCAGCCTTTTATGTGGTTCTCTTTGAATAACTCAAAGAGGGCTGAGATCAGCATCTGAATTTAGGAAAAGTGAAAAACCTGGAGTCAGTGGACGTGGAAGCTGGAGGATGAAGGGACAGCATACAACTTTGATGTCCTCTTTCTTGGACTTATTCTTTAACAGACTAATTTTTGCACATCAAGTTGTGCAATGCCTTTTCTTTTTAGTTGTGGAGGAGGACAGTGGGTAATAGAGATGTGTGGTTCTAATATTGGAACAACATATAAAAGTATAAAACGAAGTCTCACACATGCTTCTGTTCTGCCTCCAGCTGCTTTCTTCTCCATTTTCCTCTCTTCTCCCCACACCTCATGCAGGTAATTGCTTTCATGGATTTCTTTTTATTAAAACAAAGATATATAAATGTTTTCTTAATTTTCTTTCTTATACAAAAGATAACATACTAACTGTTCTGTGCCTTTTTTCCTTATGTGACATCTCTTGAAGATCTCTATATGATTACAGGGAATACTTATTCCTTTTTAGTGCTGCTTAGGATAATAGATCTAGAATGGACTGCTAATCTGTTTAATGAGGCTCCTGTTGTTGGACACATGGTTTGTCTTCTGCTGTTGACTTAACATTAGTGTAGAATGCCTTTTCCCATTGCATTAATTTTCCCGTCCTGGATTATTCCCATCAGTATGCAAAAATGTTATCTCCCATCTTTAAAAAAAAAAAGAAGAAGAAAACAAAAATAAAACTTCTTACTCCACTTATATTCCCCATCCCAAGCTACTATCTTTTCTCTTTACCTTTATAGCAAAAGTCTTTGAGACAGTTATTCACAGTGTCTCCAGTTTCCCTTGAACCCACATCGATTGGGTTTTCCTCACCATCCCGTGAAAACTGCTCTTCTGGAAACTGATGTCTATGTTGCCAAAACCTCTGGCTATTTCTGGGTCCTTGTGTTAGTCTTCATGTGACTTTCAGTTTATGACCCTCTCCTGTTTCTTCCTACCTTTCTAATTGTTCTTTGTCATTCTGTTTGCTGGTTCCTCTCTATTTCCCTGATTGCTATTTTTTGGGTACCACAGACCTGAGTTCTTTTTCTCTTCCGTCTATACTCATTTCCTAAATGAGAATCTCATGTTTTTAAGTACTACTGAATATTGATGGCTCCCAAATTTGCTTCTCCAGCTTGGCCATCTACTGTAAACTCCAGACAGTACATGTCTGACTGCCTACTTGGCCGTTCAATTTGGATGTCTAGGAGGCATCTCAAACTTCACAACTGCCGCCAAACCAGTTCCTTTGTGGGGGTCTTCATCTCTGGCAACTACAACTCTATTTTCCTATCTTTTCTACACACCTCATAGCTATCCTTTAGCAAATCCTTTTAGCACCGCCTTAAAAAGCAGTCCAGAATTCTATCACTTCTCACAGCCCTCACTTTTATCACCCATATTCAAGCCACCATTATCTCTTACCTAAATTATTGTAGTAGCAGCCCAGCTTGGACTTCTTGCTTCTTCCCTTGCCTCTCTATATCCTCTTCTCAGCACAGCAGCCAGAGTGATCCCAGTAAAGTGTTAGTCTGCCTAAAACCCTCCTGCGGCTTCCGGTCTCATCTGCTGCCCGATTTTATCCGAAACTGAAACTCCTGTTCTTTCTCTCACCTCATCTACTCTTCCCCTCCTTCTGCTCATTAACATCTTTAATATACAGGCAGGCCGCCACTCAGGGCCTTTGTACTTGTTCTCCCTTCATGTGGTAGTTCCCTTACTTCCTTCAAATCTTGACTCAGACGTCACTTCGTGAAGCCTTCCCTGGCAACCCTATATAAATCTTAATCCTTCCGCACCTTGACCCAGTGCTTTATATTCTGCTTCCCTGTTTTACTTTTTCTTCTTAGCACTTCAATACTATGTAACATATAATTTTACTTATTAATTTTGTTGTTTATCACACCAGAATATAAGCTTCTTGAGTGCAGGGTATTTGTCTATTCAGAATGATGTCTAGAACGCAGTAGAATTCAATAAATACTTACAAAATGTTGAATAGTATTTCCCCATTAAGAATGATGCTTTCTTTTTTAAGGGTGAAGTACTTATTTATCTTATAATACATCTGTTACTGAGCTTTTTATATAGAAAATAATGATAAATAATGTAAAATATCTTTTTAGCATATGGTCTTTCTTTTTAAGTGTTTAATATAATGACTTATTTTAGCAGTTTTCCTAATTTTACAATTTTAGAATAAACTTTAGAAATGATTTATTTATTATTCTTTTAATGTCCTGCTGAATTCTTTCTGCCAGTATTTTATTTAGGAATTTTTTATTATTCATAAGTGAGGTTTCTTTGAAGTTTTCTTTTTGTAAAGTCTTTAAGCATTATCATGTATACCAAACTAACAAAAAGAATTTAGATGTTCTCTTTTCCTATGTTCTGCAAAAATGACATACTATTAGAATTCTTTTTTCTTCTGTGAAACTATCTGGACCTGGGTCTTTCTCAGTGGAGATAGTGGCTCCTTGTTAACTATATCTCTAATGCAGATATTGGGTTGCTCAGGAAAATTTCTCTCTTTTATGGGCCGTTTTATTCAATTGTATTTCCTTAGAAAAGTACCTATTTATTTCATTCATGTTTTCAAATTGATCTGCATAGAGTTAACCAAAGTCAACCAATAATTTTGTCTGTTTTATTTCCCCTGTTGACTATTTTTGTGTATTTGAGCTTTTTCTTGTTTGTTTTTTTCCCCACTAGGTTAGGTGGTTGTGGTTTTCTATTTTTTCTTTTTCTCTTAAAAGAAACATCTTTTGGATTTAATTTTGAGTTCTGCTTTTCTGTGTTTCAATGTCACTATTTCTTGCTTTTATCTTTAGTAGTAAGTCCTTTCTTCTGCTTTTATGTGGTTTCTTCTGTTGTTACTTTTCTGATTGTGAGTAGATACTTATTTATTTTTCATTCATTCTTACCTCTGTAGGTAAGGTGTCATTTCTCTCATACTGCTTTCACGATTTTTGTCTTTGTCCTTAGTTTTGAGGAATTTGACTATGACGCGTCTTGGCATGGATTTCTTTGAGTTTATCTCTTTGGGAATTCCTTCAGCTGTAATATGCTGATTGATTTCTTTTGCCAAGAGGAACTGGATGTCTGGAGTCCCCATGTGTTCTCCACTGACATTGCTGGGCTTTGCGGGGTGTGCTTGTTACCACCTGGCTGTCTAACTCTCCCCTCGGCCTTTTCTGACAGTACTCCTGATTTGGAGAAGAGTTACCTGTTATAGCCCAGTGAATGTGGATGTTCTATGCTCCTCATTTGACTTTTTACACTGCTGCCAAAATTTAATTGACCAAATCTGTGTGGGTCTATCTCACTCTGTTCTGTTTCATTGATGTATGCTAATACTGTACTTTATATGCTAATACTGTACTGTCTCAATTACCATAATCCTCCAACTTTCTTCCTTTTCGAAGTTGTTTTAGCTATTCTAAGTCCTTTGCATTTCCATATGAATTTTAAAACCAGCTTGTTAATCTGACCATACACCTGTTTTTATTACAGGTTAGCACTGTAATAGGAAGACATTGTTGCTTGTTGCCTAATTTTATGATCTTTATTAATTAATTAAAACATGCTCAGGAAACATATCAGGAAATTTAAAAATGCAGATAAACAAAAATTTTAAAGATATATTAACATCACTCAGACTTTGAATTTTAAAGACCATTTAAAAACAGTATTATGAAATCCAATAATGTATTACATAATACATATGTAGACAGGAATGTATTGCACATACATACAGTTGACCCTTGAACAACTTGGGGCTTAGGGCGCTGACCTTTCACAAAGTCAAAAATCTGTGTATAACTTACAGTTCCTTGCAGCCCTCTGTATCCGTGGTTCCTTTGAATTCACAGTTCCACAGCCTCAGAGTCAACCAACCATGGATCATGAACAGTACTGATGAAAAATCCACATATAAATGGACCCATGCGATTCAAACCCATGTTGTTCAAAAGTCAGCTGTGTATGTAGAAATAATTGTACATGCCTGGGTGTACACATGTGTATTTATTCATATGTATAAGAATAAAGTTTGAGAGGTTATGTACCAAAATATTAGTAGTGATTGTCTTTGGATGGCATGATTAAGGATGAACTGTATTTAACCTTATCATTACATTATTCTCATTCAACTATTGAAGGCAAATGTAAGAATGATTCTATAACTATTAATATTCTTGTTTAATTTGGAACTTTAATAGCAAACATGATCTAATGAGGTTAGAAATTTTGTTCATTTTCATTTTCTTTGTTCTTTTCAAAAATAGTTCCATCAGAGTCCCTTTCTACTGCCAAGTAGCAAGAAGAAACGGGTTAGTAAACAGTGCAAACTGATGCGTCTTCCATTTGCAAGGTAATTGCTTCAAAACTCGGTTAAATATTAACTTGCACACTTCTACCTGAATTGGACTTTGAATGGTTTTTATTTGATCTGCTTCCTTGAAACAGAAAAACAGCAAGAAGTAATGAAATACTCGTCAACACTGTACTAGTAAAAGAAGTTTGAAGATATAATCTAATAGAATTCAGGTTTAAATTTTGAAATAATATTCAGTTTTCCCATAGCCTCTGGAGAAGAAAGAGGTACAGGCAGACCTTGGTTACATGGGTTTGAATTACACTGGCTCAGAGTACTTGGATTTTTATATAACATAATCATTGTGTGTGTGATACAATGCTCAGATGTCATCAATCTGTAGTTGCCTACTAGGGTAGAAATAAGATGGTTTGTGGTAACTTGCTATTGGTTGTGTCACCAGGGCTCCAAGGACACTTACTTATCAATTCAGTAACCAGGGTCATCTGTAGAATCCTACTACTTAACTCTTCATTTTTTTCTTTTCCCCCAGGTCACCATTGGCCTTATGTTTTCTGCTGAGTAAATCTGATAACTATTTATCTCTCTATTATCTTGCATAATGCCCAGGCTTTACAATTAACTTTCATCATTGCTGTTCTCCTGACCAAAATTCCCATTTCTTGATTAATTTGATTATAAGTCATAGTAAATACCCTATTTCAAACCTAACATTTTAAAGACAGTTACTGAGGTCCAGTGAGGTAAAATGGCTTAATGAGTTAAAAGCATTAATCAGAATTCTCATCTCTTTTAGACAATGTTCTTTTTGTTATATAACTTACAGGTTTAGTGCATTTACATAAGTGCACGAGTAAATGCACTTGTATATTAAAGTGCCACACTAAAAACTTCTTACATCTACTGTGTCACTTTCTGTTCATTCTAGTTTATTCTATTGTTTTGCCTATTCTGTTCCAGCATCATGTTGAATCAGTACATTTAAATTAATACAGTTTTAAAATAGAACATTTTGTTGTCTTATAGTTCCTTAGTTGTTTTTCAAGAAAATCTTGTTTGTCATGCATGCATTATTTCATATAAATGTATGAATCACGTGTTAACTTGCCCTCCAAAAATTTTCCTTTTTTTAATGTAAACTTTTGTTTGAAGTATAATATACATTTTAGAAAAGTACAAAAATCTTTATAGAGTGTCATGGATTTTCACAAAGTGAACACTGTAGTATAACCAATATCCAGACCAAGAAGCAGTATCACCAGTACCTCAGACACCTCCTTGTGCCCCTTTCTAGTCACTACTCACCACCTACCCAAGGATAAATATCATAACTTCTAAAATCTCTAAAATCATAGATTTAATTTTGCCTAGTTTTGAACTTCATGTAATGAAATCATACAGGGTTCTATGGTTTTTGTCTCTGGCTCTTTTTTGCTCAGCATTGTGTTTGTAAGTTTCATCTGTATTGTCCTGTGTAGTTATAGCTGAGTCATTCTCGTTTCTGTATACTATTCCATTGTATGATTATTCCGTAATTTATCCATCCTTCTGATGGTGAACATTCAGCTTTGCCATCAAGAAAACAAGAAACCACAAATAGCCAATGCTGAGAAAGAAAAAGAACATTACATACCTATAGCAGACATTAAACATGTAACTGAAGCTGCTCTGAACAACTTTATGCCAATAATTTGATATTTTAAATGAAGTGGACAAATCTTTTTAAAAATCAGTGAACTTGACACAAAGAAGAAATAAAAAATCTGAATATTCTTAAATGTACTAAAATAGGATGTTATCAAAAATATTTCCACAAAAAACTGCAGGCCCCAATATCTTCTCCTAAGTTCTTGAAGAAAAAGAAATGTACACAAGTACTTCCAGGAAAAAGAAAAAGAGGTGCACTTATCAGTTCATTTACTGTGATCAGCATAATATAAATACAAAACTTGACAAAATATATTACAAGAATGGAAAATTATAAACCATCTTCATTATTAAAATACATGCAAAAATCCTGTAATATATTAGCAGATAAAATTTAGTGATGTGTCAAAGGGATATATTATCAGGAGCAGTTCATTGCAGGAATGCAGTAGTGATTTAACATTAAAAAATCAATCCTTATAATTCACTACATTAGTAGAAAAAATATTTTAAAATCATTACATTAATAGAAAAAAAAGAGGAAAGTACTATCTTCTCAATAGTAACAGAAAAAGCATTCAACACTCATTCATGAAAAAACTCAGCAAACTAGGAATACAGTGGAACTTCTTTAATCTGATAAGGAGGATCTACAAAAACCCAAGAGCAAACGTATTAAATAATGGGAACACAATAAGAATGCCACTGTTAGTACTTACACTCACCCTTGATTTAGTGCACTCTAGTACAAATTATGTATCTGGATCATTATCTATTGATTATCTTTTTCTCTTGAGTTTGAATCATGTTTCCCTGTTGCTTTGTATGTTGAATAATATTGGATTATGTCCCAGGCATTATGAATCCTGTGTTATAGAAAATCTGGATTCAGGTGTATCCCTCCATCAAGTTTGATGTTTCATTTTAGTAGTTACTTTAAACTTGATATTACTTGCCTGTGATGAACAACATATGAAATCTCATTTCAGTTCTTTAATCCTTAGCTAGGCTGCTTGGAATCTTTCTCACATGTATGTGATACAGGGAGCATCTAGATTTTGGGAAAGTTTATGCACAAATGTGGGGCTCCCCTGTCTACCTTTCCTGTAATTTCTCCCATCACACACACTACAGAAGGTGTAGTTGCCCTGAATTCTGACCTTGTGTGAGACTGTGGAAAGTGTTAGGAAATGTGGCACCGACTCAGGTTTGTAAACAATGGGAAGCTCACCCTGTTTCTGTGTGTCAACCCCTCTTCTGTATCTACTTGCTTTTTGTTTGACTTCAGGCAGTTGTTTTTTAATATTTTGTCCAGAATTTAGTCATGTTTGATAAGATTCATTCAATAGTAGCTATTTGGCCATTGCCCAAAGCAGAACCTCTCCTCTGTTTTTGCTAATTTATTTCTTCAAGTGGTGTAGACATTTCCTCTCAGTGGCTTTTCTACTAACAGGTGCCTTTAAATTTGTAACAAATATTTTAAAAAATATTTTTATCGTTATCAATATTTTTAAAATATCAGTGATTTGTTTGGCATACAGGGTAAATCTATAGCATTGGAACATATTACTCTTTATTCTTTGAATTCAAAAAAGGTCATTTTGGCAAATTATTTCTGTGGCTTTCTGTCTTTTTCCTCTCATAGATTTAACTACTCTGGGAATACGACTTTAGTTTACATGAATACCTTTTGGAAACATAGCAAACTTTATTGCACTCAAAACTATACATACAATTGTACTTGTCTGAAACCAGAGGAAGAGTTTTGGGTTTTCCATAGAATTAATTATAGGAAAACTGTAAACATTATACATGAATATTTATAAGTATGTTTGAACTTTATTCATTTCATTAGTATTATTATCCTAATAGCCCAGCTGGTGATTATATCATTTATCTCCTTTTTGGGGCCACTGGGGCTAAGGAGAGAAGAAGCAAGTTCCGTACTGTTAGAAAGTACCTATTTCCTACCCATAATTGCCTTCACTGAACACAAAATGTTACCAGGGTGGGTTTGTGGTTGGATCTTAGATAAATGGAATATAGAAAGAACTATCCATGTAATTTTCTAAATAATTTTTGTAAAATACAAAATTTCTTACTCATTCTTACTTACCTTTAGGGTTCCATTAACTTCAAATGATGATGAGGAGGAAGATAAAGAGAAAACGCAATGTGACAACAATATATCAAAGGCATCACCTGGTATTCCTTCTTTAGCATCAACAAGACCATTACCAACTCAGCATAATTTGAAATTGTTATTTCTTAAAGAAAATAAGCAGAATGTTTGTGGTTTAAATGCCTCAGAACCTGTTTTATCTGTTGTTGATATACTTCCCAAAGGTGAGATTTTTTTAAAAATTTATTTTGAGTATCAGTATTAAACAGTTAACATTCGTCAGATTTTCTTCTTGAGAGCCATGGTGTATAAACAGTTAATAAGTTAGATTTCTTATGTCACAGATTTGCTAATGCCTACCATTTAAAATTGCTGGTGAAAAATTTAATTTAAAAGTAAAAGTGCCAACAAATATCAGGTGCATTGTGGCCTAACACTGTTACTCTGGAAACAGTATTTAGAATGAGCTAGTCTAAAGAGCTTTTCTTGGTATCTTAGCTTCAGAAGTGAAAGATACCATGTATTTATTTAGTTACGTCTTCTCCTTTTCATAGATATGAAAATTGAGGCCCTGGATAGGTGTAGTGACTTTTTTAAGATCATAACCAATTATTGATAAAACAAAAACTTGAGCCTGGGTAATGAATGGTTGAGCAAGAGAAAATGATGACACTTACTTTTTTTATATGGTATTTTAAAATAATAATCCTGTGGTGTAGTCTGGTTTATGTATTTGACATAGAATGTCACATTGGGATATGAAACCATAACTATATTGAATTTAGAGTTTGAATTAATTTTCCTTTCTAAAAATGTATGTGAGTATGTGTGTATAATTTTTATAAACTTCAGCTGCCTGCTGATAACCTTTTGATAGTGATCCTTATGAGAGGTATCACTGTTGTTGAATTTCATTTGCCAGCCTCCTACCACTTAGAAACATACGGTAATGGCTCTACTGTTAGCTATTCTCCACTCTACTCTTGGGGCCAAGGCAGAGTAAACTCCCAGTATATATTTTCCATAGATAGGAACGTAAAACGTGACTTAAAACTACTCTAGTCATTTCTACTTTATGTTTTATCAGCATAGATTCTTCATAATATAATTACCTGAACACATTATCGGAAATCCCTTCTCTGAAACAGCTTGATTCCTAATCTAATTTAAAATAATAAATTCCTTGTTACTACTTTTTTCTGAAATTTGTTTCCCTTTATTTTACAGAAAGCCATTCCCACTCAGACCAAAGCTCCTGGAGTTCTCTAACGAGTGAGATAAATAGTGCACAGTCAATCAGCCACAGAAAGGAGAAACTGTCTCCTAGTAATATAACTAGAAGGAAAAAACGTGTATCATCTTGGGAATCAAATAATCCTGCAGACACTCCCTGTGTGACAGATTTAGATCAACAGATTTCAAGACCAGAATTAAATTGGAATAATGAGATAAAAGATTGTACTAATGAAACAAATACTAAAATTCAAAGAAATGTACAGTGCCTTCCTGCCTCATCTGAGTCTGCAAGTGAACCTACTGCAGAGGGCATGAGTCAAGTTCAGGGTAATGATGACTTTCAGTTGCAGAAAACTGTGTATGATGATGACATGGATTTAACTGCTAGTGAAGTAAGCAAAATTGTCACAGTTTCAACAGGTGCTAGAAATAAAAGTAATAAAAAAGCAAATGAGTGTGGAATGAAAACTTTCAGAAAAGTGAAAGATTCAAGCTCTGATAAAAAGAGAGAAAGATCAAAAAGACAATTAAAAAAAAGTTCAGATGTGGATATTGAGGAAAAGAGTGAAAATGGACCAGAAAGAAGATCTATTGTCTTGGATGGTGAAGGGGACTCAAAAGATCCAAATTTTATTCTCAGTACTGAACAGCTGACTCAGTTGAACACGCTGAAGAAAATGTCCCTTCATAATGACTTTGATCAAGATGCCAGACAAAATACACAGTATAACAAAAAGAAGAAAATAATTCATGTAACAGATGAGCAAGAGGAAACATACTCTCTCTCCCAAAGTGCAGATAAATTCCATGAGGACGGTAAATTTGACATGGGCCTGAGTTCTCTAGCTTGTAAGAAAAGTAAAGCTTCTAGACAGACATTTGTGATAAATAACTTAGGTAAAGATAACTTATTCCCAAACCAAAAAGTTAAAGAAACCACCTCTGAAAACCTAGAAGTCACAAATGAATTTCAAACAGCTTATCTTTTCAACAAAGATAATGTAAATGTATATGATTATGAGACCCAAAATACGTTAGATTTGAAAAAGCAAGTCCCTGATATGCAACCCCCTCAGCAAAATGAATCAAAAGTAAATAAGAAGCTTAGGCAGAAAGTAAATCGGAAAACAGAGATAATTTCTGAAATGAACCAAATATTTGGAGATAATACTAAAGATGTACGTGGCCCAGAAAAAGGTAACTTTTCCTTCGAAACCCAAGAGGATAAAAAAACGATCCCTGGAAACCTACAAGTTTCAAATGAGTTTCAAAAATCTGCTCTTTCTATTGACAATAATGGACACCTGTGTGATTGTGAGACCCAGAATGTGTTGGGTTTGCAAAAGCAGATCACCAGTGTGTACCCTGTTCAGCAAAATGAATCAAAAATTAATAAGAATCTTAGGCAGAAAGTAAATCGGAAGACTGAAATAATTTCCAAAGTGAATCATTTCGATAATGACAGAAGTGGTAACCCAGAAAAGGGTAACTCTTCCATCCTAACCCAGAATAAAGAAATCATCCCTGATAGCCTACAAGATACAAGTGAGTTTCAAATACCTATTTCTACCCAAGATAGTGGAAATCTAGATTATGAGACTCAGAATGTTTTGGGGGTGATAAAACATGTACATGCTATACAACCTGCTTATCAAAATGAATCAAAAGTAGGTAAGAAGCTTAGGCAGAAGGCATGTCGGAAGACGGAAATAATTTCTGAAATCAACCAAATATATGAGAATGATGACAAAGGCTTGCATGACCCAGAAAAAAGTAACTTATTTTCTCTAACCCAAAAAGATAAAGAAATTGTCCCTGAAAACTTAGAAGACTCAATTGACTTTCAGATAGCTGATCTTTCTTCTAGAGGTAATAGGAGCCTATGTGATTATGAGACTCAAAACCTTTTAGGGGTGAAAAAGCATGCTACTGATATGCCACCTGCAAAGCAAAATGAATCAAAAATAAGTAAGAAGTTCAAGCAGAATGAAAGTCGGAAGACAGAGATAATTTTGGAAACAAACCGAAAAAATGATTTTAATAACAAAGGTGTACATGAGCCAGAAAAAGGTAACTTCTTTTCCCTAACGCCAGGAGATAAAGAAACCATTTCTGAAAACCTAGAAGTCACAAATGAGTTTCAGACAATTTATCTTTCCACCAAAGATAGTGGAAATTTATATGATTATGAGACCCAGAATATGTTGGATTTGAAAAAGCATGTCAGTGATACGCAACCCACTCAGCAAAATGAATCAAAAATAAGTAAGAAACTTAGGCAGAAAGTAAGTCGAAAGACAGAGATAATTTCTGAAATGCACCAGATATATGAGGATAATGATAAAGATGTGGATAGCCAAGAAAGCTGTACAAAAGATCTTGATTTTAAAATAAACAAATCTAAACAAAGACTTGAAGGCCAAGGTATTATCAATGGATACTGTATGGAAATCAACAGTAATGAAAAGGAAAATTGTGACCAAACTTCAAATCCTTACAAATTCGTTAAAAAGCACGGGAAAGAATCATCTGGCAAG
Organism: Camelus dromedarius; assembly: GCF_036321535.1. Classification (NCBI taxonomy): domain Eukaryota; kingdom Metazoa; phylum Chordata; class Mammalia; order Artiodactyla; family Camelidae; genus Camelus; species Camelus dromedarius. The sequence goes on along the minus strand of NC_087439.1, from coordinate 71,945,019 downwards.
GCAAAGAACGTTTTGGCACAAGGTAAAAACAAACCTATTTTGCAGTTAACAGGCTCTTCACAGACATCTGTCTCCTTAGAACCAGGTTTAAAACGTATTACTGATGAAGCAGATGCTGATGCTGGAAACAAAATGGAACTATATAAGAATCCAAAGCAAAGCACTACAACTCTGAACAAAAAGAGAGATCTTCCGTTAGTGGAAGTGACAAAGGAAGTAGAGTGCCAGGTCAAAAGAGTAAGTAAGGTGACATCTAAATCAAAGAAAAGGAAGACCTCCATGGATCCTTCTTCAGATAGTCATGAACTAATGAGAATAATATCTGACACCATTCAGGGAGTATCAGTTGAATCTGAACACACAGTTAAGGAAAAAAATTTGGAAAATGAGAAAATTGTGAAGATGAAACCAGACTTTTACACAAAAATGGTTACATCTTTATCTCAGTTATATTCGCCTAACAGACAAGATTCTTCCTTTAGCGGTGTTTTTGAGGGTTCAATACCTTTGAGTATTTCTTCTAGTAAAAATCTGAAAGAAAATTTTGCTTTGGAGAGCTCACCTGTCTTTCAAGTAAGTGATGATGTGCATGAGACGAAAGAGATGAAATTAAAGGTGAACCGGAGAACACAAAAATCGGGAATAGGTAGGTGAATATCTGAAGTGATCAGGTTTTAAAAGCTTTTTTTTTTTCACTTAACCAGTAAAGCATTTCCTGTTATAAGTGATATTTTTATGGAATTTTAAAACAGTATATAACTATGTAGCCTGATCTATAGAAGTAATACGAAGGAATTTGAAGAAATTTTAATACTTTGAGAAGATAATAGTTAATGTCTTAGACGTTTATACGCTTAAGAATGGATTTTGGTCTTTGGCACAAAGTTGTCTGATAATGACATTAGGCAGATAATTTCCTTTTTCATATTTTTGAAGGAAATTGAGTGCTTTAAATGTATATATAGTAATGAATTGCCCTGGTTTGAGTTTATGAAAGACAATTATAAATTTCTTAAGGGTGGGACTCTCTTCAATAGCATGTATTTAATATGATCAAAGCATTATTCTAGGTATTTTAGGTGATTAAAAAACAATACTAACTCCCTTTCCTCAGAATACTTGTATGGAAAAGTAACAAATACGGTGTTTAAATGTGACATGCTTTAATAAAAGCACACATGTTAAGAGATGTAATGATGAGGAGTAATTTTGACTAGAGGAACCTGCAAAGGCATCATGAAATAGATAGCATTTTAGGCCCTAAAGGATAGGTAGGATTCTTACCTTTAGAACTTCTTACTTTCCCCAATTATTAAAATAATACTCAGTCATTGCAGAAAATTGAAAGTAGAGAGTCAGAAAACAGTAGGAAAAACAATCACCCATAGGAACTGCAGTCAACATTTTGGTATATGCATGCAGACTTGACTCTATGCATTTTTAAATATATCCTTGAAATCATACTAGATATAGCAGTAACTCACTTTTCCCCCTTAACATTGATATTCCTTTGTTATTAGAAATTCTGTAACATTAGATATTCCTGTATCAATTAAAATTTTCTACAGGGAGCCTAACATTTTAATATACGTATAGAGAGCACTAGGATTTTGATAGATAAGACTATTCAGGTAAAAGGAATACTGATGCAAAAAAAGTGCCAGGGTCTAGAGTTGGAGGACGTTTTAGACACCGCTGAGCCATCTTTCACCTCTGTTCCTCAGGGTGCCTTTCACAGCGTGAGCAGTCAGTGACAGATGTTGAATGAATGTGCAGGAATTTGTTTGATTTATGACTGGAGTTGAATCATGAAGAATTTTTATCAGCTTAAATCTGATTTCAGAATAAAAATTTTGCAGACAACTTTGATAGTTTATTTTAAATTATAAATCTCTTTTATTATTATTGCTAGAAAAACTGATTTACAAATAATTTCAGTGCTACTTTTGTAAAATTTAAAGTTATAACTTGATTATTGTTAAGTTAAAAAATTTGCTACCAATAATTTATAAACCATAAATATCCCATATCTACTTCCACATCCGTGTATTTACTGTTACAAATATTTTTGAAAATGATACTTTTTTCAGGTGTTAGAACGCTGCAGGACTTGACAAATAACAGTTTTGTTTCAAATAATGCTGCTAAACCTGAAAACAAGTCAGAAGATCTATCTTCAGAGCTGTCAAGCCGAAGAAGAAGGTGTACTCCTCTCTCTTTAAAAGAGCCGAGTCTCAAAGGGTGAGCATTTCAATGACATAAAAGTGATTTCAGTGTGATATTATAAATTGTATGCTTTTAAAAAGATTCCTGCCTGAATTAGTATTTGAACACTTCTGAATATCAATGAAGCAATTATTTTTGACATGTAACAACCACAGTATGATCTGAAGAAATGTCTTTTTCTATTCTTTGAATAGGTTTTAAAAAAATTTTTATTGCCTATGATTTGCAAACCCCATTATTTGTTACCCCATTTATTAATTTTCTACTTTATCCTTAGAAGAATTCAAACTGGTTTATATGTCCTTTGGTCTCAAAGAGTAAGTCTTTTTCTTCCTCTTTTTAGGGTTCAAATATACCCCAACGAGGAGGGAATAGTACTTCCCCCACCATTTATCCATCCTTCAGCTTTGACAGTTATCAATATTTTGCCATATTTACTTCTAAAAGCTGCCCTTTTATTGTTGTAGTACCTTTAAAGAAAATCCCTAATATTGAGTCATTTAATTCCTAAAACACTTCTGTATATATCTCAAGAAAATAAGTACTTAGCAAAACTGGACAATAATGATCACAACTAATAAAATTATCAATAATTCCTCATTGTCATCTAATAGTAAATCATTATTCACATTTCCTTGATTATCTCAAAAATGCCCAATTGCCTTTTACATATGTTTTATTCAAAACCTTATTTTTTTCAAGGATAAATGAACTAGCTGTTTCAGAGAACCTATCATATTTGGGATGGCATTTTCAAAGGTTAGAAATATCCTCACATTTTCTCTTTATGTTGTTTCAGTGTTTGCTTCTTTCATAAAATTAAAGACATTGATCATTTTTGATAGGTATTTTAAAACAATACCAGCAGGTGGCAGCAATGCAAGGGAGGGTGAAAGAGAAGCCAATTAAAATGAAGGACCAGGGGCTTTTTAAAAACAACTTTATTGAGCTATCATTCACATATCTTATATTTCATCCATTTAAAATGTACAATTCAGTGGTTTTCAGCACGCTTCCAGATATGCACACCATCACCACAGTCAATTTTAGAACATTTCTTCATTTCAAAAAGAAACCCCACGCCCTTTAGCTATCACTGCTGTATCCCGCAGCCCTAGACAACCAGCCATTCATCTACTTCTGTCTTATAGACTTCCTCTTCTGGGCATTTCATACGAATGGAGTCATTTAATATGTGGTCTTTTGTGACTGGTTTTTTCACTTAGCATAGTGTTTCAAGGTTCATCCCTGTTGTAACATGTATGAGAAGTATTTCATTCCTCTTTACAACCTAATAAAATATTCCATCGTGTAGGTATACCACATTTTGTTTATCCGTTTGTCTGTTGAAGATCATTTAGTTGTTTCCACCTTTTGGCTGTTATGAATAATGCTATAAACATTTGTGAATTTTTGTGTGTACATGTTTTCATTTCTCTTGGGTATTTGCCTAGTTGTGGAATTGCTGAGTCATGTAGTAACTGTGTTTAATCATTTGAGGAACTGCTAGACGGTTTTCCAGAGCTGCTGGACAATTTTATATTCCCACCAATGGTGTATAGGGGTCTGATTTTTCTAAATCCTCACCAACACACTTGCTATTTGACTTTTTGATAATTCTAGCCATGCTAGTGGGTGTGAAGTGGTATCTTATTATGGTTTTGATTTGCATTTCCCTGATGTCTAATGATGTTGAGCATCTGTTCATGTGCTCATTGTCCATTTGTATGTCTTCTTTGGAGAAATGTCTAAAGAAATCCCTTACCCTTTTTTCAGTTGGGTTATCTTTCTATTATTGAGTTGTAAGTTAAACCTTTTATTTTAAACTAAGTTTAGACTTACTGAAAAGTTGTAAAAGTAGTAAAGAAGTTTCTTATATGCTCCTCACCTTGCTTTTCCTAATTCTGACATCTTATATGCCCATAGTACGATTCTCAAAACTAGAAGATTAGCATTGGCACAATACAAGATCTGGACACTAGGTATTCTTCACTACCTATATTGTGTTGTGTTCGTTATCTGTTGTTGCATAACAACATTACCATATACCTGGTGGCTTAAAACAACACACATTTATTATCTCTTGGTTTCTGTGGACCAGGAATCTCTACTCAGCCAAGTTGGGTGCTCTGCTTAGTATCTCACAGACCTGCAAACAAAGTGTCATCCAGGCTGGTTCTAATCTGGAGGCTCTCCTGTGTGCTTCTAAGGTCACACAGATTATTGGAAGAATTCATTTCCTTGTGGTTATGGAACAGAGGGCCCAGCTTTTTGCTGTTGGCGGGAGTCTGTCCTCAGCTCCTAGAGGCTGCACTTAGCTCCTTGCCACATGGGCCTCCCAACATGGCCACTTGCTTCAAAACTAGCTATAGAGAGAGTCTCTGGAGCAAATCCTCTAGCAAGATGGAGTGTTAAATAATGAAACATAATCTCAAAAGTGCGATAACCCATCACCGTTGCCATTTCTATTGGCTGGATGCGAGTCACAGCTCCTGTCTGTACTCAGGGAGAGGGTGTTATACAAGGGCATGAACAGCAACAGGCAGAGTCATGGAGGGGTCCTCCTTAGAGTCTGTCCACCACAGGGCCGTTGACGTTAGGCCCTCTCAGCAGCTGGAGCGAGGGAATATACGTAGGTATACTAACCCATGTGTATGCTCACTTTTATTTTTATTTATCTACCTGTATATATGGTAAAAACCATGAGTTTATACTGATACCTCAGATTCTTGTTCAACATCACAGGGTTCATTTGAGCTTTGTTTGCTTGTAATTTCTTTCTCCATTGGTAAGTAGCCTGGCTCTCACTAGCTATAGTGTATTTATTTGTTTGTCCAGTTCTAACATACACATAAAGTAGTTTCAGAATTGCTGACCCATATTCTGTGAGGAACATATTTACTAACTAGATCATAACATTTAGGTACAGTTCTTTTTGTCTTAGTTCTTTTCTTACCAACCCCCTTCAACATAATCATGTCATACATTTGTTACTGTTTGTATTCCATTTTCTTTTCCCACATCTTGGTAGGTTTTGTTGTTTACTTTTCAAGCATGTGAAACGTTTCTTGGATTGTAAGGCCAGAGCCATGCAAAGTGGTATATGCAGAGAAGTGTCAACTACTTTCATCCCTGCCACCCTACTCCCATTATCCTGTTTTCACCCATCTCCTGTGGATAACCAATTCCTTTAGTTTCTGGTTTATCATTTCTGTATTTCTCCTGCACAAATAAGCAGATAGATGTATATCCCCCTTTTCCTTACATAAAGGTAGCATATTGTAGCTAATCCGTTCAACTTTGCTTTTTATCATTTAACAGTATGCTTTGGAAATCCATATTAATTTGTAGAGATTTTTATCATTCCCTTTAATAGCTGGATAATACTTAATTTAGTTAATTCTTCTATAAGAGCTACCTATTCTAAACTACAGATAGCAAAATGCTCTAATGAAGTAGTATTCTATTTTAGTTTAGCTCTCCTGGGCATGCAGATTATTTGGTAATTGGTTTAGCTGGTAAATTTTTTAAAAGCAAAAATCACAATATACATCAGTATAAATACTAAGAGTAATGACAATCCAGCTGCCCCTTTTTTTTTCCGGGTTGGGAATGGCATGCAGCAGGTATAGCACAGCTTCTGATAGACGCCCAGTGCCAGTAAATCCTCACTGAAACTGCTTACCATGTATTATGGAGCAAACATCATAGGCATGAGAATAGGAGCAGCAGGAGTTATCAGGAAGGTAGTACAAATATATTTTTTAAAGTCTTTATCTCTTAAGTCCCAAAGCACTGAACATGACAGAGGGATCATTTTTAATAGTAAAAGGCCTAAGCTACAATGAGTATATAACAGTTATGATAGTTATGTACCAAATAACAGAGCAGCTACCTTTATGAAGAAATAACTATAGGAGATGCATGGAGACATAGGAACACACTTACAGATTTTAACATACTACTCGATACAAAACCAATAAAATGGGCAATAAATAAGTAAGGAGATGGAAGATCTAAACAATAATCAATAGGTAAATCTTATGAATGAATACATATCAAACTCTACACTTTGATCAGAGAGAACACATACTCCTCTCCAGTGTTCATCGCACAATTTCAAAAGCATATCCAGCACCATGCTATGAAAAACATACACTATGACCAAGTGAGACTTATTCCAGGAATGTAAGGGTTGGTTTAATATTAGAAAACTTATCATCATACACCATCTTAATAAACCTAAGAGAATAAAGCATATGACTTTTTTTATAGATGCTGAAAAAGGCTTTGACAAATTTCAACACTCACTCATGATTAAAACACTCAATAGACATTGAGGGACACTGTCGTATAATGATAAATTATATACACATATCTTACTCCTAAAGCTAGTATCTTGTTTAATGGGGAGACAAAAGAGGCATTTCCACTTAAATCAGGAACAAGGTAAGAATGCCCACTATTCCTGCTCCTATTCAACAAAGGACTGTTGAACTCCATTCAGAACAGTGATCACTTCTTGGGGGATGAGAGAGCTGTGATCAGAAAGGGGCACACTGGAGGCTTGGGAGGTGTGCTGATGGCTTATTTCTTAACCTGGGTGTAGGTAAATCAGCATTTATTTGATTGTTTTTAAATTGTACATTTTCTTATATTCTTATATGTATGCTAAAGTTCATAAAATATGTAGTAAAACATAATGTATAAAATCTGTGTTGATTAATTTCTCTTAAACCTTATTTATAATTCCTACTATCAGTATTTTAAATGTATGGCAAAGCTTGTGGCTTGAGGAGGCCGCTTTCTACTGGTATGATGCAGCAATTTTCCTCTCCATACTTCACAGCAAAAGCATTAGCTTTCGGTTGTTATTGTTAATCTTCCTTTTTTTCTACTTTGTAGGAAGATGAGAAGATGAGGTGAATTTATGGATTCTGGTTTTTCTGAATTCTCAGACCATACCAAGTCAAAACATGGGTATAACCAGGATTAAGAAGGTGAAACACATGATTAAAAGTTTTGGAGTGTTTTTTTTTTCCCCTGACTTTTCATGGAGTGTTTATTTATCTATTCTTATGTTTAAATAATATGCGTAAGGTAGCTATATTGCAATATTAAGCTTTTTAAATTATTTTGGTCATCCTATAACTTATCTTCCTGTTCATTTAAGCTCCTTTCAACCAAACAACCTTTAACTGAACAATAGCTGTTAGCCTTTTAACCAAATAAAATGTATTATAAATACTTTTGCATTGGTTATCTTGTGTACCAGGTTGTCTTGTTTTGTTTTGTTTTGTTTTGTTTTTAAACCATTCAGTAGTGTAAGCACCCATAAGATGTGAATACCTATAAGATCTTAAAAGTCACCTTTTGCCCTGGCCACGTTCCCTCACCTTTCATTCTTCTTCTTTCAAAATTGCTTTTTCAATGTCAGCTTCTGTATTACTTCCATTATATGTAATCTGATGACTTGGCTGAGGGGTTAACCTCTCAGGCTCTTTTGAATTTGATTTTTACAACTTTAATTTGAAGATCACTTACTATTCTAGTATTAAAAAGTAGTAAATTCTATTCATATCTGAGATTAATGGACATAGCTTAGTGTATTCAAATAACTAGTCAGATTCTATTCTGCCTAGATGGGAAAGCTTTCTTAGACTCTATCTGCATTTTTAACAAGAATCTCAGATAATTCTGGGGCCGACTGTCCAGGACCACACTTTGAGGAACCTGCTGTAGGACTATAGTCTGACAGAACTTCCTCATGTGTCGACAGTGTTGGTTGAATGGAGGCTAGAGGCTTTATTAAAGGAACAGTTTACACAGTGGTTAAGAGCTTGGCACCCTGACAACCTGTTCTCTTTCCTGTACTCCTGTTACTTTAAAGCTTCGGACTGCCTGGAGCCATTCTCTGGTACTATGTTTCCTATTGTGCATTACTTTTTTCTCTCCTTTCCTTAAACTTTGTCTTTTCTTTGTTTCCCTGCCCATGCAAATTATTTTTCACTGTATGTATCAGACTTACCAACCTTTTATTGCTGGTAGAATTTAGTCACAGTGAGAAACAATTTTCCTATTCCCAGATTATAAAGACATTTACCCATGATTTCATTTGTTTTTACATTTAAATTTGATTCATGTGGATTTTGTTTTATTTTATACTGTGAGGTATGAATGCAATTTTGACCTTTTTCTAAATGATTCCTCATTAAAAAGTCCGTGTTTCCACTACTGATTTGAAGTGCCACCTTTTTCAATGTTGTATTTGCATGTGCTTTTAAATTTATTTCTCAATTTTCTGTTCCCTTCTACTATGCCCCATTACCATCCTCTTTTAATTATAGAGACTTTTTAGAGGAGTTTCAAAGTTTCCCTCAGAGGTTTGCCACATTTCTTGATACCTAGGTATTCTGTCTTTTTTTTTTTCTTGGTATTACAAATGGGATCTTCTCTCTGATTCTCTCTTCTGATTGATTATCATTTGTGTATATGAATATAATTGATTTCTGTATGTTAATTACTAAACTCTGTTATTGTTTGTAATATTTTCCAGATAAATCTGAAAACCCAGCCATCTCTACCCCCCCCCCCCACCGCCCCATTCTTATGCCTCATTGCTTTCTCTTGCCTAATAGCATGGCTGCTACCTTATGTTAAACGTTAAATAGCAGTGGGAATAGTGGGTATCCTTGTCTTGTTCCTGATTTTCATGGGAATGTCTCTGGTTTTGCCCCATTAAGTAAGATACTGTGGTTTGAGCTGGTTATGTATATTTGTAATCACATTAAAATATTATCTATCAATTACTATTTGATTGAGTGCTTTTTAAAAAAAAATCATGAGTGAGTGTTGAATTTTGTGAGTGACTTCACATTGATGGAGACTGTTAATTAGGGTCCAACTAAGAGACAGAAACCACAATTACCTTATAAATGGTTAACGATATTCTAGCGAACTGACCAAGAACTAAGAAGGCAAAAGGGACCAGCAGAGCATCACAGAGGAAGTGACTATGGGAAGCACCCACCACCTCTGGGGCTGAGGGAACACAGAGAAAAGGATGGAATTATTGAAACTTACAGGCTTAGAGGAAGAGCTCCAAGACTGGGGTGGGTGCTGTTTCCCTGAGGGCTGTGACAAGACTGGTCTTGATATGGTGGAAAAGCTGCAGAATGGAGCCAGCTGTGGCTACTGAAGTCATTTCCTGCCAGGGTGAACCATGTGGATGCTGATAGGAACAGGAAGCAAACAGGAGTAAATTTCTACCTCCTCTTCCATCCTTTCTGTTCCCCTCTACCACCTTCTATTGCCAGAGACTGAGAGGGAGCCCGGCAAATGAGAAGTGTGGTTTGCCAAGGCCTGGCCTTAAAGTGGAGTAGAGAAGTGTGGATTTGAAGTTGAAACACAGGAGCTTAATAATTAGCACAAGGCTATATTAATTTGTTGATACTGAAACATTCTTGTTCTCATGGAATAAACCCACTTTTTAATGTGTGCCAGTTACTGTCTCAACGCCAAGCCCCTCTCCTTTGCTGTGTGATGCTAGAACTCTGCAGATCACCTTTCTTCTTTGCTAGCTGACTTTTTAAACTTCTGTCAATAGAGGGTGATAGAAGGAGATGGAAAATCAGAAAGAGGGAAAAGGGACTCGCTCCTTCCTGGTTGCCTGCTTTTCCTGTCAGCATTGCCGCAGCAATGACATCGCACGTGGGGCAACCCTTGGCTCCAGTCATCAGTGGGTTTAGCACTCCCAGACCAGTACCACTTAGGCGGTGCCCCCTCACAGGCCTCAGGCCTGGCTCGGCAGGGAGCCTCGTCAGGCTTCTGAGGTATCAGCCCCATCCTCACCACACGCTGTCATTTGAGATCTAAGTTCCAGCTCCAGGAAGCCCTTTCCCTACCTCCTGAGGTTTCAGCAGCAGCTGAGTAGTGCCCTCCCCACAGACGTCTCTTCCAAGTTGCTAGGTTCTAATGATCTCAGTCTCTTCCTTTTTTTTTTTTTAAACCCCAGCAGGTTCCTGTTCATTGCTGGAGGGAATGCAAAACGATACAACCTTTCTAGAAAAGATTTTAACAATATCCAGCAAAATTACATATGCAGATGAAATCATATGACCCAGCAATCCCACGTTTAGGAAACTACCAAAACTGCTCTTGAAAAAATACAAATATTTCACTATGGTATGGTCTGTAATAGCAAAAAAATAAAAGAAAGGGGTTGGGGGGAATAACCTAGGTAACAATAGGGGGCAGCTAACTTGAAAGCCAACTGAAAATGAGAACTATCAAGTTGGTGACAGAGATACCTGACCTTAGAAAGCATTTTGAACTTGTGTCTTCACTAGGGTACACTCTAAGGATAAAAGAACTGTAAAGAAATCTTAAATTTTTATTCTCTAGTCTTATTGCTGCCATAATATTGATATGGTTATTTTGAAATAGGTCTAAGGACAAGATAAAGCAATTATGTTAAGGCTTCAGAACCAAGATATTTGACATAAGAGAAAGATACAATTACAAAAATCCAAGAAGGTAAAAAAAAAAAATTGAACCTGAATGTCATCAAAGCTTTAGATCCACATGCAGGGCATAGGGAATACATAGGACGGAAGAACAAAGAACACCAGGGAGAAGCAACCAGCCGTATTCAAAATGTGGTTCATTATATTGGACAACTGACCTAGTGTCTTCAACATGTTAATAGTATTGAAATGGGGCAGTGGGCGAGGAGACTAGTCTAGATTTAAAAAGACTGAAGAGACAATAAGCACATACATCAAGCAGAAATCAAATACAAAAAGACTTTTTTTTAAAAGACACTGGGAATTTTGAAGATATTAAAATATTCTTTTTGTTATATTTGATAGTGGCTTTTTGGCTTAGGAAAAATTTTTTTAATGTATACTGAAGTATTTAGGGGTAAAATAATGTGTCTGACATTGGCTTTAAAATACTCCAGAAAAAACATGGCAAAATGTTGAACATTTTTAAAGCTCAGTGAGTGAGGTGTATGGTGATGCTAGTTGTACTCTTTCATGTACAAATTTTAGAAAGTTTCACAATAAAATGTATATGTTTATATAAATTAAATAACATGGGGAAATGTTCTAGGTATATTAAGAGAAATCTAAAGAAGAGTTTAATCCCATTTGAGTTTTTAAAAGGTGTTACAGTGCAGATTTCAAAAATGCAAAGATTGATCCAGAAGGTGGTAAATTCTAAGTTGTAGGCACGGGTGACTTATTTTTATGCTTTTCGGTATTTTCTAATTTTTACTTTTAAAAATTTTTTAGAGATGTTTTATAGCACGGTTGACACATCAGATAAACTGTGATTATTTACTGGGATAAACTATGAATAATGATAAAACTTTAAAAAGTAGTTTATATCAAGGTAGCTCTTGATATAAAAACTAAAATAATTATCTCTGAAACTGTGAGATACAGTTGTAAAACCATCCGTTGTCCTAAAGCTCCTTTCCTGCAAAGCCGGAATGAATGTAATTGTTTACGAACTATTAAGAGCACAGGGCTGCAACAGGCGTAGTGGGAGGAGAGGTACAAAAATCCCACCGTTCCCAGCTGGAAAGCCATTTGAAATGTGTACTCATATAAGACGACCAAAGAGATGTCTGGGACGCGCAGTACCTGCTCAGAGGCGGGGGAGTGTGGCCCAGACGCCGCGCGCCGCAGGCGAGGAGATAAAGGTCTCAGCCAATGGTCTCAGCCAGAGGGAGCGGGGCGGTGACGTCCGATATCTCGGGGAGAGTTTTCCTAGCCAGGCGCTCACGGGACTTTGGATCTTATTTGAGACTTTCTTCCTCGGGGGTGGTTGGACGTGAGGCTTCTGCAGCCCGTTCTCCCTCGCCCGGTCAGCGTCGCCGGATCCCAGGTGCCGGCGACTCCTTCTCGGGACCCTCGGACCCCGAGCCCCCGTCGTGGGACCCGCGGGCCGCCACCATGGACCAGGCGGCAGAGCTGCTCTTCTACGTGAACGGCCGCAAGGTGAGCTCGCCCTCGGCGGCCCCGCCGGGCCTCCTCGGTGCTTCAGCACCGTGCACGCACCGGGCCCTGCGGTGCACGCCAGTTTGCCTGTGCGCCACCACCTGCACCCTCGGGGCACGGAAAAGATGCGGTTTCAGGGACTGCCCTGGATCTTTGGGCCCCCGCCTTCCTGATGTTCCTTTCCCTTCCCCTTCCAAGACGCACACGCTGATAATCAACCTCCCCCGTTTCCGGCTCCCACCCAGACGCATGAAGACAAAACAAAACAAAACAAAACAAAAACAAAAACAAACAAAAAAAGACCAAGAAGAGAAGTGGCTGTTATTACTCATCAAAGTCAGCACTCCCAAATCTTCCCTCCCTCAACCCCACTCACAAACGGAACCGTCTTTCACTGGGCCTCAGCTCTCCGGTGTGTTTGGACGAGCAGAGAGCAGTTTGGAGTCGGGACAGGAACACAGAGATGAGCTGAGACCCCTCACTCCCATGTTTCCCAGGTGACGAAACTGTGACTTTCCAAAGTCACAGAGTTCCTGGCAAAGCTGAGCCAACACCCGGCTCTGGGGACTCGAAGGTCCTGACTGGGCCCACTGCTGGTGGGGCGTCTGTCCTCTCAGAAGCCAGGCTCGCTCTGCAGATCCTCTGGGACAGTTCCAGGCAATGTCCGATGTTTGGGGCAGCAAAGCCCCCTCGGAATCCTTTAAAACACCCCCACAGACGTGGCCAGAGACTCTGCTCACTCAGTATTGTCCCAGCCTATTCCGCCTACTTCGCAAGGGGGAAACCGAGGCAGGAAGGGTGAAAGGCTTCCTTAAGAGCAGACAAAGGAGCGAGGGCGGTGGTAGCTGCCTTTCACGTGCCAGCGCCCTCAGAGCCGCCTGACCCCTGCTTCTGGGTCGGGGACAGCCTGACTTTCCCAGACTGGCACGGGGGCTGCCAGAAAGCTCAGGAAGGTCGAGCATCAGGGCTCCTCACTTGTGAGGCCCCTTCTAATTTGGAATTTAGGTTTTGTATTCTTTTTCTTAAAGAGTTCTCCCTCTCCCAAACTGTGCAAGTTCCAGGCCCGGTAAAGACTTCCTCAGTCGCTGCTGCCTGGGTTCCACACTGTGTAAGATGAGCTTGTTTGTCCTGAGCTGTGTTGGGGGCTATTAGGACCCCCCTCAAAGAACTGCTCTGAGAGTGGACTGTGACAATGGGGTGAAGTGATCATACGGTGTCATTTTTTTTCTTCTTCTGCGTAACTGAATGGTACAGTAGACACAACTCTGGCATTTTCATTTGGACAAACAAGGATTCAATTCCAGCTCTTATTCTTACGGAGAAAACCTAACTTAGCCTCAGTTCCTCTGTTAAAAGGAGATAATACTACTTCCTTCACAACAAACGATAGTGAGTTTTTAATCCATTCATTTAAGGGCCTACTATATATGCCAGAGTTCCAGTGCCCTCACGGGACACAACGGAGCACAGAAATGACCAAGTCCCTGCCTGCATGCAGTTTACATCGTGCTGGGGAGACAGATGACAAGCATATAAATGAATGGAAATGTAAAATGTCAGGCGGTGATAAGTTCTAGGGTAAAGCAGAGGGAGGGGATGGAGCGTGGGCAGGTGCTTCAGGGGTGGGTGTTTAAGTCTCTCTGAGAGGCTGACAAATGTGGTGACTAGTGTGAAGTAAGGAGCAGACATCTGAGGGAAGAATGTTCCAGACTAAGGGATTGAAGGTGTAAAGATCCTCAGACATGAGGATATCTGTGTGCTCTGGGGCGGGGTGGGGGGAGATAGCACGGAGGCCGGTGGGGCTGCAGATGAGGCCAGGGCCAGGTGACTAGGCTTTGCAGGCGATGGTAACAGTTTGGTTAAATGAGGAAATGGGTGTTTGAGTCTAGTTTCTTCTCCCTCTCCTCCTTCCCCTGCTCCCAAACAAATGTTAGTGGAATTTTTAACATAATGACTAACAATAGTTTGTGCTCTGTTGATTTTTTTTTTTAAATGGATAAACTTGTTCTTATCTATGGGTTTGTTTTAGCTATGTGCCAAATATCATGTGATCATTTGGAAAGTGCACCCTAGAGATATCGATTTGTTTTGGCAATTACCCTGTTGCAAGAAAGTGTTACCCGTAACCTTTCCTGCCCCTCCCTTTCAAATTCTGTTAGGTGTGTGCCTCAATCCCAGCAAGCAAGCCTGACTGCCACATGGATGCAATTCAAGTCTCTGTTTCAGAGGATGAGGGGATGTTGAGAAAAGTGAGAGAGAGAGAAAAACAAAAACAAAAAACCACCAGGAAAGAGGGACCTTGTAATCAAACATAACCTCTGGGATTCAAATCTTGCCCTTGAAAGGAAGCTTAGAAGCCACTTAGGAGACTCTGGATGACGTGATTGACCTCCGGTCTGTACTTTGTGCAAAATCCTCGCAAGTCACCATAAGATGTCATTGGGCAGGGGCTCAGGCCATGCATGCTGGTCAGAGATCTAGTTGCAGAGAGATTTCTGAAATCTTACTTTCTCCGCTAGGAGCCCCCAGAGCAAGTGGCCCTGTTAACATGGAGTTTGAGGGACGAAGAGCCCATGAATAAATTATACCCTAGATGCCACTCTCAAACACAGGTCAGGAACTGAAGTGTGTCATTCTACGAGGCAGCGAGGTATAGAGATCAAAGCTGTGGGTTTTGGAACTAGTTAGGCGTGAATTTGAGTCCTGTGCTGCCTGCTCTGCCACTTTGCAGCTCTGGGGTCTCCAGCAAGTTGCTTAATGTCTCTGAGCCTCAGTTTTCCCCTCTGCAAATTGAGACTAATAACAGCACCTTCCCCCATGGATTTGGAGTGAAGATTAAATTCCATGGAGAGTGGCTAGCAAGGTGCTTGGCACACAGTAAGCACTTGATATGTGGAAATGATTGTTTATATCTGGATTGGGAAATAATTCACTTCATGTGTGGGTAGAGCCAAAACCAGCCCAGAAGTGTCAGGCGGGCTAAAAAGCAGTCATCAAGCATTATTTACTCAACAAATGTAGGGTCTTGTTGTAAGTTTAGGAATCTGGAAATAGCTGTCCCTTGGCTAGTGTTTCCTGGGGTTTGGGTTTGCAGGGCTGAGAGGAAATTTCTGGGCTGCCAGGATGGCTATAATAAGTCAGAGAAAACTGGAGAAGGATAGGTGGAGATGGCTAGGCAGGAAGAACCAACAATTCAAGTGAATTTTAAAGCAACCAGGAGCTCAAGCTGAAGTGTCCTCGCTGGTTGTCCCCTCAGGCCTCTGTCCCTGTTCTAAGGCCGCTGGGGGCATGATCCTTCTCCCCCCACTGTGCCCCACGATACACACCTCTTTCTTCCCTCCTCCTCTCAGCTTGTCCTTATTTTTCCATTCTTTCATCCCTTTCTCTCTCCTCCTAACCTCTTTTCTCTTTCTTCTTTCTGCCTCTCTTATCTGGCAAGGCCCCCTTCACACATAGGTCACATGCCCTGTGCAAAGGAAGGCGATTTTTCAACTTTTTTCAACATGAACTTCACATCTCCTGAAGGACCGTGGAGATACAGAGGGTCACACGCTACCCTTGCAACACACAAGGCTGTACTGAGACGGAAACATGAAACATGCAATGACCCTGACCCGAGAACTGGCATCATTTCTCCCAACCAGAGTCAGTGAGAATAACTCTGTTCCTCATTCCCTCCTGCCCTCCTCTTCACCCCCACCCCCAGCCACCATGTGAGCCCTGACCTCCCTGTTTCATTTCAAGACCTGCCAGGACAGGGTGTACACTGGATCCCTGCCCCTACTTCCCGCCTTCAAATGTGCCATCTGCCAAATCAAGAAAAATAAACACATTTCATGCCAGTGGCACTTTGAGCCAGGCTCCAATCTCTTGAAACATCTCCTGGAAAAATACCCAAACAAACAAGGCCTGTTCTTCCATTAATTCCTTCCAAAAATACACAAATATCTCTCAAGCCTAAAATGCTATTCCTTATTAGTCAGATCCTGTCTCTCCATTAAAATTGGGCTTCTATGGAGTCACCATCATTTGTGTGAATTAGAGTTAGTTCCAACTGCGAATGACACAAATTCAAAACTAAGTGGTTCAAACAAGATACAAGTCATTTTTACT